>NC_142649.1:44710000-45999375 GCF_055504915.1 Nelumbo nucifera | reverse complement strand
CACGTGACCTAAGATGTCACACCAACCTTAAGATGGCTCTAACCTATGTGGCACATCTCTCCTTATCCGTTTGCACCGATAAGTGCCCCCAAAATGTGTGCGGACATGATGCCTACCTGGCAATATAAACTCGGTTCCTTCCACTTCGCAAGGAATCGGATATGGGCCAATATGACGTTGTATGGGCGTACTCTATAAGCAAGGAATGGATAAGGTCAATCACCTTTAAACGTGTCAGGCGCACCTTAACTGAGCTTCAAAGTTTATATAAGGGTGACCAAGCTACTTCCTTCACCCGAGTTGTTCACCTCGAGCTTGAAAGTGGGGGCAATTGATGAGGGGTAAAATGGCCCTCCAATTATGAGCTACCACGTGGTGCTTAAAAACTGTCTTACTACACCTTGAAGTCACATGTGGCACGACCTCGCTTGAATGCTCCTCGATAGATCGGCTTATGCTGTCCAAAGTAATTGTGATCTCGCTTAAGAGCAGATCAATAGATCGACTTATAGGACTTTCACGATGCACAACCATTAACTGCTTTGAAAATCGGCCTACCCCTTCGACCTGGGCAGCACGAGACCTAAGATGTCACACCAACCTTAAGATGGCTCTGACCTATGTGGCACATCTCTCCTTATCCGTTTGCACCAATAAGTGCCCCCGAAATGTGTGCGGACATGATGCCTACCTAGCAATATAAACTCGGTTCCTTCTACTTCGCAAGGAATCAGATAAGGGTCATTGTGATGTTGTATGGACATACTCTATAAGCAAGGGACAGATAAGATCTATCACCTTCGAACATGTTGAATGCGCCTTAACCAAGCTTCAAAGTTTATATAAGGGTGACCTCTCACCCTCAAATGATATGGTTACTCTTGTACACACTCTACTAGCTCTCATCTCTAATTCTTTGCCCACTAGCTCTCATTCACTTTGGCAGCTCGGCACTAACTTGACCATCGGAGTTCCCTTGCCTGGGTCATCCTCTTGAGCTCTTTAACGTGTTCGATCTTGTAGATATGACTTGATGACCTCAATTTTCATCATCTTAGCTGTCATTGCCAATAGGGACTCAACGCGATTTGGTCTTCATCAATTATAATTTGGGGTTCTCAGTAATTTGGTTTTGTCTTTATACCACATCAAGATTTGTGTGATCA
Source organism: Nelumbo nucifera (assembly GCF_055504915.1). Taxonomy (NCBI): domain Eukaryota; kingdom Viridiplantae; phylum Streptophyta; class Magnoliopsida; order Proteales; family Nelumbonaceae; genus Nelumbo; species Nelumbo nucifera. The sequence continues at coordinate 45,998,209 of NC_142649.1, read as the reverse complement.
AATCATTCTAGATATAATAAAAAGGCTGATGAAATATAGGGGTGCAAGTTGAGCCGGTTTAGGTTGGGTGAAGGTCAACATAAGCCGTCAACCTAAGCCCAACCCAAGGTTCTAAACCCCGAACCTTAACACTAACCCTAATAATCCGTCATAGTCAATCCTAACCCTAACCCAACCCAATCCAACTTTTCTCTCATCCTCTTAAAATCTCATAAAATCTCTGAAATTTTTTATGTTTCACTAAGGGACCTAAACTCTTATGACTATACATTGATCATGTTTTTTTTCTTTGTAATTGGCTAATTGGCCATTTTCTTGTTTTATGTTTTCATTGGTTTCTTTTAGTAGAATAGTGAAAATAGAAATGTTTCAAATAATTAATCTGATAGAGGGTGATTTGGCCCGACCTCGTAGCTCAGGTACACGTGGGCGTGACCTTGCTCAAACGGTGACTCAGCATGACAGCACAACGGACGTGAGCACAACTCAGTGGGGAAGTCCCACCGAGTTCAGCGCGGCAACTCGGCAGGGAAACTACTCGCCGAAAGCCGTCTTGCCCGCACCCCCTCCTCGGGGTTAAGGCACTTCGGGGGGTCCCGAGTTCGGGGCACCCTAACCCCTTTTAAGACCCGAGCTCCTCCCAATGGACCTCGGGCCACTCCCAAGCAAGAACGCAGCGATTCTTCTTCGGACGCCCCGAGGCGCAAAGACCTCGGGTCGGCTAGCTCGGCATAACCGGCTGCAGGCAGCCCGTCACTCAAAGGACAGCCCAGCTCAGGGCAATTCATAGGAGAACAGCTTGGTATACCGAAGGAGGGCTTCCTACCCGACCGCCGTACCCGACAAACCTGCAAAACCCTCGTCGCGCCTACCACCTTTAGAAAGGCATCCCACACCTGACAGGCATGTACCCTGCATGACGGCCCCACGCGTGCCACCTAAGCCCTGCCTGTAACGGCTACGGTAGACTGACAGTGGCGGTTATACCTGCCTTGTCAGGAGTCAGAGGGCTTGGAGCAACGGAATTCACTTATAAGAAGCTTATCCTCAAGGAACAAGGTATCTTGAATGATTAGCGCGACCTGCACTCTTAGTTTTCGTTCTCTTCCAACTTCTTGCACACAATACTAACTTAAGCATCGGAGTGTTCCTGCCGGGAAACACCCGGGAGTTCTTCCTCTTTCCTCTCGTTTCAGGTATATCTCAGGAGCCACGTGAACGCCAGTTAGGAGTGACCGGATTGTGCTACATCATTTGGCGCCGTTTGTGGGAAACGCTTCAAAAGGCCTTTCTCTCAAAACTCTTTCAGTTTTTTCTTCCTCCTTGAAACAATCCAATGCTCATGGCTTCCTCTAGCAACATTGAACGAAGTGCGGAAATGGATAACTCCAGCGAACTACCCCAGCCTCCTACAGTCTGCATCGGACAGTTTACCGTCCCCCTCTCAGCGGACGGAATCCCTAGCTTGAACATGTCGATCACAATGGCACCCGTCATCGCCCCACTCCTTGCTACAGTCAGAACGACGTTCACCGAACCTTCGGTCGTGCCCCCAGTGGCCAGCCCGAACCAGCTGGAGGACCTGATGCAGTGCATGAGGGCCATGCAGGCTCAAATGCAACAGTTCCAACAACTTCAGCTCTATCAACAGCACGTACTGCACCAGGTCTCCCAGTATTAGTATCAGCAGCAGTTCCCCCAACTGCCCCAACCTCAGCTTCAGCAGCCTCAACTCCTGCCTCAGCACCCAGTTTCGCAGCAAGCTAAGTCTCGCCGCCAAAGCGAGCACCCCTCCGGCTGAGGAGAGGCCCCCCAAAATCTCCCAAAAAATCAGGCCTCCCCCCACGACAGACAGGAGAGACCGGCTACCCCGATCTCGCCGCGAGCGGACAGGTTAGGAGGACCCCAGCTCGGCAGGTCGACGTCGCCTCGACAGTCGAAGTTTGGAACCCCGATCCTTGAAAACCAGTTCGAGATCCTGGCAACTGACTCCAAAGTGGACCCTTCTGTCCACAACCATCACCAGCAGACCGAGCTACTCCCTGCGCAAACCATTCTGGATAGCACGGAGGTGAGCAGTACAAGCGCCGAGCCCATTAAGAAGCAGAGACGCCGCCGCCGAGCTCGCCGATCTGTCACCCGCAATTTGCCCGAGCTCATGGGCAAAGAAAAGGTAAGCTCGGCCGAAGCCAAAGCTCCCCTCCTCTCGGTTCCATCCCCCCTATCTTTCGAACTCTTGGCAGTCCCGATGCCCAAGGATTTCAAGCTCCCCCCTCTTGACAAGTATGACGGGTCGTTCGACCCGAATGATCATGTAGATGCCTTTCAGTCACAAATGCACCTGGCGCGAGCCAGTGAGTCATGCATGTGTGTGGCCTTCTCCACCACTTTCAGGGGAGCAGCCCGCACGTGGTACCAGAACTTGGCACCCAGGTCGATAGGAAGTTGGGTGCAGTTTGCACAAGCCTTGACTTCCCACTTTGTCACCAGCAAACGGTACCCGCGAACTGAAGAAAGCATCTTCAACATAGAACAAAAAGAGGGAGAATCCATCTGGAGCTATATCAAGCGGTTTAACGACGCTTGTATGCAAATACCGCATCTGGACCCCGCCGTACGCCTTGTAGCAGCCAAGAAGGGCATTACGCACAAAGAGTTCAAGTGGCACATGGTCGTCAACCAACCCACGACCATAACGGAGTTTCTAAAACTTGCGAACAAGTTCATAGCCACCGAAGAGGAGATCAGCTAGAAGGGTGAGGGCGCACCCGAAAAAAGAAAGAGAGAAGGAGAGCCTTCCAGTCAAGGGGACACCCGAAGGAAAAAGGAAACAGATCGGGGGGCAAAGCCGGGTCAATTGTTTCAAGCTCCTGCACCGGACCGAGCTGATTATACCCCACTGAATGCGAAGTGGGCTGAAATCCTGATGGCGATCAAGGACGCCCCGTACGTGAAGTGGCCATCCCGTCTAAGGGGGAATCCCAATGAAAGAAATAAGAGTTTGTATTGCAGTTTTCACAAGGACCACGTACCAAGAGTTGTAAAAACCTCCGCGACGAGATATTTGAGAAACTTTGTACAAAATAATAATAATAACAATAGTAATAAAATAGGTCGGCAAGGAGATCACGGTAAAGATGCTCCCAAGTCCAGCAGCAGGCCAGCTGAACAACTGCAGAGGCCCTCCAGAGGAGATGCCAGTTCGGGGGACCATCCACATGATAGTGGGAGGTTCGATCGTTGCGGGTTGCACTTCAGCAGCAGCTCGGACGTCAGTTCGTGAGGCCACCCGAGAAGAGTAGAACCCCCCAAAGCGGCCAAAGATGGGAGACCCAATTTTCTTCACAGATGACGATGCGCGAGGAGTCCACTACCCCCATGACGACATGTTTGTAATAAAGCTAAGAATCAATGACTTTGAGGTCAGGCATGTACTCGTCGACTTAGGGAGCTTAGCCGACATTCTGTTCAAAGCTGCATTTGACCAGCTCCAGTTGCAGAGAAGCGACCTAAGGCCCACAAACAGTCCTTTGGTAGGCTTCAATGGAGAAGAAGTCCGGCCCCTTGGGAAAATAACAGTACCTGTGGAAGTCAGCACGTGGCCTTGTGTGGTCAGATTCAAGTACGACTTCTTGGAGGTCGCGAACCCCTCCCCTTATAATGCCATAGTAAGTCGACCGATCACCCCTGTCCTACGGGTGGTGGTCTCCACTTACCACTTGGCTATGAAGTTCCCAACAGACTTCGGTGTGGGAGTAGCATGGGGCGACCAGCTCGAGTCCCGCAAGTGCTACGTTGCCGTCCTGAAGGGGAAAACCAAGGTGGCCGACGACCTCGAACTGGAACGACCCACGGAGCAAGGCGAAGAGCAAGCCGTGCCCATGGAAGAAATAGTCGCGGTCCCGACCTCAACAGCAAACCCAGCTTGGACGCTTCAGATCGGCGCTTCCGTCCAGAAGCCCCTACGATCCGAACTGGTAAGTTTTTTACTTCAAAATTTAGATATTTTTGCATGGTCCGCAGCAGAAATGCCCAGTATAGACCCCAAACTCATAACTCACAAGCTGAACACTGATCCTGTAGTTAGGCCCGTTAGACAAAAGAAACGCAACCTAGCCCCAGAACGGTGGAAAGCGGTCGACGAGGAGGTCGAGAAGCTCCTCACAGCAGACTTCATAAGAGAAGTCCACTACCCGAGCTGGGTAGCCAACCCCGTCCTGGTAAAGAAGGCCAACGACAAGTGGCGCATGTGCGTCGACTACACCAACCTGAACCGGGCTTGCCTGAAAGACTGCTTCCCACTCCCCAAAATTGACCGTTTGGTGGACGCGACCTCAGGGGATGAGTTGCTATGTTTCTTGGACGCCTATTCAAGCTATAACCAAATCAAGATGGACCTGGCGGACGAAGAAAAGACTGCCTTCATCACGGAATTCAGCCTGTACTGTTACAAGGTTATGCCCTTCGGTTTGAAAAACATAGGGGCAACCTTTCAAAGGCTCGTAAATAAATTGTTTGTGCCGTTAATCGGCAGAAAAGTATGATGCTATGTAGACGACAAGGTCATCAAAACTCAATTCTCACATGAATTAATACAAGACTAGCATTCTGTTTTTGAAATCTTGCGTAAGTTTAATATGAGATTGAACCCAAAGTTCAATATGAGACCTCGGGTAAATTCCTAGGATACATCATTAACCGGCGTGGCATTGAAGCCAACCTGTATAAGCTTAAGGCCATCTTAGACATGAGACCACCCCGTAAGTTGAAGGAGGTTCAGAGGTTGAATGGCCGGATAGCCACCCTGAGCCACTTCATGTCCAAATCGGCGAACCGATGTCTACCGTTCTTTAAGGCAATCAAGGGCAAAGGGTTCGAGTGGACCCAAGACTGTCAGCTCGCGTTTGACGAGCTCAATAAATACCTCGCTAGTGTGCCGATCTTAACCCGGCCCGAGGAGGGCGACGTTTTAGAACTGTACCTCTCGGCGAGCAACGAAGTGGTCAGTTTGGTACTAATAAAAGAAGTAGATCGGGTCCAAAGACCCATCTATTATGTTAGTAAAGTATTGCAGGGCGCAAAGACGAGATACCCGAAGATAGAAAAGCTAGCGTACACACTGGTAATTGCAGCTCGGAAGCTCCGCCCGTACTGCCAGGCTCACATTGTTATCATTCTCACTGACAAACCTCCGAGGCAAGTCTTACTTAAGCCCGAGGTCTCTGGTCGGTTGACGAAGTGGGCCGTTGAGCTCAGCAAGTACGATCTCCAGTACAAGCCGCGAACTGCCATTAAGGCCCAAGCCTTGGCAGATTTCATTGCCGAGTGCACATTCAGCTCCGAAGCTCCCAGGCCGGTTGAGCACGAGGCTCCCAATCCAGGTGAGCTCGAAGCTCCCAGGCCGGTCGAGTCCAAGCCCCGTGAGGTAGTAACCAGTATGGCATCTCTCCTAGTTCGGCCAAGCCCGAGCTGGGATGAGGAACCCTTGATCCTTCACGTAGATGGCTCCTCAAACCAGTAGGGCAGCGAAGCCGGAATAGTTTTGCACGGCCCAAGTGGCACAAAACTGGAGTACGCGCTACGCTTCGAGTTCGCGGCATCTAACAATGAAGTAGAGTACGAGGCATTGATAGCTAGACTAGCTCTAGCCAGAGAAGTAAAAGCCAAACACATCGTTATCTGCAGCAACTCCCAGCTTGTGGTCAACCAGGTCACTGGCGAGTACGAAGCTCGCGAGCCAACCATGATCGCCTACTTAGCCAAAGTCAGAGAGGCCCTGCTCAACTTCCAGTCACACTTTATTAGACAAATCTCTAGGTCAGAGAACGTTGTGGCCGACACCCTGTCCAGGTTAGCCAGCTCCAGCGACATCACCATGAGAACCGTGTACATAGAGGACCTGTCTCGGCCTAGCATTCTTAGTGGGACAGAGGAGGTCGCTCCCGTCGTTCAAGCAGAGTCGAGTTGGATTGACCCACTTGCGAGCTTCTTTCTACACGGAACCCTCCCCGCAGGCCGCAATACAGCTAGAAGGGTGCAGCGTCAGGCAGCCAAATATGTCATGATAGACGAACAACTATACCGGAGATCTTACACGCTCCCCTACTTGCGTTGCTTGCGACCTACCGAAGCCAAGCTCGTACTCCATGACACCCATGAGGGTCTGTGCGGTGGGCACTTGGGGGGTAGGGCCCTCGCCCAAAAGGCACTTCGACAAGGGTACTATTGGCCAACAATGAAAGCAGACGCTATTAAGCTCGTCAGAAAATGTGACAAATGCCAGAGACATGCCAATATTCACCACCAACCCGTTGCCGACCTCAAATATCTCACCAGCCCGTGGCCCTTTGCGCAGTGGGGCATCGATCTACTCGGGCCATTCCCACCAGCAACGGGTGGTAGGAAGTTCTTAGTAGTAGTAGTGGACTATTTTACCAAGTGGGTAGAAGCCGAACCCCTCGTGACGATCACAACCCGAAATGTTCAAAACTTCTTTTAGAAGAACATCGTGTGCCGCTTCGGATTACCTTGGGTATTGATCTCCGACAACGGCAAGCAGTTTGAGGACATCAAATTTCGAGACTGGTGTCGAGACATGGGAATCCAACAGAATTTTACTTCAGTCGCGCACTCTCAAGCAAACGGTCAAGCAGAAGTCACGAACAGAGCCATCCTCCGCGGACTAAAGGCACGCCTGGACCGAGCTAAAAGATTGTGGGCAGATGAACTACCCAGTGTCCTGTGGGCCTACCGGACCACGGAGAAGACCGCCACGGGAGAAACACCTTCAATCTCACCTACGGCACCGAAGCAGTGATCCCCGCAGAGATCAAAGTACCTACGCTACGACTAGAAGTATACAGTGATCAAATAGATGAAGATGAGCTACGTACCAACCTCGATCTACTCGACGAAGTAAGGGACCTCGCGTACATTAGGACCGCAGCCTATCAGCAGAGAGTAGCTTGGTACTATAACGCCAGGGTCAAGAAGCGGAACCTCCGCGTTGGCGACCTGGTCCTTCGTAAAGCTATGGTACCTGAGCCCGGCGCTGGCAAGCTCGGGTCCAACTGGGAAGGTCCTTACCGAGTGAAATGAGTGCTTGGGGAAGGAACATACGAGCTTGAGACCCTCGAAGGGAAACAAATACCTCGAGCATGGAATATTGTCAACCTAAGACGATATTATCTGTAAGAACCGAGTAGGCCACGAGCCACTTTCCAAGCCTAAGGGCCAGAATACCGAGCTAACATGACCTCGGCACAGAAGACCCCTGTTGCCACTTCGGCCTGGGTGAAATCCAAGAGCGGACTACGGGTCCCTCCCTAAGCCTAAGGGCCACAAGAAGACCCCAGTTGCCACTTCGGCCTGGGTGAAATCCAAGAGTGGACTACGGGTCCCTCCCTAAGCCTAAGGGCCACAAGAAGACCCCAGTCGCCACTTTGGCCTGGGTGAAACCTAAGAACAGACTACTGGTCCCTTCTTGAGCCTAAGGGCCACAAGAAAACCCCAGCTGCCACTTCGGCATGGCAAACTGACGAAAACCTGGTTATCTCTAACCCTTAAGGGAAAGACAACTCGGATATGAACCCTACGGTGTCTATACCCTTGCTGCTCTTACTCAGCTCGGTAACCCGATAGTCCGGGGTAACCCGCGCAACCTGAAATAACGCAACTTCACTCAATTGGCCTTACCGCCATCTCGGTGGCTTGACAGCTCGGGTATCCTATACATTAAATCGACCAGCTTGGAGTCCACTCACACTTGGAAATGTTTTTGCACTCAGAGATACTCAAAAGAAACTATATTTCATTAAAAAGAGAGTTCAGGTACAAGAATTCTTACCCGAGCTCAAAGGCTCAGGATAGTACATTCACAATTCAGAAAGGAAAAAGATTAAGTTACAAATATAGAGAGCAAACTACTTCAGGGGCTCGCCGCCTCTATTAGGGACCCCCTCAGGGACAGTGTCTGGACCGGCATCCTCTGCTCCATCTTTGGGACCTTCATCCTCAGAATCGGGGTCGTCTTTTGATTGACGCACGATGTTATCAGTAATCTGCGAAGTAGTGATGAAACTCGTGTCCAGCTCGGGGTAGAGGTGCCTAATCAGCCACCGACTGAGCTTGAAGCCCTTACGGTAGGCCTCCATCATCACATCGTCGAATCTCGAAGAGTTGACGTAGTCAATGATGGCCTGGGTCTTGGCCTCCTTGAGAGCACCTTCGAAGATGGCAGTCTTCTCCCTTATGTCCTCCTGGAGGTACCCCACTTCGTGCTCCAGTTTTCCCTTCGCCTCCTTGAGGCCTTGTACCTCGAGCCTCAGAGCATCCCGCTCAACCTTGAGGCTGCTCACCTCGAGCTCTAATGCCTCTTGACCGACCTTGAGACCGTTCACTTCGGCACTCAACTTATCTTTATCTCGAGCCAACTCTCCCTTCTCTGACATTAACACCTCGATGAAACTCTTTTGAAATGAGGCGTTGCTCTCCAAGCAGTGAACCTGACAACGAGCTGCCCTCAACTCAGTATGGGTTGCGTGAGATGATTCCTCGGCCTCCAGAGGCCGCCTCAGATGTCGATCTGATTGGAGGGTCAATGTGCGAATGGTGGAGTTCACCTGCAAAAGGGAGAACCGGTTAAGAGGGAGACCAAAAAAAAAAAAAAAGAAAAGAAAAGAGAGAGAAGAAGAAAGAAGGGGGACTTACCACCATGGTATGAGTGGCAGCTCGGGCGCCAAGCTAACCAAGAGTGAGTTCGGCCCACTCACTGACCTCCCCCGAGAATGCAGCCAGCTTACTCTTCTTCAGGCTGCATTGGGGGTTCAGGACGGATTGGCTCCCCTGACCCTCTGAGCTGGAAGCCGTCATCTCCACATCATGAGTGGAGCTCTCGGAGGTCTCGGCGGTAGCTTCAGCAGGATGAGCCCCAACAGTAGTGGCGTTAGCCTCGGTGATGCTTTCCCTGGCAAGTCGGGTAGACTTAGCAACGGGCTCGACGGGCTTAACGGCAGGTTCCGCCATCACCTCGGACCCCTTAGGCACAGCCCCCTCTTCCAAATCTATGATGGGCACGGCTGCCACCTCGGGCCCCAAGGCAGAGGTTTACGGAAGTCGAGGCTCGGCTGGAGCCTGCGGGGACCCAACGCATGCCTTCTTTGCCACGCGTTTCTTCCTCTTCATCTGGTGGAAGAGCTTCTGGTTGTCTATTTTTTCCACCTCCATGGGACCTGCGACAAAACACGATATCAGTAACCCGAAGCAAATGTAAGGGTGGAAAGCCAAAGTAGGGAAAACCTACCCGGACTCAAGCCCGCTCGGACGAGCTTCTCCTCAAAAGTGAAGTCTTTATAATGCAACCCGAGCTGAGCCAATGACTGGAGCTCCTTCTTGGTCTTCCCGTCCAGGATGACACCAGGGTCTTGAACGGCTATCCTCCAATTGGTGGGGAAGGGCCACCCCATGCTACTCCGGACTACGAAGTAGTCCCACTTCCAAGGGACTTTTCTCGGGAGCTTGTGCATGAGTTTAAAACCCGGGCGGGGAGACAGGTAGTAAGACCGCCTATGCCCGGGGAGAGTGCCCAAAGCGCTCTTCTTTATAGCCAAAATTGTACTAAGAACATCTAAATCTTTGGAAAGGGAACGGTCAAAACAAAGAGAAATGGACCCCACCACATTCCGTATGGAGATTGGGTGGAGTTGGTCTGGGGTAATGTTAAAGTGTACCAACACCTCAACAATTAGAGGGTGAAGTGGAAGTCTGAGCCCGGCTATCAGTTGCTCCCTGAAAATCATGATCTCGTTGGGACCGTGCTCCCATTGGAAGTTGCCGGTGGGAAGACTATATGAGTACTCGCTAGGGAAGCGGAACCTCTGTATGAGGTCCTGAAGCCTCTCTGAGGTCATTATGGAAGGCCCGAACTGATCTGGTTCCCGACCTCAGTAGGAGGTAGACGCCAGATGACCCGAAGCCACCCGTACTTCGGACGGCTAGGTAGCAGAGGGGACATCCCGACCCAAGGTACCTACCTCGGGCTCGTCGATGAGACTGTTTATGCTAGACGACATACCGAACTAACAGAAAGAAACGAACTAGAAGGGAAAAGGAAGCTTGGGAGGACTTACCAAAGAAACGCAACCGGACTGGAAGAATAGAACGAACTGGAGGACCCGAGCTAAGAAACCCCTGGCGCGAGCTCAAACGCTAACGATGAAAGCTTTGTGGCGAACAAAATGGCCAAGGGACCCCCTATTTATAGCTGTAACCGCGGGTTCTTCGAGGCGAAAAACAATTTAGCACATTTTGACGTTCGTGAAGTCCAAGTCGCGTGAAGTCCGCACGTAATCCGGACGCGCTCGAATCTCTTTTTGGTCGAGCCAGGCGTCAGACCGGTACAGCTGAACGGAATGTGCGACAATGCAACACAAACACCGACGCCAAATCCACCCAGTGCGTCATGACCTCCCCGCGCTGGGTCACTGCTGCCAGTGCAGGGAGTGGGAGGCAACTGATGGAGGGTGATTTGGCCCAACCTCATAGCTCAGGTACACGTGGGCGTGACCTTGCTCAAACGGTGACTCAGCATGACAGCACAACTCGGTGGGGAAGTCCCACCGAGTTCAGTGTGGCAACTCAGCAGGTAAACTACTCGCCGAAAGCCGTCTCGCCTGCACCCCCTCCCCGGAGTTAAGGCACTTCGGGGGGTCCCGAGTTCGGGGCACCCTGACCCCTTTTAAGACCTGAGCTCCTCCCAATGGACCTCGGGCCACTCCCAAGCAAGAACGCAGCGATTCTTCTTCGGACGCCCCGAGGCGCAAAGACCTCGGGTCGACTAGCTCGGCATAACCGGATGCAGGCAGCCCGTCACTCAAAGGACAGCCCAGCTCAAGGCAATTCGCAGGAGAACAGCTCGGCATACTGTAGGAGGGCTTCCTACCCGACCGCCGTACCCAACAATCCTGCACCCCTCGCCGCGCCTGCCACCTTTAGAAAGGCGTCCCACACTTGACAAGCACGTACCCTACATGATGGCCCCGCATGTGCCACCTCAGCCCTACCTGTAATGGCTGCGGCAGACTGACAGTGGCGGTTATACCTGCCCTGTCAGGAGTCAGAGGGCCTGGAGCAACGGAATTCAATTATAAGAAGCTTATCCTCAAGGAACAAGGTATCTTGAATGATTAGCGCAACTTGCACTCTTAGTTTTCGTTCTCTTCAAGCTTCTTGCACACAATACTAACTTAAGCATCGGAGTGTTCCTGCCGGGAAACACACAGGAGTTCTTCCTCTTTCCTCTCGTTTCAGATATATCTCAAGAGCCACGCGAGCGCCAGATAGGAGTAACCGGATTGTGCTACATCATAATCTATTATGAATTGTTTTAGATCTCCTACTAAAAATATATGATCATGAAATTAGCAATTATAAAAGATAAAATTATAGAATAAAAATCACTAAATGAAAACTTGTCATTAGGGCAAGGGCTTAAGAGTTAAGAAAAGTTAATAAGTTGATTAGACTACATGTATATAGTAGAAATAGTAGAGTCAAGTTCAGGTTGGGTCAGGTTGCCCAAAAGTCAGCCCTAATCCAACCTGAATTGGAGTTGGATTGACTGATTTACAAAAGTCAATCCTAACCCTAACCCTTATCATCAACCCAACCCATCCTAAGTTGCAGCCCCAATGACATCATACATCATATCAAAATTAAATCTGATTATATTAGAAAATTAGAAGATGGCATGAGGTACACATTTATGCTTTAGGAAATTATTCTTGTAATTTGAAGGTCAATAAGTTTTAAGCTATCAATAAACCCATTATGTGCAAATACATAATGAAGCATCATGTGTTGTTTATGTAACAGTTTTTGGGCTAAATAAAATAGAATAATAGAAATATTTCTCAAATTTTCTTTTCGAGTAGGAGACAAAAAGTAAAAAAGGAAAGAGGCATGAAGAAATGCCTGAAAAGGAAAAGAAAAAAGGTAATGCAATTAAGATGGACAATGTATAAGAAGAGGTTAGATAAACCAGAAGAAATTTAAACCATCCAAGTCGTTCTTAGTCTATAGACCTTTATTTCTTATATTTTTCATTTTTTCTTTCTTTTTTCTAAGTTTATAAACAGAGGGTCAAATGAATATTGGGGTCATACCGTTGTCCCTAGGGTTTGAAGGAAATTGAACAACCATTGCACTGCATTATTTTGTTGTTATAGTGGATTTCTGCTTCTCAATTCCCTAGGAGTGTACATGATTTGAGCTTTTTGCAAACTATTTGACCTCGGTATGCTAAAAGTTCACCTGAAATCGGTCCAAAATTGATCTTTAAAAAGGCTCATTTACTAATCGAGTCAACCTCCAATATGAGGAGCTCACAAGCCAAATTGAACTTACATTATACATAATATTTTTAATTTTTAAATGAAGCTTGACTCACTATTAAGTTCAAGCCAAATTTGGAATCATGTTTCTATCTTTAATTGAGTTTGAGCCCGAACTCAAGCCTTATATTTTTGAGTTTTTGTACGGAGCTGAGTTTAAAGAGTCTAATATTTGACTCATATCCACCCCTACTTCTGCCATAGACGTCGACAATAAGCCAAACCAAATTAAGGCTGCATTTGGCATTCCTTATATTAAAGACTTATCTCCTTTTTATAGTTAAAATGCCCCTATGAACATTGACTTTTAACTGCAAAAAAGGGATAAATCCTTAAAATAAATAATGCCAAATGCAGCCTAAATCTCTTTAATTTCCTAGGTCGATCTATTTTTCATTTTATTTTAATTTCTCTATCTGCCAATCTTTTTCAGATGTTGGGTTGCCATTTCACAGCACAAGGTTTTTTTTCCTTGCTTCAATCACTGAGTTTGTACCTTTTTTTTTATCCAATTGGCATCACTTTTTTTTTCTCTCAATTAGTTGAACTTGAACCTATTGGTAAATTGGAAAACCTATCATAAGGTTCGACTATAATATGATATTGAAAATTTTTTAACCAATCAACTTGTATTAAACGTGATAGCCAATTAGGGGTTATTTATCAAAATTCATGGATGGATTTTGATTGGTCAAAACTCTTCTAATACCATATCTTTCCTGCATCATAGATTTTCCCCAATAATATACACACATTAACAGCAACGTTTTGATTGTTATCAATTTGTCCGAGCTTTTTGGATTTGGCCTTTTAACCAATCAATTTCATGAAAAATCAGTTCGGTACAACCTAAACCGGTTAATTAAAAAAAGATTGATCAAGTGAAAAACTTTGTCAACCTGCATGGTCAAATCAGTGAACCATTAAATTGATCATTTCAGCACCTACGTCTTAGACCAATGTTTTAAAAACTCATCCGAAGTTGGAACCATTCTGGCCACCGGTTTCCGGGTTGATGATTTGACTATTCAGTTTTGATGTAGCGCGATCCGGTCACTCCTATCTGGCATTCACGTGGCTCTTGGAAGGTACCTGAGATGAGGAAAAAGAAGAATCCCCGGGGAGTTTACTCAGTGGGGATACTCCGATGCTTAAGTTAGTACTATGTAGGAGAAGCAAGAAGGAGACGAAGGCTAAGAGTGCAGATAGCACGTTCTCACTATACTTTAGAGATTAGAGGTCTCAAGAAGAAGTTTCTCTTCTGCCCTGAGGGCTTTTATACATTTACGTCAGGTTGGGCATAACCGCCACTAGGCTCCTGCCACAGCCATTACCTGCCAGGGCTACATAGGTGGTCGTTGTGGCATACGTCTCGCCCGGGTGAATGACATGTCTCCGGAGTGACAGACACGCCCGTGTGAATGGCACAGTCTGACTGGTACGGTTTGCCAGTCGGAAGCTTCCTGGGGAGTGCTCGTGCGGTTCATTCACAAGCTATCCTGTAGCGAACTTGGAACATTCCAGGGTTACCCTTAGTAGAATTGGTCCTGGTGATGGTTTGTCTGCTTGGAAGCTCGGACGAGCTGATGACTTTTAGCCCACGAGCTAAAATTGCCTTGGAGTATCTCTTCAAAGGTAGCTCGGGGAGCCCAGGGTTTTCGTCGCGGCGAACTCCTTCCGTGAGCTACAATATAGCGAGCTGCTTTGTAGGCCCGTCACTTGGTCGTACCAGGCTACAATGCTGAGCTGTCGCTCGTGCTGAGTCAGTGTCCATGTGTCACTATTTCATAGGTTGGGTCAAATCATCCTCCATCAATTGCCCCCACTCCTCGGGCTAAGAGCACTGCCTTAGCGTGAGCAGTTTATGAAGCGCGGTGGACTGATTTGACCAAAATTCAAACTTGATTGACTGCCCACATTAAATGCATTTGCAGGAATCAAGAGATTTTCTGACTTACCTGACTTTTCGGATTCCGAAAATGTGCTGAGATGGCTTTTAACTCCGAACGTCGTGAAGCCGCGATTACCTTAATTACGGAAGACGTGCCGCCAATCACATTCGGTTTTCAGAAGGCACACGGTCAGGGCGCCCACAGGCCGTTGGATTTGCTTTGATCCAGACCGTCAATTTGGAAGGGTGGAGACGATAAATAGGGTGGCCTCTTGGGCCTCGCTTTCTCCCACACCATCTTGCTGTCTTCGGATTCTGACGTCGCACACTTCATCTAGTCTACCCGAATTCCTCAATTTTCTTCGCTCCGTCTCTTCTAGTGAGTCCCAATCGTTGTCAGCCATGTCTGGGTACCCGTACCACACCTACCACAGGGGCAATAGCTAGGATGACGATGCTCCCTCGAGCTCGGGGGGAGCCTGGGAGCAGATCTCGGAGGTTCGGGAGGCCTCCGGCGATGTAGCATCTACTTCTAGGGGGAGGGAGCCAGACACCTTTGGCCCTTCCTTGATGACAGTGGAGAGACTCAGGTCTCTGATCCGCTACTTTCGCCTCCCTGGGGACCTGGTTTACATCCTCCCTACTGGCAACTTCCCTTGGAAGCATGGTCCCAACGACATTGTAATCTTCCAGGAACAACTCGAGGATGGCTTGCGTCTCCCCCTGCACCCCTTGATAGTGGAGGTGTTAAATCACTTTAACGTCACCATTGACCCGCTTCATCCCAACGCCATTCGAAACATGGTTGGGACTATATCTCTGTGTTACGAGTACTGCCTTGCTTTGGACCTTGACATTTTTGCCTCTATCCTTTGTATAAAGAACACTGCTCCTGGGGTTCCTCCGGAGAGGGGTTTTTACTACCTCTCTCCCTGCTGCGGCTATAAGCTCTTATATGAGCTACCAAATAAGATTCCCGCCTGGAAGTGGGATTATTTTGTGGTCCATAACCATGAGGGTTGGCCCTTCTCAACTGCTTGAAGGGGCGCCATCCAGGACCCCGAGGCCGAGCTGGACCCCGAAATTCGGAAAACGATACTGTCCTGGGCATTAGTAGGCTTCCTTTGCTTGAACTACTTGGCCGAGGAGAAGCTCGTGCAAGCCGGCCTGAGCCCGGGTAGGTCATCCTTTTAGGTCGCGTGGTTTCTGTAACGATGTCGTACTCGCATTCGCATGCATATATTTCATTCTTGTAGGACTAACACTGATGCTCTTCTTGGCAGCCATCATGTTCAGTGCCGATTCGCACCGCCTTTTCTCGAGCAGCAAGAGGCGCTATGCGAAGAGGACGCGCCCCAACCAGACCCCCCCTTCGGGAGGTACTGAGTTCGGGTCTGCTGAGCCAGTTTTATCCTCCCCTTCGCCCGAGACTCTGGCGCCCCCACCCGAAGGAACTAGTGGGGTTGACTTCGGAGGGGACGAGCTCCCTCAGCCGGGGGAGGCTCCCTGTAACCCCCTCCAGCCACGTCCTTACCCCCGATTCCCAGTGGGGAAATGGGAAGGGGTAAACGACTACCTCATGGCTCACCGGAGGAGCCGGAAAGTGATTACTAACGATGAGGTTGCTCAGTGGGGGAATATGGAGCCGGGGACCTCGCCGCGTTCGCCTCTGCCCATTGCATGGTGATAAGTGACTCCTTTCCTTTTTCTTCTCTCGTTTCGCTTCTCTCCGCTATCCTCTGATCTTCTCTTCTGTCGACAGATGAATTCTGCCACCCATGCCATGGCTCTCCAGACGCGCATCCGTCATGTCGACGCCCTCGATCAGTGGGCTGCTAACAAGAAGCTCCAAGGTGAGCTCGACCGGATCCGGGGCGAGCTCCATCACACTCGCAAGGGGAGCGAGTCTCAAGAGCTGCTTGTCCACGACCAGGAGGCTCAAATCGCCCGGCTTTCTGAAGAGAGTGCGCGTTACAGGGAGGAATCGTCGAGGATGGTGGCAGAGAGGGAGCTCCTCAGGCAGCAGGTGCGAGATTTGGAGTCCACTCTTCTAAATCGGACTCGAAACTTTGATCAGATGGTGGAGGCTGAACGAAAGAAAATGGTATAGGATTTTAAAGACTCCCAGGAATTCCATGACCTCCAGGCGGAATATGGTTCAGGTTTGTACCGCTCTGGGTTTAAGCTTTGCCGGTGGCTGGTTCGGAAGACGTTTTCCGGACTCAACCTCGACGGCATCACTATGAAGGGTCTGTCTCCTGACACGGCAGACCAAGCGGAGGAAGAGGAGCCTGACTCCCCAGAGGATGAGGAGGCGGATCCCTGAGGTGGTGTCTCTCTAGACTTCTGGTGGCTTCCGGGTGCCGTAAACCCGGTCTTTCACAAGTCTTTGGTTGGGCGGTTGTGCCCTGTGATAGTTAGACTTTCCCGAGCTATTTAGCTCGATTATTGCATTGTTATTTTTCTCTCTCTTTTTTTTTGAAATGATAATGAAAGTTCTTCCTTTCTTCTTCCAAGTATAATGGGCCCTTTGTATCTTTGCTAAGGCGATCTCGATACCCAAGCTATTAGAGCTATATACCCGAAGTAAGGCATCTCTATGGTGCATGACAAATCGATTTCCATGTGTGCTCGTCGGTTATTCTTTACTTCGATCATTGTACTAGAACAAGCTGTTTGGTGGGGTTTAAGCCCGAGCCACTTACACTCCTCACTTGAACAAGCTATCATGGAGATGACTGGGTCTGACTGCGCCGAGATCGTGTTAGCTCAGCATTTTTGCCCTTAGGCTCTAGAAGTGACTTATAGTCTACTTTTGAAGTTCGCCTGTGCCTCAAAGGCAACCGGGTCTTAGTGCGCCGAGATCGTGTTAGCTCGGCATTTCGGCCCTTAGGCTTTGGGAGTGGCTCATGGCTTACTCAATTGTTACAGATAGTATTGTCTTAAATTGACAATATTCCATGCTCGAGGTACTTGTTTCCCTTCGAGGGTCTCAAGCTCATACGTTCCTTCCCCGAGGACTCGTTTTACTCGGTAAGGTCTGATAGCTATAAATATATAACCCTAGCAAGTGCACTAGTTATCAAGTAGTATAATAATATCGTTCCCACAGGGATTTAACAAAATAAGTATTAGAATCACAGTCTTTCCTAATTATTTGGACAATCAAAATTCAGATTTTAGGAAGCAAGAACTACTGAAAATAAAACTAGAAAAAGAAAATAAAAACAAGGGTGATCACTAATCGAATATGCAAATGATGGAATCGCTAGGACTTTTGGTCCACCTAACCAATGCAATGAATATTTATGGGTCCAATTATCCAAGACTAATTGTTATTCCCATAAGCTGAGATTTTCACAATTTTATTTAATATTCTCTCTCGAGATATACTAAACCTACGCCCATCAGGTAACCCTTCGATCTCTCGAGTAGAGCTCTCAAGATGGAAGTGCATTAAGTCCAAGAAAACCATTAAATTCAGATGAATCATGTATATATATCTCTATATACCATTCAATTCACACTATGAATTATTCTGTCAATTATGTGAATTCCTCTCTCAATTCATTCACATAACCCAAATCAATTAAGAGGTGGCCAAGCTCTTAATTGCATTAAGCACAATAATTCATAGACTATATGGAAATCACAATCTTGGATAAATCAAGAAGATAAAAATATATTCATTAACATGGTTAGGCTTTCCACAGCCCTAGCAAGAAACAAATCAGTTCATAATGGAAGAATTAAAACAAACAAAGGGGAAGAAAGAACTCTTGAATTCGCCCATGGTGCTGAGATCTCCTCTTCTTGAAGTTTCTTGAATTCTTGAACCTTTCTTGAACCCTTCTTGACTCATTGCTCCTTGCTCCTTGATTCAAATCAGAAGTTGAATGATTGAATGATTCAGTCATCCAGTGATCCCTAAAGCTGGTCCGCCCCCTCCTTTATATAGATTAAAGGGGAGGGGGTGGTCTCCTACTTTCTCTTGAAGTTGATCTTTACAAGAAATAGAAAGTCCTATCCTAATTCTAATCCTATCTCTTTATCTCTTGAACTCAATCCTTTTATCACTCTAAGATTACATCAAGAATTTAAATCTAGAAGGATTCTTCTTAGTTTCTTGTTCTTGGATTCATAATAGACCTCCTCTGCGAATTGGGCTTCAGCTAGACTTTTCTGCGAGTTGGGCTTCAGCTGCGGATTGGGCCTTCCTGTGAATTTCCCGCGACTTCGGGCCCGGAATTGACTTCGATGCAGGCCGAATCTGCGAAAGCCCAAAACATGAAAGTTGTGGATTTTTCTCTTATCTTTCCAGTGGATCTTGAATCAGCCATTCGGAGTTCGGAAATGCGAGTTAGGTCCAGATCACTGAACAATGTCGAAACTGTGAAAAATCATCTGATTTGTCTTTCTTTGCTCTTGATGCCTTCTTTCATACCCTGGACCAAAATACAAGAGATATGAGTCCAATTAGATGCTAATTTAGTATAAAAGATAGAATAATTGGGGATTAAAGTATGATAAATTCTACTCTCATCAAGGTCCTTCCCAGTTAGACCCAAGCTTGCCAGCGCTCGGCTCAGGTACCATAACCTTTCGAAGAACCAGGTCACCGACACGGAGGTTCCGCTTCATGACCATGACGTTATAGTACCGAGCTACTCTCTACTGGTAGGCTGCAGTCCTGATGTAGGCGAGGTCCCTTACTTCGTCGAGTAGATCAAGGTTGGTACATAGCTCATCTTCGTTTGTCTTATCACTGTTTGCTTCTAATCGCAGTGTAGGTACTTCGATCTCTACGGGGATCACTGCTTTGGTGCCGTAGGTGACATTGAAGGCTGTTTCTCCCGTGGTGGTCTTCTTTGTGGTCCGGTATGCCCATAGAACACTGGGTAGTTCATCTGCCCACAATCCTTTAGCTCGGTCCAACCGTGCCTTTAATCCGCAGAGGATGGCTCTGTTCGTGACTTCTGCCTGACCGTTTGCTTGAGGGTGTGCGACTGAAGTAAAATTCTGTCGGATTCCCATGTCTTGGCTCTAGTCTTGAAATTTGATGTCCTCGAACTGCTTGCCGTTGTCGGAAATCAATACCCGAGGTAATCCGAAGCGGCACACGATGTTCTTCCAAAAGAAGTTTTGAACATTTCGGGTTGTGATCGTTACAAGGGGTTCGGCCCGAGTAGATTGATGCCCCACTATGCAAAGGGCCACGGGCCGGTGAGATACTTGAGGTCAGCAGTGGGTCGGTGGTGAATATTGGCGTGTCTCATGCGTTTGTCGCATTTTCTAACGAGCTCGATGGCGTCTTCTTTCATTGTTGGCCAATAATGACCCTATCGAAGTGCCTTCTGGGCAAGGGCCCTGCCCCACAAGTGTCCGCCGCATAATCCCTCATGAGTGTCGTGGAGTATGAGCTCGGCTTCATTAGGTCGCAAGCAACGCAGGTAGGGGAGCGTGTAAGATCTCCGGTATAGCCGTTCGTCTATTATGACATATTTGGCTGTCTGGCGCTGCACCCTTCTAGCTGCATTGTGATCTCCAGGGAGGGTCCCGTGTAGCAGGAAGCTCGCGAGTGGGTCAATCCAGCTTAGCTCTTCTTGGATGACAGGAGTGACCTCCTCTACCCCCCCGAGAATGCTAGGCCGAGACAAGTCCTGTATGTACACGGTTCTCATGGTGATGTTGCTGGCGCTGGCTAGTCTGGACAGGGCATCAGCCTCAGTGTTCTCTGACCTTGGGATTTGCCTGATGAAGTGTGACTGAAAGTTGAGCAGGGCCCCCCTGACTTTGGTCAAGTAGACAATCATGGTTGGCTCGCGAGCTTCGTACTCACCAATGACCTAGTTGACCACGAGCTGGGAGTCGCTATAGATAACGATGTGCTTGGCTTTTACTTCTCTAGCTAGAGCTAGTTCGGCTATTAGCGCCTCGTACTCCGCTTCATTGTCAGATGTCGCGAACTTGAAGCGTAACGCGTTCTCCAGTTTCGTGCCACTTGGGCCATGCAAAACTATTCCGGCTCCACTGCCCTGTTGGTTTGAGGAGACGTCCCCGTGAAGGATCCAGGGCTCTTCATCCCAGCTCGCATTTGGCTGAACTAGGAGAGATGCCACACTGGTTGCTACCTCACGGGGCTCAGACTCGATCGGCCTGGGAGCTTGGGGCTCACCCGAGCTGGGAGCATCATGCTCAACCGACCTGGGGACTTCAGAGCTGAATGTGCACTCGGCGATGAAATCTGCTAAGGCTTGGGCCTTAATGGCAGTTCGCGGCTTGTACTGGAAGTCGTACTCGCTGAGCTCAATGGCCCACTTCGTCAGCCGACCAGAGACCTCGGGCTTAAGTAAGACTTGCCTCAGAGGTTTGTTGGTGAGGACGATAACAGTATGAGCTTGGAAGTACGGGCGGAGCTTCCGAGCTGCAATTATCAGTGCGTACGCTAGCTTTTCTATCTCCGGGTATCTCGTCTTTGCTCCCTACAATACTTTACTAACATAATAGATGGGTCATTGAACCCGATCTACTTCTTTTATTAGTATCGAACTGACCACTTCATCGCTTGCCGAGAGGTACAGTTCTAAAATATCGCCCTCTTCGGGCTGGGTTAAGATCGGCACACTAGCGAGGTATTTGTTGAGCTCGTCAAACGTGAGCTAATAGTCTTGGGTCCACTCGAACCCTTTGCTTTTGATCGCCTTAAAGAATGGCAAACAGCGGTCCGCTGACTTGGACATGAAGCGGCTCAGGGCGGCTATGTGGCCGTTCAACCTCTGAACCTCCTTCAACTTTCGTGGCGGTCTCATTTCTAAGATGGCCTTAACCTTATCCAGGTTGGCTTCAATGCCTCGCCGGTTAACGATGTACCCTAGGAATTTTCCCGAGGTCACACCGAACACGCACTTGTTTGGGTTCAGTCTCATATTAAACTTACGCAAAATTTCAAAAACATAATGCAAGTCTTGTATTAATTCATGTGAGATTTGAGTTTTGACAACCATGTCATCTACATAGCATTCTACTTTTCTGCCAATTAATGGCGCAAACAACTTATTTACAAGTCTTTGAAAGGTTGCCCCAGCGTTTTTCAACCCGAAGGGCATAAACATGTAACAGTATAGTCCGAACTCCGTGATGAAGGCAGTCTTTTCTTCGTCCACCGGGTCCATCCTGATTTGGTTATAGCCCGAATAGGCATCCATGAAACTTAGCAACTCGTGCCCTGAGGTTGCGTCCACTAAGCGGTCAATTTTGGGGAGCGGGAAGCAATCTTTTGGGCAGGCCCGATTTAGGTCGGTGTAGTCGACGCACATGCGCCCCTTGCCATTGGCCTTCTTCACTAGGACGGGGTTGGCTACCCAGCTAGGGTAGTGGACTTCTCTTATAAAGTCAGCAGCGAGGAGCTTCTCAACCTCCTCATCAACTGCTTTCCACCGCTCTGAGGCTAGGTTGCGTTTCTTCTGTCTAACGGGCCTAACTACAGGATCAGTATTCAGCTTGTGAGTTATGAGTTCGGGGTCTATACCGGGCATCTCTGCCGCAGACCATGCAATAATATCTAAATTTTGAAGTAAGAAGCTTACAGTTCGGATCGTAGAGGTTCCTAGGTGGAAGCACCGATCTGAAGCGTCCGAGTTGGGTCGGCTGCTGAGGTCGGTACTGTGATTGTTTCTTCCATGGGCGCGGCTCATTCCTCACTTTGCTCCGTAGGCCGCTCCAGTTCGAGGTCACCGGCCACCTTGGTCTTTCCCTTCAGGGCGGCGATGTAGCACTTGCGGGACTCGAGTTGGTCACCCCGCGCTACCCCCACACTGAAGTCTGTTGGGAACTTCATAGCCAAATGGTAGGTGGAGACCACCGCCCGTAGGACATGGGTGATCGGTTGACCGATTATGGCATTGTAGGGGGAGGGGTCGCAACCACCAGGAAGTGTTTGAATCTAACCACACAAGGCCATGTGCCGACTTCCACAGGTACTGTTATTTTCCCAAGGGACCGGACTTCCTCTCCGCTGAAGCCCACCAAAGGAGTGTCCGTAGACTTCAGGTCGCTTCTCTGCAGCTGAAGTTGGTCGAACGCAGCTTTAAAGAGGATGTCGATTGAACTGCCTGAGTCGACAAGTATGCGTCTGACCTCGAAGTTGTTGATCCTCAGCTTTATCACAAGTGCGTCATCGTGGGGGTAGTGGACCCCTCGCGCGTCGTCTTCTATGAAGAAAATTGGCTCTTCTGTCCTCGACCGCTTTGGAGGGTTCTGCTCTTCTCGGGCGGCCTCACGAACTGACGTCCGAGCTGCTGCTGAAGTACAACCCACGACGATCGAACCTCCCACTATCATGTGGATGGTCCCCCGAACCGGCCTCTCTTCCGGAGGCTACCTCTGTGGCTGTTCGGCCGGCCTGTTGCTGGACTCGGGAGCGTCCTTACCGTGCTCCCCTTTCTGACCTGCTTTATTATTACTGTTACTATTATGTACAAAATTTCTTAAATACCCGCGACGGGTGAGCTCTTCAATCTCGTCGCGGAGGTTTTTACAATTTTTGGTACTATGACCGTGAGCTCTATGAAAACTATAGTACATATTCTTATTTCTTTCACTAGGATTCCCCCTCAAACGAGGTGGCCATTTCACATACGGGGCGAGCTTGATCGCCATCAGGATTTCAGCCCGCTTCGCGTTCAGCGGAGTGTAATCAATTCGGTCCGCTACAGGAGCTCAAAACGACTGACCCGTCTTGGCCCCCCGAGCTGCATTCTTTTTCTTTCGGCTGTCCCCTTGACTAGAAGGCTCTCCTTCCCTCTTCCTCTTTTCGGGCACGCCCTCGCCCTTCTGGTTGATCTCTTCCTCGGTGGCTATAAACCTGTCCATGAGCTTAAGGAATTCGGTTATGGTCGTTGGTTGGTTGACGACCATGTGCCACCTGAACTCCTTATGTGTCACGCCTTTCTTAGCTGCTGCAAGGCACACGGCAGGGTCCAGGCACGGTATTTGCAGACAAGCGTCGTTGAACCGCTTGATGTAGCCCCAGATGGACTCTCCCTCTCTTTGCACTATGCTAAGGAGACTCTCTTCAGTTTGCGGACACCGTTTGCTGGTGACGAAGTGGGACATGAAGGCTTGCGCGAACTGCGCCCAACTTCACATCGACCCAGGTGCCAAGTTTCGGTACCACGTACGGGATGCTCCTCTAAAAGTGGTGGAGAAGGCCACGCACATGCACGACTCGCTGGCTCTTGCTAGGTGCATCTGCGATTGGAAGGCATCTACGTGATCATTTGGGTTGAACGACCCATCGTATTTGTCAAGAGGAGGGAGCTTAAAGTCTTTAGGCATTGGGACTGCCAGGAGCTCGGGAGATAGGGGGATTGAACTGAAAGGATGGGGGCCTTGACTTCATCCGAGCTTACTTCTTCTTTGCCTCCGAGCTCTGACAAGTCGTGGGTGGCGGACCGGCGAGCTCGGCGGCGTCGTCTCTGTTTCTTGGCAGGCTCGGCATTTGTACTGCTTACCTCTGTACTGTCAGGAACGGTGTGTGCAGGAATCAGCTCAGGCCACTGGCAATGGCTATGGACAGAGGGCTCCTGCTTGGAGCCTGCGGCCAGGATCTCGAACCGGTTCTCTAAGAACGGGGTATCGGGCTTGGAGGGCTGAGACAATGTGGGCTTGGCGAGCTGGGGTCCGTCTGACCTAACCTCCCGTGGCGAGGCCGGAGTGGTCGGCCTTTCCTGTCTGCTTCGGGAGGAGGCCTAGCTCCTTGGAGGGTTCCGGGGGGCCTTTCCTTGGCGGGAAAGGTGCTCCTCTTGATGATGGGACCTAGCCTGCTGTGAGGCTGGGTGCCGAGGAGGGAGTTGCGATTGCTGAAGCTGAAGTTGCGACAGCTGGGGAAATTGCTGTTGATACTAGTACTGAGAGACCTGGTGCAACATGTGCTATTGTTAGATCTAAAACTGTTGAAACTATTGCATTTGAGCCTGCATGGCCTGCATGCACTGTACTAAATCTTCCAACTGGTTTGGGCTAGCCGCTTGGGGCACAACCGAGGGTTCAGTGAAGGTTGTTCCGACTGTGGTTGGGAGTGGAGCAACGATGGGTGCCCCTACAAGAGGCACATTCAAATTGGGGATTCCGTCCACTGAGAGGGGGGCGGTGAACTGTCTGATACAGTCAGTAGGGAGCTGGGGCTGTTCCGTGGAGTTATTCATCTCCGCGCTTCGTCCGGTATTGCTAGAGGAAGCCATGACCGTTGAGTTTTTGGAAAGTAAAAAAAATGTGAAAGTTTAAAGAAAGGCTTTTCGAAGCGTTTCCCACAGACGGCGCCAAATGATGTAGCGCGATCCAGTCACTCCTAGTTGGCACTCACGTGGCTCCTGGAAGGTACTTGAGATGAGGAAAAAGAAGAATCCCCAGGGAGTTTACCTGGTGGGGATACTCCGATGCTTAAGTTAGTACTATGTAGGAGAAGCAAGAAGGAGACGAAGGCTAAGAGTGCAGATAGCGTGTTCTCACTATACTTTAGTGAAAGAATGGTAGGATCCATCTAATGGACGCCATGAAGGTTGCGGAATGGGTGGGCGAATTTCAAAACTTTTCCTACCTTCTTCCAACTGGGAATCATATTCCCTAAATTTAGAATACAATATTCAAGGATCCTAGTTGAACCATAATCGAACCAGATCTGAACCAAAAAGAAAATGGAGGAATTATACCTGATCCAGAAAAGCAGTATCTCCCAAAGTTGGTGTTCATGCCCAAAGAGGACACCAAGATCCGCTCCTGTTGAAGATGACACATCTGTATGTGGAACGGAACCAACAGAGTGCGTCCTACACACTAGATCCTTCGCAAGAATCCTCTGGAAACTCTGAGCATCGAATCTTTTTCAGTCTTTTCTGCAAGACTGATGTCAAGAATTGATTTCTTGATTTCTTTCTTCTACAAAGATCAAATCTTGCCAGAAGGAATGGCAGGGGCTGGGGGAGAACTCCTGGGATGAAGATGGCTGAATTGCTTCTCTTCTCTCAGGAGTGTGAATGAGATCTAATCTCAATTCGCAGGATGCTTTCTTGCTTACAACCCTTGGTTCGAAATCTGATATTTCTCTCTTAGGGTTTCTCCTCTTTTCTTCTTGATTAAGAAACCTCCTAATTAAGAGTTATCCCAATCCAAATTAGTATTTGGATAGGGGATGATCTTAAAGCTATCTGCAGATTACGTTAGCTTACTCCTGATCTTATCAGGAGGTTACCAGATTCAAATCTGATTTGAATTTGGTCTCCCATAGTGGATAAGGTTAAAAGGCCCACTCCTTTTTCTAACTTTAATCCCAAATATGCCCCATAGATGGGTGATCATGTCAGCCCAGCTCGAAATGGGCTTTTGGCCCATTTAAGTGTTCAGTGCTTAACTAGTTTTCAATCTATTGCCCAGTTGGTCTTCTTTGTATGGCATGGGACCCAAGCATTGATCTACACACCAGCCACATGGGTTTGGCCCAGCCTTTATTACAAGGCCTAGCCGAATTCACTGAAAAGCTCAGTGAACCCCTGAACCCATCACATGGACCCTATGGGCCCAACACTTACATTAAGTGGTCCCTGGGCCAAGCCATCTTATAAAAACCCAGGGACTGTGGGCAGGTGCAAGATTAGCCCATCAGGTACTATCCTAAATGGTTTACACTTAACCTCTCAGCCCTTAATGATCAAGCACTGCCCGACAAGAAAGAACCTCTCCCTCAGCTGCAAGGAACAGTGTCGCACTCTCTACTCACATGGATCCCGGGAATTAAAACCATTTGCTAACATTTTGAAACCGTACAAATATATATATTAATTTTGCAAAAACAAAATTCCAATGATTGAAATCAACTGTTGGCAGTTTGGTTTCCATCAGAGAGAGTGCATTCCCGATCATTACCTTTGTCCGACAAAGGGGCTGATCCTGTCACTACGATCACCCACTCAGATGAATTCTCAGACTACCCCAACATGCCCAAGTTTTGACCCCCGCTAAGGATCTCATTGATTGGCATATCAAAGACAGCCCGATCCGACACGTAGTGAAGTGTCATTATCGAGTCTAGGGGTCAGGTGTAACTTTCCAGTTTTTCCCATCTGTCTCCAAGGTCCAGGGCAATACTAGAAATCTAGTCTAGTTCAAGGATTCAAGTAATCCCATACTGCATGTGCCTTGGGTCTTACCCTGGTGGCCGAGACAGGCCATCCCAACACTTGGCAGCACACTAGTATTAGCCTTGGTAGGATAAATCTCCCCAGACTTATCCAATAGCTGTGAACATTTAAAACTAACACGAGTCTCTATAAGTGTCCAGTTTTAGGGTCTTACACAGAATTATACCAAACAATATGAATCAAACATGCACTTTATTTATTTACACTAAATATCAAAGTACATCAAATCGGATTGAAGCTAAGGGCATACAAAACTGTCTAACATTTAGAGATTAGAGGTCTCAAGAAGAAGTTTCTCTTCTGCCCTGAGGGCTTTTATAGGGACATTTACGTCAGGTCGGGCATAACCGCCAATGGGCTCCTGCCACAGCTGTTACCTGCCAGGGCTGCGCAGGTGGCCGTTGTGGCATACGTCTCACCCGGGTGAATGACACATCTCCGGAGTGACAGGCACGCCCTTGCCTGCTGTGAGATGTGGACGCAGACTGATGAAAGGACTGGGACTGCGCCGTCAGTAGGGGATATGGCGCAGCCTGACCGGTATGGTCTGCTAGTCAGAAGCTTCTTGGGGAGTGCTCGTGTGGTTCATTCGCGAGCTATCATGTAGCGAACTTGGAACACTCCAGGGTTACCCTTAGTAGAATTGGTCCTGGGGATGGCTTGTCTGCTTGGGAGCTCAGACGAGCTGATGACTTTTAGCTCGCGAGCTAAAATTGCCTCGGAGTATCTCTTCAAAGGTATCTCGGGGAGCCCGGGGTTTTCGTCGCGGCGAACTCCTTTCGTGAGCTACAATATAGCGAGCTGCTTTGTAGGCCCGTCACTTGGTCGTACCAGGCTACAACGCTGAGTTATCACTCGTGCTGAGTTAGTGTCCATGTGTCACTGTTTCATAGGTTGGGTCAAATCATCCTCCATCGAGTTTGAATGAATGGCTCATTCTAATAAAGAAAATAAAAATTCAAAATTAATTAAAATAAAAATGGCCAAAAACTATTGAACAAATCAAATGAATTAATGATTCAACCATCTGAGTTAATGGATGTTTGACCAATTCAATGGTTTTTGACTAAAGACCGGGTTTGAGATAAAAGGAAACCCATTGCCTGAACAGTTTCCGGTCTGACCGTCCGGATCAACGGAGGTTAGAAAACGTTGTCTTAGACTATTCTCTTCTCATTTGAACCATAATAAGCTTTCAAGTTTTCTTGTAATGCCACTAGTGTCCTAATCCCTATATCAAATCAAACTAAAAATTTGATTGAGAGATTTAAACCAGGGGCAAATAGAGCTAGACACCTCTCAAGTGGTAGCTCTAACTGTGGCCGGCAGTTTTGATAGCAACTACAGCGGTGATAGGTTTTTTCTTCTCCTCTTCTTTCTTAGCCACTGTCTCTTCGTCCTCTTATTTCTTAACTGCTGCTTTTCTTATTCTTCCTCTATTTCTTAGATGGTCAAACCAATAATCCAGAAGAAAAATCTGTCAGCCACGGAATTGAGTGTGAAAATTTTGACTAGGAAGACAACGTCTCCATCAAATATGGATAGGCCTCTAACATATAATAATAATAATTAGGGCTAATAACTTTTCATTCGAAACAAAATATTTATGGGGCCTGAGTAGTTGCAATCTAACTCTGATTGTGTTGTTTCCTATCTAATTCTAATTAAAAGATTAGCTTATACCCTTCCATCACAAATCAAAACTCCTATCTCAAATAATAAAAGTACACAAAACAAAACTTGACAACACACAGATGTTGCTATAGAAGAATTCTATATGGTGCATTATTTAACTAAAATCTAAACAATAATGTAGTCTCCTAAATCAAATAATAAAAAAACTCGGTTAAATGCTTCAAAGCTACAAAATAAAAATAGATAAATCTATGATATTGGAAAGGTATGATACTGGAAGAGCTTTGACCAATTAAATTAAATCATTTCATAATTTTTGATGAATTTGATTGATTAATTACAACTTTAATGATACCGTTGATTGATTATAGGTTTTTCCGGTAATCGAACCCTAAAAGCTATATAGAAGGCAACCCACAAAATTAAAAGTAAAACAAAAAAAGATACTCAAATTGATCAACCTACTTATCCCAACCAAGCCCACCCAGACCAGACGCTCAGCTGATCATGAGGCAGGCTCTTGGGCAGGGACAGACTACAAGCTAAGGGGCCAAATCTTGAGCAAATGAATGGGTACTTTTGTTTCAATTGGATAAATAGGTTGGTTGCTATTCTATTTTATATATATATATATATTGTTTAAAGAGATATGAGATAGAGATAATACTGACCCAGATCAAAAGGTAGATAGATGCTATCAAAGAATTGGTCTGCAATATATTACAGTGGTTGCAGGTACTCTCACTCTATAACTCTCTCGTAGACACATGTCTATGTCTTTGAATGTAAGCCTTTTTGGTCTACAAATAGTAGTTATATGTTGCTTCCTGATAAAAGCATCTACCTAATTCATTGGATTTATGTTCCCAAGCCTATGAACATTTCTTTCTTTCCTCTGCTCTCTTGGTGAGATCAGTGTCGGCCAACTTTAATCCCATCACCATCAACACAGGACTCATTCTAGGACACTTCCATTAAATAATCAACATTGATGTCCATCACCCCCTTTGTTATTTTAAAATAATAAACCTTGGGTTCAGTCCATCAGAGATCAGAGGGATATCATCATGGCCAAGGTTATTTTTTCCAAGTGTTCAAACTGTTGGACTGAAGGCTTTTCAGTTGGCCTTCCCTCACAATAAAAGGGTCTGGAGTTTGAGATTTATTGAAAACCTAACCCTAGGATTCTAGGGTTACAATTTCAATTGATACAAGCTAATTGTGGCCTATAAACATTGATGGCATGAAGGAGAAATTCACCATGATTGACATATCTTCTTCAACTTATGTTAAAGGTGTACCTAATTTGCAC
Source organism: Nelumbo nucifera (assembly GCF_055504915.1). Classification (NCBI taxonomy): domain Eukaryota; kingdom Viridiplantae; phylum Streptophyta; class Magnoliopsida; order Proteales; family Nelumbonaceae; genus Nelumbo; species Nelumbo nucifera. The sequence continues at coordinate 45,968,788 of NC_142649.1, read as the reverse complement.
TCTAAATCCATTTTTATCAAAGTGTAGAGCTCAAAAAATGACACCTTCCGGAACATATATGTAGCCTCCCTCAATCGAATGCACTCAACCTCTTCTCCAACCAAGTTCTGTTGTGGATGGAGAATTCTATATTTTTTAATTAAAATCTTGATGCAAAGTGTTAGGGTACTTTTAGAATAAACAACCATAGATTCATACCCTTAAACATTTTCTACTTAGTTTAGGTATATAAAAAGGTCAATTATATAAATCTGTTACAAGCTATAAGGGTTGTTTTAGTAAAAAATGCAAATTATATTATAGGATTTAATAAATACATGAAACTATATATGGGTGTTTTAGTAAATGACCTTTTCTTAAACTTGGTGCCAAAGGACAATATTGTATCAGACCATACATATATATCTTTTCAATCTTTAGAATTATATGGAGCTCCATGTGATAACAGTGTCCAAGCCAAATGCATTAGAGGTCATTATCCAATCACCATCCTAAGGCTCAGTTTGGAAAGAGTACTACTACAAATGCAAACATGTGCAACACAAATACATACAAAATAATATAAAATACAAGGCTTTGTATTTGTACTCCTTCCAAACTGAGCCTAAGGTGGGGAATACAGAAAGGAAAAGACTCTGGGCTTTTGGCTAGCATGAGAGTCACCCTGACATATATTCACCTATTACGGTTTAATAGTATTTTCAATCACAGAGCATCAAGAGTAAATGCTATGAAGTGAGTATTTTACCTATGACAGTTATGACAGTTACTTGACTATAATAGCAACGGAGACTGTACATACAGAAGTGAGTAAAATCATGTTAAGAAGTTCTATTATTAAAATTTGAATACATATAAACTCCATCTCCCATGAAAATCTAACTATTTGTCTTCTTTCAGCCTAAGATTTGAGTCCTATAGCCTGTGAGAAATACTGCATATATACTTTATGTGATAAGAGAAACCTCAGCCTCTCACATTGGGAAAGAAGAAGAGGAAGAGAAAAGGACCCACACCACCCACAAGTCAATTGGAAAAGGAGAGAAAAAATTGTCCTTTTCCTAAACCTTTTGCCCTTTCATTGGTTGGATAGGCCACAAATTAAGGTCTCTAACTGATACCACCCCCACCCATGAATATATAGGACAAAAAACAAGCAGTTGTTTTATTAGGCAAATTGAATGGAGTGAAAACAGTTAATATGAAATACTTTAATATATCTAGACATGGCTGTAACGAGGGGTTAATTCAATTCCATGTCCAAATTACTAGAAAACTCCTAGCTAGCTAGAGGGAACAGTGTTTCAAAAAGCTCAAGAATTAATAATTGAAGACTAGTTAGTTATAGCTAGCTCAGACCCTAAATGGGTGATTCACATGTGTGTAATAGAGGATAAGAACCCACTAAAGAATGAACCCACCCCACTGAAGAGATTATATATGTAGCCCAAAATTCAATTCCCTGATTGGATGGTGAACAATTAATACTCTATGAATAATGCTGCTTTCTGGTACATTCAAATTCAAATTCAAGCTCTGCATTATTAGTTTAAGTCTCCTAGCCCTAGGCTTAGTATTAAATACAAGAGTTCAGAACCACAATTTACTCTATGTCAGCTCCATATTCCACCTGTTTTGTGTTCTAAGTGGAACTGATTGAAGACAATTAACTGGGTTCCTTCTTATATGGTTTTAAATTTCGGTGAAATTTCGTGGAAGTTGGAACGAAATTTCAAAAATTTTGGATGGATTTTTTCAGATGATATTTTGGATTTTCTTAAAGCTTTTGGGCTATATGTCCTCATATACTTTATCCCAAAATTTTATATTTTTATGTAAACGGTAAAACCCGTAAAAATAAATAATATCAGTACAGTACAGAAATTATTTTTCAAAACGGACAAAACTTCTGAAATTCAAAATCTTAGGCTATGTTTGGTTTGAAAGAAAGAGAAACCTCTTGAAGCATGTTGAAACTTGTAGTTTACTGAGATTTGAAATTTTGTTTGTTCAGGGACGTGCCTTTGCAGTTCTTCAAGCCTAGGATGTCAATTGGTCGAGTCGAGTTGGGTACCTCAACCCAAACCCGAGTGAAAACAACCTCAACCCCCCCAACGGCCGAACCCAATCCAATCCATCTAAACAAAGGGAGGATATCAAATACGTCCCATCCCATCATACATATATGCTCAATGAAACTTATATTTACAAATTTTTATCAATGGGTCAGGTTAAGCATAGGCCTGACTCAATCCAAACCCAACTCAAAATCTTAAGGTTAGTTTGGAAGGAGTATAAATAGGTAAGGGTGTATAATCGGTCGGTTTGGTTTGATTTGACTCAAATTGAGGATCATATCGATTATTTGGTTTTACTATTTCTTCTAACTGAATGATCAAATTATATTTTAGAGCCGAACTGACCCCAATCGAATTCGATTCAATTTGGTTCAGTTTTCAGTTAGATTGAACCTTGGTTTTACATAAATGAAAAGCATTTAATAAGTATTATTAATGAAAAGTTAAAAGGCCTTAAAACCTAATGATTTTAATTAATTAGTTATTATTAATTAAAAGCTAAAATAGGCACAAAGTGGAAATTGAAGAATTGACCATTTTCAAAAGTAATTAATGATTAATGAACAATTAACAATTAGCCTAAGTTCTAATTAACTATTATTAATTATTTATTAAAAAATATAATAATTAATTAACATAAAACATTAATGTTTAATATACTTAATTAAATAACAGCATTAATTTGGTTTTTGGTTCAATTCGGTTGAAAATTTCAATCAAACCAAATCAAAACTGAAAACTGATTTAAAAAAAAAAAAAATCGAACCAAACCAATAATCGAATTAGCTTATTCGATTTGGTTCGATTCAATTTTCAGCTTATCAACCAAATTTAAACACCTCTAAGTATAAATATAAAAAATGTAGAGTGCAGATACATTCAAATTAAATAATACAAAATACAAGGTTTTTCCAAACTAAGCGAAGCCTAAGGGTGAAGGCTGACCGGTGCAAATTTACCACTTAGCCCGACCCAGTGACATGCCCAAGATTAAAACCTACAATGTCCACTGCGTTAATTCTTTTATTAAATGTAGGGCTGGCACGGGTAACCATGTTGACCCTTGAGGGCTGCTACGTCAGTTGCCACGTGTAAGAATCTGAATTGAGTAAGATCAAATTTCTTTCTTCAAAAATCAACAGATGAGACCACTTATTATATTACAGCATGATTTTCTTACTGAAGTCTTCAATGGTGGCCTCGGAATTCTTTTCTTTTCTTATGTATATATAAAGTCTGGACCTGTTAATGTTTATATAAATTATAATTATTTAAGGAGTAAGGACTAAATAAGTCGTTTAAATATTTATTTTGTTAATATTAAGAAAACGAGAGAGATGGGAGGTCTGCCAGATTCAGGCCACACTGTAAACTTGTCGGCAACCGGCCGGATAATCTGAGATTGATTGCATCAAATCCTAGACAAAAGTTTTCTTCTCTTTTTTTAATCTATTTTTTAGTGATATATACAGTACCTTGAAAGTTCCCACTTTTTTATATTGGAATGGTGTTTGATGCTCTGCCACTTGTCAAAACCAAGCTTTGCCATCTGTCTATATTACCACATTTTCCTCCACTTAATCCTTGAATTATGATATTGATCCAGATCTTGAGATCTGAACAAGAGATAATGAGAGAGGAAATGTAAATGAAATGGGTTCCACAACCCATAAGTGATTATGGTCAGAATATTGGGATCTCATAATTGGATGGGTTTTATGCTTGATGGGCCCAATATCTATATGAATGGATTATTGTTTTCAGTTCATCGTGGGGAGAATTTTGTAATGACAAATGAGAGAGAAAATCTGCAAATGGTTATTTCAATGGACTACTAATCTTGGGTTTCTTCTTTACCAAATGAAAATCTCTAGTTCATTGGATACAGATCCGAATATGATCATTTTGTAAAGATTAAAATCGATAGTCAGAACACAAGACTGAACTAAAAGGAGGAATCAACTGAGTGGTGGCTCATTTGGTACGTTAGCTGGATATTCTCAGTGAAGATGTGGATTCGAGTCATTGGGGGCCGGGCTTTTGGGCTATGTTGTTTAAAATTTAACAAATTCTTAACCCAAATCCAAATTGCACCTCCAGTTCCGGCCGGCTCAGACGGTCTGACCATCCAATCCAGTCCGAGCCTACTGTTTACTACACCACTGGTAGAAGCATTACATTGCACATTGCAACATTAAAAAGCTCACATTATTCACTTTCCACCAAGATCAGACCTTATCTTTGGTTGAATTGTTCAGACAAACCAAAACCTAAATAACTATACAAATAAAACCTAATTTAAGAGTGACCCATGTATTCCTGAGGATGGTTTATGAAGACAATGGACTCTATTATATTCCTGATTGTTTTGCCTCAGCATATCTGCAATGATCCAACTCAGAATCAACTGTCTTTATCTACCAAATACAGATATATGGAATTGTTGAAGATCCTACCTTCTGGTCCTTTTCAGAAATCTGGAATATATGATCTCTGGGCAACCATTGATAAAACAATTTCAACTCTCCGTGCCTACTATATCTTTGCCAATCACATTTATGGAAAAATTCAACATTGATACTGCACAGAGAAATCAATGGAGCAGAATCACTAGGAAATCTTAACTAGGGTTGGGCTGTTGTCATCTTAAGGCAAAGATAGACCCTCCATAACTCATGCAGATGAAAGCTAAGTTGGTAAATAATTTATCAGAATTTAGTACTCTTTTAAGAGCTAATACAAATGATGGATCCAAAAAATAGTGAATTATATTATATTTATTATCATTATTGACATAAATTTGCTGGCCAGGAGATTGCATCAGGTCGGCAGCTAAAACTTATGCCAAACTATCATGATCATGGATTCCGATCATATGCATAGAAGACTATTGAGAATACCTTGGTGAAAAAAAATGGTCTTTTGCAAATTGAAAGGGCAAAGAAGGCTAAGGGGTACATCAAACAGGACATAGATCGAAATAGTAAGAAATGATTTAAGCACTCATAATTGAATAATGGAGATGGCATTAAGGGCCCATTTGTTTTCCGAATTTTGAGAGGGGAGAAGTCGGTCATTGAGAATTTGGTTCCCATTGATCAAGATACTCATGTTCTTTTTTTCATATTTATGTGGGGTTCATGAAAAATTCATTTTCTTCGGACTCCCAAATGGGTAACTTTCTCACATGGAGAGGGGAGGGGAGGAAAGGAAGTTGCCAACACTTATTGGACAAAATTGCCTCTTTTATTATTGCTTTTAAGGCTAAAATTGTCATTGTCTTATTTACCTGAAAAATAAAAGAACATAAATAATTTCCCGAAAAAAGAACAAAACCTAAAGAGAACGAAATGATGAAACAAGATTCGTTTAACCGACCTCATATAATTGGGATAAGGCTTGGATAATGATGAATGTTATTGATATAATTAAATATAATAAATAGGAAAATAATAAACCATCAATATCACCAACAATTCCAAATCCGAATATTTCCTATTTTGGTGGCCTGGGCTGTGAGCTTTTTCAGTCATTGGCTTTTTACGCATATCAAATATGACCTGTCTGCCAGCTGATTGCCTCATTAACAAACAAACAAACGCATTACGCATAAGCTGATTCTTGCCATTAGCCGATGAAGATTTGATCCTCCCACCTAAATCTGTTCACGGGACGGGTTTTGGCTTGGCCCATAAACGTTTTACACTGCTTTGGGCTCTGGCTTATTCAAAATTTGGCAAAAGCTCAATCCGAGCCCGGCCCATGCGTGAAGAGGTCAAACCTGAACCCAACATAAGGTTTCACATGGGTGCTTGAAGTTTTGGGTCTGGACTGGGCTTGGATCTAATCTGGGTTGGGCTTACATTCAGGTTGCAGATAACCGATGAAAGTCCAAAAATGGCCCAACCCAATCTGGCCTATAATGCATATACTCTATTGGGAGCACTTAAAATAAACAAGACCCTCCCCGATGTCTTGTTTATTTTCTAGAGACTGCCCCCATCTTTAAGCATCTGTTTGGCATCGATGTCGTTGTTTCAGAAAATGGTAACACATCAGTGCCACATTAGAAAAAACAGTGCTCCAAGAAATGTCAATATGTTTGGAACAGTTTTTCCATAAAAAAACGGTGCTCTAAGCCACTTCTTGGAAATCAAAAAGGCGTGGTTTGGAGCAATGCTGAATTTGACGTTTTCTCATATTGGAGTTCATTGCTGCCAACGAGGACATGATGTGGCAGTGACGTGGACTTCCTATAATGGGTACCAGTGCTGAAAATAGATATAGAGCACTGGTATGAAACAGAAAGTGTTATTGTTCTCCAGAAAATGTCTTATCTGGCAGCAATATTTCCAAACAAAAGAAAGGTACCGTTTTCTCAGAAAAGGGTGCTTCCAACCCACACATCAGAAATAATACTGTATCTGCAGCATCAATGCCAAACATATACTAAAAAGCCGATAGATTCCTATCATTTTCTCTCCACTAGAACCTCAATTTGCAGTGGTGGCAACTATTGTGAAATCTTAGCATCAAGTTCATGAAACCCTATTTTTTAACTCCATTGTTTCATTATTTCTCCAATTCCTTTCTATCTTCTCTTGATTTGTTGGATTCTAATGCCCTGTTTTGCTTTGGTTTTTAGATCCAGCACCCAATCAATCCTAGCCGCCAGCGTCTACTGTAATAGTAAATTTTGAATTATATTTACTATTTTTCTAGCTCTTTATTCATCTATTTTTCGTATCCCAAATGTTTCCTATGTATAATGTGCTTGAAACTATTGATATCCAATTTTTTCCCAAAGAATATGTAATTGGACATATATATATATATATATACAAAGTTTTTGTGATTAATAAGAAATGAAATGATATTCGATTTTTTAGGTTGATAATATGTTATTTAGTTATTTCCCAACCTATTGTTATTATTGTTGTTATGTTGTTGCATGAATAATACAACCCAAACATTATTTTTTGTTGATTTTTTTGGCATGGTTAATATATTTTTGGTCATTTTTATAAGTAAATATTTTTTTGTTATTTATTGCATTTAATATATAATATAACATATGTAACAAGTGGACCAATGTGAGTCATGATGGTTAAAATCATCATTTTCTTCTAAGTATGTCAATATAATTATCAACTTAGAGCTATAATTGTTATTTCCACACAAATATAAGTACTTATAGGGTAAACAGCTCACCAAACAGTACTGCAACACAAATAAGCACTTAAAATAAGTATAAATAGTTTAAGAAAAGACCTCCTAAGCACTTATTTTCCAAACATAGCCTTAAATGCTACCCAGAACTGCTCGAACCCATTCATGCCCAAATTATATGAAGTTTGCACAATATTGCTTGGGCTGGGCAACTTGGGCTTTATTCAATGGTTGGGCCCAAAATCAGTCTTTTTAACATTGTATAACATTTGCTCATGCTAAAAGAAAGTAACGTATGAATTTAGATAATTTCTTGAACGTGTAAAGTTGAGGTCACAACAGAAAAGGTCAAATAATTAGAGTTATTAGTATTATTTTGGTAATTGGAAAGAAAAGAGAAAATCTCAGCTACAACATTGGGAAAAAGGGTCCCAGTTTCAGTGTAGACAATGGGCCTTCTTTCAGATGGATTATCTAAATTTTACTTTCAGTTTCAGAGAATAGAACTTCGAGATTGCAATTGTTCTCTTTCTTTATTTCTCTCTTTTTCTTTTTGTTTAGGGAGCCTATTTCTTGATCTATTTTTAGCTTTAGGTGATTCTCTCCTAACAACCCAAGGTGACCAGTTTACATTAAAGATAGGACCACAAATACATTAGATTTGAATCGAATATAGGTACATCCAAATTATTCCTTTATATTCAAATTGAAATCGGGTCGTATCTGTTGGATTTATGTTGGATTCAAATTGAATTCAGATTGCAATATTGAATAGTAGAAATTAATTAAACTAAAAATGGTCAAAATATTTTAATTAAAAAAGTGAAATAAAAATGATTTTATATTGTAATTCATAAAAAAAAAATGAATTGAAGCATATTCCTATGAAACTTGAACATACAAATTTTTAGTTAAAAATACCACACTCAAACCAACTTTACAAATAGATATAATATAAAAAAACCAACTTCATCCAAGTTCCATCCAGTACATCACCCATCCCGTTGTTGTGTAACAATAATGGAGCGATTGCTTAGGCTAAGGAGCCACGAGCCCACTCGAAGTTGAAGTACATCGAGAGGAAGTATCATGTACTGCAAGAGATTGTTGGCAGAGGGGACGCCCTGATTCAAAAGGTAGCGTCAACGGAGAATGTAACAGACCCATTGACTAAGCCATTGACACAAAAAGTGTTTGAGAAACACGTGGAAAGTATGGGACTCAGGCTTGTACCAGATTGGACCTAAGTGTAAGTGGGAGTTGTTAGACAGTTGTATGCCCTTAGCTCTAATCAGAATGATGTACATTATGAGTTTATTGTAAATGAATAAAGTACATATTTGATTCATGTTCCTATGGCGTGTTTCTGTGTAATACTCTTAAACTGAAAACTTATGAGACTCGTGTTAGTTTAGAATGTTCACAGCCATTGGATAAGTCTGGGGAGATTTATCCTACCAAGTCTGACACTGATGTGCTGCCAAATGTTGGAATGGCCTGTCTCAACCGCCAGGGTGAGACCCAAAGCACATGCAGTGTAGGATTAAGTGAATCTTTGAACCGGACCAACTTTCAGTATTGCCCTGGACCTTGGAGATTGATGGACAAAACTGAAAAGTTACACCTGACCCCTAGACTCGATTATGATATTGCACTAGGTGTTGGATTGGGTTGTCTTTGATATGCCAATCAGTGAGATCCTTAGAGGGGGTCAAAAACTAGGTATGTTAGGACAGTCTGAGAATTCATCTGAGTGGGTGATCATAGTGACAGGATTAGCCCCTTTGTCGGACAAAGGTAATGATCGGGGATGCACTCTCTCTGATAGAAACCAAGACTGCCGATAGCCGATTTCAATCGTTGAGATTTGTTTTGCAAAATATATTTTATATGAGATATAAAAGTATATATATTACAGTTTCTAAACGTTTGCAAAAGGTTTTAATTCCCGGGATCCATGTGAACAGAGAGTGCAACACTGTTCCTTGCAGCTGAGGGAGAGGTCTTCTCTTGTCGGGCAGTGTTTGATCATTATGGGCTGAGAGGTTAAGTGTAAGGCCATTAAGGGTAATACCTGATGGGCTAATCTTGCATCTGCCCACAGTCCCTGGGTGTTACAAGGTGGTTTGGCCCAGGGACCACTTAGGGTAAGTGTTGGGCCCATAGAGCCCATGCGATGGGTTTCAGGGGGTGCACTGTCCATAATAGTGTATTCGGCCAGGCCCTGTAACAAAGGCTAGGTTGAACCCATATGGCTGATGTGTAGATCAATGTTTGGGTCCCACACCATACCAGGAAGCCCAACTGGGCAGCATTTTGGAAGGCTAAGTGAGCACATAACCTTATTGGGCCTAAAGCCTATTTCGAATTGGGCTGATTTGATCAGTTAAATGAGGGGCGAATTCTGAGATCAGATTAGCAGATAGGATTGGGTCTTAACCCTCCTAATTGGATCAACAACTCCTAATGGGATTAGGAGTTGATCCCTTTAAGCTTATAAAAGGAGGAGGGGGCAGCAGCCTTTAGAAGATAATTCATAATCACATCCTCTTCAGAGTTGATATCATAGAAGAGAGAATTCAGCATCACTACGCTAAAACTCTCTTTCTGCCTCCTTCCTGTCGCCGCCACATCTGCCAGTTCGATCTTCTATTGCTAGTAGGAGTGATCAAGATTGGATCTTGATATCAGTCCTGATAGGAAGTAGTGCTCATGTGTCGTCCAGCTGATTCTTGCGAAGGATCTGGTTCTTGTGAAGAATGTTGTTGATTCTGCTCCATCCTGCACTGCACCATCTTAAGTGGGAGCAGTTTTTGGTTCCTTCCCTGGGTGTGAACACCTCAATTGGGAGATATTATTTCTCCGTATCAGGTATATCCCTCTCCTACTGCTTTTGTTTAGATCTGGTTCGGTTCTTGGTTGAAGGGGTGAGATATCCATCGTATGGATGCCTGAATCTTGCGGAATAGAATTCTTCTTGCCTATTCGGCGCTCACTCTATGACATCTTTAGCTCAATTTGTTCCATTGAGGAAAATTCTTCTTGCCTGTTCGACGACACCTGACAGAGCTACTATATCTCACCTCGCCCCGGGTTTAAGGTCCTGTTCAGTAACCCGAACAAAGTATCGGCCTGGAAGAAAAGGTACTTTTTTGTTCGAAACCCCGAAAGATGGCCATTCCCGACTCACTGGCGAGTGGCCATTAAGGACCCCAGGGTGAGGCTGGATGTAGAGACCAGGGCGGTCGTCCATTCTTGGAGGGACCTTGGCCTTGAGATGGAAGATTTCCTGGCTGAGGAGAAGCTTGTGCAACCTAGGTTGAGTCCTCCTGGTAGTCCTCTACCTCGGCACACACATTACTTCTCCCTTTTTTCTTCTCGCACTTACTTCAGTTCGTAACTGACTAGAAAAAAATCTTTTTTTTCTTCTCTTTTACAGGAGCTATGAAGGGTGTTGGCACCGCTAATCTATTAAAGAGCATTCAGAAGGGGAAGAAGAGAAAGGCCTCGAAAAGGTCCCATCAAGAGGAGGCTACCTCTTCGGTTCCTTCCGAACCCGAGGTCGCAACATCAGAGCCAACCTCTACCGAGCTCGCAAGGGAGAAGGTTCGTCCCCAGCCTCTGGTTGTTGACCTGGAAGAAGATCAGGATGAAGAGACCCCACCTCGCGAGCCCGAAGGTACTTCAGTGCCTGAGCCTTAGCCCCCCTCAGCAAAGGAAAGCATAGTGACTCCGAGGCTCGGCTCCTTAAGAGCAAAGATGTAGTGTTTCCAGTGGAGATTGCGGATTGGGCTGACATGCCAACAAGTCAGCTCGGAGGAAGAGCATCTAGCTACTATATTTTGGTAAGTAACTTGCCTCTTCATTTATTTTCTTATCCTTTTGTCAATGATACTTACGCTTGCTTTCCTTTATAGGTGAACTCTGCTATCCACTCGCTAGTCTATCAATCTGAGATCTTCTTGAAGCGAGCTCGGGAGGCCGAAGAGAATGCTCGGAAGCTTTATCGCGAGCTGGACATAGCTCGGGGTGAAATTCTTAGGGAAAAAAAGGGAGCTCAGAGATAGGAGGAGCTGATTCTACTGCTAACGGAGGAAAAGAAGAAGCTCAAGGGAGAGAAGGAAGCTCTTCACCGGGAAAATGAAAACCTTGAGGCAATGATCAACGAGCACACCGAAATCTTCGACACCGCAATTCAGAAGGCGAGGATTCAGGAGAGAGATCATGCCATCAAGGAGTTCAAGGAGTCCCCCAAGTTTCATGACCTCTAGGTCGAGTACGGTTCCAGTTCGTACCGATTGGGCTTCAAGCTCTGTAGGTGGTTGGTGCAACAAAAGTTCCCCGAGCTCGACCTCGGATCCATCTCCGTGTCTTCCGTTAATCCAGAGATGGCGAAGGAGGCTGACGAGGAACCTGACTCCTCCAAGGGAAAAAGTGATGACGAACTTCTCGAAGCAAGACCGTGAGAGGAGGACCACATGGAGACTGGCCTACCTGCTGGAGGAGATTCTGGAAAATCTGATGTTTGGACATGCCTCTTTTCTTGGACCCCCCCCCCCCCCCATATTTAGTGTATGTCCCGGGCCTCCGAGCTCAGTTATAGTAATAGTTTCCATGTACTCGAAACATTTTGTTAATGAAGCATAATGATTCAAAAAGTCTTATGTGTGCAAGAAATCTTGTGCAAAAATCTTTCTAAGTAAAAATTTTTCTAAGTGTCGGTTATCCCGAAGTACTAAGCTAGCGAGCTGGATTCCAGGTAGGAATAACCTTGTATTGTTGTATGCCAAGGTGGATAGACACTGTAGGGTATATACCCGACTTGTCTATGCACGGGCTACTTACTTGCCCAAACCAAAGAAGCGATTGGGAGTTGTTGCGCCTATGCCAAGGAGGCGAGTAGGACTTATCTGCCCATGCCGAAGAGGCGACTAGGACTTGTCTGCCTATGCCGAGTGACTCACAGTCCTCCATAGCCCTTAGGCTTCTGGGAGTGACTCACAGTCCTCTATCCATTCCGTCATCTTTTTTGACCAATTCGGTGGTCCCATGTACTTAGAGGAATTTTACCTTGGAGTCATGGGCTCATAAGTAGTACCTTCTTAGGTTATCGATGTTCCATGCTCAAGGTACCTGCTTCCCTTCCAAACTCTCAAGCTCATATGTCCCTTCCCCGAACACCCGCCTTACACGGTACAGACCTTCCCAGTTCGGTCTGAGCTTACCTACGCCGGGCTCAGGTACCATAACTTTCCAGAGAACTAGGTCACTGACACGGAACTGTTGTTTCTTGACCTGGATATTATAGTACCAAGCTACTCTCTACTAGTAGGCCGTGGTCCGAATGTAGGCCAGGTCTCGCACCTCCTCTACTAGGTCCAGGTTGGTACGGAGCTCGTCATCGTTTGTTTCCTCATCATAGGCCTCAAATCGCAATGTGGGTACCTCGATCTCTACCGAGATCACCGCCTCTATGCCATATGTGAGGTTGGAGGGGGTCTCACCCGTCGCGGTCTTGATAGTAGTTCGGTATGCCTAAAGGACACTAGGCAATTCGTCCACCCACAGTCCCTTTGTTCGAGTTAGGCGAGCTTTCAATCCACGAAGTATCACCCAGTTAGTTACTTCTTGTCCGTTCGCTTGGGGGTGTGCCACCGAGGTAAAGTTTTGCTGGACCCCCATCTTGGCACACCAGTTTTGAAACTTAACATCTTCAAACTGCTTCACATTATCGGAGATTAGCACCCAGGGTAGTCCGAAGCGGCATACTATGCTTTTCCAGAATAAATTATGTATATTACGGGTTGTGATTGTTACCAGGGGTTCGGCTTCCACCCACTTCGTAAAAAAATCTATTGCTACAACCAAGAACCTCCTCTACCCTGTTGCTGGCGGGAAAGGACCAAGGATGTTGATTCCCCATTGCGCAAAGGGCCACGGGCTGGTGAGGTATTTCAAATCAGCAGCAGGTTGGTGGTGGATATTGGCAGGCCTATGACATTTTTCACACTTTTTGACGAGCTCGAGTGCATTTGCCTTCATTATGGGCCAATAATAGCCTTGCCTTAACACTTTCTGTGTGAAGTACATACTTAGTTTCTGAGGGTCACAGGCAGCGTAGGTAAGGCTGCGTGAAGGATCTTTCGTATAGCTATCCGTCTATGAGGATGTACTTGGCTGACAGACGCTCTACCCTCCGAGCCGCATTGTGTACTATAGGTAGGGTCCCGTGGAGCAGATAACCAGCAAGCAAGTCGATCCAACTCGGTTCCGCTTGCGACACGGGAGCGACCTCTTCTGCCCCCCCCCCCCCCCCGCCCCTGAGAATGTTGGGCCAAGGTAAGTCCTCTATGTACACAGTTTGCATAGTATTGTCGCTCGTACTCGCTAGACATGACAAGGCATCGGCCTCAACGTTCTCGGACCTCAGAATTTGCCTGATAAAGCAAGAGTTGAAGCTATCCAGGATCTCTCTGACTTTGGTCAGGTAAACTACCATAGTTGGGTAATGGGCTTCGTACTCACCAGTGACTAGACCTGTTCATGGGTCGGGTGGCCTGACGGGCCGGCCCGGCCCGGCCCGACCCCGGACGGGCTTGAACAGGCTTTTTGGCCCGCGGGCTTAACCTCGGACCAAAAAGCCCAGCCCGCATAAAATTCGAGCCGGGCTCGGGCTTTGCCAAAATAGCCCGGCCCGGCCCGACCTATAGTTAAACCTAAGTAAAATCCCTATGTGATGTCCATTTGAATAATTTTTTTGATTTGAGAAGGTTGTTGATTCACTTGTAAGCCCATTGTTCATTTAAATAGGTAAAAAAAACATCTGAATTAAAATAGATAATGTCTATTTGAATAGGGAAAATTTTGATTTTCTTTTATTAGGCCGGGCTTCGGGCTCGGGCTCGGGCTTCGGGCTTTTTATCAGGGCCGGGCTCGGGCTCGGGCTCGGGCTCGGGCCTATTATTTTTCTGTTAATGAACACTAAAAGCCCGGCCCGAGCCCAGCCCGGCCGGCCCATGAACAGGTGTACCAGTGGCTTGACTGACCACTAGTTGTGAATCACTGCATAATGAGGTGCTTTGCTTTCATTTCCTTTTCTAAGGTCAGCCCGACGATCAGTGCTTCATACTCTGCCTCGTTGTTTGATGCCTCGAATCTGAACCGGAGAGCATACTCCAGCATCACCTCACTTGGGCCATACAGTATCAATCCTGCACCGCTTCCCCACTGGTTGGATGAGCCGTCAACGTGTAGGATCCAATGCTCCTCGTCCCAAGTCGGTACCACTCTAACTGAGCCTGGTGCCGCACTTGTTAATGCTCCCGTCGTGTGAGTGAGCTCGGTCACCGAACGTGCACTCTGCTACGAAGTCTGCCAAGACCTGGGCTTTGACTGCTGGTCGTGGCTCATACAGGATATCGTATTCGCACAGCTTGATGGACCACTTCGTTAATCTTCTAGACACCTCGGGCTTAAGCAGAATCTACCTCAGGGGTTTGTTGGTGAGAACAACGATAGTGTGGGCCTGGAAGTATGGGCAAATTTTCTGGGTTGCTATGACCAGTGTGTATGCTAGTTTCTCGATCTCCGGATACCTAGTCTCTGCATCCTGCAAAACTTTAGTAATATAGTAGATGGGTCGTTGAACCCGATCTACTTCTTTGATCAGTACCGAACTAACCACTTTGTCGCTTGTGGAGAGGTATAGCTTTAACACGTACCCTTCTTCAGGCCGAGTTAAAACTAGAGCGGTACTTAAGTACCTTAGCTCGTCAAAAGCGAGCTGGCACTCTTCGGTCCATTCGAAGTTCTTGCTCTTTTTTAGAGCTTTAAAAAAGGGTAGGCATCGGTCTACCGATTTAGACATGAAGCGGCTCAGGACAGCTATCCGGCTAGACCTCTGGACTTCTTTTATTTTCTGAGGTGGTCTCATATCTAGGATCGCTTTTATTTTTCTGGGTTGGCCTCGATGCCACGTCGGTTGACTATATAGCCTAGAAATTTACCCGAAGTGACTACGAAAATGCATTTATTCGGATTTAATTTCATGTTATATCTTCTTAAAATTTGAAAAACATCATTTAAATCATTCAACAAAGAGTTTGAAAACTGGTTCTTCATGACCACGTCATCAACATAACATTCTACTTTATTGCCAATTAACGGCTCAAAAACTTTGTTTACAAGGCACTGGAATGTTGCCCCACCATTTTTCAATCCAAAGGGCATGACCTTGTAACAATATAGCTCGAGCTCAGTTATGAAAGCGGTTTTGTCTTTGTCAGCGGGATCCATTCTAATCTGGTTGTAACCGGAATAGGCATCCAGAAAACTCAACAACTCGTGCCCTAAGGTCGCGTCCACTAGACAGTCGATCTTGGGCAGCGGGAAGCAGTCTTTCGGGCAGGCTCTGTTCAAGTCGGTGTAGCCGACACACATGCATCACATGCCATTGGCCTTCTTCACCAAAACTGGGTTGGCCACTCAGCTCGGGTAATGGACTTCCCTAATGAAATCTTCCACAAGGAGCTTCCCGACCTCATCATCGACTACCCTCTAACGTTCTGGGGCGAGGTTACGTTTCTTTTGTCTTACTAGCCTGACTAAAGGGTTGGCATTAAGCTTGTGAGTTAGAATTTTTTTATCAATCTTGGGCATCTTTGCCGCGGACCAAGCAAAAATATCTAAATTTTCAAGAAACTTACTAGTTGGGTTCGAAGTGGTTCAGTAATTGAGGCACCGATCTGAAGTGTTTTAGCTGGTTTGGCAGCAGAGACTGGTATGTGGACTGTTTCTTCTTTCGGGGCAGCTTGCTCGTCGGTATACTCCGCTGGTTGCTCGAGTTCGATGTCCTCTGCTAGCTTTGCTTTTCCTTTTAAAGCGACCACGTAGCATTTGCGGGATTTGAGCTGGTCACCTCGCACGACTCCCACCCCATAGTCAATTCAGAACTTCATCGCTAAGTAGTATGTGGACACTATGGCCAACCTACTATCGCATTGTAGGGGGAGGGAGTCATGACTACCAAGAAGGTGTGCTCAAATCGTATAATTTTTTGCCACGTGCCGGCTTCCACGGGTATTGTGATTCGACCAAGAGGCCTGACCTCCTCGTTGCTGAACCCTATAAAAGGTGTATCTGCCGGTTTCAGGTTGCTCTACTGTAATTGTAATTTGTCGAAGGTCTCCTTGAAGAGTATGTTTCTTGAACTGCCTGACTCTACTAAGATGTGTTTCACCTCGAAGTCGTTGATCCTTAGCTTCACTACTAAAGCATCATCGTGCGGATACTGGATCTCGCACACATCATCCTTTATGAAGTAGATCAGTTCTTCGAGGCGATGACGCTTTGGTGGGTTTTCGCCTTCGTTCTCCAATTTTCGGACTGAGGTCCTCCCAGCTGCTGATGTACATTCGGCAATGGTGGACCCACCAGTGATCATATTGATCACTCCACGGACTGGCCTTTCCTCTGGCAACTGTCAAGGTGGCTGCTCATTCTGCCTGCTGGTAATGAGGTCATTCCTCCTCTAGTCCCCCTGTTGGTCTACCTGACGGTCTGCTTGCCTCCTCTCTTCTCGTAGTATGTAATTCTTCAGGTACCCACGACAGATAAGTTCCACGATCTCATCATGGAGATTCCTGCAATTCTCCGTGTTGTGTCCATGATCTCGGTGGAAATGGCAGTAGACATTCGGGTTTCTTGTTGCTGGGTCTCCCCTTAACCTGGGAGGCCATTTGACGAAGGAGGAATCCTTAATAGCCATTAAGATCTCTCCTCGCTTAGCATTCAAAGGTGTATAGTTTGTTCTCTCCACGGGCGGAGTCTTGGAACGCCGACCTAGCTTGTGCCCGCGCGAAGGGGGGCTGGCTTCTTGACTTGCTTCTTCCCTTGCTCGGGGACTTGCTCTTTTTTCTTTTCTGCCCACCATTGCTCGTCCCTTCATTTTCTCTCTTCCTCTTTTCCGCCGGTGGATTGTCAATCTTTTGGTTGATCTCCTCCTCGGTACCGATGAACTGATCTGCCAACTTAAGGAACTCGGTGATATCTTTTGGTTTGTTGGCAACCACATGCCACTTGAACTCTTTATGGGTGATTCCTTTCTTTGTCGCAGTAAGTCACACCGTTGGATCGAGGTCCGGTATCTACAAGCAAGTATCATTTAAGCGCTTTATGTAGCTTCTGATTGATTCTCCTTCCCTCTAAACCACGTTTAGAAGGCTTTCTTGCGACTTTGGGCATTTCTTGCTGGTAACGAAATGCGCAATAAACAGATCGACAAATTGTGACCAGCTTTTGATGGAGCCCGGTGCGAAGTTTCGATACCAAGTTCGGACTACCCCCCTAAACATAGTGGAGAAGGCCACACACATATAGGATTCGTCAGCCCCAACTAGGTGTATCTGAGACTAGAAATAATCCACATGATCATTGGGGTCAAACGACCCGTCATACTTATCTAACGGGGGTACCTTGAAGTCTTTCAGCATCGGGGTTGCTAGGAGCTCAGGAGACAGAGGAGATGACCGACAAAGCAATGGAGGTGTAGTCTTCGTTGCCACCGATCTCACTTCTTCCTTTTCTTTAGCTCGCTCTGCTTGTTGTCTTGGCTTCGCTGGCGGACTATTTTTGGCCGAGGAGCGACGTGTCTTGCGGCGTCGTCATTGCTGCTTCTTCACCGGCTCACCGTTGATGCTGCTGACTTCGGTCTGATCTGGTATCTCGACATCATTACGGACATTGTCGCGAGGTGGATCCTAGTTCCTTCTTGTCGGGTTCTCCTGGTTGTGGAGTTCGCACCGGCTATCACGAGGCACCGACGGTCCTGCCTCGAGTTCACACCTCGAACTCCGGGCTAGTTGTTATCTCCTCGCGATCCATTGTTTTCCTGCTGGGAGTGCCACGCCAGATTGGCCCTATTGAGCTGACTATCCTCGGGCCTATTTCTAAAATTTCCTTGTGAGACTGGGGGAGTGTGCTGACCGTCTCTCCTCCCAACCTGACCCCTAGGAGGAACCAACACCTGTGAGGTCCCCTCATCCCGATGGGGGGATCGGTGGGCATTCTGGCTAGTTCCAGGCCGATTCTGGTTCTGGCCCTGGTGTAACCTTGGGTGCCGGGGTGGAATTAGCTGCTGGTTCGGCTACAATGGTGGGAACTGCTGCTGATACTGCTGGTACATGTAGTATTGTTGATACTGTTGGAACTATTGGACCTACTGCATCTAGATCTGTATTGTCCGGACGCACTGAACGAGGTCATGAAATTGGGAGTGCTCAATTCCAGGGGGGACCACATATGGCTCAGAGAAAGTTACTCCCACTAGGGGAAGTGGGACGCTCACTTGCGTAGTGCCCTGCGGTACGGATAGTGACCGAACCCCTAAAGCTGTAACGGGAATAGTAAACTGGTCGATGCATACCGTGGGACCTTGGGGGAAGGTTGATTGCTGATCTTGCCCCTCGGTGACGTTCATCTCAATGTTTTTCCCGGTGTTGCTGGAAGAATCCATTGAGATAAATCGAAAGCTAGAACTGCAACTGAAATTGGGATGACCTTTTGATTGGTTCCCACAGACGGTGCCAATTGATGGTGCGCGATCTGGATACTCCTAGCTGGAAGATGATCCGAACACCAGTTGCGTGGAGAGTTGGACCAAGCTACAAGATAATAGATTAGAGAACTCGGGGTGGCTAACCCGGCGAGGTCGCTCCAATGCTTAAGTCAGTACTATATTATGGATGCGAGCTGAATACTTGAATGCTTTAGTGCTAGTGAGTAAATAATCATGCGTACCTTTGCCTTGGGGTTTGATGTCCTTATATAGTGGAGTAGTCGTGAATCTTATGAAAAAGCTTCGGGATCTCCGGGCTGCGTAGATAAGATCTGTTCTATTTTTGAAAGAGAGTAATGTGTCAGTTGATAAGGTTTATCATTTTCCTCCGATTCGGGCGGAGTGAAGATGAGTCCCGTTGTGATCCTAAGAAATTCGGGGTCCATTGGGGAGGCTTCTGGAGTCGATTATGTGGCACTTCGGCTCTTTAGCTCCGAATTAGTACTTCGGTTCTTTAGCCCCGAACTGGATTGGGTGTCGAGGTGCCTTTACACCGAGGTGGTTTTGGGCCGAAGTGATTGAATACCCGAGCTCTAATTGTTGTGGACTGGGTTCCTTTGGCTGATTTGTCACCCCTCAAACAGATCGCGTGCACGTGACCTCTTCTTACTAGGTCGTGCCGAATCACCCTTCATCAGCTTCGTTAAACTTTTTGCAAATCCAAAAACTACGAGTGGAATGGGTTTCAAGGATATTACTTGGTCAACACAGCCCTTATTTTGGCAATTCCTTAACGAGCTTCAACTTGGAGATCATGTTTTCCACACTTGTTAATGGTGAGAACAAATCTTGGAATGTTGGTTTAATTAGATCCTTAAAAGGTTTCAGACATGGGGAAAAGGAAAGCTTTGCTCAATCGAATGGCTTGAGTTGTTGCACTATTTATATTCATCGTATGTATTGTCCATACATTTAATGATAGGATGTACATCATAGGAAAGTACAATTGCAAATATGTAGAGTGCAAATACATACAAAATATAAGATTTTGCACTCTGTATATTTGTATTTATACTCCTTTCAAACTGAGTATAAATACAAATATGTATAAATATGCATGGTTTTAAAAAACAACCCGGTAATGGAACCGTTCTAGCCACTGATTTCTAGGTTGGCGGTTCGATCGTCTGATTCGAATGAATAGCCTGTTTTGATAGAAAAATTTAAAAATAATAAAAATAATAATTAAAAATAAAAAAATGGTCAAAACCATTGAATAGGTCGATGGTTTTGACCGCCTGAATCGATGGATCATTGACTGATTTAATGATTTTTGGCCAGGGACCGAATTTGGGATAAAATGGAACTGGTTGCCTGGACAGTTCCTGAGGCAAACGGTCTGATCGTCCAAATCATTAACGGTTCGAAAACCATGCAAATATATAGAGTGCAAAACCTTGTCATATTTATATTTTGTACTCTTCCCAAACTAAATAATACAGTTGTAAATATACAATTGTAAACGAATGGATAGATGTTATCCACTTTGGATGAACTAGTTGGAGTAGCATGGGAGTGTTGGTATCCATAATTGTCAAGGTGACACCTAAGCTACTAGGTGATTTTCAAACATTGCCTCACCCAAACGTCATATAAAATTTGTATAAGGTACAGACCCTGTGAGTTAAGATGTCTAGGCAAGCCTTAGATGCAAAACACATTAATACATTTCATCATTTAATATTTTTTTTATATTGATTCTTTTTCTGCAAATGATTTTTATTGGTTTGTTTTCATTGTCACAATAGAACTTATCACATATTATCGCCCTTTTTATTAGAATTAGAAGATACTAGAAAACCTTTCAATCTTTTTAGGGTTTACATTTTTTAATGATTTTTTTGGAATAAAACAGGGGCTTCACCAACTACCCTCTTCTTTGCTTCTTCATTTTCCTGTAATCTTTTCACCCTTTTGCATCTTGAAAAGTGGTCTGAAAGGACTATCCTTTTTTTTTTTCTTATTCATTTACCTGCAAAATTTTCTTTTTTCCTCCTTGAAGGTGATCTAGAACAGGGGTTCTGCCCCCATTATTTTTCTTCTTTCATTTCCTTAAGTTTTTTCATCATTTCTTACTCTTCGTAGGTGGTTTGAAACAAGGGCTCCGCCCCCTTTTCATTTTCATCTTTTATTTTAGCCAACTTTTCTTGGTCTAAAATAGCAATGGAGCCCCTTGTTCTTTTTCTTTTTTTTTTTGGGTCTAAAAAAACTCTTGCCTCCCTGTTTTCTTCTTAAGTTCGTTTTCTTTTCTTGGTCTAAAATAGGGGCTATATACCCCCTTCAGTTTTTCTTCTAAATTCCAATTTCTATTTCTAATGTTCTGTTTTGCATACTTTGTAAGACTACAAGAATCACAAGCACAAAAGTTAGCTTAGACCTTAGAGGTTTGTAGGTTTTATAAAAAACTAGTTCGTTAGGGGTAGAAACATGTAGACTTCCTTTTTTTTTTATTTCATCCCCTAGGCCTTGCCTAAGCCCCTGTGCGCCTCATGGTCGCCTAACCTTGCCTTGGCGCCTTGAAAACTAATCCTTATCGGTTTAATCTTATGCTGCCATACTTTGCATCCATCTTCCATTGAATTCGGTTCAAGTCAATGACAAACTAATCTGGAAACTTAACATAAGTACTTTTACTTGCAGGTCAACATATTCACTTCTAATGTCCCTAAAGGTGGAACTATCATCTTTTATAACAGATGCACCAAAGATTATCACAGGTCAGCGGATTTGGAAGCAAATTGTTATTACCCAGAATTACAGAACTCTTATGGAGGGATACTAGCTAGTAGAGGTTTCAAATTCTCACCTGTGTCTGATTTGCAAACTTGAAGATGAAACTGTTCAGTGACTGTTAAAGACTTAAAGGTACATATCTAGTATAAATTCTGCACCCCCCACCACTCCTTCCAAAGTCTCCTTTATTATATTGCCTCATAGAGTCCTTGAATAAGGGTATCATAAGTACTTCTATTAGGCTTCATCCTGCAACCAAGCATCTCCTTGGAAACGTTCAATGCCTGAGCAATCTCCCGCTTTTCAAAGTATCCTCTGATCAAGGTCGTGTCAGTGACAATATCAGGATTCAAATCAGAATTTTTCATGTGCAGACCTTTTAATAGATTGTGACCAATTTTCACGTTTCCAGCCCTACACACGCCGTGCACAAGTGTATAATACGTAACAACATCTAGGTTACAACCAAAACGGGACATTCTTTGAAAAACGAAACCCATCATCAAACATTGATTTCAGATAGAAACCCCTTCTGAGAATGTTAAATGTATACACAACTGAAACACCAGCCCTCGTTAGCATCATACAGTTTTTTTGTCATGGTCATCCTCCCTTGGAGGGGAAAACCCCTAACAATTGTATACCATGATAAATCCTTTCATCAGTTCCACCTGGCCGTAGCTCCTGATCAGGCTGTTGAAGAATCAATCTTGAAGCTTGAAGGTTCCTCTAGATTTCTTCTCCATGGAGAATAGGAGATTCTAAGCAGCATTGAGATTTCAAACAGAAAATGTCGAGCATCTCGAAGTAGGTCTGGTCATTGTGGGTTAAGCCATTCATTCATTGTCTTGGGCCCATTTGAAGAATCGGAAGGCTTTGACCAGGATCTTATGAGATGAAGAGTTTAAAGCACAGTGGGTTTGGAGAGATGGAGCTCTTGAGGTCTGGTGACCATGCTTTGTTGTTGATGAATCATGCTAGAGATCGATTTGTCTTGGTCTTTGATGATCTAGGTTTCATTGGGGAGGAAGGTTTGGGGTTCTGTTGGTTCTCCACCGTGTCTTCTCTGGCAATGATGTCAACATCATCGTTATCGGCTTGTTTTCCATCCAATGCTCAGGGAGTTGAAAAAGCACGCCTGCCACATGTGGTTAACTTGTATTGTCATCAATCTGCAATTGCTACATGTAATTAACTACATTTTTTGGCCGAAAGTGTAAAAAATGCAGAACCAAAAGTACAACACTGGCTGCTTAAGAACCCAAACTTGAACCTTAAGCAAGAAAATAGGTGAAATGATTAATAAGAAGTCCATACATGACAAATGATGCTCAATTGACTTTACCCAATACAATAAGCTTCTAACATGGGAACATAATCATGATTCAGATGGGCATCTCATTGCTCTAATATTCAAGGGTAACCAGCATGTAGGTGAATACAGTTCTGTTTCTTAGTAGACAATAATTCTAATACTGATAAATGAGCTAGCTACATAGATTATCTGAACACAAATAGTTAATGATCCCTATGCAACGATCTCAATAAAAGATAACACAAAGGTGAGTAATAAACATAGCATAATACACAGCATATTGCATCTACAACATACAAGGAGTATAATGTTTGTTGTTTGGCTATTGCATGGATGAACTTGTTTCTCAACTAGATCTTGTTGAAGAGAATGATGTCTATCTCCTGAATGCCTTGCTTTCAATCACCAAGAAACTTACCTACCTTAAAAACAGTATTTGTGATCTTCATAGACTGGGATAAAAGAACTAACGCCCATTGTTAGCATCAGTTTTCAACAAAAGAAGCAATGCCCAAAGTTAGTATCAGATTTTGCCATCACAAGTTGCAATGACGCCTGTGTCTAACCATAAAACATCCTTTATGGTTCTATTACCAATATCAGACACACAATGAAAAATATAGATGAGCATATGCCAAATGGAAACTGATCATTATAAACAAAAGACAGAAAGAAACAGACCACTATCTGAAACCATCTAGGTATCATAAAACAATAGTCTTCCTAACTCCTAAGGCAACAATTACAAATAATTTAGAGCCACTTCTTATCCCTAAAGGTCCTGCAGCCATGCCACTTGCAAGTCTCTAGACATGCCCAAGAATGTCTCTCTCCAGTGTTCTTTTTCAAACAACTCAGTTGCTGCCTTCACTTGTTGAATTTGAAGTCCATGCTGTGCATGTATCTCACTTACTACTTCCATGCATCTGGTAGCAGAGGTGTCCCTCCTCTCAACTTGTGCTTGCATCTTTCTTCGAGCCTCCAGTTCTGCCAACTGCAGCTGATACAACTTACACTTGTTCTTGTTTGCCTCTGCCCATGCTTGCATGGCAAATATCATCTTAGAGGACTGTTTTGGTTTCTTGCACTTCTTCATTAATAGTTGAAGGCCACTCTTCTCGGTGTTGTGCTCATTGGATTGTGTGGTGTCATCTATGAAGTCTGTCTGAGAGATCTCTGCAGCAGATTCATTTGCAGTTGCATTCTGTGTCCAAGTACCCCAAGGATCTGGTGTTTCTAAAACATGTTTTGCTTCATCATTTGAGGGATCCTCATTGTTTGTGTATGCCAAATTTCCACCAATGCTTGTTTCTGAGAATATAAAATTTAACTCATCCAAATATGGACAACCCTTCTTCCTAATTTTTTTGGCCCACCTGTGCTTCTGCAATTTATATTTTAAATCCAGTTAGTATCTTACAATGGTAAAAGCATTGTAAATATTTCTCACATTGTTAAAATCCTTACCATGTAAAGGTTTTCCCAGACAATCTCATTTGCTATTAGTTTCTTTGTCACAGGATCTATTGACACCCCCGGTTGCCTTATAATGGTGGAATAGTTAGCATGCTTCTTCTTTAGTTGGTGGAACTTATTTTTGAATTGCTCTCTACTGTAACTCTTTTTGTGGACTTTGTTGAAGTTTTCCACTATATACCTCCACCCATCAGCATTAAAAGTAGAACTGGGCTTGTTATTTTCCTTTACTTGATGCACCATCAAATCAATAAAACTTTTTACTTCAGCATCTGTCCAAATTGCCAATTCAACTTGCTTATTTTCATCATTTATAGTAATATTCTGTGTCGAGGTACCACGAGGATCTGATGTTTCTGGAACTTGCTTTACTTCATCATCCAAAGGTTCCTCATTGTTTCCATGTGCCAAATTCCCGCTAGCACTTGTTCCTGAAAATATGAAGTCTAATTCCTCCAAAAATGGGCATCCTTTCTTCCTAATTTGTTTGGCAAACTTATGTTTCTGCAATTATATTTTTCATCACGTTAGCAACTCACAATGGTAAAAGAATCTCAAATTTTCTAAGACAATTACAATCCTTACTGCATAAAGGTTCTCCCAGACATCAGAATTTGCTATTGGTTTCTTTGTGACAGGATCTATTGACACCCCTGGATGCCCCACAAGAGCATAATAGTCGGAATGCTTCTTCCTTAGCTGGTTGTACTTGTTTTTGAATTGCATTCTATGATAATTCCTGTTGTTGATTTTGTTGAAGTTCTCGACAATATACTTCCACCCCTCATAGTTAAACGTAGAAGTGGGTCTGTTGTTTGCCTTTACTTGATGTATCATAAGATCAATAAGGCTTTTTTCTTCAGCATCTGTCCAGTTTGCCACCTCAGCTTGCTTACTCTCATCATCAATCCGGATAGGTTGGGAATCCATCCTGGTCAAAGACGAAGCTTTATAAGACTACATGACATCCACCACCAAATCCAGATGTAGCTACCACAACACAAAGATAAAAAAAAAAACCATGGACACGATCAAGATTAGATCCCAATATCCATTCAATCATTAACAAAACATCTGGCCCTCTTGCCACCAACTTAGCTTCATGGCATCCATGTAAACAACAAACATATTAAAAAGATAAAATACACAAAATCAATCGCACACTAATATCCATTTTGCCATCTATGAAACATTTGGCCTTTGCTCCCACTTAAAAATAACAATAATAAACATACTAAAAAGAGAAAACGCATGCTACCATTCACACTTTAGAACCCATTTATTTATTAATAAAACATGAACATCTTGCTCTCCTTTCCATCCACTTGGGAAAGGAAAAAACAGGTACATTAAGAAAATCATACTAACAGATGATGCAACTACAAGACCAGTTAATACAAGCATTTGTTCTACCATATATCATTCAAAGGGAAGCCCAGTGCATGAAGCTCCCACCAATGCAGGGTCTGGGGAGGGACAAATGTACACAGCCTTACCCCTGCAGTTACACAGACGCTGTTTCCAAGATTTGAACCCTGGTCACCCAGGTCACAATGGAGCAACCCAACTGTTGCGCCAAGGCCCACCCTCTTCCACTAAGTATCATTGAAACAAACAAATAAAATAAGATTCTAGTGATAACATTATACACTTAACGAGGAAAATTATAAAGTATTGAACAACTAATAAAACATAGTTCTAAAAATTATTAGGAATTTGCAATCTGATTGCCCTTATGTATAAATAGTTGGAAGTGCGTGCAGAACAGCACCATTATTTTTCTGGTTATAACAGCCACTCTTTTTGTTGGTTTGATCGTTATACTACAAATTCTTGTTATCATGCATCTCCATCCATATCATAATACCTGAAAAACTCTACGTAAAATCAAGTCAATTCAACCAAGCATCAATTCCAGCTATTGATAACTTACTTTCATAGGCCCACTCGGAAACTCCACTCTATTGACAGTATGTCTATGCAGGTCCTTTTCTGCAATTCCGCTCAGCAGTCTTTACTATAGAAAAATAACTTTTAGATACTTCAGTAATTATAGGGCCACAGTTCACTGCATCTGTTCCAAGAAAGAGATGTAAAAGGGGGCCGTGCTACAAAAACATGAGCTTCACCTAAACAAAATTCATGACACCTTTTTTAAGTAAAGCCAATAGGAGAGCTAATATCATGCAATATCAACAATAGTTCCACCAATACACCATTCAAAGACAAACCACTTGATATGAGAAAATAAGTAAACTACATGTAGCCATGCTCCATATCCACCCTTCACCTTTGAAACACTGATGGACGTTTCAAAGGATTGAGCTGAAAATGCAAAGTAATGTATTGGATGTGTGAAATGTGACTAAATTCCTTAAAGTAAATAAAATGTTAGATGAGAGATAAACCCTGTTTCGGAAAAATTTAATATTCTTTATTTTGATGTAAATTTCACTTCTTAGGAGAGGTAACATCCCGTGCCTCTCCAAGGGCTGGTTGTAATGTTTTCAATATTTGATCTATTTGATAATCTACAAAATAATCTAATATTCAGCCCTCCATTTCTTGAAAGTTGAAACCATGCTTCAACAGGAAGTCTAAAACATGTTGTCTTCATAAATGTGGAAGGAAAAAGTCCCAGCGTCATCTCAAATTTTACAGAGACAACCATAATATCAACATATAGTCTTTTGATCTTCCTTTACTTTATTCATAACAGAATAAAAATTAAACAACCAAAGATTGCTCTTTTTAGTTTTAAATTTGTGGGATATGGTAATCAAATTATATAAGCAGTAATTTAGCAGTAAGCAGCTTGCACTTGAAATAACAAACTAAAAATCCTAAGAGGGTTTTTAGTACCAAAAAAGTGCTCGGGTCACCTATCCTACAGTTAAAATTCAAAAGTGTTCAAACTGAAGAGAGAGAGAGAGAGAGAGAGAGAGAGAGAGAGAGAGAGAGAGCATCCAGAATTTGCACCTTCAATGTTAGGAAAGTCTGAAGTTAGAATTGGCTATATTAAATTTTAATAAGAAAAGCCATACCTAAGTAGGGAAGGATATTATTGATGGATGAGATCACGATCTTTATACTAGCTAGTTCTGCATTCCACAATCGAATGAAAAAGATCGGAACCTAGTCGTTCGAGGCCGACAAAGAAAAAGGGAAAACACAGAACCAATGCCAAAAACATAGAAAAAGAATCAAGGGCTTGAGATTAAATAAGTTCAGAGCCTCGACGGTGACCAATTCGTGCTTAACCGGACAACTCAATCATCTCAAAGGAATCGAAACCCTGGAAAAAGAATACTCAACATTCAGGGTAAGACCAAGAAAGGAGGGGGGAGATGGTTACGATAACATCTCCAAACTCAACATTGTTAGAATGTTGATGAATCGTAACAGAAGCAACAGGATTGATGAAAAAAATTAAAAAAAAAAAAAAAAAAAAAAAAACTGAAGGATACAGTTAAATCAAAACCAATTAAACTTACTTTAGGGGAAAAAACAGTTCTCAAAGAACAATGAAATTTGAGATAACCCAGAGGAAATTGTGCCTGAAAATCGAAATTGAAGTTGTAAAAAGTTTGAAAACCCCTGCCAAGGCATTCATGCGAAAGATCCATTCGTTCTAAGTTTTCAATAAGCTTGTAATACAGGGATTCGTTAAGGTACGAGAAAGAGAGAGAGAGAGAGAAAAGAAGGCTTCACCTAGTATGGAGTAGAAGCAAGGACGCCGGAGTTGAGAGGGGCGATGCCGGAGTCGGGCCTGGATCTTATTTCGTCCGCTACAAGTGGAAGAAAAGACGTTTCCAGGTTTCGAAAATCCACAATTTTTGTTTTCAAAAACGACTTTAATCTCTTGTGGAAGTGGAACCCGTCCGTTTTCCATGTGTTATGTGATTATGAAAAAAAAGGAATTTCAGACAGTTTGTAAGACTGAAACGGCTGAACTGAGCTGAGCTGAAAGATTCAGCTAAGGTGGTTCAGCTGCTTGAAACGCTCTGAATAAATATGTATTTGGTATAGCTTTTGATTATTAAGTAGACGTTTGTACTTGATTTGTTTGTATAATCAAAATTAGTAATGATGAATAAATTGAAAAAATCATCAGTAGATGGCCAAAATGCTAAAGTAACGCCTATATAACGGCATTCAACGCCCATTTGGAAGGGAATTAGTATTAACTTGAATGCTGTGAAACTCTATGGTAATGCCCCACACTAGTGATAAAATATATGATGTCTACAGTGATAAATTAAATGGCTGTGGTCCAATGTATTCTTTTACTTACATGAATATCCAATTAATCTTAATTGAATCTTTAGGTTAACCAAAAAAAATAGGTTGTGAAATCAATGATAGTGTCTGACACCAGCTATAAATGCAAAGTGAGGGATTGAATGGTTGTAGATTATATATAATTTATGACTAACAAAGGCATACAGCCATTGCATTTAATTATCTAATCTCCCCAAATAAAGAGAGGGAAGCAAATGAGCATTTGACTGATAGTTGAATTGGGCTCTCAGGATTTTTCACTAAACACAGTTTATCCACCTTGGAAAGCCAGAAACAGAAATAGAGCTGTTTCAGTTACAAAATTCTCAAAACATTGCAGAATCATCAATCATGGGATGTTTGAAAAGGATTTCCTTTGGATTCCTTCCAAAAATTTGTTGTTCACGAACATGTTTCCAGTGATTTTGTAATCATTAATGATTCACGGTTGTATAGATTTTTGGCCCGGCAAAAGACCAATTAATAAAAATTACGTTCATGGTTGTTCGATTCCTAATAAACGTTTTCATATCTGGTTATTGCCGATTCTTGGATAGCCTTAAGCTTATAGTCGTTTTGTTCCACCGTTTAGAGATGGATTTGACAGTGGAAAGTTTTCTGTACCCTGAAGCCACTTTTTTCGTGTTCCCAAAGCTCAAAGACCAAATATAAGGCTCACATGATACAAGTAAAGAATTTTGTTGAATCTCAAGAAACAGAATTTGGGCTTTGGGCTTTGGGCTTTGGGAATGAGAGAATGACGGTTTAGCCCAGGGTCAGAATTTTTGGGCCCAAAGTACAGTTGGGGTTGTATAGAGTGGGGGTTTTTGACATTTTGAATGTTTATAGCTCTACAGTGAAATTCAGAAATGTGCATTGGGTCTTTCCGTACTTTTCCTATATATATATACACACACTAGTGGGGGGGCCTGCATTACAGAAGCTTGCTCATAAACTATCAAGCTTGAGCTCGATTCGATTTAGAGACTTGAGCTCGAATCAAAAGCTCGAGAGTTTGAGCTCGGCTACCTTTGATTGCAGGTCTCTCAAGTAGTCGAGGAGCCGAGCCGAGGTCTCAATTGTCGAGGTGCCAAATTGAGGTCTCCCTCAACTGTTGAAGTGTCGAGTTGAGGTTTCCTTAGCAGTCAAGGTGTCTAGCTAAGGTCTCCCTTAGTTGACAAGGTGTCGAGCTGAGGTTTCCCTCAGTTGTCGAGGTGCTGAGCCAAGATCTCCCTCAATGACTGAGGTGCTAAGTCGAGGTCTCCCTCAGTGGTCAAGGTGTCACCTAGCTCAAGCTTGATTCGAATTAGAGACTTGAGCTTAAGCTCAGAAGCTCGAATTCAACTACTTTTGATTGTAGGTCCCCTAGTAGCCAAGATGTCGAGCTGAGGTCTCTTTCAGTTGGAGAGAGAGTGGCATTCTTGTAATTTATAAGGAGAGAGAGAGAGATGACATTCTTGTAATTTGTAATAAAGAGAGAGAGAGAGAGAAAGAGTGGCATTCTTGTAATTTCTATGAAAAAAGGAAAAAATACTGTTAGATTCCATTTCCCTCATCCTCATGCCTTCTTATGTACACATTTCAGCTTAATATATGTGTGTGTGTGTGTGTGTGTGTGTACACACTTGGGTAATTTTTACTTTTTTATCAACAAGATCTTGTAATTTTTATTTTTGGTGATTAATAAATATTTTTCACTCGATTAATGAAAAAAAAAATGAAAGATATAGAAACACTAGGATATGATAGGGAAATGAATATAAATCACATAAATACATTATTAACACTAAATGTAGAGTTGATTTATTTATTTAGTTTTTTGATTGAAAATGTTTACTTTCATTAAGAATATTAAATAAACATCTTACACTATCAACCACTTAGACAAAGAGTGTTGACCCCAAATTAACATCAAGAATTATAGTACAATCCAAAATAAGTTTTCCCTGAAGGCCCCTTGTTTTGCCAAGCTATTTGCCACAGAGTTTGCCGAACTCCTTACCCATTTGAATGTTACTCCAACTTCCCTTACCAAGCAGATTATTTCCCTTATTTGCTCTCTAAACTTCCATACACCCAATTTTTTTGTTTGCAGCCACCCTATTAACAATTTAGAGTCTCCTTCCACCTCCAAGTTCTAAACTCTCATTGCTTGGCAAATCTCAGGCCTTGTAGGAGAGCCAAAATTTTAGCTGTCAAAGAGTCTCTCACTCCTATGGGACCAGAGTATAGTGCCATCATTCTTCCTTCCCCATCCCTAAAAACTCCCCCAACTCCCAAAGGTCCTGGATTACCCATGGAGCTTCCATCAAAATTCAATTTTACCCTTTGTTGTGCTGCTAGTGTCCAAGAGGGCAAAAAGACAGATTGTCTGGTTGAAAAGTTTGCCACTGCTAACCAGCCCCTTTGTTCTGTTGAAGAGTTAGCCAATGTATGATTTTAATGGCTACACAGTCAATGATTTGTTTTGTTGATCCTTATGCCCCTTGAAATATTCTGTTGTTCCTTTCTTCCCATAAAGACCAAACAATGGCTGCTCTTGTTGCCATCCACATAACTCTCCCCCTTTTCTTTGAAAGTTGAAAGAAACTTGGGTTAAAAGGACTTATCACATCCAAGGGAGTAGTTCACATGCAACCAAATAAGGAAGAAAATCAATCCCATATACAAGAAGCAAAGGGACAAGAAAGTAAAAGATGTGTTACTGTCTCACCATTTCCCATACAAAGGCAACAAACATGAGGGGAGAGGCACTGATTCGACTTTCTTTTTTGTAAATTATCTAGAGTATTAATCTTCTGAAGCACCACCTCCCAACTAAAGGCTCTTACTTTTGGGGGTACAGAACTACACCAAACTTTGTGGGAAAGGAACCTCCTAGGTGTGAGGAATGAAGGGCGGAGAAGAAGGAGGCACAAGTATAGGAGCCAAAGGGGGACTCTAACCAAATCTTGCTGTCATGACAAGATAGGTCTAGGAAAATAGTATTAAGAAGTGAGATTAGTTCATCTACTAAGTCCATTTCATGATCCCTCAACCCTCTTCTTAAACCTAGATCCCAAGAATTTTCATTAACAAGCACTGGAGAAATCACTTTCCCTTTGTTAAGGGACAAAGAATGAATAGGTGGAAATCTATCTTTGAGAGGAATGTCCCCAAGCCAAATATCCTCCTAGAAACGAATTTTATTACCCAAACAAGCATCATACCTGACTAGCGGAAGGAAAGAAGGTAGCAAACTATGAATTTCTTTCTATGGAGAAGCCCTTGTTGCCCTAGGATCAAGACCAACATCCCATTCGTTGTTTGCCATGCCATGAATGCTTACAATTACATTATGCCATAGGTTCTCTTGTTCTAAAGGAAACCTCCACAACAATTTACCTAATAAAGCCATGTTTCTAAGCTTGATGTTTCCTAACCTTAGGCCTCCACTATCCCTACTCCTTGAAACCACCTCCCACTTTACCAGAAGATTCTTTTTTGTTCCCCTGGTTCCCACAAGAAGTCTTTCATCAATTTCTCCAGTTTATTGGCCACTTTTATGGGGATCTTAAAGGTTGAGAGGTAATAGACTGGCAAATTAGTCAAAGTTGACTTTATTAGGGTTATTCTACCCCCTAGAGATATGTAGTTTCTCTTCCATCCAGCAAGCTTTTTTGTGAATCTTTCCTGAAAGAATGGTAGGATCCATCCAATGGATGCCATAAAGGTTGCGGAATGGGTGGGCGAATTTCAAAAAAAATTTCCTACCTTCTCCCAACTGAGAATCATATTCCCTAAATTTAGAATACAATATTCAAGGATCCTACTTGAACCATAATCAAACCAGATCTGTATCAAAAGGTAAATGGAAGGAATATACCTGATCCGGAGAAGCAGTATCTCCCAAAGTTGGTGTTCACGCCCAAAGAATGCTCCAAGACTTGTTCCTGCCGAAGATGACACAGCTGTGGATGGAACAGAACCAGCAGGGTGCGTCCTACACACTGGATCCTTCATAAGAATCCTCTGGAAGAACTAAACACTGTAACCTTTTCAGTCTTTCTTGCAAGACTGATGTCAAGAACAGATTTCTTGACTTTCTTTTCTGCAAAGATCCAATCTTGCAATGACAGATGGCGGCGGCAGGAGGAGAGAACCAAAACCGAAAAAGCTGAACTGCTTTTTCTCCTTTTCTGGAGAGTATGAGATCTGATCTCAAAATTCGCAGAAGGTATCCCTTGTGTATCCAAAAAGGTGGTTCGAAATCTGATGTATATCCCTTAGGGTTTCTCCTCTTTTCTTCTTGATTAAGAAACCTCCTAATCAGGAGTTATCCCAATCCAAATCAGTATTTGGATAGAGGATCATCTTAATCCTATCTGCAGATAAAGTTAGTTTACTCCTGATCTTATCAGGAGGTTACCAGATTCAAATCTGATTTGAATTTGGTCTCCCAGAGTGGATAAGGTTAAAAGCCCCATCCTTTTCACTAACATTAATCTCAGATTCGCCCCATCTTTGGGTGATCATATCAGCCCAGTTCGAAATGGGCTTTTGGCCCATTAAGTATTCAGTGTTTAATTAGTTTCCAATCTGCTGCCCAGTTGGGCTTCTTTGTATGGCGTGGGACCCAAGCATTGATCTACACACCAGCCACATGGGTTCGGCCCAGCCTTTAATACAAGGCCCAGCCGAATTCACTGAAAAGCTCAATGAACCCCTTGAGTCCATCGTATGGACCCTATGGGCCCAACACTTACATTAAGTGGTCCCTGGGCCAAGCCATCTTATAAAAACCCAGGGACTGTGGGCAGGTGCAAGATTAGCCCATCAGGTATTATCCTAAATGGTCTTACACTTAACCTCTCAGCCCTTAATGATCAAGCACTGCCCGACAAGAGAGGACCTCTCCCTCGGCTGCAAGGAACAGTGCTGCACTCCCTTCTCACATGGATCCCGGGAATTAAAACCATTTGCAAACATTTTGAAACCGTACATATATATAAATATATTAATTTTGCAAAACAAAATTCCAACGATTGAAATCAACTGTCGGCAGTTTGGTTTCCATCAGAGAGAGTGCATTCCCGATCATTACCCTTTGTCCGACAAAGTGGCTGATTCTGTCACTATGACCACCCACTCAGATGAATTCTCAAACTGCCCCAACATACCCAGGTTTTGATCCCCGCTAAGGATCTCACTGATTGGCATATCAAAGGCGGCCTGATCCAGCACCTAGTGAAGTGTCATAATCGAGTCTAGGGGTCAGGTGTAACTTTCCAGTTTTGCCCATCTATCTCCAAGGTCCAGGGCAAGACTGGAGATCTGGTCCGGTTCAAGGATTCAAGTAATCCCATACTGCATGTGCCTCGGGTCTTACCCTGATGGCTGAGACAGACCATCCCAACACTTGGTGGCACACCAGCATCAGCCTTGGCAGGATAAATCCCCCCAGACTTATCCAACAGCTGTGAACATTTAAAACTAACATGAATCTCTATAAATGTCCAGTTGTAGGGTTTTACACAGAATTAAACCAAACAACATGAATCAAACATGCACTTTATTTATTTCCACTAAATAACAAGTACATCAAATCAGATTGAAGCTAAGGGCATACATAAACTGTCTAACAGCTCCCACTTGCACTTAGGTCCAATCTGGTACAAGCCGGAGTCCCATACTTTCCACGTGTTTCTCAAACACCTTCTGTGTCAGTGGCTTAGTCAATGGGTCTGCCACATTGTCCGCTGACGCTACTTTTTGAATTAGGACGTCCCCTCTACCAACGATCTCCCGCAGTACATGGTACTTTCTCTCGATGTGCTTTGACTTCGAGTGAGCCCGAGGCTCTTTAGTCTGGGCGATTGCTCCATTGTTGTCACACAACAACGGGATGGGTAATGTGCTGGATGGGATCGCTCCCAATTCATGTATGAACTTCTTCATCCACACGGCTTCCTTGGCAGCTTCACTTGCGGCAATGTACTCGGCTTCGGTTGTGGAGTCTGCAGTGGACCCCTGTTTGCTGCTTTTCCAGCAAACAGCACACGATCCTATCGTGAAAACATACCCAGATGTAGACTTTCTATCATCTGGATCCGACTGGAAATCGGCATCGGTATACCCTAGAACTTGCAGTGAACTACCATCGAATACTAGACAAAACTCTTTTGTCCTTCGAAGGTATTTGAGTATGTTCTTCACAGCAGTCCAATGCTCCTGCCCTGGGTTTGCCTGGAATCTGCTTACGACACTCACCGCCTGAGCTATGTCCGGGCGAGTGCACAGCATGGCATACATGATGCTCCCTACGGCTGAGGCATAGGGAACGTCTCTCATGCTCTCAATCTCCTCAGAAGTCTTGGGAGACATCTTCTTGGAGAGAGTGACTCCGTGCCTGAAAGGAACATTTCCTTTCTTGGAGTTTTCCATGCTGTATCTTTTGACAATTTTGTCAATATAAGCAGCCTGGGATAATCCAATTATCCGCTTCGATCTATCTCTATAGAGTCGAAGACCCAGTATGTACGAAGCTTCTCCAAGATCTTTCATGGAGAATTGCTGTGATAGCCATACCTTGACCGAAGTCAACATTCCTACATCATTCCCAATGAGTAGGATATCGTCCACATACAAGACCAAAAAGGTGATCTTATCCCCACTGGATTTCCTGTAAACACAGGGCTCATCCGGATTCTGCTCAAAGTCAAACGTTTTGACTGCAGAATCAAAACGGATGTTCCAACTCCTAGAAGCCTGCTTAAGTCCATATATGGATCTATTAAGTTTACATACCATGTGTTCCTGACCAGCAGCAATGAAGCCTTGCGGTTGCTGCATGTAGATATCTTCACTAAGATCTCCATTCAGGAACGCTGTTTTGACATCCATTTGCCAAATCTCGTAGTCATAGTACGCTGCTACAGCTAGCAGGATCCTAATGGATTTAAGCATGGCCACGGGCGAAAAGGTTTCCTCATAGTCGATGCCTTCTTTCTGAGTATATCCTTTCGCCACCAAACGAGCTTTAAAGGTCTCAATCCTGCCATCGGGGCCCTTCTTCCTCTTGTAAATCCATTTGCAACCAATTGCTTTTACCCCGGAGGGCGGATCCACTAGAGTCCAGACTCCGTTGGTCTCCATTGAGTCCATCTCAGCTCTCATGGCCTCCACCCACTTCTGGGAGTCTATGTCTAACATAGCTTCCGCGTAAGTCACGTGATCCTCTTCACTAGTCAAGGCTTCCACCAGGTAACTATCCTGGTCATAGCCATATCGGACTGGTGGTCTGGATACCCGGGTGGTTCTTCTAAGTCGGTCATTACCTGGATTTTGTGGGACATCTCCCACTGCTCCTGAGCTCTCCTCATCAAGAACTATTTCCTGATGATGAGTGTCCAGGATGTAATCAGTTTCTAAGAACTGGGCGTTTCGACTGCAGAACACTTTCTGCTCACTTGGGTCATAGAATAGATAACCCACTGAATCCTTTGGGTAGCCTATAAACAGGCAACGGCTGGTTTTAGATTCCAACTTGTCCGCACTTGTTCTTTTAACGTGTGCAAGACAACCCCAAATCTTCAAGTGTCTTACACTTGGCTTCCTTCCGGTCCAAAGCCCATATGGAGTTTTCAGAACTGATTTGGTTGGAACCCGATTCAGCACGTAGATAGCAGTCTCTAATGCGTATCCCCAAAAGGATGTGGGTAATTGTGAGCGTACGAGAAGCGACCGGACCATGTCCAACAAGGTCCTATTCCTCCTCTCTGAAACACCGTTGAGTTGAGGTGTAGTAAGAGGAGCTAGTTGTGACACTATCCCATTGTCCCTCAAGTAGTCCCTGAATTCGTCAGAGAGATACTCACCACCTCGATCTGATCGAAGGGCCTTAATTTCTCTCCCTAACTGTTTCTCGACTTCCTGTCTGAACTCTTTGAACTTTTCAAATGACTCAGACTTATGTCTCATTAGGTACACGTAACAATATCGTGAAAAATCATCTGTAAAGGTGATGAAGTACACGTGTTGATTCCGTGTCCTAACACTCAGGGGACCACATACATCAGTATGCATCAGGTCAAGTGTGCCTTCAGATCTTTCAGGCTTATCGTCAAATGGCCGTTTAGACATCTTACCTTGAAGGCAAGGTTCACAAGTGGGAAGATTTTCTATGGTTAGAAAATCCAAAGGACCATCCTTTACCAGCCTTGTGATTCGGTCAATACCGATATGGCCAAGTCGGTAATGCCAGAGGCACGTGGGACTTATTGTATCACGATTCCTTTTCTTGGGATTTTCGACCGACGTAGTTTCGGTTAAGTTAGTTTCCAGAGAAGGATGTAGAACATAGAGACCGTTCTCTAGTTCCCCGCATGCGATGAATTTATTATTCCGTTTAACAGTAATCATATTACTAAAATAAACAGTATATCCATCAGCACACAGTTTTGAAACAGAAATTAAATTTCTTCTCAAGTTCTATACATAAAGACAATCTTTAAGTACAAGTATTCATTCTTTAAAAACTAATTCTACAGTTCCTATTGCCGCAGCTGCAACACTTGCAGTCGTCCCCAAGAACAGTGTCACTTCACCTTCACTCAACCTTCTGCTAACTTTGAACCCCTACAGTGAGTTACACGCATGAGTTGAAGCCCCGGATTCAACACACCAGGACACAGAAGTAACTAACATATTAGTTTTTATGACACAAGTTTCGATGTTACCTTTCTTAGATTCCAGGTAGGCAGGACAATTCCTCTTCCAGTGGCCGGTCTGCTTGCAGAAGTGACAGACATCAGATGCCTTGTTCTTCTTCTGCTTCTTAGGTTTGGTAGCTTTCTTCTGAGGCTTCTTTGCCTTTCTCTTTTTCTTGCCCGATTTGTTAGCTTCAGCAAGCATAACCACAGGCTCATCCTTCTTGAGTAAATCCTCGGCTCTCTGCAACATATTGCTGAGTTCCTGGACGCTGACATTCAGCTTATTCATATTGTAGTTCATAGTGAACGCATTGAAGGAAGAGGGCAAAGAATTGAGGATGGCATCCACTTGCGTGCCAAGATCTAGCCCGGATCCAAGAGCTTCAAGTTCATTAATGTATCCCATCATCCGTAGACAATGGTCATGAACTTTCTGCCCTTTGGTCATCTGCGCGGTCATGAACAATTTCAGGACCTTCTGTCGAGTAGAACGGTTATGCTCTTCATACATTGTCCTTAGACTGTCCAATATGTCCTTGGCTAGTTCGATCTGATCGAACTGCCTCTGTATTGAGTTATCTAATGAGGCAATGACAAAGCAGCGGGCTAGGGAGTTCTTATCCTCCCAATCTTGGTAGTCCCTCCTACGAGCCTCAGAAGCCCTATCACCCGGACGTTCCGGGGCAGGATTTTTCACTACCTTGTCTAACTTTTCGGAAGTTAGGACCAGCATAAGATTTTTGTACCAGTCGGCATAGTTTGGGCCCTTAAGCTTGTTATCGTCTAGAAGCTTTGCAAATTGACCGTTTGCCATTTTCTGATAAAACAGCAAAATCATTAGTCCACAACCTTAGTTTGATTCATGTTACCTACATAGATATGGCTTTTAATCTATGTTCCATTCCCATTTGTTCATCTCTGAGATTTCCCTCCTTTCTCAGTGACGGAGACGACGAAATGTCTCT
Source organism: Nelumbo nucifera (assembly GCF_055504915.1). Lineage (NCBI taxonomy): Eukaryota > Viridiplantae > Streptophyta > Magnoliopsida > Proteales > Nelumbonaceae > Nelumbo > Nelumbo nucifera. Next base: position 45,930,467 of record NC_142649.1, on the reverse strand, counting down.
GGAAATGTGGGAAATCACATGGGGTGCGTGAAGCCAACTGTTTCAGCTGCATAACCCCACCACCTTTCTGTGACGGATCATATCCACTCATCAAATGAGTTTCCCTTTGGCCTCTGTCAGACAAGGTTCAGAGCCGTTTTCAGGTAAACCTTTCTGTCCAGTGAGTGCTTACCCATCATGTTCAGGTTACGCCAAGGTACCGTGAGAGAGTTCCCATTTTCTGGTGAAGCCCCTCCCACATCGGTCTATGACGCCCCTATCATCTCATGAAACACTCTAATAGATCCAACAGCAAATGGATAGCCCAATTTTATGGTGCGTTTCCTCATTACTGAAGGACCCATCATTGTGCTAATGACGGAAGGCCTTTAGAGAGTCCATCATATGGATCTCCCTATCACATGCATTCATATTTGCTGGAGGGAACAAAATTACGCCCTAGTTCTAATTTAGGTCAAACCAAAGTGGCTCCCACTGACTTTCATAAAGTCAGATTTCTGGTGGGCCTTAATCAGCTAGGGGTTCCGTACGCATCCCTTTTCAGGGTTGTGGGGCCCACCAAGCAAAGAGGGGGTCATCCAATGACCTTTAGGGACACCATGGCAATGATGTGCATTCAGCCATGGTGTGCGCAAGAGCCACTAACGAGTCTTCATGGGCCAAGTACTTATGGCCCATGGTCGCAGCACATCAAACATCCAAACATCACATGTAAAGGAGGAATTGATCTAATCAATTAACTGCTGTAAAGCCCATTGAACAGCCCATTTAAAATCCAAGTCATTAACAATTAATGTCTACTAGGTGTATGGGCTGAATCGCAGATAGCAGTTCGGCCCATACAGCTCATCTCACAATAATGGGCTTTTGCAGTTTTAACCCTTTAAAACAGGGCTTTACAGGTGGGCCGAATTAATCTGTAATTGAACATCAGATTTGGAACAGCAAGTGTGAGAAATATGGACTGAAAAACAGTCCCTTTCGAATCCCAGATTCGGTCCAAACAGTTTTGGTCCAATCTAGTCCGAGAGGCTCCAAAACTGATTTTCAATTCAAGAATTAATTCATGAAAGATCTGAAATTAATAATTTTGATTTCAAACAATCACAAATCAATCTATGGACTGTTCGCACCACCTGCAAAACAGAGGTTAATCACAAGGGTTGCAATTTCACAAACTGCAAATCGCAGAAAGCGATTTCTCCAACTGCAAATCTCCAGCGCCGCCTTCTTCTTCCTTCTTCTTTAATCAAGAAAAATAAAAAAACAGAAATCCTATTTCTATTAATTACATTCTTGATCAAATCCTATACATTCAGTCTAAAATTAAAAAAAATTATTTACAGACCGAATTAAAAGAAATAAATAAATAGAAAAGAAAAAAGGGTGCACAGACCATCTGCGCCAAATCTGCACTGCGATCTCCAGGTTCGAACAATCCATTAAATCAAAATAAATAAAGAACAATTCTAAATAAATTTTGGATTTAATAAAAATTAATTTCAGATCAATCGCCCTTAACAAGAAACAGTTTCTTGAAATAAAGAAAACAATCTGCGCAAATCTTGAAAGAACACCTTCTATCCATCTGCGCAGGGTCAGATCTGATTTTCTTTTGGTTCAAGATTCGAACCTGTGGCTCTGATACCACTGAAAGAATGGTAGGATCCATCCAATGGACGCCATAAAGGTTGCGGAATGGGTGGGCGAATTTCAAAAAAAATTTCCTACCTTCTCCCAACTGAGAATCATATTCCCTAAATTTAGAATACAATATTCAAGGATCCTACTTGAACCATAATCAAACCAGATCTGTACCAAAAGGTAAATGGGAGGAATATACCTGATCCGAAGAAGCAGTATCTCCCAAAGTTGGTGTTCACGCCCAAAGAATTCTCCAAGATCTGTTCCTGCCGAAGATGACACAGCTGTGGATGGAACAGAACCAGCAGGGTGCGTCCTACACACTAGATCCTTCACAAGAATCCTCTGGAAGAACTAAACACTGTAACCTTTTCAGTCTTTCTTGCAAGACTGATGTCAAGAACAGATTTCTTGACTTTCTTTTCTGCAAAGATCCAATCTTGCAATGACAGATGGCGGCGGCAGGAGGAGAGAACCAAAACCAAAAAAGCTGAACTGCTTTTTCTCCTTTTCTGGAGAGTATGAGATCTGATCTCAAAATTCGCAGAAGGTATCCCTTGTGTATCCAAAAAGGTGGTTCGAAATCTGATGTATATCCCTTAGGGTTTCTCCTCTTTTCTTCTTGATTAAGAAACCTCCTAATCAGGAGTTATCCCAATCCAAATCAGTATTTGGATAGAGGATCATCTTAATCCTATCTGCAGATAAAGTTAGTTTACTCCTGATCTTATCAGGAGGTTACCAGATTCAAATCTGATTTGAATTTGGTCTCCCAGAGTGGATAAGGTTAAAAGCCCCATCCTTTTCACTAACATTAATCTCAGATTCGCCCCATCTTTGGGTGATCATATCAGCCCAGTTCGAAATGGGCTTTTGGCCCATTAAGTATTCAGTGTTTAATTAGTTTCCAATCTGCTGCCCAGTTGGGCTTCTTTGTATGGCGTGGGACCCAAGCATTGATCTACACACCAGCCACATGGGTTCGGCCCAGCCAAATTCACTGAAAAGCTCAATGAACCCCTTGAGTCCATCGTATGGACCCTATGGGCCCAACACTTACATTAAGTGGTCCCTGGGCCAAGCCATCTTATAAAAACCCAGGGACTGTGGGCAGGTGCAAGATTAGCCCATCAGGTATTATCCTAAATGGTCTTACACTTAACCTCTCAGCCCTTAATGATCAAGCACTGCCCGACCAGAGAGGACCTCTCCCTCGGCTGCAAGGAACAGTGCCGCACTCCCTTCTCACATGGATCCCGAGAATTAAAACCATTTGCAAACATTTTGAAACCGTACATATATATAAATATATTAATTTTGCAAAACAAAATTTCAACGATTGAAATCAACTGCCGGCAGTTTGGTTTCCATCAGAGAGAGTGCATTCCCGATCATTACCCTTTGTCCGACAAAGTGGTTGATTCTGTCACTATGACCACCTACTCAGATGAATTCTCAAACTACCCCAACATACTCAGGTTTTGATCCCCGCTAAGGATCCCACTGATTGGCATATCAAAGGCGGCCTGATCCAGCACCTAGTGAAGTGTCATAATCGAGTCTAGGGGTCAGGTGTAACTTTCCAGTTTTGCCCATCTATCTCCAAGGTCCAGGGCAAGACTGGAAATCTGGTCTGGTTCAAGGATTCAAGTAATCCCATACTGCATGTGCCTCGGGTCTTACCCTGATGGCTGAGACAGGCCATCCCAACACTTGGTGGCACACCAGCATCAGCCTTGGCAGGATAAATCCCCCCAGACTTATCCAACGGCTGTGAACATTTAAAACTAACATGAATCTCTATAAATGTCCAGTTTTAGGGTTTTACACAGAATTAAACCAAACAACATGAATCAAACATGCACTTTATTTATTTCCACTAAATAACAAGTACATCAAATCAGATTGAAGCTAAGGGCATACATAAACTGTCTAACATTTCCACTACCGGATCCCAGAATCTAACTGAAGTCGAGTTCCCCCTAAGAGTAGTCCAAGGTACTGTAGAGGCCAGTCACCTACCTCACATCTCAACAAACTAGCTCGGCTTTCAACTTCTCTTCTCTCCCTATTTAATCCTGCTATATTATTTTTGCTCTAGTTTACTTTGAGATTAGAGATCCTTTCAAAATGGGTTACCATCCTTTGCAAATTTGTCATTTCCTCCCTTTCTCCTTTGCAAAAGATTAAAATATCATCTTGCAAATTGTAAATGGGTAACCACCACATTATTCCTCCCAATTCTCCAACCTTGTATCAGATTATTGGTATCAGCCCTTGAAATCAAATCGCTAAACACATATGCTATTAAAGTGAAGAGGAAGGGGAAAAGGGGGCCACCTTGTTGAAGGCCCCTTTTAGCTGGAAAGAAATCTCTGGCAACCCCATTAACCAAAATGGAACAATGACAGGAGGAAATACAGCTCTAGAGGGAAACACTTTTTTAATCCTCTCAATTAACACCTTGGATACAATTTTGTACATGATACCTACAAGGCTGATGGATCTAAAATCTTTTGGGTGGGAGGCTGAGCAATAGGATTTCTTCTTTTTCTCCCATTTGCTACTAAGTGGAAAAAGCTTGTATTTGCCATCACCTTCCTCTATCCATCGACATCTAGATTTTTGTCTCCAATAAATCTCCTCTTTCCTTAGAATCTCTTCCAGCTCATGCTTTAATCTCCATCTTTCATATTTCTCTTCCTCTCTTATTGTCCTTTCCCCTTCCAGCTCATCTAATTCCCCTATTCTATGTGAGATGTGCGTCTTTCTTTCCTCCAATGACCCAAATACTTCCTTATTCTACTCTTTAATCCTACCCTTCAACCTTTGCAATTTTTTGTAAAATCTAACACCCTTCCATCTAAACTTCACTTGGTCTTCTTCCCACCATTCTTTTAATTTTGCTTTGAAATCTGGATGAAGCAATCACATATTCTCAAACCTAAAAGAGCAAGGCCCTCCTCCCAATCTTTCTTCAAAGATGCTAATAGGACAGTGATCCGAGGTAGTTCTAGGCAAGGCTCTAAGCAGTAGGCTCTGTCACCCTTCCTCCTAGTCTAAAGTAAAGAGAAATCTGTCTAGCTTGCAACAAAATGGTGTCTCTTGAAAATTGGACCATGTGAACTTTGCTTGAAGATGGGGCAGCTCTCTCAGATCATTTGTATCTACAAAACAGTTAAATTTTCTCATACTAGAAGTAATCCTATGGCTAGGGTTATTTGATTCCTGAAAGAACCTGATCACATTGAAGTCACCCCCCAAGCACCATGGGCCCTCCCACAGACCCCTGATTGCTGCCAGTTCTTCCCAAAAATCTTCTCTCTCCCTATTGGAATTCGGCCCATAGATATTGGTTAGAACCCAAACAAAGTCATCTGTCTTTATTTTTAGCTTGATTGAGACTAAAAAGTTTCCTATCAATTCTTCCATGCACTCAGCATTATCATTCTTCCATATAGAAGATCCCCAAGATTGTGAGAAGGCCTAGTTGATTCCCCTAGCAGTCCAAATTTGTCTTATTCACTTCCATCAATTTGGACTCTTGAATTAACACAAAGTCTGGCTTCTCCTTTCTTAACATCTCTTTTATTGCTCTTCTCTTAGTTACTCTTCCCAGACCTCTTACATTCTAGCTTAATATCTTCATGCAAAAAATCAAGCTAAATTATGTCCGCTTTCCTGAACACTCCCTCTACTTTACCTTTTCCTATCTTTTCTCCCAGTGCTCCCTTTATCATACACCACATTACAATGCAACTTCTCCATCTCAATTAACTTCTTCTTCCTTTTCTTGTTTGAGCCTCCTTTGAGCTTACTTAGAACCTTTTGTGCACTCAATTTTTCCTTTCTCACCCTTTTTTTACCCCCTACCTCTACCATTACTTTTTCTTGACCCTTTTTTCTTTATAATCAAAGCGTCAAACTCTTTCCATACCTCTTCTGGCCTAGACTGAGGACTGTCACCCTCTCCACCCTTTCTCCTTTGATTTTCTAGTTCATCTTTCATTAAGATCCTAAAAATCTCGAAGATCATCTCCTAGATTCTGTCACCTTCCTCCTCATCAGTTGCCGACATCTTATCACTACCGACCACTTATGTCGAAACATTGGCAATGGCAAACTTGGGTATCAGGCTAGTCTCACCTGTGTGCAAAGGACTAGAAGGAGATAGATTAGTACCCACATAAACCAAAAGAGACATCATACCTTGTAACTAAGAGGGAGACGCACTAGGATTTGGAAGGTTCTGGTTTCTGGAAATTTGCCTTTTGCCAGGGGTGACAATTTTTGGATCAATACTTGGATAAGGGAATGGGGATAAGGGGTCTGTCATTGCCTTGCCAAGAGCCGGTGAGAGTGTTTTACTACATCCCATTCCTTCTTGTCCTTAATCTTGTACGTTGTCTGGTTCTCTGTACCTTTCTGACTGAGATGCCCTCTCATCCAAAGGATTTATCTTTTCCACCATCGTTGCCCCTATTTCCAAACCAATATTGCTCTCTTCAAATAGTAATGCTACACCGTTCGCCTCCACTGAATCAACCAAAGCTTTTGTTTTGCTTTCCACACTTCCTAGGATAGGGGAAACTGTGAAGACTTCATCATCTGTATTCTCATCATCAATGCTCACTCAATCTGAGTCGAAAACATCACCCTTATCCCTTTGCCAATCGTACCTTGGGTTTGGTTTTTTTGGGCTAATAAAATAGGATAGCAGCCTAGGTTTCCATGTCCAAACTCCTCCCGTAGTTTTACGCTCTTTCTGTTTCTCAGTTTGGTTGGACTTGGGTTGGGACGATGATACACCGTAATAATCATCTATTGTCACTCGAATCCTATCCTCTATCACATGATTTTTTAAACAGTCACATGACCTATCTTTTGGTCCAATTCACTTAGAGGTCCACTTGTCTGTTTCAGCCCATCTGTTTGCACCCCTTTTTCTTCAACTACTCCCTTTGAGACACACATTCCTTCAAGTAAGTTTGATTCATTTGACCCATTCAACTTGTTCAGTCTGGCACCAAAAGATAATGCTTGCACGAAAGTTCTATTGACTGTCACACCCTTGCCTTGTTGCTCACGAAAGTTCTATTGGCTGTCACACCCTTGCGGTGTTTAGTCTGGCACCAGAAGTAAGTTTGATTCATTTGACCCATTCAACTTGTTTATGTCCTAGAATCTTTGGGTTGCTTAAAAGTTATCTTTCCATTTTGGTGAAAGTTTCCGTCTGCTTTTGTTTGTCCATCCCCAGATTGCCACATAGAACTGACCCTTCAACCCCTTTGTCTTCCTCCTGTCTAGCCTCCCTCCACAAGGCAACTTCAATAGAGGTTGCTAACTACAACGATAGCAATACTCCTCCCACTCCAATGGTCACCTTCCTTGGTATCTCTTCTGGTTTTACTCCACTCAGAAGAAGAGTTGCACTACGTAGATCTCCTCAAAAAACACCATCTAGTCGAGCACCACACAATAGAGCAATTGATTTTGCAATCTCCTAATTCCACAAATAGAATGGCAACCCAACTAACCGAACAATCACATTATCTCCAATTGAGAAGAACTTGGAGTTGGAGCATGGAGACCATTTAAAAATTGAAAAGGTTCCTAGAACATCTTGAATACATAACGCTTCAACATTTACCTGATTTTCAAGAGGGTCCAACACTACCTTCTCTTGCTCAAATAGGGTTGAAGTAAAAGTCTTCACCAAGCACAGCTTAACCTTCAAGAGTTCCACAACTTTCCTCCAATCTAATACCCTCTTCTCAGCTTTTAAGATTAGCATGTTGTTTCAATGCCCTGACATCCTGTCTGCTACGAAGGAAGGATTACTACTGCTATATGCCATAGCAAGGAGCTCCCTTTTTGGTTCCTCTTCCACAAGTGGGCTAGGAGTGCTAGTATACAAACTCTGGCCATTGTCCCCTTTCTCCATCATCTCTGTTTTTTTTCCATTTTCCTTCTGTTTAGGAAGTTTGAAAAAATATTAATCACTCCTTTCCACCCTTGACTGTTTCTTCCTTCAGGAAAACAGACCATTTGCCTCTTTCCTTTAGCAAAATATTCAGAAAAAGAGATATGAAGGATCCCTTTACATTCCTCTTACTTTGCATTACGTACTTGCTACCCATCTGGGATAACTTTTCTTTCCATATACACTACTTCCCTTTTGCTGCTGCATCAGAAAGGAACTCTTTCAGCCAGTCAATCATCTTAGTTCCTTCCACAAGCACCGTAGCCATTTTTTGTTCCCTTATCTTCAGTTTAAATCTTCCTTTAATCCACATTTCTTCAAGAAGAAATTCTTTAGCCTCTACCTTCAAAGCTATTTTCCATTTTTTTTTCTCCACAAATCCTTTCTCCATCATTGCTCTCTACCTTCAAAGCCCTTCAAAGCTGTTACTCCCTTAACCGTTTGTCACTTGCTTTTATTGAAAAGTAATCGATGGAAACTTAACAACAGCTAAGAGATTATACCAACTCCGGATCTAGTGCATTTGAATAAGTGATTTTTCTTCAAGTCCAGTTCAAATGCTACCATATCAAAAGCAATTAACCAGCAACTGTCTCTTCTTCTATGCTTTTTGTTTCTCTTCCCTATTTTACTTTCTTTTTATGTTAGTGAGGGTGGGCCTTGCCGCCTTGGTGCAATGGTTAGGCTGCTTCATTGCGACTTGGGTGACCAGGGTTCAAATCTTGGAAACAGCCTCATGCATTGGGCTGCCCTTTTAGTACTTTTTTATGATAACAATCATCATATAGCCACTTCACAGTCATCACCACTAGAGGTTTTCAGATTATCAAGTTGAATACTCTCTTCAGGTTAAACAAGCCTTCAACACCAAAAGATCAACTCATGAAGGTAGCAACAGAGACTGAAGTGACAGTAAAAGCCGAGAGAGAGAGAGAGAGAGAGATTGTAGTAGTACACATCATACAATAATTATCACTCTCTTTCGGTTGTTAAAATTATAATTTTCAATTTTTATTAATTTTTTGGAAAATTTATTTATTTAGTATTTGTATATATAAATAATAACTATTTTTTCAAATAATAAATATGTTTCATTTTTAACATATAAATCATTTAAGGTAAATAAAATATTTTTTATAATTTTCAGTTTTTATTAATTTTGTTGAAAAGATTTATTTATTTAGTATTTTTTATATAAAGAATAATTCCATTTTTCAAATAAAAACGTGTTTTCATTTTTATTTTTAACATATAATTTATATGTAAATTAAAATATATAAATCAATTAAGGTAGATAAAATAAATTATTTTTATAATTTCCAGTTTTTATTAAATTTAAACCAACAAGAAAACGGGTGAAATGACTGGTAAGAAGTCCATACCAAATACAAGTTCTAGAAGGGAGAGAAGTCTTAAATTTGAACGTAATCAATATTCAAACTGGATAGCTTATGCTCTAATATTCAAGGCTAACCAGCATTAGGGTGAGATAGAGGTCTTTTTTTTTTATTTTTTATTTTTTAAGAACAGGTGAACTAGAGCTTCAGTTCTTAGTAGAGGGGAGGGTTCAGTACTAATAGATTAACTAACTAAGATTATCTCAATACAAATAGATGTTGAGCCCTAAGCAACAATCTTAATAAACAATAACATAAAGTTAACAACTAAAGCATGAAGCATTACAAATTGTACCCAAAGCATGCAAGTAGTAAAATGTTTGTTGTGTTGGCTGCACGGATGAACTTGATGCTCTTCAAGTTGATCTGTTGAAGACCATGATACCAAAATTGATTGTTTGGTTTCTGATCATCAAGAAGCCGATCTACCTTACCACTAGTGATCCTCCCACGTTGGGCAATAAAAGAAAAATGCCCACAGGTAGAAGAAGAGTTTGCCCCCTCAAGTTCCAATTGACCCCAGTATCATCCATCTATTATACATCAATGATACTATAACCACTATCAGACATACAGAAGAACATAGATAAACATATGTCTATCAGGAACTGACCAAAGGAGAAAAAAATAAATAAATACAAAAGAAAACTATAGTTCCAAACTATCTAGAGGTCATAAAACAACAGACTTCCAATGGCTACAATTCTAAATCATTTAGGGGCTAGGGACACATCTTATCCCTGAAGGTCCTGCAGCCATGCTACCTGCAAGTCCCTAGACATGCCCAAGAATGTCTCTCTCCAATGTTCTTTTTCAAACAACTCAGTTGCTGCCTTAACTTGTTGAATTCGAAGCCCATGCTGAGCATGTATATCATTCACTACTTCCATACACTTGGTAACAGAAGTGTCTCTCTTCTCAACTTGTGCTTGCATCTGCCGTCGAGCCTCCTTTATTTCAGCTAACTGCATCTCATACAACTTAGATTTGTTCTTGCTTGCCTCTGCCCATGCTTGCATGGCAAACATCATCTTAGAGGACTGTCTGGGTTTCTTGGACTTCCTCATTAATGATAAAAGGTTATTCTTCCTGGTGTGACGCTCATTGGACTCATCAATGAAGTCTGTCTGAGAAATCTCTGCAGCTGATTCATTTGCATTAGTATTCTGTGTCCAAGTACCACGAGGATCCAAAGTTTCAGGAACATGTTTTATTTCATCATCTGAAGGATCTTCATTGTTTCCAAATGCAAAATCTCCACTGGCATTTGTTCCTAAGAATATGAAATCTAATTCATCCAAATACGGGCACCCCTTCTTCCTAATTTTTTTGGCCCATTTGTACTTCTGCAATTTTAATTTTTTAAGGTTAGTGTCATATAATAGCAAAAGCAATTTCTATATACTTCACATCATTAAAGTCCTTACCGCATAGAGGCTCTCCCAGACATCAGTACTTGCCTTTAGCTTCTTTGTAACAGGATCTATTGACACCCCTGCATGCCCTGCAATGGTGTAATAGTTGGAATGTGTCGTCTTTAGTTGGTGGTACTTATTTTTGAATTGCTCTTTATTGTAATTTTTTTTGTTGATTCTGTTGAAATTTTCCATGATATACTTCCACCCATCAGTGTTAAAAGTAGAAGTTGGCCTGTTGTTTGCCTTTACTTGATGCACCATCAACTCAATAAAACTTTTTACTTCAGCGTTTGTCCAAGTTGCTGACTCGATTAGTTTATTCTCATCAATTGCAGCAGTATTCTGTGCCCAAGTACCATGAGGATCTGATGTTTCTGGAACATGCTTTACTTCATCATTTGAAGGGTTCTCACTGTTTCCAATTGGCAAATCTTCATTACCGCTTATTCCTGAGAATACAAAGTCTAACTCATCCAAAAATGGGCATCCCTTCTTCCTAATTTGTCTGGAAAATTTGTGCTTCTACAATTTAGTTTTTATATCAAGTTAGCATCTCATAATGTAAAGACAATCTCACCATATTTCACACTATTAAAAATCCTTACCGCATAGAGCATCTCCCAAACATCCACATTTGCTATTGGTTTCTTTGTGACAGGATCTATTGACACCCCTGGGTACCCCACAATGGTATAATAGTTGGAACGCCTTCTCCTTAGTTGGTGATACTTATTTTTGAATTGCTCTCTACTATAATTCTTTTTGTTCATTTTGTTGAAGTTCTCCACAATATACTTCCACCCTTCAGAGTTAAAAGTAGAAGTAGGCCTATTGTTTGCCTTCACTTGATGTATCATTAAATCAATAAAGCATTTTTCTTCAGCGTCTGTCCAAGTTGCTACTTCAGGCTCATCTTGGTTACTCTCGTCATCAATTTGGACCTGTAGGGACTCCATCCTGTCCTGTGTCCCAGAGAGGAAGCTTTATAAGACTACATAGTATACACTACCAAATCCAAATCAACCTACACAAAATGAAGAACTTAAGATAACAATCAAGAACTCAAGAATTCTCCATACAAATAAAGAGCACGTTGAAAAGAAAAAGGATATGCAACTATTCACACTATTATACACAATTGTCTATTAACAAAACACCTAGTCCTCCTAGTCACCCAACAAACATATTTAAATAACCCTAGTTCTCCTGAACTGTTTACACTTCAATAAACCTTCCTCTATATACTGAAACATCTAGCTCTCCTGGCCAATCACTTATTGATGAAAAGAAAAACAACAGGTACATTAGAAAAAGGAAAGTTCCTTACTTGTACAGACGACGTGAATATAGGATCCCCCAAAAGAGGAATTAGTTCTTCTATCTATCATTGAAACAAAGAAAAATTTAGATTCTACAATAACATTAAATGCTAGTGAGGAAATTATATTGAGCAGGTAATAAAACATAGTTCCAAATAACCATTAGAAACTCTTCATTCATCTGCTGCTATGTATTTTTTTTTTTTTTTGATCAACATCTGTTGTTATGTATTAATAATTGAAGTTCATCTAGGATAGCAACATTATTTTTATGTTCATAATAGCAGCCACTTTTTTATGGTTTCATCATTGTCCCATGGATTGTTGGCAACCCTGCATCTTCAAATCATAATGCTTAACAAGTTAAGTCAGATTAAATCAATTCAACAAGGCCTCATACAACAGACTATCTGACATCATCTATGCAGGTCCTGCTCTACAGTTCCACTCTATCTGCATTATGTTTATGCAGAACCCGTCCTGCAATTCCACTCAGCAGTCTTTCCCTACAAAAGAAAAATTGTTTAAATTTTCAATAATCATAGCCCCCAATATTCCAAGACCATGCTACAGAGTCGTGAGCTTCACATAAGCTCCATATCCACCCTCCATTTTTTTTCTTTTTTTGGTAATCTATCCACCACCTTCAAAACACTGATGAAGGACATATTGCAAAAGGATTATGCCTGTGAATAACATATATGATATGAAATGCCTCCAAATTCTTCTAAACTATATAAAATGTTCCATGAGAAATAAGCTTTGTGCCTAAAAAATACGATATCCAGCTTCCCATTTCTTAAAAATTATAGATTCTGACAATAGAACTTTTTCAACAGGGACCCTAGAACATGTACTCTCCATAAAAGAGAACAGAAAAATCTCAGCCTTATCTCGGATTTTATGGAGAGGACCATAATATCACTTTATAATCTTTAACCGTCCTTTACTTTCTTCATAACAAAATGATTAATGGAAGAAGAAAAGCCTCTTTTCTTTTATTTGTAAGGTTGAAGGAAATTGTAATCAAATTATACAAACAGTAGTCTAGCAGCTTGAACATCAAAGGTTAATCCATAAAAAACAGTGCTTATTTGATGCCATGATCTTTACGCACCAACGAATGTTCATCTCACCTGTCCTAGACTGAAAAGTGTTTAATCCAGAAGGGGAGCACGTCCAGAATTTGAACCTTTCATGGATGAGAAGCCTAAAGTTAGAATTGCCTACACTAAATTTTTATAAGCAAAACCATAGCTAAACAGATGAGGAAGATACCGGTAACATAATCTTCATGAGAGTTCTAAACCACCTCCTTAACTTCTGCAAATTCAGAAGAAAATATCAGATCCTATTCGTTCGAGGCCACCACAGAATAGGTAAAAAAGGACGCAGAAACAAGTACTAAAAACCCTAGAAATACAATATAAAGTCTAAAATAAGATCAGAGCCTCGGTAGTAACGAATTCGTGCTTAGCTGGCCAACTCAAAGAGCCCAATATTCTTGAAACGCTGACAAACACAACTGCTCAGATGTTCAAAGGAAGCGAAAAGTTGAAGGGGGATGTTAACCAGAGCACCTCCCAACTCAATACTACTTCAGTTCCGAGAAATCGTAAAATAAGCACCAAGTTTGGATCAAAGAAAAACATAGTTGAATCAAAAACCATCGAACTTAAATTCAGTACTACCAAAAAACAAAAACAAAAATTATATTCAGAGGCGGGGGAGGGGAGAAGTTCTCACAAGCAAAGGTAAAATTTGAGCTAACCTAGAAGATACCGTGCATGGATCTCGAACGAAAAAGCTGCGCATAGATTGAAACTTCCTGTAATGAGATTCAGATGGTAGATCCATTCGGGGTAAATCTTCAATAAGCTTATAATAAGGGAATTTGAAGGTTTACACGATAGATAGAGAGAGTGGGAGAGAGGAGAGAAGCGAGCTTCACCTGCAACAAGTATGAGCAAGAAAGCCGGAATTGGGGGAGGCGATCGCCGGAGACGGGGCGACGGGGCGAGAGTTTTTTCCGTTCGCTACGAGTGGAAGAAAAGACGTTTTCGGTTTTGGAAAATCAGTTTTCAGAAAAGACTCTTTTATTTTTGTGGAATCTGTTTGCTCTCTCTCTCTCCCCCACTCTGGGGATTTCGAGATAACCTAGCCGGTGTTTTTCAAACCACATCTTTGGGTTTAACCTGGGACCCACACAATGGTTTTGGATTTTTATGATTTCCAAACGTGAAAACAGTGTTATTGCGTTCTTTTACGTCAGTAAATTTCTAAAGCTGGTCAGTGGTCACACACGTGATTGATTACCATTTACGATTTACCAATAAGAAAAAGACTAGCAGAGAGGAATATTAAAAAAAAAAAAAAAAAACATGTGTAAATAAGGGTAGGAAAAGATAATAATTTGAGTAAAATTCTTTATATATGATGGCCCAATGTAGAGCTCTTAAGGTTATGAGTTTAATTAAGTATTCAAGCTGTGTTTGTCTTAATTAAAAAAAAAATTCATTGCACAGCTATGTCGACGACACGTGGGCTGAAAGAAAGCTAAGTTCTATACATTCCAAGAATAACGTAGCCTTCTTCCAAAAGGAAAGGGTATCTATCCCATGCTCTCAAATGCTGCTTGGAATTGCTTAGACCATGGAAATTTAGTGAATGTATAATTTCCTACGAATACCTACAAAAAGTTTAGGCTTTATTAGAAATGAAGAGAAACGATTGTGTTTAGCTTGGTAGAGAGTCTAGAGACTAGAGTGTGGCTGGAACAAAAAGTTGTATACATGAATCCCCTTTTTAGAAGATCTCTAGAGCTTGCAAATTGACACTAGTTTAGAAGATAGAAGAGTGTGGCTGGAAGAAAATCTAGGCAATTTACTGTAAAATCTTTCTACAACAAATTAACCCCCAGAAGAAGAGGCAGGATTTTCCCATGGGCATAACGCATAATATGGTGCAAATATATTACCTCAAAGGCTCAAAGGTAAGTTTTCTTTGTCTGGACCGCCTATCTCGCTAAGGAGTAAGGACAACCTGTTGAATTAGAGGGGGTGAAAGTTGTAAAGATATTTGCTCTCAAGGAATGCTGGCACATCGAAGCACTGAGTAAGAAAGGAAATGCAATTTGGAAAATGATTCCATAAGCAGTGATCTGGGTTGTATCACAGGAAAGCATAGATGCATTGAAAGAAGGGGGTTTTCCTAAATCTCATGTTTCCAGTTTGATATTACCCATCTAGCTGCATCATCAACTGCTCTGCCTTTTGCCAATTAAAAAATGAATAGCATGTTCAAAAGAATGAGATGGACCCAGTAACAACATTTCTTTTGGTGTACCACTAAGAAATCTTAAGCAACTAAGATACTACATTTTTGAAAATTACAATGTTGGACAGAGATCATGGGGGTTTACTCAAGCTACAGGAAGGTGGAGGGAGACTTGCAGAATGTCGTAGCTCGTAGGGTGGACGAGAGATGGTGTTGAAGGTCTCTGGTATTTACTTAATCACATTACAGAGGCCACATCTTTAGCAGCCAGAGTGAAATATCATTGATCTGGGTGCTTAGATCAGCCAACTTCCTAGATGATCCATCAGTGAGGAGTTGAGACTTGAGAGATTGGAGTTATACTGGGGCCCTACTCCTAGAGTAGTTTGTATAGGTTCTCGTGTTTTGTTTATTGCTTATTTCTGTTTTTTATGGTATCCTCTTCTGGGCCTGCTTTTGCCTTCTGTGCTGTTGACGGAGGTTTATATACTTATTTTATCTTATTTGTTTCAGTTATCTATTGAACAAAATCAATAATAAACAACTAATCACTTAGGGTCCGTTTGGTTCATGGACTGGACTGAAATCGAAATCGGAATCGGAATCGGAATCACCTATTTCTGACACCTGTTTGGTTCAGTCAGGAATCGAAATCCGAATCACCTATTCTGATTCTACTAACAAGTGCATATATGGAGAAAATATGAAAAATGAATGATAACCAGAATCCGTGTTGGTAGCTGAGACAATCCAGCTCAAAGAAATCACTATACAGTCAAACACTGAGCCATTATACCCTTGCCAATAACAACCAAACACTGAGGAGAGCAATTTTATTGATTCCGGCCTGCAGGTTGACCTTTCCTCTAAACATAAATCTCATGTTTTCCCTTGTCACAAGGAAGGGCAGAATGGAAAAGAATCTAATAAATAATCAATCAACATTTCTTTGTGAATCACTGGCTCCATGAAATATACCTGATAAAGGCATGTAGTTGACTCCAAAATAAGAGTGGGGATTTGTCCTCCACACAAAAATGATTTTAATGAACTAATGTCAATACTATAAAAGCAATACAAAGAACTTATAAACCTGTAGTACAGAAATTCAGAAACCAATTATTTTCTGTTTCCTTGGAAGGAAGGAAATAGCAAGAACATTTCTTTGAGGTGTTATTAAAATACTGTTTAAATGGCAACACTTGCTCTTGCTCTGCCAAAAAATGTTGCATAGAGGAGGGGAATTAGTTGATCAGGAGTAGCATTTTGATGGCCTTCATCAAGGAACTTTCTAATAAATGAGGATGATGTTCAAGTTTGCAATCAAATGATCTTAACCATTGCATGTGTGACTAATGTCAAATTTGCTTTTTGGTTGTGAAGAGAAGGATTCCATGTGGCATCCTGTCATTCACTATAAGAGCCACATGTAGAAGGGAAGGATTTCATGTGGCATCTTGTATTTCACTTCAAGAGCCACATGGAGAAGGGAAGGATTCCATGTGGTATCTTGTCTTGGATTTTTCTTTCCTGTTGTTGTTACCACAGCTAGTAACAACACATTTTCACACTCATTCACTTTCCTGCAACTATTTTGATGTTCTGGGTTTGGCATTGTTAGACAGTTTTGTATGCCCTTAGTTCCAATCAGTTTTGATGTACTTTTGACATTTAGTGTAAATGAATAAAGTGTATGTTTGATTCATGTTGTGTGGTATGTTTCTGTGTAAGACCCTTAAACTGGACACTTAATAAGACTTGTGTTAGTTTAGAACGTTCACAGCCGTTAGATAAGTTTGGGGAGATTTATCCTGCCAAGGCTGACACTGGTGTGCTGCCAAATGTTGGGGTGGCCTGTCTCAGCCACCAGGGTGAGACCCAAGGCACATGCAATGTAAGATTACTTGAATCTTTGAACCGGATCAGATTTCCAGTATTGCCCTAGACCTTGGAGATTGATGAGCAAAACTGGAAAGTTACACCTGACCCCTAGACTCGATTATGATACTGCACTAGGTGTCGGATTGGGCTGTCTTTGATATGTCAATCAGTGAGATCCTTAGCGGGGGTCAAAACTTAGGTATGTTGGGACAGTCTGAGAATTCATCTAAGTGGATGATCATAGTGACAGGATCAGCCCCTTTGTCGGACAAAGGTAATGATCGGGGATGCACTCTCTTTGATGGAAACCAAACTGCCGGCAATTAATTTCAATCGGAATTTTGTTTTGCAAAATTTATATATAAGATATATAGATATGTATGGTTTCAAAATGTTTGCAAATGGTTTCAAATCCCGGGATCCATGTGAGCAGAGAGTGCAACACTGGTCCTTGCAGCCGAGGGAGAGGTCCTCTCTTGTCGGGCAGTGTTTGATCAGTATGGGATGAGAGGTTAAGTGTAAGGCCATTTAGGGTTACACCTGATGGGCTAATCTTGCATCTGCCCACAATCCTTGGGTTTTTATAAGATGGCTTGGCCCAGGGACCACTTAGTGTAAGTGTTGGGCCCATAGAGTCCATGTGATGGGCTCAAGGGGTTCACTGGGCTCTCTAGTGAATTTGGCTATGCCTTGTAACAAAGGCTGGGCCGAACCCATGTGGTTGATGTGTAGATCAATGCTTGGGTCCCACGCCATACAAAGAAGCCCAACTGGGCAGTAGTTTCGAAGCCTATTGAGCACTTAATACTTATTGGGCCTAAAGCCCATTTTGAACTGGCTGATTTAATTACCCACTTAAAGGGGCAGATATGAGATTAGGGCAAGCCAAAGGATTGGGTCTTGACCCTATCCACTCTTGGAGACCAAATTCAAATAAAGATTTGAATCTAGTAACCTCCTGATAAGATCAGGAGTGGGCTGACCTAATCTGCAGATAAGATTAAGATAATTCCCTATCCAAATACAGATTTGGATTGGGATAACTCCTAATAGGATTAGGAGGTTTCTTAATCACTAAGAAGGAGGAGAAACCCTAGTCTTGCATTACCAGAATTCGAACCAAGGGTTTTGAGCAGAAAAATTCTCCTGCGATTTGGGATAGGATCTCAGAGTTTTCCTCCAATCGCCGCCGCCATTCACTACCTAGTTCGATCTCTCTGAGAGGGAAAGATCAAGAAGGTATTCTTGATATTAGTCTTTGCTGAAAGGCTGATTATGTACGGTGCTATTCGCTTCCATCGAATTCTTGTGAAGAATTTGGTTCGTAGGACGAACATTACTGGTTCTGCTCCAGCATCACTATGTCATCTTCAGTGGGAGCAGATCTTGGGAGTATTCATTGGGTGTGAACACCGACGTTGGGAGATACCGACTCTCCGTATCAGGTATAACCCTTCTCTTTATCTTTGGTTCAGATCTGGTTCAGTTTTTTGTTCGATTAGATCTTTGAATATTGTATTCTAAAATCAGGGAATATGATTCCCAGTTGAAAGGGATGAGAGAAATTTTTGAAATTCGCCCACCCTGTTCCGCTGCATTCTTGGCGTCCATACGATGGATCTCTCCCTCCTTTCAGGCATATCTCTTGTTAAACCCACCTCAACACTGTCTTCATGCATGCCATTGGTGAATGCAACAGTACTTGCTACAAGTAGCACAGATTCAGCTTGTGTAGCTTTGAATTGTAGATCAGCTATGATCCCATCAAGATCTTCATCAAATCTTCATAATATTAGCAAGCTAAGTGATCAATTGGCTCTAAAATAACATACTATAACCAATAGATTCTTTCTTTATTTTCTTATTCTTTTCTATTCACTCAATCTATAAATGTATTAATGAAATTGTTTGAGCTCTTTCCCACCATTGGATCATTGCTTTCTCATTCACTTTATCTCTAACTATGAACTGAAACTTGGCTTAGACTCAACAAATCCAATCACTTATAATCCCTCTTATGGATAAGAGTTTGACAATTGAATAAAATCAAATGTATATGACAAAACTATTTTTTATTTTTATTTTTATTTCTCTTATCAATTCTATATAAAAACTGGATTAGAACTATTAGGTAAGGTGATCCTATCAAAACCCAAATACCAAATACTACTACTTGTAATTGTAGACCGATATGCTTTTTTATTTTTTGGGTAGTTGTTTGTTGTTGATAATGGGGATAAGATAATTGCTGATGTAGTTGTTGCTACCAACGTTGATGACACTGCAAGAAAATAGGGCTATAGCTACTGCACTTTAGCTATGATCGTAAAAACTGTAGCTAAAACATGGTAAAGATATGCCCAATTTCAATTTGCACGTATAGGACAAAAGATCCCAATACCACTTTTTTTATTTTGTTACGACTTCCTTTTTTTTTCTTTTTTCAATTCATTTCATGTTCATGTCTTCCTCTTCCACCAAAAATTCGATGTATTCATCATATTATTCAATTGATTAGTAGTTTGAGATCGCTCATATGATATAAATAGAAATTATTTATGGTACAAGGGGTAATCGTACATATATTACCATTTGGGTATTTTCTGAACGGAGCCTGGGTACTTCATTTTATTGGTCCAACCAAGCCAACCATAAATTATTCCAATTGATAATATTAATATTGATCCCCCAAAGAAATTGATCGAAATGTAGCTACGGACATTTTGCCTGTGGTTAAAAGCTGTTTGTTCGTGGCTAAAAGGTACTTATATCCACGGTTTTAAAGTATCTATAGCTAATAGCTATAAATTACAAAAGTAAGACCTATAGCTACGGTTGTTGTGTTCGAAGCTAAAGAGCTCTTTATCTGTGGGTAAAAGCTATAAATTGATTAGAAAATATTATAAAACAATAAATATATTAAGAATTAATAAACTAATAAATATTTGATAAATAGATAAAAATTAATAAACAAGTAAATATTTACAAAAGTTATTAAAATTAATAAATATGATTAATAATTAATAGTTAACAAATTATTAGTTCATTACTATGGAATAACAATGATTTAAAGTCCTAATGACTCAATCAGAAGCTACTCCACACCCACTTCTTTTGCAAGAAGTATTCCTTGTATTGCAGCTAGCAGTTCTGCCCGGATAGAGTTCCCAACTCCTAATGGGCCAGAGTAGATTAAGACAACCTCTCCAACCTCATTCCTCAGTACACCTCCCATCCCAGAGGGACCCGGGTTACCTTGGCTACTCCCATCAAAATTCAGCTTCAAAGAACCAAGAGGAGGGGGGACCCAGCTAGTCACTGCCCTTCCCTTGTAGGAGGAACAGCTTGCTACCAACTTCCAATCCTTCCAATAATCAGCAAAAGTAAAATGGTTAAATAATTCTAGAGTCTTTAACCAATGTAAAGACTTGGACAAAATGCAATCCTTTAAGGTTTGACTGCTTCTTCCTTTTTCTTGGAAGATTCTGGCATTCCTTTCTTCCCATATTGTCCATAACAATGCTGCTCGTGAGCATCTCCACATTTTTCTTCCTCTTTTATGGGGCCAAGAGAAGAAAGAAGGGTTAAAGATTGTGCTTACTTCTACTGGCATATCCCAACTAGACCCAAACAAAGATAGAAACCAAGCCCAGAGTTCTGTAGTGACACTACAAGATAAAAATGGATGATTACAATCCTCACCATGAGATCTGCAAAGAATGCACCAGTTTGGTGAAATACTTTACCATGCCACACTTCCCAACACAAAGCCATAACCTTGGGGGGGACCGGCCTACACCAGACTTCTTTGAAAGGGAAACTCTGATGAGAGGGAGATTGGCAGAGGAACTTGAAAAATGAACTACAAGAAAAAGACCCTTTGGGGTGAATGGCCCAAATCCTTTTATCAGGTTTCGAGGGATCCAACCAAACCTTATCGAGGAGAAACATAGAAGAGTAGACAAACACTCAATTTCCTCGTCCCTTAATCCTCTATGGAAACCAAAATCCCAAGACAAAGTTGGTAAGGATAAATTCGACGGAAGGAATTTTGAGATCACCTCGTTTTCATACAAGGAAACAGAGTACAATGAAGGAAAAAGGTCTTTCAAAGGGAGATCTCCAACCCAAATGTCCTCCCAAAACCGAATAGAATTACCTTAACAAGCATCATACTTGACACAACTAAGGAACTGCAGAAGAACTTTGTGAATTGCTTTCCAAGGTGTGACTAGGTTAGCCCTCCTTGATGCACCAACATCCCAACCACTCTCTGAACATCCAAGAATACTTTTCACTACTTCGTGCCAGAGTCTATCCTGCTCCAAAGGCCATCTCCACAACCACTTCCCTAACAAAGATGAGTTCTTTTTAAGCACATTCCCGGGCCCTAATCCTCCCTCCTGTTTGCTTCTACCCACAACCCCCCACTTAATTAAATGGTCTTTTTTACCTTCTCCCGGTTCCCATAGAAAATGTCTCATCAATTTTTCTAACTTCTTCGCTTCCCTAGATGGTATCCTAAAGGCAGAGAGATAATAGGTAGGTAGATTCATGAGGGTAGCTTTTATCAAAGTGATCCTCCCACCCAAAGAGATATAATTTTTCTTCCAAACAGCTAGTCTCTTTTCTAACTTCTCCAAGACTGGGGTCCAGAACCTACTCTCCCTAGGGTTTGCTCCCAACGGAAGCCCTAAGTAAGACAAAGGCCAGGAGGAAATGGAGCACTCAAGACAGCCTGCAATCGCCTCAACCTCCTCAAAAATTAAATTTACTCCGTCTATGTAGCTTTTTCCTAGATTGATTTTCAAATTAGAGACTCCTTCAAAAACTATAATCAATTCTTTCAAATTTTCCACCTTCTCACCGAAACCTCCCTCACAGAAGATCATCAAGTCATTTGCAAAATGAAGGTGAGTGACTGGAATTCAGTTTGTGCCTACTCTCTAACCCCTTATCACATTTTCCCTATCAACCCTAGTGATAATTCGACTAAACACATCAGCTACCAAGGTAAAGAGGAAGGGTGAAAGTGGGTCCCCTTGTCTAATTCCCTACTAGCTGGAAAAAAATCCCTCACCACCCCGTTTACTAGGATGGAATAGTGACAAGAGCTAACACAACTAGTCATCCAACTACACCATCTTTCCCCAAACCCACACTTCTTCAAAACCTCTAGTAGGAATTGCTAGTCCATCAAATCATAGGCTTTCTCCAGATCAAGCTTACAAACAAAGCCTCTCTGCTTGGACCTCTTCATCTCTTCCACACATTCATTGGCAATCAAAATCTGATCAATTATCTGATGCCCTTGGATGAAAGCCCCTTGAGCCTGACTAATAATGGAGGGGAGGATTTCTTTAATCCTTAAGGACAAGACCTTGGCTAGGATTTTATAAATACTAGTCACCAAACTAATTGGCCTAAAATCTTTAGGATGGAGAGCATCAGCTTTCTTTGGAACTAGGGCCAAGAATGTGGAATTAATGCCTCGACTGACTATATGCTTCTCTGCGAACTCATTGAAAACCTCACAAAGATCATCTTTTATCACCTCCCAACAATCCTGGTAAAAAGCCATTGTAAAACCATTTGGTCGTGGAGCTTTGGACCTGCCGCCTTCCTAATCTCTTCTTCCTCAAAGTTTCTTTCCAACCACCTAACCTGATTTTCCTCCAACCTTGACCAATCAATCCCTTTGATTTCCCTCCTCTCTTCCAAGGGTCTTCTATAAATCGATTTGAAATGTTCCACAAACTTCCTAACAATATCATCCTGGTTAGTGAATTCCTCCCCCCTACCTCTAACTTAGACACAAAATTTTTTCTCCTCCTCCCATTTGCTACATCATGAAAAAACTTAGTATTCCCATCACCTTGCTTAATCCATCTATGCCTCGATTTTTGCCTCCAGCTTATTTCTTCCCTCAGTAGGACCTCTTCTAGGTCCTTCTTCAACTGTCCCCTCAGAACTCTCTCCCCCTCCTCCATTCTAGATTGAGCCTCTCTTTCATCCAACTCTTCTATCTTAGAGATTAGATTCACTTTTTGCTCCTCAAGTCTTCCAAAATGTTCCTTATTCCAAACTTTTATTTTGGCTCTTATCATCTGTAGTTTCTTGTGAAATCTTACCCCTTTCCATTTTGTCCCCCTCAATTCCTCATTCCACCAAAATTTTACTTTATTCACAAAATCCAGGTGGGTTAACCACATGTTTTCAAACCTAAAGGGTCTAGTTCCACTGATAAAATCTTCCACACCTATTCTTATAGAACAATGATCCAAGGTCACCCTAGGCAAAGCTCTAGACACCAAGTTTCCCCAACTAGATAGAGGTTTTGGATTGGATTAAATCAACCTTCCACTTGGCACGATTATAGCTTTACATTAATGACAAAAAATTCATTGGTTAGCAACTACTGAAGGAACATGGCAGCAAGAGAGATCCAAAGCTCTGTATCACTTTCTATTTTTAATTGAGTGTCTTGGGCCAACAACCCAATTGGTTGAGTGATTTTTCTTAATCCAGCTTCCTTGGCAGTATTGCATTTGGAAATTTCGTCATCAATTATGCACACTAATCTCAAACGCATACATTGGTACTTGGTGAAAATGGCATACTACCTTTTTTATTAGAAAATTTCATGTGCATGGAATAAGTCTTCACATCTCTATCATTCCTAGAGATCTATTGTCAGTGGTTTGTCTTAATCCAATTAGCTACTATCCTTTGGAAGATAATCATAAAGTGATGTGCAGCCTCATATAATCTATAAAATATAACTGATTTGATTTGATGGTGGCCCATTTAGAATGACTCAGATGATCCATATTGATTGATAACCATGCCTCCAACTCCATATGGCCCTAATGTAAGGGGTGCGGGGTTTTACCCCTGATGCAAAGGGTGCTCTGGATTTTTCTTTGATCTTAATTTTAATCAGCTTTTCTCATTATCCGTAAAAATATATATAATTCTCTCCCCATTGTAAACTGTTTAGAAAGCATAGAGGAGAACATGCATATTCTAGAACTCACGGTTTCTATGCTGATTTCTTCATTATACATCTATTATACATTTTTAGAACTAAAATAAATATTGACTCAAAATATTTGAACCAAGAAGCAAATCCCTTGTCACTTAAAACAATTATTAATATATTAATTAAAAGCTGTCCCTTTATAACTCAAACATTGTTGGATATTTGATAAGTGGGTATTATGTGGAAATTTTAAGGAGAAAATTAAATATGAAGCAACAAAACATGGATTTAGTTGTTGAGATGGTCACTTAGCACCCCTCCAAGTAGGAGGTGTGGAAGCAAATCCAAAAAAACGGTTGTCCATGTTATGGCTAGTAGGAATCACATGCACCATCCCTTGATTGGCTTCAAGTTTAGCTGAGTGTAGCATTTATGGACTAAGACCTACTTAGCCAAGCTTGATTGAAGTCAATGACTTGATTACACAAATTGCAAAAGATGGAATACTAGATTAATTAGTAAGCAATATTTTTGGTCAAATGTAGTATCAAAGATTCTTGATATAAACCTAACAAACTTTAGTCGGGAGGATAAATTAAGGTCATAATATATATAGCTGAGCTTCAATTGGATGGAGCCCTATTTCTCTTGAGATCTATGCCTTTAATTTTTATCTTCTCTGGAGTCTTGTCTACTAGCACTTCCAACAATTTTTTTTTTTTTTTCTAGAAGTTTTAAAGCATTAGCTCTTATGACACTTTGAAGAACTAAATGTGAGCACATAGTTATGGTAGGTCTTCATGATACTTCTCTTTTAGTTTCTAGTGTTGGTAGGTTCTTCATTTTACTTGAGAAATAATTGGTTGCATTGCAAAGATAGCTTACAACTTGTAGAATTATGTTTTTTTTTTTTTTTACAAAATAATAACTATAAATTGACAAGATTTTTTGAGTTAATGTTGCAATTTGTTTGTATTATGAATTGTTTGAGTGGTAAATTCATAAAACCACTTCATGGAATTCTAATATTTTTCTTGTTATATTTTTATAGGTTGAACTGAAGGAGCAAGTTTAGATGCTTGGATGGAGACATGTTGGATCAGATTTTCAAATGTTAATTGTAAATTAATCTCTTCAAGCAGTTTGAAATTTATAATGTATTTTGAACCTATGGATGTATGCAAATTGTTCTTGAGATGTAACTTTTTTACTTTTTATAATGGAATTTCTATTATTAGAAATTTGTGTACAGGTTTTATGTAATGTACGAATGGACCTATACCCCACAGATGGTGCCCCATAAGCACATTTCAGTGTGCATTGGAAACATCTCACTTACTTGTCGTTGGGACATGCTCTCAATACATTGTTGAGATGTGCTGTGGGGCGGAGATGTGAATTCCATGTTTCTACTATATATAACAAATGATTCAGGTTTTTATATTTAAATTTTGAACAAATATATAATATTTCTTAAAAATATAACCTATAATAGCGATCTTAATTGCCATTATAGGTCTCAAAAAAATACCACCATAAGTGTGCAACATTGGTTGGGATATAGTTATAGTACCGCCGCTATATCCTGGCTTTTGGTACAAATGCCTTCAAAATCCGTAACTAAAGATTAATATGGGCTATAACATTTAGCTACGGATACTACAGAATCCGTAGTTATAGGTATTTTTTTTCTCTACTTCTATTGTGGTTAGACTTGTTCATGGGCCGAGTAGCCCAGCCCGGCCCCCGAACAGGCTTGAGAATATATTTTAGCCTGTGGGGTTGACCTCGGGCCTAAAAGCCTGAGCCCGACTATTTTACAGGCCGGGCTCGGAATTTGTTAAAAAGCCCAGCCCGGCCCGACTTTTGTATAAGTTAAACCCTAACCCTAAATATTAATCCCTCTCTTCTCAACCCCTCTCTTATCACTCATCTCTTTTTCTTAGCTGAACAAACTCCCTTCTCAGTCACAGTCTCAGCAAAACATTCTCAGGAAGACAAAACCAGCGCAACCAATGAACTCTAGCAGTGACTAGTGAGTCCTCTCTCTCTCGTTCCTCTTCTCACTTCTCCTTCTCTCTCAGAATCGATCTTAGTAGCTCATTTATCAGATGCGAGTTACGCAAACTCAGACACTAGCTGTGAATCCTCTTTCTCTCTCTCTCTCTCTCTCTCTCTCTCTCTCTCTCTCTCTCTCTCCCTCTCTCTCTCTCTCTCTCTTTTCATTGTTCGGTTGTTCCTCTTCTCATTTCTCCTTCTCACTCTTAGAATCTTAGCTCAGTTCATTTATCAGACATGGACTCAGGCACCGACGAACACAGGCACTGGCAGCCAGTCCTTTCTCTTTGCCCTTTTGTTCTATTCCTCTCTTATTGTTTGGTCGGTGGCGAACACAGAAACAGACACAGGTATCGGCGACAGACACAGACACAAGCACCGATCTATCTTTTCGTTAGGTTGGGCTTCGGGCTCGGGCCCGGGCTTTGGGCTTTTTATTAGGGCCGGGCTCGAGCCCAAGTTGTAGGCCCATTGGTCGGGCCGGGCTCAGGTTCGGGCCTAACAAAATCTTGTTTATGAAGAGAAAGCCCGGCCCGGCCCGAGCCCATGAACAGGTCCAATTGTGGTATAGCTATGGCCACCTTCAAATTCCGTAGCTAAAGGTTATCACATTATAGAACATCTAGCTACGGACAACATAGAAACCGTAGCTATAGGTGGTTTTAGCTACATTTTTTGTCCGTAGCTATAGATATTAATAATTGTGATCTTGGATTTTAGCTACGAACAATAACCGTAGATAAAGGCAATTTTTAGCTACAGACCTTACCATCCGTAGTTATAACCTATAGCCATGCGAACATCATATATGGTTTTCTGTCCGTAGCAAGACCGTAGATATAGGTCTATAGCTACGGTTTTTTAGACTTGTAGCTACGGTTTTGTCCATAGCTAAAGGTCTACTTTCTTGTAGTGTGATGAACTAATTAGATGTAGATGTTGTGATGTGAAATCTTTACTGGGTTTAACTATGCAGAAACGTAAAATGTCTAGTAGTTATCTAATTATGTAACTTTAACAAAAGAAATTATAGAGCAAGTTATGTCTCACCAAAGCAAGAGGTGGATTATAAAATGAACAGAGCAGGACAGATCTTCAAAATGAATCAGAGCAAGGGCGGATCCAAATCAAAAAATGGGGTGGATCTGTAAAACGAACCACCATATTAGGAGGAGGAGGAGTGAGAAGAGGGCCACTTGATTTGGAAGAAGAAGAAGAAGAAATAGGAGGAGAGGAAGAAGGATTGTCGGCGGTGGTCTTTCATGATCCTAACATTTTCATTACTCCCATTGGAACTCCACTAATAGCCCATTCTTTTAGAGTCAAGTCATTAGTTAGTCAGACCTCTCAACCTCAACCAAAGCATGCTATTAACTCTCTGCCAAATCTCAGAGGAGGTAGTCATTATAAGGAGAAAAATTTGATGTTGTTGCAGCCTTAATTGAGCAAAGTCACCAATTCCAATTTTGAGTCGTCATCGGTAATTGAAGACTTGACCTTTGTGTAGACTGCAAAATGCGCTATTGGGAACCCACCTAAGGAAGACACCTCCGTGACCGATTTGGATGTTTCACCAGGAGATGATAATAATTTGTCTATTTGCTGCTCTGCTATTTCAGATGTTGCCTCTAATATTGGGGCACCTTTGCCAATTGAGATGTAACTTCCGGAGTAGGGAGACAATGCTCACAATGCTCTCTACCCTACATTCACATTCATCAAGAACATCTTTGTGTCATTATACATAGTCCTTATCCCTATCTGTTTCCATGTCATTCAAAGGCACACATTGAATTACATTCGACCTAATCCCTCTCACAAGGGTACGTAGAGCAGCCCAACTCACGGGTTCGGCCTCTTCCATCAATAAATTACCCATTTTTCCCAATCCTTTTCTAGCATTTGCTTTTTCCTAAATCACTTAATCATGATTGAACAATAAATCCTATTGGGTCCCATTACACTTAGTAGAAGATGAAGATTCCCCCTTCTAGGAATGTTGCATATTGAAGCCTAAAAAAATTGGGGATTTGCAATGAACCTCAAAGTCATGTATTCATAAAACGCTAGTTGACAATCATTGAGTCGCATTTGGAAATACCCCCAAAAGGGGGGGGGTAGCCCAATAAATAAAATAACTGATGCCTACCCCTACTCACTTCATTGAACATTTCAAATAACCTTGAACATAAATCCCAAAGAAGAAGAAACTGGGGCAACTTAGAATGGAGGAATGATCAAGGAAGTTTAAAAAATTGGGAAAACTCTAAGGAAATGGAATTCAAAGAAAATCAAAGTAGGGAATCTGAAGCAGATGAAAAGTGAGAGGGAATGATGGAGAAATATTTGCAGGATGTTGGAAAAGAAAGAAGTGGTGAAAAAAAATTGGGGAAAATATATGTTTTAATCATTGTAGAATCAGTTAGTTTAAGTATTTGTTTATAGATTCTCTAACATGTGAAGTCCTCCATGATCAGTGAAGTAACATGATTAATACTTGATAATGTGAAGAGTATGGTAAAAAAAAAAAGGAAAAATGAGAAAAAGGAAAAAGAGAAGATAAACAAAAAAGAGGATGAAGAGAAATAATAGCCCCGCATAAAGGTCAAACATTTGATTTCCCATCGTAAATAAGTTTTTGAGCCTTTCACCCTTCATTTCAGATCCCCTGTCCTAGACCACGTTTCGTCCTATTCACTAAGTTCTCCTCGATCCTTTAAAAAATTGGTAATTTAGCACGGGATAAACCTAGTTGGTTGGCCATGAAGAATTTTGTTTTGAATCCTCTTCAATCAGTCATTTCTCATCACAAATCCTCCTGTTAATCAAGAATTGGGGCAGTTTTCCATAAAACCTAGGTGTTTTCCAAAGCAAATTTATGATTGTCTCCTTCGCATTTTCGATGCACATGCCTTTATAATTATTAAGGTTTCGATCAACTCTTTTGAAGAAGGGCAAATACTTTTATCTTTTGTGAAGGTGTGGTGTGGGTCCCTTCGGACATAATTGCTCTGTCATGAATCAATGCTGGTGATATCTCCTGTTTCAGTCTCATAGCTCCCTAGAAAAATATACAATAAAAGAAGATAAAATCCCCATCTCATTTATGTTTGAGTTGCACTGTCTTTCTATTCCGAAAGTTAAAAAGAGAGAGAGAGAGAGAGAGAGAGAAGAGATGTAAAATGAGAACAACCCATGGCATTTTGACACTCAAATCAAGCACAGATATGTCTCAAAGAAGCTCAGGCTGCACCACTACAAAAGTCTTTCAAAAAAGGAATTCAGTTGTTCATTGTGCATAAAAAAATAAAAACAAAAAAGAAAACAAAAGTAATAAAAAATGCAAAGTGCATTAAAAATGTAAAGAGAAATGATTCTCAACAAGAAGAATGATCAAGTGAGAATTGACAATTAACCTAAATTGAATATGTTGAGATGATGCTTTTTGAATTTTTTATCATACTTTGCATCTGATGTGTTATTGACATTTGCACATTTTTAGTCTTGCCATCATTTTCATCATTTTGCACAATAGTTTTTCCGCTATTGCATATGAATTTTCTGCTATTGCACAATAAGTTTTCCGCCATTGCACATGGATCTTTCCGCTATTGCACATGAGTTCTCCGCCACTGCACATGAGATTTTCCACCATTGCACATGAGTTTTCCGCCTCTAATATAGAATAAATCAAGATTTTCCGCTATTACACATGAGTTTTTCACCTCCAGCATAGAATAAATCAAGATTTTTCGCTATTGCACATGAGTTCCCTGCCACTGCACATGAGATTTTCCGCCATCGCACATAAGTTTTTCGCCTCCAGCATAAAATAAATCAAAATTCTCCACTATTGCACATGAGTTTTCCTCCTCTAGCATAGAATAACTCAATGATTTCCGTTATTGCACAATAAGTTTTCCACCATTGCACATGAGTTTTCTACCCTTTCGCACATTACAAATCAGAATTTTTTCGCTTTTAGCATATATTTTTCCGATTTATAGCACATGAGTTTTTCCGCATCACGGCACATGAACATTCCTCCTTTTGGCACATTAGAAATACGAGTTTCTCACTACATAGCACATAGAGTATCCGCCCCTCTAACACATAATGATTTCTGCTTCATAGCACATAGATTTTCTGCCATCTAACACATCATAAATCAGATTTTCTGTTGCATAGCACATGAGTTTTCCGCATTTGGCACATCACAGATGAGGATTTTCCACTACATAGCACATAGATTTTCTGCGATTTGGCACATTATAAATCAGATTTTCTGTTGCATAGCATATAAGTTTTTCATGTCTAGCACATTATGAATCAGAATTTTCCCACTACATAGCACATAAGTTTTGCCTCTAGGACATCGTAAATCAGATTTTCCGCTACATAGCACATAGATTTTCTGCCATCTAACATAAATCACCAATTTTCTCGCTTCATAGTTCCGTTGCATAGCACATATTTTTCTTATCGCCACCTTGGCACATCATAAATCATTGATTTCTTTGCTTTTTATAGCACAAATTTTTTTCGCTACACTAGCATATCACACTTTTTAATCAAGGCTTTATTGTTATTTTCTACTTATTTTTAATAAGATCCTACCAAATCCATGACCCATAAGACACTCTCCTTGGATTTGAATACCTAACCCCATCCTTTATCGCTTTCTAAAAACACCTCCTTTCTGCTTGTCTCTAGGTGAATCCATATTTTTGACAAGACGATCAACTCTCTACGGAATATGGGGGAACTGCTAATCCAAATACTTAAACTCATTTTTCAACTACTCAAATTCCCTATCATGATTACACACTGTCATCCCAAGAGTGCTATCATTACTGCCACCGTCACCATGACCCATAGAAGATCCTACCCAATCCATGACCCATAGGACACTCTCCTTCTTGGATTTGAATACCTAACCCCATCCTCTATCGCTTTCTCCTTATCCCTTGGTGAATCCAACTTTTTGACAAGACAATCAACTATCTAACGAATATGGGGAAACTACCAATCCAGATACTTAAACTCATTTTTCAACTACTCAAATTCCCTATCAAGATTACGTTCTGTCATCCCAAGAGTGCTATCATTACTGCCACCGTCACCCATCCTATCACCTCCAAATTCTGAAAAACCATCACCCGCTCCCATCCCTCCATCTCCCCCACCGCTTCCTACACTTCCTACTACGAGAAAGCCCCAAACCCCTAGACGCCATGCATTGGGCTACCTCTCTGACTGCTCTGCCTTCAATCATCAAAACCTTCCACTAATCGTAGGGCAAAAGTGTGGAAGACAGGTCTCTTCCATTCCTCCTTTAGAGGTTGCTCTGCCCTAAGCCAAGGACCTAAGGTTATCCATGGTACAAGAGTTGAAAAAAGGCATCTAAATCCTCTATTTCCGATTTCCGAAAGTAGTGACCCACCTTCCCATAGTGATAACAAATGTAGGGCAACTTCTCATACCGAAAAACATCCCAAATGGTGGACGAAAGAAACAATCCACATTTTAAAGGTTAGTCTAGGGGAATTTGGACTTTAACCCTAAGGAAGAAATCCTTCTCCCGCACACCATAAACTAGCCCTATCTATCTTTTCTCCAATGGCTGTGCCAACATCCATATCCATGAGGTCATAGGGGGAGATCATGGATTTGCACCTAAAACTCTACCTCGTTTAGAGAGATAGAGCAACTTGTACTCCATTCCTTCAAAAGGACCCATTGCTTAAAGATATATCACAGACCATCCATAAGATCCCTGAGCTCTTGAAACAAGGCATGAAAATAGCCTTTCTGGAGAGGTAGCAACCTTACCTCCTTAGAGCTCTTATTCCAAGCTGCATGTAGAGCTCTATGTAGGTCCTAGAACTGAAACATGGTCTTAGGAAAGAGGCTCCTAATAACATAGTGACTCCATTCTACAATACGAGCTAGCGTTGGTCTACCCCAGACATCCAACATATCTACTCCCAAATTAACTTCTTCTTGAACTGCCTACTCAAACGCTTGTTAATGTTCATATAAATTCTCCATGCAAAAACGGACAAAGAGAGAGAAAGGAAACAACCAAGAGAAGACAAGAGAGAGAGAAAAAGACTACTAGAGGAAACAGAAGAGGCTAGCAAAAGAAAGACTATTTAAAATCTACATACAAGGGATAGAAAAAGGAGGAAAGACTAAAAAACCCTTGGTAGAGAATAGAACTAGAAAAAAATGGAATATAGGGACTGAATAAGGGGAGGAAATACCCCAATTACCACTCCAAGCCACTGAAGAGAAAGTTGGGAGCTTACTTAGAGAATAGAACTAGAATAGAAAATATCATGGTAAGTTTGGTTCTTGATCAGAATTGGAATCTAAACTGAAATCTAGAATTGGAATTACCTATTCACCACTTTTTTTTAATATAGGAATTCCATAAAATATGCATGATTTTCTCAAGGCTTTCTTGAGGACAAGTGCCACAAAATTTCTAATTTCTTATGCAGTGTTTGGATAAGCTTTAGCTTTTTGACTTTTGGTTTCCAAAAGTTTGAAAGCAAAAAAGTCTACTTAATTTGCTCGATAATGCCTATTTTTGGAAGTAAAAGTCCATTAAGAACCAAAAGTCAAAATAATAGACTTTGGGCCTTTGGCTCTTGGCTTTTTGGCCAAAACACACATCACTCGACTCTCAATTGTCTCACTCTCTCCTCTCTCACAACTATCTTGATGGAGGGTGATTTGGCCTGACCTCATAATAAGGGGACACGTGGACATGACTCGACATAGGTGACAACTCGGCATAGCCAGCTCGCTACAAAGTGATACTCCACTACCCCGAACTAAGGTTCTTCGAGCTAAGATCATCCCGAGCTAAGGGCACCTCGGTACCAGGTCACGGCACCAGTACCTAATTCAGTTCGATGTTCGAGCCTTAGCTCGGGAACAACTAAGTGTTATCTCCCCGTCCGGATCGGCCCGAAGTGATTAGCCTTATCAACTGATAGTGTTATCTCCAGATAACACGGAAATGGATTCTATCATGGCGTTGATCTCGGAACTACTCCGTGAAGCCTGTGAAGACTCCATTATATAAAGGCCTCCCTCCCGGGGCCCAAGGTACACGCGCAATTACTGCTTACTAGCTCTCTTGCTCTTTAATTACTCTCAGCTCGCACATACTGACTTAAGCATCGGAGCGACCTCGCCGGGTAAGCACCCCTGGGTTCTCTGATTCTTTCTGTGCAGATTCTCTACGTCCGCCATCTACTGGAAGTCGAATCACCTCCAGCTAGGAGCAGCCAGATTGCGTAGCATCAATTGATGCCGTCTGTGGGAAGCACTTCAAAAAGCCCTTTTCCACAAAGCATTTCACATCCAGCTTCTATGGCATCTTCCAGCAACGCCTGATGCAGTGCTGACATGAACGTCTCCGGGGGACAACTCCAGGTCCCAACCGTGTGCATTGGACAATTCACAATACCCCTCTCTGCAGACGGGGTCCCTACACTAAACGTGCCTCAAGTCATTGCATCGGTGAACGCGCCACTCCCTCCTATAGTGGGTACGACCTTCGTAGATCCCTCTGTTATTCCCCCGGTAGTCGGACATAATCAACTCGATGACCTAGTACACTACAAGCGGGCCATGCAGGCCCAAATGCAGCAGGTCCAGTAGTTTTAGTTGTACCAGCAGCAAGTCCTCCACCATGTTTATCAGTAGCAGTATCAGCAGCAGTTCCCTCCGCTGCCGCAGAATCAACAGCCGGTTCCACCTCGGCATTCGGCTACGCAGCAAACCAAGCCTCGCCGTCGCAGCGAACGCCCTCCTCGCCGGGGAGAGACTTCCCAAATCCATAACCTTTTGGGAAGTCAAGTTTCGTCCTACGGCAAGAGGGAGAGACAGATTACTCTTCCCACCTCGCAACAAGTAGATAGGTCGGGAGACACCCAGCCCACCAGGCCCACTTCACCTCGGTCTTCGCAATTTGAATCCACTCGCGGAGAACTGGTTTAGGGCTCTGGCTGCAAACTCCAGACAAGGCCCTTCAGTCCACAGCAGCCGTCGCCAGCAGTCCGAGCAGCTGCCAGTGGGAACAGTGCCTGACAACACTGAGGCTAGTAGTACTAACGCGGAGCCGGTAAAGCAGCAAAGGCGACGTCGCAGAGCTCGTCGAGCAACAGACCAGAACTTGCCCGAACTGCCTAAGGGAAAAGAAGAGGCGAGCTCGGGGACCGTAAAGACTACTCCGCTCCTTTTTGTGTCGTCTCCTCTATCTCTCGAACTATTGGCCACCCCAATGCCAAAGGATTTCAAGGTACCTCCTCTAGACAAGTATGATGGGTTGTTCAATCCAAACGACCATGTAGATTCATTTCAATCTCAAATGCACCTGGCCGGAGCAAATGAATCCTGCATGTGTGTTGCTTTCTCCACAACTTTTAAGGGGGTAGCTCGCACGTGGTACAGAAACCTTGCGCCCGGGACAATCAAGAGTTGAGCGTAGTTCGTGTAGATCTTCACCTCGCACTTCATCACTAGTAAGAGGTGCCCGAGGTCCCAGGAAAGCCTCCTCGGCATAGTCCAAAGAGAAGGAGAATCCATCCAAAGTTGCATCAAGCGTTTCAACGACGCGTGCTTGCAGATCCCTGATCTAGACTCAGTCGTGAGACTTACAGCTATGAAGAGGGGAATCACTCATAAAGAATTCAAGTGGCACGTGGTCGCCAACAAACCCAAAGATGTTACTGAGTTCCTCAAGCTCGCTGACCAGTTCATCGGAACAGAAGAAGAGATGAACCAAAAGAGTGAGAATCCACCAGAGAAGAGGAAAAGAGAAGGTGAGACCTCAACTAACGGGGACAACAATAGAAAGAAAGACGATCCAGTTCGAGGAGGAAAACCGGATCAGCATTCCCGAGCTCCTCAAGCTGAAAGAACAAATTACACTCCCTTGAACGCGAAGCGGGTGGAAATCCTCTTGGCGATCAAGGACGCTTCTTATGTGAAGTGGCCACCTCGGATGAGAGGAGACCCAAACACCAGAATTAGAAATGTATACTGCCACTTTCACAGAGATCACGGTCATAGATCCAAAAGTTGTAAGAATCTTCGCGATGAGATAGAAGAACTCATCTGCCATGGATATTTGAAAAACATTGTAATAAATGATAATAAAAATCAAACAGGTCGGCAAAGAAAGCAAAGCAGAGATGCTCCCGAGTCCAGCAATAGACAGAACGAGCAGCAACAGAGACAACTGCCCGAAGAGAGGCCAGTTCGATGAGTAATACACATGATCACCGACGGATCGATTGTTGCGGGTTGCACTTCAGCCGCGGCGAAGACATCAGCTCGTGAAATAGAAAGAGAAGAACAGAATCCTCCGAAGTGGCCAAGGCTAGAAGAGCCCATTTTCTTCACCGAAGACGATGTGCGCGGAGTCCAGTACCCCCATGATGACGCGCTCGTCATAAGAATAAAAATTAATGATTTCGAGGTGAAGCGCGTCCTTGTCGACTTAGGAAGCTCGGCAGACATAATCTTCAAAGATGCATTTGACAAGCTGCAGCTCCAGGAGAGCGACATCAAGCCCGCGAACACTCCCTTAGTAGGATTCAACGGAGAGGAAGTTAGGCCCCTGGGAAGAGTTATAGTACCTGTGGAGGTCGGTACCTGACCTAGCATAGCGAGATTCGACCACACTTTCTTAGTGATCGCTACTCCCTCCTCGTACAACGCCATAATAGGTCGACCTATCACTCACGCTTTACGCGCAGTGGTGTCCACCTATTACTTGGCCATGAAATTCCCCACGGACTTCGGAGTAGGGATAGTGCGAGGTGAACAGCTCGAGTCTCGCAAATGCTATGTCGTCGCCCTCAAAGGGAAAGCCAAGGCAGCAGATGACCTCGAGTTGGAGCGACCTACGGAGTACCATGAAGAGCGAGCTTCGCCAATAGAAGAGACGGTCTCTATACCCGTTTCAGCAAAAGATCCAGCCAGGACTCTCCAGATCAGTGCGTCGATTGAGGAGCCTCTACGTTCTCAGCTTGTAAGCTTCTTACTTCAAAATTTAAATGTTTTTGCATGGTCCGCGACAGAGATGCCCAGCGTAGACCCCTGAATAATTACTCACAAACTGAACACTGATCCTGTAGTTAGGTCCGTTAGACAGAAGAAACGCAACTTAGCCCCAGAGCGCTGGAGAATAGTTGACGAGGAGGTCGGGAAACTCCTTGCAACCAATTTCATCAGGGAGGTCCATTACCCGAGCTGGGTGGCTAACCTCGTTTTGGTAAAAAAGGCCAACGGTAAGTGGCGCATGTGCGTCAACTATACTGACCTGAATCGAGCTTGCCCGAAGGACTGTTTCCCACTTCCCAAAATCAACCGTTTGGTGGACCTCAAGGCACGAGTTGCTGAGCTTCCTGGATGCTTATTCGGGCTACAATCAGATCAGGATGGACCCTGCCGATGAGGAAAAAATAGCCTTTATAACCGAGCTCGGCCTGTACTGTTACAAGGTCATGCCCTTCAGACTGAAAATTGCTGGGGCCACATTTCAAATGCTTGTAAACCGACTATTTGAGCCGTTGATCGGCAAAAAAGTGGAGTGTTATGTAGATGACATGGTCGTCAAAACTCAAATTTCAAATGACTTAATAAAAGAGTTATATTGTGTTTTTCAAATTTTGCGCAAGTACAATATGAAATTGAATCCCAATAAATGCATCTTCGGTGTCACTTCGGGTAAGTTCCTGGGTTACATCGTTAACTGATGCGGTATCGAGGCTAACCCTGAGAAAATTAGGGCAATCCTAGACATGAGACCGCCCCGTAAATTGAAAGAGGTTCAGAGGTTGAACGGTCGTGTAGCCGCTCTGAGCCGTAACCGAAGAGTGCCAGCTCGCTTTTGACGAGCTCAAAAGGTACCTCGCCAGCATCCCGGTTTTGACCCGACTTGAGGAGGGAGATATTTTGAAGTTGTACCTCTCCGCGAGTGACGAGGTAGTAAGCTCGTACTAATAAAAGAAGTAGATTGGGTTCAACGACCCATCTACTATGTTAGCAAAGTTTTGCAGGACGCAGAAACGCGATATCCAGAAATCGAAAAGTTGGCGAACGCGCTAGTCATTGCAGTTCGGAAGCTTCGGCCATACTTCTAGGCTCATACCATTGTCGTCCTCACCAACAAACCTCTCAGGCAAGTCTTGCTCAAGCCCGAGGTTTCCAGTAGATTGACAAAGTGGGCCATTGAACTCAGCGAGTACGACATCCAGTACGAGACCCGAACTGTCATCAAGGCCCAAGCCTTAGCCGACTTTGTCGCGGAGTGTACCTTTAGTGCTGTAGTCCCTGAGTTGATCGAGCCCAAGCATAGGGAAGCTTCAACCAGTGTGGCACCTCTCCCGGTTGGAACAAACCCGACCTGGGATGAGGAGCCCTAGATCCTCCATGTGGATGGCTCGTCAAATCAGTAAGGTAGCGGAGCTGCAATCATTCTATACGGGCCAAGCGGGGTGAAACTAGAGTACACGCTTCTGTTCGAGTTCACTGCATCCAACAATGAAGCAAAGTACGAAGCATTGATAGCCGGGCTCGCCTTAGCAAATGAAGTACGAGCTAAACACCTCATTATCTGCAACGATTCCCAGCTCGTGATTAACTAGGTCACCGGCGATAATGAAGCCCGCGAACCGACCATGGTCGCCTACCTAGCCAAAGTCAGAGCAGCTCTGCGTGATTTCTAGTCCTACTTCATCAGGCAGATCCCGAGGTCCAGGAATGCTGAGGTCGATGCCCTATCCCGATTAGCCAGCACAAGCGACAACACCTTGAGAACCGTGTACATAGAGAACTTGCCTCGACCTAGCATTCTCGAGGGGGCAGGAGAGGTCGCTCCTATTGGGCAAGCAGAGCTGAGCTGGATTGATCCACTCGCGAGCTACCTGCTCCATGGGACCCTCCCTGCAGATCGTAATGCTGCTAGAAGGGTAGAGCATCTGGCAGCCAAATACGTCATGATAGATGGACGACTATACCGAAGATCCAACACGCTCCCTTATCCGCACTGCTTACGACCTTCCGAAGCTGAGCTTGTACTCCGCGACACTCATGAAGTTTTGTGCGGAGGACACCTAGAGGGCATGGCTCTTGCCCAAAAAGCGCTACGACAGGGTTACTACTGGCCAACGATGAAGGCAGATGCGATTGAGTTCGTCAAAAGATGCGACAAATGTCAAAGGCATGCCAACATCCACCACCAGCCCGCTACCGACCTAAAGTACCTCACCAACCCATGGCCCTTCGCACAGTGGGGAATCAACGTACTTGGACCATTCCCACCAGCGATAGGACAGAGGAGATTCCTAGTGGTAGTAGTGGACTACTTCTCGAAGTGAGTGGAGGTCGAACCTCTCGCGATGATCACAACACGAAGCGTACAAAACTTCTTTTGGAGGAATATAGTTTGCCGTTTCGGACTACCTCAAGTGCTTATCTCTGACAACAATAAGCAGTTGGAAGACATAAAGTTCCAGAACTGGTGCAAAGACATGGGGATACAACAGAGTTTCACCTCGGTGGTGCACCCTCAAGCCAACGGGCAAGCAAAAGTCACGAACAGGGCCATCCTCCACGGACTGAAGGCACGCTTAGCTCGAGCTAAAGGATTATGGGTTGACGAGCTGCCTAGTGTACTTTGGGCTTATCGGACCACTGTGAAGACCGCCACGGGTGAGACTCCCTTCAACCTCACCTACGGCACGGAGGCAGTGATCCCAGCCGAGATCGAGATGCCTACGCTACGCCTGGAGGCACACAATGAAGAAGCAAATGAGAGCGAGCTACGCACCGACCTCGACCTACTTGAAGAGGTACGGGACCTCGCATACATTAGGACCGTGACTTACCAACAGAGAGTAGCTCGGTACTATAACACCTGAGTTAAGAAGCAGAATTTCCGCGTTGGAGACCTGGTTCTTCGTAAAGTCATGGTGCCTGAGCCCGGTGTTGGTAAGCTCGGACCGAATTGGGAAGGACCCTACCGAGTAAAGCGGGTGCTCGGGGAAGGTACGTACGAGCTCAAAACCTTAGAAGGGAAATAGGTACCTCGGGCATGGAACATCATCAACCTAAGGCAATACTATCTATAATTGCCGAACTAGGGAGTGGACTGTGAGTCGCCCCCTCCCAAGGCCTAAGGGTCAAGACGCTGAGCTAACAAAAAGACCTCGGCACCATATAAGTCCTAGTTGCCTCCTCGGCATGGGCATATAAGTCCCAGTCGCCTCCTCGGCATGGGCATATAAGACCCAGCCGCCTCCTCGGCATGGGCGAACTCCAAAGGAGAGTGGATTATGAGTCGCTCCCTCAGCCTAAGGGCTAAAGGCGTCGAGCTCACAAAAGACCTCGGCACCATATAAGACCTAGTCGCCTCATCGGCACAGGCGAAGTACTTTTAATGCCCAAGGCATAGGCAGCTCGGGTATGAGCCCTATGATGCATAGCCCGCTCTGGCATACAACAGGGTGAACCCGTCAAGGACAATCGTAATCTATTTATGTAGCCTGTGTGCAGACAGGTTGGGTATATACCCTACTATGTCGCTCACCCCGACGTACATCATGAAATTGCCCCTACTA
Organism: Nelumbo nucifera; assembly: GCF_055504915.1. Lineage (NCBI taxonomy): Eukaryota > Viridiplantae > Streptophyta > Magnoliopsida > Proteales > Nelumbonaceae > Nelumbo > Nelumbo nucifera. The sequence goes on along the minus strand of NC_142649.1, from coordinate 45,890,863 downwards.
AGTACTGGGTGACAGTTCAGGGCAACAACAATTGAAAAACCCCCCATTTCGGTTATCTAGTTCGATAGCTCAATAGTTCAGGGAAAAAACCACTACTTCGGTCAGAAAAGGTTAAATGCATTGCACTTAGCAAAAAGTATATTTCATTACAAAGAGTTCATCACAAAAGGGGAGAGAAAAGAAACAGATGTCGAGCTCACAGTCTCAAAGTACAAAGAACTATTAAGGGCACTCATCGCCCTCGCCCGAAGCCTCGGCGGAACAACCAGCCTTGTCGTCGGCACCAACTTTGTCGTCGGCGCCGGCCTCCTCAATGTCAAGTGGCTCACCATTGCTCTCTGCCTCGGAGTCTGGGTCTCCAGCGGCTTCAAGGGCCATCTCATTTGTAACCCACGAAGTAGTGATGGCACTCATATCGAGCTGTAGGAACTCGCGCTTGGTCAGCCATCTACTGAGCTTGAAGCCTTTACGGTAGCCCTCCGATCCTGCCTCGATCAGCTATCCCTCGTACTCCGCCGAGCTCTTATAATCCTCGATGGCCTTAACCTTGGCTTCCTCTATGGCCTTGAGAAGAATCTCAGTTCGCTCCTTGACGTCGGCCTCGAGGTTCTCCACCTAGCGCTTCAGATCTGCCTTCTCCGACATCAGTGATTCGATAAGCTCTTTCTGAGCTTGCGCACTGTTCTCCAGTTGACTGATCTTGCCGCGAGCTAAGTTCAATTCAGTATGAGCTTCGCGGGACGAACTCTCAGCAGCTAGAGCCCGCTTCAAGTGCTGCTCGGATTGGTAAGTCAAGGCATGCACGACGGAGTTCACCTGCCAAGAGTATAAAATTAGTACCAGCAAAGCTACAAATACAAAAATCAAAGTAGAACAAGACTTACCACCATGCAATGGGTAGCCGCTCGAGCCCCAAGCTAAGCAGGCGATAGTTCAGCCCAGCTTGAGACTTCCTCAGCATATACAGCTCCTTTGCTCTTATGGAGGCTGCATTGCGGGGTCAGGATACTCCGAATTGATCGTTCGCTCCCCGAAGAAGCAACGGTTGTCGTAGGGGCGGGTCTCGAAGATGTCTAGAGCGCACAAGTTATGACCTTCTCCAACTCCAAGTCAATCACCAGAGTCATACTGGAAGGCTGTTCAGGCTCTGAGATTCATGGGAGTTGCAACAAAACTTGGCATTAGCAACGCCGACAATAGAATACCAGCTATCAAAATCAACTTTAAACCAAGACGACCTACCAGGACTCAAGCCGGCCTGCACGAGCTTATTTTCGGCAAGGTAGTCCTTATAGTGGAGGCCAAGCTCCGCCCAAGACTGGAGCATCTCCCTTGTTTTCAAGTCCAGCCTAACACCGGAATCTTGAATGGCAGCCCTCTAATGGGTAGGAAAAGGCAACCCTGCGGGATTATGAACCACGAATTAATTCCATTTCCAAGCTGGGATCCTATTGGGTAGTTCATGCAAAATCTTATAACCCGGGCGAGGAGACAGATAGTAGGTCTGCCTATGCTCGGGAAGGACGCAAGAAGAGTTCCTCTTGATTGACAAGATAGAAGAAAAAATGTCGAGGTCGAGAGGTAGACAGTACTCATAAAAAAGAGAGATTATCCCTACTACGTTTCAGATGGAGTTCGGGTGAATTGGTCTATGGTAATGTTGAAGAACTTCAGGACCTATATGATCAAGGGGTGCAAAGGCAAGCGAAGACCAGCCACGAGTTGCTCTTCAAAAATTACGATCTCATTATGATCGTGTTCCCAAGGGAAGTTAGTTATGGGGAGACTATAAGTGTACTCATCCAGGAGGTGGTACTGATTTATTAAAGCCCTAAGTCCATCTACAATCATCGTCGAGGGACCGAACCTATCCGGCGCTTGACCTCAGTGAGAAGTAGATACCAGGTTATCCATGGTCCCACGCACCTCTCAAGATGACTCCACCTCGGGAGAACCGACTTGAGCCGAGGTACCTTCCTCGGGCTCATCTAAAAAACTATCGAAACTAAGATTGGACATAACTACGAATTGAACTAAATTGAAAAGAGGCTAGGGAAGACTCACCCAGAAAAATGACCGAACTGGGAAACCTGAGCTAAAGAGTCTAAGCACGACCTCCGAGCGAAGTCTAGTGAACTTATGGCGAAAGAAAACCGGCTGTGCGACACCCGAGGTTGAAATCAGTTTAGCGCGTTTTTTGGCATCCGCAAAATTTATAGATCGCGTGACGTCCGCGCGTAAACCGTACGCAACCCGGGTTATCCTTGATTGAGCCGAACAGCGAACTGGTTCGATCGACAAACTATCCGACTGGACAGCCTAGACTTCGAGCCAAATCCACCCGTCATGTCGTGAACTCCCCACACCAGGTCAGGACCCCTGGCTCAGGGAGTGGGGGGCAATTGATGGAGGGTGATTTGGCCCGACCTCATAATAAGGGGACATGTGGACATGACTCGACATAGGTGACAACTCGGCATAGCCAGCTCACTACAAAGTGATACTCCACTACCCTGAACTAAGGTTTTTTGAGCTAAGATCATCTCGAGCTAAGGGCACCTCGGTACCAGGTCACGACACCAGTACCTAATTTAGTTTGGTGTTCGAGCCTTAGCTCGGAAACATCAGTTCGAGGGGAAACCAACTCGGGTATACCGATCTGCCTTCAGTCTGATCCCGAAAGACACTTCAACGGCTCCCAAATTCCGTGGGGTCACGCCTCGTAACAACTAAGCGTTATCTCCCCGTCTGGATCGGGCGAAAGTGATTAGCCTTATCAACTGATAGCGTTATCTCCAGATAACACGAAAACGGATTCTATCATGGCGTTGATCTCGGAACTACTCCGTGAAGCCCGCGAGGACTCCATTATATAAAGGCCTCCCTCTCGGGGCCCAAGGTACACCTACAATTACTGCTTACTAGCTCTCTTGCTCTTTAATTACTCTCAGCTCGCACATACTGATTTAAGCATCGGAGCGAACCTCGCCGGGTAAGCACGGGTTCTCTGATTCTTTCTATGCAGATTCTCTATGTCCGCCGTCTACTGGAAGCCGAATCACCTCCAGCTAGGAGCAGCCAGATTGCGCAGCATCATCTCTCACTGGCAGGCTCTCCAATAGTAAGAAAACCATTCTTCTTCTTCTACTTCTTCTTCTTCTTCTTCTCTATTGACCAAAACCTTAACCCTCATTTTTTTTTTCGTTCAAACTCCTATTCTCAGGCATGGCATCTTAAATTCCCATTACTCCATTTTTTTTTCATTTTTTCATTTTATTATTTGCTTACTGTGTGCGAAACCTATTTCTTATGCGAAATCAAATGCCCTGTATTATTGAATGTAAATTCCATTCAAATTTATCATTTCAATGTTATTCCATATATTGATTGTTGAACAACCATGTATTAAACCCCCTTTGGATGTATTTGTACTATGTCATTTCCAATGTATCATTTGAATGTTGGGAGAATGACCGTTCAACCCAGGGTCAGAATTTATAGGCTCAAAGTATAGTTGGGGTGGGTGCCATCTCGGAATTGATGCCAATTCACGAGTGGGCATTGATGTGTAAAATAGGGATTTTTGACCTTTCGAATATTTATAACTCTGCAGTGGAAATCAAAAATCTGCATTGGACTCCATTGAATATTTCATGTATTAAATGTTTATCTTTTGTTTAGGGTCAAACAACAGTGTTTTTTCTATCTATCTTTTGTTTATTGTTTGTTCAAAACTAAGCATCCCTATTATATATATATATATATATATATATATATATATATATTATTTGAATGTTTCTAATTCGTCATGTGTCTTTTAGCAGGGGGCCACTGCACTGTATGGGTGTTTCAGACATTTCATCCATGGGTGGTGTTCTCTCCCTCACAAATCAGTCTCTCTTCTTTATTACTACATTAATTAATTTAAACATGATAAATTAATTAAATTAATAATTTCGTTACATAGTTAAATTGCAATAATTACTCAAAAGTTTCAAATAGTGACAATAAACATATTAATTTGGTATAATTTGTTTAGGTAAATTTGTTTAATTTAATCTAAAGATTTTGCCCAAGCAAAACTTGGAAAAATTTCTAAATGAGTCAGTTAGGTAAATTAACCATATTAATTTAGTATAATATAATTAGGTAGGCTTGTTTAATATAACCTAATTGATTTGACATGGTAAATTAATTAAATAACTAATTTAGTCATATACTTAATAGAGAGAGAGAGAGAGAGAGAGAGAGACCCTCAGCAGCCCCTTCTAGTGTTTAGTAGTGTTTAGTGGATTGTTCATTCTTTTCTTTGCTTAATGAACTTGAAGGGAGATTGCTTGTCTATAGAAGTTGGAAAGTAGTTCCCTGTTACCAAACACCCATTTTGGGCTTTTAGTTTGAAAAATATGCTTCGCAAGCAAAATTTACCAAGTAGGTTATATAGCCAAAAGTCCAAAATAAAAATCCAAAAGCTAGCTTTACTATTTTGGACTTGAAAAGTTAAAAAGCAAAAGCTTATCCAAACAATGCCTTAATTTACTCTGATTCAATGGTGGTGTTTGGTGTCATTGCCATTTTTTGAGAAAACAATACTACATCATCAGAGCCATGTCAGTGACCATACCTTGTAACACTCTGAGAAAGTAGAAAATGTAAAAATGACATTACTAAAGTGGATTGAGAACCAGGGACCATACATTTTTTACCGTTTTCTTAAAAAATGATTGACCAAACAATATATCATAATACAGTTTTAGCCTTTTTGAGAATATTTGATGTGACTCCAACGTGGTGTCACTTCTTAGGAAAAAAATAGCATTGAAACCAGTTTGACCTATGTGACTCCAATGTTGGCCATTGTTGCAATTAAGGGCAAGTCTTATTGGCTTTTGGTAGGGATGTTCGCGGTCCATTTCAATGCAGTTTAGAGAAGACCTCAAACCAAACCAATAAGTTACGGTTTGAGTAATTCCCAAATCAAACCAAACCATTTTAGCATGAAAACCAAACCATTTTATTATGATTTGGTGTGATTCCTAATATAGCTCGAGGAACTTTAGACCATTCTTTGATTCTATTGGGCTTAACTCAATTAGAAAGCCCAAATAACACCCCTAAAAATTAAAAATTAAAACTTTTATTTATAATTTTATACATTTGATTTAGAGATATTATATTATATGTATAATATTTATACATCATTTATTTTTATAATTATATTATATTGTGTATATATATAAAATTTCGATTTATAGTTTAAACTTTTGCTCGGTTTATAAAATCCATAAAACCAAGTCAACCCACAAATTGAACCAAACAATGAACACCCCTAGCTTTTGTGCTTGTGATGGGAGCTTACTGAAAAATACTTCTATGCAGGGAGATTAACCGTGTCACAGACTGTCCAAGTATAACCGATTCCAACCCAATAATTAAGCGAGACACAAATTATAGAACCAGAACCAACATAACTGGTTCGAGCAGCTCAGTTCTGTTGAGTAGACAATGACAGTTCTGGGTGAAGTTGGTGGATCGTGGTCTTTTTTGAGCATGTTTCTATTTGTCGTGTTGTGACTCAAACAACACGATTTTTTTATGCAAGCATGACATGATAGTTATGGATTCAGATCTCCTATCAACACTGTCCCAATTTAGTCGTTACACAGTCACACATCGAAAACATCTCCGCCATAAATATTCTCAATATGCGGCTGCAGTGGCCTATTGGAATAATGTTGGGAGCGTTCCGTTGGTAGCAGATCCCTATTGATAGTTATATGGTATATCTCACATGCTAATAAACCGTATAATCCATATCCACACTAGTCCAGAAACTGAACCATGAACAGAATAGGTTATTTTGTATTGTGTGGTTAAGAAATATAGTGTATTGTCATTTTCTGAAAAAGAAAATGATACACTTTATGAATTAAACCATCTTTTTTAGAGCCACAAACCAAACACCATCTTAGGTGGAGTGGTAGGATTTAATTTTGATTGTAAAAGTTGATTTTCAGGAAAAAAAAAAGAAAACTGTTTTGGTGAATCTGAACCGTTATTTCTTATTCAAGCAAGGTCTGACTCTGATACTATAATCACTCGAAATAAAAAGAAAACATGTTTATTGTGGGTTATTTTCCTAAACAAAAAGAAAACATTTCCTAATCTAGTCTAATCGTTATTGCTTTTGAAAATGTTTTAAATGAAAATTTTCACATTCTTTTTACTGACATCTTTGTCGGTCGGGCCAAGTTTGAGAAAACAAGAAATTGGGCTGAAACGCAAGAAAGGTGTGACCATTTTCTTGTTGAGAAAATGGAGTGTTACCATGTGAACTGTGAAGTAGTACAGTCTCATTTTAGAGCACGGGTCTCTATCCTGTAAGGGAGCAAAACCATGACTAATGAATTCATTGGCCTTTTCAACAGTTACTTATTTCATATGATTTTTCATTTGTGCCTCCCCTTCTAAATGGGCCATAAGCCCATACCCCAATTGCTGATGTACTATATTAATGTTTCTACTTGGGTTGAGTAGGATGTGCACCTCACACGCACATCCTATATTAATGTTTCTACTATATTAATGTTTCTACTGGATTTGGTCTTTACACCGTCCTCACAGCACTTATAGCTCTTCATTTGGAACATCTCTATTTATCTTTATTCACGGGGAGATGTTCACAATACACGTCTGCAAGTGTTGTGAGGACCAAATCCAGATTCTGGGTCACAATTCACCTTGACTTCACCTATCCTTACCTACCCATATTGACTCTCACCAAGTATAAATGCTTTTTTCCATTATTTTTTACTTTATTTTATATTTCTCAATCAAATGCCACAACCAGGTCGGGTCAAGCTGTATACCCAAAAGCCAAATATAAGAGAACCACTTTGTTCATCCATTCATCCTACTAAAATATCTCCTTAAAAAGCAATTAAAATTATTAAATTATTATTTTTTGTGTGAGAACTAAGAATTTAGAACCCTAACATGGACTTGTTTGGGCTTGCCTTGAGATGTGCAGCACAAAGGCGACCCGTAGAATCAGGAATGTAATATGTTTTACATCACATTAGCTACTTTAAGTAATGCAATTGATGAAAAAAAGAGATTGTGGGTTTTACATGCTTGAAAATGTTTTATATGTTTGATTTTATTTTTAAATTCACATTTGAATATGCTTTACATGTTATGTTTATGTATTTAATTTTAGATAATAGGTTTTTATAACATTTAGTTTATATTTTTTATTAATATTATGTTTAATATTTTTTTTCTGACTTTTTTTTTTTATTTTTGTGCCTTGCTTCAAAAAGGCGCATGCCTCAGGTGTAAACTGACCCCTATGCCCCTACCTTTTTATTTGGTAATGTTGTAGGATTATCATAATGAAGAGGTGGAGGAACACTGGCATCCCTACCTTCTTCTTTCTCCTTTACTTATTAGCCAACAAAATGGCATTAGCCCCTTCTCCTTATAGGAAAATATAAAAGAGGGAGGTGGTTAAGTAACTCCACCCCCCCACCCCCACCCCCACCCCCACCCCACCCCTCTCTTCTTAGGGTGCCAAGTATCACCCCACTTAAAATGGGTTAAGGATGTAAAAGAAAACTCTTCCTTCCTAAGGTAACGAGTGCCCCCCCACTTAAAGTGGTTAGAGGAGGGAAAATAACTTTCTCCCCTAGGGTGACATATATCCTCCCACTTGAAGTGGTTAAAGGAGGAAAAATAGCCCTCTTGTTAGAATAAGACAAGTGGCATCCAATTATAAACAAGTGAGACACTTCACAATAAAATTAATTAATATAAATTTAATTCTTTTAGGGTTTGTTGTCCCCTTAAATGGGCTCTACTACAGGCCCATTATGCTTATTGCATTACAAATAAGGCCCAATTAACTTAGGGCCCGCTGTTCACTAAACTGAACTACAGGCCCCTTTCTTTCCTAAATTACTTCAGCCCATCCATAGGACTGACTGGGCTTAAAAAGTTGAGTTGGAAAGAAAGCCCCTTTTTCTTTGTTTCTTTAAGCTGTGATTTGGAGTAGCTTAATAACATGCTCCTAGTCCAGCAAAATTAAGGACTTGACACCGCCAGAACCACCAACCTAACCGCAGATAGCACTCCCTATTTTTCCTTTTTTTTTTTAATCCATAACCCAAACTACTTTTTTGTTAATGGAACATAAATAGAAGCAAACCCCCATTAAGCTCCCAAACAACCAAAACTTTCCCTGCCCATTCAAGTATAGCCCAAGTTTACACACATTCTCCTTTTTTTTTATCAATAACAGTGAAATTTTATTAATGATAAAAACAGGATTACAAAGGGATGGAGCTAAAAAGTCTTAACTCCAGCTACCCAAGAAACTTTCTGATCATGCAGTGATTACAAAACAGCCCAGAATAATGTCTCTATTTACCCCTTGCCTAGCTAGACCGTCAGCCAATGCATTTGCCCTTCTCTTAATCCAATTACATTGAATTTCCATGTCCTTGGTTAACCACTTATACTTCCTTTTTTCATTGTTGTATTTCCACATCATAGCACTGTCCTCTTTTAGCCATTTCACCACCATTTCAGAATCACCTTCTATAACCACCTTTTTGATCTTCATTTCCTTGACCCTTTGAATCCCTTCAATAGCTCCAAAAATCTCATCCCTCAATGAGTCTCCCACCCCAATCGGCCCAGAGTACATGGCTAACAAGCTTCCACATTCTCGTTCTCCATCTCAACTCCAATGAACCTACCTGCATAGTTGTCAAGGCGATGCCTAGGCAACAAGGCACCCTTGGAGGCTCGCCTTGCCTAATCTCCAAGTAGTTTTGTACATTGTGTTATAAAATACTTTTATATTCTTAATTTCTTGAGATTATAATTATAAAATAGGTATTATTAAACTAAAATATTCATTTTGTTAAATACTAATTTCCTTTTACTATTTTCTTGTTTGTTAGGGTTTAATCAACACAAACATTGCTAAATGCTGTATTTTCTTCTTTTTCTTATGAATATGTTGATTTTCTACTTTAACATGAAGTGTATACTTTTCTTTTGAAAATTATGGATAATTATTAAGGAACTATGGTTATGGAACCTAGGATATATGTTTTTTCTTAACAAAATCCATTACCTAGGCGGGCGCGCCTAAGCAATTAGGCGACAAGGCACTACCCTGTCTCCTAGCCTCGCCTTGGTGCCTTGAAAACTATGCCTACCTACCAGATAAGGGTGATCATGGGCCAGGACCGGGCCGGGCTTTGCACTTATGATAAGGGCTATAGCTTAGGCCCGGGCCCGGCCCGGCCCAGGGTTCCGGACCTGAAACATAAGCCCTAGCCCAGGTCTATACGGGCCTGGGCTAGGCCGGGCCTGATTCCAAGCCAATGTCACTCGTATAAAACATTACATATCTATATATTAAATGACATAACATGCATATAAACTTATTTTATACATTATATAATATAAAATATTACATATAATATAAATTATACATGTCATGTTATAATATTTATATATAAGATATATAATATAATGTAAAATAACATGTATACATATGTATACATTATACACAGAATGTGTAAGTTTAAATATATGCGGGGCGGGCCGGGCCGGGCCTAAACACAAAACCCAGGCCCAAGCCTGGAATTTCCGAGTCGGGCTTAAATGATCACCCCTACTACTAGACATGCATTCAAGACCTTCAATCTCTCAGTCATCTTCCTAACCTGCCTCACATCAACCTGAACTGCTCCACATTACCTCACTCTGAATGCCAGGTGACTCTCTAATTGTCGTCATGACTAGGGAGTCCAGTCCGAACCCCAGCCTGCCTCACTTCAAATGCCTAGCGTCTCGTTCATGCATATCTGATCTAATGTGTTCTCCAAAATGGCTCTTCTGTAGCATTTGACAGCTCCATCTTCTATTTACAACCTTTCAAAGATGCAAATCCTTCTGTTTTGATGTCCTGGGGTCAAGTGATGTAATTGTACTATTGTTTTGTTGTCTCCCACCCTTTTAGATTTATCCCCATCAACCAACATGACTATTAACTAACTGGAAAACCTTAATTTTTAAAGGAATTAAATGTCTTAAAAAGTCTTATTGGCTCAAATTAAAATACATAAGCATGACATAAAATTCAAAATGAAAGTAAAAAGCAAACAGAATGTGGTTGCTAAGGTGCTTCAAGCATGTAAAACTCTAAATGTATTTATCCATCTCCTAGTTATATTTGCTTCAAGTAGCTAGTATGATATTAGTATTCTGCATTCTTAATCCTAAGGGGGCGTTCTTTTTTCTGTATTTTGAGAGGGGGGAAAGTTGGTCAATGGGATTTTGATTCCCATTGACCAAGAATTTCCATGTTCTTTTTTTCAGATTTATGTGGGGACCAGGGAAAGTTTATTTTCTCGGGTAAGTGATACCCATCTCATGGGTAAATAACTTTCCCACCTGGGGGAAAAATTGCCAACACTTGAATGGGATAAAAATGACCCTTTTAATAATGGATTTTTATGGCTAAAATGGTCATTGCTTTATTTACATGGGAAATAAAAGAACATGGGTAAATGCACTTACCCGGATAAGTCTTTCCTGGGAAACACTTACCCAGGTAAGTAACTTACCGAAAAGCGAACGGGGCCTAAGAGGTGAGGTTGGGGGCCTTTATGAAGGCAGAGGGACGGTAGGCCAATACAAGATTATTAGGGGACTCAAGGGCAACACTCCCAACCTGAATTTTGGCCTATACATTAGGGGGTTCATTTTGTGATATTTGACAAAGTCCATGCTATTTTAGAGTTAAGAATCAGAAACTAGATGTATATTTCTTGCTTCTTTAGTGAAAACTTTGGATTCAAGCTCTTATCTGCAATAACAGGGCTTTGGGTATTCAAAAGGTCTTTGTTTTTTGCTTTTTTTTTAAGTTAATAGATCATTACTAGTGTACAAGCAACAACAAAATGTAATTTAGAAATAATACCTTGTTATTATCAATCTTTCTCATGCAAATTCTGGGTAAGATTTTTTTTTTTCTTTGATAGTTCAATTACTGGGTAAGAGTTGAAGGATTGCATATCTTGCAAGTAATGAAGCCTCCATGACTGGAAGTGTACACACTCATACATGAACAAAGAGCTTCAATTAACCACTTTTTGTACACATAAGCCACTTAAGCTGTTAAGAATACTTTGGATCCACAGCACTATTAATTCCAAACTAAACTATAAAAAGAAGAGATAAGAGAAAAAAATAAGGAAAGAAAGTCTAGAGAAAAACAAAGGGTGGGACGAAGAAGGTGGAGAAGAGGAGCGTCTGGAAGAGGACGACTGAAGAATTGAAGCTAGGAGAAAATAGTAGGGAAGAGAGGGAAGGAGCATGAAGTTATTGAGCCGGATCGTAGTGGGGCTGAGGGAAGGAAGAAGGGTCCAGATAAGGTACCTGATCAGAAATCTTAAAACAGAATTAGTTCTGCAGCAGGAAACAAAATTTGGAGAATTTTTGAATTATGAATAAAACTCGAAATTTGGGGGGAAGAAGAGGCAGAGTGGGTGGATCTTAAAGTGTTGGGGCTCTAAGGGGGGGGTACAGTTGGGAGCTTGGAAGTAATTGTAGCCTTGTGGGTAAACTGGTCACAGATTGTGTGTTCGTCACTCCAGATTTTGACCAAGTCAACAGATCTTATTTGCTGAAAAAATTTTGTAGTAGCCTTGAATTACAACCGTGCGATGTAGTGCTCTTATCAGCAAAGGTGGAATTACATCTATCATACCCATGACTTACCTTAGAACAGATTGAACAACAAATAGGCAAAAGGATGCAATACTTGTTTCCTCTTCAGAATCATAAGCCATACCAAATAAATAGAACTTAAAGAAAAATAAAAGCCTGGAAACAAGAAACCAACTCAGGAAAAAAAAAACTGATGTTTGAACTTTTTTGAAATGATAGAACAAACCATTTTACTTTGCCTTTACCCAAAAAAGAAATCCATATGGGAATCACCAGGTAATAGTACCATAAACTACAGTGTTTCAGATATCAAATTAATGATGTATAAAACAGTTCTTCATATTTGAAACATGAACCAAAACATAGAAGCCAAATTGAATGCTAACCTCCTTGAACCTCCATCTAAAAATGTTTCACTGGTGGCAGCAAGTAGAACAACATCGACTAGATTGCTCAAGTTCTCATAGATAACACCTCTTTTTCTTATAATCCCCAATGGCCCAATCCACCCAAAATGGAGCTTGGCCTAGGTCTACAATGCACCTGCAAACATGACAAGTAACCATGATGATAGAAGAAATAACATCAAAGGATTGAGAATTTTCCTTTTTCCTTTTTTTCCCTCTTTTTCTTTTTTTTCATGGAAAATGTATATACTGAACCCAAAAAACAAAAAGCACGCACTATATCAGGTCAGTTATTCCATGCGACTAATTTATGAAATATTTATCTGCCATACAAGTATGAAAAAACTGCTAGGAAATATATCCAAATTCTCTTTCTTAATAAATTCTCTATATTTTATTCCTTAGCTTTTGCATCTTCTGAAATTGTTGAGAAGAAAGGAACAGGAAATTGCTCAATGATAAGACCGAGGACAGAAATACTATCATACAAAGTATCACAATGAAAGTTGTTCATTAGGTCAAAACAGCGAAGCTCTTCAAAGATTTCACAACGGATGACATCATTCAAGGATGTTATTGGGTAGCCACTAACCAGGTCTCCAATCTCCAAGCTGTTTTAAGTTTGCAACAGGAATCAGCATAGGAACAAGTGATCATCCTGAATTTGATGGGTGCAGCAGGGGTAATCCAAATCAATCAAGGATAGAAGGGATGTATAGGAACCACAATGGAGGCATATTAGTAACATTCTCTTTACCTGCAGGTTTTGGAAACTGAACAAAGGCAGAGCTCTTATCTGTTTTGCAAGGTTTGAGACTGGCAAAAGACCTAATCTATACAAAACTGTTTATAGAAGGAGACTCTATAGTTGTAATGGGCTGTATTCAAAACAAGGACAAGACTCCTTGGCAGTTCAGAACGGTGTTTTAAAAGGTGTGGGAGGCATACACCTGGAGGCGCACCTCCAGGTGAGGCACCCCAAACACTCTGATGCGTATGGCAGAGGTGCTGATGCCTCTGAGGCGTACGCCTCAGGTCCATGAGGTGCATGCCTCATGTGCCCCATGCACCCCTCATACAAATAAGGCAGAAAGAAATAAACAAAAAAGAAAGGGAAGGAAAAGAAACAAAGAAAGAGAAGAAAAAAAGATGAAAGAAAGAAAAGAAAAAAGGAAAAGAAAGGGGATGAAAGAGAAAGGACCTTGGCTGGAGGGCTTCACCCCCCGGACCCTCCTAACAACTTTTTGAATGCAGCCCAATTTGGATATTTTGTGCCAGGGGGTCTTGCTCCACTTCGACAAGAACCCCCCACCTCTCTAGCTCCCCCTCTCTCCTCATCCCCCTTCTTTTAAGGAGGTTTATGCCTCTTACGTTCTGAACCACGCCTCACATCTCCATGCAATGAAATGCCTCATGTCACGCCTCCGTGTTTTAAAGCATTGGTTCAGAAATATTATGAAGAAGTTAAAGGTGCTCACAAGCAAGAAAGTGTATCACAAAATGGATTTATAGATCCGCCAATGGACCAGCAGATGCTTTGGCTAAACAGGGAGTGAACAAAGAAAATCAATTTTAGGAGAGTGGGTAGGGGGGTAATTTTTGTTGTATAACTGTTTATGCTTTGGGTATCCCAATCTCTAGGATGATACAATTTGTATGTAACTTATTTATTAGATTTTAGTGGTCATCTCGTCATTTCAAAAAAAAAAAAAAAAAAACAGATATACCAAACAGTATGTGAAACAAAAATAATAAAATCTATGGAGTCACCAAATGCATGGGAAAAAAAATTCGCAAACCGAAATTTACCTATCAGGTAGCATGCATATAAACATGTGAAAGGAGTTTTGATATCTGCATTGAGGTCAACTGATAATAATGGTGGAAAACAAAATATTTCTTTCTCTTATCAATGTTTAGGAGAATATTTTTTTTTGTATATATGGTATTTCCCTCAGATCTTATACCTTTCCTTACAAGTAATAAAAAAAAAATATTAAGGATGGAGAAGATATACAAAAGCAAAGAGAAGCACCAAGGTCCTCAAGAGTTGAGGACCAGTATATGTACCAGCACTGGCACATAACTGTGGTAGACTTCCCCCTTCCTTCAGAACCTCTACAATTCCTTTCCCAATCATCCAGAAAACGGCTGCAGTAATAAGAGATATATAGATTCTTTTTCATCCTTGCGCATTCTGTACTTTTTTGGGATGTGGAGATCCTAATGATTCAAATTGTTAACTGTAAAAACTTTGTCAAGGAAGATAAGTCACATAAATATCCCTTTATTCTGCATTATTAAAATGTTTATAATTAATCAGAAAAGGTACTGATTTTGTCATTTTTATAGTTTCCCATATAGATTCTTCAATTTCATTCTGACCAAGCCATGTGAGCAAACTCTCACACAATAATGCATCTTGCAAGAGAGAACACTGGATTAGAAATTTGTCACATTTGGAAAGTAAGATTTAGAGCTTCAATTCAATACAAATTAAACACATCTATATTCAGAGCCATAGAATCTTCCTATAGAAGCTAGCAATCCAGGATGCCTATACAATTTTCAAGACTAAATTTTCTAAATTTGTGATTAAATGAAAAACATTTCCAAAATTGTAAGTGAGGAGATTCTTTTGCATTCAACTCAAACAAAGTTGATTAGGCACAGAGAAACAAGATTTTATCATCACAACGGCAACCAGGTTGGAGTTACAATTCTTGGAGTCTTGATAAGATTAGCTAATAACACTAGGAAGAACCACCAATACAATACTGGGTCACAAGAGCTCCATTCCTTTTGTCATTCACTGATGTTTGATTAGATAATGCATTTATTTAAAGATAAATTATTGTATTAATAATCAAAAAGAGAGACAAACATATGACATGCAAAAAGCGTTTTTACATTGGCTATACAATTCCGTTTCCATGAAATTAACATATAAATATTTCTACAAAAAGTCAACTACAGTCAAGTCCTTTGAACTTCTTGTGAACTGCACACCAGGAACAAATCTTCCCTTTGATTTTCCCTAGAAGGTCAGGGGCTGAAACACTGGAATTTTCAGAAACTCTGCCATTTCTTCCTTCCATGTGCACCAGAATACTGCGAACAGAATCAAGTAATTCAAGCCCCACAAGACTTTCCCTCTGCTGCTTAAACCTTCCAACTGCTAAGTGCATTGTGGGAAACATCCAACCCATCTGAAGGTATTGAGAACAGTCCACCAAAGTCCAAACCTCAGCTGCATAAGGACAATGCAGAAAGATGTGATTTGCAGATTCCAAAACCTCTGAACAAAACACACACTTGACATTTCACCAAGTCAACCAACATACTCCTTAAAATTTTGTCTTGAGTCAAACACACTTCTAAAGCTATGGTCTAAACAAAAAACTTAATCTTTGTGAGAGCACTTGAGTGCCAAATTCTTTTAGCAGGAAATTCATAAGCAGCTTCGTGACTCAGCCTCCTATAAAAGGAAATCCATAAGCAACTTCTCCCAAATCCAGCTTTCTCAAATCTGACTGACCCACTTGAGGATTGATCCCCTGAATTCTTTGAACGAGCTCCATCAACTACTCCACTTCCCATCTAGAAGTAGGATTCCACGAGATTGTGCCATTTGTGGCTGAATAGGAATTCTTAACTATCACCTCCTTATTCCGTGCTAACATCAAAAGGGACCCAAAAACATCCATTAGAGGCTAATGTCCACATCACCTGTCATACCAAAATCTGATTCTTTCCCCATCACTTGCCTTGTAATGGATACCCTTGGGAAACACTCAATAAATCTTTTCAATGCCCTTCCAAACAAGGTTCCTCACTATATCACCAGCACCATTTTCCAAATAACACAAGATTGATATTCCACTGAGTGAACACACACACACACATAGCCTAGACTTGCATCTAGCACCAACTAGCATGCCAAAGTATTTTGTAGGCAGCATCCCTACATCACACCTTAACACCTCACCAAATCAGCCATGTGAGGAATCTTCCCAACAGCAATCAATTCACTCTTTTGAAGATTGATCCAAAGCCCTAATACCACCTCAAATCAGCTTAAAATGTATTACGGGATTTCTATATTTTCACCCATGGTCTCACAAAAGAACAATGTGTCATCAGCAAATTGTAGCAAAGAAATATACACCAAGGCTATGTACATGGAGATATACACTATGAACTTTAATATCATACTAACCAAAAAGCAGTATATCCTTGTAAAAAAAAATTGAAGTCCTTTCAATCCCTTGTGAACTGCCAGAGAAGAGCGCAGGTTGTCTGTTAACTGATATAATACCTGGTTAGATTTGCCATGAACCTGTTGTTTTATCTAAATATATATTACTAATGTGACATGAGCAAGGTATTCAGAAACATGAAAAGTGAAGCAGACTATAGTAAACATTTGATAAGATTTACAGATGAGAACTTGAACAAATGAGATAATGGTAAACCCATGGAGCAAACAAAAAAAGTACGGCTATCAGCAAATGCATGGAGAGAGAAATATTATACAAACACAAGCCTACCTGTGAGGTAGCATCCATGTAAACATTTCGATGGAATTCTCAACTCTGAATTGAGGTCAACAGATGAAAATGGAAATAGAGGGTCATCTGGAAAACAAAATCATTTTCTTCTGAATATCCAAATTCAAACACCACGAAGGGATATCTCCAACTGTTCTATCCTCTTAGCCAAGTCATGCTTCCCACAGTTCTTCAATCCATCAGTAACCACATCAAAGCTCTGTGCCTTCGGTGACAAATTCAGCTCTGTCATCTCCACCAGATAATTCGCAGCCTCTACAAATCTTCCACCCCGCCCACACATCCTAATCAACATTGTATACACTGGCCGGTTTGGGGGATGACCCTGGGCCTTCATATCACTGAAAAAACTAAATGCATCATCAAACTGACCCCTCCTAAAAAGGGCTTTAAGTATTGGAGCATATAAACTTGGAAATGGTTTGTGCCCATCCTCGATGGATCTATGGAGCAGCCTAAATGCTTCATCAATCTGACCCAATTTCGAAACAGCTGGGATCATGATCTTGTAAGTGCTAATATCTGGACAAAGCCCCAATCTACAAACATCATGGAAAAGATCAATACAGAAATCAACCTCTCCAGTATTGCAAATAGCTTGCAGTAGAGAATTGAATGTCTCAATGTCAGGCAAAAACCCCTCCTTTGTCATTTTCCTAACCAATTCCTTGGCCGATTCAAGGTAACCCGCATTGAGCAAGCCATCAATCAAAAGGTCACGACCGCGAACAGGCGGGTTATATCCCTTTCGACTCATCTCTTCTAGAAACTCCTGTGCTTCCCTGAGTTTCCCCGCCGAGCACCAGCCATTAACAAGAATAGCAAAAGTACTCTTATCTGGAACTCCTCCCTTCCTTATCATCCGCCGAATCAAAGCATAAGCCCCTTCGAAATTCTTAACCTCACAGAGCGCGTAGAGCAGAGCATTATAGACCTGGGTCGTCTGAGAACAATTGAAATTCTTCATCCGGTTAAAGACTTCAACAGCCCGATCGACGAGCCCATGCTTCCCATACGACTCTATAATCATTGAGAATGTCTCGGGGGTGAGAGAAAACTCTTGTTTCTTCATCTGTTCTGCAACCTTCCACATGGTTTCCCAGTTACGGGTCCGGCCTAGGGTTTTAATGAGTTCTTCGAATTCAATGGTGGTGGGTTCATATCGAGGCTGGTTTCGAGCCCAGTTGAAGAAACGAAAGGATTCGATTCCGCACTTACCGCAGCTCCTGAGGACTCGATAGACGAGTTCGGAAGTGACATTGATTTGCATCTTCTGGAGGGTTCGTTCCATGTAGAAATCACGGCGAACAATGTTGGAGATGTGGTGGATGGCGGCAAAGTATTCGTCGTTGGGCATTCCTCTCCCATGGTGGTGATGATCGTCGTCGTCGTGTGGGAGTTTTGAAGTTTGAGTCGCGAGAGATTGGAAAAGAAAAGGAGTTGTGGAGGAGATAGAAGGGAAAGTAATTGGTTTTCTTGATGACCGGAGGAGAAGAATAAGAAGTGCAGAGGAAGACGGTATCATGTCCACGGAGTATGTATTCAGGCAAAGTTGCAGGCTTACTAGAACAGCGGTAGCTACATCTCAATTTTCTACGATGTCAATTGCCTCTGGGCTCTAGGGTGATCATGGACCGGGTCGGACCACGCTTATATAAGTTTTTTAAACTACTGTTATGGTTGGTTTAGTTAATTGACTAATTGATTAACACTACTCCTATCATTTTTAATAATTGATTAATACTTTCCTTATCGTTAAGGTTCTGTCATAAATCATTATGCTAATTTATCCTTGTTATAACTTCCAACCCTATTCGAACTCAGCCCACCGCCACAACACTCCACTAGATTGCGTTTTTTCCTCATTTCCAATCGTCTGTTCACGTTCATCTGCTGGAAACATCAATTCTATCATCCCTTATTTTCTTAGAATACTGTAAATTCCAATTCCCTCGATGTGGACTTTGATGACGCGCAATCCGGTCCGTTCTGGTTGCCGGTTACCACGCTTCTGACAAGATTGGAGGTGCCTGAAACAAGGAAGAAAATTAAGACTTCCGGGGAGGAACCCGGTTGGAACACTCCGAAGTTCAAGTTAGTGCTCTTCAGAAGGCAAGGGAAATGAGGAATTCTAAGACGAGAAAGCGCAAGAATCACATACCCTCTTCTTTGTGAGATGGGGGCCTTTTATAATCACCCTGTACACTTACTTCCATGCCTCTGCCAGTTCGGGCATCATTACCTCTGCCAGATCGGGTCACTTCCTCCGCCAGGTCGGGTGTCATTTCTTCTGGCAATTGCCAGTTCGGGTGTCATAACCTCCACTGCCAATTGCCAGGGCCGCCTTTGTCCATCTGAGATGGCGGTGGCAGGTGGTCGTTGGATGGTGGCTGCCATGTGTCAGTCCCCTAATCGGTCAGGTGCGCCGCCTCCGTGTACGGTCTCCTAGGCGTCAGGTACGGTTGTTCAGTCTGGCGACTTGGAGCCGAAGTGGTGTGCGAGGTGAAATCTTGAGTTCGAATAGAAGTATGGCCCGAATTGCCCCTGGGTGGGCAGTTCAGGGTTTTTTGCCTTTTGTGCTCCTTGTAAGGCTCGGGTTCCTCTTTGGGGAGCTCGGGACTTTTTAGCTCAGAGCTCGGGTTGTAGGTTCCTCCCATGATGGAGCTCGGAACTCTTTAGCTCGGAGCTCGGGTTGTGGGCTTGCTGCCGCGCCGAGCTGGCACTTCTTCCAGGTCATTCTCGGTTGCTTCCACGTGTCGCATGGCCAAGGGGTCGGGTCAAATCTCCCTCCATCAATTGCCCCCCACTCCCCATGCCCGGGGTCCTGACCCGGCGTGGGGAGTTCACGGGATGACGGGTGGATTTGCTTGGGACACTTTGGCCTTGGTTTGGAACTTCTCCGGTCCGGTCTGCTTTTGTTCTCGGCTCAACCGGGGTCAGCCTGGGTCGACTAGGGGTCAGTCTCGGGCTACGTGTGGTTCACGCGTGCAAACGATTTCAAATTTTCAAATTTTTGAACGTGCGCGCCAAACAATTTCGAATTTTCGAACGTGTGCGCCAAAGTGTCTTCTTCGGGGAGTGCGCAACTGACTTTGTGGGGAGCCGTTGGATGGTTTGGATCTTGGCCGTTGATGCGCGGGTATAGTGGCTTTAAATAGTGGGGGGACCCCCAGTCACTTTCCTCTGTTATCCTTCAGTGTTTGTTCCTTGAGCTCGTGTCCAAGCCTGTCAGCTCACGTCACTCGTTCGCAGTCCGGTTAGCTTTTCCTGGTGAGTCCTCAGCCCTCTTTGTTTCGATGTCTAGCTCGGGTAGTTTAGGTAGTCTCCTGGGGGGGTCTGATGCTGGTTCTACGAACCGAGCTGCTACCCCCGACAGCCTTAGTGAGTCCGAGGTGGGGCCCGAGGTAGAGCTCGAGTTCGAGCCCGTATGTCAAGTCACCTCGGGTAGTTTGGCATCCACCTCCCGCCGAGGTCGGGTGCCAGATAAGTTCGGACCTTCCACTATGACGTCCAAAAGGCTTTGATCCCTTATCGTCCAGTACAACCTGCCCGGGGAGTATACTTACTTTGTACCCTCGGGCGACTTTCCTTGGGAGCACGGTCCGGATGAGATCGTGATATTTCGGGAGTAGCTCGTTGCCGGGCTGTGCCTTCCCTTTCATCCTCTTATCGTCGAAGTCATGAACCACTTCGGCGTTACTATAGGTCAGCTTCACCCGAACTCTGTTCGTAACCTTGTTGGCATTATCTCCCTGTACTGCGAGCTTTGCCTTCATTTAGACCTGAAAGTCTTTTCAGCTATCCTCATGCTCAAAAAACAAGCGGGACTACTTTTCACCTCGCCCGAGTACTACTTTTCACCTCGCCCGAGTACACGACCTTCCAAACAAGGTCCTGGCATGGAAGCGGGACTACTTCGTGGTTCGAAGTGCTACGGGGTGGCCGTTTCCTACTGAGTGGGGTTTGGTCGCTCCTGACCCCGATGTCGCATTAGACGAAGACACGGTGAAGGGCCTCCAGGACTGGGCCCGGCAAGGGCTCAAATGCGAAGTTTACCTGACGGAGGACAAGCTTATTCAGGCCGGTCTGAGTTCGGGTAGGTATCTTTTTCAGACGAAGATACTCTTACTTTTGCTTTTATTCCCGTCTTCTGATGTCGAGCTCCTTTTTGCAGGTGTTATGGAGGCAGAGAAGACTCGAGGTGCGAACTTGTTCGTTGGCATGAAAAGGAGGAAGCGAGCTGCTAAGCAGGTCCGCGTTGATCTTTCCCGGGTTCTGGAGCCCGAGGCACCGAGAATGGAGCCTTCTGGTGAGCCTGAGGTGGCCCCTTCAGTTCAGGAAGCGGCAGGGGCTCCCTATGTCGAGGCTCCCTACACCGACACTGCCTATACCCAGGCTGTGCCTTCGGGCTCGGGAAGTCACGGGGAGGTTGGGTGCGTGCTGACGCCGAGCTACGCTCTCCGAAAGAGCAAGAAGGCCATTTGCCCTGAGGAGGTCGCGCAGTGGGCTGATCTTCCTACAAATCTCATAGGCGCTCGTGCTGCAACTCACGCCATGGTGGTAAGTCGGGGTAGTGTTTTTTTTTTTTTTTTTAACGAGCTGATTTGTCCTCGTTCTGGCAGGTGAACTCCTCTATCCATGCTTTGGCAATTCAGGCGGAGAGGGCTTGAAGCGAGTAGAAGCTGCCGAAGCGGCTTCCCGTGCTGCGCGGGCCAAGCTATCGAGGTCTCGGAGGGACACAGAGGCCTTAGGAATGGTGGTGAGACATATGGCCGACCTGAAGCTGGACTTGGAGCATCAGGTCGAGTACCTTCAGAAAGATATTAGGGAGAAGACTCAGATCTTTTCTCAGGCCGTCGAGGAGGCGAAGGTGAAAGCCGTCGAGGATTACATCGCTTCACCGCGTTTTGACGATATGATGGTGGGCTCGTACAGACGGGGTTTCAAGTTGAGCCGATGGATGATAAGGAACACGTACCCCGAGCTCGACATTAGTGCCATAACCACCTTACGCATCACTTAGGAGATGGCTGCCGCAGCTAATGACGATGCAGATTCCGAAGATGAAGCAGGTCCTTCGGGTGTTGTCGAAGTCCCTTCTGAAGGCGAGGAAGATTGACCTCTGGGCTTGTGAGCTCGTTTGTGTTTTTTGTTTGTTTTTGCTTTTTCCTTTTAAACAGTGTAAAGCAAACATTTAGCAATGAAGTACTTTTCTTGTTCAAAAGTGTTGTGCAAATATTCTTCTCTTGCCGAAGTGAGTATATACCCAAGCTGCTAGACAAGCCCCGAGGCAAGTTAACATAGTAAGGCTATGTGCCCGATCTATTCTCCGCCCGGGTTAGTTAACTTAGGCTGAATTGGGCCCTGGGCTATGCACCTCGGGATCCATACCTGTGCAGATTGCTTTCGTTGATGAGGTGCCGAGGTCATCTTTAGCTCGGTATTCTGCCCCTTTCGGTGCCGAGGTCCTTGCTAGTTCGGCATTCTGGCCCTTAGGCTCTGGTAGTGGCTCATGGCCTGCTTAGTTTGATAATTTATAGGTAAAATCATCTTAAGTTGACGATGTTTCATGCCCGGGGTATCTATTTACCTTCCAGGGTCTCGAGCTCGTATGCTCCCCCGAGTACTCTCTTCACTCGGTAGGGTCCTTCCCAGTTTGGCCCGAGTTTGCCAACGCCAGGCTCAGGTACCATGATTTTGCAGAGGACCAGGTCGCCGACGCGAAAGTTTCGTTTCTTAACTTTGGCGTTGTAGTACCGAGCTACCCTTTGCTGGTATGCTGCGGTTCTGATGTATGCGAGGTCCCTCACCTCGTCAAGTAGGTTGAGGTTGGGATGAATGCCTCCGTGCCGTAGGTGAGGTTGAAGGGAGTTTCTCTAGTGGCGGTCTTCTCTGTAGTTCGGTATGCCCATAGGACGCTGGGCAGCTCGTCTGCCCATAACCCTTTAGCTGCGTACCGTTTGCTTGTGGGTGCGCAACCGACGTGAAGTTTTGCCGAATCCCCATGCTTTGGCACCACTCTTGGAATTTGATGTCTTCAAACTGCTTGCCGTTGTCGGAAATCAGCACCCGAGGTAGCCCAAAGCGGCACACTATATTCTTCCAGAATAAGTTTTGGACGTTTCGAGCTGTGATGGTTACGAGAGTTTCAGCTTCAACCCACTTGGTGAAGTAATCTACTGCCACTACTAAGAACTTCCTTCCTCCTGTTGCTGGTGGGAATGGCCCGAGTAGGTCGATACCCCATTGTGCGAAGGGCCATGGGCTGGTGAGGTACTTGAGGTCAGCGGCGGGCTATTGGTGAATATTGGCATGCTTTTGGCACTTCTCGCACTTCCTGATTAGCCCGACGGCGTCTGCTTTCATTGTTGACCAATAGTACCCCTGTTGTAGTGTCTTCTGAGCGACGGTCCTACCCCCCAAGTGTCCGCCACATAGGCCTTCATGAATGTCACAGAGTACGAGCTCAGCTTCGGGAGGTCGCAAGCAGCGCAGGTAGGGGAGCGTGTAGGATCTTCGGTACAGCCGTCCGTCTATCATGACGTACTTGGCTGCCTAACGCTCTACCCTCCTGGCGGCGTTGCGTTCTGCGGGGAGGGTTCCATGTAGCAGGAAGCTCGCAAGTGGATTAATCCAGCTCGGTTTTGCTTGGGCGACAGGAGCGACCTCCTCTGCCCCCTGGAGAATGCTAGGCCGAGGTACCTCCTCTATATACATAGTTCTCATGGTGTTGTCACTGGTGCTGGCTAGCCGAGACAGGGCATCGGCCTCAGTGTTCTCTGACCTCGGGATTTGCTTGATGAAGTGTGACTGGAAGCTAAGCAGCGCCTCTTTTACCTTTGCCAAGTAGGCGATCATAGCTGACTCGCGGGCTTCGTATTCCCCTATAACTTGGTTGACCATGAGCTGGGAATCGCTGTAGATAACTATGTGTTTTGCCTTTACCTCTTGCACTAGAGCTAGCCCTGCTATCAATGCCTCGTATTCCGCCTCATTGTTGGATGCCGCGAACTCGAAGCGTAGCGCGTACTCCAGTTTCGTGCCACTCGGTCCGTGAAGAACTACACCGGCTCCGCTACCCTACTGATTTGAGGAGCCATCTACGTGCAGGATCCAGGGCTCTTCATCCCAGTTCACGCTTGGCCTAACCAGGAGAGATGCCGAACTGGGTGCGATCTCACGGGGCTCGGACTCAACCGGCCCGGGAGCACCGAGCTCACCCAAACTGGGAGCCTCGTGCTCAACCAGGCTGAGGACCTCGGAGCTGAATGTGCATTCTGCAACAAAATCTGCCAAGGCTTGAGCTTTGATGGCGGTTCGGGGCTTGTACTGGAGATCGTACTCACTGAGTTCGATGGCCCACTTCGTCAATCGTCTAGAGACCTCGGGCCTGAGTAATACTTGCCTCAAGGGTTTGCCGGTGAGGACGACGATGGTATGAGCTTGGAAATACGGGCGGAGTTTGCGGGCCGCAGTGACCAGCGCATAGGCTAGCTTTTCTATCTCTGGATATCTTGTTTCTGCTCCCTGCAATATCTTACTAACATAGTAGATGGGTCGTTGGACCCGATCTGCTTCCTTTATCAGTACCGAACTGACCACTTCGTTGCTTGCCGAGAGGTACAGTTCTAAAATATCGCCCTCTTCGGGCCGGGTCAACACCGGGATGCTGGCGAGGTATTTCTTGAGCTCGTCAAATGCGAGCTGGCAGTTCGGGTTCCACTCGAACCCTTTGCCTTTTATTGCCTTGAAGAAGGGCAGGCAACGGTCTACTAATTTAGACATGAAATGACTCAGAGCGGCTATCCTACCGTTTAGCCTCTGAACCTCTTTTACTTTTCGGGGTGGTCTCATATCTAGGATGGCCTTTATTTTGTCCGGGTTGGCCTCAATACCGCGCCGGTTGACGATGTACCCTAGGAACTTACCCGAGGTGACACCGAAGACACACTTGTTTGGGTTTAGTTTCATGCTAAATTGACGGAGGATTTGAAAGACGAAATGCAAGTCTTGTATTAATTTATGTGAAAATTGTGTCTTGACGACCATGTCGTCTACATAACATTCTATTTTCATGCCAATTAAGGGTTGAAACAGCTTATTCACGAGCCTTTGGAAGGTCGCCCCAGCATTTTTCAGTTCGAAGGGCATAACCTTGTAGCAGTACAGGCCGAACTCGGTTATGAAGGTGGTTTTTTCCTCGTCGGATGGGTCCATCCTGATTTGGTTGTAGCCTGAGTAGGCATCCAGGAAGCTTAGCAACT
Source organism: Nelumbo nucifera (assembly GCF_055504915.1). Lineage (NCBI taxonomy): Eukaryota > Viridiplantae > Streptophyta > Magnoliopsida > Proteales > Nelumbonaceae > Nelumbo > Nelumbo nucifera. The sequence goes on along the minus strand of NC_142649.1, from coordinate 45,865,873 downwards.
CGTGTTCCAAGGTCGCATCCACTAGGCAGTCGATCCTAGGGAGGGGGAAGCAATCTTTTGGGCAAGCTCGGTTCAGGTCGGTGTAGTCAACGCACTTGCGCCACTTATCGTTTGCCTTTTTTACCAGAACTGGGTTGGCTACCCAGCTTGGGTAATGAACTTCTCTTATGAAGTCTGCTGCGAGGAGCTTCTCAACCTTCTCATCGACTGCCCTCCAGCGTTCTGGAGCTAAGTTGCATTTCTTTTGTCTAATGGGTATGACTACAAGGTCAGTATTGAGCTTGTGAGTTATAAGCATAGGGTCTATGCCGGGCATTTCTGCCGCGGACCAAGCGAAAACATCTAAGTTACTTAGTAAGAAGTGTACCAGTTCAGATCGTAGGGGTTCTTCAAGGGATGCTCTGACCTGAAGTAATCTGGTGGGGTCCTTTGCCGAGACAGAGATGGGAATAGTTTCCTCTGTTGGTGCAGCTCGCTCCTCGTTTTGTTCCATAGGTCGCTCCAGTTCGAGGTCGCTGGTTACCTTGGCCTTTCCCTTGAGGGCGGCAATGTAGCACTACCCCGATGCCGAAGTCCATTGGGAACTTCATGGCCAAATAGTAAGTGGACACCATAGCTTTTAAAGCGTGGGTGATCAGCCGACCTACTATGGCATTGTAGGGGGAGAGGGTCGCAACCACCAAGAAATCGTGACTGAGTCTTACTGTGCTAGGCCACATGCCGACTTCCACAGGTACTATGACTTTTCCCAAGGGTCTGACCTCTTCTCTGCTGAAGCCGACCAGCGGGGTGTTCGCGGGCTTCAAGTCACTCTCTCAGAACTGGAGCTTGTCGAAGGCCGCTTTAAAGAGGATGTCTGCCAAACTGCCGGAGTCAATGAGTACTCGTCAGACTTCGAAGACGTTGATCTTCATCTTTATGACAAGTGCGTCGTCGTGGGGGTAGTGGACCCCACGCGCATCATCCTCGGTGAAGAATATGGGGTCTTCCGTCCTAGGCCGCTTTGGGGGATTTTGTTCTTCTCTGGCGGCCTCTCGGGTTGATGCGCGAGTTGCTGCCGAGGTGCACCCTGCCACGATCGATCCTCCAACGATCACGTGGATTGTTCCCCAAACTGGTCTTTCCTCCGGGGGCTGCTCCTATGGTTCTGCTGGCCGGCTGCTGGACTTAGGAGCGTCTTTACTGTGCTCTCCCTGCCGACCTGGCTTATTACTATTATTATTATTATTGTGTTATACAAAATTTCACAGATATCCGCGACGGATAAGTTCCTCTATCTCGTCGCGAAGATTATTACAATGCTCAGTGCTATGACCGTGATCCCTATGGAAACTGCAGTACAAGTTTTTATTCATCTCATTCGGGTTTCCCTTCAAACGAGGTGGACACTTCACATACGGAGGTGTCTTTGATCGTCATTAAGATTTCGGCCCGCTTCGCGTTTAAGGGTGTGTAGTCCGTCCGAGCTGCTAAGGGAGCTCGGAAAAGCTGGTTTGTCTTCGTCTCCTGAGCTGGGTCTTTTCTTCTTCTGTCATCTACGTTGGAGGGCTCGCCTTACCTCTTTCTTTTCTCGATCCCGCTTTCAGTCCTTTGTTTGATCTCCTCCTCCGTTCTCATGAATTTGTCCGCGAGCTTGAGGAATTCAGCCACGGTTGCGGGCTGGTTAACTACCATGTGCCACTTGAACTCTTTGTGTGTCACTCCTCTCTTGTCTGCCCCGAGATGCACCACGGGGTCCAGGCGCGGTATCTGCAAGCATGCGTCATTGAACCGCTTGATGTAGCTCCAGATTGACTCCCCTTCTCTCTGGACTACTCCGAAGATGCTCTCCTCGGTTCAGGGGCACCATTTGCTAGTAACAAAGTGCGCGGTGAAGACCTGTAGGAACTGGGTCCAGCTTCTTATTGACCTGGGGGCCATGTTTCTGTACTAGGTGCGGGCCACCCCCCTGAAGGTGGTAGTGAAGGCCACGCACATGCAGGATTCACTGGCCCTTGCCAGGTGCATTTGGGACTAGAAGGCATCGACATGGTCGTTGGGGTCGATGGACCCATCATACTTGTCTAGAGAGGGGAGTTTGAAATCTCTGGGCATGGGGACTGCAAGAAGTTCTGATGAGAGGGGGGAAGGGACTGAGAGAATAGGGGCATCTTTTACCTCGTCCGAGCTTATCTCTTCTTTACCTCGGAGCTCGGGCAGGATGCGGGAGGAAATTCGACGACTTCGTCAGCGTCTTCGTTGCTGCTTAGAGGGCTTGGTATTGGCGCTGCTGGCCTCGATGTTGCAGAGCTCGATGGGCCCAGACTGTTGGTAGGAGTTTGAAATCTCTGGGCATGGGGACTGCAAGAAGTTCTGATGAGAGGGGGGAAGGGACTGAGAGAATAGGGGCATCTTTTACCTCGTCCGAGCTTATCTCTTCTTTACCTCGGAGCTCGGGCAGGATGCGGGAGGAAATTCGACGACTTCGTCAGCATCTTCGTTGCTGCTTAGAGGGCTTGGTATTGGCGCTGCTGGCCTCGATGTTGCAGAGCTCGATGGGCCCAAACTGTTGGTAGTCCGCTGACTTGAGCGGGAGCTCAAACTTGGAGTGCCGAGGTGCTGACTTGACTGGCGAGGTTCCCGATCCGCCAGCGAGCTGCGAGGCGGGGGTGATTAGTCTTTCCCTCCTGCCCGGGGATGAGGCCTAGCTCTTGGAGGGGTTCTGAAGTTGGGAGGCTTCTCCTCGGTGAAGGCGTCCGCCTGAGGGGAGGGCTTGGCCGACTTCGGAGCGGGGTGCCGAGGTGGAAGCTGTGGTTGGTTCGGAGGCAGTTGGGGGAACTGCTGTTGATAGTGATACTGAGAGATGTGGTGCAGTACTTGATGCTGATGGAGCTGATGCTGCTAGAACTGCTGCATTTGGGCTTGCATTGCCCGCATGCACTACATCAAGTCATCAAACTGGTTTTGGCTAGTTGCTAGGGGGACAACAGTTGGTTCGGCAAAGGTTGTCTCGACAGGGAGAGGGAGGGGAGCATTCATGGGTGCCACCATGTTTGGTGCGCTGAGGCTAGGGATTCCTTCCGTCGATAGGGGGACGGTGAACTGTCCTATGCACACAATAGCGGGCTGGGGGTGTTCCCCTACAACATTCAAGTTGGCGTTGTGCCTGCTACTGCTGGGAGAAGCCATGGAAGCTAAGGTTTCTTTCAGAGAGAGAAAGAGAGAGAGAGAGAGTTAAAGGTTAGGAGAGGCTTTTTGAAGTTTCCCACAGACGGCGCCAAATGATGACGCGCAATCCGGTCCATCCTGGCTATCGGTTACCTCGCTTCTGACGAGATCGGAGGTGCCTGAAACAAGGAAGAAAATGGAGACTTCCGGGGAGGAACCCGGTTGGAACACTCCGAAACTCAAGTTAATGCTTTTTAGAAGGCAAGGGAAACGAGAAATTCTAAGACCAGAAAGCACAAGAATCACATACCCTCTTCTTTGTGAGATGGGGACCTTTTATAATCACCCTGTACACTTACTTCCATGCCTCTACCAGTTCGGGTATCATTACCTCTGCCAGATCGGGTCACTTCCTCCGCTAGGTCGGGTGTCATTTCTTCTGCCAATTGCCAGTTCGGGTGTCATAACCTCCACTGCCAGTTGCCAGGGCCGCCTCTGTCCGTCTGAGATGGCGGTGGCAGGTGGCCGTTGGATGGCGGCTGTCATGTGTCAGTCCTCTAATCGATCAGGTGCGCCACCTCCGTGTACGGTCTCCTAGGCGTCAGGTACGGTTGTTCAGTCAGGCGACTTGGAGCCGAAGTGGTGTGCGAGGTGAAATCTTGAGTTCGGATAGAAGTATGGCCCGAACTGCCCCTGGGTGGGAAGTTCAGGGTTTTTTGCCTTTTGTGCTCCTTGTAAGGCTCAGGACCTCGAAGGGAGAGCTCGGGTTCCTCCTTGGGTAGCTCGAGACTTTTTAGCTCAGAGCTCGGGTTGTAGGTTCCTCCCTTGAGGGAGCTCAGGACTCTTTAGCTCGGAGCTGGGGTTGTGGGCCTGCTGCCGCGCCGAGCTGGCACTTCTGCCAGGTCATTCTCGATTGTTTCCACGTGTCGCATGGCCAAGGGGTCGGGTCAAATCTCCCTCGATCAGACTCCATAATGATCCGGTACTCCCGTGCCACATGTGCATCCCTTTCACCCTCCGCCGCAACTATCACTAGTGTTGTCTGAAGTGTCTGAACTCTGAATAATTTATTGCCTTTTCAAGCATGCAGTTCAGCCGCTCCGTGGTGGATTAATAGGCCATAGCAATCTCCAGTATCTACTGTATTAAAAGATTGACTGAGAGAGAATACTTAAACAGGGGAGCTGAGATCGATGGGGAAGAAGAAGAAGAAGATGATGAGCGGGAAGAAGAGAGAGAGAGGAAGAGGGAAAAGAGAAGAAATCGGAAGGAGGTGCTACCGCTTTGCGTCCTCTATTCGCCAATGACAGAGAAGGTAAAGATTCCGGTTCTTTCCCATCAGATCACGGTACCCAGTCAAAGAATCCATTCAAGGCCATAGAATATACGGAGAGGGGTGGCAAAACCGTGGAATCTGCCGGAGGAGGGGCGGTGGTATCTTTCAGGTAGTCGGCGACGTAACTCTGCATGCGCCAGAGGTTAGCAATGGGGGGGTTGAGGCCTTGAGCGGAGATCAAGTTAATCTCCAGGAAGAGTTTCCGAGTCTAGGTGGGGTTTTTGCAGCCAACACGGTCGACACAAGTGCAGAGCTTGGTGGCAGAGTTAACCCAGGTGACACTGTAAGTTTGCATACGCCGGAGGTTAGCAGTGGGGGGCTTGAGGTGAGTTTCCGATTCCATGGTGTGTTGCTCTTTAGGTCTCTCTGGTTTCGGTAGGTAAGAGTGGAATATCACAAGCCATTAGAAATTTGGAATATAGACATAATCCAAATTGAATGGTTTTGGCGTAGGTATGCCCCGTTGTATAAGATTTCGATCCAATGGTTCTTATGTGACAACGATCCAAGACCTTCACCGGTGAAAATCCCTCAGGCCTTATCTCTCTGGTGAGCAATGCAAAGGCGAAAGTTTGAAGAAGAATAAAGGGTAAAATAGTTTTTTTGTCTTTTTGTTAAGAAATATTAACCGATGTTAATGGTAAGGAAAGTATTAATCAATTTTTAGTCAATTTTTAGAAACAGTAAGGGTACACTTATTCAATTAGCTAAACCATATGACAGGCCCAATGTAGATTTTTGAATTCCAGTGATCTATAAACATCAAAATGTCAAATACCCACTCTATGAATCAATGTCCGCCTGTGACTTTGACATTTGGAATGTTTATAGATTTGCAGTGGAAGAAATCTGCATTGGGGCTGTCTATAGAGAATGACGGTTCAGCCCAGGGTCAGAATTTTTAGGCCCAAAGTACTGTTGGGGTAGGTACCAGTTTGGACACCTGTGTGGGTGAAAGTATTAGTGGCGTTTAATCATTTTTTTTTGTGGAACTTCTATGGATGCCAGTAAAACTTATTATTTTTAATGACATTTATCTGCTCTTGAGTGGCACTTAGACAAATGCCAGTAAAACTTATATTTAGTATAGTGGCGTTTTGTCCATCCTTTAGTGGCATTCTCAAACGTAATACTTAATTTTAATAGCATCGTTTATTATTACATTTAGTGGCAGTTCTTAGTGCCACTAATAAAAATGATAAAAGGGGACAACAATTAATAAAAATTGTTGTTTATTATATAATGGTAAATGAACCTGCATCAATGAATATTAATTTCATCATGCAATTTTGAATCAAATGCATGGTGTATATATATTTAGTAAAAGATAAATTAATCGATTAGTTGCACAATTTGACCAAATAACCCCTTTTTTTATATACAACAAGTTCATTATAATTAAAGGGTTTATATATACAACTATCATTTTCAAGTCATAGATCCATAGTGGATAGTCCAAAAGTCTTTATCAAAATCCAAGGTATCTTCAATACCCTCCATGTTAACAATTTCTTGAAAAAACATATACATCTAGTTAAGATATGATATTATATCTTAGATGGCTGAGAGATAGATAGATAGATAAATAGAGAGAGAGATGTTAAAACCTTGAGGAGACATTACATAACAAATATTATATCTTTGTTGCAAATGGACTATTTTGTACGCTTTCATTATTTGTTTTTTTCTAGGACAGAATACAAGTTTGTTCTCACCTGCTTTAAAATTGGAGAGGGCTGGCTTATGGAAGGCCAAACATGCATGTATAGAGCTCCAAGTCCTTGTTGCGCTTTTTGTGCACCAAGGCCCTACTCTCCTTTGTACGTATGGTCTGATTGCTATCTACTTGAGTTCTAACATGCATGTTACAACTACTTCAACAGATGGTTAACACCAAAGGGAAATTGATGTTATATGCAAACATAATGTGCACGCCACTAACAGGGAGAGATAGTATTTGTCCTGTTACAACACTCAACAAGGGTATTTAGGTCATTTCAGAAACCAAAGAGGTGCTTTGAGTATTTCTCAGAAACCACAATGGTAGTTTAAATATTTAACTCTGTATACAATGTTATGGTTGGTGTTGATAGTACTTTTCAAATGGACTCTTATGATCTGACACTCATATTCTTTCATATTCAATAATAAATCCACTGCTACTAGTTAGTTTATAGATTTCTTTTCCTGGTTTTTTATTAAGTGGTCAAAGCTTGTTCATATTTGTGTTCTCAATGGATCTATGGCTACACAGGAGAGAAATGAAGAGTGAACCACAAGAATTTACAAGTGTCATTTCTAGACAACAATGAAGCATTACTAGTTCACTAAGAGAATGATACATCCCTGTGCTTAGTTAGAGCAGATTAGGATAGTTTATATATCCATTGAGACAAAAAAGTGGCCAACCGCTCATCCATCAGAATGCCAACTAGATAGAATAAACCATTTGAGTGGTTTGAATGGCCTCTACTGAGAAATTGATTTACCACATCAAAAAGAGCAGCCTATAGTTTACTTGGGTTTGACCATGACTAGGAAAAAAGAGCAGCCCCAGCCCCATTCATTTGGAATTCTCATGGCCAAGTGAAACAAATAACCAATGCTTGGACAACTTAACACGTGACAAAAAATTGAAGAAAATCAACATTACCTAGTGCTTGGATAGACCAACATTGATTGAAATCTAAAACTAATATTTGAACTTTCCTCATGAACAAATTTGTTTCAGAGACTGAGAAAGGATTATATGATGACATCCGACAAGGACAAGTTGACTTCAAAATTTCACCCTGTCTTCCGTATCAGATTTAGCGAAGAGTCTTATCAAGAAGATGTTAACACATGACCCCAAAAAATGGATAACGTAAGTAATGAATTACATATTAAAGTCTGATAGGAAGAAACAATTCTAGTTGTCTTTCCCTTCAGTGATGAAGCCATATACTGAGTAATTCAAATCCCAAAAACCAGGTTATTTCCACTCTTCTACCTAATGTCTTTCAGTTATGGCTTATCCTAGTAGGCAAGATTAAGACTAGTCAAAAACTTTTCCGATTAGTATAAAACCTTATAAGAGCAGTACAAGTAAATCCATATGGTTTGTCAATCAAGGTAAAATTTGGTTGAAGAGACATAAGTTATTATCAAGAATTTCATGGAAATTATTCAGATCTCTATTCATTGGAAGACCATGGATGCTAAATATTCCAAGGAAATGAATTTAGTTTGGTGCTACATGAATTCAGTTCTGGTTTATTGTGTAATTACTAACTTGGATTTACAAGTTCAGATTTCTTTTCCACTTTGTTTTTATCATAAGTAATTTGCCCATGTGATTTATTTGTGTGGTTCCTCCAATCTCCTTATTTTAACCGACTGCACTGTTCTACTTTTTCACATACAACTTTGCTTTTGGGCTCTCTCACTCTCTTCATTTAAGCTTATAATAATTATAGTTTCTCTAGCTTCTTCTTCACGGAGCTACTTCTATCTCTTCTCCTCATCCTCATGGTTCCCTCAATCAATGCTCAGTGGACACCTTCACCCACATACATGAACTAAATGTACATACTATTAGAGTCACTATACCTCATTAACATTTATAAGGTGTGGAAGAACAGAGGGAAATAAATTGATGAATCCCAATCTACCATTTCTGTTATTTTCTTTTCATAGAAAAATTCCCAACCCCACCTAAATCAATGCTTTTGGGAATGAAATAAAACATCTTCACCAGTTGTAATAGAAACTTACTTTGTTGTTGAACCAAAAACTTTTCCTAGTGTATATTTGCCCAAAGATCAAATGTCTACAACCTACAAAAAGAAAATAAAAATTAGTAAATCAAAGGTTCTAAAAAAGTAAAAAAACTAAATTTCAGCTCTAGTTGGTTCATTTCCATTACTTTTCCTAGACAGCTGTTCCCATGTAAAAAAGTCTTAATTAAAAGAGAATCATTGTATCTTTAATAACAAACTATTGTATAATTTACCTCCTCTCTTATTCTAGCGAAGCTCTTTGTGCCTGTAGTGTGTCTCATAATTTGTTTTGCACAGATCTCCTTGTTTTCCACACTACGAGCCTGTAAACAATAATTAAACACAACATAACCATAAGGACTAGGAATATTAACTTCATGGAAAGAGAAGAAAGAAATAACATTCCAATCCAATGGACAGTCCACCCTTGAATTCTTTCCAATTTACTAAGGGTTAGCTATCACTGCTATCAAGCCACCACCTCCTATGCATCATGTCTTGCCTAGGAGAAACCTAGCTCATATGGTTCAGCATCAAGAAAAAATAAATACTAAGCCAGTTCTAGGGTTTAGGGGTTTACCCTACTTGAACCGACTCAGGGAACTAGCCTTGGTTGGCCTTGGTGAAACCAACCTTGGTGGAAGTAGCCTTGAAACCAAACCTTCCCTTTTGTACTTTATGCAATGAGATGAGTATCCAATTATCAATGAACAGGAAAAAAGGATTCCTGCTTGTGCTAGCAGTCCTTCAGAGTTGGCATTTGAATGGGCTTTCGAAAGAAGGCAAGGTAATTTGGAGAGCAGGTCTAGCTTTAGTGATCTGGACAATATGGACAGAAAGAAACAAAAGAATGTTTGAAAATGTGTATGTTTCAGAGGATAATTTATGTAAAGTTTTTTGGGGTAGGATCTATTCATGGGTAGGAAGGATCTCATAATCTGTTTAGGAATCGATCTTATAGCTCCTTTTGTAATCTTGGAGCTCTTATTTTATCTATGCATACTGAGTAATCTTTTAGTTTGATGTACAGCTTCCGTTTGAGAACTGCACAACTCCTTGTTGTACAGATTTTGTTATTAATGTTTTTTATCTAATATATTACTTTACCTTTTTCTCAAAAAAAAAAAAAGCAGCAGCACTACGTCCATGAGTTGTTTAATCCCCTTCTAGAGACTAGATTCTAGGAAATATCAACTAGCACTTAAATAAAGAAATCAAACATGGAAGTCAACTAACACTTAACTTTCTACCACTTTAAATTTCAGTATGCACAATCCTTTGAATCAACCATGATTAAATTGATCCAAATCATTAGGACCCATCCTATGCTAGAAGTTCACAAATATGAAACTTTCAGGCAGTTTGTAGGATTTGAATAGTTTCAAGTTTCAACTTAACCACCTGCTTTAGTTTACTTAAGACAAGAAGATATTCCAAACTATAATTTCAGTAACGGTAAAAATTGATTGAACCATACCCTCAATCATGAGCAAAACCAAAAGATTGTTAACCAAACTAAGGGCTTAAGTATAAGTCATTAGTTTATGAACTCAAGCCTGAGATCAGGATAAAGAAGTTTATGGCAAAAGATGTTAGGAGTCAGTTATTTTGAGTGAAGCAAAGTAGTGAGTCGAATGGCATTGTTTTTGTTACCACAGATGGTGTGTACATGAATTGGTATGGATAACCAATAAGCCCTTTTACATGAGGGATTCTCTTCTCCTACCATACTTGTATCATTAATACATTTATACTCTTTATTGATTTGTTGCAATTACAATCCAGTCTAATCATTAAACTCTAGAATCGGTAACAATAGGAAGTGCAAAATCTAGGTCTAACATCAGAAATAGAAACACCGTTTTGGGAGCCAGGTGTTACATTGTTAGAAAATCATCGACTGGACTAAAGAACCCTCTAATCCTGTTGTTTAAGCTACATGTACACTGTACACACGGTGCCTATTGTTATCTGACCATGTCACCCAATTTGTCAGCCTCTTGTTTATTAAGGTTTTATTAGCAACTACCAAAACCTTAGGCCACACTCGATAGCACATAAAAATTGACCAATGAATTCTGAAATTTTTTACTTTTTAGAGGTTAGCAGGAAAAAGTATGATTCAGAGGTCAAGGATGTAAATCTTGTGGGAGTAGAAGGTTTAATCTTTATAGGTCTATAAGCCCGTGATAATCGTTGTCTGGTTATTCATACTGCAAGGAGTATTTTATGCAATTATTTGAGTATGAGGTTTAGGTCATTAAACTAGTTTAGGTTTGGGACATTAAATGTATAAAAGTTCAAATAAACAAATCTAGCTAAAACAGATTCACAATCCTTGTTCATTGATTTCAGCATCATTAAATATAAACCTGTAAAAGCTTTTTCAGTACTTCAGCATAACTATTGCATGCTTCTCTGTTTTGTTTCAGGTTATTGCATGTTGTATGACCATAGATCAGAACTTTGAGAGATGCAAATACAAAAAAAATTGTATCAATGTTCCTAGGTTAGTATATATAATCTGATATATCACATACAATCTTTAAATGTTAAATTCCTAATGCAGAAGAGGAGGTTGAGGGGGTTTATGACTGCATGCATGGATCGTGTTCAGACCTTCTCAATAGTAGAAGTTGAAGTTCAATTGGATGTTTATATATTATTTGAATGGTTTTAGATAAGGAAGCTGATGAATATACTATTGAGAAAAAGGAAATTGATGCAGATTTCTGCATGTTCAAATCAATGAACACCAACAGATATCAAGTAAGTTTTCTAGATTTTAGCAACAAATAATCATATACACTTGCAAAAAAAGTTTTAGAATAAAAGAAAAGAGAAGACAAGAGAAAGACGAACCAGAAGAGAGGGGCTGCACACATAAGTAGTGCTGCCACACTAAATATCTAGCTCCAAGGTAGCTTCCTACAATCAGTCACCACCAAAGAATAGGTGAGTCTAGCCTCATCATTCTTGGGCTTACATTTTCTTCATCATCGTCGATGTTGTAAACTCCAATGTCATAAAGAAATCGCTTATTCTCATCAAATCAAACAGTCAAAATTTCAAAGAAAAATGAAAACCCTCAAATCCTGTAAACCACAACGGCAACAATCAAAGTTTCTCAATGTTGGAAAATAATAATAAATAAGCCAGAATGGATCTTATCGGTGAACACTTTCCAAACCAAACTTCGGTAGTGCTGCAGAACTATGGAGACGAGACTAAGATTTGTAGATAAATTGAGGGTTGAGTCATGCCACTTGGTCACTCTCCTTAAAACTGCATTTGCCCCCTATGGTGCAGCCGAGTAATTGCAAATCGGTCGCCAAGATAAAATAGCCCACAAGATACTAGTAGATGTGCACTCGCTTACCAAACCTTCGTAAACCACAAAAGAGAATGCCCAGGAAACAAGATGGATAGAGAACTACGTTTTTGTTGTTACATTGGGTCGACCACCACTCTATTTATAGAGTGTTCTCAGTCACGCGAATGGGCACATATGTGTCCTTTCAAATAGAAGTGTCTCTCCAAAACAATGATAAGGCACTTGTTTAGAGGGACATAGAGACACAAAATGAATAGGTAGAAGATGAATGAAAACATTTAAAAGAAACTTTGAAATTCAAAAGTCAAATCGGTTTAAAGAACCAGTTAAAGGCAAAAATGATCCGGCATGGCGCATGCATACATGCACATGCACCCATGCCCCAATCCGCCCCGACCCGGCTTGACGCTCTCCTCCTATGGGTCCTTACCCATAGGGAAAGCAATTCTAGTAATAAACTCCAAGCAAACACTTTTCCCAAGCAATATGGGACAAGAGTCTTCTATCGACATGCGAGAAGAGGGAAAGAGAGAAAAGACAAAACTAAAACAAAAAGGAGGGAGAGAGGAGATTATTGAAATTTTGAATCTCCCCTCCAACAATCCCCCACAACATTCAAAATTAGAAGAAGACTGGACATCCTAAGTATCACAGTGAGAAAAGTATTCATGCTGATGTCTTTTGGACTTCAACCAACACTTAGGTATGACAAACTATGTTACAGAGTACGGGTAGAATCGGATTTCTTCTACCTTCCCTCTTTGTCGTAACTAGCTAATCTGTCAACCAAGTCAACTCACTAATTCCTTAGTGGTTCTTTCATTTTGGAATATTTTGGCCTTGTTCCCCTATTGGAATCATGAGTGTTTTAGAGAGTCAGCCCTTAGAGCTCTCATAAAAGCGGCCACACTTCACACTCACTTAGATCAGTAATTTAGCGTGCACTACACACATTGTTCTTAACCAATTAAGAGTCTTACATCACCCTCCGCAAATTGCAGTGAGCACTATCTGCGACATTTGTAATGGGGCACAAATTGATAGTACTTTGTCAAGTCATCTAGTGATTCATTCTTACCCATTCAACCTAATTTCAAGGGTCCCCTTTCAGGCTTTCACATAGGTTGGATGTCTATCACCAACGACTTATTAATGGTTTTCAATCCCACCCCTACCGATGCCTCATAAATTACTTTAGAAGTTTGTGGTTTGGTTAACGAATGTACAAGGTTCTTTTGGACCTTACAAAATCCATCTTGGTTGTACCTTTGTTGAGGTATTGTTCTATGAAGTTGTGCCTTAGGAGGATGTGCTTTCTTTTACCGTTATATGTTTTATTCTTGGCTCTGGATATTTCTACTTGACTATCACAATGGAAAGATATAGATGGAACCACCATGGACAAAGTGGTATATCTGCTAATAAGTTCCTTAGCCACTCTGCCTTGGGCCTTGCCAATTTTAATGCAATAAATTCGGCCTCCATTGTTGAACTTATATTATAGGACTGCTTTACTGATTTCCAAGAAACTACTCCACCTCCTAAGGTAAATACATACCCACTAGTGGAAGTACTATCCTTTGAATCTAAAATTCAATTTGCATCAGTAAAGCCTTTTAAAGCATGAGGAAAACCTGAATAATGCAAACCAAAGTTTATGGTTCTCTTTAAATATTTTAATAACCTTACTAGAGCTTCCTAGTGTTTATTCTCGGGATTATGAATATGATAACTTAGTTTTCCAACCGCTATTGCTATATCTAGTCTTGTGCAGTTCATTAAGTATGACAAGAATCCAATTATTCTTGCATACTCCTTTTGTGAAACAACTTCTCCTACATGTTTTTTTAAGTGGATACTATAATCAAGAGGTGTCTTAACAGATTTACAGTCATAGTGTCCAAATTTCCTAACTATATTTTCCACATATATAGTGTGATTAAGAGAGGATATAGTTTCCTTCTTATTTTTCGATTTTAAACCCTACTATTACATCAACCTCACCCATGTCTTTAGTGTCAAATTTGGACATTAAGAACTGTTTTGATTCTTTTACTACTTTCAGACTTGTATCCATTATTAGCAGATCATCAACATATAAACAAATCATGACTCCTTTATTATCTACAAAATTATTGTAGATGCATCTGTCAGAATCATTTCTGCTATATCCATTTGTGATCAAGGTTTTAAAACCGACCTAGAAACAGAACCGCTATGGCCATTGGTTTCCGGGCCAGAGGTTTGACCATCTAGGTCAAACGATTTAGACGATTTGATTAGATTAGGGAAAATATTTGTGGTTTTCATTCTTTTATGAGAAGAGAGGTTGAGATAGAGGTGGTTATCAGTTGAGAAAGAAAGAAGAAGAAAGAAAGAAAGAAAGAAAGAAAGAAAAAGGAAGGAGAGAAAGGAAAAGAAAGGAAAGGAAGGAGAGGAAGAAAGAAGGAGGAAGAGGATGAATAGGAAGATCCGGTGTTCACTGGTGATAGCGACGACAATGGAGATGGTGGCAACAACAAAATGCAATAGCAAGTCAACATCTATTCTTGTCCCTCTCCTTCTCACTCTCTCTCTCTCTCATCTCGAATCTCTCCGCTCCAATCTTTTTTCTGGCATCTCTCTCTCTTTTGGGAAGTGGGATCTCGGTGATCTTTGATTCGAGAGACCCTCTCCATTTCTCAACATCTTTTGTTATTAAACAATGAACCATTGTTCTGGTCGAACGAGTCAATGATTCAACCGCCCGAGTTAGCGGTTCTTTGACCAAATCAACAATATTTTGCCCAGGAACAGATCAAGGGTGAAGCGAAACCGTTTTCTAGGACGGTTTTCGGGCCAAATGGTTCGACCATCCGAGACGACAACAATTCAAAAACACTGTTTGTGATTAACACATTATCAAACTTTTCATGCCATTGTTTGGGAGCTAGTTTCAAGCCATACAAAGACTTAATTAGTTTACATACTTTGTTCCCTTATTCTAGCACTATGAAGTTTTCTGGTTGCTTAATATATATTTCTTCCTCTAATTCCCCATTTAAGAAAGTTTGTTTTTAAATCCATTTTATGAAATACCAGTTTATAAATGGATGTTATAGCAAATAAAACTCTATATTTCTTTCGTCTAAAGCCTTTAACAACTAATTTGGCTTTAAATTTATCAATGGTGCCATCTAGCTTTAACTTCTTAAATATCCACATACAGTATAATGCTTTAGTTCCAAGTAGAAGATCCATCTAGCTTTCACTTTTTACTGCTTCTTTCTAGAATACTACATAAGGGGAGGTTACTGCTTCTTTATATGTTATAGTCTAATGCTTTTAGTTTCAAGTAGAAGATCCACAAGTTCCCAATTGTGATTAGTAATCAAGGAGTCTATTTCACTTTTTATGGCTTCTTTCCAAAATACTACATAAGGGGAGGTTACTACTTCTTTATATGTTATAGTCTAATGCTTTAGTTCTAAGTAAAAGATCCACAAGTTCCCAAGTGTGATTAGTAATCAAGGAGTCCATTTCACTTTTTATGGATTCTTTCCAGAATACTACATAAGGGGAGGTTACTACTTCTTTATATGTTACTAGGTCTTTGTCCACTAGAAACGTGAACATTCCATCACCCAAGTTTGTTTCTTTCCTTTGTCTTTTACTTCTCCTTAAGTTCGATTCTTGATTACCCGAATTAATGTTTTCAATACTATGTGAAATATTGTCTTATTGAGTATTTAACCCTTATTCTTGGTTTCTGTTATAAACTTAGGGTGGTTCCCTATTTATAGTTTCCTTTTCCAATGGGAATATATGTTCAAAGAATTCTAGATCTCAGAACTCAATGGTTGTGTTGTACTTTACAACATTATCAATTGTTTAATTATAAGGAACCGATAAGCTACACTGTTTTGTGCATATCCAATGAATGCACAACTATAGATTTTTTGTCCCAATTTCTTTCTTTTAGGTTCTGGAATCCCAACCTTTTGCTAAACAACCCCAAACCTTTAAGTAATTTAAACTAGGTTTCCTAATATGCCAAAATTCAAATGGTAATTATCCTTTCTTCTTGGGAGGTATCTTATTGTACAAGTAACAAGCCATTAGGATTGCTTCCCCCCACAAGTTTAAGGGTACACTTAAACTAATTAATATAGCATTCATTATTTTCTTTACTGTTCTGTTAAGTCTTTCTACAACTCCATTAGATTCGAGTTGGTAAGGATCCATAATTTCATATATAATTCATTTTCTTCAAAGAACTTCTTGATGGTTTCTTTATCATACTCATTCCCTCTATTTTTTCTAAGTCTTTTTATTTCTTTCCTAACTAATTTTCTACTTCAGTCTTGTATGTTATAAAAGCTTGTTCAGCCTCATCCTTTGATCTAAGTAAAACAACCCTTGCATATCTAGAAAAGTCATCTATGAAGGTTATACAATATCTTTTTCCTCCTCTAGTTTCATGAAACTTAAGATCCCCTAAATCACGGTGTACAAGTCGTAGTAATCCGGATCCTCCTTCTACACTTTTATGAGGTTTTTTAGTAAATTTTTCTTCTACACATACTTAGCATTTTTCACTTGTAAAATTTATAGGAACATTCAAAACTCCTTACTTGCATAATCGTTTTATGTAAGGAGCACTATGATGTCTTAATTTAGCATGCCAAATATCAAATGATTCAACAATATAAGTAGAAGAAGAAGCATTCTTATTCATAATAATATCAGAAATATTTAGTACAAATAATCCACCATCATTATACCTGATGCTGTGCAATCTGGTTGCTCCTAGCTGGAGGTGACTTGGCTTCCAGTAAACGACGGACGTGGGGGATCTACACAGAGAGAATTAGAGAACCCGGGGGTGCTTACCCGGCAAGGTCGCTCTGATGCTTAAGTTAGTAACTTGCGAGCTAGAGGTAATTAAGAAAGCTAGAGAGCTAGTAAGCAGTGATTATACGTACCTTTGCCCCCAAAGGGTTTGGGTCTTCATATACTGGAGTCCTCGCGGGTTTTCCGGAGTGGTTCTGAGATTCTTGCCGTGATGAGGCCCCGTTACCGAATTAATGGGAGATAACATAACCAACCGATAAGGCATATCGCTACCGCCCGAATCGGTCGGAGGAGATAAGACCAGCTGTTATGAGGCCGGTCAATATTATCCGAATCGCCCAAATCGCCCGAATCCCATGAAACATGGAATCCGATGATGAGATCTTCGGGGTTATCATGTGGAGGTCGGTCAATATTATCCGAACTGATGCCCCCCGTGTCCGACTTGTTACGAATGCCGAGGTGCCTGGTAACCGAGGTGATCTTAATGCAAGCATGCCCCGAAGTGAACTTATCCCGAGGTGGATTCGCTTCCGAGGTGGGCCTATCCTGAGGTGGTTCGGTTATCCGAGCTTGGTCCGTCATAGACTTGGGTACATTTGGGATGAGTTGTCATTCTGTTAGCTAGGTTGTGTCCACGTATCCCTCTATTATTAGGTCGGGCCAAATCACCCTACATCAATTGCCCCCCACTCCCCGAGCCAGGGGTCCTAACCTGGTGTAGGGAGTTCATGACGAGCCAAGTGGATTTGGTCCGAGGACTGGGCAACTAGTTAGATAACTTACGGGTCGAACTCGTTCAGCCACCCGACTCAACTAGAAAAACGTAGGTCGTGTCTGGTTTACGCATGGACATCA
Source organism: Nelumbo nucifera (assembly GCF_055504915.1). NCBI lineage: Eukaryota > Viridiplantae > Streptophyta > Magnoliopsida > Proteales > Nelumbonaceae > Nelumbo > Nelumbo nucifera. The sequence goes on along the minus strand of NC_142649.1, from coordinate 45,848,604 downwards.
CACGAATTATAAACTCCACGGACGTCAAAAAACGTGCTAAACTGAATTTACCCTCGGGGGTTGTGTAGCCGGTTTTCTTTGGAGCCGTAGGATTGCTTTAATCTCGACTGTTAGTTCTCGAACATAGCGGCTATAAATAGGAGGTTTTGCAACTCATTCCTCACCACAAGTTCTGCAATTTGAGCTCTCCCGAGGCCATGTCAGAGTCTTCCAACTCAGTTTTCTTTCCGCTTCCCACCTCGTTCCTTGATTTTGGTGAGTCTCTTTAGCTTTTTCCTGTTTCCAATTATGTCGAGCTCTAGCATAGATAGACTTGTAGATAGTGTTAGCGAGGAGGGCGCCATTGTTCTTGCCGAGGAAATCAGCCCACGGCAGGGTGCCTCCCCTCTCTAGTCTGTAGAGGGAACCTCTGACACCGAAGTTTGGCTACCTCGGCTCGGGGAGACCAAAGCCCAGGAACAGGGTCCGTCCTCCAGGTCAGAGGCCCCGACTTTCTGTCGAGGTCGGAAGCCTAATGACTTCGGGCCTTCCAAACTGTCTTCAGACAAGTTGTTGTACCTGGCATCTCGGTATCACTTTCCTAATAACTTAGTCTTCAGTCTTCCACTAGGTCAGTACCCTTGGGATCACGACCACAGCGAGCTCACTGTTTTTGAGGAGCAGCTTGCGGTAGGGCTGCACTTCCCTCTTCATCCCTTTTTGATAGAAGTTGTTAGGTTCGATAACATCACCATCGACCAGCTTCATCCGAACTCTATTCGAAACATAGTTGGTACCATTTTCTTGTTCCACGCCTATGATCGTCCCTTAACCCTCGATGTCTTTAGCTCGATCTACGCGATCAAGCGAAACTCAGCCTATCTGCACAGGGACGTATGACAGAGCTATTACATCTCCCCCAGGCCTGGATTCAAAATCTTGTCTGGCTGCCCGAACAAGGTTCTGGCCTAGAAAAGACGGTACCTCATCATTCGTAACCCGGAAGGGTAGTCTTTTCCAACCCACTGAAGCGTGGCTACCCAGGACTCTAGGGTGATCTTGGATGCGGAGGCCCGGGTGGTGTAACTCTTGGAGGGACCTCGGCCTCGAGATGAAGAGCTTCTTGGCCGAGAAGGCACTGGTACGGGTTGGTTTGAGCCCTCCTGGTAGGTCTTCTTTCGAATACTTTGCTTAAAACACCCTTTATGCTTTTTGACTAACTGTCTATTTTTTGCAGCCACGATACCCGAGGTTGATGCAGCAAGCCTTCTAATGAGTTCTCGGAAGGGGAAGAAGCGAAAGGCTACAAAGAGGCTCGGTCGGGAGGAGACTTTGATATCTGAAGCAGCCGAGGCCCGGGTTGTGGAGTCGATCTCCACCAAGCCCCCAAGGGAAGAGGCTCAACCCGTGGACCCCGAGGTGGCTGTGATGGAGGGCTGCGAGGAGGAAGTCCATCCTCAGGAACCGGAGGATGCATCTGCGCTAGAAGAGCCCACTGCCGAGCCAAAGCTCGCTCCTGCTAACGAGGAGGAGAGTATTACGATCCATGTGTTCGCGGTGCAGAAGAGCCGGGATGCTATCTTTCCGAACGAGGTCGCACGCTGGGCTGAGATGCTCCCGAGGCGGCTTCTGGGACTGGCCTCGAGTCATTGAATGGTTGTAAGTGTTCTACCTTCGGCTTCGCTTTTTTTTTTATTTACCTCGATCTTCTTTTGATAGGTCAATTCTGCTCTTCACGCGTTGGTTTGTTAGTCTATGATCCAGTCGAAGCAGGCTTAGGATGCCAAGGTGGAGACACGAAGGCTCCATCGCGAGCTGGACTTAGCCTGGGGTGAGGTACTTTAGGCAAAGAAGGGAGCTGAATGCCAGAAATAGCTAATTCTGGACCAGGAGGGGCGGATCTCCTCACTGACCGAGGAGAATGCCAAGCTCAAGGAGTAGATTTCTGTGCTGGCCGCGAAGGAAGAGGAGCTGATTGTGAAGACGACCGAGGAGAAAGTGTGGTTTCAATACGAAATCGAGAACCTTGAAGCCCTAGTCCAAGAGCAAACTTAGATCCTTGAGACCGCCATCGAGGAGGCACGGTCAGAGGAGAGAGAGCCAAGGCCGTAGAAAGCTTCAAGGAGTCCTCGGAATTCCACGCTCTTCAGGTCGAGTATGGTTCGAGCTCCTACCACTCTGGGTTCAAGCTATGTAGATATCTAGTTTGACAGAAGTTCCCAGATCTCGACCTTAGTGCCATCACAACGGCGGGCTTAGCTCCAGAAGTAGCTATGGCAGTGAACGAGGAACCTAACTCGTCCGAGGAGGATAGCGATGATGACGTCGAAGTAGTGGACCCCTCGGACGTGGCTGGCAGTCCTCCTGCCTGATGGTCTTCCCTTCTCTTTGTTTCTTTTTGGGTCATGGATGTACACCCCGAAGCCATTGAGCTTGGGTCACAATGAAATCTTCTGTACTTACAATCATAATAAAATATACCTTTTTGATTAATCTTTGCATAAAAATATTCTAAGTGTGAGTGACTTCCGATCTGGGCAGCAAAAGTATAGGTTACCCGAATTGTCAAGCTACCGAGCTGGACAATAAGTTAAGATAACTAACCAGAAAAATTTTCTAAGTGTGGATTACTCCGAACTGCCTGCCTAAACTAGTAGGAGTAGCTCGCGTATGTGCTACTCATTTAAATGTCGATTGTCCCTAACGGGTCCAACCTGCTATTTTATGCCAAAGTGGGCTAGACATCATAGGGCTTACACCCAAGCTGTCTATGCCTTAGGCATTTAGAGGTATTTTGCCTATGCCGAAGAGAAGACTAGGACTTATATGCCCATGCCAAGGAGGCGACTAGGTTTTGGGTGCCCATGCCGAAGAGGCGACTGGGACTTATATAATGACGAATCCGTCTATTCGGTACCTTAGCCCTTAGGCCTTGGGGGCGACTTATTGTCCACCCTTTTCGATTTTGCCCATGCCAAAGAGGCGACTGGGGCTTATACAATGCCGAGGTCTTTTATCAGCTAAGCACTTTTAGTTCTTAGACTTCTGGGAGTGACTTATAGTCCGCTCTCCAATTAGAGGATTACAGATAGTACCGCCTCAGGTTGCTAACGTTCCACGCCCGGGGCACCTGTTTCCCTTCTAGGGTTTTGAGCTCGTACGTACCTTCCCCGAGCACCCGCTTTACTCGGTAGGGTCCTTCCCAATTCCGTCCGAGCTTACCAACACCGAGCTGAGGCACTATGATTTTACAGCACCAGGTCTCCAACGCGGAAGTTCCGCTTCTTGACTCTGGCGTTATAGTACCGAGCCACTCTCTACTGGTAGGCCGCGGTCTGGATGAACACGAGGTCCCGTACCTCTTCAAGTAGGTTGAGGTTGGTGCGTAGCTCGTCATCGTTTGCCTCTTCGTCGTATGCCTCCAGTCATAGCGTAGGTACCTCGATCTTGACTGGGATCATTGCCTCTGTGTCGTAGGTGAGGTTGAAGGGGGTTTCACCCATTGCAGTCTTCACAGTGGATCGATAAGCCCACAGTACACTGGGCAGCTCATCTACCCATAAACCTTTAGCTCGGGCTAGGCGTGCTTTCAGTCCATGGAGGATGGCCCTGTTTGTGACTTCAGCTTGACCATTTGCCTGGGGGTGTGCCACTAAGGTGAAACTCTGTTGTATCCCCATCTGACTACACCAGTTCTGAAACTTGATGTATTCGAATTGTTTGCCGTTGTCAGAGATAAGCACTCGGGGTAGTCCAAAGCGGCACACTATGCTTCTCCAAAAGAAGTTTTGGATGCTTCGTGCTGTGATTGTCGCCAATGGTTCGGCCTCCACCCACTTTGTGAAGTAGTCTACTGCTACCACTAAGAATCTCCTCTATCTTATCGCTGACGGGAATGGTCCAAGGATGTCGATTCCCCACTGCGCGAAGGACCATGGGCTAGTGAGATACTTCAGGTTGGCAGTAGGCTAGTGGTGGACTTTGGCATGCCTCTGACACTTGTTGCATCTTTTGACGAGTTCGAGCGCATCTGCCTTCACCGTTGGCCAGTAGTAACCCTATCATAGTGTTTTCTGGGCGAGAGCCCTGCCCCTCAAGTATCCTCCGTACAGACCTTCATGAGTATCGTGGAGAATGAACTCGACTTCTGAGGGTCGTAAGCAACACAGGTAGGGGAGTGTGTAGGATCTTCAGTATAACCATCCGTCTATTAGGACGTACTTGGCCGCCTGTCGCTCTACCCTTCTAGCCGCGTTACGATCTATAGGGAGGGTCCTGTGAAGCAGGTAGCTCGCGAGCGGGTCGATCCAGCTTGGCTCTGCTTGTGCAATAGGAGCAAACTCTTCTGCCCCACCGAGAATGCTTGGTCGAGGTAGGTTCTCTATGTAGACGGTCCTCATGGTGTTGTCTTTTATGCTGGCTAACCGGGACAAAGCATCGGCCTCAGCGTTCTTGGATCTCAGGATCTGTTTAATGAAGTACGACTGGAAATTGTGCAGAGCCTCTCTGACCTTGGCTAGATAGGTGACCATGGTTGGCTCGTGAGCTTCGTATTCGCCGGTAAGTTGGTTGACCACGAGCTGGGAGCCGCTGCAGATGACGATATGCTTGGCTCTCACTTCATTTGCTAGGGCAAGTCCGGCTATATATTCCTCGTACTCCGCCTCATTGTTGGATGCGATGAACTCGAAGCGAAGTGCATACTCCAGCTTCACCCCGTTTGGCCCGTACAGAATGTACCAACTCCACTACCTTGCTGATTTGATGAGCCATCAAAATGGAGGATCTAGGGCTCCTCCTCCCAGGTTGGCGTTGCTCCGACCGGGGGAGGTGCCGCACTGGTTGAGGCTTCTCCTCTGTGCTCGGGCTCAATTGGTTCAGGAACTACAATGTTGAAGGTACATTCCGCAACAAAGTCAACCAAGGCTTGGACCTTGATTATTGTCCAATGCTCGTACTAGATGTCGTACTCGCTGAGTTCAATGGCCCACTTCATCAACCTACAGAAGACCTCAGGCTTGAGTAAGACTTGCCTAAGGGGTTTGTTGGTGAGGACAATGATGGTATGAGCTTGGAAGTATGGTCGAAGCTTCCGAGCTGCGGTAACTAGCGTGTATGCCAACTTTTCAATTTCTGGATATCTCGTTTTTGCGTCATGCAAAACTTTACTAACATGGTAGATGGGTCATTGAAACCGATGATGGGAATAAAAAGTATCGTATTTTTATCCCCAAATATTCATTCTTTTACATTAAATTAGCACTTAATTGGACTCATTACTCTTGTATTTCGATTCAGGGCAAGCAAGAAGGCAACAGAAGGAAAACAAGGCTAATCGGACGATTTTGCACAATTTCGACACCATTCAGTAATCTGCGCATAACTCTCACATCCGGACTCTGATTGGAATGATTCAGGATGCACCGGAAAGATAAGGGAGAACTTCACAACTTTCGTGTTCTGAGTTTTCACAGATTCGGTCTGCGTCAAGGTCAAAATCAGGCCCGAAGTCAGAGCAAATTTGTAAAGAAACCCAATTCGCAGAAGAGCCTTGTAGCAGCCCAATTTATTGAAGAAGCCCAACTCGAATTCAAGAATAAAGAGGCCCATCAGATTTAAATTTCAGTTGTAATTCTAGAAGGATAAGAGGATTGAGATTACTAGATAAGAGATAGGATAGGATTAGATCAAAACTGATTAGGACTTTCTATTTTTGAGGATAATCTCCTAAGAGGAGTTGGAGAGAGCCCCTCCTCCTAAAGCTATATAAAGGGGGGGGGGGACCAGCTTTAGGCATCAATCAAGAAATCAAGAACTCCAGCAATCAAGCAAGCAAGAAGTCCATCCATCTTGGAAGCAAAGCAAGAAGGAGACGACAACCATGAGCGGCTGAGCTTTTCTTTTCTGATTCAAGGGGGATTGTTGATTCGATTGTGTCATCGTGAGGTTATGTGTTTAATTTAATTTCTTGCTTTTAATTCAAGTATTCGTTGATTCTTGTGCATGTTCTTATGGAAGTTAATGTTGATTAGTCTAACAAATTAATTAATGTTGATCTTCCTACTGCTATCCATGATTCGATGATCCGTAATTGTCACGAATAGTGGTACAAGTAGCAATTAGGTTAATATCTTTTTAGGTCAATTGTTCGTGACAGCCTTTGACCAATGTATTGGCATATTTTAACCTAAAGGGAATCAACAAAACAAGATTTAATAATTGCAGCTATCTCAATTATTTTTATTTTGGTTTAATTGTTTTCACGGAGGTTATTGCTATCATTAATTGATATGGAACGCTATCGTGCCCAGTCGGTCAATGATAAGTGTTGATCGAATGTTGGGTTTGGTAAACTAAATTAGGAAAACACAAGGTTTATTATGGCTATCCTAATAAATCCGAAGGTTAAATTCTTGAATTGCAAGACTGCTGATTTTTACCTATGATCGATGACCAATTAACTCAATTCGAACCCTTGGATTAGAGTTGGTAAGACTGAATATTCCTTGTTATTTGTTATTTGCTCTTTTGTTATTTTAGAATTTTAATTATTCAAATTTCACACTATTTATATTGCACATTCGACTGAGAAATTAATTACTGGCTCCCTGTGGGATTCGACCTAGTACCACAGTTACTACAAGTTTATAGTAAGGTGGGACTAGAATTAATTTTGAGGGCTTCGACAATCCGTCACCTGATCTACTTCTTTTATCAGTACCGAGCTGACCACCTCGTCACTCGCGGAGAGGTACAACTTCAAATATCTCCCTCCTCGGGTCGGGTTAGAACCGGGATACTGGTTAGATACCTTTTGAGCTTGTCGAAGGTGAGCTGGCACTCTTCGGTCCACTCAAAGTCTTTGCTCCTTTTAATTGCCTTGAAGAAAGGCAGGCAGCGATCTGCCGATTTGGACATGAAGCGGATCATAGCGGCTATATGCCCGTTCAATCTCTAAACCTCCTTTAATTTGTGGGGCGGTCTCATATCTAAGATGGCCTTGATTTTGTCGAGATTGGCTTCGATACCACGTCGGTTAACGATGTAACCCAGGAATTTACTCGAGGTGACACCAAAGACGCACTTGTTAGGGTTTAACTTCATATTAAACTTGCGTAAAATTTTGAAAACAAAGTGTAAATCTTTTATTAATTCATTTGAAAATTGAGTTTTAGCGACCATGTCATCTGCATAACATTCTAATTTTTTGTCGATTAACGACTCAAACAGTCGATTTACAAGTCTCTGAAATGTTGCCCCAGCATTTTTCAATCTAAAGGGCATGACCTTGTAGTAGTACAGGCCTAGCTCGGTTATGAAGGCCATTTTTTCCTTATCGGCAAGGTCCATCTTGATCTGGTTGTAGCCCGAATAAGCATCCAGAAAGCTCAACAACTCGTACCCTGAGGTCGTGTTCACCAGACGGTCGATCTTGGGAAATGGGAAGCAGTCCTTTGGGCAAGCTCGATTAAGGTCGGTATAGTCGACGCACATGTGCCACTTACCGTTGGCCTTTTTTACCAGAACGGGGTTAGCCACCCAGCTCGGGTAATGGACCTCCCTAATGAAATTGGCTGCAAGAAGCTTCCCGATTTCCTCGTTGACTGCTCTCCAACCCTCTGGGGCTAGGTTGCGTTTCTTCTGTCTAACGGGCCTAACTACAGGATCAGTATTCAGTTTGTGAGTGATTATTCTAGGGTCTATGTCGGGCATCTCTGCCGCGGACCATGCAAATATATTTAAATTTCGAAGTAAGAAGCTTACCAGGTGGGAACGTAGAGGCTCCTCAATCGACGTGCTGATTTGGAGGGTCTTGGCTGGATCTTCTGTTGAAATGGGTATAGGAACCGTCTCTTCTACTAATGAAGCTCACTCCTCATGGTACTCCATAGGTCATTCCAACTTGAGGTCGTTTGCTGCCTTGGCTTTCCCTTTGAGGGCGACGACGTAGCACTTGCGAGACTCGAGCTGGTCGCCTCACGCTACCCCTACTCCGAAGTCCATGGGGAACTTCATGGCTAGGTAATAGGTGGACACCACTGCGCGTAGAGCATGGGTGATAGGCCGACCTATTATGGCGTTGTACGGGGAGGGAGTTGCGACCACTAAGAAAATGTGGTCGAATCTCGCTATGCTAGGCCAGGTGTTGACCTCCACAGGTACTGTAACTCTTCCCAAGGGCTTGACTTCCTCTCCACTGAAGCCTACCAAGGGAGTGTTCGTGGGCTTGATGTCGCTCTCCTGAAGCTGTAGCTTGTCAAATGCATCCTTGAAGAGTATATCCACCGAGCTGCATGAGTCGACTAGAACGCGTTTCACCTCGAAATCATTAATTTTTATCTTTATGATAAGCACGTCATCATGGGGATACTAGACTCCGCGTGCATCATCTTTGGTGAAGAAAATGGGTTCTTCTAACTTTGGCCACTTTAGAGGATTTTGTTCTTCTCTTTCAATCTCACAAGCTGAGGTCTTTGCCGTGGCTGAGGTGCAACCCGCGACAATCGATCCGCCGGTGGTCATGTGTATTACTCCTCGAACCGGCCTCTCTTCGGGCATCTATCTTTGCGGCTACTCGTTCTACCTGTTGTTGGACTCGGGAGCATCTCTACTTTGCTCCCCCTACCGACCTGTTTGACTTTTATTTTCAATTGATATAAAGTTTTTCAAATATTCGCGACGAATGAGCTCTTCTATCTCGTCGCGGAGGTTCTTACAATTTTTTGTGCTATGACCGTGATCTCTGTGGAAGTAGCAATGCACATTCCTGTTTCTGGTGTTCGGATCACCTTTCATCTGAGGTGGTCACTTCACGTAAGAAGCATCCTTGATCACCATGAGGATTTCTGCTCGCTTCGCGTTCAAGGGTGTGTAATTTATTCTTTCAACTGGAGGAGCTCGGAAAGGCTGATCCGATTTTCCTCCTCCTCAACTTGGCTCATCCTTCTTCCTCTTGTTGTCCCCGTTAGTTGAGGTCTCACCTTCTCTTTTCCTCTTCTCTGGTGGATTCTCGCTCTTCTGGTTCATCTCTTCCTCTATTCCGATGAATTGGTTGGCGATCTTGAGGAACTCAGTAACATCTTTGGGATTATTGGCAACCACATGCCACTTAAATTCTTTGTGGGTGATACCTCTTTTGGCCATTGTAAGTTTCACGGCGGGGTCTAACTCAGGGATTTGCAGGCATGCATCATTGAATCTCTTGATGTAACTTTGGATAGATTCTCCCTCCCTCCGGACTATGCCGAGTAGGCTTTCCTGGGACCTCGGGCACCTCTTGCTTGTGATAAAGTGCGAGGTAAAAATCTGCACGAATTTCGCCCAACTCTTAATTGTCCCGGGCGCAAGGTTTCTATACCACGTGCGAGCTACTCCTTTAAAGGTGGTGTAGAAAGCCACGCACATGCCGGGTTCATCCGCACCGGCTAGGTGCATCTGCGACTGAAATGAATCTACGTGGTCATTCGGATCGAACGACCCATTATACTTGTCTAGGGGAGGTACTTTGAAGTCCTTGGGCATTAGAGCTGCCAGGAGCTCGGGAGATAGGGGAGATGGTACAGAGAGGAGTGGGGCAGTCTTCACTGTTCTCGAGCTCACCTCTTCCTTTCCTTTGGGCTGGTTGGGCTGGCTTTGGACTGCAGCTCGGCGAGCCTTACGACGTCACTTCTGTTGCTTCTTCACCGGCTCTGCGTTAGTGCTACTGGCTTCAGTGTTCTCAGGCACGGTTCTTGGGGGGAGTTGCTCAGACTGCTGGTGACGGCTGCTGTAAACTGAGGGGCCTCGTCTAGAATCCGTGGCCAGAACCCCGAATCGGTTTTCTGCCAGCGGAACTTCGAACTGGGAGGGCCGAGGTGATATGGCCCTGGCAGGTTGGGTACCTCCCGACCTGTTCACTTGCTGTGAGGCAGGAGGAGTAACCTGTCTCTCCCTCCTATCGCGGGATGAGACCTGACTCTCAAGAGGGTTATGGACTTGGGAGGTCTCTCCCCGGTGAGGATTGCGCTCGCTCTGGCGGCGAGGCTTGGTTTTCTGTGTTGTCGGATGCCGAGGTGGAACCGGCTGCTGAGTCTGCTGATTCTGCGGCAGTGGGAGAAACTGCTGCTGATAGACGTGGTGCAGGACTTGCTACTGATACAGTTGAAACTACTGGACCTGCTGCATTTGGGCTTGCATGGCCCGCATGCAGTGTACCAGGTCGTTCAATTGATTCTGTCCGACTGTCAGGGGGATGACCGAAGGTTCGGCGAAGGTTGCACCCACCGTCAAAGGAAGTGGGGCGTTCACCAGTGCCAGAACTTGAGGCACATTGAGAGTGGGGATCCCATCTGCAGAGAGAGGTACAATGAACTATCCAATATAGACAGTGGGGACCTGAAGTTGCCCCTTAGAGGTGTTCATGTCGGTGTTTTGTCTGGCGTTGCTGGAAGATGCCATTGAATATGAGTCTTGGATGCTTAGTGGAAAAAGGATTTTTGAAGCGGTTCCCACAGACGACACCAAATGATGCTGCGCAATCTGGATGCTCCTAGCTGGAGGTGACTTGGCTTCCAGTAAACGACAAACGTGGGGAATCTGCACAGAGAGAATCAGAGAACCTGGGGGTTCTTACCCGGCGAGGCCGCTCCGATGCTTAAGTCAATAACTTGTGAGCTGGAGGTAATTAAGAAAGCTAGAGAGCTAGTAAGTAGTGATTATGCATACCTTTGCCCCCAAAGGGTCTGGGTCTTCATATACTAGAGTCCTCGTGGGTTTTTCAGTGTGGTTCCGAGATTCTTGCCATAATGAGGCCCCGTTACCGAATTAATGGGAGATAACGTCACCAACCGATAAGGCATATCACTGCCGCCCGAATCGGTCGGAGGAGATAAGGCCAGCTGTTATGAGGCGTGATCCCGTGAAACGTGGAATCCGGTGACGAGATCTTTGGGGTTATCTTGTGGAGGCCGGTCAATATTATCCGAATTGATGTCCCCCGTGTCCAACCTGTTACGAACGCCGAGGTGCCTGGTAACCAAGGTGATCTTAATGCAAGCATGCCCCGAAGTGAACTTATCCCGAGGTGGATTCGCTTCCGAGGTGGGCCTGTCTTCAGGTGGTTTGGTTATCCGAGCTTGGCCCATCGCAGACTTGGATACATTTGGGATGAGCTGTCATTCTGAGGTGGTTAGGTCGTGTCCACGTGTCCCTCTATAATTAGGTCGGGCCAAATCACCCTACATCAATACCCTTTTCCAAAAAATACATTAATTTTAGTTAACATGGCTTTGTCTGCTTAAAATGTGAGCTTCAGTCCTACTTTGTTGAGGAGTGCACCTGATACCAAGTTTCTCCTTATTTCTAACACGCAACCCATTATTCAACATTAAGATTTTTCCCGAAGTCAGTTTCGGGAGCACCTTTCCTTTGCCAATGACCTTCTAAGTCTATGAGTTTCCTATTAAGACTTGCTCTCCTTCAATCTGAGTTGTGTACTCATAGGAGGAACTACAGTCTCCACATATGTGCTTGGTAGCACTAGTATCCAATACCCACTCTTTCAATTTGATTGACCTTTGGTTTCCCAAAGTCATTCTTCTTTCGGTAACGACAATCCTTCTTGTACTGCCTAGGTTTGCCACATACAAAGCATTTTCCTTTCTTTTGTTGCTTCTTGAATTTCATATCATTTTTTACATTCAAATTCTTCTTGAATTTTGTAGTCATTTCCTCCACCAAATTGGATTTGAAAATTTGATTTTTCTCATTTTCACCTTTCCTTCTTTTCTTTTCTTTTCTATTTTTTTTTTTATTTTGATTCGAACCACTACTTAATGTCCCTTTTTCCTATGCTTCATACTTGCTTTAAAGTCATTCCATGTATGTGGCAATTTCTCTATGAGAGAACCGACAATAAAGTCTGACAGTACCATGCCTTCCTTTGCTATAGTTCCCCACAAGTACCTAAAACTCATCTATTTGGGCAAACACATCCATGTCTTTTTTCATGGTAAAATGCAAGAAATTGGCAATGACATACTTCTTATTTTTTGCATTTTCCAGAGCGTGTTTGTTGTCCAAAGCATTTCAATTAAATTTCATAGGAAAAATTGTAAGAATAGTAAACATTGTAAAGTTCATTGGATAGGCAATTCAGGACATGGTTCTTGCAAAGGTAGTTAGCCATGAGCTAGTGTTCTACAACAATAGAACAGGCTGGTTCCTCCATGTCCAGTAGGTTCAGTTCAGTCAAAGCGAAGGAAACCCCTAACTATTCTAAGGCAAACAAAAGGCATTGTCTCTAACGCTTGTAGTTGGTTCCATTGAAAGGTTAAATCTTAGAGAAATCAAGAATTGTTGACAGTATTTGATTCTTCATGATGGGGTTAGCAAAGATAGGTTCCATAAATGCAATTTTAAGATTATTGAAAAATAATAATAAATAAGGCAAAATGGAATTTATCAGTGCCACTTGGTCACTCTCCTTAAAACTACATTTGCCCCCGACAATGTAGTCGGGTGATTACAATTCGGTCGCCAAGATAAAACAACCCACATGATACTAGTAGACATGCACTCGCTGACTAGACCTCCACGAACCACAAAAAAGGATGCTCAAGAAACAAGATAGACTATGCTTTTGTTGTTATTACACTGGGTCAACCACCATTCCATTTATAAAGTGTTCTCAATCACCAGAATGGACACATGCACACACCGAGTCGACCTAACTCGGCATGCGCATGTGAAAAGCACCCCCAACTCCCCCTCACATGCATGTAGAGATATATGCAAGAGGAGGGAAAGCAATCCTAGTAATAAACTCCAAGCCAACTCTTTTCCCAAGCAATGTGGGACAAGATTCTTCTACCTACATGCAAGAGAAGGGAAAGAGAGAAAAGACAACTAAAACAAAAGAGAGGGAAAAAAGAAATTCTTGAAATTTTAAATCTCCCATCAAACACTCAAAAACACAACTTCTTTGAGTAAAGCCAATACTGATTAATGAGAAGGTAATTTACACGCAACCTACCAGAATAAGCCTCTTTGATTTGCCTAAAACTTCTTCTTTGATTCTTCCATGAACTTAAAGTTTCTCGATAAGGAGCATCAATCTAGATACCATTTCTATAATAAGAGGTTCACCCTTCCAAAATTATACTTTGTTACAAAATAAAACAAATATCCCTTTTTCTTCTTCCTTTTTAGCGTTGTTGCTTTTTAGAAGTCGAAAAACAAACTACTTTCTAATCTAAAACACAATAGTAGGATCCTTACGTCTTTCAAAAAATTGCAAACCTTTGCAGAAACTAGCAAAGATCCAAATTTTGATCGGCCTAATTTGGCACCATAATTGACATTTCCACCCTCTAAAATCCTTTTGAAACCAATTTAGGTAGAGATTATACTGAAACAAACAATGGTAAATTTATGCTTCATTTTTTTAAACGGTTCGATCCTTTTAGTTACATTCCAAAGTTATTTTTGTTTCCATCCTCATTCAAGTCTGGTCCTTTTAGCTGGACGAATTTTGTTTAAGTCGGTTTATGAGTGGTAGATAAAGAAAATTAACGACTTTGGATTCGATTGACAATTTTTTAGAGTTCATGTACCGCATTGAAGTTCGGGTACTAAATTGAGACTACCCCTAAAGTACAATGTACTAATTTGAAATTTTCCCTATATAATATGTATATAGGTGTAATTCAGGTGGGCTCAGGTTAAAGATTTCTTAAAATTTAAATGGTCCAGCCCAAGGGACCAAACCCTTTGCTGCCTAAATTCTACAAAATTTGTGCTAAGAAAATAAAAACTTATATTAACTATTAACAAAATTAGATGTACCAAGAGGGTGGTGTTGGAATATCTATATTTATACTTATATCTATACTAGTATAAAAAGCACGAATGAGGCTAGGGATTTCTAGAATTTTTCTGAACTAAAATACCCCTTATTTTGAATTTGGATACTCTTTATTTTTGATGGCAAAAAATGTAATTTTAATACCACTATTAAGTTCATTCAATTCCCTCTCATTAAATCTCATATTTAAGGTATTATTAACTCCTATTGAATTTTAGAATTTTTCTTGATTTAAATACCCTTCATTCTGAATTTGGATATTCTTTATTTTGGAGGAAAAAATATAATTTCAATACTACTATTCACTTCCTTCGTTCTCTCTCACTAAATCTCATATTTAAGGTATTAACTCCTATTCTCTATCATTGAATCCTATATTTAAGGTATTTTTTATTTTATCTTTAAATTCCATTAATTAAGTCCATAAACAATGATTTTCATAGTATAAATCCTATTAATGCATTTCAAACTGAAGTGGACGAGTAGCAAATAAGATCTTGCCAATTTAGACAAGCCAAGATGAAAAGATGAGGTGGTGCACCGAGCAAGACATATAACCAAACAGAGTCAGAGGCTCCAAGGAAGTCCCCATGGAAGCCACTTCGACACTCAAGTTAGTAAGAGGTGAAGAGGTTGGTCGGGCCAAGTTGTTGAGGGTGAACTAATCCGAGCTGAGCAGGGCTAGGGAGAGCAAGAGAGTAGAAGGAAGGCTAGAGTGTTGAAGGATTGAAGAAGAAGAGAGAAGTAACTTGATGAGGGTGCCCTTAAATAACTGAATGTCATGGTGTACTTGGTTATGTTCCTTGCAGGGGTGCCTAGCACTCGAGTGGGGAGACAAACCGTCGAGGTCTTTGGAAAATCTTGTTTTCCTTGGTGCAGTTGCTCATTAGAGGTGTAGAGACGTCGTGTGCTCTGCTTTCATCTGGGGGTTTCATCTATAGATGCACTCACCAACTCTGGTGTGTGACATGTTGTCTTGTCAACGTGGCTGAAAACATCAAGCAACCCCGGGACAAGGCAATAACCATGTGGCAGCCTAATTGGCCAAGGTACAATCTTAACACCTATATTTTTAAAATCGACCAAGAATCGAAACCTTTTCTTTTTCATCTAGGTGGTAAGTAAGTTGTTTAACCATCTAGGCCAAATGGGTCAACCCATGATGCCATAATAATTTTTTAGAAAATAAAAATAGATAAATATACAAAAAACATAAAAATAAAGAAAATCTATAGAAAATTTTGGGTACATCACCATAGTGTCATATTAAACATAAGTATGATACTTTTTTTGTAAATTAAAACTTTATTAAAAGAGAAAAAGGAAGTGTATATTACAGAAACTCCCAAATATACTAGGCAAAAACTTAGGTCATACAATGGCAATCCAAAAAATAAACATGATAAATATGAGGTATTTATTAATGATGGAAATAGAATATAAAATTTAAAATCAATCAGAAATGAAACAATTTTCTATCTAGGTGGAAGGCTAGTGGATTAACAACTTGGGTCAAATTTTTTGACCCATGGTGTCATAATTAAAAAATAATATTTTTTTAAAATAAATAAATACAAAAAATTATAAAAAATAAAAAAAATAATATAACAGTTTTGGACACATGTATAACACTATAAATTTGGTATATTAAAAAGTAAGTGTGATAAATAAGATATGTTTTTATTAATGAAAGAAGTGGAACACAAAAATCAGAAATTGATGTTTAATTCGTGATCCTACTAAATAGGTCAAATGGTTCAATTAGATTGCCATGCTGCTAAGCAAGTAAATGGTCTTTTTGCAAGTATATAAGTGATTTGATGGTAAATGGACACAAAATCATTGTCAAATGATGGATTTACCTGTTTGACCAATTGATTTGACCATAGGATAAAACTAATATTCTAAAACTCAATTGCAATTGCATTTCTCTCCTAATTAAACAAGTTTAACTTGTGATGTCATAAAATAAATAATGAAAATACAAAATATAAAAAACTATACAATTATAGAAAATTTGAGCATGCCTTTAATGTTATATATATTCTTCACATCTTCGAAAGGTATGATACCGAAAGAGTTTTAATTGACTACACCCCACCCTAATGAATTTTAATGAATACTACTTGATTGGTGACATATGAAGAAACCTATGAATAATTCAAAAAGGGGAAAATGAGAGAAATTAGATTGAGATGGTTTGGTCATGTGCATGCAAAACCATATATAACATCTACCCAAAAAGTAATGAATTTAATGTTGAAGGTCTGGAAGAGCCAAGGGCAAATTGACAAGGGCCTATCTAAAAATAATAAAAATGATATAAGTGTCCGTAAATTTAACGATGGATATAGCACTAAATAGAATTGAATGGTGGTGAAAAGGCATTCATGTAGCTGATCCCATATAGTTTGGACAAAACTCTTAGATGATGATGATAACCACCTAATTGGTTATCATTTTTATGATACTAGTTACACTATACTTTGATTACTTATCTTTATTATATGAGCTCTAATAAGAACATCTAATTTTTTATCATTATTATCATTATGATTAGAAATTGCCACATGCAATGCATGTGAACATTTACTAGTAATGGAAGAATCACAAAGATAGAAGGGGGTTTTGGGCTTATGGCAAGGCAATTCATTTATCACCTTAGATCTCTTATTTTAGGGATGAATATTCCATCTATGTTGATTAACAAGGTAGTGGAGGATGGATTATTGCATGGGGTTATATTTGAGAGAGGTTGGTTGGTGGTGTCCCACTACTTCTTTGAAGATGATCTATTATTATTTGAAAATGAATCATTAGCAAAGGTGGATGAAGTGGTTAAAATCTTACAATTGTTTCGGGCATGTTCAATACGAGAACTGGAGTTTAGTGAGATTTAGGAAGTTTAGAATTTTTTTTCAATGGCCAAATAAGCAATGTTGGAGAAACATATGAAAAGACTTCTTTTAGGGTAATAAGAAGGGTGGGGAAAGGACATGGCATCAAAAACAATCATGTATTCTTAAACATTAGAGATGGGAATTTGACCCATTCCGTGGGCCCTACCCTAGTTGGGGTGGGGTTTTTTGACCACTAATCAGGGTTCGGGGTATATTTTGGGGAAACTTGGAACTCAGGGGACTAGGGATGGGGTGGGGGTAGACCTGTTCATGGGTCGAGTAGCGCAACGGGCTAATCTGGCCTGACCCATTATAAGTCGGGCTTGGTCATAATTTTAAGCCCACGGGCTCGGCCTCGGGCTTTCTCAAAAAAGCCCAACCCAAGCCCAAGCCTGACTTAATACTATATATTAAATAATAAATATATATATACAATATTTTTTCTTTGTTGCTATTCTCTTTTTTTCCAAGTAATAGTGAGATGCTTATTATTTTTGAGTTTTGAATGGTTTTAATATAAATAAAACACTTTTTTTATTGAATAAAAAAAGAAAAAAAATTGTTTTCAAATTTTTGGTTGGGCTTGGGCTCAAGACCTAGGTCCGATGGTCGGACCGAGCTCGGTCTCGGGACTGAGTGTATTTTAGTGATACATATACAAAGCCCAGTCCAACCCGGCCCATGAATAGGTCTAGGTGGGGGTGGTATTTGTCCACCAACCCCAACTATATTATATTACATAATATACATTATATATTATATTATAATACATAATATAATACCATTCTATGTAGGCTTCAGAAAATAAAAAATTAAATAAAATTGCAAGTATGCAAGTAGGAATGGCTGGGGCATGGCAGGACAAATTCGAGGATCCCCATCCCCGTAGGAGAAGGGATGGGGTTAGGATTTCTAGCCCGGTTTGGGACATGGCATTTGAGTTCAAGGTCGGAGACAGGGCATGCAAAACCCGTGGGCTAGGTATAAGATGGGTTAAGTATATAAATGGTGCACTGCTGGCCAAGGTGGGGTTAAGAGTGCTAAACAAGAAACATGCCATCTAATATGGAGATTTTTTGCTTGGGTCTAGATTTTGTATTCAGGTCGGGCATAAGCTTAATTAAGACTTCAAGTGTGATCCATATGTATTTTGTATATATAAGGTATACATATGTATATATGTTATATTAATCATTTTATAAATAAATATTATACTATGAAAAATGGTGACTCGTGTATTCTCTCGAGTTTGCATGGAAGACCATCTACAAGATTTAAAATGGTATAAGGATAATATGAATTCCATGTGCTTCAAGAAAGTATGAATCATCATGACAATTAATCAAACAATCAATACCCTTGTTGCAAAGAAGTTGTATTCACTTGTTGGGTCCCGATATCTTGCTTTTTGGTATATGTTGTGGGACTCGAACTATAGGCCTGACTTTATCACATCGAGTACGTATGGTAATATTCAGAAACCTTCGTTTTATTTCTTCTCAAAAGTTACAATGTTTGGGACAAAATTATTTTATACCTATCAGTACATGTGTCCTTGAATAATATTTGATTTCCCCTTTCCATTTTATAGATTATAAATAACCAAATATCCTGCTGACTTTTTTCTATTGGAGAATATCAGTATTGTGTCAGGTTGTTGGCATTGAAATGAACGCTCCTGTAGTTTCTGATGCACAAAGAAAAGCAAAGATAAATGGCATAAAGAATTACAAGTTTATCCGTGCAAAGGTGATATATTGACCTACACCATTAATTCTTGATTCTAATTTTATACATTCCAGAGCCACTCATCCCTCATGATGATTCACAAACATATTGAATGTGTTGAACTTGAACATGACCATGTTTGAATCATGAGGAGCTTCATTTCTGTAAAACGCATTGTGTAGTTGAGGTGAGGCTTTAGTGAGCTTACATTGTATATCCTTTGTGAAAATAATTGGCAAAATAAAAAAAAAAATAAAACTATATTACCAACCTTTTTGGATCTGGTGAAGCATGTGTCCAAGTTTTCAACTTGTTTTGTATAAGGCTGAAGATGTGATGGGATCTTTATTGAAAGAGTATCTAAATGTTCCATCCAAGCAAGATGAAAGTCCCCATGTTATTTATGGACAAAGGAGTAGATCTTGAAGAGAGCAGAAGTAATCCATGAATTAGGTGATGATACAAGTGCTTCTAGATGCCCAAATAATGGTGGTGAAGAACTTGAAGGTAGAAGAAAAATGATTAAAAGAAGGAAGAATCAAAGGAGACATCAAGAAGAGAAGAAGAGAAAGAGAACGATTGAGAAGAAAGGCCGAAAGAGAAGAGTTGTTTGTACAGCTTCTCCTTTCCCTAATCCTTGTCATTAGAGGTTAATCACTAATAATTAGAAAATTACAAGTAAGCCCTTAGTTGGGCGGCTAGCTAATTAAACATTAATATAAACTAATGTTAACGTTTGGATAATAAAACTATTTCTTAACATTAACTTTGCAAAGGTTCATAACACATAACAAAGGACAATCTTCATGATATTCAACATATAACAAAAGATATAACAAAACATAACAATGGGAATAGAGAAGAAACCCCACCAATTCGGCATGACATATAACCATCGATGGGATTAGAGAAGAAACCACACCCATTCGGCAATAACATATAACAAATGAAAACAAAATAATATAAGAAAAAAAAAATTTAAATCGCATCAGTTAGAAATTGTTTAAAACTCATCTTTGTGATGGGAGCAAAAACGAATTCGAGTGAATCTAGCGGAGAAAAGGTGAGTTTAAAACAAAGCACACGATACAAAACTAGGTATGGTGATGAGACAACATACCTGTTGACGTGTTCCGGGACAAAAATGTTGTAGGTGCTTTCTACTGTTCGCTCGTCGTCCTGTTGGATTCAAGGGAGTCCCTCCTTCCTTTGAGATTTGTTGTGGCAAGTTGGAGGAGTTCATTATTGAACGAAAATGTTTGGCAGGGATTCTTTCTATTATTTAGTGCAAAATACCCAAAATACCCTTTTTTCACATTGGAATTATTGGGATTGTGTTATTTTACAACCGCTGGATTAATTTTAATCTAATGGTTGGTGTGGTCCCTATTTAAGTTAAAGAGGTTTTACATATAAAAACTTTCTTTTGTATCTAGGGTTAAGGCTTTTGGGAGAAAGGTGTAGGAGAAAAATACAGAGTGCTCTTGGTGTGAGAGTGGGTTTTTTCTCTTGTTTTTGTTCTTTGGGTTGAGTGGAAAGGGATAACGAGTGTACAAGGGTTAAGGGTTGGTTTGGGCTGCAAGCCGCAAGGTACTTGTATTGTTCTCAGTTTTTTCTTTCATAGTGAAGAACAGATTTCGTCTCTCTCTCCCATGGATGTAGGTGGTAAAGCCGAACCACGTAAATCTTTGTGTTCTTTGTGGTGCATGCTTTTATTTGTCTTTGCTTGGATTTTATCTTTTTGCTGCTATTAGATTTCTCGTGGTTGTTATTTCAAATACCCTGTTATTTTATATTGTGGGTGATTGTTGTGAGGCCCCAACAAAGTGGTATCTGACCTCATAGGTTAGCGTTTACAAGGTGTTTGTATAATTGTTTGAGAGATAATGGCAGTAAAAGGTATAGGTTCTCAGTTTCAGATTGAGAGGTTTGATGGCAAAGGCAGTTTTACCCTATGGCAAAGAAGGGTAAAGGACATCATGGTTCAACAAGGCTTGGCTAGAGCATTGAAGGGAAAGGATGGGAAGCTAGAAGGCATGAAGGGTGCTGATTGGGAAGACATCGAGTCAAGGTGTGTTAGTACGATTTGATTGATCATGGCTAATAACGTTATGTTTAACGTTATGGAGGAAGATTCTGCACCAAAATTGTGGAATAAGCTGAAGAAGCTTTATTTGGGAAAAATCTTAACAACAAAGCTATATCTAAAATGAAAGTTGCACGGGATGGAGGTGGAAGAAGGTGGGAATCTCTTAGAACACCTAAATGTGTTCAACAATATCTTGGATCAACTAGGGAAAGTTTATGTTAAGGTGGAGGAAGAAGATAGGGCCCTTTTGCTTCTTACCTCACTTCTTGATTCATATGAAAACTTGGTGACAACATTGTTGTATGGGAAAGATACAGTGAAGCTGGAAGAAGTTACTGCATCTCTTTTGTCCAGTGAGGTTAGGAGGAAGGCCAAGTATGAGAATAGGCAAGACTCTACGTTGGTTACGGTGGGAAAGGATCAGAAAGGAAGGTCGTCTGATAGGGGATCTGAGAGAAGCATGTCTAGATCCAAGGCCATGGAAAAGGGCAAGATACAGTGTTACAGATGCAAGGAATTTGGTCACATGAAGAGAAATTGTCCTGCACGGAAAAAGAGTGAGGATGAATCCGGAAGCGTGGAAATTGCATCTAAAGATGATGAAGATGTTCTCACAGTCTTCGAAGGTATGTGCAATTTTTCTCCAAATGAATGGGTTTTAGATTCTGGATGTTCTATGCATATTTGCTCCAATAAGGAATATTTTGACACATTCCAAGAGAAGAAGACAGGTGTTGTCTCCTTGAGTGATGGATCTACATGTAACAGCACAGGTGTTGGGACAATGAAAATCAAAATGTTTGATGGAGTAGTTTGCACTTTGGGTGGCGTGGCGTATGTCCCAAAAATGTGCAGGAATCTAGTATCACTTAGTCGGTTAGACTCCAAGGGATGAAAGGATTTTGCTGCAGGTGGAGCCATGAAAATCACACGTGGCATATGATCCTAATGACAGGAGAAAAATGCAAGGGTTTGTATCATCTGGTTGGGAGTACAGTGGTTCCCAAGACCTCGACGGAATGCTAGAAATGATATGTGCAAGGTAGTGTGGCCACACAAAGAGTCTCTTTTGCAGAAAGAATGGAGACAAGTGCTACAAGTTTCCAAGGTATAGATGATGGTGAGAGGAAGATTCTTGTTGGAAGAGAGAAATGATCGACGTCCCTCTTTGAAGTTTACTAGGACTGTTAGCTTGGGTACAATTACATAGGTACATTAGTTGTCTTGTTCGAATCAGGTGGAGTCAAGACCAAATGATTCAAGTTATGTGTACCTGGTGATGTTTTACAAGGCCAATGAAGGTTTGCGATATTTGCAAACTGGTGGAAGCACAAACAGTATATCTCTAAAGTGGTTGAAAAATAAGCCAAGGTGGAGATTATTGGGATTGTGTCTTATTTTACAACCGTTGGATTAATTTTAATCCAACAGTTGGTGTGGTCCCTCTTTAAGTTAAAGAGGTTTTACATATAAAAGCTTTCTTTTGTATGTAGGGTTAAGGCTTTTTAGGAGAAAAGGTGTAAGAGAAAAATACAGAGTGCTCTTGGTGTGAGAGTGGGTTTTTTCTCTTGTTTTTGTTCTTCGGGTTGAGAGGAAAGGGATAACGGGTGTACAAGGGTTAAGGCTTGGTTTGGGCTGCAAGCCACAAGGTACTTGTATTGTTCTAAGTTTTTTCTTTCATAGTGAAGAACAAATTCCGTCCCTCCCGTGGACGTAGGCGGTAAGGCTGAACCACGTAAATCTTTGTGTTCTTTATGGCGCATCCTTTTATTTGTCTTTGCTTGGATTATCTTTTTGTTGCTATTATATTTCTTGTGGTTCTTATTCCAAATACCCTGTTATTTTATACTGTGGGTGATTATTGTGAGGCCCCAACAGGAGTCGTTAACACGTATTCATTAATAAGGATTAACATCGTGGGAACTGTGCATTCCTTGGAAAGATCCTCACGAGACACGTGAGGTGATAGCACATGTGAGTAAGGCACACAAGAGGTAGTAGCACACGTGAGTAATGAGGGCTCTTGAGTGAAAAGAAAGCTGATCCTCAAGAAGATCCTCAAGAGACATGTGGCGAAACCCTAGTGGCTTAATGATTGATAACAAACACAATATCCCCTTTCCTAATAGGAAATGAGCATCTTTATCTCCTACCTTTTAGGATCTCGGGATCTCCCCTGTAAACAGAGATCCTCCTTGTATTGAAAGTCATTAAGCAATCAAGCACTCTTTGCCTTTGACCCCCAACTCTACCACTCAAACCTAGCACCCTAGCCCGAGATCCAGTCTCGCTCCAAATCTCGGTCTTTCTCTGTCTTTCAAAGAGACCACCCCCCAACCTAGCCTTACCCTACCTACAGTAGAATCTCTGGTTCTCCTATGGTCATAGAGAATGGCCACACGAAGGGTCAACCTTACTACCATCCCCAAAGAGTAGAGAAACATCCCAAAAAACACTAACCCAATAGTAGAGGACCAACTCGAGACGGAGACGCCCATCCAAGCTGACATCAAAATTCTCTCAAACAAGGTGTATGATTTCGAGGCACATTTCGAAACTCATTTCTAGAGGATCGAACAAACGCAAGAGGAGACGAGGAGCACTCTCCAAATCCTGCTCCAACGTTCAACTCAAGCTGAACAATCCCCCTTCACCCCCACCGCCACTCTTGCCGGCGTCCCCAACCCCAGCCGGCATGCTTCCAATCCAATCCCCACCATCTTGGAGCAGTCGAATAGGGCCAACCCAGATAGGCCACCAACCTATCAACCGGTCTCAAGCCTTTCCCCGCACCGGCCCAATGACAGAAACCCCGCTCAGTTGGAACGAGCTGAGGAAATACGTCTAGGGACTAGTGGTGGAAAGCCGCAATCGAGTGCAAGATTCGACCGTCCTACAAAAGTTGTATTTTGATTGGATCTTGTATAAGCCCACCTTGTTGTGTACACCCCTCCACAACAATGGCCACAGTACGATGGCCATAGAGGAAGCCCATAAAAGCACATCAACAAGTTCAGGGACACCCTCAGGTCGTTCACCCTGGACGGGGGACCTTAAAGTTTGTGAATTCTCAAAGTCTCTAACCGGCCCAGCATATACATGGTTCATCAACCTCACCGCTGCAAGCATTGATTCATGGGGCTGGCCAAGAAATTTCTATTGAAGTGGTTCACCCTAGAAAGGAAGCTAACGATGGCTAACCTGAGGTATGTGGAACAATGACCGAGAGAGGATCTCTTAGCCTATGTCATGAGACTCTATGAGCTAACGCACTACGTCTTCGACGAACATGCTATAGAGAAGAGTTTCATCGAACAATGCGTACAGGGCATGTGCCCCACCTACAGGATCGACATCGAGAACGTAGAAGTAGAGACGTTCAGTCAACTGTGGAGGTGTGCAGAAAGGACGACACGCACAGTCAAGGACACCTCCCCGTATGGTAGGAATTAGGCATATGTAGTTGATAGGAAGTCCAAAAGCAACGGAGGAACCAGATAGGGGCCCTACCATTGCAACATCGCCCTAGGAAAGAGAAGTGATCTACTAGTCCCTCCCCTTTCCCTTGCACAAGGGAGGAGGTAATCATGATTATGAACAAGTTAGTCGAAGATTGAGTTATCAACCTGCCCCCACCACTAGTAGGAGTGGACCTTGAGAAAGATAGACACAGCGGGAGGTGGTGCAACTTCAACCAATCACCTCACCATGACCTGATGGACTGTTTTACCCTGAGAAGGTTGTTCATACAAAAAGTGAAACTTGATGAATTTTTGAAGAGAGACCCCGCGCATGTGGAAACTAACCCCCTCCTAGCCCATACCCAGGGAAGTAGTGTCAACATGGTAGGTGCAGCCATCCAGTACCAATCCAATGTGTTGATAGAAAAGCTTGAACAAAGTCAAGAGTTACAGCAATTATTTAGCAAGCAAGAGACGAACACGACGACACGGAAGCTAGCCATTAGAGCACTGGTAGAAGTACTTAGACATCCACTATAGCCTTACAGTCATGACCGAAGCAACGTGGAGTTCACAGCGGATGACATGTTAGCCGCTGACCCCCACAACAACAGGCCATTGTATATCTTAGCAAGGATAGGTGGTTTCGAAATGAGAAGGTCAATGGTTGATCCAGGAAGCTCAGTCGACCTCATCTCCATCCACACGCTAAAGCTGATGAACATACAGAAGGAAGATCTCAAAGGCTTGCCACTAGAGGTAACAGACTTTAACGGCAACGCATCTGTTACAGAGGGGTCCATTGAGCTTCAAGTCATGATCGGCCCATTCTCTATCACCCAAGAGTTTCAGGTGATCTAAGGGAGGACCTCTTACCATGCCCTCTTAGGACGTCCCCTAATACAGGACCTGGCCCTCGTCCCCTCGACATACCACCAATGCATGAAAGCAAAACATAGGGGACACTCAATCAGGATCCCAGCCACCAGGGCTCCCTTCGACAAGCCAGAGATGCACCTACAGGATGCTATCTACTTCATAGAGCTGGTAGACGAAGGGGAAACAAGAATAGCCAAGGTTGAAGGGATGAAGCTACCTAACCTCATAGAGAGCAAGCCTGCGGAGACTGCCGAGAAGAAGAAGAGAAGCAAATGTGTATAGGTGACAAGAACCGATGGAAAGGACTATTACACCACCATCGCAGATTGCAATGATGATGAACCACCCGCAAACAAAATGGTCATCCCTGAGGGTATGAGTTTTTTTAGGTTTTTGATTTCTGATTGCTTTGTCCTGAAGATTGTTTACCAAACTTGTTCTTTAAGAAAGTGCATTATGAACTGCAATTCCCTTCCAAACATATTTGTGTAACCCTTCACAAATGCCATATTGTTTATTTTCTAATAAGAAAATCATCATAATCCTCTAACAAAGAACTCTAAGTAATGTTTCAACCAACACTATTTTATCGAATCATTTCCACAAACCGATGTCGTCGTAGTAATACCATCAGATAATAAACCACGCCCTGAGCATGAAACAGAGGTACGGCATTAAATTGAATCAAAAGTATGCCAAATAGAAAACACAAAAACCAAATATAAAATAACCAAATGATGACAAGAGTTGAAAGAGGATGTCTTAGAGTACTGCGATTAAGTTAGAGCACCTCACGAGTGCATGACGGATTCCATCGACGCAGTAGAGGAACCCTTACAAGAAATCAACCTAGTGGATGAAGGAACAGAAAAGAGGCTACTATACATATCAGCCAAATTAGGATCTGAGGACAAAGAACAACTTATCGCACTACTGAAAGGTATGGAACTCTCCTTATCAAAAAACATTAATACTTGTAAACTAGTCTAATCTGTGTATTTTCACAGAATTCCATGATGTTTTCTCCTGGTCATATGACCAGATGCCGAGACTAGACCTAGATCTTGTCAGACACTCACTCTGCATAGATCGCAAGTTTAGACCAGTGAAACAGCCGCAAAGGATTTTCAAACCGGAAGTAACCTTGAAGATTAAAGAAAAAGTAGAGCGGCTCTTGAAAGTAGGATTCATCAAGCCTATAGCACACTCCTAGTGGCTAGCCAACATAGTACCAGTAAAGAAGAAGAATGGGCAACTCAGGTTAGTGTCCCTAGCCTAGTCATTTCACGTTAGTACTCTACCCGAAAAAACTAACTTCACCTTATCGCAGGTGTTGTGTCGACTTTAGAGACTTAAACAAGGCCTGCCCTAAGGATGAGTTCCCACTACCCCAATATGGAGGTCTTGATAGATTCAACTGCGGGAAATGATCTTTTCTCCTTCTTAGATGCTTACAGTGGATATAATTAGATCTTCATGGATATCGTAGATGCACTCCACACATCCTTTACGACACTAATAGGGAATTTCTACTACAAGATTATGCCCTTTGGCCAGAAGAATGTTGGGGCCACATACCAGAGAGCGATGACTAGTGTTTTCCACAACATGATACACAAGGAAATCGAATGTTATGTGGACGACATAGTGGTTAAGGCGAAGAAGAAGGAGGATCACCCTAAGGTTCTAAGGAAAGTATTCACCCGATGTAGGGCTTTTAAGCTAAGGCTCAACCCATTGAAATGCACATTTGGAGTACAATCAGGCAAGTTTTTGGGTTGTAGAGTAGACTACAAAGGGATACACCCGGATGAGAGCAAGGTGAAGGCTATCTTAGACCTCCCACCCCTGGTTAATGAATCTCAATTGAAAACCTTCTGAGGAAAAGTCTTGTACCAGAGGAGATTCATCCCACGCATTGCACATGCAACACTACCATTAATGAAGCTAGTCAAGAAGTCTATAGAGTTCAAGTGGACCAAGGAGCACCAACAGACATTTGAAAATTTAAAACCAGCCCTCGCTAAGGCCCCAACCATGTCACTGCCCAAGGATGGGTGCAAATTCAGGATATACATCGCAGCGGGTTCTGAGGCCATAGGATGTCTATTAGCACAGGAAGATGATGAAGGAGTGGAATTTCCAATATATTATGCCAACAGGACCCTTAAGCCAGCCAAGAAGAATTACTCCCATATGGAACAATAATGTTTAGCACTGGTTTTTGCCACACAAAAATTCAGGCACTACATTCTGGGTCAAAGGGTCAGACTCATCGCAAGGAAAGACCTGATTAAATTATTTATCGATAGACCTCCCCTCTCTCGCAGACTTGTCAAGTGGATGATGTAGCTTAGTGAGTATATGATAGAATACACTCGGCCCAAGGCTATTAAGTGCCAACCAGCAGCAGACCTGTTAGCTGCCTTCCCTTCAAGTGGTGATTTTCCCATATCAGAAGAAATACCTGGAGACATACCAATGATCGTTGTGGCCAAAAGTAGCAAATGGGTCTTGACATTCGGTGGAAGTATCACTAGCACCTTAGTCGGTGCCGGGGTTACCCTAACCTCGCCCGGTGGACAAACATCCACCTATTTTTCAAGCTCCAGTTCCCTTGTTCTCACAACATAGCAGAGTATGAGGCCCTAGTCCTAGGTTTGACCAAAGCAATAGAGTCCGGTGCAAAGAAAATCAAGGTGATCGGCAACTCCAAATTGGTGATTGGCCAGCTTGATGGAAGTACAATAGTGAAGGAATTAATTATCCTACCATACAGAACCCAGATCCAGAGGCTAGTCCACAACCTGG
This sequence comes from Nelumbo nucifera, assembly GCF_055504915.1. Classification (NCBI taxonomy): domain Eukaryota; kingdom Viridiplantae; phylum Streptophyta; class Magnoliopsida; order Proteales; family Nelumbonaceae; genus Nelumbo; species Nelumbo nucifera. The sequence continues at coordinate 45,820,914 of NC_142649.1, read as the reverse complement.
ATGTAGATTTTAAGCATCAAAATAGAGCCAAGAACAGGTTCGTTGACGCACTAGCCACTTTAGGATCCAAAATATAGTCCAGCAAAGAGCCCATAGAGATCACCATCCAGTCGGTAGACAAGCAATCAACTGCCACATTGAAAGATTGGGTAAAAAGAGAAAATGAAATAACAATGGACGACTGGATATATGAAATAATCCAGAAATTGAACAGTCAGACCATAGGGACACAAGACAGCAAGCTGCTTGCAAAATTCCAAATGGTGAATGGGGTACTATATCAAAGATAGTCAGACAGGGTAAGAATGAGATGCCTGGGAAAAGATGAGGCCAAAGTGGTCCTGAATGAAACACATAAGACCCATTGTAGGGATATTACAAGCACCCTATTCAAAAAATTACAAAGGGTAGGGTATTACTGGCCTGTGATGAAGTTAGACTCTGCCAAGGTACAACGCAAATGCAATAAGTGCATCCCGCAAGTAGATGGAAGAGAATGCCTTGTGGTTTGTGAGGAAGACTGTACGCTACCTATAGACACAACATTGAGGAGAAAGCTCCTATCTAAGGCTAGGCGGTTTTACCTCCAAGAGGGGATACTATACAGGAAGTCACATACGGGGAAACCTTTGCGATGCCTGGCTGGCGATGAGATTGAAGAAATACTAGAGGCAGCCCATAGCTCCAAACCGGCCACCCACCATGGACAGCTAGCACTATACAATCATATCCTGCACTTAGGCTTCTATTGGCCAACCATGATGGAGGATACTCAGAGACATGTAAGCAAATACCACAAGTGCCAAATCCATGCTGAGAGGATCCACAAATCCGCCAACAGCCTTCACCCAATTATCACACCCTGGCCCTTCCATACTTGGGGAGTAGACCTCATAGGCAAGATCCATCCCCCTTCCAGAGGGTACTGCTTTATCATAGTAGCCACAGATTATTTCACCAAATGGGCAGAGGCCATACCCTTGCAAAGAATCTGTGTAGAAAACATAGTCAACTTCCTTAGGCAGAACATAGTTCATAGATTCGGAGTCCCAATGAGGATTCTGATAGACAATGGCCTATCCATCAAAACTTAGGAAGTTTGTGACCTTCTAGGGCAATACGGCGCAAAATTAGGGACATCAACAACATACTACCCACAAGGCAATGGACAAGCAGAAGCCACAAACAAGATCCTACTAAGGATGTTGAGTAAAACAGTGGCCAGCAATCAAAAGGACTAGGTAGAAAAGCTGTAAGAAACAGTCTGGGCCTATTGCACCACTATTAGGAAGAGCACACAGGCGATGCCCTACTCATTAGTATATGGCCATGAAGAAATACTACTAGTAGAAATACGGGTTGTATCTGCCCAAGTAGCCTTTGCAATGGGGAAGAAGGTTAGACCTGAAGATATGGACCACTTACTCACATATAAGCTAGAAGCCATAGATGAAGTCAGAGACAGGGCCATGCAAAGACAGACCAAATACAAACAAGCCCCAACCACAAACTTCAACAGACTATTGAAACCTAGAAACTTGAAAGAATGAGACAAGGTACTCAAAACGACGATAAATGTTAAACAAGGTAAGTCTGTGGGAAAATTCACCCCAACATGGGAAGGGCCATATGTGATAAAAGAGTCTCATGCATCGGGCTATTATGTATTAAAGACTATAGACATAGAGGAACAGAATGAAACAATCAATGGCTACTAGCTAAAACCTTACTTTGAGTAATACTATACTTATGTAATTCCATTACTGCATGTACTTACTTCAGGAGTAAATGTATAGTGCCTCAATGTCTTTGCTTTCTTATGCACTTGTACACTACTTTTAAATAATTGTGATCAATTCCAAGTACATATATCAGCAGTTCGCGTTCTGCAATAAAGTTTCTTTTATAGTCATGTTTGCAATAAAGTCTCAATATACTTTCATAATGTGACAAATCTATAGCTCAATGATTTGAACGATATAATTTGTGTACTAACCTTCAGACATGCTCTCCACATGCACTCTAGTCTCCTGGAAATCCCAGGATTGCACTGAATTTCCTTGGTAACCCCAGGAAGGCCCTGGCAACCCCAAGTGTGCTCTCATCTCCTGGCAACCCCAGGATTGCACTTAACTCCCCCGGCAACCCCAAGAAGGCCCTAGTAACCCCAGGCACGCTCATATTCCCTGGCAACCACAGGAAGGCTCTAGAAACCCCAGGCGCACTCAGATTCCCCGGCAACCCCAAGCGCTCTCATATTCCTTGGCAACCCCAAGCGCATTCAGATCCCCCAACAACCTCGGGAAGGCCCTAGCAACCCCAGGCGCGCTCACATTCCCAGGCAACCGCAGGAAGGCCCTAGAAACCCCAGGCGCACTCAGATTCCCCAGCAACCCCGAAAAGGCCTTAGCAACCCCAAGCTAGCACTCTAATTCCCCAGCAACCCCAGGAAGGCCCTGGCAGCCCCAGGCACGCTCATATCACTTGGCAACCCCAAACATGTACTCACATTCCTTGGCAACCCCAGAAGAGATTCTTATGGAATCAAGTATGATCTTCCCCCAATCTATGCATACAAATACTTTACCTACTTGCAAATGCACCTGTCTAAGTAAAAACGAAGTCAAACCATCTAACGCAAATTATAGTCCTCTGTCAGGAGCAACAACCTATTCCAACTATTGTTATTTTACTTACTCTAAAAATAATGCTCAACTAGTTTCTCCCATGCGATGGCTAAAACCTCACTAGCAAACGTCACCAAATATGGTTGCGATGAAACTAAATTCATGCTTATTATTTACACTACGACTAAATCCCAACCGCATCATACATGAAGGGCCTCGCCTTCTTAAGGCACAACCCTCGATCCTTGAGAGGGTAGCAAAACCGCATTTCCCAAACAAAATAACTCAAACCTCCCTCGCTATGAGTACATTAATTATCTACTTATGTACATAACGTTATTTGGGATGACTCCTTCATAACTGATAGTATCTCACCGCTTATTCTTTTCTACCAATTTGCGATAAAGTACCATGATTGCACCGATACTCAACTGCGATAGAGCCCAATGCGTGCTCGACTTAAAAAGTACTTGAATCCCCGACACGAGTTTGCTCTCAATGTTAGTGGCAAGTTACAACTCCCTCTTCCTCTTCTTTCTTTCTCTCTCAAAAGCGTTTTCTACTTGCACTAAGCCTCTAAACTGAGTGCACACAATTACCTTCTTTCTATAAAAGTTTGCATACCGGTTACACTCACAATAGTAGATTGTGATTATGTTCCAGGATACATACGAAAAGTGTTTATGATAGAGTACAATTTTGAACGATTTATCCACCATTCAGAACCTGCATTGATACATGTTGCAATAAAAATTCACAGAGCATGCTATTTCCAAGCCACATTTCACACAAATTCAAACTTTTTTCCTACACACTAGCATGCGATAAAATTGTATTACAAAGGCGAAAACTATAACCAAGCTTTCTTGGAAATATTTGTGAAAGAAACTCTAATACAACGATAAAACCTTTCTGTTCGATTAGATTTTCTTTGCATCAGAACTCGAATGTAATACACCAGGGTCAAAATGCACATTGGCACTACAACAAAACACCGGTGCAAAGCACTTGGAAACTGGTATATTTGTGTTGCAATGATTAAGCAATGGATACTCAAACCTCCTAAGGAGTTCGCATCCTCCTACAAAAAGGATCAAATACCCTTCTCTACGCGCATGCTATAAATTGTTTACATTATAACCTTATCGCAATAGGCAAAGTTTTGGGAAGCAAAGCCATAGCAGATTGCCTCCCCTCTTCAAAATAATTTGTGATTTAGGGAAAATCATAATAAGCTGGGAACAAGGAAACACAGAAGAACGTCCAGTCATGATGATTAATGAGAATATAATTTATCATATTTTTATCCCCAATTATTCCGTCTTTTATACTGAATTAGCACCTAATTGGACTCATATTTCTGTTTAGGGCATGAAAGAAGGCATCAGGAGCAAAGAAAGACAAATCGGATGATTTTTCACAGTTTCGACATCGTTTAGTAATCTGGGCCTAACTCGCGTATCCAAACTCCATATGGGTTGCTTCAAGATCCACTGGAAAGATAAGAGAAAAATCCACAACTTTCATATTTTGGGCTTTTGCAGATTCTGTTAGACAGTTTTGTATGCCCTTAGCTTCAATCAGAATGATGTACTTTATGAGTTTATTGTAAATGAATAAAGATACATATTTGATTCATGTTCCCTTGGTATGTTTCTGTGTAATACCCTTAACTGGACACTTAATGAGACTCGTGTTAGTTTAGAATGTTCACAGCCAGTGGATCGGTCTGGGGAGACCTATCCTGACAAGGCTGACACTGTGGTGCCACCAAGTCGGTTGGGGTGGCCTGTCTCAACTGCCAGGGTGAGACCCTAGGCACATACAGTGTAGGATTAATTGAATCTTTGAACTGGACCAGATTTCCAGTATTGCCCTAGACCTTGGAGATTGATGGGCAAAACTGGAAAGTTACACCCGACCCCTAGACTCGATTATGATGCTGCACTAGGTGTCGGATTGGGTTGTCTTTGATATGCCAATCAGTGAGATCCTTAGCGGGGGTCAAAACTAGGTATGTTGGGACAGTCCGAGAATTCATCTGAGTGGGTGATCATAGTGACAGGAACAGCCCCTTTGTTGGACAAAGGTAATGATCAGGGATGCACTCTCACTGATGGAAACCAAGACTGCCGGCAGCCGATTTCAACCGTTGAGATTTGTTTTGCAAAGTATATTTTATATGAGATATAAAAGTATATATATTATGGTTTCCAAAATGTTTGCAAAAGGTTTTAATTCCCGGGATCCATAGAAGTTGAGAGTGCAACACTGTTCCTTGCAGCCGAGGGAGAGGTCTTCTCTTGTCGGGCAGTGTATGATCATTATGGGCTGAGAGGTTGAGTGTAAGACCATTGAGGATAATACCTGATGGGCTAATCTTGCATCTGCCCACAGTCCCTGGGTGTTACAAGGTGGCTTGGCCCAGGGACCACTTAGGGTAAGTGTTGGGCCCATAGAGCCCATTCGATGGGTTTCAGGGGGTGCACTGTCTTTAACAGTGTATTCGGCCAGGCCTTGTAACAAAGGCTGGGCCGGCCGAACCCATGTGGCTGATGTGTAGATCAATGCTTGGGTCCCACGCCATACAAGGAAGCCCAACTGGGCAACAGTTAGGAAGGTTAAGTGAGCACATAAGCTTAATGGGCCTAAAGCCCATTTTGAACTGGGCTGTTTATTTAGTTAATAAAGGGGCGAATTCTGAAGTGGATCAGCTAATAGGATTGGGCTTACACCCTATCCACTTAGAGAGTCCAAGATTAGATCTTGAAACCTCCTAATTAGATTAGGAGATGGCTGATCTGATCTGCAGATAAGATAAGGATTATCCCTTATCACTTAAAGGGACTTCTAACCCAAATATGATTTGGATTAGCAACTCCTAATCTGATTAGGAGCTGATCCCTTTAAGATTACAAAAGAAGAAGGGGGCGGCAGCTTTTAGATATACACAGACAACAGATCTCCTCTAGTGCAAAAATCAAGAAGAGAGAATTCTGCTCCCTGCGAATACTCTCTTGCCGCCTCCCTGTTCTTGCTGCCCTGTTTGCCAGTTCGATCTCCAGTTGTGGGAGAAGTCAAGATTGGATCTTGACATCGGTTCTTTGAGAAATGATTGAAAGGAAGTTGTGCTCACGTACCATCTTGCTGATCCTTGCGAAGGACAAAGTTCTTAGAGAAGAACACTGCTGATTCCGCTCCACCTGCACTGCGCCATCTTCAGTGGAGCAGTCTTTGGTTCCTTCCTTGGGCGTGAACACCTTCGTTGGGAGATACTACTTCTCCGTATCAGGTATAATTCTCTCCTGCTACTTTTGGTTCAGATCTGATTCAGTTTAAGGTTCAAGAATGTTCCTTGAAAATATGATTTTCTAAATAGGGAATGTGATTCCCAGTTGAAGGGAGAGAAAAATTTTTGAAATTCGCCCCTTAATCCGCAATCTTTGGGCGTCCATGGGATGGATCTCTCATCCCTTCAGATTCGGCCTGCATCGAAGTCAAATCCGGGCCCGAAGTCGCGGCAATTTTATAGGAAGGCCCAATCCGCAGCTGAAGCCCAACTTGCAGAAAAGCCTGGCTGAAGCCCAATTCGTAGAGGAGGTCTAATACGAATCCAAGAATAAGAAACTGAGAAGAGTCCTTCCAAATCTAAATTCTTGATGTAATCTTAGAGAGATAAGAGGATTGAGTTCATTAGATAAAAAAATAAGATTAGAATTAGGATAGGACTTTCCATTCTTGTAAAGATCAACTTCAAGAGGAAGTAGGAGACCACCCCCTCCCCTTTAAAATATATAAAGGAGGGGGCAGACCAGCTTTAGGCATCACACAATCACTCACTTCCTGATTTGAATCAAGAAAAAAAGAAGCAATCAGCCAAGAATTTCCAAGAATTCAAGAAACGTGGAGGAGGAGATTAAGAATTCAAGAATCCCCAAGAACAAGGTAGCGGCAAGAAGAGGAGATCTCAGCACCATGGGCGAATTCAAGAGTTCTTTCTTTCTCTTTGTTTGCTTTTGTTTCTTGCTAGGACTGTGGAAAGCCTAACCATGATAATGAATATATTTTTATCTCTATGATTTTTCCAAGATTATGATTCCTATCTATGAATTATTTGCTTAATGCGATTAGGAGTGACCATCTCTTAATTGATTTGGTGTATATGAATGAATCGGGAGAGGAATTTATATACTCGACTACATAATTCATGGTGTGAATTGAATGGCATATAGGGATATATACACATGATTCATCTGAATATTTGAGTTTTTCTTTCACTTAATGCATTTCTATTATTGAGAACTCTAGTCGAGGGATCAAGGGGTTATTTGATAGAAATAGGTTTAATATATCTTGGGAAAGAATATTGAATAAAATTGGGAAAAACTTCAACTTATGGAATCTTGGTTAATTGAACCCATCAATATTCATTACATTGGTTAGGTGGACCAAAGGTCCTAGCGATTTCATCATTTGCATATTCGATTAGTGATCACCCTTGCTTTTACTTTCTTTGCTCCAATTTTATTATCAGTAGTTCTTGCTCAATTCCAAATTTCGATTGTCCAAATAATTAGGAAAAACTATGATTCTAATACTTATTTTGTTAAATCCCCGTGAAAACGATATTATTATACTACTTGATAACTAGTACACTTGCTAGGGTTATATATTTATAGCTATCAATGACAGTTCATCAACTATCTGATTTAAGTTTTCCTTAAGTCCTATCTGTTACCTAATCAAACCACATGTCACATTTCAGACCATAATTTCACGCTCAAACCCAACCCACACACAATTGTAATAGCGATAAAGCAACTAAGGCACAGATAATCAAAAGCAATTTAGCAAAAAAAATTATTTACATTTCATTTACATCATCTTTCATTTACACTTTTACATTCGAGAGTTAGCCTATTCCTGCCTCATCGTGACGATGGATTCGAAAGCCTAGTCGCACCCTTCAAAGCTTTTAAGATCTTCCAATTCCGCTTCATACACAGCGAGGATCTTCTGCTGCCTCGACTGTTCAGCCTTGGGCTCCTCAAGTTTGCTTGCAACCTTGGTGATACTAGCTTCAACTATCTTCCAGCGAAGGCACACATCCTTCATTGAACGGAATAATACAGACTATGACACCTGGAGGGCCTTCCAAAATGCATGAGCCAGCATCACAACCCGGTGCTTGATGTGAGGCATGTCGAACCCCATCGCAGTAAAAGTCTTGCATGCCTCTAGCCAACAGGCGAAATCTGACCACAAAAGCTCTTCAACGGGCAGGTTCATTATGCGACCAATCATGGTCACAACAATATTCAGCGCAGGCCCCACAACCACTGGATGAAAGTTGAAAGTTGAAAGTTGGAAGCCACCCATACTGTATGACCGTCGAGGCAAACTTGGCCACCGAGCCGAAAACAGAATACTTATCACCCTTACGACAACCTTGAACCTCCACGGGATCCACAGTTTGGTAGCCCAAAGGGGGGATATCATGTTTGTCACAGTATTCCCTCAATTCCTGATATATTTGGGCCAGTTCCTCCTCATAGGGCAATTCTACAAACGGGAAAATAATTTCAGGTTTCGTACCCCCATCTCCCGGTAGAACCTCCAAACCCTTAGTGGCCCCAACCTCCCCAACTGGGGCTTCCGACACGTCAACAGACCTAGGCCCTGAGACCCCAGGGACTTCGGCAGCAACATCCGCAGATGGGATTGAAGCTTCTTCACGATGCACTGCTGTCTTGGAGCCAACAGGAACCTCCTCCCGCCCCGCAACCCCAAGAATAGTTTCCCTAGTACCAACATGCTCAGACGCCTCAGGAACTAAAAAGGGGGGCTACGCTGATCTCAGATCCTCCACTAACCGCCTAATAATAGGCGTGATAAGCACGATGGCAGGGACTGCACCAAATGGACCCTATGATTAAGTAACACAAAACAGTCAGCAAAATAAAACTTAACGCGGCAACACCCTAACGCAAAATCAACAATAAACTTACACATACCTCCTCGGCCGCAACATTGGCACCCGATGTCTCTGAACTAGGACGAGCCTCATCAGCTTCCACGCGCTTCAACACAAAAGACTATAAACAGTTTAATAACGACAATAGTAAGACAAAGATAATAGCAACGACAACCAAATAGTTCCCGAAAGACAAAACCAACTTACTAGAACAGCTTCCCCAAGAGGAGCTTCTGGAACGTCCACATCCACCTGGATGTCGTTGCTTTCCATTGACTGTGAGAATGACAAAACCATAAACTACCTAGTTAGTCAAGATAAAGTTGACTCAAATAAAAGAAAGAAGTAGACGGAGTCATATACCGAATCACTATCTGTGGGACCCCGCTTCGGACGAGGGGGAGCCTTCCTCTTCCTTCGCCCACTCGAGAAGCGAATGATGGCACCCCCGGGAGAGAGCGCCGAAACCGTCAAACCTACTGGCTCAATGGCCAGCACAGTCTTCTCCACAGGAGGCGACACTGCAGAGCCCGGACCACCCTCAGCATGAACCTCCCACGCATGCGATGAAGTCGCAGCTGAATCAATAGACCCCGGCACAAGCACAGACTGGAAAGAGCGTAGCACCCTCGCTGACCTTGGCCTTTCCGCAATAGGGGGACAACTTCTTTACCCCTCCTCAAAAATTGAGGGCCTCCGCGTGCACTTAGCCCCCACCATTGGTGATCGCGGTACAGTGGAGGACAGAATGAACCCCTAATTCACGGCATGACCCTTCAGAGGATCCAAAACATGACAGAGGTGGAGGCTCCTCCTCACCAACTCCTGAAAACCCCCAAACAATGCGCAAAGATAAGAAAAATGAAGGGGCTTGCAACCCTGACCCCTTACAAGCCTCGTAGTCGGGAACCGCGAACAACCCAAAAAAGTGTGATCATGACGTCGAACCTAGAAGACATCCTCCCTTGAAGACTTTAGGAACTGACCACCGATATAGTCATACCTAAACTGACGCATCACCCAGTCTGGCGGCAACCAACTGTGTGCTTCGCCCGTGTGATCAAGGTACGCCATCAGGCCCACCACTCCAGGCCATGTTACCAGTCGCGCCACACCCGCAGCAGGACTATTAACATCCACCACACACTGCTAATCGCCATCACTAAAAACAGACAAGCCAACGCAAAACGGCATTGCATGATGAACAAGATGAGCATATGGCCTCCATATAATACCATCAAGGGAGGCCAGCCTCATGTTGATCTCAACCATCTTAAAACTCTTATTCCGGGCAGCTGGAAGCCAACGTTTGCCTCTACAAAATTCAAACACCTTCACCTTGAATTCCTCACCCCACAAAGTGGCAACGAGAACCCGCATGCACGAAAGAGGGCGTGGAGTGACAGTAAGATTGAGGCACTCACACAAGAACATCCAGAGGAACGGCGCACAAACATTACTAATACGCCTCTTGCAGCTCAGGTCCACTACCTGATGGATAGTGTCGTCCATATGCTCATAAAGGTACCCTAAGAACATCGAAGCTAGAGGCAGCTGATGGCCACTAGCAGCAAGGACAGCCAGTGGAACCAAAGTTGTACGCAGGCCGTAGTCGGGAAGCCCATAAAAAAGGAATCGAGAAGCAATATAAAGAACAAAAGTAGCAAGATGGCACTGACTATCTATGCCCCTCACCATTACATCCCTTGCACCGTGAGACTCGAACTAGAACTCCAGCCATTGATCTAATGGCATCTTCCCCCGAGAACTGTTGGAGGTGTTAGGTAGATACGGCATCCCCAATGGGTAAAGCCAATAGGGCAGCTACATCTTCCACTGTAACGGTGAACTCCCTAAAAGCCCCAACGAATGTGTGGGTACAACAGCACCAGTGCTCCAACAACTGCCCCATGTACTTTACCCTCTCCCTACCAGAAAGACCCATGTAGCAATCCACAAAACTAAGCAGACCAGAATCCTACAACATTCAACAGTGCAAAGGGTTTTTGAAGACGTATCCTGCCCAAGCAGTATAGCTATTAGGGGATTTCGCACTATCAGTTCTGGACTCCTGACACTTATAGGATACAGACTGGTTCGACTACCCACATAAACACAGCAACTCGTTGCTACCAATGGGATCGGATATACCCTCCACACCCATCGAAACCTGGATTGGAGGCCAAAATCCTTGTTCCCCTTCGGCTGATATAGCCGCCTCCCTTTCCAGCAATAGTTCTGTTGTGTTTACCTCCCTAATGAAATCATAAAAGGGACACTCAACCCTCTTCTCCCCTTTCTTCTGGCAATGAGCCATGGCGAATAAAAATCAAGGGACAAAAAAATATGAAACAAAAGAGGCAACAAAGGACACGAAGAGCACTACCGAGACGATAGCAAGAAGGTAAAAAGGAGAGCCGATGTGGTCTCCCTACACTTTTGTAGAGATTTCCCCATGCATACAGAATGCCAAATGGCACTGGAAAAGATGAACAGACACCAATAGAAAGGAGACAGTCGACAGCAGTAATTCCTAGTGTCTTTTGCCAATTTTCGTCCTGTCAATGGTCAAGGGGGACTGAAACACACAAACAGAGCGTAGCATTGACTATTGATAGGAAGGAAATCGCCAAAAGACGAGCGGGTGGGGGCTAAACCGTGGAATGCAAGAAATCCCCACCGCAGACACAAGGCGCACATCATCTATACAAAACCACAAAATAAGGTAAATTCCCAAACCCAACGCACGCAAACGAACACACCAAAAGACTTGAAAAATGAGGAAGCAAGTGCTTATCGACAAGTTTACACTTATCGATAAGTAGGGGGCTAATGCAGGTATATAGTGTTCATCTAGACCCTCAGAGAACATTAAACACTATATTGATACCACATGAATGCATGCGAACGGTCTACAATCAACTTTCCTTCTACGATGAACTGGCAATGCACCACAGGCCTGCAATGAACCCACAGTGCGCATCGCAGAACCGCAATAAACCCGTAGTTCATTGCATGCTCTCGATGAGCCCACTCACAGCCCGAGCCAAGGCAAACCTGGGCTGAACCTGTGGCGAGACCCGCACATGCTCAAACCTGTGATAAACCCATGGCCCATTAAGGCACACAAGGGGAGGTAGCACACGTGAGTAATGAGGGCTCTTGATTTAAAAGAAAATTGATCCTCAAGAAGATCCTCATGAGACACATGGCGAAACCCTAGTGGTGCACTTAATGATTGACAGCAAACACAATATCCCCTTTCCTAATAGGAAACGAGCATCTTTGTCTCCTACCTTTTAGGATCTCGAGATCTCCATAAATAGAGATCCTCCTCGTATTGAAAGTCATTGAGAAATTAAGCACTCTTTGCCTTTGACCCCCAACTCTACCACTCAAGCCTAGCACCCTAGCCCGAGATCTTGTCTCACTCCAACTCTCGGTCTTTCTCTGTCTTTCAAAGAGACAACCCCCAACTTAGCCTTACCCTACCTACAACAGGAATAACAAATATGTTTTCCTTTAACACTCCACTTAAATAAATTAATAGATGTGAAAAAGTCATTAATAGTCCACACTACTTTGCATGCGTTTTAAAATTTTGATTTCTTGACAAATTAAAAGTCTTAATGTTATTAAAATTTTTTAAGTATACATTTATTTTATTATTATGACTTCTATAATTATAAACAAATAATGAAAAATTAAATTAAATTGTTCCATATACAACTATGGAGACAAATTGTAAATTATTAAGATGATAAGCCAAGTGTTGAGTAATATTTATATTCTTGATTGTTTAAATACATTACTAGACAACATCAATCAAATGTTACATGCGTTAGATAAAAATTGGGGATATCAAGACTTAGGTGGCATTTGATAAATCTAAAATATGAAATATGAAAAGTTAAAAAGATATTAAAAGTGTCTGAAATTGGAAAAGAAACACAGGCGCTTCTTGACTTTTTAGAGGCTTTGAAGAGAGAATGTTGTTTGTGTTGGATCAAATCTTTAGCATCTGAAATTCCCTGATTTTACTATATTACCTCTAAAACAAACTATTTGGTAATTTTGTATTCAATTTGTATTATTTTATATAAAATAATTTATCAAATTTAAAATAATATTTACTAAATATTAAATAAAATAATTAATAATTAATAAAAATATTAAATTAAATAACACTTATTAAGTATTAAGTAATAATAAATAGTTAATTTTTAATAACTACTAACTAATAATTAATAATTAAACATAAACAAATCAAGGGTTTTTATCAATAACAAAGTAATAATAATATGGTTGAGTTTTTATCAATAACAAATCAATGACTTCAGTGATACCGAAGTACCCCTTTCAATATTAAAACATAAACAAATCAAACAAATTAAACATAAACAAATCAAAATATTTAAACATAAACACATCAAAATAAAGAAGAATATACCTTCATCATTTAAAGAAGAAGAGGAAAAAGAAGACGACACCTTCACTGCTTGTTAACCTTTGGCTAAGTGTCCAACATGAGGATGCTACGCAAACCCCTAAAAAATGAAGAATACGGTGACAAATCCGATATTTGACAATGAATAAGCAAAAATGAGATAAAAGAAAGATTTGCAGCCATTTAAATAGGGGCAAAATCATGTCATTTTGAAAATATTTGGGAGTAGTTTCGACTTTGTTCTAGCTCTGAAACACATTAAGAACCAGGCCACACACTTTTAATTTTAGATCTGAAAACAAAATTCAAATCATTTTTCAGAAATAACACAAAACGGGTCTGGTGTCTGAAAAGCATATTTTGCAAACACTAAACCTCTAAAAAGCATTATCAAATGCCCCCTTAGTCCTTTTATGCTTAAGAATTTGTAGAATGTCTTAAGAATTCATCATTAATACAACTATCATCTTGTCATTTCATAAGTAATGTATTTTTTACGATATGAATAATCTAGGTTTTAAAAGAAACTAATATAAGAATTTTGTAATCTTTTTCCTTTTTTCATTTCGCATGAAATTCAAAGTTATCTTATACATAGTTCATAATTTTTACTCAAAAATATCATATTTCCACTATGTTTTTGTTTTCATTTGTCTTATCTCTCTAATATAGTATATACAATTATTTTAATATACATTATACTTTCATATCTTGGACCAAAACTTGTATTGAGTTTAGTCTAACTGTTCATTTGGTATTATTATACCCACTATGTTTTTTTTTTCATTTGTCTTATTTCTCTAAGACAAAATACAATTATTTTTTATACACATAATATTTTCATACCTTGTACCGAAACTATGATAAAAATGTTTATAACTAAGTCCATCATCTATCTACGTAATAAAAATGTTTATAATACTTAAAGATAACTCAGTGACAAAATATAACGAAATCCATTATATATCCACATATAAAAAAATGTTCATCATATATCAAATTGTAATGATAATATGAATAGTATATCACCTAATGATTAAAGGTAGATTTACAAAATTATGATAAATGAGATTTTAAATACAAATTATTTTCTAATTACTTGTGGAAGCTTTGAAAATACATTAAGTTTTGTTGTCTCAATAGATAGAATATTAATTGCTCTAAACACATTATCATTACTTCCTCATTACTTATGCTCATGCTCATGAGTTATTACAAAACCTATTGTCTTACAGTGGATATTAATATCTTATTTAAATGACCCAAATTTGTCTGCAATAGATGAAATTTATGCCTCCATATTAATATGTATCTGCAATATTTTTTATTTATTTGCCTCATTTTCTTTAGTTTTTTTATTCTTCTTTTTTAAACTACTCGTGTCTATAGAGGTTAAAATGTTAGGTTGAGGAACTAATTGGCCTTCATCACCTAAATCGACATCGTTACTAATATGCATTTTATCATTTTCTACATCGTCTACTTTCATATAATGCATAACTTCTTCAAAAGTTTCAACTGATTGCTAGTTGCCCTATATTTTCAATAAATTTCTCTAAATTCTAAAAACCATTTGAATTTCATACAATACAAGTCACCCGCATCCTTATGATCCTAACATTATAAATAAGAAAAGTTATATCAAAAGATAAATAAATAAAGAAATAAACAAAAGACATCACTAGATATTATAAAAGATAATGAATGGATGAATAAGTTACCTTTAATAATCATCTTTGTATTATCCCCACCTATAATCACATTTTTTTAACATTTAAACAATTACAAAGTATTTTTGTTTAAACCATTTAAAACCTAAAATCAATATGAAGATTTGCTTATAAACTATAATTAAGAATCCTTTACCCAATTATAATATATAACTATTTTTTAAACTAATATGACATTTTCACATGAGCTCAGTAATTAATTTTTATAAACTTTCAATCAATGTCTTATCTTCTTCATCAAGTCACTTGTCTTATTTCAACATTAGTAAACATCTTTCCAACTAAAGATAATTGTTCAAAATTATATGAGAAATTTTGACAACAAAATTTATAAATATGTAGAATTTAATAAACCAATATAAATTTTATAAAAATATCAAAATATAATAAGCATAAAAAAACTATAATATAATTCATTAAATATATCCTAATGAAAAGGAAAAAAATACATATAAAGCAACAATAAGAAAATGTATCATATATTTAATAACTAATAAAATATATCTAAATAAAAAACACTACATGAAAAAGATAAAACACTCAAACATCCTACATAATAACACAACAATTAGACTTTAGTTTTTGCTCTTCAGTTGTTAAACATATTGTATTAAGCTAAAATATTCCTAAAATTAACATATTGATCATTACGAATAGTGGTAATAATATACTCCACTTCATCATTTTCGTCTATTTCATCTTCATGATCTTCATCAACTAATTCTCTATCGGATTTGTAGTCATTTTTCTCTTTATCAAGTTATGGAGAAAATATCAAGCCATGGTAATTCGTGTTTGTATTTGATTTGAGAATAATGACGATTTAATAACAATTTTTTAACATTATTTTTAATTTTGTTTAAACATTCTAAATCACCTCTTTATAACATTCATTGCTTTGGTGTTTTATGTTAAAATACCCTTAAGCAATACGTGATTATCGCTCATCCCTTTATTTACTGAAATAATATTATCATTATATGAAAAAAGAATTTTATATTGTAATACTCGACATCAATCAAATAATAATGACCTTAACATATACTCTTTAATAGTATATGGTTGTTGCTCATCCATCTATTTACTAGGATGATATTATTGACCTTTATATGAGAAAATAATTATAAAATATAATATGTAGCATCGACCAAATAATAATGACATTGATATGTACTCTTTTATAACACATGGTTACCACTAATTTCTCTATATATTGATATAATATTATTAATCTTTATATGAGAAAAAAAGCATATACATTGCAATACTCGACATCAACTAAATAATGACATTAACACATACAAAGTATAACAAAAATGTATGTCAACAAATAAAATTAAATGTTAAACAAATTAATCAGTACGAACATAATTATTTATCTTAAGGGATCTTTAATCATTAAGCCTAAAAGTTGCATCTTCAAGCATATAACAATTGTATGCAAAGCCCTTCCAACCATATAACACATAAATAAATTATATGTCAGTTAAGCATACACCTAACACATTGATGACAATATTTATCTTCTTGTTCGATATTTTAATTTGTCCTCAATATGAATAGTAATCGAAACCATTGTACCATTTAGAGCCCAAGAAAATTCTATGATATAAAAAACAATTCTAATTTAACATAGTGTATTAAAACACAATGTAATAATAGTAATTAATAAAATAATCAAATTATATAATACCTTGAAGCATTTCTACTTATCGTTGGTACAGTCTTCCTTAATGGGCTCAAGGTTTTTAAGAACACCAATTAAATTGATGACTTACAATTTCTCCATTCTT
Source organism: Nelumbo nucifera (assembly GCF_055504915.1). Taxonomy (NCBI): domain Eukaryota; kingdom Viridiplantae; phylum Streptophyta; class Magnoliopsida; order Proteales; family Nelumbonaceae; genus Nelumbo; species Nelumbo nucifera. Next base: position 45,804,343 of record NC_142649.1, on the reverse strand, counting down.
AGAAAATAAACACTAAGGTAGTGTTTGATTACTCTTTTTAGATGTCTGTGATCTGAATTAGTTGCTTTTTAGGTGCCACAGACGTTTGGTATTTCCTCTTAATACTATATTTGAAATACATTTTCAGATCTTAATTCGTAAGTGGTGGGGCGGGTGCTTAATGCACTTAGATGGTATTCATATGTATGTAAAAGACAATATTGTCTTTAAAGAAATTTTAAAATGACATTGTTTGTCCTTCATATAAAACTCAAAAATTGGGTCATTCGACCCTCTCTTCGAACTGAAGAAGCTCCACTACCATTTCTATCACTTCAAACCCTCTTTGCACCTGATCAAGCTCCACTGTCGTTTCTATCTCTTCGAACCCTCTCTTTGAACTAAAAAAGCTCTCTTACAGGTATGGTTTCTTGCTTCGATTTCTCTCCACAATTTTAGTTTTATTTTGCTTCGATTTCTCTCCATTGTAGTGTGCATACAGTGTTTCGATTTCAATTTTAGCCCAATATTAATAATTCATTTGTATGATGAATATGCTTATCCATTTGTATGATGAATATTCGTTTGTTTGATGATTCATTTTGTTGTATCTAAATTTATATTGAATTCTCAGTTCATGAAAGAATATTGTGGAACTTTTTTTTTGTTTTCTATCAGTTTGTGTGTTTATAAGGAGAAAAGCAACTGCATTTTTTAATCCAAAGCTATTCCTATTGAACAGATAATGGGTAAATATCAAACGGACCCTTAGGAGTTGTGTGGGTGTGTTGAAGCTTTTTGAAGGAGTTCAAGACAACATGTTTAGATGTCAATGGGGTAGCATCATTTTTTGTTCATTATTTTAACATTTATTAAATTTTAATTATTTTATTATTTTTTATTGTGAGTAATTATTTGTTATTAATTTAATTACATTATTTATTAATCATTAAATATTTTTTTGTAATTATTAAAAATTATTATGTATTTAAAAATTTTTATTCGTGTTAGCTCAATATTATTAATTATTAATTAGTAACCATTAATTTGTATTGGTTATTTCAATTTTTATTATATTTTAATCATTTTATTATTTTTAATAGTGAGTAATTAATTTTTATTACTTTAGTTATGTTATTTATTAATTATTAATTGTTTTTCATAATTATTACATATTTTATTAATTTTTTGGTATGATTTCAATATTATTTTGAATTTGATAAATTATTTTCTAAGAAATAGTACAAATTTAGCTCAAATATACCTAATAGTCTATTTTATGGGTAAAATAGTAAAATTAGGGCATTTCAGAAGTTAAAGGTTTGGTACAACACAAACAAGCCTAAGTATTCAGAGCCTCTAAAAAGTATAAAAGCACCAATGCCTCTTTTTAGATTTTAGACACTTTTAATATCTTTTTAACTTTTCAGATTTATCAAACGCTACCTAATAGTTCTATTTTTATGGTGATGAGTCAATTCATAAAAATTTGCAATAATTTCTTATATCAATAAATTCGTAGCACTCCTCAACCTCCCAATATCTATAACCATCTCACATAATATACAAAAAGTGTTTATCCATTTCAAATTTATTCACATAATCCATTTTTCATGTTTACTATATAATATTAACCAATATCTTATTATTGTAATATTAACCAATACCTTATTTTCAAAAGAATAGAAAAATCCATGTAAATGTCAGTCGATGGAAAAATTCATTGTGTAAAAGTCAATCAATTTAAAATTGCTAGACCGTTGGGAACTTTTAAGTGAGAATGAATGTAAAAGTACATCGATTTTACAAATGTACCATTTACATTGATTACCAATATAAGTTAACCAAAAAACATGATTACATTGATTTTCAATGTAAATTTTACATGGCAAACAAACAACTATAAAAGTGCATTGAGTGTAGAATTTTGCACCAATCCACATTTATACCGAAAACAAACGGGTGTGAATGTGAGCCGATAGTTGAGTTTTACGTCGATTCACATTTACACCTCAATTAAATGCAGCATAACATAATATAATATCACATGCTTAGCAAGACAATAAATAACATTACCATAGAACAAATAATCTAGGTATTATGAGCACATTTTCGCATTTTGTTTGAAATTGAAAAATGTGTCATTTTCTGTGTAATGATATTAAACACCTTATACACATAAAATATAAAGAACATATTTAATCTACTAAAGTCCAAATTAAAAAAGAACAAAAATAAATGGGAACTAGTAACCATGATAAAAAATATGGGCATAAATTAAGATATAAAAATTAAGAAATAATTGAATAACAAATAGATAGACCTTGCCTTCACTTCATTAAATATGGATCTCTAATGGAGGCAACTTATACTTAACATCCTTCTTTACTTTGGTCTGAACCTTAGCAACCACAAGGCATTTCAACCAATTCATTTCCCACCCAAACCTCTAAGGGGCCATTTGATAATTGATGAGGGCGGATTTGGCCCTCCAATGACATCGTGACACATGGCATCTTGGAACAGCTAGATGACACCTAGACACCATCTAAGTTATGATTTGGAGTCCCATATCGCAGTTTGTCTTCGCCCCAACCTGGCGACCTCAACCACAACTTAGGTCGGCTTGCAGCACATCGTCTAGGGCCGACCTGTAGCACCTCGTCACTGGCTGAAGTGACCTCGACATGAGGAGCGACTTCCCTTGAGGGCTTGCAGACCTAACTGAGGACCAAGCGGGTGACCTATAAGATGTGCTTGCCGACAAACTCGGCATGCATATCCCGACACTCCCAGGTTTCTCGGGAGTTGACCCACGTACAGGATATTCTGAAGGATGGTCAACGTGCATGGCGGTTACCTCCGAGGATCTCGGACCGGTTAGGTATGACCTCCCGAAAGTCTCAGGTGCGGTATGCGAGGCCTACACCAAACAATGCCTATATAAAGCTACCAACCCCAATGACAGAAAGGAGGTACATGCGATTACTTGCTCAATAGCTTACTTACATTCAAGCTTTCAGCTTGCAATCAGAGTACAATACTAACTTAAGCATCAGAGCGACCTCGCCAGATTAGCCACTCAGGTTCTCTAATCCTTTGTCTTGCAGCTTGGTCCAGCTCGCTACGCGACTAGTGTCCAAGTAGTCTTCCAGCTAGGAGCTTCCAAATCGCGCACCATCAATTGGCGCCGTCTATGGGAAACGCTACAAGCTTTCTCACCTTCTAAAAAGCTAAGTCCCCATCTTCCAGAAAGCTAAAGATCTCACCTGTTAAAAATTTAAGTTCTCACTCTCTAATTTCCATTTTTTATGAACTCAAAGGCATTTTTGAGCAGCACCAACATCCAAAACGAATATCAATTACTGGGGGCAAAAACATCCGTGATGAACCTTGAGAACTCCCCTATGACAATCAAACAAGTTCAGGCCAAAGTCAGCATTTCTAGTGCATCAGATAAATACCCCGCTATCGCATGTGAACGATCCTCTCCCCGCGGTAGAGCCATCAACAGTTCTCATTGGGATTGAAGCGCGATAGTTCTATGAGATGAAACATGAATTTCCATATCTGAGCTTGGGAGAAGCTCGATGTAGACAATAGCAGAACGACTTCAATTCATCCTCAACAGCTGTCAGCTAGGGCGGGGCCTCACCAGCCCCATGTCGGGAGGTTGCCTCTGCAAGTCGAGCCCTTCGTAGCTCCCGCAGTAGTCGGTGGCAAGTGGATTGCATGGACACCCTTGCAGGTCAAGCCCTCCAAGGCTCCCGTGCGAGCTAGCGACCTAGAGTCAGTAGTGCTGCCCCCGCAGGTCGAGCTCCCAGTTGCTTCGTGTAGGAATGGATGACCGGCATCACTACGAGGCTGATGTAGTGCAGCCATGGCCCCAAACTGCCGACTCACACAAACAACGACATTATTTATCAACAACCCTCGCAAGAGGAGGGGCAGAACATGTACTTTGTGGTCTTGCAAGCACTCACCCAGGAAGATAATCCCATGGGATGACATAGAAGCAGCCATATAAGAAGTTAATATAGAATGACCACCCACTTAGGTGGAAAGGTCAGGCCGCACGTTGGCTAAATAATATTATGGAGAGTTGACCACAAGTCACTCCTAGAGATTAAGGGCTAAGGTGTTGATGAGTGCACAAATTACACATTTTATGAGGCTTTATGCATGGTTTTTATGCTAGTTTGTGTGAGTTTTACTCCAATTCAGCTTAATTTCAAGAAATCTTCAAGGGAAACCAATTAAGGAGAAAGAAAGCATAAAGCAAGGAAAAAATAGCTAAATTGAAGGTAATTCAGCCCAGCTGGAACAAAAGCCCAGCTGAAAGGTCAAGAGAGGGTCATTCGGCCCATGCTGCACTCTTTGGGAGATGCCCAAAGAGAGAGCCTAGCCGCAGCCTTCCAAAGGAGCCTATTCGGCCCAGCAAGGAGGAGGCCCATTAGCAGCTCAAGAACAGCCCAAGAGAAGCTAGGAGCAGCAACTTCTAGAAAGTTCAAGAGAGGCTAGGGGCAGCAACTTCTAGAAGATTCAAGAGAGGCTAGGGGCGGCAACTTCTAGAATTCTTGGAGAGCTGAGGAGAAAACTATATGAGAAATCTTGGAGAGAAAAGGGGGTTCAAACATTTTGAAATTCAGCCCTTTAGGAGATTCAAACCTGGAGTTCAAATTCTTGGAGGGAGAAGAGAGAGATAGGTGCAAGAGAGGAGAAGAAAGGAGATTCAAGCAACTTCAAGAGAAGAAGAAGCTGAATTCGAAAGGAGAAGCCATTGGAGATCTAGGTTGTCTCTTCTTTGAATTCTGTGCATTTGGTAATTGACATCAGCTAGGATTTCAAGTTGAATTCTCCATTAATTTTCCTTCCTTAGTGTAATTAAAGCATGAATTTTGTAATTTCAGATCTGTGATTAGTTTTCTATGTAAATTCGAATGGAGTAGATGCAATCTTGGTGTTTCTTGATTAGGAATTTGACTGTAGAACTGCTAGCAGAACTGTTGTTTTGTAATCTCAGATCTGTAATTTCAGATCATGAATTTGTAATGTCTGAATTGATTGAGAGAGAATTCAGACAACATTAATTTTGTTTGGCCAAATTGTTCCTCATTCTTGGAAATCCTAGAGTGGTTGAGAAAGACTCTAGGATTTCAGATCTATTAATCAAGAACCGAATTGAGTGCAAGGTTAGAGATAATTTGCACAATTCGGTTGGTGTTCATTCAGCTGAATCGGTACCCTAGATTTGCTAGATCTTAATGCATGCATGATGATTAGATTCTCAATAGAGATATAAGAATCATCACTCATGCATAGGATGAACATGTGCTTGAAAGAGGTTGTTCATTGCCTTGGGGTTTCACCAAACCAAGGCTGAATCCTAATCTACTCGAATGACCTAGGAAACTAATTGTTGAATCAATTCTGTGCATATTTAGCTTGTCTTCTCAACTTGCATGCAAGGTGTTTGATCCAATTTCTTAGAGATAGGTTGTTAGTTAGGATTTCAGTTTTGAAGTAGACATACAATTCGGTTAATCAGATAAGAGTAGGCTGATATACTATTAATAGTTGCTACACAAGTCCTTGTGGGAAACGATACTCTATTCATCACTCCATTACTTGTGCGGCTAGTGCACTTGCTAGTGTAGAAAATACGCATCAAGTTTTTCGCGCCGTTGTCAGGGACTTATTGCAGCAATATTAGGAACTATTAGCCACTGTTAATCTGATTTCTAACTCTGTACATTGTAGTTCAAATTGGTATGCATTAACCTCTATTGCTGATTTAGGTAATTTTCTTTCTTATAGCCGATTGTCTCTAACATAGGTTGTTGTTCTAGTTCAGTAGTGTAGTTGATCTTTAGTCTATACATTACAGTTTAGATCTGCACACACTAACCTACATTACTGAATTAGGTGATTTCTTTCTTCTTTTCAAATGCTTTTAGTTTAGGGTGTTGTTTTTGTTTCGGTAGTGCTATTTTTGCTTCGGTAGTGTGCATAACCACTGTTAATCTGAATTTTTTTTCTTCTATATATTAGGTTCAGATTTGTAGATAGAGTAATTTCCCTTGCTAATAGAAGTAGTTTTCTTGCTTATTGTTAGTTGCCTTTATCTTGGTTTATTGTTCTAGTTTCAGTAGTTTCAGATTTCTTTCTCTTTGCCGAATGCATCTAGTTTAGGTTGTTGTTATAGTTTCAGTAGTGTCAAGTTTTCTTGAATTGATAGATTACTTTTCTGATTTCAATCGTGTATACTAGATTTCAGATCTGTCCACATTAGTTTTCAGCCGACTGATTGTTCTTTTTCTTGAGGTTTTCTTTTTAGGTAGCATTCAGATTTCTTTGTTCTTAGGATTCAGATTTGTATAGAGTAACCTCCATTACTGGTATCAGTAGTTTTCTTTCCTATTGTTGTTCTAGTCTTGGTAGTATAGCTAAATTTTTGTTTTGTATACTCTATAAAAATAGTGTAGTTCAGATCTGTACACATTAACATTCATTGCTGAATCAGAAATCAGATCTGTGCACACACAAAAATAGTTGTTCTTGTTGCGGTAGAGTGTAGTTTCTTGAGTCTATAGGTCATTTCTCTGATTTGACAGAATTATGGAGGTTGCTTTTTCTCTTTAGCTAGCTTCTGTGTTTTGGAGATTGCTAACTGTTCTTCTTGTCGATTGGCTTTGTCTTAGGTTGTTGTTATAAATTTGGTAGTGTGTAGTTCTTTTTGATTTGATATATTATGATTTGGTAATTTTGGTAATGTAGTTGATTGTTAGTTACGTATATTCCATGAAAATATTATAGTTCATATCTATGCACATTTACCTTCATGGCTGAAATAAAAAATCCTCTTTTTTCTGGCCGACTGTATATATATTAGGTTGCTAGTCTTGTCCAATCTTGTATATCAGCTCGGTAGGGTGTAGTTTTCTTGATTGGAGAGGGTACTTCTCTGATTTCAACCATGTATATCAGATTTCAGATATGTCTATATTCAGCTTACTGATTGTTCTTGTGCTTGAAGCTTTTCTTTTTAGATAGTAATTGGTCTTTGCCTTGTAAATTGCTGCTACAGTAGTGGTTAACAGTACTTCTTTATTAGGATTGCTGATTGTTTGATTATTTACATTTCTGATTGGTGTACATTAGTCTTTTTTTTATTGCTTTGACTTCTACAGTTTATGACAAGCAGACCTGAATCGGAGGAAGTCCCTTACGATCCAGAGATTGAAAGAACCCTTTGCATCTGCTTCAGAGCTGCTAGACAAGTTAGAGCTGAAATTGAAGAGATTGTCGAACCAAGGACTATGATGGACTATACCAAACCAACCCTAACTGGGGCTGCTTCAAGCATTGTAAGACCAGCCATAGCTGCTAATAACTTTGAGATCAAACCAACCATAATTTAGATGATCCAAAACACAGTTCAGTTTTGTGGCATGGCTCATGAAGATCTAAACTCTCACATAGCCATCTTCTTGGAGGTTTAGGGTTTCACCAAACCAAGGCTGAATCCTAATCTACTCGAATGACCTAGAAAACTAATTGTTGAATCAATTCTGTGCATATTTAGCTTGTCTTCTCAACTTGCATGCAAAGTGTTTGATCCAATTTCTTAGAGATAGGTTATTAGCTAGGATTTTAGTTTTGAAGTAGACATACAATTCGGTTAATCAGATAAGAGTAGGCTGATATACTAGTAGTAGTTGCTACACAAGTCCTTGTGGAAAATGATACTCTATTCCTCACTCTATTACTTGTGCAGCTAGTGCACTTCCTAATGTAGCAAATACGCATCAGGTGTCGAGCTGATAAAAGACCTCGCCACCACATAAGACCCATTCGCCTCTTCAGCATGGGCGAAATACAAAATAACTTTGCATTTAGCCTTATCGGTATGCGGACAAGTCGGGTACATACCCTACAGTGTCTGCGCCCCTTGGCTTACATTGACCTCGGATTATTCCTAACTATGCTTAGCACGGTCATTCTCTCCACAGCCGACCTCCACCTCGGTTTCAGGCTTTGCATCAAACTTGCTGGCTACTCTTTTAAGAACCAACTCGAGAGACACTACGTCAAAGTCTACCTAGGTGGAGCGACCTGATAAAGCAGTCGCATAGTTAGAATCCCTTCTTCAGGACGGCGTGATGAGCTTCGCTCTTGACGTACTTAGCCGGATTGTAGAACCCCTTGATGGTCACATCCCTATTAAAGTAGATGTCCTCGGAGTACTTGCTCCACCTCTCTTTGAGTAGATGAATTTGCTCTCGTGCCTTGATAATCAAGATGGTGAGGTCCTGCGTAAGGCTGCAAACACTTGGACTCAACACTTACGACTACGAGCTTATCAAATCAATCATTTCGGGCCAAAAGGAGCAATCTACTCTCTTCGCCGAGCTACTCTCAACTCGAGAGTGGAGGGCAATTGATGAGGGCGGATTTGGCCCTCCAATGACATCTTGGAAAAGTTGGATGACACCTAGACACCATCTAAGCAATGATTTGGAGTCCTAGATCGCAGTTCATTTTTGTCCTGACCTGGCGACCTGCCTCTGCTGCCGACCTGGTGACCTCGACCACAACTTAGGTCGGCTTATAGCACCTCGTCTAGGGTTGACCTGTAGCACCACATCACTGGTCGAAGTGACCTCGATGTGAGGAGCGACCTCCCTCAAGGGCTTGTTGACCTGATTGAGGACCAGGTAGTGACCTGTGAGATATGCTCGCCGACAAACTCGGCATGCATATATCCGGACACTCCCAGGTTTCTCAAAAGTTGGCCCACGTACCCGATATTCTGGAGGATGATCAACGTGCATGGCGGTTACCTCCGAGGATCTCGAACCGGTTAGGTATGACCTCCCAAAAATCTCAGGTGCGGTATGCGAGGCCTACACCAAACAATGCCTATATAAAGCTACCAACCCCAATGACAAAAAGGAGGTACATGCGATTACTTGCTCAATAGCTTACTTACATTCAAGCTTTCAGCTCGCAACCAGAGTACAATACTAACTTAAGCATCAGAGCGACCTCGCCAGGTTAGCCACCCCGGGTTCTCTAATCCTTTGTCTTGTAGCTTGGTCCAGCTCGCTACATGGCTAGTGTCCAAGTAGTCTTCTAGTTAGGAGCTTCCAAATTACGCACCATCAATAATGGCCAAAATTGTTGAATTGAATAACTTATTGTTTTGGCTTTTAGTAGATAAAATACTTGAGAGCATGGCAAGTAGACCTGTTCATGGGTCAGGTTGGCCTTTGTCTATGTATCAACAGAATACGTTAAAGTCTGAGCTCGAGCCCAATCCGACCATTGGACCTAGGTCTTGAGCTCAAGCCTGGCCCTCATATAAAGCCCAAAGCCCAAGCCCAAGCCCAACTCCGATTAGAAGTTTGAAGCTATAATGTTTTTCTTTTTTATTCATTAAAAAAGTGTTTTATTTATATTAAAAACCCCCAAAACTCAAAATAATAAAAGATCTCACTATTACTTGAAAAAGATAAGAGGAACAAAGAAACAGTATTGTATATATATATATGTATGTATATATTATTAAATAAAATATGTTTTTTATTATATAATATATATTACCGAGTCGGGCTCGGGCCAAGATTTTTTATAAAGCCTGAGCTCGAACCAAAAAGGTTGGGCCTAGTGTTTTAGGCTTGTGGACCTAAAATTATGTCCAAGCCCAACTTAGAATGGGTCGGGATGGCCCGACCTATCATGCTACCAGACCCATGAACAGGTCTAATGGCAAGCAAATCAACTTCATCTTTAGCCATTAAGGAACTTACAAGTTGCAATCTCTAGAACTTATCCAGTAAAAGACAAAAGCACATTCTTTTTTCACAACAACAAAGCAAAATGCCATTCAATTCGGCCACTTCATCTTTTACATAACAATCCCTAATTATTTCATTCTTCTTTACTTTTATTGGTGTGCTCAAACTATATTATGCTTGAAGAAAGGGGTATGTTAGTCCTCATACCACCAATTATCTTCTCATAAAGGGCGTGAAGTTTGCATCCAGACATGTTTGTAGTTTTTAGAATTTAGAATTGTGACATGGAAATAATTGGATAGGATAAGAAAGATACACAATCAATGGTATATGTTCCCTTGTAAGTGGTCTTGAAGTATCACTTTCCAAAAATTACAATTTTGGCACTTAAATTTTGTGATTAATATACTAGCATGATCCAATATACTTGTAACTCTACCTAGAGCTAAGCAAAGTTCAAAATTTATGAAACTGAACACTCCCTAGTAGGGGTGTCAACGGTATTCAAAAATCCGATTTCGAATTTGAGATTCGACATAATCAAATTGAATTCGGATAATTCGGATATCCTATTCATATCGAATAGCTAGTCGGATTCGAATTCAGATATGACCTGATTCGATTAGATAAATATCCGAATCGACCGATTATTTAATTCTTATATATAATATACAAAATTTTTAAATGTTTTATATAATTTATATATATAATAATTAAATTATATAAATAATATATACTTTATATATTTATTAATTACCTAAAATAATTAATTAGTTTAATTCGAATCGATTCGAATATTCAAATATTTAATGATTCAAATTCGAATATTAATTTTCAATATCCGTCGGATATCGAATTTTTAATCAGATTCAAATTCGGATATTGCCTGATCCATTTACACCCCTACCTCCTAGGAGTATTTGGAAAGGGGATTTTGAGTTTGATAGTAAACACTACGTAAAAAAAAAAAAAAAAAAAAGTTGTCAAAGTTTAGGATGGAATCCAATATATCCCTCCCAAGACCCATATAGTTGGAAACAAAATTGAGTAAGGACCTTTTATTGGAACGGTCGAATATCGATTAACATGGACTTATATTAGCATCATAATGCTAATATATACATGATAAACATGGAAGAATTTTCAATCTATTTAATACAAAAAATGAGTTATTAGGTTAAAGAAATCAAAGATGGCAAGAAAGTTAAAGAAATATGTTTAATATAATAAAATGAGTTATTAGATTAGGAAATTTGTTTCGTGAATTTTCTTTTTAGGCAAACCTTAAGAAATGAGCACCACAGGCATAGTGTTGTAATCGGGTTGGATTCAGATTGGATCTAGCCACAACCAAGTTCAATCTGATTAATAAAACCTACAACCCAAATTTCATTCAAAATTTAAGTGTATTTAAGGGGTCTCAACAAATTGGATTAGGATCTTATCATATTTTTGGATTTAATCTAGTATTTTTTATACCATATTTAAAATAAAGAAATATATTGAAAATATGAAAAATTAATCACTATTTGACTTATACAAGTATATTGAAAAATCTAACATGACAACTTCCATCATAGAATGATCCAATTGAAAAATCTAACATGACAACAACCTATTATACAAATTTCATCCAAAATCTGGTTGTCCTAACTTTCTTCTTCTCTCTTAATTATTTTCTATCAAACCAAACATAACCTTGTTTTTCTATAAAGGTTAAGCGAAACAAATGTGACAAACAAATGCCACCACTTGTATGGATTAATTCCATTTTAAATGAATGAGCAGAAGTCATTTCATTATAACACTTGTTTGGATTATAACATCAAACAGTTTTGTTTGGTCTTTTTGCTCAAATGCATATACAAAAGACAAGTAGATAGTATCACTCAAATAAAAATGATATTCAATCATTTCAATAAAGTATGTAGTTTCATTATATATGAGACATTCTAGGTTGTAAAATAGAAACACTCTAGGTTGTAAATTAATTAAAATCTATAACAGAGACACTTTAGGTTGTAAAAGAATTCAGATTGTATAGTCAAAGCAATACTTGGATTGCCTAGTTTAAAGAGCTTGCTAATGGCAACAGTGAAGAAACAGATCAATCCCAAATCAGAGCAAGGGAAAATCTGCATATATATATATATATATATATATATATATTGTAGTTAGTTAAAACAAAGGAAGAAGGAGTGAAGGAGGAAGAGGAGGAGGAGGAGTAGGAGGAGGAGGAGAGGAAGAAGAAGAAGATCCTGAGTTCAAGGGAATAGGAGATTGGAATCAGAATCGGAATGGCTCATTTTGATTCCAGATGTTTGGTTGAACAAAATGGGTATCTCATTCCCATTCTAAGGGGAATGGGCATTCCCCCATACCCCAGGACATAGGGAATGCCATCCCCATTCTAGTCTATGCCTTTGATTAATTTTTTTGGACAAAAAAAAAATACCCCTTTCTTTTCCAATTCTAGTTGACTAAAGTTGGGAATGTTGTGTGACTATGAGCAAGAAGTTCGATCTCCATACTAGTTAACATTGTTAACCTTACCATCGGTGAGGGTCGCCGACCCACAGTAGAACTTTGAAAATGTGTTTTTCTTTAATAGCGTATCTTTCAACAATATGGAAAACAATTTATTGCTCTATCATGAAGAGACTTTAGATGATACAAATGCACCACAAAAGATAACCTTGTATAGTTTGTGCAATTTGAGTATAATTGTTGCTCAACACTTTTTTTTAAATTATAAAAATTGTTTGCACTACATCATTTTCAACCTTCCAAGCTTATATTTCAATTGTAAAGCTATTCTTCCATAATCATATCCCTACCTATGTGTATTGTATTCATTGAGAAAGCATCATGTTAGGGATGGCAATTTTCCCCATCCCTGACGGGCACCCAAACTTCCCCGACTCCATCAGGTCGGGATAGGGATTGCTTTGGCGAGGCAGGGACAGGGATGGGGATTAATAGGGATCCTTGACCTAGGTCGGGGATGGGGAATGAGATCCTCGCCCCATCCTAACCCCAATTATATATTAAATATTATTCATATTAAATATATATTATTATATGCATGATATTGTTTATATTATATATCAAAATATTTAAAATATTATTTGCATTTGAAATTTTTTATTTATTTTAAGTAAATTTATTTTTCAAAAAATATTGTTAACTAAAAAATTTTGGGGATTTGGGTCCTTAGGGAACCCATCCCCACCATGGATCGGGAATGGAGGACAACTTTTATCACTCACAAGGATCGGAGTTAGGGATGGGAATTTATTCCATAATTGGGGTTGGGGACGGGGAATATGATCCCCGTCCCAGATCCACCCCTTTCTCATTCATAGATGTTATAACCCATGTAATGGATGGAATTAATATCTTTCCATGAAAAATGTATTGAACATAGCTTTTAAGAAAGACATTACAAAATTAGGTGATCAAAGACATCTCTCCTGGAAAACTAAATTGTGTTGGAGCATTTCACAGAAGGGCATAAGATATTTCCATCTTTTGATGACTCACAAATACAAAATAAAGAAAATTAGCAACCCCATAATGTATTCAACATTTGCTCTTGACGTGAGATTCATCTAGTTTTTATGCAATAGACAAGGAGCGACTAATTAAAATAAGAATGAAATATATTTGTATTAAGTCAGTACACATTTATAAAAAAAAAAAAAATCATTCTTTATGCAACTACTAAGCAAGCAAGGTAATTGTCTTTGAGAAAAATAAAGTATGAAGAATTTAAATGCAGAAAATTTCAACGTAATCATTTATTTCTGCTTTTAAAAACTTAAATGTATATTGTTTTTTCACATAGCTTATCTACAAATGAATCATATTATTAAAATGTATAAGACATTTTAGGTTACTCACTGCTAATACTAAAAATTAAGTAATTAAATCTCTAATGAATATAATGACATGAGTAAGTGCATAACACACAGCTAAATTATAACTATATGTCCTACTCAAAGCACTGACTATCACATTGGCCTTTCTCAGATGGTAGTTGATAATCAAATCATATTTTTTTAGTGATTTCAACTACCTCCTCTATCTCATATTCAATTTCTTTTGAATGAGAAGGTATTTAAAGTTTTTATGATTAGTAAATATTTCACATTTCTTCACATATAAGTAATGGCTCCATATCTTTAAGGAAAACTACCAACTCTAGGTCATGTTTGGGGTAATTTCATATGTTACCACTTTAACATATTGCATGAGAATACACCTTGAACATCAGTAGCATCACCATAAATGGTGAAACCTCCATTCTTTAAAGAAATTATGAGAATTAGAGCCAATACCAACCACTTCTTTAACTATTGAAACCCTATCCACACTCATTTGACAAGTGAGTTAAAGGCATGGATATACAAGGAAGATCCTCAACAAACCTCTTATAATACCAAACTAAACCCCACAAATTGCAAATTTTAGTAGGTATCCTGATACAATATCACTTCAACCTTCTTTGGATATTCTAATACTTCATTCTAGATATTACAGAATGCTACACTATCAAGCCAAAAATTACACTTTTTAGTTTTGCATAAAGTTTCTCCACTCTTAGAACTTGCAACACCATTATTCAATTTTCTTCATGCTCTTTACTCTTCAAAATCACAAAGATATCATCTATAAATACTACTACAAACTCATTCATATAAAAAGGGATTAAACACTCTTCATTAGATTCGTAAATGTTATCCATACATTGGTTAACCAACAGCATTAAAAGAAACTGTTAATTTCTTCCTCATTATAAAGGCGATTTTGAGAACATTTTCTATCTTAATCTTCAGTTTTGATAATTAGAATGGATAACAATCTTGGAGAAAACTTGAGCACCTTGAAAACTAATGAGAAAAAGATCATCAATCCTTGGTACAGGGTACTTATTCTGCATTGTGACCTTGTTTAACTCTCTATAGTCAATGTAGAGCTACATGCTTCCATCCTTATTATTTTACAAATAGAATTAAAACACTCCAAGGAGACACACTAGGCCTAATGAAACTTTTGTCCAACAACTCTTGCAATTGTTCTTTTAGCTCCTTTAACTCTACCAGAGTCATCTTTTTTTGCGGCCTTAGAGATAGGTTCTATGCTTGGACTTAATTCAGTGGAGAACTCAATCTCCCTATACAGAGGCATCCATGGAAAGCCCCTTAGGAACACATTCTGAAATTCGTTTACAATTGGAATATCCCCAATATTTAATTCTTCTAGATAAAATTCCTTATAACAATCAAGTAAGCTTTGCAACCTCTACTCAAAGCAAAGATGACCCAAGGAACATTTACCACACTGCCTACAAAAAAATTTTTCAAAAAATCACCCTCTTTTCTGAACAATCCACGAACGCATAATTGGCTGTTGGCCAAGCCATGTCAAAATTGCATCAAAATCTCTTAGCTCTAGTATCATTGGGTTAGCTAAGAATTCCCTAACATCAACTTCAACTAAACAAAACTTACACACATGTTTAGTAATCAAAACATCCCTTAATGGGGTTTCAATAGATAACTCAATCTTATAATGGACAAATATCCAACCATTTGTTGTATAGCATTTGATATATCCCAAAAGTATTCTTAAGATTGGTTTGGTCATAACATTAAGTTGGGGTATTTGACCTCCATTAAAACCCTAACATTGCCAGCATAACTTTTAACATCCTTTTATCAATAGGAACCATTGGGTTGTTAGCTCTAACCTCTTATAGCATGGGAGGTTTCAGGAACATTTGATAACTTCTTTGAGTGTGGAGGTATAGTGACCTATTTCACCAATTGTCACAAAATTTTCAACTGCTCCTTGATTCACTTTAGCAAAGTAAACTAAATTGTAATCTAGGGTCAACAAAGGAAGCAATAATAAAATACAATTTATCAAATAAATCATCAAAAATTATCCTAACTTCTGCCTTTCACCGGAAACCTAAGCAATTCTCTAATAATCATAACCTAAACTTTGATACCACTAAATTATGCACGCCTTGGGCATAAGTCAAAAACATAAAAGTGTCACATGCTCATGGAACATGCGAATCTAACTTGTTTATAACCATAGTAAAGATCTTCAAGAATAAATTTTAATACCTGAAAATAAAAGTTCTCCAGATCCATTGAATTGTCTTTATATCAAAATATACTAAAACCTCAAGCTAACATAATGAGCTCAAAATCTCTATCAAACCAATAATAACTTCAAAAGAAATTTCCATTGACACCAATAATCAAATAACTAACTAGTGAAGTCTAATCCTTATACCATGGTGAAACATTTTAATGAAGGAATCTCTATAATTCTTTCAACACCCAAACAATCTAGAAAGAAGTATAATCCTCAAGTCTTAAATGTGGATAAGGAAAGGTGTAAGCATTGGAAAACGGCTCACTTGGGCTAGATTTGGAGTCGCCACCCATCAACTGAGGAAATGGTGGTGATAGGACCTTCGGGAATGATATAAAAAATCGTTTTCATTTGTAGTGACTCCAAGGCCCGAGGCACTAGCTAAACCAGTCCGGATAAGACTTGGACAGGAGAGGGAAGGGGTTAGGCACTCCTCTCTCAGGTCTAGGTGGGGCCCACATGGGATTTCGAATAAATACAATCATAAAAGTGAGATTATTTAATCAAGCAAAACCTATATACTAATATCATAAAAACAAAACACAATAACAAAACAACACAAAGAAAGATCCTTCCTAAATATTTTATTTTATTTTTATTAATTTTTGTCTTCTTTTTTTACTCTATTTCCTTTTTCTAATTTTATCTCCTTTTTATATTATGTTTTATTTTATTTATATATTCTCTTTTTATTTTTTGGAGCCATTTTATTTTTATTTTTTATTTTATTCCTTATTTCATTTTATTTTATTAATTATCTATTTTTATTATTTTTTTAGGAGATCCTATTTCTCTATTTATTTCTTTACTATTAATTGGACTTATTCTCTTTGTTGCTACTTCTACCAACTTCTCTTTTCTATATTTTTTATCCATCCCTCTTATGATTATACCTCTCCTTACAATCTTTTTTTTTTTTCTGAATCATTCCTTTACCTCCTCTAGTTCTGATTTACAAACCTACTAGAATACTATTGCCTTGCTCTCATCCCGACTAAGAAAATAAAACAAAGGAAAGCATAAACTAAACTAATCGACAACCATGAAACAGGATTAATGCCAGTCCTATACATAGTAGAACAAAATGGGAAACATTTTATTAGCAAACCCAAAAAAAGAAAATATGGTATTTCATTTTCAAAAATAAAATCAAATGGAAGCAAACTTAATAAGGAACTAACAACTGATCTAGATGCATCAGTTTAGTAAAGAAATGACGACCACTGAGATTGAGTAGGAATATATGGTTTATAAGAGCTGGTTCAGTGGAGCTTCATCACTAACTCCTTCGACTTTTGAAAAATTTCGGAAGCCAAAGGTTGTTCTTTCCATTGTTATCATATGATATATATATATATATATATATATATATATATATATATATATATATACAAACTTGATGGAGTTTCTTGCTCCCAAAACTTTTTAAAAACCCTACGTCCTAAATGCAATGCCACTTCTATTTCCAAAAGACTTCCTAATCCAAAAAGAATATCTTCCTAAAAACAAGGCTGCTAAAAACAAAACTTCTAAAACACAAAGCTTTCTAACTGTACAGGAAAATATACAGATTCGGGATCTCTTAGGACTCTCACGAATCTCGTCCAATACTCCCCCTCAAGGTGGTTCATGAGGATTGTGAATGCCCAACTTAGGAAGGAAAAAATCAAACTGTTTTTGTCCGAGAGCCTTTGTGAAAATGTCGACAAGTTGTTCACCAGTACGTACATAGGAAGGCGCAATGGTGCCGGCTTGGAGCTCATTGTGAATGAAATGACAATCAACTTCAATATGTTTAGTTCGCTCATGGAAGACAGGGTAAGCAGCAATGTGCAGAGTAGCTTGGTTGTCACAAAACAAGCGTATAGGTTGAGGATGAGATATACCCAAAGACGACAACAGACATTTTAGTCACTTCAACTCACAACAGGTAGTAGCCATTGACCGGTATTCAGCCTTGGCAGAGGAACGAGAGATAGTATGTTGTTTCTTAGTCTTCCAGGAAATGGGGGAATGTCCTAACATGATAAAATACCCAGTAAGAGAGCGACGAGTTAGAGGACAACTCGCCCAATCGGAATCACAATAGGCATACAATTGTAGATCACTATCAGAGCGTAGAAATATCCCTTGACCAGGACGTCCTTTCAGGGAACGAACCACATGTAATGCCGCATCTCAATGATCAACACGAGGACACTGCAAAAATTGAGCCAGGACATGGATGCAATAACTAAGCTCCGGTCGTGTAATGGTTAAATAAATCAAACGGCCCACAAGACGTCGATATCGTTCAGGGTCATCCAGGAGTGCTTCGTCAACAAGGGCAAGTTTATGATTCTGAGCAATAGGAAAGTGAGCAGGTTTGGACCCCAATAAGCCAATTTCTGTAATAATATCAAGCGCATATTTTCTTTGGCAAAGAAATATCCCCGATGATCCACGCGTCATTTCGATGTCCAAAAAATATTTAAGAACACCCAAGTCCTTCATGTGAAAACACCAGTTCATATACTGTTTAAATTTGTGTATGAACTCTGAGTTATTCCCACCAACGATTAAGTCATCAACATAAACCAGGGCGTGCAAGACAAGCCCATTCTTGCGATATGTAAATAAGGAATAATCGAAATAGGACTGATCAAACCCAAAAGTTTTCAAGGCAGCACCTAATTTAGAGAACCAATTCCGAGGGGCTTGCCGTAAACCATACAAAGATTTTCGGAGTTTGCATACCTTTCTAGTCCCGGAGGCCGAAAAACCTGGAGGTTTCATATAAACTTCCTCATGGAGATCACCGTGCAGAAAAGCATTGTGGACATCCATCTGATGTAATTCCCAATGTTGGGCCGCAACAACTGCTAAGAAGGTTCGAACTGTGACCATTTTAGCCACAGGGGCAAAGGTCTCATTGTAATCAAGACCTTCAACTTGAGTGTTGCCCAAGACTACCAACCATGCATTAAATCTTTCAATGGATCCATCAGAGTTGTACTTGATTTTATTGACCCATTTACACCCGATTGCCTTTTTTCTAGGTGGGAGGTCTTCCAAGGTCCATGTCCCATTGTCTTCCAAAGCTTGTATCTCTTGGCGCATAGCCTCGCACCACCGAGCATCATCCATTGCCTCAGAGAAGCGATTAGGTTCTCGGCCTGCAGTAACAGCTGCCAAGAAATGTCTGTGTTTCACAGAAAAATTATCATACGTCACATAATGAGTTATGGGATAAGGAGTACCTGAGGACTGAGATGATGTAGGAGAAACAATAGAGGGGTCTAAACGATGAGCAGAGTGTGTGACAAAGTCCTGTAAATAGCTGGGGGGTCTATTTTTCTCGATGTCCGTGACCTAATAACTCCGTGGCAGGCTGAGGAGCAGCTGGAGTTTCATTATTCCTGCAATCTGTATGGCTCCTTGTCTCATCAAGAGGACCTACCTCCTCATCATTACCCGTGTTCTGATGTCCTTCTTCATCGATCATGTTGCTCCCCCTGACTTCTATATGAGGTGAATCAGATACCATGTCAGGAGGAGTGGTCGCAGAGTTCGGTGGTTGGACAGTCCAAGGCAACCCAACATTTTCCTTGGCTATGGGAGGACTGGTTACTGAGGGTTGATGTTCCGGAGTGGCAAAGGGAAACTCGGCCTCACTAAGCACCACGTCTCGTGAGACGAAGTAATCACCGGACTCAAGATCGTATAATTTCCACCCCTTTTCCCAAAAGGGTACCCAACAAAGACACATTTCCTACTCCTAGCGGCAAATTTGTCACGGTCCCGAGTATGCAAAAACCACAAGCAACCAAAAACTGTGAGATGTTTATAAGAAAGACTTTGTCCAAATAGCATCTCGTAAGGTGTTTTACCACCAAGAAGAGTCGAAGGTGTCCAGTTAATCAAGTACCCTGCGGTCAAAACACACTCACCCCAGAAATTGATCGGAAGATGAGCTTGAAACCTGAGTGCTCTGGCCACATTCAAAATATGACGATGCTTTCTCTCCACACGACCATTTTGTTGTGGTGTTCCAACACAGGAAGTTTGAAATAAAATTCCTTGCTCGTCAATATATGATTTCAAGGATTTAAACTCTGTTCCATTATCACTTCTCACCACCTTAACCTTCTTATTAAATTGTTGCTCAATCATTGCACAGAAATTTTTGAGTGTTCGACCAACTTCACTTTTTTCAACCAGCAAATAAATCCAAACTGCTCGAGAATAATCATCAACAATTGTCAAAAAATATACAGCACCACAAGATGCATGTACTCTATAAGCACCCCATAAGTTACAATGAATCAATGCAAAACAATTAGTCACTTTATTGCTGCTTTGAACAAAAACATCTCTAGTTTACTTTGCCTTCAAACAAACATCACAGGTTTTGTTCTTACTATTACTGATATTAAGAAGCAAGCTAACAGTTTGATAAGAAGGGTGTCCCAATCTCCGATGCCACAAATCGCATGACCCAATTCCATCTGTCTTGTAAGCACGAACCGGCGCCACACCCTTGAAGACATAGACCCCATCAAGCTGTTCACCCGCACCAATCAGAGTCCTCGAGATGTGGTCCTGTATCACACACAACTTATTAATAAACATCACAATACAATCTGTGTCATGAAATAACCGACCTACTGACAATAAATTACAATTGAGTTTTGGGACATATAATACGTGACGCAATTTAAAATTACTTCCAAGTTCAATAGTGCCTTCTTTCACGGCCTCGATGTGTGCACCGTTGGGTAACCTAACAGGACAAGGTGCAACATCATAGGTGTCGACGAGCACATTTAAATTCCCTGTCATGTGATGTGATGCCCCAAAGTCAATAATTCATTCAGTGGAGTAATTCTTACGAGAGAGTTTTTCATTAGTACTGGTTTTGTAAGTATTAAGCATGCTTACAAGAGTCTACCATTGCCCGTCATTAAGCCTGCTCAATCCGGTCTGGTCTCCGTCAGTCACAGCTGCATCAGCAGCCACCTCACGCCCCGCTGATGACTGAGCAGCATGAGCTCTTGTCGTGCCTCGACCACATCCGTGATGAACACACAATTTACCTATAATTTATGAGGTCTTTGAATGGAGTTTTATGCTGGTTTAATTAAATTTTGCCCTATTTTAGCTTGATTGCAAGAAAGATTTCAGGGGCAACCAACTCAAGGAAAAGAAGGCAAAGAGCAAGAGAAGAAAGCCCAAAATTTATCAAATTCAGCCCAGCCCAGCCATGATAGAAAGGGAGTATATTCGACCCAAGTAGTGCAAGCTAACTCTTTGGGAGAACCCATGAAAAGAAGCCTAGCAAGAAGGAAATTTCGGCCCAGCAAAGAGGATGCCCATTCTTAGTCCAAAGAATAGCCTAGAATGTAGCCAACATGTGCTCAAAAGCAAACTAAGTTGCAGCCCAAAGGGAGCTAGGGGCGGCAACTCCTAGAAGTTTCTTGAAGAGAATGAGGGAGCACTCTAGAAGGTTCAAGAGGGGTGTAATACACCCAATTCTAGAGGCTTCAAGAAGAGGCAAGAACTTCCTTGAAAGCCTATACAATGAGGCCTCTAGAGGGGGGAGAGGTGTTCATTTTCCCAAGTTCAAGGCTCTCCATTCCTTTGGGATTCGAATTCCTTAAAGATAAGAAGAGAGAGCAAGGAGCTAGGCGCAAAGAAGGAGAAGGGCTGAAGAGATTCAAACAAGGAAGAAGAGAAGAATGTGAGTTCGAATTTGGGGAAAATTTGATTGAGAGATCCTTTGTTCTATTTTTACTTGGTCTTTATTTTCTTGAGTTTGAATTCAGCTTCTATCTATGTAATTTTCTCTTCCTCTCTTTCATTCTTTCTTGTTGTAATCAATGCTGTAAAATTTCAGATTGAGTAATCAAATTTCTTTATCATTCGAGTAGACCAGATCTCTTCTTGTTGTTTCTTGAATAGAGTGTGAATTCTAGATCATATTGGTCAATTTTATCTCTCACAAACTCAGATCTGAGATTTGTAAGATCTGAATTGCTTGAGAAAGAATTTAGATCTTCAATTTTCAGGTTGGCCGATTTGATCTAATGCTTGGAATTTCTAAAGTGCTTGAGAGAGACTCTAGGAATTTAGATCTATTATTCAAGAACTGAATTGCATGCAAGGTTAGAGATAAGTTGCACAATTCATTTAGTGATCAATTCAGATTTGAATTGATGCCCTTGATGTGTTTGAATTAATGCATGCATAAATGATTAGATCTTTGATAGAGATATAAGAATCATCATTCATGCATAGGATGAACATTCTCTTGAAAAAGGTTGTTCATGACCTTGGGGTTTCATCAAACCAAGGCAAAATCATGGCATATTCGAATGAGTTGAGTAGTTTGGTTGCTGAATCATGAAGTTGGGTTTTCTTGCTTACTCTTTTAACTTGAATAGAAGGTAATTGAGTGATGCTTTTTAGTTAGATTTTAGCTTAGGATTTAAATTTTTTTTATGATGTTTTGTTAATCAGATAAGAATTGGCCAATTTTGTATCATTAGTTGTTTCCTAAATCCTCGTGGGAACGATACTCTATTCACCTCTTTACTACTTGAATGGCTAGTGCACTTTCTAGTGTCACAATGAGCCATACCAGTCCGCCAGAGGGTCCACCCCCTTTTCCACGTCCTGCTCCACGCTCGGTCGACGTACTGCGGGGTCTGTCTCCTCACCATTCAGGGTATCCAATTAATTGGAAGCAATTCTTTGCTTCATGGCCAGATCGACCACAATTGTTACACAATTGTTTTGTCTTTTGAAGCAGCTCTATTGTCTCGCGATGTCTGCGAGGCTTCTCCTACAAAACCAACCGCATCTGCCCATTCCTCCTTACCTCGTGCCAACGATCAATGTTGATCTTCTTATATGATCATTGAGTAAACTTTGTTCATATTTGGACTTGGCTCCATACTCAATATGTTGGAACGCACAGTTCAAAATATATCGCCATCCAAACCCAACAAAAATTAGTGGATTTTCTCTTCTTCTCTTTCTTTAACCAATTCAGCTGCCGCTCCACACCTGCACCCGCATGTACACACGGGTACCTTAGAGTAGCTTCTCCCTAATTCGTCCCACATTGCCTTCAATTTTCCGTAATATGCAATCACTGTCTGTCCATGTTGCTTGCAGTTAGCAAGCTCGGATTTAATCTAATAAATCCGGGGTCCGTTGCCGATCGAGAATCGTTCCTTCAAATCATCCCAAAGCTCCTTGACCATCTCCATATACGTGATAGTTGAACGTAGTGATGGATCGACAGTATTGAATACCCAAGCCACCAACATCGAGTTCACAATCCACCAGAGATTGATCTCTGGAGCGTCGTTCTCCGGCTTTGTGACCATGCCTTCGATGAAACCGATTTTTTTTTTTGGCATGAAAAGTAGTTATCATCGCCTTTGCCCAATCGTTGTAGTTATCTCCTCTCAAGACCACCAGACTGATAATAATTCTAGGATTATTTGATGAATGCAAATAGAAAGGAGAGGACGGTCCAACAGACTTACTCGAGCTCTCACTGTTCCTGTCGTTGTTGGTAGCCATGGTGACCGATCAGCAAGACTCGTCAGAGATGTTCAAGCAAATGGTCGAAGATGGCTTTGGTGTCGATGTGATTCCGTTGCTCAACGTCAGTAGTAATATCTTACCCAAGGTGATTGATTATTGCAAGAAGCACGTCGAGTTTGATTCCAAGAAGAAGATGGATGATCCGAATGAGGCTTATGAAGAAATCAGGAACTGGGACTCAGAGTACATCAACGTCGGTGTCGATGAGCTTTACCATCTTATAATGGTTGCCAACTACCTTCATATCAAAGGGTTGCTGGATTTGACTTGCCAGAACCTGGCTCTGATACCATGAAAAATTTCGGAAGCCAAAGGTTGTTCTTTCCATTGTTATCTTATGATATATATATATACAAACTTGATGGAGTTTCTTGCTCTCAAAACTTTCTAAAAACCCTACGTCCTAAATGCAATGCCACTTCTATCTCCAAAAGACTTCCTAATCCAAAAAGAATATCTTCCTAAAAACAAGGCTGCTAAAAACAAAACTTCTAAAACACAAAGGTTCCTAACTGTATAGGAAAATATACAGATCTAGGATCTCCTAGGACTCTCGTGAATCTCGTCCAATAACTTTCACTCCCTCCCTCAGATCGTAATCAATCTAAATACAAGAGAAATAGAAAAGGACTACAACAAAGCTAACTACATGGAGATGATGAGGCGTATCTAACGATGTCTAGGCCTGAAACCGATAAGTGAACAGAGCAACTGGGATAGTGACCAAAACTTACGATCAGTAGTTCGGTGAGAAGAAATGGCACTTTAGGTGTGGACTTCGCCTAAACTGAGAGAAGAGATCCCCGGGTGATATCTCCTATCACCGGCTTACTCCATTCGAATGGTGAGCAAAATCATAGAGCATAGCTCATGTAATCAGTTGAGTAATATGAAGGGTGATGGGGAAAAAATAATATGATGAAGAGGATGGATGAGGGAAGTTGTGAGGATGATGAGAGAGATGAGGAGAAACTACTTGATTGTTGCCTCTAATGCGCCACTACAACTAATCTCAGCGGCGGAAGGGAGCTATGACGCACAGTTTGGGAAATGTAAAGGAGGTAATGGAGAGAGAGAGGACAATGAAGGGATAAAGGACTTTGGAGAGTGTGAAAGGAGGAATGAATAAAATGGTCGAGGAAGGGTTGATTTGCCGCCGCTGTTCACCAAAGAAGACGATGAATAGTGGCGAAGAATAATAAGTTTTCGAGATTAGGTTAAATCAAAGCATTCGGTTAAATTTATATTGAGCATTAGGGGCATTTTCATAATTTTTGCAAAATTTGAGGGTAATTTTGTAATTTTGTGACTTTGGGTAAACAACGGTCTAGGGGTCAAACCAAGGGTTCTGATTCAATGATGGGGGTTTTAGGTCAATGATCAAAGGGTTGAAATGGATTTTGGATACAAAGAGGGGTTTTGTATGAATAGGCTAATGGGATTGGTTAGAACAAAATCTTTTTTGATGAATGGACAAACAAGGGTATTTTGGGCTAAAATTTTACAGGATGAGGTTTTTGGACATTCTAACTTGATTAGTAGGGTTAGATTGGCCCAATAGGGACCGGATTGGGCAGATTTGAAAAGGTAGTGGTTCGATCAATTTAGGGTTTCTAAATAGAACCTTGGTGCAATAAAGGGGCAAACAAGGGTATTTTAGGCTGACATTTTACATGTGGGTATTTTAGGGTGTCCAGGATCTAGTGGTATTGTCCGATTGGTTCAGGGGTGGTCAAGATCATAGGAATTTGGGTCAATATGAAGATTTAGAATGAAATCCTGGTTTGGAAGAAGGGTAAATGGGGGAATATTGGGTTAAAACTTTATGGGCAGGTGTTTTGGTATGTTTAGGGTTCAAATGCATGGTTTTATTGGCTCATATGTGTTTGGTCAATGGGATCTGGGTTTGGGGTGTTTTAGGCTAATGATAAGGGTCGAAATGGAATCTACACTTGATGAGAGGGTAAACAGAGGAATTTTGAGTTGAGATTTGATGGGTAAGTATTTTGGGGGGGGGGGGTCTTTAGTCTGATGGTGGTGTTTGATATGAGAGTCAAAGTGTAGACGGGGGTTAATCGGGGTCATCGGATTGGCATCAAGTAAAATTAATGGTGGATTTGAGGGTTCTTGGGCAAAATTTGAGCTATTTGGGATTTTTGGCATTTTGAAGGGATTGGAAGGGTCTGATCAAGAATTTGGAGTGAATTGGAGGTTCAGGTGACAGATTGAGCAAAAAATTAGGTGTTAACAAAAGGGTAAGTATATTAATCAACAATTGACAATCCATTTTATTAGTCAAATCAAGCAAGTGTAAAAAATTATTATACAATCATTTGATTTTTTAAAGTAATTTTTTTATCAAAAAACCTCACATAAATTGAATATACATTTAATGAAAGGTAATCATAAATCCAAATATTTTATTTTAAATAAAACAAAACTTATATACTAGAAGAAAATGATTAGAAACACATAACGTGGAATGTGTAACAAATTTTACATAGCAAATCCAAAAAGTATAATACAATTACTCAAACACTAGTGGCAAGGTCCAAAGCCACATATTGCCATATGGTAAGGACCCAAAATAGACTAGTCTATGATGTTATCGTATTCTTCCATAGTGATAAGGTCCAAAGTGAAGTCACCTAATCTCAAAATGTGAATAAATTCAACAATCCATACATGAGCCTCAACAAGAGATCTAATAGTAATAAATCAACATAACCAACTTAAGGATAACAAATTCATAACAGTTGATGGAGGGTGATTTGACCCGACCCCTTGAGACGGTAACACGTGGACATGACTTAGCATAAGTAATAGCTCAGCACCACAGCCTAACTACAACTAGGTAACGAGCCCGCAGGATAGCTCGATACGTCACAGCTTGCTATAGGGTGAACTCGCTACAACGCGAGCTCGAGGACCCCCGATGTATTGAAAGGGAATACTCCAAGACAAGTATATCCCAGCTCGTGAGCTAGGATAACCGCCCAACACTTAGGCAGAAAAACTGCCCCAAAGGCAACTTTAAGAAGAATCACCTCAAAGTACCCCTAGGAGCTCGCTACAAGGTAGCTCGCGACAGGATAGCTCGCTACTAAGCGACGAGATGTTTTCAGGAAGCTTCTATCTAACAAGACCGTACCCATCAGACTGCGCCACGTCTCCTGACTGGCGGCGCAGTCCTTGCCAACCCGACAGACTGCACCCACGTCTCTCGACAAATGGTGGCATGTCTGTCCTCCCGGGACGTGTCACTCCTCCGATTGGGTAGTACTCTACAACGGTTACCTGCGCAGCCCTGGCAGATAATGGTTGCGACAAAGGCCCAGTGGCGGTTACACCTGATTTGACAAGAACGCCCATATTTAAGAGCCCCTTGGTCGAAGGGGAAAAAGATATCTTGAAGTATAAAAAAGGTATCTTAAAGTATCTTGAGCATCTTGAATATATCTAAACTTTCTCTTGAGCTAATCTCAAACATTCGGTGATCTAGCGTAACCTACACTCTTAGCCTTCTTTGCACTCTTTACTACTTCCTCCAGCATTCTAACTTAAGCATCGGAGTATTCCCATTGGGCAAGTCCCCCGGGAATCCTTCACCGTCTTCTTCTCAGGTACCGTCCGTCGCCAGCTAGGAGCCAATCAGCCACCAACTAGGAGTGCCCAGATTGCGCAGCATAATTTGGCGTCGTCTATGGGAAACGCTTCAAAAAGCCTTCCTCTAGTTTTTTACAAATTCCTTCTAAGAACTTATCTTTCATGGCCTCCTCCAGCAACGCCGGACGTGGTGCCAGCCAGAACGCTTCTGGGGAGCAACCCCAACTCCCCACAGTCTATATCGGACAGTTCACCGTCTCCCACTTTGTGGACGGAATCCCTAGTTTGAATGTGCCTCTCATAGTGGCACCCGTGAACGCTCCACTCCCTTCCATTGTTGAAGCGACCTTTGCTGAACCTTCGATTGTGCACCCAATGACCAACCAGAACCAGTTAGAAGACTTAGTGCAGTGCATGCGAGCCATGCAAGCTCAAATGCAGCAGTTCCAGCAGTTCCAACTCTACCAGCAACAAGTACTGCATCAGGTCTCTCAGTACCAGTACCAGTAGCAGTTCCCTTCCTTGCCTCAGGCCCAGCAGCCGCTTCCCCCTTCGGCACCCGGCCACGAAGCAAACCAAGCCCTCCCGCCGGAGCGAACGACTTCACCGGGGAGAAGCCTCTCAGGCCCAGGATCCTTCTAAGAGCCAAGCCTCTTCCTATGGTAGAAAGAAGAGGCCAGCCACCCCTGCCTTGCAGCCTGTGGGCAAGTCAAGGGCCTTCCAGCCAGTCAAGCCCGCATCGCCCCAGCACTCGTAGTTCGAGCTTCTGCTCGCAAAAAATCCGTTTGAGGTCCTAGCCGCAGACTATAGGCAGGGCCCTTCGGTTCAGAGCTACCACCAGCGATCCGAGCCCATCGAGCTCGGTAACACTGAAGCAAGAAGCACCAATGCTGAGCCAACAAAGCAGCAGCAAAGACGTCGGCGAGCTCGCCGAACTACTACTCGTGTCTCACCCGAGCTCAAAGGTAAAGAGGAGGTGAGCTCAGGTGAAGTAAAAGCTACTCCTCTCCTTTCAGTTCCTTCCCCACTATCTCCAGAACTCCTTGTTGTCCCCATGCCAAGGGACTTCAAGCTCCCTCCACTGGACAAGTATGATGGATCCTTCGATCCGAATGATCATGTGGACGCCTTTCACTCCCAGATGCACCTGGCAAGAGCCAGTGAATCCTGCATGTGCGTGGCCTTCTCCACCACCTTCAAAGGGGTAGCCCGCACATGGTAACGAAACCTCACGCCCGGTTCGATAAGAAGCTGGGCACAGTTCGTGCAAGTCTTCACCTCCCACTTTGTCACCAGCAAGAGGTGCTTAAGAACTCAAGAAAGCCTCCTCGGCATAGTTCAAAAGGAAGGGGAGTCCATTCGGAATTACATCAAGCGGTTCAACGATGCTTGTTTACAGATATCCGATCTGGACCCCGCAATTCGTCCCACCGCAGCCAAGCGAGGTATTACCCACAAAGAGTTCAAGTAGCACGTGGTTGTCAATCAGCCCAAGACCGTGACCGAGTTCCTCAAGCTCGCAGATTGGTTTAATAGGGACGGAGGAAGAGATCAACCAGAAGGGCGAGCAGGCCCTTGAGAAAAGAAAGAGGGAACTAGAGCCCCCAACTCAGGGTGACAACAAGAAGAAAAAGGACCAAGCTCGGAGGTCAAAGCCAAATCAGCCTTTCTGAGCTCCAGCAGCAGAAATGGACTACATGCCCCTCAACGCGAAGCGGGCTAAGATCCTCATGGTGATCAAGGATGCCCCATACGTGAAGTGGCCACCTCGGCTGAAGGCCGACCCTAATGTTAGAAATAAAAATTTGTATTGTAGTTTTCATAAAAATCACGGTCACAGCACCGATAATTGTAAAAACCTCCACGACGAGATAGAGGAGCTCATCCATCGCGGGTATTTGAGAAATTTTATACAAAATAATAATAATAATAATAATAATAATAATAATAAAGCAGGTCGGGAAGGGGAGCAGAGTAGAGATGCTCCCGAGTCTAGTAGGCAGGCAGAACATTCGTAGAAGTAGCCCCCGAAGAGAGACCAGTTCAGGGGGCCATCCACGTGATAGTTGGAGGTTCGATTGTGGCGGGCTGCACTTCAACTGTAGCTCGTGCATCAGCTCGCGAGGCCACCAGGGAAGAGCAGAACCCCCCGAAGCGGCTAAGGATGGAAGACCCGATCTTCTTCACAGAAGATGACGCGCACGGGGTCCACTACCCCCATGATGATGCACTCGTCATAAAGGTGAAGATCAACGACTTTGAAGTCAGGCGCATCCTCATCGACTCAGGCAGCTCAGTAGACATCCTCTTCAAAGCAGCCTTCGACCAACTTCAGCTCCAAGAGAGCCACCTGAAGCCTGCGAACACTCCCCTGGTAGGCTTTAGCGAAGAGGACGTCAGGCCCCTGGGAAGGATTATAGTACCTGTGGAAGTCGGCACATGGCCTAGCATAGTGAGGCTCAACCACGATTTCTTAGTGGTCGCAACCCCCTCCTTGTATAATGCCATAGTAGGTCGGCCGATCACCCATGCCTTACGAGCTGTGGTCTCCACTTACTACTTGGCCATGAAGTTCCACGGACTTCGGAATCAGGATAGCGGGAGGTGACCAGCTTGAGTCTCGCAAATGCTACGTCGGTGCCCTCAAAGGGAAAGCCAAGGTGGCTGACGACCTCGAGCTGGAGCGACCTACGGAGCAAAGCGAGGAGCGAGCTGCGCCCACAGAAGAGACCGTCTCCATCCCGGCATCAACAAAGGACCCGACCCGAACACTTCAGATCGGCGCTTCCATTGAGGAGCCTCTGCGAACTAAACTGGTACACTTCTTACTTGAAAATTTAACATTTTTGCATGGTCTGCGGCAAAAATGCCCAGCATAGACCCTCACATCATAACTCATAAGCTTAATACTGATCCTGTAGTTAGGCCCGTTAGACAGAAGAAACGCAACCTAGCCCCAGAGCGATGAAGAGCAGTCGACGAGGAGGTCGGGAAGCTCCTTGCAGCCGATTTTATCAGGGAAGTCCATTACCCGAGCTGGGTGGCCAACCCCGTTCTAGTAAAAAAAGGCTAACGGTAAATGGCACATGTGCATCGACTACACCGACCTGAACCGAGCTTGTCCAAAGGATTGCTTCCCACTCCCCAGGATCAACCGTCTAGTGGACGCAACCTTGGGGCACAAATTGCAGAGTTTCCTAGATGCCTACTCGGGCTACAACCAGAACAGAATGGACCCGGCTGATGAAGAAAAGACTGCCTTCATAACCGAGCTTGGCCTGTACTACTACAAGGTCATGCCCTTTGTTCTAAAAAATGTCGGGGCAACCTTTCAAATACTTGTAAATAAGTTGTTTGAACCATTGATTAGCCGAAAAATAGAGTGTTATGTAGACAACATGGTCGTCAAAACCCAGTTTTCATGTGATTTAATACAAGACCTGCATTCATTTTTTGAAATTTTGCGTAGATTTAACATGAAATTGAACCCAAATAAGTGTGCCTTTGGTGTCACCTCGGGTAAGTTCCTGGGGTACATCGTTAATCGGCGTGGCATTGAGGCTAACCCGGACAAAGTAAAGGCCATCCTAGACATGAGACCACCCCGAAAAATGAAGGAGGTTCAGAGGCTAAATGGTCGAATAGCTGATCTGAGCCGCTTCATGTCCAAGTCGGCAGACCGTTGCCTACCTTTCTTTAAAGCAATTAAAAGCAAAGGGTTTGAATGGACCCAAGATTGTCAGCTCGCGTTCGACGAGCTCAAAAAGTACCTCGCTAGCATACCGGTCTTAACTCGACCCAAAGAGGGCGATGTTTTAGAGTTGTACCTCTCGGCAAGTGACGAAGTGGTTAACTCGGTACTAATAAAAGAGGTAGATCGGGTCCAACGACCTATCTACTATGTTAGTAAGGTGTTGCAGGGAGCAGAGACGAGATATCCGAAGATAGAAAAGCTAGCCTACACACTGGTTATTGCAGCTCGAAAGCTCCGTCCGTACTTCCAAGTTCATACTATTGTCATCCTCACCAACAAACATCTGAGGTAATTTCTACTCAAGCCCGAGGTCTCTAGTCGACTGACGAAGTGGGCCGTTGAGCTCAGCGAGTATGGACGCCCAAAGATTGTGGAATAAGGGGCGAATTTCAAAAATTTATCTCTCCCTTCAATTGGGAATCGTATTCCCTATTTAGAAAATCATATTTTCAAGGATCAATCTTGAACCATAAACTGAACCAGATCTGAACCAAAAGGAGTGGGAGAGGATTATACCTGATACGGAGAAATACTATCTCCCAATGGAGGTGTTCACGCCCAAGGAAGGATCCAAAATCTGCTCCCACTGAAGATGGCGCAGTGAAGGATGGAGCAGAATCAACAACGTTCTTCAAAAGAACTTGACCCTTCACAAGAATCAACCGGACGGCTTGTGAGTACAGCTCCAACCAATCTTTTCCCAAAAGATTGAGATCAAGATCAAATCTTGATTGCTCCCAAGAACTGGAGATCGAACTGAAGGACTGGCAATGGCAGGAAGGTGGCGGCAGGAGAGAATTCGCAATATGCAGGAAATCTCTCAATCTCTCTTTCTTTAAGAGAAGAATGTTGTTGATGATCTAAAAGGCTGCCGCCCCCTTCCCCTTTTATAATCTCAAAGGGATCAGCTCCTAATCAGATTAGGAGTTGCTAATCCAAATCATATTTGGGTTAGAAGTCCCTTAGTGATAAGGGATAATCCTTATCTTATCTGCAGATCAGATCAGTTGTCTCCTAATCTAATTAGGAGGTTTCCAGATCTAAATCTTATTTAGATCTTGGACTCTCTGAGTGGATAGGGTCTAAGCCCAATCCTTTTAGCTGACCCACTTCAGAATTCGCCCCCTTTAAATGACTGATCAAATCAGCCTAGTTCGAAATGGGCTTAAGGCCCATTTAAGGTTATGTACTCAAAAACCTTCCAAATTGCTGCCCAGTTGGGCTTCCTTGTATGGCGTGGGACCCAAGCATTGATCTACACATCAGCCACATGGGTTCAGCCCAGCCTTTGTTACAAGGCCTGGCCGAATGCACTGCTGAAGACAATGTACCCCCTGAAACCCATCAAATGAGCTCTATGGGCCCAACACTTACACTAAGTGGTCCCTGGGCCAAGCCACCTTGTAACACCCAGGGACTGTGGGCAGATGCAAGATTAACCCATCAGGTATTATCCTCAATGGTCTTACACTTAACCTCTCATCCCATAATGATCATACACTGCCCGACAAGAGAGGACCTCTCCCTCGGCTGCAAGGAACAGTGTTGCACTCTCCAGTCATATGGATCCTGGGAATTAAAACCTTCTTGCAAACATTTTAGAAACCATATATATATTCTTTTATATCTTATATAAAATATATTTTGCAAAACAAATCTCAACGGTTGAAATCGGCTGCCGGCAGTCTTGGTTTCCATCAGTGAGAGTGCATCCCCGATCATTACCTTTGTCCGAAAAAGGGGTTGATCCTGTCACTATGATCACCCACTCAGATGAATTCTCGGACTGTCCCAACATACCCAGGTTTTGACCCCCGCTAAGGATCTCACTGATTGGTACATCAAAGATAGCCCAATCCGACACCTAGTGCAGTATCATAATCGAGTCTAGGGGTCGGGTGTAATTTTCCAGTTTTGCCCATCAATCTCCAAGGTCCAGGGCAATACTGGAAATCTGGTCCAGTTCAAAGATTCAATTAATCCTACACTGTATGTGCCTAGGGTCTCACCCTGGCAGCTGAGACAAGCCACCCCAACCGACTTGGTGGCACTATAGTGTCAGCCTTGTCAGGATAGGTCTCCCTAGACCGACCCACTGGCTGTGAACATTCTAAACTAACACGAGTCTCATTAAGTGTCCAGTTTAAGGGTATTACACAGAAACATACCAAGGGAACATGAATCAAATATGTATCTTTATTCATTTACAATAAACTCATAAAGTACATCATTCTGATTGAAGCTAAGGGCATACAAAACTGTCTAACAGTGGAGCCGGAATCGTTCTATACGGCCCAAGTGGCACAAATTTGGAGTACGCACTACACTTCGAGTTCGCGGCATCCAACAATGAAGCGAAGTACGAAGCGCTGATATCCGGGCTGGCTCTAGCCAAAGAAGTGAAAGCCAAGCATATTGTCATCTGCAGTGATTCTCAGCCCGTGGTCAATCAAGTCACCGGCGAATATGAAGCTCGCGAACCAACTATGATTGCCTACTTAGCCAAAGTAAAAGAGGCTCTACTCAACTTCCAGTCACACTTCATCAAGCAAATCCTGAGGTCGGAGAATGCTGAGGCCTATGCCCCGTCCTGGTTAGCCAGCACCAGTGATAATACCATGAGAACTGTGTACATAGAGAACCTGCCTCGGCCTAGCATTCTCAGGGGAGCAGAGGAGGTTGCTCCTGTCGTTCAAGCAAAGCCGAGCTGGATTGACCCGCATGCGAGCTTCCTGCTACACGGGACACTCCCTGCAGACCGCAAGGCTGCCAGAAGGATAGAGCATCAGGCAGCCAAAAATGTCATGATAGACGAACGGCTGTATTAAAGATCCTACACGCTCCCCTACCGGCGCTGCTTGCGACCTTCCGAAGCCGAGCTCATGCTCCGCGACACTCATGAAGGCCTGTGTAACGGACACTTGGGGGCAGGGCCCTTGCCCAAAAAGCGCTACGACAGGGGTACTACTGGCCAACAATGAAAGCAGATGCCATTGAGCTCATCAGAAAGTGTGACAAGTGCCAGAAGCATGCCAACATCCATCATTAGCCTACTGCCGACCTCAAGTATCTCACCAGCCTGTGGCCTTTCGCACAATGGGGCATCGATATACTTGGACCGTTTCCACCAACAACACGCCAAAGGAAATTCTTAGTGGTACAATGGATTATTTCGCCAAGTGGGTCGAAGCTGAACCTCTCGTGACAATCACAGCTCGAAATGTACAAAACTTCTTTTGGAAAAATATAGTGTGCCGCTTCGGGTTACCTCGGGTCCTGATTTCTGATAACGGTAAGCAGTTCGAAGACATTAAATTCCAGAACTGGTGCCAAGACATGGGGATCCGACAGAACTTCACTTCAGTCGCACA
This sequence comes from Nelumbo nucifera, assembly GCF_055504915.1. Classification (NCBI taxonomy): domain Eukaryota; kingdom Viridiplantae; phylum Streptophyta; class Magnoliopsida; order Proteales; family Nelumbonaceae; genus Nelumbo; species Nelumbo nucifera. The sequence goes on along the minus strand of NC_142649.1, from coordinate 45,770,066 downwards.
CCCTCAAGCAAACGGTCAAACAGAAGTCACGAACAGAGATATCCTCCGCGGACTGAAGGCACGGTTAGACCGAGCTAAAGGACTATGGGCAGATGAGCTACCCAGTGTTCTATGGGCTTACTGAACCACAGTGAAGACCGCCACAGGAGAGACCCCCTTCAACCTCACCTATGGTACTAAAGCAGTCATCCCAGTCGAGATCGAAGTTCCCTTACTATGACTAGAAGCGTATGACGACAAGGAAAATGAAGACGAGCTACGTACCAACCTCGACCTGCTTGACAAAGTAAGGGACCTCGCATATATCAGGACCGCAGCCTACCAGCAAAGAGTAGCTCGGTACTATAACGCCAGGGTCAAGAAGCGGAACCTCTGCGTCGGTGACTTGGTCCTTTGTAAAGTTATGGTACCTGAGCCCGATGTTGGCAAGCTCGGACCGAATTGGGAAGGACCCTATCGAGTGAAACGGGTGCTCGGGGAAGAAACATACGAGCTTGAAACTCTAGAAGGGAAATAAGTACTTTGGTAATGGAATATTGTCAGGCAGTATTACCTGTAACTACTAAGTAGACCACAAGTCACTCTCAGAGCCTAAGGGCCAAAATTCCAAGCTAACACAGGCCTCGATGCAATAAAACCCAGTCACCTCTATGGCATGGGTGAACTACTGAGTAGACCACGAGTCACTCTCAGAGCCTAAGGGTCAAAATGTCGAGCTAACACAGACCTCGGCGCGATAAGACCCAGTTGCCTCTATGGCATGGGCGAACTCCAAGAGTGGACTATAAGTCACTCCATCAGCCTAAGGGCTAAAACGCTGAGCTAACTAAGACCTCGGCACTGTGGAAGACTTAATATTCCAATAAACGGTTAAGTACAAGAGGCGTAGACAGCTCAGGTCTGAACCCTATGAAGCGTAGCTCATCTCGGTATACTGGTTGATCCCAACAAGGAACGACCTGTGAGCATACAGTTCAGGCATACATGGTAACTACTTTGGGGTATACTATAAAAATACCTCAAGCATCAAGTGATAGCTTGGGGTAACAACTACCGAAAAATCCTACTTCGGGTATGTATCTCTGACTGCTCGAGTGATAAAATCGCTTCAGCAGAAAGAAAAGAGCACACCATACTTAGTAGAAAAAGAGAAAACATTTCATTACTAATTTATGTAAATAAAAAGTCAAGCTTAACAGCTCGGGAAGAGTTCAACAAAAGCAAAATAAGGGCCCAACCGCCCAAGAGAAAGATATTTAAAACCGGGTCTTGACACCCGGGAACCACTAGAATTCATCAGAGAATAAAAACAGAAGAGCAACCGGCCTCAGGGATCCACCGCCTCCACCTCGTCATCATCCTCCGGAGAGTTAGACTCCTCCTCCTCCACCAGGTCCGCCGTCTCAGGATCCAGGCCCTTCATGGTTATGCCGTCGAGGTTGAGCCTGGAGAACTTCTTTTGGACCAGCCAGTGGCAGAGCTTAAATTCAGAGCGGTAGGAGCTCGAGCCATACTCCACCTGGAGGTCGTGGTACTCCTGGGAGTCCTTGAAGTCCCACACTGCCTTAGCCCGCTCAGCCTCCACCATGGAGTCGAGGTTCCGAGTTCGGTCTTGAAGCGTGGACTCCAAGTCTTGAACCTACTGGCGAAGAAGCTCCCTCTCCGCTGCCCACCTTGACGACTCCTCCCAGTAGCAAGTACTCTCCTCAAATAGCTGGGTGATCTGCGCCTCTTGGTCCTGGGTGAGCAGCTCCTGGGCCTCACTCCCCTTCCGAGCCTGAAGGACTTCACCTCGGGCCCGGTCGAACTCGCCCTGGAGCTTCTGCACGGTTGACCTCTGAGCATGAGCATCACCGGAGTTAATGTTGGTCTACAGAGCCATGGCGTGGATGGTGGAGTTCACCTACCAACAAGAGACTAAGGTTAGAAAGGAGGTAAAGAAAGAAAAGAAAGAGAAGGAAGAGAAAGGCCACTTACCACCATGCAGTGAGCGGAGGCTAGCCTGGCGAGCTCCTTGGGGTCCATCTCTCCCCAGCAGGCGACCTCCTCGTGGCAGACCGCCCTTCGGTTCTTTCGCGCAGCCACGATGTAGTCATTAACACCCTCCCAGTTCCCGGTAGGGAACCGTGGGAAGGGGAAGGGGCGGGATGGCCCAGACGGAGGGAACTGCCCTTGCCCCGGGAGCTCGCCCTCCTCAAGGCCACCTTCTGTGGCAACTCCCTCGGATGGGGCTGGTGGGACCTCAGGTGGTGGAGAAGCGAAGACCGGGTCAGCAGACTCGAACTCAGTACCCCCAGAAGTGGAAGCTCGGTCAGGACACGACCTCTTCTCCTTACGCTTTTGGTTGATGGAAAGAAGGCGGTGCGCGTCAACACCAAACATTATGGTTGCCAAAAATCACAAGGTATTAGTCCAGTAAAAAAAACGTTTTGCAAGGTACTACACGACCTAAGAGGTAACCTACCCGGGCTCAAGCCAGCCTGCGCAAGCTTTTCCTCGGTCAAGTAGTCCGACCAATGGAAGCCAACTGCTGCCCAGGACTGCAGTGTTTTCCAAACTTCGGGGTCCAAGTCAACCCCCAAATCCTGGATGGCGGCCCTCTAATGAGTTGGGAAGAGCCACCCTTCGGGGTTACGAACTACGAAAGTCCTGTTTTGAGGCCGGGATCCTGTTCGACAGCTCGTATAAGAGCTTGAAGCCGCAACAGGGAGAAAAATAGTAGGAACACCTTTTTGGAGGCGCTCTGGGAGAAGTATTCTTGATGCAGAGGATGGTGGGGAGGATGTCAAGGTTGAGGGGAAGACAATATTCATAAAATAAAGAAATAGTCCTAACCACATTTCGGATGGAGTTGGGGTGAAGCTGGTCAAAAGTGACGTTGAAATGGTCCAAAACCTCTACTATCAGAGGATGTAGAGGGAGACGCAGGCCAGCTACGAGTTGTTCCTGGAAGATCACGATCTCGTTGGAACCGCTCTCCCATGGATAGTTACCAGAAGGGAGACTGTAGATGAGGTCTCCGGGAAGGTTAAAATGAAGGACTAAGGACCTAAGCCTCTCCATCGACATGGAGGAAGGACTGAAGCTATTTGGCTCCCTGCTCGGAGAGGTAGAAGCAGTTTCTCCAGAAGCCTCCCGAGCTTTCGGAGCCTGCCCCAGGCTCCCCCTGAGCTCGAGGGGGCGTCTTCTTGGTCATCACCCCAGGAAAAGATGTGGTACGGATACCCAGACATATCGGCAAGATGATAAGACTCACCAGGAAAGAGATGAACTGAAGAGACGGTGTGAGCAGGAGAAGAGCTCGGGCAGCTAGATGGAGACGCGACCTCAGAATCCGAAAACAAGGCAAGTCAGCGTAAAAGAAAACGAGGCATGGGGCCCTCCTATTTATAACCTTTGTGCCCTCAAACCGACGGCTCGGATTGAGACAGATTTGACGGTTCACAGTCAAGCTGACCGCATGTCTTCTGAAACTGAAATGTGACTAGCTGCACGTCTCCCATGATTGAGGTAATGACGGCTGCACGACATCTGGAATTAAGAGCCGCTTCGGCGCGTTTTTCAGCATTCGAAAAGTCCAGAAATCCCTTGACTTCTATGCACACATTTAATGCGAGCAGTCAATCAAGTTTGAACTTTGAGTCAAATCTACCCGTCACACTTCATGAACTCCTCATGCTAAAGTAGCACCCTTAGCCCGAGGAGTTGGGGGGCAATTGATGGAGGGTGATTTGACCCGACCCCTTGAGACAGTGACACGTGGACATGACTCAGCATAAGTAACAGCTCAGCACCACAGCCTGACCGCGACTAGGTAACGAGCCCGTAGGACAGCTTGCTACGTTACAGCTCGCTACAGCGCGAGCTCGAGGACCCCTGATGTACTAAAAGGGAATACTCCAAGACAAGTCTATCTCAGCTCGCGAGCTAGGATAACTGGACTTAGGCAAAAAAACTGCCCCAAAGGCAACTTTAAGAGGAATCACCTCGAAGTACCCTTAGGAGCTCATTACAAGGTAGCTCGCGACAGGATAGCTCACTACAAGGCAACTCGCCACCAGGGTAGCTCGCTACTAAGCGACGCGATGTTTTCAGGAAGCTTCTATTTGACAAGACCGTACCCATCAGACTGCGCCACGTCTCCTGACTAGCGGCGCAGTCCCTGCCAACCCGATAGACTGCACCCACGTCTCTCGACAGATGGTGGCGTGTCTGTCCTCCCGGGACATGTCACTCCTCCGATTGGGTAGTACTCAACAACGGTTACCTGCACAGCCTTGGCAGATAACAACTGCGACAGAGGCTCAGTGGCGGTTATGCCTAATTTGACAAGAACGCCCATATTTAAGAGCCCCTTGGTCGAAGGGGAAAAAGATATCTTGAAGTATAAAAAAGGTATCTTAAAGTATCTTGAACATCTTGAATATATCTGAACTTTCTCTCAAGCTAATCTCGAACATTCAGTGATCTAGCGCGACCTACACTCTTAGCCTTCTTTGCCTCTTTACTACTTCCCCCAGCGTTCTAACTTAAGCATCGGAGTATTCCCACCGGGCAAGTTCCTTGGGAATCCTTCATTGTCTTATTCTCAGGTACCGTCCGTCGTCAGCTAGGAGCCAATCAGCCGCCAGTTAGGAGTGCCCGGATTGCGCAACATCAACAGTTATTAGAACTTTTAGGGCCTATTTGTTTGCTCTGAAGTCTGACATTTGAAAGTGCAATAATTACATTAAGAGGTGTATTGGTATTTGTGAACTTTTCTTTCCTCTAAACTCTGAATGTAGAGAATGTTGTTTTGAATTTTGAATTCTAAAAATTATCAAATATCCATTTTGAACCTATATATTAGAGTTTTTGTTTGTCATTTTAGGGGTGTCATTGGAAAACAAAAAGTTGTATGATTGCACTTTAAGAGATAAGAGATAAGAGGAAATGAACAACCATTTTTCTCTTAAAGTTAAAAGATTCCTCTTAAGAGATAAGAGTTAAGAGGAAACGAACAAGCCCTCAATGTATAATGGATTATCAAATTAAGTCCCTTGAAATAATTAAAAATTTATCAAAACAATTTCAAACTACAATTGTCCAAAATTTTGCTTATATTCAACAATTTCATAACCAAAATAGTAGTCTCCATACCTGACCTAATAAGGTCGGGGAGTCAAAGTTGCCGGTAGGAACAAGGAAAATTGCCATCTCTAATGAAGGCGTGTACGGTTCAGGTTGGTTAATGAGTAATGGCTCAACCCTAACCCAACCCAAACTTAAATTGGGTTCTTAATTTCTTATTAGTAAAATATAAAAACCTCCCATAATTTTTTTGACAATCATAAAACCTCCCCTATGTTTTGGTTAAAACAAAAATCACTATACTTTCAATATATTGACAATCACCTCCCTTCCACCATTTGGCCAATAATGGAGACAAGGAAGTTAAAAAATTGCCCCTAGTACATGTTAGAGTAATATTCAAAATAAGTATTCCATATTTACCCTTCTAGACTTCAATTGGCTGGAACCAAGGTTCAAAGTATCGACACATGCCTGTATCAGTGCTTTTTTTTTTAAGTATTATTTATTATTATTTTTTTTTTCAAAACTGATTCAGAGGGGTTGGTTTAAGTCCCGGATACCCTTCAAACCATACTCTGACCTGATACAACCCATGGAGGGGCATATCAAGAAGCCACCGGCATGACACGTATTGACCGATACATGCCGATGCGTGTAGATACTTTGAACCTTGGCTGGAACAACTCAAAAACCACCAAGAACTCACCCACCAACATCTGTCTTCAACTTATAAAAGAGGGGATCCATTTATCGTGCATCACTTTGCAACTAGCACCACCATAACCCATGATAACTCTACCATTTCTCACGCAGGCCAAGACAGATACTAGCAGCACCGGTCACCATTCTCTTTGTTTTGGTTGATTAACTTCAATGCACCATCAACAATCTTACTTGCCAGGTTTCTCCTATTGCTCATTGACTATACCTTATTCGATCAGCTATTCAACTCTTTGTGTTATTCCCATCACACAAGGGGACCCAAACACATTTGATCCAATATTTGAAGAAGATTTAACAGATCTTCTGCAATTTCTTTATTTCCACATACACAGTATGCAAGTATACTCCACATTGTTGCTTTACATCTCGGATTGCAAAGATACCACAATTGCAACGAAGTACTACAGGAAAAATCCCACAACACAACATCAACCACCATCAGAAAAATCCTAAACAGGTGGGTCATATGAATGGATGATCTTGATAACATCATCTTTCACCATCATTTGAAAATTCAAACGATACCAAGCTAATTAGTTCCTTGTTCAATTTAGATGATTCGGGAAAAATCCATCACATTCAATGGTATATCTATAACTGGTTTCCATGATTTTTGTTGGCATGCACATACATCTCAACGTGCATAGGGAATATCTCCAGTGCTTATCATTGTGAGATATTTCCAATGCACGGTCGGGATGTGCTGTGGGGCGCACCCCCCCTTGGGGCACGGATGTGAATTCCCATACTACTTGCTTTAAATCAGAATTGTTCGGCCTAAGGGGAGTTCAGATCTGTGCCCCACAATGCCCCATAACACATTCCGACCTTGTAATGGGAACATTTTCTGTCTCCCCATGATGGCGCCCCCTTGTGGGGCGCAGATGTGAACTCCCCAACGGGTGGGATTCAGTCAGTGTTGAAATGTTCGACTTCTACAGGGGACTGGAGGTTTTTTACTATTGTCAGGGGAAGTTAAGTTTTTATATTTTATCCTAATTTTAATCCTAATTTGAACTTCAACCCAACCCATTGGGTTCGGTTCGGTGCAACCATTACCAAACGAAAGAACCGGTAACAGGAAATCCAATCGACCAACGTCCCAACAAGGGTGAAAGGGGAATTCCACAAAAAAGTTTCATTCTTAAATCCCAAACCGGGGTTTAAGAGTTAAGACAAACTGGGGTTAGGTCATTTCGCCCTCTGGCCTCTTCTTTATAAACGTCCCCTCCCCACCACCGCACGTACTACTTACTCCATTATAGTTTTCAATTTTCACTCTCGAGTCTCGTCTATCGCGTCGCTTCTCCGAGGACAGAAAGGCAAAAGGTGCCTTTTTTTCCTTTCAAGATCAAGATGGAACGACGATCCGGTAAAGCGGTCGCTAGGGTTAGGGTTTGACAACCGGAAGGTGATCGGAAGAGGGGCCTCGAAATAAGCCCTAGTGTATAGCCCTCGATTTGCAGATATCATGGCTCGCCAGGAGAACTCATTTGCCCTATTGGGGGATGAGGAGGGTGACGATGTCAATGCTCTCCTTGCCAACGTCGCCGCCAAGGTTGCTGCTTCGCCGCCGGCAGAGAAGAAGCAGCCTCAACAGAAGGCGCAGCAGGCTTCGTCAGCTCCTGCTGCTAAGTTCCCTTCGAAGCCTCTTCCGCCTGCCGAATCTGGTGAGTGTTCTTTGTTCTTTGTTAAATCTATCCATTTTTTTTCTGATTGGTTAGGGTTATTGGTTGTTCTTGGGTGTCCAAATTCTTCAATTTACTTTATCTTTCATGTTGTTTCTATCTTTTTCTTTTCTTTTCTTTTCTTATTTTTAAATCATACTTTTCTTGGTGTTTCTTCCAGTGAGAGCGGAGAGAGGCAGGGGAGGAAGAGGCGGCCGAGGTGGTCGTGGGCTAGGAAGGGGTGGCTCGGGTGGGAGCGAAGCCGGGCAGTACGGGAATGGCCGTGCCAATGGTTACCAACGGAACTATGGTGGGGAATCTGATGGGAATTCTGCTGATGATGGCTGGCGTGGCGGGCGTGGCGGTGGTCGTGGCAGGGGAAGAGGCGGAGGGCGTGGCCGAGGAAGAGGGTTTAATGAAGATCGTGGTTTTGGAAATGAAGGTCAGGCTGGTGCCAATGAAACCCAGGGTCAGACTGGCGGTGATGGTTGGGAAGAGGGGACTGAATCTCAGGGAAAAACTTATGGAAATGAGAATCGTCCTTTTAGAAATGACAATAGGGCGTTCAGGAATGAAAATCGGAATGGGAATGGCGAAAGAAGGGCTTATGGTGCTGGAAATCGTGGCTTCAGGGGTGGAGAGGGCCGGTATGGTGATCGTGACGGGGCAAGGTATGGTAGGGGTGAGGCTCCGAATGGTTCAGAGAAGGTGGAACTTGGTGATGGGAAAGAGCAACCTGGAAACAATACTGATAACAACAACGGTGGAGATGAATGGTATATCTCATCTTATGTTTGAAAGTCCTCTTTTCTTTAACTATTTTGCACTTTATGTCATGCTTGAAACTTTAGTTGTTTTCTTCTTTACTTGATTCTTACAGGTGTTATACATTTTTCTAACCGTAGTCTATATGATTGATATCATCAAATTGACTGATTAGGGTGCATAAAGTCGTTCTCTCTCTCTCTCTTATTAGGCTTATAAAAAAAAGTCGTTCTCTTATTAGGCTTATAAAAAAAGTCATTCTCTTATTAGGTAGCATCACAATTTCCCATTATTGCAAATTTTATGGTCTTTGAAATTTACAGAAGTAGTTTTTGAATGCTATATGAACTGACCAAGTTTACACAACCAAACTATATTATGCTAAATGGAAGAAGATCCGTTAACAGTGCCAATATATTTCTTCTTTCTTTTTCAACGTTTTGATGCCACTAATGAAGACCTCATTGGTTGCTTTAATGAGCAGCATAGCCTTTACCGGGGGGGGGGGGATCAATCCCTAATGAAGACCTCATAGGTTTCTTCTTCTTTAGTATCTTGTCTGTAGGGGTCCAACATGAGTGGGCCTGGGTTGAGCATTTGTTAAATTTTGAAGGGGTCCAGTCCTTGTGGGAGAAATTCTACAAATTGGGTACTTGATTTGCACCTTGCTTGTTTGCAGTCTTTTTCCTTTTGTTAATTTTCTCATTGAAATAGGTGCTTTTTACGGTGCATAGCTATGGTTTATTGTCATCAGAAGTTGAAATCAACTTATTTTCTTGGGCTGGAAGCTATATTTGTTTGTCCAATTTTGAATTTGAATTTGATGTTGGTAAGGGTGATTCAATTTCAATTTGATTATAATTGTATTGAATGTGGACCCCACCCCACATCGATTATAGGGTTTGACTATGATACGGAAAAACTTGTAATCAATCAATTGGTATCGTACAAATGGTAACCAATCAGGTGTTATTTATTAGAATTTATGGGGGTTATGATTCATCAAAGTTCTTCTGGTATCTTGTCTTTTCTGGCAGCATAAACTTTCCTATATATAATTTAAAACGTATCTATAGTAAAATTGGCTTGAATGTTGATTTTTTACAATAAAAGCTATCACAATGATTAGGTTGCTGGGAAGGGTTGTCTCTGATTGGGTGCTCATCCTACTGGATTTTGCTCAAGTGTCTGCATAAGATTTGGGGTCTAATTTTTTGGACTGTTATTGAGATCCAAGAATGTAATCTGGAAAGTTTTTTGTAATGGTTTGTGGTGTAATCTCTACACCAGGCTGTAAGATTTGATGTTTTATTTTCATTTAATTTTTCTGCTATTAACAAAAAAAGTTATTTTTAATTCATTTTATTCATTACATGCAATTATCAACTAATCAAAATCTTTTTTAGTTCATTTTGATCATTTTTAGTTCAACTTATTAATGATATTCAATGTGCAATTGCTATCTGAGTTCAATGTAAATCCAGTATAAATTCCACAGGTAAGATCAGAATGTGATTGCTAAAAAATCAAATTTGGATATAGGTATATCTGATTTGATCAAATGTTTGCAGCCCTACTTTTCCATCAATCATCTGATCTGTTTTTATATTTCTGACCTATCTTGTTATGTGTCAAATTTTCTTTGTATATACTAATAGGGGACATTCCGGCTTATCTTATTGCTAAAAGAGATGGATTTTTTTTCTGTTTATTTCATTTTGATGCTATTCTATCAATGTTTTTTATATTGCTTTAATGTTGTTAGTTTACTTGGACCTATTTTTTTGGACAGGGATGTTCCTGTGACTACTGAATTACCAAAGGACGCGGAATCTGAACAGGAAAAGGTTGAACAAGGCACAAACCAGGATGCTTCTGACAAGAAGCCGGAAGAAGAGGATAAGGTCAGTTTACAGGTTGCTGCACAGCATTCAAGTCTTCAACCCTTAATGATCTGAGAGAACTAAAATGTTTTTTTTTTTCTTTTTTTTTCTGTTCAATAATTATCTTACAGGAAATGACCCTTGAAGAATATGAGAAAGTACTTTATGAAAAGAGGAAGTCTCTGGAAGCATTTAAATCTGAGGAAAGAAAAGTTACCCTTGACAAAGACTTTGAGTTGATGCAACTTATTGAGAAAAAGAAGGAGGACACCCTTTACGTTAAGCTGGTGAGTATACCATAAACCACTAGTTGTCTTTTATTTGTGTGCTTAGTCTTCCATTTTCCAATTCCATTTTGTTTGTTTACTATTGTTATCAGTAAAGTCAAGTCATCCAGGCAATGTTAGGTGTTTTGGACTGGCAAGTCAAGTCAATGCCTAGGCAACAACTGTGTTGCTGCTGATAAAAAAACAAGGTGTTGTTTGGGCAACCGAAATAAATAAGTGTGAATACAAATTTTACAATGTATAGATGTCACCATTATTAACATCATCTATGCCTATCCTAATTATATTGGGTAGGCTACAATGTTTTAAAAGCTTAAGGTGCAAGGTGAAGAGCATACCTTTCTGAGGCAAGGTGCAAAGTTTTTAAAAATTTCATAAAATTAGGATAGGCAAGTCAAGTCAATGCCTAGGCAACAACTGTGTTGCTGCTGATAAAAAAACAAGGTGTTGTTTGGGCAACCGAAATAAATAAGTGTGAATACAAATTTTACAATGTATAGATGTCACCATTATTAACATCATCTATGCCTATCCTAATTATATTGGGTAGGCTACAATGTTTTAAAAGCTTAAGGTGCAAGGTGAAGAGCATACCTTTCTGAGGCAAGGTGCAAAGTTTTTAAAAATTTCATAAAATTAGGATAGGCAAGTCAAGTCAATGCCTAGGCAACAACTGTGTTGCTGCTGATAAAAAAACAAGGTGTTGTTTGGGCAACCGAAATAAATAAGTGTGAATACAAATTTTACAATGTATAGATGTCACCATTATTAACATCATCTATGCCTATCCTAATTATATTGGGTAGGCTACAATGTTTTAAAAGCTTAAGGTGCAAGGTGAAGAGCATACCTTTCTGAGGCAAGGTGCAAAGTTTTTAAAAATTTCATAAAAAAGCAAAAAAGCAAAAACAAAGCAAGAATAGTATTAATTGAAAAAAATGCTAATGTTAGTTTTGAACTAAATGGTACAAAAAGTTATTAGCTCAAATTAAAACAAATAAGCATAACATATAAAACATATTCAAATGAAGATGCAAAAATAAATTCAAACATAACAAGCAAAACATATTCAAGCACTCAACATTTCAATTGTGTGGAACTTTCATTCTTTTTATTTCTTTTTTTTTGTTAAATTTCAATTTCTTTATTTCTTTCACAATCACATTACTTCAAACAGCTGATGTGATGTTAAGCATCTTGCATTCCTAATTCTATGAGCCACCTTTGTACCAAGCCCCTTGAAGCAATATGTCTATGCTAGGATCTTAAATTCTGAATCCACATGTAAAAATTGTTTTTTTTTTTAATTTTAATTATAGTTTCTCTTTAAAAATATCTTCTATTAGGAATGAATGATCACCATTAGAATAAAGGGTGGTTTTCGAAGACCCTGGCCTGACCACAGTGCTTCAAAAAGTGCAAAAAGGCGTAAAACTTAACTGAGGCATGCCCCTGAACTGAAGCACAAAGTGCACCAGCACCAGGCGTGCCATATCGCTACATGAATCCTGTTTCACCATTCTGTTCTGTTTAGTGCAATATCATTAGATGTTAATTATACGTAATTGTTATATGGTTACACGTAAATTATAATCCATTAAGCTACAAAATTAAATTGGAAGATGATTTAATTGCAACTTGCAACTGATTTTCATAAACAAATAACAGGATTCTTGAATGGGCTCTCTGGCTTAACATATTAAGAACCATGGTTTTTACCCAACATATGTTGCTTGCAGTGTCAATATATAAAGGGGGCATACAGCTTGCAAGACAGTTGAATTATGATAAATTGGTCATTGAAGAGGGGACTCTAAGTTGGTAGTTGAAGGACCCGGAGGTAGTATCCTGGTTTTATAGTGATGAAAATCAAAAGATTCAAATGACTTACCAGCAATGACTCTTAAAATTCAATGAAAAGAGCAGTTAATGGGATGGCAAATACTCTAGCCAAGCAACGGGTTGATAGGGTTCAATTGTAATTTGATGTGCCTTGGGAGAGGCTGCACCTTGCACTTCTTCTTAGTCCTCTTGTAATAGTTTCTCTTTATAGTTACTTTTAATAAAATTTAAAGTTAATAATTTTATATAGAAGGGGGCATATTACTTAGTGTTAAGTTGTCACCTGGATGATCTCAATGCCTAGGCAAAACTTTGACTACTCATTAAAAAGTAGTGATCATGTTACCACTAGGATGAAAATGAGAAGCATAATGTATATCTATATATTAAAACAAGGTTGTTCACACTGGCACCATTCTTTTTGCTGTTAGAGGTGGTTTGCATACCACCAATGGTAGACTGTGAAGGTTGCATGAAATTCATCTCCAAAAATAACACAATATCAGGCGTAGGTGGGAATTGGGAAAGGAAGCAAGAGAGACAAATGGAGAACTGCATGGGATTGAGCGAGCCCATTCTCATGGAACCAGTGATCAATTGTCTCAAAAGCCAAACTTTTTGAGTAATTAATGTATGCATAAGATACAGGGGTCTCTCTAAAGGTGAAGACAACAAAAGCGGTCTCTGCAAATGAATGCAGAATGGCAGTGTAGACATCTTACGAGGGAGATAATCAACCTAAAGAAAAATAGTTGTTGCTGTTCAATGGACTTACAGAGATGCCAATGGTTTGGCAGATGGGTTAGCAAGACAAGGGGTTAAATGAGGGAATTTGTTCTGGGGAATGGATCACTTCTTGATGTACTGTATATGCGATTAGAAAAGTTTAGGACTTCAGGGTATTGCCATCCTAACCTCTGGGATGGCTGTTTCATTTCTTTATCTCTCTAATAATGTAAATTTCTGTTATTCATAAGAAAAACACAAACTATCAATCATCCTTAACATAAGCACTAGGGTAGTTTTAGTAAGTTCAATATATTGGCCAGTAAGGGTTGGATTTAGCCTAATACTGTAGCCTACCCATACCCATACAGATTGTAAAATCCCCAAACCTGCCCCCCTCAAATCAGTTTTTTCAGACGAAAAAAGCCCTGTCAAGGAGGGTACTGCTGATTAGGGTGGAAATTTTCATCTCTAGAAAATATAATGGTAAGGGAAAACTTTGGCGTCCCACTTCAAGGGTGCTGAGTTCATAAAGTGGGAAGAATGCCAATTCACACGTGGGTATATCTATAATTAGGAGTGTCGTAGAGTTGGCATGCACCATGAAAAAATTACTAGCCATTTTCCTATCAACTTAGATGATTGCAAGTTTTTGGTTGCATAGAATTCGGTTGTACATTTGGCCAGTAAGGGTTGGATTTAGCCTAATACTGTAGCCTACCCATACCCATACAGATTGTAAAATCCCCAAACCTGCCCCCCTCAAATCAGTTTTTTCAGATGAAAAAAGCCCTGTCAAGGAGGGTACTGCTGATTAGGGTGGAAATTTTCATCTCTAGAAAATATAATGGTAAGGGAAAACTTTGGCGTCCCACTTCAAGGGTGCTGAGTTCATAAAGTGGGAAGAATGCCAATTCACACGTGGGTATATCTATAATTAGGAGTGTCTTAGAGTTGGCACCATGAAAAAATTACTAGCCATTTTCCTATCAACTTAGATGATTGCAAGTTTTTGGTTGGATAGAATTCGGTTGTACATTTGGGCAAAGAAGATGAAGTAATCAGACATTCCTTACCCATTTTACGATCCTTGTAAAATACAATGTTGCCAGCACTTAATACTGTATTTGCTACAGTACCAAATTTGTAACTCATAATTAGCAGTTTCTAGAAAACTGGACTGGCTGGTTGAACGTGACCTGGCGCCCTAACCAGTTTGGCCATATCCCACTAACCAGACTTGCTAAAAATCAGCTGAAAACTGGCTGATCGGCTGGTTGAACCAGAAAACCATTGAATCTGTCTCGGTTTCATGAACCCACCCGGGTCCATATATAAGTGAAATTTTAAAATGTTGTTAACAAGATTTGAACTCAAGGTTTCTTATTTTCACAAATTACTTAATTACCACTAATCCAACAAGATTTGAACTCAAGGTTTCTTATTTTCACAAATTACTTAATTACCACTAATCCACTTCTTTACCTATGCTAATTAATGACTATTTATTTTACATATTACATTATTATTCATATATTTTAAAGAAAATGTAAGTTAAAAGGTTTGAATCCTAGTCATTTATTTTAAAAATTAAGAAGTTTACCATCAATCCATTATATTTAAGTAGATTAAAAGGTGTAAAATATATTATATATAGTATTTACATGACCCGTGGTATACATATCTATATTGCCACTCCATTATGGTTCAACCTCTGGTTTGACCTGTGAACCTCTCCCTTCTCCGGTTCTATACCTGGTCCGGTTTTCTGAACATCGATAATTAGTTTGGCCTTTATGTGCTTTAACCAAAATGGTTCTTTCAACCTAGTTTAAAGTTTAAACACAATAGCGAAATTTTATATTATTATTCTTATTATTATCATTTTCAAAATTATTTTTTATTATTTTGAATTCTATTTTGAAAACAATAAAAATTTACAAAAAGTAACTAATAAAAATAATATTTTTAATAAAGATTTAAAACAATTTAAATTAATTCAAATTAAAAGAAATATAAAAAAGGTATTAACTTTTATTAATAATTCTTGGATTGGAATTGGATGGGCTTGACCCATTTAGAAATGTCAAAAGGGATTTCCTGTAACGATGCATTGCACAGGGTAGCAATATGCAACTCAGCCAATGGCTGTCACCACATTCTTGAACTAAAAAACCAAACCAAAATGCATTTACAATGCAATCCCTATTAAAACATCTTTTGCTGTCCCAACTTGAGGTAAAGCTCCTGCCACACTGTTAGAAATCAACCCTAGGGATTGATTTGAACAAGAAGTTCATAAAAGGCCATTGTCCAATGTTTGTACCAACTATCTGGTGTATTGTGAGGTTCATACTAGCCCTTAATAGCTTAGCCTTTCGAATCAGATATCCTAATACCAAGGGCATTTAACATTTGAAGAGAACCATGATATATAAGAGGGGATTATGGCATTTGGATGTTCATATTTGTACCATCTTTGTTGTCTAGGCAAATATGCCTCCAAATTAATTTGATACCTAGTTGGTCTCAGTATGCCTAGGCAATACATTGACTACACCGTTTGTTATTTATATTGCAAATTTACAATGTCCATGAATGTTTAAGGTGCTTTTCTCTTGTACTTTTCAGAAAGCTGAGAAGGACAAACTTAAGAAGAAGGATAGCCTTGACAAGGAGGAGAAAGTTCGTAAGGTAGTTGATGTTTACTTATTTTATTGATTTCTGGCATGAATTCTCAAACTGATGTGCTTCTTTGTATAATTTATTGTTTACCTTTCTTGGTTATGTGAAGATTTGTGTTTCGAAAGTGTTTTATGTACATGGCAAAGTTTTATGCTTCCTTTGCCATATGATTTCCAATATGCCTTTTCTGTGCCTGTTTTTAGATTCCTGGCATCTTGTTCATGTTTCCTCATTTTTTGTCTGCCTCATTATTTGCACTTACTCCTTGCAAATCATATTTAATGTGTTATCTGAATGCATTTCATACTTGGTAGGCTAGTTAATAAACCAATAGCTTGTTTCATAGTTGTTTTTTGATCAGCATGCTTATTCATGGGTGTTACTACAGAACCATAATTAAAAATAAGCTGAGAGCAGCAGTGATGACACGATTTCACAAAACTGTTTATGAAAAATAATGAATAAATTCTAGTTTTTAGCAGTTGATTAACCCCCTCCCCCTGGTTTGAACAATTAAGTAGTGTGGAAGTGATACTCTATTGGGTCAAAAGAAGGTGCTAGTTCTTTAGCTGATGCCTTGCCAAACAAGGGGTGGGGATGGATTATGGATATACTCTTCCGGGCTCAATTGTAAGGAAAAGGTAGAGTTTTATTTTGGGGGGAGAAGTAATTGGTTTTATCTCTCTTTACTCAAGTTTATAATTCTTCATAAATGAAATTCACAGTTATTGGTTAAAAAGCATATACTCCTTTTAGCATTTCCCGAAGAAAAGTTAAAGAATGCTTAATTAATATGCTTCTATTTTTGTGCCATTTATGGATAGTGGTGAACATATACGAGTAACAGCTGAGGTTGTTGTTTCCCCCCCAACCCTGACTCCTTAAAAGGGCTTAATTAATGTGTACTGTCAAGAACCAAAATCAGATATAGTATGTGCAGTTGTTGAGTTAGATTTCTGGAGCAGTGTTACAGTGGATATTATCCAAGTTTCTTTTAAAATAGTACCTATTTTTACCACATCCGGTTCTTAGGGTTAGATATTCTTACATCCAGTGTTTTTATGGAGTATTAGAGCTTTCTTTAGGTGTTCATGTTCTCAAAATGGTGAAATGTGCTTTTATTTCAGTGCAAATATACACAGATAGTTTGTAAAAGGATGACTATATTCACTAGAATCTTGTTTTTTTACACTTATGTTCAATTTATTTAGAATATCATAAAAATAATAAATGGAGAAGTACAATAAATTAAACTCCCCAAGGTTGCCCCAAAAACAAAATATACCACCTCCTGATGGTTAACTTTGAAGGGCAGGTTCCTATTTACAACTCAACTCCTCTGTGGCTACAACATTTTGTAGGACATTTATCTATCAAAAAAAAAAAAAAACATTGTGTAGAACATTTGCTATTTCGCAGATGCCATTGATCACTTATCAGTCTTCTTTACCACGTATTCAGTGAGTTTGTTTATACTTGCGTTTGATCTTCCTCTTGAGCGTTTATGTAGTTGTTAAAAGCAGTCCGGAAGAGCTGGAGACAAAAACATACACACCCGGCTGAACTACCTATCACAGTTGAAGCCCCATCTGAAACCCAGCTGTATTAAATACTGTCGTGTCCAACCGTGATAAGTAATTCAGCCGGGTGTTTTTGTCTCCAGCTAATCCGCCAGGTTATATAGTGTTGGTAATAAATATTAGGGCATATCCAGTTTTGCTAAACAGTAAACTACACACCACTTTACTGAAGACGGTATGAGTGAACATTTTCTTGCAACCTTAATCTTCTGTCTCTAAAATTATATCTTACGAGATTGAAGGGTTGCTTGTATTTTATATTGGTGACTGTCAAACAGGGAAAAAGAGATGAAAAGAAATGAAGAAGGCTTTACTTTGCATTGTATTATCTTGTTCTGTTTTGCAGTCGCTGAGCATAAACGAATTCCTGAAGCCGGCGGAGGGTGAGAGGTATGCACGAGGAGGACGTGGTGGACGAGGTCGTGGACGTGGGGAGCGTGGTGGATTCAGGGGAGGATTTTCGGGGCAGCCAGGTAGCAGCGCTGCTCCTGCACCTTGCATCGAGGACCCTGGTCAGTTTCCTCTTTTGGGGGGAGCTGTCAAGGCTTGATTTTTGTTAGGATATAATATTAGTTTTTTCCTCTTTTTTCGTCTTTCCCCCCCTTAAAGAAGTACTAGTTTTGCCTTTCTGGTCTCAGTGGATCAGATTCTCTAGCCTCTTAGTTTTTTTCTAGCTAAGATCTTGGACATATTTCAGTGAGATCTAATATTATCATATCTTATCATTATTGTCGATTATCATATTAGATCTGTCTCTGTCTGTCTGTCTGAGTTTCAGTTACTCTTATTAACGATTTTAGTACAAACCTGTTTCTTTAAGAGTTTCTTTTAAGAGAAGTGTCGACTAGGCGTTAGTTTGTTTCGGATACGTTCATTCTCTTGCTGTTTTTGTTAGCCATGATTTGTGGGCTATCGAGGTATTATGGTGAAACTGAGAATGTTGTGCGGATGGGTATCAGACGTTTTGGGTTCTCTCTATTTGTCTTAGCCGCCATTGAATTCTTTCTTTTTTTTTTTCATATTTTGGTGAAGAGCGAACTTGAACCTAATTTACAGGCTTGTTTGTTAATTGAATTGACCTGAATTCGAACTCAAGTCTCTGGCTTGAACCGAGTTTGAGCTTGAATTTAAGCTTCATATTTTCTTGGCAAGTCGAGCTTGAATAGCTACTCTTCCAATAAGTGAATCCACCGTTCCAATAAGGCAAAATCCTGCCTGCGCCAGACTTTCTATACATAATTTTTTTTTCTGAAAAACATTTTTTGTGTTTGGTTAGTAGTTTTGTTGCTAAAATCGTTTCTTGCAATCATATAAAACTGAATGGAGGTATTTTTTCCCGTACTTTTTCACACGGGCTGTTTTTTCTTGATTCAAAAAGCCCATTTTGAGCTTTTTTACCAAACAATTTTTAACCGACTCTTGGCTTCTCCAATTTGAAAAGCATAAAATCCCCCTTGGAGAAACACTTCCAAGTGCGGCCTAAGCTCTTTTAGTAATACGAAACCATGAAAACAAATCAACATTGTCTCCTCATCACTGTCAATAAGGGAGAACCATCTCTATGCATGTTCTCTCTCATTTATCGACTCTAGACACTTTGCTGAAAAGTTTCAATGACCTAAATCGTCATTTAGTGGCGGAGCCTTTTTTATGGAAAGCTAATAGTAATTCTATCCTTTGAACATTGCTGACTTTCTCTCGCTGAAGCCTATTAAGGGAGTATTCACGGGCTTGATGTCGCTTTCTGGGAAATGCAACTTGTTGAATGCGCCATTGAACAATATATTTGTCGAGTTGCCTGAGTCGATCAGGACGTGCTTCATTTCGAAATCATTGATTCTTATTTTTATGACGAGCACGTTATCGTGGGGGTATTGGATTCCGTGCATGTCATCTTCGGTGAAAAATAGGGGTTCTTCTAACCTTGGCCGCTTCGGGGGGTTTTGCTCTTCTCTCTCTAATTCACAAGTTGACGTCTTTGCTGCAGTTGATGTGCAGTCTGCGACAATCGATCTGCTGGTGATCATGTGAATTATCCCTCGAACCAGTCTTTCTTCGGGTAGCTATCTCTGTGGCTGCTCGCTTTGCCTGTTGCTGGATTCGGGAGCATCTCTACCTTGCTCCCCCTGCCGATTTGTTTGGTTTTTATTTTCTTTTAATACAAAGTTCTTGAGATATCCGCGACGGGTGAGTTCTTCGATCTCGTCGCGGAGATTTTTACAATTCTCGGTGTTATGATCATGGTCTCTGTGGAAGTGGCAGTATACATTCCTGTTCCTGGTATTTGGATCCCCTCTCATCCGAGGTGGCCACTTCACATAAGAAGCGTCCTTGATCGCCATAAGGATCTCTGCTCGCTTCGCGTTCAAGGGCGTGTAGTTTGTCCTTGCAACTGGAGGAGTTCGGAAAGGCTGATCTGGTTTACTTCCTCCTCTAGCTGGTTCATCCTTCTTCTGCTTATTATCCCCGTCGGTTGAGGCTTCACCTTCTCTCTTCCTCTTCTCTGGTGGATTCTTGCTTTTCTGGTTCATCTCTTCTTCTTTTCTGATGAATTGGTCAATGAGCTTGAGAAACTCAGTAACATCTTTGGGCTTGTTTGCAACCATGTGTCACTTGAACTCTTTGTGGGTGATGCCTCTTTTTGCGGCTGTGAGTCTCATAGCAGGATCCAAGTCGGGGATCTACAAGCATGCACCGTTAAAACGCTTGATGTAGCTCCGGATTGATTCTTCCTCCCTCTACACTATGCCGAGGAGGCTTTCTTGGGACCTCGGGCACCTCTTGCTAGTGATGAAGTGCGAGGTGAAGATCTACACGAACTACGCCCAACTCTTAATTGTCCCGGGTGCGAGGTTTCTATACCATGTGTGAGCTACTCCTTTAGAGGTTGTGGAGAAAGCAACGCACATGCAGGGTTCATCAGCCCCGACTAGGTGCATCTGTGATTGAAATGAATCTACGTTGTCATTCGGGTCGAACGACCCGTCGTACTTGTCCAGGGGAGGTACCTTAAAATCTTTGGGCATTGGGACAACCAGGAGCTTGGGGGATAAAGGAGACGACACGGAAAGGAGCGGGGTGGTCTTCATTGTTCCCAAGCTCGCCTCTTCTTTGCCTTTGGGCTATTTTCGGGCTGACTTTGGACTGTAGCTCGGCGAGCCTTGCGACACCGCTTCTGTTGCTTCTTCACTGGCTTCGCATTAGTGCTACTAGCTTCTGCATTGTCAGGCATGGTTCTGGCTGGGAGTTGTTCGGATTGCTGGCGGCGACTACTGTGGACCGAGGGGCCTTGTCTAGAGTCCACGACCAGGATCCCAAACCGATTTTCTGCAAGTGGAACCTCGAACTGCGAAGGCCGAGGTGAAGCGGCTTTGGTGGGCTGGGTGTCCCCCGACCTATTCACTTGTTGTGAGGCGGAAGGAGTAGCTTGTCTCTCCCTCCTACCGTGGGACGAGACCTAGCTCCCAAGAGGGTTCTGGATTTGGGAGGTCTCTCCCCGGCGAGGAGGGCGCTTGCTCTAACGGCGAGGCTTGGTTTGTTGTGTGGCCGGATGCCGAGGTGGAACCGGCTGCTGATTCTGAGGCAGCGGGGGGAACTGCTGTTGGTACTGTTGCTGGTAAACATGGTGCAGGACTTGTTGCTGGTACAGTTGAAACTACTGGACCTGTTGCATTTGGGCTTGCATGGCCCGCGTGTAGTGTACCAGGTCGTCAAGTTGACTCTGTCCGACCGCCGGGGGAATGACAGAAGGTTTGGTGAAGGTTGCACCCACCGTGAGAGGGAGTGGGGCATTCACCGGTGCAATGACTAGAGGCACGTTCAGAGTGGGGACCCCGTCCGCAGAGAGAGGTACAGTGAACTGTTCGATGCACACTGTTGGGACCTGAAGTTGCCCCCCGGAGGTGTTCATGTCGGCGTTTTGCCCGGCATTATTGGAAGATGCCATGGAAGTTGAATTTAGGATGCTTGGTGGAAAAAACGCTTTTTGAAGCGATTCCCACAGACAACGCCAAATGATGCGACACAATCTGGCTGCTCCTAGCTAGAGATGATTTGGCTTCAGTAGACGACGGAGCTGGTTAATCTTCACAGAGAGAATCAGAGAACCCGGGGGTGCTTACCCGGCGAGGTCACTCCGATGCTTAAGTTAGTAATGTGCAAGTTGAAGATAGTTTAGAAAGCAAGATAGCTAGTAAGCAGTGATTACACATACCTTTTCCCCCGAAGGGTTGGAGTTTTTATATACTGGAGTCCTCGCGGGTTTTTCAGTGATTCCGGGATTCTTGTCGTGATGAGGCCCGTATCCGTATTAGCAGGAGATAACGCTACTAGCCGATAAGGCTTATCGCTTCCGCCCGATTTGGATGGGGGAGATAAGGCTGGCAGTTACGAGGTGTGATCCCGTAAAGCGTGGAATCTGGTGGCGGTATCTTCTAACCGAAGTGAACTTGTCCCGAACTAGTGCCCCTTGGGTCCGTCTTGGTACGAATGCCGAGGTGTCTTATAACTGAAGTGAACTTGTCCCTAAGTGGACTTGCTTCCGAGGTGGACTTGCCCCAAGGTGGTTCGGTTATCCGAGCTCGGCTTGTCGCAGACTTGGGGACATCAGGATGAGCTGTCGTCCTATCAGTTAGATCATGTCCACGTGTCCCCCTATTATTAAGTCGAGCCAAATCCCCCTACATCAATAGGAAATGAGAAAAAACTTATTTGAGAACTAAGGGATACTTACCTCCGTTAAATAAATAATCCGAAGCGGCTGTCAGCGTCGATGGGCGGAATTCAAAGGGGGACAATCTCCGGCCGGTTTCAGTTCTGAAAGCATAAGGTTGATGGTTAAAGTGAGTTGAAATTTGGTTGAAGTGATCTAAAATTTGAGAGAGAGGAGTGAGATGGATGACTTTTTGGGTGAGAGGTTAGCTCCGCACAAGTCTTTCTAATCCGCGTGTGGGAGGACACGCGGCATGCTCACAGCCCGTGGGACGTTTTTGGGTGGCAAAGTTGTGGGGGGCGGATGAGAACCCTGGGTGGGGATCTTCTCTACACAGAGTGCTTAGCTGATCCGTGAATTCGCAGGACTTCCCTACCGGTGCACCGCACCACACCACACGCTCATCTGACCATGCACACATCTCCCTATGGGCAAGTACGGGAGAAATTCCTAATATACTAATATATGGTTGGATGTGCATGTGAACAATTATGGGAGATATTCCCAATACACAATTGGATGTGCATGTGGGGGCGTATAGTATGGGCTTTCTCTCGTGAGTCGCGCACTATGAGAAAAGGTTGTAAATTTGTAAACTTGGGTTGGTTTTGGTTCAATCAACCAACCAGGTTTCAATCATGGTCGAGTCCAACCATCCGGGTTTCAGATCAAATATTTTGCCTGGAGCCTCTGGTTGCAGTGGGATACCTTGGTCCAAATTTGATCATTTAGGCTCCATTTGGAAGGAGTACAAAATACAAACATCTAGAGTGTAAAATTTTATATTCTATATTATTTTAAATGTATTTATAATTATTAAGCTTTACTATTTGGGAGAATGAAGGTTCAGCCCAGGGTCAGAATTCATAGGCTTCAAGTACAGTTGGGGTAGATTTTAGCTTGGAATTGATGTCAATTCACGAGTGGGCATTGATGCATAGGGTGGGGGTAATTAATCTTTCGAAATGTTGTAGATCTGCAGTGGAAATCAGAATTCTGCAATGGGCCTGTCCGTACTTCTCCGTTAATATTTTGCCTTAAGTCCAATTTTATTGTCATTAATGATCAGAATCTATATTTATATATTAAAACGGAATAATTTGATGTATCATCAATTTTTTTCTCTCTTTTTTTTTAATTTTATATAATTCCACATAATTTGTTTTATGGTGTAAGATTTTCATGAAACAAGTAGTGACTAACCAAGGAGGTTTTTGTGTGTTGCAAGAAAGCTATCAATCAATTTTTAAAAGAGAAAGTAATAATGTAGATTAATCAATTATTTATTGTGGGTAGCTTAGCCCCTTCAATGTGTAATAAATCACTTCTAATACCCACATGCATTGTTGGTGGTCTTTTTTATGCATGTGTCCAAACCATCATAGGAGTAACTTCATTCCTAATCCTATTTCTTGTAAATACTGAATCCTCCATCTTTCAAATTGGACTAAATCCTCCCCTGCCAAAATTATGTGTAAAGGAATCATCAAAAAGTCCCTTTTGCCCTTGCTAAATCTTCAAATTTTCAAAATAGTGGAATCCAACCACTTGAGTGATGCATTCAATCAAAGACAATAGAGAGATATTGTGCCCATTATTCATTACTAGAGAGTGAATGGGGCCCACTACAAATAGATTTAGGATTTTTAAGATTATTAAATTCATCTAAAATTTTTGAAGGTCGTTGCCTCTCCTGGGATTCCAATTTCTTCAGCTACGCATCATCATGGCCTTGAGAGATGAACAACTACTATATCTCAGCTTAGTGTGTACATATTGAGGAACTTTTAATGAAATACTAGTGCTCGTTTAGAAATTCAAAGTTATAATTCATTTCCTTATGTATATGAGGAGTCCATCAAAATGTATCTTTTTTAAATTGTATTAGAAATGAGATAAAAAGTGATGATGTGCAAACTGGTGGTTTTTGCTTCCAAACAACTCAGATGTCAAAATAAGCAGATCGTTTAACTGAGCTGCAAAAGAAGATATCAGAGTATTGGGTTGCTTTACACTGAGAGGGCACTTCAATGTTTAATTCAGTGAACTGATATTTGATAACAAGAAAGCTAGAGAGCTAGAGTGTTATGAGATCTAAATCGCTTGTACCTTTTTTAAGAAAGGGAACGCCTTTATGAAGGGATGAGAGATCCATCATATGGATGCCCAAATCTTGCGGAATAAGGTGGGCGAATTTCAAAAATTTCTCACCCTTCAACTGGGAAATGCATTCCCTATTTAGAAAATCATATTTTCAAGGATCAATCTTGAACCATAAACTGAACCAGATCTGAACAAAAGCAGTAGAAGAGGATTATACCTGATACAGAGAAATAATATCTCCCAACGAAGGTGTTCACACCCAAGGAATGATCCAAATACTGATCTCATTGAAAATGGCGCAGTGTAGGATGGAGCAGAATCAGCAGTGTTCCTCTCCAAGAACCTAGTCCTTCGCAAGAAATAGCAGGATGGCACGTGAGCACAGCTTCCTATCAGTCCCTTCACAAGGAACTGATATCAAGATCAAATCTTGATTTCTCCCACTGAAAAGGAGGTTGAACTGGCAGGTGAGGCGGCGGTAGGAAGGAGGCGGCAAGAGAGAATTTTCGCAGGTATGCTGAATTCTCTCTTCTGTGATTTTAGCTCTAAAGATTTGCAGTGATCTGATGATCTTGTGATGTTCTAAAGGCTGCCACCCCTTCCTTCTTTTGTAACCTTAAAGGATCAGCTCCTAATCCCATTAGAAGTTGCTGATCCAAATCATATTTGGATCAAACATCCCTTTAGGTGATAAGGATAAACCCTTATCTTATCTACAGATTAGATTAGCCTTATCATAATCTCATTAGGAGGTTTCCAGATCTAAATCACATTCAGATCTAGATTCTCTGAGTGGATAGGGTTAAAACCCTATCCTATCTTCTAATCCACTCCAAAATTCGCCCCATATTTAACTAATTAAAAAACCCAGTTCGAAATGGGTTTTAGGCCCATTAAGGTCAGGTGCTCACTTAGCCTTCCTAACTGCTGCTCAGTTGGGCTTCGTAGTATGGCGTGGGGCCAAGCATTGATCTACACATCAGCCACATGGGTTTGACCCAGCCTTTGTTACAAGGCCTAGCTGAATACATTGTTATGGACAGTGCACCCCTGAAAACCCATCATATGGGCTCTATGGGCCCAATACTTACCTTAAGTGGTCCCTGGGCCAAGCCACCTTGTAACACCCAGGGGCTGTGGGCAGATGCAAGATTAGCCCATCAGGCATTATTCTCAATGGTCTTAGACTTAACCTCTCAGCCCATAATGATCAAAACATTGCCCGACAAAAGAGGACCTCTCTCTCGGCTGCAAGGAACAATGTTGCACTCTCTGCTTATATGGATCCCGGGAATTAAAACCTTCTTGCAAACATTTTGGAAACCGTATATATATATATATATATATATATATATATATATATATATATATATATATATATATATATACTTTTATATCTCATATAAAATATATTTTGCAAAACAAATCTCAACGATTGAAATCGGCTGCCGATAGTCTTGGTTTCCATCAGTGAGAGTGCATCATCGATCATTACCTTTGTCCGACAAAGGAGCTGATCCTGTCACTATGATCACCCACTCAGATGAATTCTCAGACTGTCCCAACATACCCAAGTTTTGACCCTCGCTAAGGATCTCACTGATTGGTACATCAAAGATAGACCAATCCGACACCTAGTGTAGTATCATAATCGAGTCTAGGGGTCGGGTGTAACTTTCTAGTTTTCCCATTAATCTCCAAGGTCTAGGGCAATACTAGAAATCTGGTCTGGTTCAAAGATTCAATTAGTCCTACACTGCATGTGCCTCGGGTCTCACCCTGGCGGCTGAGACAGGCCACCCCAACCGACTTGGTGGCACATCAGTGTCAGCCTTATCAGGATAGGTCTCCCAGACCGACCCACTGGCTGTGAACATTCTAAACTAACACGAGTCTCATTAAGTGTCCAGTTTAAGAGTATTACACAGAAACATACCAAAGGAACATAAATCAAATATGTACTTTATTCATTTACAATAAACTCATAATGTACATCATTCTGATTGAAGCTAAGGGCATACAAAAATTGTCTAACAACTCCCACTTGCACTTAGGTCTAATCTGATACAAGCCGGAGTCCCATGCTTTCCACGTGTTTCTCAAACACTTTCTGTGATAGTGGCTTCGTCAATGGGTCTGCTACATTTTTCGCTGACGCTACCTTCTGAATCAGGACGTCCCCTCTACCAACAATCTCCCGCAGTACGTGGTACTTGCTCTCGATGTGCTTTGACTTCGAGTGGGCTCGTGGCTCTTTAGCTTGAGCAATTGCTCCATTGTTGTCACACAACAACGGGATGGGTGATGTGCTGGACGGAACTGCTCCCAACTTGCGAATGAACTTCTTCATCCACACGGATTCTTTGGCAGCCTCACTTGCGGCAATGTACTCGACTTCGGTCGTGGAGTCTGCAGTGGACCCCTGTTTGCTGCTTTTCCAGCAAACAACACACGATCCTATCATGAAAACATATCCATATGTAGACTTTCTATCATCTAGATCCAACTGAAAATTGGCATCAGTATACCCTTGGATCTGTAGTGAGCTACCATTGAATACCAGACATAACTCTTTTGTCCTTCGAAGGTACTTAAGTATATTTTTCACAGCAGTCCAGTGCTCCTGCCCTGAGTTGGCTTGGAATCTGCTTACCACACTCACTGCCTGAGCAATGTCGGGCCGAGTGCACAGCATGACATACATGATGCTCCCTATGAAAGAGGCATAGGGAACGTCCTTCATGCCCTCAATCTCCTTAGAGGTTTTGGGAGACATCTTCTTGGAGAGAGTGACTCCGTGCCTGAAAGGAACATTTCCTTTCTTAGAGTTCTCCATGCTGTATCTCTTGACTATTTTGTCAATGTAAGCAGATTGGGATAATCCTATTATCCGCTTTGATCTATCTCTATAGAGTCAAAGACCCAGTATATAGGAGGCTTCTCCAAGATCTTTCATGGAGAATTGCTGTGAAAGCCATACTTTCACCGTAGTTAACATTCCTACATCATTCCCAATGAGTAGAATGTCATCTACATACAAAATCAAGAAGATAACCTTATCCCCACTGGATTTCCTGTAAACACAGGGCTCATTCGGATTCTGCTTGAAGTCAAATGATTTGACAGTAGAGTCAAAACGGATGTTCCAACTCCTAGAATCTTGCTTAAGTCCATAAATGGATCTATTGAGTTTACATACCATGTGTTCCTGACCAGCATCAATGAAGCCTTGCGGCTGCTGCATATAGATATCTTCAGTAAGATCTCCATTCAGGAATGCAGTTTTGACATCCATTTGCCAAATCTCATAATCATGGTATGCTGCTACAGCTAGCAGGATCTTAATGGATTTAAGCATGGCCACGGGCGAAAAGGTTTCCTCATAATCGATGCCCTCTTTCTGAGTGTACCCTTTTGCCACCAGACGAGCTTTGAAGGTCTCAACTCTACCATCGGGGCCCTTCTTCCTCTTGTAAATCCATTTGCAACCAATTGCTTTTACCCCGGAGGGCGGATCTACTAGAATTTAGACTCCATTGGTCTCCATTGAGTCCATCTCAGCTTTCATGGCCTCCATCCACTTCTGGGAATCTATGTCCAACATAGCTTCCGCATAAGTCACGGGATCCTCCTCACTAGTCAAGGTTTCCACCAGGTAACTATCCTGGTCATAACCATAATGAACTAGTGGCCTGGATACCTAAGTGGATCTTCTAGGTTGGTCACTACCTGGAACTTGTGGGACATCTCCCACTACTCCTGAGCTCTCTTCATCAAGAACTACTTCTTGACGATGAGTGTCCAGGATGTAATCAGTTTCCAAGAATTGTGCATTTCGGCTGCAGAACACCTTCTGCTCACTTGGGTCATAGAATATGTAACCCACAAAGCCTTTTGGGTAGCCTACAAATAGGCAACGGCTGGTCTTGGATTCCAACTTGTCTGCACTCGTTCTTTTAACGTGTGTTGGACAACCCCAAATCTTCAAGTGTCTGACACTTGGTTTCTTTTTGGTCAAAAGTTCATATGGAGTGTTCGGAACCGATTTGGTTGGAACCCGATTCAGCACGTAAATCGCAGTCTCTAATGCGTAGCCCCAAAAGGATGTGGGTAACTCTGAGTGTATGAGAAGTGACCGGACCATATCCAATAAGGTCCTATTCCTCCTCTCTGAAACACCGTTAAGTTGTGGTGTAGCTGGAGGAGCCAATTGTGATACTTTCCCATTGTCCTTTAAGTAGTCCCTGAATTCGTTAGAGAGATACTCGCCACCTCAATCTGATCAAAGGGCTTTAATTTCTCTCCCTAACTGTTTCTTGACTTCTTGTCTGAACTCTTTGAACTTTTCAAAGGATTCAGACTTATGTCTCATTAGGTACACGTAACCATTTCGTGAGAAATCATCTGTAAAGGTGATGAAATACACGTGTTGATTCCGTTCCTAATACTCAAGGGACCACATACATCAGTATGTATAAGGTCAAGTGTACTTGTACATCTTTCAGTCTTACCGTTAAATGGTCGTTTTGTCATCTTGCCTTGTAGGCAAGGCTCACAGGTGGGAAGATCTTCTACAGTTAGAAAATCCAAAGGACCATCTTTTACCAACCTTGTGATTCAGTCAACACCGATGTGGCCAAGTCGGTAATGCCACAGGCACGTGGGATTGACTGTATCACAGACTCTTTTCTTGGGGATTTCAGCCGATGTAGTTTCGGTTATGTTAGTTTCTAGAGAAGGATGTAGAACATAGAGACCGTTCTCCAGTTCCCCGTATGCAATGAATTTGTTGTTTCTTTTAATAGTAATCGTATTACTGAAAAAGACAGAATAACCATCCGCACACAGTTTTGAGACATAAATCAAATTTCTTCTTAAATTTTGTACATAAAGACGATCTTTCAGTACAATCGTTCCTTATCTAAAAATTAACTCCACGGTTCCTATGGCCGCGGTTGCAATAGTTGCAGAAGTCCCCAAGGAGAGCGTAACTTCTCCTTCACTCAGCCTTCTGCTTACTTTGAACCCCTGCAGTGAGTTACACACATGAGTTGAAGCCCAGAGTCAATACACCAGGACGCAGAAGCTACCAATAAGTTGGTTTCTATAACACAAGATTCGAAATTACCTTTCTTGGATTTCAGGTAGGCAGGATAGTTCCTTTTTCCAGTGGTCGGTCTTCTTGCAGAAGTGACAGGCATCCGATGCTTTGTCTTTCTTCTGCTTCTTACCCTTAGTGGCTTTCTTCTGAGGCTTCTTTGCCTTCCTCTTTCTCTTGCATGTTTTGCTAGCTTCAACAAGCATAGCTACGGGCTCATCCTTTTTAATCAGTTCTTCTCCTCGTTGCAACATATTGCTGAGCTCTTGCAAGCTGACATTCAGCTTGTTCATGCTATAGATCATGATGAACGGATTAAATGAAGGAGGCAAAGAATTGAGGATAGCGTCTATCTGGGTCGCAAGGTCCTGCCCGGATCCAAGAGCCTCCAGTTCGTTGATGTAACCCATCATCCGAAGACAATGGTCGTGAACTTGTTGGCCTTTGGACATCTGCGCGGTCATGAACTATTTCAAGACCTTCTGCCGAGTAGAACGATTCTGCTCTTCGTACATTGTCCTGAGACTGTCCAATATGTCCTTGGCAAGTTCGATCTGATCAAACTGCCTCTGTATTGGGTTGTCCAAGGAGACAATGATATAGCAGCGGGCAAGGGAGTTTTTCTCCTCCCAATCCTGATAGTCTCTCCTTCGGGCCTCAGAAGCCCTATCACCCGGATGCTCCGGGGCAGGATTTTTTTTAGCTACTTTGTCCAACTTTTCTGAAGTTAGGACCAACATAAGGTTCCTGTACCAGTCGGCATAGTTTGGGCCCTTCAGCTTGTTGTCATCAAGAAGCTTTGCAAATTGTCCGTTTGCCATTTTCTGATAAAAGAGCAAACATCAGTCCACAACCTAATTTGATTCATGTTCATTACATAGATATGGATTTTAATCTACGTTCCATTCCCATTTATTCATCTCTGAGATTTCCCTCCCTTCTCAGTGACGGAGACTGCGAGTTGTCTTTGGAAATGTGGGAAATCACATAGGGTGCATGGAGCCAACTGTTTCAGTTGCATAACCCCATCACCTTTCTGTGAAGGATCATATCCACTCATCATATGAGTTTTCCCTTTGGCCTCTGTCAGACAAGGTTCAGAGTCGTTTTCAGGTAAACCTTTCTGTCTAGTGAGTGCTTACCCATCCTATTCGTGAACGCCAAGGTACCGTGAGAGAGTTCCCATTTTCTGGTGAAGCCCTTCCCACATCGGTCTATGGTGCCCCTATCATCTTATGAAACACTTAGACAAGCCCAACAGCAAATGGATAGCCCATTTTCTGGTGCGTTTCCTCATTACTGAAGGACCCATCCTCATACTAATGATGGAAGGCCTTTAGAGAGTTCATCATATGAATCTCCCTATCACATGCACTCATATTAGTTGAAGGGAACAGTAAATTACGTTCTAGTTTGATCTAGGTCAAACCAAAGTGGCTCCCACTGACATTCATAAAGCCAGATTTTGGTGGGCCCAAATCGGCTAGGGTTCCGCACGTAACCTCTTCATGAGGTGTGGGGCCCACCACTGAGGGAGGTCATCCAATGACCAAAAGGGATACCGTGGCAATGATGTGCGTTCAGCCATGGTGTGCGCAAGAGCCACTATCGATTCAGCATGGGCCAAGCACATATGACCCATGTACGTATCACATCACACATCCATACATCACATGCAAGGATAAATTGATCCAATCAATTAAATATCTGTAAAGCCCATTTGAAGCCCATTTTAAATCCATAATATTAACCATTAATATTATCTAGGTATATGGACCGAATTAGGGTTGATGGGTTCGGCCCATATAGCTTTATCTGTTAAGTGAGCTTTTAGTAGTTTTAACTATTTAAAACTGGGCCTTTACAGGTTGGGCCGAATTAAACAATAAATAAATTATCAATCCTCAGGCCCCATTTTTGGAAAAATTAGGGCTTACATTTAGCCTTGATCGAACCCTAGATTCGGTCCAAACAATTTGAACCAATCTTGGTTCGAATGGGTCTAGGGTTTGATCTTTAATTCAAGAAAATAATCTGAAATTAAATATTGATAAAAGAAAATCAAGAATCAGTCAAACAGGGTTGTTCGCACAATCCATCCTACAAAATAGAGGTTAGATCACAGTTTGCAGTTTCATAAACTGCAAATCGCAGATTGCGATTTTCCCATCTGCAAAATCTCCTTCTTAGCGCCGCCATTTTCGATCCAAAATAAAATAAATAGAAAACCTACTATTAATAATTACATCAAATCGAATACCTATACATTCAGTCTAAAAAATAAAAAAATAATAATTTTACAGACCAAATGTAATAAAATAATCCAGAAACTGCAAAATCGCAGGTTCCCTGCGCAAATCAAGATTTTGATCCTTTTGTACGAACAACCCATAAATCAAGAAAATCATAAAGAACAATTCTAAACAATAATCAGATTTATATAAAAATTAATTTCAGATTATTCGCCCATAATTTTGGGAACCATTTCCCAAAACCCTTATCTGCGCAAATTGGGTAAAACGCCTTCTGCCCATTTGCGCAGGTTCAGATCTGAAAAGAATTGTTTCAAAATTTGAAACCTGACTCTGATACCACTGAAGGGATGAGAGATTCATCGTATGGACGCCCAAATCTTGCGGAATAAGGTGGGCGAATTTCAAAAATTTCTCACCCTTCAACTAGGAATCGCATTCCCTATTTAGAAAATCATATTTTCAAGGATCAATCTTGAACCATAAATTGAACCAGATCTGAACAAAAGCAGAAGGAGAGGATTATACCTGATACGGAGAAATAATATCTCCCAATGAAGGTGTTCACGCCCAAGGAATGATCCAGAGACTGCTCCCACTGAAGATGGCGCAATGTAGGATGGAGCAGAATCAGTAGTGTTCTTCTCCAAGAACCTAGTCCTTCGCAAGAAATAGCAGCATGGCACATGAGCACAGCTTCCTATCAGTCCCTTCACAAAGAACTGATATCAAGATCAAATCTTGATTTCTCCCACTGAAAATGAGGTCGAACTGGTAGGTGAGGCGGTGGCAGGAAGGAGGCGGCAAGAGAGAATTTTTGCAGGTATGCTGAATTCTCTCTTCTGTGATTTTAGCTCTAAAGATTTGCAGTGATCTGATGATCTTGTGATGTTCTAAAGGCTGCCGCCCCTTCCTTCTTTTGTAACCTTAAAAGATCAGTTCTTAATCCCATTAGGAGTTGTTGATCCAAATCATATTTGGATCAAACATCCCTTTAGGTGATAAGGATAAACCCTTATCTTATCTACAAATTAGATTAGCCTTTTCCTAATCTGATTAGGAGGTTTCCATATCTAAATCACATTTAGATCTGGACTCTCTGAGTGGATAGGGTTAATCCACCCCAGGATAGGGACCCTATCCTATATGCTAATCCACCTCAGAATTCGCCCCATATTTAACTAATTAAAACAACCTAATTCGAAATGGCTTTTATGCCCATTAAAGTCATGTGCTCACTTAGCCTTCCTAAATGCTGCCCAGTTGGGCTTCCTTGTATGCCGTGGGACCCAAGCATTGATCTACACATCAGCCACATGGGTTTGACCCAGCCTTTGTTACAAGGCCTGGCCGAATACACTGTTATGAACAGTGCACCCCTGAAAGCCCATCATATGGGCTCTATGGGCCCAATACTTACCATAAGTGCTCCCTGGGCCAAGCCACCTTGTAACACCCAGGGACTGTGGGCAGATGCAAGATTAGCCCATCAGGCATTATTCTCAATAATCTTACACTTAACCTCTCAGCCCATAATGATCAAACATTGCCCGACAAGAGAAGACCTCTCCCTCGGCTGCAAGGAACAGTGTTGCACTCTCTGCTTATGTGGATCCCGGGAATTAAAACCTTCTTGCAAACATTTTGGAAACCGTAATATATATATATATATATATATATATATACTTTTATATCTCATATAAAATATATTTTGCAAAACAAATCTCAACGATTGAAATCGGCTGTCGGCAGTCTTGGTTTCCATTAGTGAGAGTGCATCCTCAATCATTACTTTTATTCGACAAAGGAGCTGATCCTGTCACTATGATCACCCACTCAGATGAATTCTCAGACTGTTCCAACATACCCAAGTTTTGACCCTCGCTAAGGATCTCACTGATTGGTACATCAAAGACAGCCTAATCCGACACCTAGTGTAGTATCATAATCGAGTCTTGGGGTCGGGTGTAACTTTCCAGTTTTGCCCATTAATCTCTAAGGTCCAGGGTAATACTGGAAATCTGGTCCGGTTCAAAGATTCAATTAATGCTACACTGCATGTGCCTCGGGTCTCACCCTGGCGGCTGAGACAAGCCACCCCAACCGACTTGGTGGCACATCAGTGTCAGCCTTATCAGGATAGCTTTCCCTAGACTGACCCACTAGCTGTGAACATTCTAAACTAACACGAGTCTCATTAAGTGTCTAGTTTAAGGGTATTAAACAAAAACATACCAAAGGAACATGAATCAAATATGTACTTTATTCATTTACAATAAACTCATAATGTAACATCATTCTGATTGGAGCTAAGGGCATACAAAAACTGTCTAACACTTTATATAGGCAGATTGTTGTGAGATCCACAGAGCGTGTCCAAGATCACCGGCCCATCTGATTCAAAGGTGGTTCGACGCCCAAAGATAGATTTCACGTAAGCTGATAATGCTTATATGGTCGCATCCAAAGTAGACAGGACTGAGATTAGCTACGTCAATGTGTCATCGTGATCCCAAAGGAGTCGAAGATGGTAACCTTTTCAAGAAGGAAGTCACCCATCATGTCGGGTAAGTCGCTAACTGGATCTGGGCTAGGTCAATGGAGGCAGGTCACCTCTTCATGCCGACTTGATATCTCCTAGGCTGTTCATAGGTCATCTTGCCAAGGGGGGGGGGTCGAGGAGGTTGAGACAGGTGCCAGGTGTCCAAGGTTTGCTTACGTAGTGCTAAGATGCCATTTGACAGTTTTGTAGTGCCACATGTCATGATATCATTGGAGGACCAAATCACCCCTCATCAATTGCCCCCCACACCCAAGTCTGACATGATTAGCTTGGTGAGGGAGTAGTTTAACCTGAGGTGATTTGACCTAAGTTCCAGCTTCAACTGAGGTCCGACCAACGGCTTAGGATCCGATCGGATCAATTGATCTGACTCGGCCAAGAGGTCGCATTCCGGCTACACACAGATGCCACATAATCATTAAGTCTCATGGAGGTCAAAAATGCGCTAAACACATTTCACCTTAGAATACAAACAATCACGCCTTTGAGGACCGTTGGATCCAATCGATCTCAGTCGTTCACAATTCGATTTGTCTATCTATAAATAGGACCTTCAGGGGCCCATTTCCTTCGTTACTGATTCTGGAGATCTGGTGCGTT
The DNA here is from genome assembly GCF_055504915.1 of Nelumbo nucifera. NCBI lineage: Eukaryota > Viridiplantae > Streptophyta > Magnoliopsida > Proteales > Nelumbonaceae > Nelumbo > Nelumbo nucifera. The sequence continues at coordinate 45,735,508 of NC_142649.1, read as the reverse complement.
CTAAGGTCGTGGAGCTCGGCATTGTTGAAGTAATTGGTGTCGTTAGGGAGGTCGGTCTATTTGTTTTTAGGTTAGTCATCTTCCCTTTGTCTTGCCCTTTTTTTCATTGTCTGGTGTCGAGTTTGGGAAAGAGAGGGGTAATACCTTCCATGCCGAGGAGGGTCCTCGGCCCAAGAGCGGTGAGGTTCCCACAAAAGGGCCTCACCCTCTCGTCAAACACCTAAGAGCAAGACTAAGTTCGGTCCTACCAAGCTAAATGTCGAGGACATTTACAAGCTCGTGGTTCAATATAGGATCCCAGACTAGTCTGCAACTCTATCGCCATCCATTTAATAGTTGTTTTCTTGGTTTCTCCTCACTCACAGGTATATACTCTTTCTAGTCTCCTTCATTGCTCATACCATGCAAGAAATCTATAGATTGTAGTTAAAATCTGTAATGATTTTGGGTGTGTTTTGAGCTTATTGTTATGGTCTAGGCATCTAGCTAAAATCCGTATTGATTTTCCCTTTGTTTTAAACCCTATCATGAGATGAATCTCGAACTCTTGCTCTTCTTTTAATTAATCACTAGCGGGGACCCGTGCGATGCACGGAAAAATGAAATGCAATTTTTAACAAATTATTGTAATTTATTTAGCTTCATATTATTTGATAATTTGATGTAATCATCATCCTAAGTTCTACTAATTTCTGGTGATTTCTATTATATAATAATTCTTGGTAAATATAATATTTTATGGAAATTAGTGGTTATTTTTGGCTAAGTTCTACTAATTTTTGGTAATTCCTATTATACTAATTTATGAGAATTCTTGGTCAATATATACTTCTTTTATACTTATTATATGATAGTTTATTGGTTAATTAGTGGAAATTAGTTCTATAATATAATTTCTACTAATTTCTGGTAATTTCTATTATATACTAATTTCTTGGTAAATATATACTAATGTATTATATTTATTATATGATAGTTTATTGGTAAATTCTAGTAATTTAGAATTTAGTGGCTATTTTTGGACATTTCTACTAATTTATGATGATTTTTGGTAAATTATTTTGATGTATTTAGGATTATATTATTTGATAATTTCAAGTAATTATCATCCTAAAGTCTACTAATTTGTGATAATTTCTTTTGACTTATTTTTAGTAATTTTTATAAATATTGGAAATTTATGTCTAATAATGGTAATTTCTTTTAATTTATATTTGATAATTTTTATAATTATTTGACAATTGTTATTGTTACATTATTTGACAATTTTAGGTATAACAGTTATCAAATTTCAAAATAAATTCAAATAACAATATTTTTAACTTACAATATGTAACCATCACCAACCAAAGAAAACCGATCGAAAACGATAAATGAAAACCCATTTCAATCAGTCCAGTCCCAAGCTTCGAGTTTCTTTCCAATTTCTGATGAAGCGAATGCATCAAGACAAGCATAGAGGACCTGTTCTTTAGAAAGAAAGCCACGACCCCAATCACTCGTTGCAATTTCTATATGCTTATTGACGCCCTCTCTGCCAAGAATTGCTTCCGCCAAGGTCTCCATGGAAGCTTGCAAACTCATATCCATTCTCGCTGCTGCAACACACCGAACGTCCACAAGACGAGAAACTAACAACTTTTGCTGCGACTTCCTCAGCTTGATTTCATCATTGTAGTTCCAGATGCCAACAAAAGTATTTCGACCGTCGGCGAGGAACCGATGGAAGATACGAGGGACATACCGGGTGTAGAAGAGATGGAGGACTAAACAGTGTCGACCGACGCAGAGCTGCAATGTATACGATTGTGATGGGTCATTTACGGGCCACTGAACGCCGAGGCCGATGACGAGTTGGTCGCGCCGGGCACGGTAAAAGTAGCGGATTTTGTAGACCCATTTCTTCACAACAGCAAAGTTGGTGGTGACAATGGTTCGGATCTTGTTGCCGAAAAAATTAACCGTGAAGGCTCTATGAGGTTTGACACTGGCTTTCCTGTGATGTCGGATGGAAATGTTGTCGTTGTTCATGGTTCTCTCTCTATCTCTCTGAGAGGGAAGTTTCTTGGCTTACAAGAATTCTACTCAGGGAAAAAGAACCATGGCGGTATATAGAATTGTGGCAGCACTCTTCACATAACACTCGGCAGACAAATCTCCTTCATAATTTGCTCTTTTCTTGCATCAGACGCCCTTTATATAACGCTCGCTAGACAAATCTCCTCCATAAATTGTTCCTTTCTATTGCATCTCTTGAAAATGCATCTTACACCTTTTAAAAAATATGCATCTTGCACCATAGATCTAAAAATTGTGGAACCCACTTGAACGATTTGATATACTTGGTAGAATCGGTTCCAAACCGGCAAGAAAAATCATGGACCAATGGACTCGATTATATTATAACTGCCAAACACCATTAATAAAAATATGCCTCTTCGGTATAGGCAAAATACCTCTAATGCCTAAGGCATAGACAGCTCGAGTATAAGCCCTACGATGTCTAGCCCACTTTGGCATATAACAATAGGTTGGGCCCGTTAGGGACAACTGACATCTAAATGTGTAGCCCTTGCGCGGACAGGTCGGGTATATACCCCATAATGCCGCTCACCTCGGTGTACATTATGTGAGATTACCCCTACTAATAGTCCGGGTAGACAATTCAGGGTGATATTCACATAGAAAAATTTTATGTTTGGTTATCCTTACTTATTGTCTAGCTCGATAGCTCGACAATTCGGGTAACCTATACATTCGCTGCCCAGATTGGGAGTCACTCACACTTAGAATATTTCTACGCAAAGACTAGTCAAGAAAGTCTATATATATTTCATTGATGAAGTGATTGTAAGTACAAAAGGTCTCATTGTGACTCGAGCTCAATGGCTTCGGGGTGTACATCCATGATTCAAAAAGGAATAGAAAAGAAGGAAAAACTATCAAGAGGGAAGATTGCCAGCCTCATCTGAAGGGCACACTACTTCGACCTCGTCATCGCTCTCCTCTTCTGACGAGTTAGGTTCCTCGTTCGCTGCCCTAGCCACCCCTAGAGCTAAGCCCGCCGTCGTGATGGCACTGAGGTCGAGATCAGGGAATTTCTGTCAGACTAGATACCTACACAGTTTGAACCCAAAGCGGTAGGAGCTTGAATCGTATTCGGCCTGAAGAGCACGAAACTTCGAGGACTCCTTGAAGCGCTCAACAGCCTGGTTCCTCTCTTCTTCCTGCACCTCCTGGATGGCGGTCTCGAAGATCTGAGTTCGTTCCTGAACCATTGCTTCAATATTTTCGACTTCTCGTTGAAGCCATGCCTTCTCCTCGGTCATTGTCGCAATTAGCTCCTTTTGCTTCGCGTTCTCCTCGGTCATCGCAGAAATCTGCTCAATCAGCGAGGAGATCCGCCCGTCCTGGTCCAGAATCAGCTGCTTCTGGCCCTCGACTCCCTTTTTAGCCCGAAGCACCTCGCCCCGAGCTAGGTCCAGCTCGCGATGGAGATTTCGTACCTCCACCTTGGCGTCCCGAGCCTCCTTTGAGTGGATCGCGGACTGGTAGGCCAACGCATGAAGGGCGGAGTTGACCTATCAAAGGAAAATCGAGGTAAGTAAAAAAAAAAGAGAGAAAAAAGAAAGAGAAAGCGAAGCCGAAGGCAGAGTGCTTACCACCATGCAATGGCTGGAGGCTAGTCCCAAGAGCCGCTTCAGAGGCATGTCAACCCATCGCGCAACCTCGCTTGGAAAGACGACATCCCGGCTCTTGCGCACCGCGAGCACATGGTTCGTGATGCTTTCTCCTTCACTCGTGGGGATGCTCTCTGGCTCGGCAACGGGCCCTCCGAAGCTGATACATCCTCCGATTCTTGAGGACGAGCTTCCTCCTCACGGCCCTCCTCTGCGTCCACCTCGGGGTGTGCAGCTCGGGCCTCCTCCTTGGGGGGCTCAATGGAGATCGGCTCCATGGCCTGGGCCTCGGTTGCTCCGGACGTTGAAGGTCCGACCTCCCGGCGAAGCCTCTTCGCAGCCTTTCGCTTCTTCCCCCTCCGGGAGCTCATCAGGAGGCTCTCTACATCGACCTCTGGCATTGTAGCTGCAAAAAACAGACAATTAGTCAAAAAACTTAAAGGGTGTTTCAAGCAAGTATCCGAAAGGAAACCTAGTAGGGGGCTCAAACTAGCTCACACCAGTGTATCCTCAGCCAAGAAGTTTTTCATCTCAAGCCCGAGGTCCCTCCACGAATTGATCACTACCCTGGTCTCTCCGTCCAAGCTCACCCTGGGGTCCTGAGTAGCCACCCTCCAGTGGGTTGGAAAAGACCACCCTTCCGGTTTACGAGCGATGAAGTATCGCCTTTTCCAGGCCGGGACCTTGTTCGGGCAGCCGTGCAAGATCTTGAATCCGGGCCTGGGAGAGATATAATAACTCTGTCTAACGTCCCCGCGCAGACAGATCGAGTTTCGCTTGATCACACAGATCGAGCTGAAGACGTCCAGGGTTAGGGGTCGGCCGTAGGAGTGGAACAAAAAAATAGTGCCAACGATATTCCGAATAGAGTTCGGATGAAGCTGGTCAATGGTGATGTTGTAAAATTTAACTACTTCTATCAGGAAAGGGTGGAGTGGGAAATGCAGCCCTACCGCGAGCTGTTCCTCAAAAATAGCGAGCTCATTGTGATCATGAGCCCAAGGGTACAGACCTAAGGGTATGCTGAAGACTAAGCTATCGGGGAGACGATAGTGGGACACTAAGTACATTAGTTTATCTTAAGACAGTTTGGAAGGCCCGAAGTCATCGGGTTTCCGACCGTGGGAAGGAGTTGGGGCCCCCGACCTGGAGGATGGGCCCTCTTCCTGGGCTTCGGTCTCCCCGAGCCAAGATGGCTCAACTTCGGGGTCAGAGGTTCCCTCCAAAGACCGGTGAGGGGAGCACCCTGCCGTGGGCTGACTTCCTTGGCAAGAACAACAACGCCCTCCACCTCGCTAACACTATCTACAAGCCTATCTACGCTAGAACTCGACATAATCGGAAAGCAGGAGAAAGCTAAGGAATGGGGGCTCATCGGAAACGAAGAACGAAGTGGAAAACGGAAAGAAAACCGAGTTGGAAGACTCCGACACGACCTCGGGAGAGCTCAATCGCAGAATTTGTGGCAAGAAAAGTGAGTCGCGGACCCCCCTATTTATAGCCGCTATGTCCAAGAACCAATGGTCGAGATCGAAGCAATCCAACAGCTCTTAGGAAAAACAGTTGCACGGCCCCCGAGGGTAAAATCAGTTTAGTGTGTTTTTTGACGTCTGCAGAGTTTATAAATCGTGTGACGTCCACGCGTAAACCATACGCGACCTAGGTTTTCCTGGTTGAGCCAGGTGAGCGAACAAGTCCGACCCATGATTCATCTGACTAGCTGACCGAACCTTGGACCAAATCCACTTGGCTCGTCATGAACTCCCCGCATCGGGTCAGGACCCCTGGCTCGGGAAGTGGGGGCAATTGATGTAGGGTGATTTGGCCCGACCTAATAATAGGGGGACACGTGGACACGATCTAACTGACAGGACGACAGCTCATCCCGACGTACCCAAGTCTGTGACGGACCGAGCTCGGATAACCGAACCACCTTGGGGAAAGTCCACCTCGGGGCAAGTCCACCTCAGAAGCAAGTCCACTTCGGGACAAGTTCACTTTGGGGCACGATTGCATCAAGATCACTTCGGTTATAAGACACCTCATTCGTACCAAGACGGACCCAAGGGACACTAGTTCGGATAATATTGACCGACCTTTGCATGTTACCCCCGAAGATACCGCCACCAGATTCCACACTTTACGGGATCACACCTCGTAACTGACAGCCTTATCTCCCCCATCCGAATCGAGCGGAAGCGATAAGCCTTATCGGTTGGTAGTGTTATCTCCTGCTAATACGGATACGGGCCTCATCATGGCAAGAATCTCGGAACCACTCTGAAAAACCTGCGAGGACTCCAGTATATAAAGACTCGAACCCTTCGGGGGAAAATGTACGCATAATCATTGCTTACTAGCTATCTTGCTTTCTAAACTGTCTTCAGCTCACACATTACTGACTTAGGCATCGGAGCGACCTCGCCGGGTAAGCACCCCCGGGTTCTCTGATTCTCTCTGTGCAGATCAACCAGCTCCGTCGTCTACTGAAAGCCAAATCATCAGCCAAATTGCGTAGCATCACCTATTATTTGTTTTTCTCTCATTTTCGCCGAAGTGAGAGCCCCCTTCCAGTTCCGCCAGTCGACGCCATAAGTCAGAACCGCTGCAACATCTGCAAATCTGTATCTCTTCCATTAACCAACAACTCACTTCACAAGAGAAAAATTATTTTGCTTCTTGTTCTCAGGTTGTCATCAAATAATCTTGTTTTCTTTGTCTCTATGCTCTGTGCCTGTCCCTCTGTCACCGGTCTAAATAATTACAAGTCAGCTGCTGCCATCTCCTAGATTAGAGAACAAGGAAGAACTTAATCCCTTTCCTGTTGCAGACGAAGCACCATTCCTCCAGAGCTTGAATCATTCAGACATGTGGGCTGGACTTTTTGGCTTCATCCACAGTCATCTGAACAGAACATTTCAACCCAAAATCAGTACTTAATTCATTTTTACGTTCTTCTCAGGCCAGTTGTCTAGTAGCTTCTTGACACGCAAAGGATACATATATCCCTCATAATCTCAACCAAACCTCTTGCTCTTAAATAACCATCTACCTAATCCTTTCTGCAATAAATGAATAAAAAAGATCAGTTCTGCTTGTCCAGGAAAGCTAGGGATTTTCCCATCCTTCGAAAACAGCATTAATGTATCTATATGGAATGCATCTGAACATAATTGAAAATGAAAATTACATTAATAATCATCTTTAAACAAGTTCAAATAAAAAAAAAACAATATATGGAATAATAGCTGAAGGGGGCAAATGAGTTCAAGAAAAAATTTGTCCAATTTTGACAAATTTAGGCGTAAAGGTCGAAAACCTCGCAATGGAGCATGAGATTCGTCCCTTGCTACAGAGTAAGACCCATCAAGAAGGCCTCAATAAAATCAAGAAACAGAGACTCGCCCAACGACTTGGCGACGGCCAACTTCATCACAACGCTGTAGTTCTTTTGCAGTACGAGAAAACAAAATGTCCGCAACGACCATTTTTTATTCTCGGAGAAAGAATAAAAGCTTTCCCTTTCCTCTTCCTCTCTACTGGGAGACTTCAAGGACAACCTCAACTCAACCCATTTTCGTTTCAAACCTCAAGAAATGAAGAGAGCTTGCTATCGGAAACTGAACAACAGTAATCCTCTGTCTCTCGCTTATCTGATCTGTGTTTTGCCTCGTTCTTTCTACTCTTGAAGAAAGACACCTCCAGATATCGGAGCTAAAGTGCGAAACCTGGGAACTGAACTGTAATCAACTGCCGAGGATAATAAAAAAGAGAAGAAGAGAAAAGCCGTGTAGGCTCACAAACCACTCGGTTCGTGTTATTGACGCGTCAGCGTCGCCTTCGGGAGGAGGCGTTTGAGAGGACATCTTCTTTGTCGTTTCTCGCTGTTAAAACTGCTTCGCCTTTGGAATGGTCGTTGGAATCAACCGGCAGAATTCAAATGAGGCAATCTCCGGCAGGTTTCAGTTTTGAGAGCAGAAGGTCAAGAGTTGAAGTGAGCTGAAATTCGAGAGAGGAGTGAGAAGGATGAACTTTTGGGCGTGCACGAGTCCCTCTAAACCGTGTGTGGGAGGACATGCGGCGCACTCACAGCCCATGGGATGTTTTTGGGGCGGATGCGAACCCTTTGGTGTGCATGGCTGACGTGGGGTGTTATTATAGGCTGCATAGCCTATACTACATAAACCTGGCCCACGTTCAGCTGCAACTTGGGTCTGTAGGAAATCCGAGATCCGGAATCAGTTGTAACTTGGGTTAGAGTTGGTTCAGCCAACCGTCCAGGTTTGAATCTGGGCTGGGTCTGCTTCGAACACACATGCTATTGCTACACGCCTATTGGTTGCAAATGGGAGTGAAAAATGTGATGCGGGAAAGACACTTGGTCCAAGCCTATACTACATAAACCTGGCCCACTTTCAGCTGCAACTTGTGTCTGTAGGAAATCAGAGATCCGGAATCAGTTGTAACTTGGGTTAGAGTTGGTTCAGCCAACCGTCCAGGTTTGAATCTGGTCGGGTCTGCTTCGAACACACATGTTATTGCTACACGCCTATTGGTTGCAAATGGGAGTGAAAAATGTGATGCGGGAAAGACACTTGGTCCAAGCCTATACTACATAAACCTGGTCCACGTTCAGCTGCAACTTGGGTCTGTAGGAAATCCGAGATCCGGAATCAGTTGTAACTTGGGTTAGAGTTGGTTCAGCCAACCGTCCAGGTTTGAATCTGGGCCGGGTCTGCTTTGAACACACATGCTATTGCTACACGCCTATTGGTTGCAAATGGGAGTGAAAAATGTGATGCGGGAAAGACACTTGGTCCAAGCCTATACTACATAAACCTGGCCCACGTTCAGCTGCAACTTGTGTCTGTAGGAAATCCGAGATCCGGAATCAGTTGTAACTTGGGTTAGAGTTGGTTCAGCCAACTGTCCAGGTTTGAATCTGGGCCGGGTCTGCTTCGAACACACATGCTATTGCTACACGCCTATTGGTTGCAAATGGGAGTGAAAAATGTGATGCGGGAAAGACACTTGGTCCAAGCCTATACTACATAAACCTGGTACACGTTCAGCTGCAACTTGGGTCTGTAGGAAATCTGAGATCCGGAATCAGTTGTAACTTGGGTTAGAGTTGGTTCAGCCAACCGTCCAGGTTTGAATCTGGGCCGGGTCTGCTTCGAACACACATGCTATTGCTACACGCCTATTGGTTGCAAATGGGAGTGAAAAATGTGATGCGGGAAAGACACTTGGTCCAAGCCTATACTACATAAACCTGGCCCACGTTCAGCTGCAACTTGTGTCTGTAGGAAATCCGAGATCCGGAATCAGTTGTAACTTGGGTTAGAGTTGGTTCAGCCAACCGTCCAGGTTTGAATCTGGGCCGGGTCTGCTTCGAACACACATGCTATTGCTACACGCCTATTGGTTGCAAATGGGAGTGAAAAATGTGATGCGGGAAAGACACTTGGTCCAAGCCTATACTACATAAACCTGGCCCACGTTCAGCTGCAACTTGTGTCTGTAGGAAATCCGAGATCCGGAATCAGTTGTAACTTGGGTTAGAGTTGGTTCAGCCAACCGTCCAGGTTTGAATCTGGGCCGGGTCTGCTTCGAACACACATGCTATTGCTACACGCCTATTGGTTGCAAATGGGAGTGAAAAATGTGATGCGGGAAAGACACTTGGTCCAAGCCTATACTACATAAACCTGGCCCACGTTCAGCTGCAACTTGTGTCTGTAGGAAATCCGAGATCCGGAATCAGTTGTAACTTGGGTTAGAGTTGGTTCAGGCAACCGTCCAGGTTTGAATCTGGGCCGGGTCTGCTTCGAACACACATGCTATTGCTACACGCCTATTGGTTGCAAATGGGAGTGAAAAATGTGATGCGGGAAAGACACTTGGTCCAAGCCTATACTACATAAACCTGGCCCACGTTCAGCTGCAACTTGTGTCTGTAGGAAATCCGAGATCCGGAATCAGTTGTAACTTGGGTTAGAGTTGGTTCAGCCAACCGTCCAGGTTTGAATCTGGCCGGGTCTGCTTCGAACACACATGCTATTGCTACACGCCTATTGGTTGCAAATGGGAGTGAAAAATGTGATGCGGGAAAGACACTTGGTCCAAGCCTATACTACATAAACCTGGCCCACGTTCAGCTGCAACTTGGGTCTGTAGGAAATCCGAGATCCGGAATCAGTTGTAACTTGGGTTAGAGTTGGTTCAGCCAACCGTCCAGGTTTGAATCTGGGCTGGGTCTGCTTTGAACACACATGCTATTGCTACACGCCTATTGGTTGCAAATGGGAGTGAAAAATGTGATGCGGGAAAGACACTTGGTCCAAGCCTATACTACATAAACCTGGTCCACGTTCAGCTGCAACTTGGGTCTGTAGGAAATCCGAGATCCGGAATCAGTTGTAACTTGGGTTAGAGTTGGTTCAGCCAACCGTCCAGGTTTGAATCTGGGCCGGGTCTGCTTCGAACACACATGCTATTGCTACACGCCTATTGGTTGCAAATGGGAGTGAAAAATGTGATGCGGGAAAGACACTTGGTCCAAGCCTATACTACATAAACCTGGCCCACGTTCAGCTGCAACTTGTGTCTGTAGGAAATCCGAGATCCGGAATCAGTTGTAACTTGGGTTAGAGTTGGTTCAGCCAACTGTCCAGGTTTGAATCTGGGCCGGGTCTGCTTCAAACACACATGCTATTGCTACACGCCTATTGGTTGCAAATGGGAGTGAAAAATGTGATGCGGGAAAGACACTTGGTCCAAGCCTATACTACATAAACCTGGTCCACGTTCAGCTGCAACTTGGGTCTGTAGGAAATCCGAGATCCGGAATCAGTTGTAACTTGGGTTAGAGTTGGTTCAGCCAACCGTCCAGGTTTGAATCTGGGCCGGGTCTGCTTCGAACACACATGCTATTGCTACACGCCTATTGGTTGCAAATGGGAGTGAAAAATGTGATGCGGGAAAGACACTTGGTCCAAGCCTATACTACATAAACCTGGCCCACGTTCAGATGCAACTTGGGTCTGTAGGAAATCCGAGATCCGGAATCAGTTGTAACTTGGGTTAGAGTTGGTTCAGCCAACCGTCCAGGTTTGAATCTGTGCCGGGTCTGCTTCGAACACACATGCTATTGCTACACGCCTATTGGTTGCAAATGGGAGTGAAAAATGTGATGCGGGAAAGACACTTGGTCCAAGCCTATACTACATAAACCTGGTCCACGTTCAGCTGCAACTTGGGTCTGTAGGAAATCCGAGATCCGGAATCAGTTGTAACTTGGGTTAGAGTTGGTTCAGCCAACCGTCCAGGTTTGAATCTGGGCCGGGTCTGCTTCGAACACACATGCTATTGCTACACGCCTATTGGTTGCAAATGGGAGTGAAAAATGTGATGCGGGAAAGACACTTGGTCCAAGCCTATACTACATAAACCTGGCCCACGTTCAGCTGCAACTTGGGTCTGTAGGAAATCCGAGATCCGGAATCAGTTGTAACTTGGGTTAGAGTTGGTTCAGCCAACCGTCCAGGTTTCAATCTGGGCTGGGTCTGCTTTGAACACACATGCTATTGCTACACGCCTATTGGTTGCAAATGGGAGTGAAAAATGTGATGCGGGAAAGACACTTGGTCCAAGCCTATACTACATAAACCTGGTCCACGTTCAGCTGCAACTTGGGTCTGTAGGAAATCCGAGATCCGGAATCAGTTGTAACTTGGGTTAGAGTTGGTTCAGCCAACCGTCCAGGTTTGAATCTGGGCCGGGTCTGCTTCGAACACACATGCTATTGCTACACGCATATTGGTTGCAAATGGGAGTGAAAAATGTGATGCGGGAAAGACACTTGGTCCAAGCCTATACTACATAAACCTGGCCCACGTTCAGCTGCAACTTGTGTCTGTAGGAAATCCGAGATCCGGAATCAGTTGTAACTTGGGTTAGAGTTGGTTCAGCCAACTGTCCAGGTTTGAATCTGGGCCGGGTCTGCTTCGAACACACATGCTATTGCTACACGCCTATTGGTTGCAAATGGGAGTGAAAAATGTGATGCGGGAAAGACACTTGGTCCAAGCCTATACTACATAAACCTGGTCCACGTTCAGCTGCAACTTGGGTCTGTAGGAAATCCGAGATCCGGAATCAGTTGTAACTTGGGTTAGAGTTGGTTCAGCCAACCGTCCAGGTTTGAATCTGGGCCGGGTCTGCTTCGAACACACATGCTATTGCTACACGCCTATTGGTTGCAAATGGGAGTGAAAAATGTGATGCGGGAAAGACACTTGGTCCAAGCCTATACTACATAAACCTGGCCCACGTTCAGATGCAACTTGGGTCTGTAGGAAATCCGAGATCCGGAATCAGTTGTAACTTGGGTTAGAGTTGGTTCAGCCAACCGTCCAGGTTTGAATCTGTGCCGGGTCTGCTTCGAACACACATGCTATTGCTACACGCCTATTGGTTGCAAATGGGAGTGAAAAATGTGATGCGGGAAAGACACTTGGTCCAAGCCTATACTACATAAACCTGGCCCACGTTCAACTGCAACTTGTGTCTGTAGGAAATCCGAGATCCGGAATCAGTTGTAACTTGGGTTAGAGTTGGTTCAGCCAACCGTCCAGGTTTGAATCTGGGCCGGGTCTGCTTCGAACACACATGCTATTGCTACACGCCTATTGGTTGCAAATGGGAGTGAAAAATGTGATGCGGGAAAGACACTTGGTCCAAGCCTATACTACATAAACCTGGTCCACGTTCAGCTGCAACTTGGGTCTGTAGGAAATCCGAGATCCGGAATCAGTTGTAACTTGGGTTAGAGTTGGTTCAGCCAACCGTCCAGTTTTGAATCTGGGCCGGGTCTGCTTCGAACACACATGCTATTGCTACACGCCTATTGGTTGCAAATGGGAGTGAAAAATGTGATGCGGGAAAGACACTTGGTCCAAGCCTATACTACATAAACCTGGCCCACGTTCAGCTGCAACTTGGGTCTGTAGGAAATCCGAGATCCGGAATCAGTTGTAACTTGGGTTAGAGTTGGTTCAGCCAACCGTCCATGTTTGAATCTGTGCCGGGTCTGCTTCGAACACACATGCTATTGCTACACGCCTATTGGTTGCAAATGGGAGTGAAAAATGTGATGCGGGAAAGACACTTGGTCCAAGCCTATACTACATAAACCTGGCCCACGTTCAGCTGCAACTTGTGTCTGTAGGAAATCCGAGATCCGGAATCAGTTGTAACTTGGGTTAGAGTTGGTTCAGGCAACCGTCCAGGTTTGAATCTGGGCCGGGTCTGCTTCGAACACACATGCTATTGCTACACGCCTATTGGTTGCAAATGGGAGTGAAAAATGTGATGCGGGAAAGACACTTGGTCCAAGCCTATACTACATAAACCTGGCCCACGTTCAGCTGCAACTTGTGTCTGTAGGAAATCCGAGATCCGGAATCAGTTGTAACTTGGGTTAGAGTTTGTTCAGGCAACCGTCCAGGTTTGAATCTGGGCCGGGTCTGCTTCGAACACACATGCTATTGCTACACGCCTATTGGTTGCAAATGGGAGTGAAAAATGTGATGCGGGAAAGACACTTGGTCCAAGCCTATACTACATAAACCTGGCCCACGTTCAGCTGCAACTTGTGTCTGTAGGACATCCGAGATCCGGAATCAGTTGTAACTTGGGTTAGAGTTGGTTCAGCCAACCGTCCAGGTTTGAATCTGGCCGGGTCTGCTTCGAACACACATGCTATTGCTACACGCCTATTGGTTGCAAATGGGAGTGAAAAATGTGATGCGGGAAAGACACTTGGTCCAAGCCTATACTACATAAACCTGGCCCACGTTCAGCTGCAACTTGTGTCTGTAGGAAATCCGAGATCCGGAATCAGTTGTAACTTGGGTTAGAGTTGGTTCAGGCAACCGTCCAGGTTTGAATCTGGGCCGGGTCTGCTTCGAACACACATGCTATTGCTACACGCCTATTGGTTGCAAATGGGAGTGAAAAATGTGATGCGGGAAAGACACTTGGTCCAAGCCTATACTACATAAACCTGGCCCACGTTCAACTGCAACTTGTGTCTGTAGGAAATCCGAGATCCGGAATCAGTTGTAACTTGGGTTAGAGTTGGTTCAGCCAACCGTCCAGGTTTGAATCTGGGCCGGGTCTGCTTCGAACACACATGCTATTGCACACGCCTATTGGTTGCAAATGGGAGTGAAAAATGTGATGCGGGAAAGACACTTGGTCCAAGCCTATACTACATAAACCTGGCCCACGTTCATGCAACTTGTGTCTGTAGGAAATCCGAGATCCGGAATCAGTTGTAACTTGGGTTAGAGTTTGTTCAGGCAACCGTCCAGGTTTGAATCTGGGCCGGGTCTGCTTCGAACACACATGCTATTGCTACACGCCTATTGGTTGCAAATGGGAGTGAAAAATGTGATGCGGGAAAGACACTTGGTCCAAGCCTATACTACATAAACCTGGCCCACGTTCAGCTGCAACTTGTGTCTGTAGGACATCCGAGATCCGGAATCAGTTGTAACTTGGGTTAGAGTTGGTTCAGCCAACCGTCCAGGTTTGAATCTGGCCGGGTCTGCTTCGAACACACATGCTATTGCTACACGCCTATTGGTTGCAAATGGGAGTGAAAAATGTGATGCGGGAAAGACACTTGGTCCAAGCCTATACTACATAAACCTGGCCCACGTTCAGCTGCAACTTGGGTCTGTAGGAAATCCGAGATCCGGAATCAGTTGTAACTTGGGTTAGAGTTGGTTCAGCCAACCGTCCAGGTTTGAATCTGGGCTGGGTCTGCTTTGAACACACATGCTATTGCTACACGCCTATTGGTTGCAAATGGGAGTGAAAAATGTGATGCGGGAAAGACAATTGGTCCAAGCCTATACTACATAAACCTGGTCCACGTTCAGCTGCAACTTGGGTCTGTAGGAAATCCGAGATCCGGAATCAGTTGTAACTTGGGTTAGAGTTGGTTCAGCCAACCGTCCAGGTTTGAATCTGGGCTGGGTCTGCTTCGAACACACATGCTATTGCTACACGCCTATTGGTTGCAAATGGGAGTGAAAAATGTGATGCGGGAAAGACACTTGGTCCAAGCCTATACTACATAAACCTGGCCCACTTTCAGCTGCAACTTGTGTCTGTAGGAAATCAGAGATCCGGAATCAGTTGTAACTTGGGTTAGAGTTGGTTCAGCCAACCGTCCATGTTTGAATCTGTGCCGGGTCTGCTTCGAACACACATGCTATTGCTACACGCCTATTGGTTGCAAATGGGAGTGAAAAATGTGATGCGGGAAAGACACTTGGTCCAAGCCTATACTACATAAACCTGGCCCACGTTCAGCTGCAACTTGTGTCTGTAGGAAATCCGAGATCCGGAATCAGTTGTAACTTGGGTTAGAGTTGGTTCAGCTAACTGTCCAGGTTTGAATCTGGGCCGGGTCTGCTTCGAACACACATGCTATTGCTACACGCCTATTGGTTGCAAATGGGAGTGAAAAATGTGATGCGGGAAAGACACTTGGTCCAAAACTATACTACATAAACCTGGTACACGTTCAGCTGCAACTTGGGTCTGTAGGAAATCTGAGATCCGGAATCAGTTGTAACTTGGGTTAGAGTTGGTTCAGCCAACCGTCCAGGTTTGAATCTGGGCCGGGTCTGCTTCGAACACACATGCTATTGCTACACGCCTATTGGTTGCAAATGGGAGTGAAAAATGTGATGCGGGAAAGACACTTGGTCCAAGCCTATACTACATAAACCTGGTCCACGTTCAGCTGCAACTTGGGTCTGTAGGAAATCCGAGATCCGGAATCAGTTGTAACTTGGGTTAGAGTTGGTTCAGCCAACCGTCCAGGTTTGAATCTGGGCCGGGTCTGCTTCGAACACACATGCTATTGCTACACGCCTATTGGTTGCAAATGGGAGTGAAAAATGTGATGCGGGAAAGACACTTGGTCCAAGCCTATACTACATAAACCTGGTCCACGTTCAGCTGCAACTTGGGTCTGTAGGAAATCCGAGATCCGGAATCAGTTGTAACTTGGGTTAGAGTTGGTTCAGCCAACCGTCCAGGTTTGAATCTGGGCCGGGTCTGCTTCGAACACACATTCTATTGCTACACGCCTATTGGTTGCAAATGGGAGTGAAAAATGTGATGCGGGAAAGACACTTGGTCCAAGCCTATACTACATAAACCTGGCCCACGTTCAGCTGCAACTTGTGTCTGTAGGAAATCCGAGATCCGGAATCAGTTGTAACTTGGGTTAGAGTTGGTTCAGCCAACTGTCCAGGTTTGAATCTGGGCCGGGTCTGCTTCGAACACACATGCTATTGCTACACGCCTATTGGTTGCAAATGGGAGTGAAAAATGTGATGCGGGAAAGACACTTGGTCCAAGCCTATACTACATAAACCTGGTCCACGTTCAGCTGCAACTTGGGTCTGTAGGAAATCCGAGATCCGGAATCAGTTGTAACTTGGGTTAGAGTTGGTTCAGCCAACCGTCCAGGTTTGAATCTGGGCCGGGTCTGCTTCGAACACACAGGCTTTTGCTACACGCCTATTGGTTGCAAATGGGAGTGAAAAATGTGATGCGGGAAAGACACTTGGTCCAAGCCTATACTACATAAACCTGGCCCACGTTCAGATGCAACTTGGGTCTGTAGGAAATCCGAGATCCGGAATCAGTTGTAAGTTGGGTTAGAGTTGGTTCAGCCAACCGTCCAGGTTTGAATCTGTGCCGGGTCTGCTTCGAACACACATGCTATTGCTACACGCCTATTGGTTGCAAATGGGAGTGAAAAATGTGATGCGGGAAAGACACTTGGTCCAAGCCTATACTACATAAACCTGGCCCACGTTCAACTGCAACTTGTGTCTGTAGGAAATCCGAGATCCGGAATCAGTTGTAACTTGGGTTAGAGTTGGTTCAGCCAACCGTCCAGGTTTGAATCTGGGCCGGGTCTGCTTCGAACACACATGCTATTGCTACACGCCTATTGGTTGCAAATGGGAGTGAAAAATGTGATGCGGGAAAGACACTTGGTCCAAGCCTATACTACATAAACCTGGTCCACGTTCAGCTGCAACTTGGGTCTGTAGGAAATCCGAGATCCGGAATCAGTTGTAACTTGGGTTAGAGTTGGTTCAGCCAACCGTCCAGTTTTGAATCTGGGCCGGGTCTGCTTCGAACACACATGCTATTGCTACACGCCTATTGGTTGCAAATGGGAGTGAAAAATGTGATGCGGGAAAGACACTTGGTCCAAGCCTATACTACATAAACCTGGCCCACGTTCTGCTGCAACTTGGGTCTGTAGGAAATCCGAGATCCGGAATCAGTTGTAACTTGGGTTAGAGTTGGTTCAGCCAACCGTCCATGTTTGAATCTGTGCCGGGTCTGCTTCGAACACACATGCTATTGCTACACGCCTATTGGTTGCAAATGGGAGTGAAAAATGTGATGCGGGAAAGACACTTGGTCCAAGCCTATACTACATAAACCTGGCCCACGTTCAGCTGCAACTTGTGTCTGTAGGAAATCCGAGATCCGGAATCAGTTGTAACTTGGGTTAGAGTTGGTTCAGGCAACCGTCCAGGTTTGAATCTGGGCCGGGTCTGCTTCGAACACACATGATATTGCTACACGCCTATTGGTTGCAAATGGGAGTGAAAAATGTGATGCGGGAAAGACACTTGGTCCAAGCCTATACTACATAAACCTGGCCCACGTTCAGCTGCAACTTGGGTCTGTAGGAAATCCGAGATCCGGAATCAGTTGTAACTTGGGTTAGAGTTGGTTCAGCCAACCGTCCATGTTTGAATCTGTGCCGGGTCTGCTTCGAACACACATGCTATTGCTACACGCCTATTGGTTGCAAATGGGAGTGAAAAATGTGATGCGGGAAAGACACTTGGTCCAAGCCTATACTACATAAACCTGGCCCACGTTCAGCTGCAACTTGTGTCTGTAGGAAATCCGAGATCCGGAATCAGTTGTAACTTGGGTTAGAGTTGGTTCAGGCAACCGTCCAGGTTTGAATCTGGGCCGGGTCTGCTTCGAACACACATGATATTGCTACACGCCTATTGGTTGCAAATGGGAGTGAAAAATGTGATGCGGGAAAGACACTTGGTCCAAGCCTATACTACATAAACCTGGCCCACGTTCAGCTGCAACTTGTGTCTGTAGGAAATCCGAGATCCGGAATCAGTTGTAACTTGGGTTAGAGTTTGTTCAGGCAACCGTCCAGGTTTGAATCTGGGCCGGGTCTGCTTCGAACACACATGCTATTGCTACACGCCTATTGGTTGCAAATGGGAGTGAAAAATGTGATGCGGGAAAGACACTTGGTCCAAGCCTATACTACATAAACCTGGCCCACGTTCAGCTGCAACTTGTGTCTGTAGGACATCCGAGATCCGGAATCAGTTGTAACTTGGGTTAGAGTTGGTTCAGCCAACCGTCCAGGTTTGAATCTGGCCGGGTCTGCTTCGAACACACATGCTATTGCTACACGCCTATTGGTTGCAAATGGGAGTGAAAAATGTGATGCGGGAAAGACACTTGGTCCAAGCCTATACTACATAAACCTGGCCCACGTTCAGCTGCAACTTGGGTCTGTAGGAAATCCGAGATCCGGAATCAGTTGTAACTTGGGTTAGAGTTGGTTCAGCCAACCGTCCAGGTTTGAATCTGGGCTGGGTCTGCTTTGAACACACATGCTATTGCTACACGCCTATTGGTTGCAAATGGGAGTGAAAAATGTGATGCGGGAAAGACAATTGGTCCAAGCCTATACTACATAAACCTGGTCCACGTTCAGCTGCAACTTGGGTCTGTAGGAAATCCGAGATCCGGAATCAGTTGTAACTTGGGTTAGAGTTGGTTCAGCCAACCGTCCAGGTTTGAATCTGGGCTGGGTCTGCTTCGAACACACATGCTATTGCTACACGCCTATTGGTTGCAAATGGGAGTGAAAAATGTGATGCGGGAAAGACACTTGGTCCAAGCCTATACTACATAAACCTGGCCCACTTTCAGCTGCAAC
The DNA here is from genome assembly GCF_055504915.1 of Nelumbo nucifera. Taxonomy (NCBI): domain Eukaryota; kingdom Viridiplantae; phylum Streptophyta; class Magnoliopsida; order Proteales; family Nelumbonaceae; genus Nelumbo; species Nelumbo nucifera. Next base: position 45,716,728 of record NC_142649.1, on the reverse strand, counting down.
TTGTGTCTGTAGGAAATCAGAGATCCGGAATCAGTTGTAACTTGGGTTAGAGTTGGTTCAGCCAACCGTCCAGGTTTGAATCTGGTCGGGTCTGCTTCGAACACACATGTTATTGCTACACGCCTATTGGTTGCAAATGGGAGTGAAAAATGTGATGCGGGAAAGACACTTGGTCCAAGCCTATACTACATAAACCTGGTCCACGTTCAGCTGCAACTTGGGTCTGTAGGAAATCCGAGATCCGGAATCAGTTGTAACTTGGGTTAGAGTTGGTTCAGCCAACCGTCCAGGTTTGAATCTGGGCCGGGTCTGCTTTGAACACACATGCTATTGCTACACGCCTATTGGTTGCAAATGGGAGTGAAAAATGTGATGCGGGAAAGACACTTGGTCCAAGCCTATACTACATAAACTTGGCCCACGTTCAGCTGCAACTTGTGTCTGTAGGAAATCCGAGATCGGGAATCAGTTGTAACTTGGGTTAGAGTTGGTTCAGCCAACTGTCCAGGTTTGAATCTGGGCCGGGTCTGCTTCGAACACACATGCTATTGCTACACGCCTATTGGTTGCAAATGGGAGTGAAAAATGTGATGCGGGAAAGACACTTGGTCCAAGCCTATACTACATAAACCTGGTACACGTTCAGCTGCAACTTGGGTCTGTAGGAAATCTGAGATCCGGAATCAGTTGTAACTTGGGTTAGAGTTGGTTCAGCCAACCGTCCAGGTTTGAATCTGGGCCGGGTCTGCTTCGAACACACATGCTATTGCTACACGCCTATTGGTTGCAAATGGGAGTGAAAAATGTGATGCGGGAAAGACACTTGGTCCAAGCCTATACTACATAAACCTGGTCCACGTTCAGCTGCAACTTGGGTCTGTAGGAAATCCGAGATCCGGAATCAGTTGTAACTTGGGTTAGAGTTGGTTCAGCCAACCGTCCAGGTTTGAATCTGTGCCGGGTCTGCTTCGAACACACATGCTATTGCTACACGCCTATTGGTTGCAAATGGGAGTGAAAAATGTGATGCGGGAAAGACACTTGGTCCAAGCCTATACTACATAAACCTGGCCCACGTTCAGCTGCAACTTGTGTCTGTAGGAAATCCGAGATCCGGAATCAGTTGTAACTTGGGTTAGAGTTTGTTCAGGCAACCGTCCAGGTTTGAATCTGGGCCGGGTCTGCTTCGAACACACATGCTATTGCTACACGCCTATTGGTTGCAAATGGGAGTGAAAAATGTGATGCGGGAAAGACACTTGGTCCAAGCCTATACTACATAAACCTGGCCCACGTTCAGCTGCAACTTGTGTCTGTAGAACATCCGAGATCCGGAATCAGTTGTAACTTGGGTTAGAGTTGGTTCAGCCAACCGTCCAGGTTTGAATCTGGCCGGGTCTGCTTCGAACACACATGCTATTGCTACACGCCTATTGGTTGCAAATGGGAGTGAAAAATGTGATGCGGGAAAGACACTTGGTCCATGCCTATACTACATAAACCTGGCCCACGTTCAGCTGCAACTTGGGTCTGTAGGAAATCCGAGATCCGGAATCAGTTGTAACTTGGGTTAGAGTTGGTTCAGCCAACCGTCCAGGTTTGAATCTGGGCTGGGTCTGCTTTGAACACACATGCTATTGCTACACGCCTATTGGTTGCAAATGGGAGTGAAAAATGTGATGCGGGAAAGACAATTGGTCCAAGCCTATACTACATAAACCTGGTCCACGTTCAGCTGCAACTTGGGTCTGTAGGAAATCCGAGATCCGGAATCAGTTGTAACTTGGGTTAGAGTTGGTTCAGCCAACCGTCCAGGTTTGAATCTGGGCTGGGTCTGCTTCGAACACACATGCTATTGCTACACGCCTATTGGTTGCAAATGGGAGTGAAAAATGTGATGCGGGAAAGACACTTGGTCCAAGCCTATACTACATAAACCTGGCCCACTTTCAGCTGCAACTTGTGTCTGTAGGAAATCAGAGATCCGGAATCAGTTGTAACTTGGGTTAGAGTTGGTTCAGCCAACCGTCCAGGTTTGAATCTGGTCGGGTCTGCTTCGAACACACATGTTATTGCTACACGCCTATTGGTTGCAAATGGGAGTGAAAAATGTGATGCGGGAAAGACACTTGGTCCAAACCTATACTACATAAACCTGGTCCACGTTCAGCTGCAACTTGGGTCTGTAGGAAATCCGAGATCCGGAATCAGTTGTAACTTGGGTTAGAGTTGGTTCAGCCAACCGTCCAGGTTTGAATCTGGGCCGGGTCTGCTTCGAACACACATGCTATTGCTACACGCCTATTGGTTGCAAATGGGAGTGAAAAATGTGATGCGGGAAAGACACTTGGTCCAAGCCTATACTACATAAACCTGGCCCACGTTCAGCTGCAACTTGTGTCTGTAGGAAATCCGAGATCCGGAATCAGTTGTAACTTGGGTTAGAGTTGGTTCAGCCAACTGTCCAGGTTTGAATCTGGGCCGGGTCTGCTTCGAACACACATGCTATTGCTACACGCCTATTGGTTGCAAATGGGAGTGAAAAATGTGATGCGGGAAAGACACTTGGTCCAAGCCTATACTACATAAACCTGGTCCACGTTCAGCTGCAACTTGGGTCTGTAGGAAATCCGAGATCCGGAATCAGTTGTAACTTGGGTTAGAGTTGGTTCAAGCAACCGTCCAGGTTTGAATCTGGGCCGGGTCTGCTTCGAACACACATGCTATTGCTACACGCCTATTGGTTGCAAATGGGAGTGAAAAATGTGATGCGGGAAAGACACTTGGTCCAAGCCTATACTACATAAACCTGGCCCACGTTCAGATGCAACTTGGGTCTGTAGGAAATCCGAGATCCGGAATCAGTTGTAACTTGGGTTAGAGTTGGTTCAGGAAACCGTCCAGGTTTGAATCTGTGCCGGGTCTGCTTCGAACACACATGCTATTGCTACACGCCTATTGGTTGCAAATGGGAGTGAAAAATGTGATGCGGGAAAGACACTTGGTCCAAGCCTATACTACATAAACCTGGCCCACGTTCAACTGCAACTTGTGTCTGTAGGAAATCCGAGATCCGGAATCAGTTGTAACTTGGGTTAGAGTTGGTTCAGCCAACCGTCCAGGTTTGAATCTGGGCCGGGTCTGCTTCGAACACACATGCTATTGCTACACGCCTATTGGTTGCAAATGGGAGTGAAAAATGTGATGCGGGAAAGACACTTGGTCCAAGCCTATACTACATAAACCTGGTCCACGTTCAGCTGCAACTTGGGTCTGTAGGAAATCCGAGATCCAGAATCAGTTGTAACTTGGGTTAGAGTTGGTTCAGCCAACCGTCCAGGTTTGAATCTGGGCCGGGTCTGCTTCGAACACACATGCTATTGCTACACGCCTATTGGTTGCAAATGGGAGTGAAAAATGTGATGCGGGAAAGACATTTGGTCCAAGCCTATACTACATAAACCTGGCCCACGTTCAGCTGCAACTTGGGTCTGTAGGAAATCCGAGATCCGGAATCAGTTGTAACTTGGGTTAGAGTTGGTTCAGCCAACCGTCCAGGTTTGAATCTGTGCCGGGTCTGCTTCGAACACACATGCTATTGCTACACGCCTATTGGTTGCAAATGGGAGTGAAAAATGTGATGCGGGAAAGACACTTGGTCCAAGCCTATACTACATAAACCTGGCCCACGTTCAGCTGCAACTTGTGTCTGTAGGAAATCCGAGATCCGGAATCAGTTGTAACTTGGGTTAGAGTTGGTTCAGCCAACCGTCCAGGTTTGAATCTGGGCCGGGTCTGCTTCGAACACACATGCTATTGCTACACGCCTATTGGTTGCAAATGGGAGTGAAAAATGTGATGCGGGAAAGACACTTGGTCCAAGCCTATACTACATAAACCTGGCCCACGTTCAGCTGCAACTTGTGTCTGTAGGAAATCCGAGATCCGGAATCAGTTGTAATTTGGGTTAGAGTTGGTTCAGGCAACCGTCCAGGTTTGAATCTGGGCCGGGTCTGCTTCGAACACACATGCTATTGCTACACGCCTATTGGTTGCAAATGGGAGTGAAAAATGTGATGCGGGAAAGACACTTGGTCCAAGCCTATACTACATAAACCTGGCCCACGTTCAGCTGCAACTTGTGTCTGTAGGACATCCGAGATCCGGAATCAGTTGTAACTCGGGTTAGAGTTGGTTCAGCCAACCGTCCAGGTTTGAATCTGGCCGGGTCTGCTTCGAACACACATGCTATCGCTACACGCCTATTGGTTGCAAATGGGAGTGAAAAATGTGATGCGGGAAAGACACTTGGTCCAAGCCTATACTACATAAACCTGGCCCACGTTCAGCTGCAACTTGGGTCTGTAGGAAATCCGAGATCCGGAATCAGTTGTAACTTGGGTTAGAGTTGGTTCAGCCAACCGTCCAGGTTTGAATCTGGGCTGGGTCTGCTTTGAACACACATGCTATTGCTACATGCCTATTGGTTGCAAATGGGAGTGAAAAATGTGATGCGGGAAAGACAATTGGTCCAAGCCTATACTACATAAACCTGGTCCACGTTCAGCTGCAACATGGGTCTGTAGGAAATCCGAGATCCGGAATCAGTTGTAACTTGGGTTAGAGTTGGTTCAGCCAACCGTCCAGGTTTGAATCTGGGCTGGGTCTGCTTCGAACACACATGCTATTGCTACACGCCTATTGGTTGCAAATGGGAGTGAAAAATGTGATGCGGGAAAGACACTTGGTCCAAGCCTATACTACATAAACCTGGCCCACTTTCAGCTGCAACTTGTGTCTGTAGGAAATCAGAGATCCGTAATCAGTTGTAACTTGGGTTAGAGTTGGTTCAGCCAACCGTCCAGGTTTGAATCTGGTCGGGTCTGCTTCGAACACACATGTTATTGCTACACGCCTATTGGTTGCAAATGGGAGTGAAAAATGTGATGCGGGAAAGACACTTGGTCCAAGCCTATACTACATAAACCTGGCCCACGTTCAGCTGCAACTTGGGTCTGTAGGAAATCCGAGATCCGGAATCAGTTGTAACTTGGGTTAGAGTTGGTTCAGCCAACTGTCCAGGTTTGAATCTGGGCCGGGTCTGCTTCGAACACACATGCTATTGCTACACGCCTATTGGTTGCAAATGGGAGTGAAAAATGTGATGCGGGAAAGACACTTGGTCCAAGCCTATACTACATAAACCTGGTACACGTTCAGCTGCAACTTGGGTCTGTAGGAAATCTGAGATCCGGAATCAGTTGTAACTTGGGTTAGAGTTGGTTCAGCCAACCGTCCAGGTTTGAATCTGGGCCGGGTCTGCTTCGAACACACATGCTATTGCTACACGCCTATTGGTTGCAAATGGGAGTGAAAAATGTGATGCGGGAAAGACACTTGGTCCAAGCCTATACTACATAAACCTGGCCCACGTTCAGCTGCAACTTGGGTCTGTAGGAAATCCGAGATCCGGAATCAGTTGTAACTTGGGTTAGAGTTGGTTCAGCCAACCGTCCATGTTTGAATCTGTGCCGGGTCTGCTTCGAACACACATGCTATTGCTACACGCCTATTGGTTGCAAATGGGAGTGAAAAATGTGATGCGGGAAAGACACTTGGTCCAAGCCTATACTACATAAACCTGGCCCACGTTCAGCTGCAACTTGTGTCTGTAGGAAATCCGAGATCCGGAATCAGTTGTAACTTGGGTTAGAGTTGGTTCAGCCAACCGTCCAGGTTTGAATCTGGGCCGGGTCTGCTTCGAACACACATGCTATTGCTACACGCCTATTGGTTGCAAATGGGAGTGAAAAATGTGATGCGGGAAAGACACTTGGTCCAAGCCTATACTACATAAACCTGGCCCACGTTCAGCTGCAACTTGTGTCTGTAGGAAATCCGAGATCCGGAATCAGTTGTAACTTGGGTTAGAGTTGGTTCAGGCAACCGTCCAGGTTTGAATCTGGGCCGGGTCTGCTTCGAACATACATGCTATTGCTACACGCCTATTGGTTGCAAATGGGAGTGAAAAATGTGATGCGGGAAAGACACTTGGTCCAAGCCTATACTACATAAACCTGGCCCACGTTCAGCTGCAACTTGTGTCTGTAGGAAATCCGAGATCCGGAATCAGTTGTAACTTGGGTTAGAGTTGGTTCAGGCAACCGTCCAGGTTTGAATCTGGGCCGGGTCTGCTTCGAACACACATGCTATTGCTACACGCCTATTGGTTGCAAATGGGAGTGAAAAATGTGATGCGGGAAAGACACTTGGTCCAAGCCTATACTACATAAACCTGGCCCACGTTCAGCTGCAACTTGGGTCTGTAGGAAATCCGAGATCCGGAATCAGTTGTAACTTGGGTTAGAGTTGGTTCAGCCAACCGTCCAGGTTTGAATCTGGGCTGGGTCTGCTTTGAACACACATGCTATTGCTACACGCCTATTGGTTGCAAATGGGAGTGAAAAATGTGATGCGGGAAAGACACTTGGTCCAAGCCTATACTACATAAACCTGGTCCACGTTCAGCTGCAACTTGGGTCTGTAGGAAATCCGAGATCCGGAATCAGTTGTAACTTGGGTTAGAGTTGGTTCAGCCAACCGTCCAGGTTTGAATCTGGGCCGGGTCTGCTTCGAACACACATGCTATTGCTACACGCCTATTGGTTGCAAATGGGAGTGAAAAATGTGATGCGGGAAAGACACTTGGTCCAAGCCTATACTACATAAACCTGGCCCACGTTCAGCTGCAACTTGTGTCTGTAGGAAATCCGAGATCCGGAATCAGTTGTAACTTGGGTTAGAGTTGGTTCAGCCAACTGTCCAGGTTTGAATCTGGGCCGGGTCTGCTTCGAACACACATGCTATTGCTACACGCCTATTGGTTGCAAATGGGAGTGAAAAATGTGATGCGGGAAAGACACTTGGTCCAAGCCTATACTACATAAACCTGGTCCACGTTCAGCTGCAACTTGGGTCTGTAGGAAATCCGAGATCCGGAATCAGTTGTAACTTGGGTTAGAGTTGGTTCAGCCAACCGTCCAGGTTTGAATCTGGGCCGGGTCTGCTTCGAACACACATGCTATTGCTACACGCCTATTGGTTGCAAATGGGAGTGAAAAATGTGATGCGGGAAAGACACTTGGTCCAAGCCTATACTACATAAACCTGGCCAACGTTCAGCTGCAACTTGTGTCTGTAGGAAATCCGAGATCCGGAATCAGTTGTAACTTGGGTTAGAGTTGGTTCAGCCAACCGTCCAGGTTTGAATCTGGCCGGGTCTGCTTCGAACACACATGCTATTGCTACACGCCTATTGGTTGCAAATAGGTGTGAAAAATGTGATGCGGGAAAGACACTTGGTCCAAGCCTATACTACATAAACCTGGCCCACGTTCAGCTGCAACTTGGGTCTGTAGGAAATCCGAGATCCGGAATCAGTTGTAACTTGGGTTAGAGTTGGTTCAGCCAACTGTCCAGGTTTGAATCTGGGCCGGGTCTGCTTCGAACACACATGCTATTGCTACACGCCTATTGGTTGCAAATGGGAGTGAAAAATGTGATGCGGGAAAGACACTTGGTCCAAGCCTATACTACATAAACCTGGCCCACGTTCAGCTGCAACTTGTGTCTGTAGGAAATCCGAGATCCGGAATCAGTTGTAATTTGGGTTAGAGTTGGTTCAGGCAACCGTCCAGGTTTGAATCTGGGCCGGGTCTGCTTCGAACACACATGCTATTGCTACACGCCTATTGGTTGCAAATGGGAGTGAAAAATGTGATGCGGGAAAGACACTTGGTCCAAGCCTATACTACATAAACCTGGCCCACGTTCAGCTGCAACTTGTGTCTGTAGGACATCCGAGATCCGGAATCAGTTGTAACTCGGGTTAGAGTTGGTTCAGCCAACCGTCCAGGTTTGAATCTGGCCGGGTCTGCTTCGAACACACATGCTATCGCTACACGCCTATTGGTTGCAAATGGGAGTGAAAAATGTGATGCGGGAAAGACACTTGGTCCAAGCCTATACTACATAAACCTGGCCCACGTTCAGCTGCAACTTGGGTCTGTAGGAAATCCGAGATCCGGAATCAGTTGTAACTTGGGTTAGAGTTGGTTCAGCCAACCGTCCAGGTTTGAATCTGGGCTGGGTCTGCTTTGAACACACATGCTATTGCTACATGCCTATTGGTTGCAAATGGGAGTGAAAAATGTGATGCGGGAAAGACAATTGGTCCAAGCCTATACTACATAAACCTGGTCCACGTTCAGCTGCAACATGGGTCTGTAGGAAATCCGAGATCCGGAATCAGTTGTAACTTGGGTTAGAGTTGGTTCAGCCAACCGTCCAGGTTTGAATCTGGGCTGGGTCTGCTTCGAACACACATGCTATTGCTACACGCCTATTGGTTGCAAATGGGAGTGAAAAATGTGATGCGGGAAAGACACTTGGTCCAAGCCTATACTACATAAACCTGGCCCACTTTCAGCTGCAACTTGTGTCTGTAGGAAATCAGAGATCCGTAATCAGTTGTAACTTGGGTTAGAGTTGGTTCAGCCAACCGTCCAGGTTTGAATCTGGTCGGGTCTGCTTCGAACACACATGTTATTGCTACACGCCTATTGGTTGCAAATGGGAGTGAAAAATGTGATGCGGGAAAGACACTTGGTCCAAGCCTATACTACATAAACCTGGCCCACGTTCAGCTGCAACTTGGGTCTGTAGGAAATCCGAGATCCGGAATCAGTTGTAACTTGGGTTAGAGTTGGTTCAGCCAACTGTCCAGGTTTGAATCTGGGCCGGGTCTGCTTCGAACACACATGCTATTGCTACACGCCTATTGGTTGCAAATGGGAGTGAAAAATGTGATGCGGGAAAGACACTTGGTCCAAGCCTATACTACATAAACCTGGTACACGTTCAGCTGCAACTTGGGTCTGTAGGAAATCTGAGATCCGGAATCAGTTGTAACTTGGGTTAGAGTTGGTTCAGCCAACCGTCCAGGTTTGAATCTGGGCCGGGTCTGCTTCGAACACACATGCTATTGCTACACGCCTATTGGTTGCAAATGGGAGTGAAAAATGTGATGCGGGAAAGACACTTGGTCCAAGCCTATACTACATAAACCTGGCCCACGTTCAGCTGCAACTTGGGTCTGTAGGAAATCCGAGATCCGGAATCAGTTGTAACTTGGGTTAGAGTTGGTTCAGCCAACCGTCCATGTTTGAATCTGTGCCGGGTCTGCTTCGAACACACATGCTATTGCTACACGCCTATTGGTTGCAAATGGGAGTGAAAAATGTGATGCGGGAAAGACACTTGGTCCAAGCCTATACTACATAAACCTGGCCCACGTTCAGCTGCAACTTGTGTCTGTAGGAAATCCGAGATCCGGAATCAGTTGTAACTTGGGTTAGAGTTGGTTCAGCCAACCGTCCAGGTTTGAATCTGGGCCGGGTCTGCTTCGAACACACATGCTATTGCTACACGCCTATTGGTTGCAAATGGGAGTGAAAAATGTGATGCGGGAAAGACACTTGGTCCAAGCCTATACTACATAAACCTGGCCCACGTTCAGCTGCAACTTGTGTCTGTAGGAAATCCGAGATCCGGAATCAGTTGTAACTTGGGTTAGAGTTGGTTCAGGCAACCGTCCAGGTTTGAATCTGGGCCGGGTCTGCTTCGAACATACATGCTATTGCTACACGCCTATTGGTTGCAAATGGGAGTGAAAAATGTGATGCGGGAAAGACACTTGGTCCAAGCCTATACTACATAAACCTGGCCCACGTTCAGCTGCAACTTGTGTCTGTAGGAAATCCGAGATCCGGAATCAGTTGTAACTTGGGTTAGAGTTGGTTCAGGCAACCGTCCAGGTTTGAATCTGGGCCGGGTCTGCTTCGAACACACATGCTATTGCTACACGCCTATTGGTTGCAAATGGGAGTGAAAAATGTGATGCGGGAAAGACACTTGGTCCAAGCCTATACTACATAAACCTGGCCCACGTTCAGCTGCAACTTGGGTCTGTAGGAAATCCGAGATCCGGAATCAGTTGTAACTTGGGTTAGAGTTGGTTCAGCCAACCGTCCAGGTTTGAATCTGGGCTGGGTCTGCTTTGAACACACATGCTATTGCTACACGCCTATTGGTTGCAAATGGGAGTGAAAAATGTGATGCGGGAAAGACACTTGGTCCAAGCCTATACTACATAAACCTGGTCCACGTTCAGCTGCAACTTGGGTCTGTAGGAAATCCGAGATCCGGAATCAGTTGTAACTTGGGTTAGAGTTGGTTCAGCCAACCGTCCAGGTTTGAATCTGGGCCGGGTCTGCTTCGAACACACATGCTATTGCTACACGCCTATTGGTTGCAAATGGGAGTGAAAAATGTGATGCGGGAAAGACACTTGGTCCAAGCCTATACTACATAAACCTGGCCCACGTTCAGCTGCAACTTGTGTCTGTAGGAAATCCGAGATCCGGAATCAGTTGTAACTTGGGTTAGAGTTGGTTCAGCCAACTGTCCAGGTTTGAATCTGGGCCGGGTCTGCTTCGAACACACATGCTATTGCTACACGCCTATTGGTTGCAAATGGGAGTGAAAAATGTGATGCGGGAAAGACACTTGGTCCAAGCCTATACTACATAAACCTGGTCCACGTTCAGCTGCAACTTGGGTCTGTAGGAAATCCGAGATCCGGAATCAGTTGTAACTTGGGTTAGAGTTGGTTCAGCCAACCGTCCAGGTTTGAATCTGGGCCGGGTCTGCTTCGAACACACATGCTATTGCTACACGCCTATTGGTTGCAAATGGGAGTGAAAAATGTGATGCGGGAAAGACACTTGGTCCAAGCCTATACTACATAAACCTGGCCAACGTTCAGCTGCAACTTGTGTCTGTAGGAAATCCGAGATCCGGAATCAGTTGTAACTTGGGTTAGAGTTGGTTCAGCCAACCGTCCAGGTTTGAATCTGGCCGGGTCTGCTTCGAACACACATGCTATTGCTACACGCCTATTGGTTGCAAATAGGTGTGAAAAATGTGATGCGGGAAAGACACTTGGTCCAAGCCTATACTACATAAACCTGGCCCACGTTCAGCTGCAACTTGGGTCTGTAGGAAATCCGAGATCCGGAATCAGTTGTAACTTGGGTTAGAGTTGGTTCAGCCAACTGTCCAGGTTTGAATCTGGGCCGGGTCTGCTTCGAACACACATGCTATTGCTACACGCCTATTGGTTGCAAATGGGAGTGAAAAATGTGATGCGGGAAAGACACTTGGTCCAAGCCTATACTACATAAACCTGGTACACGTTCAGCTGCAACTTGGGTCTGTAGGAAATCTGAGATCCGGAATCAGTTGTAACTTGGGTTAGAGTTGGTTCAGCCAACCGTCCAGGTTTGAATCTGGGCCGGGTCTGCTTCGAACACACATGCTATTGCTACACGCCTATTGGTTGCAAATGGGAGTGAAAAATGTGATGCGGGAAAGACACTTGGTCCAAGCCTATACTACATAAACCTGGCCCACGTTCAGCTGCAACTTGGGTCTGTAGGAAATCCGAGATCCGGAATCAGTTGTAACTTGGGTTAGAGTTGGTTCAGCCAACCGTCCAGGTTTGAATCTGGGCTGGGTCTGCTTTGAACACACATGCTATTGCTACACGCCTATTGGTTGCAAATGGGAGTGAAAAATGTGATGCGGGAAAGACACTTGGTCCAAGCCTATACTACATAAACCTGGTCCACGTTCAGCTGCAACTTGGGTCTGTAGGAAATCCGAGATCCGGAATCAGTTGTAACTTGGGTTAGAGTTGGTTCAGCCAACCGTCCAGGTTTGAATCTGGGCCGGGTCTGCTTCGAACACACATGCTATTGCTACACGCCTATTGGTTGCAAATGGGAGTGAAAAATGTGATGCGGGAAAGACACTTGGTCCAAGCCTATACTACATAAACCTGGCCCACGTTCAGCTGCAACTTGTGTCTGTAGGAAATCCGAGATCCGGAATCAGTTGTAACTTGGGTTAGAGTTGGTTCAGCCAACTGTCCAGGTTTGAATCTGGGCCGGGTCTGCTTCGAACACACATGCTATTGCTACACGCCTATTGGTTGCAAATGGGAGTGAAAAATGTGATGCGGGAAAGACACTTGGTCCAAGCCTATACTACATAAACCTGGCCCACGTTCAGCTGCAACTTGGGTCTGTAGGAAATCCGAGATCCGGAATCAGTTGTAACTTGGGTTAGAGTTGGTTCAGCCAACCGTCCAGGTTTGAATCTGTGCCGGGTCTGCTTCGAACACACATGCTATTGCTACACGCCTATTGGTTGCAAATGGGAGTGAAAAATGTGATGCGGGAAAGACACTTGGTCCAAGCCTATACTACATAAACCTGGCCCACGTTCAGATGCAACTTGTGTCTGTAGGAAATCCGAGATCCGGAATCAGTTGTAACTTGGGTTAGAGTTGGTTCAGCCAACCGTCCAGGTTTGAATCTGGGCCGGGTCTGCTTCGAACACACATGCTATTGCTACACGCCTATTGGTTGCAAATGGGAGTGAAAAATGTGATGCGGGAAAGACACTTGGTCCAAGCCTATACTACATAAACCTGGCCCACGTTCAGCTGCAACTTGTGTCTGTAGGAAATCCGAGATCCGGAATCAGTTGTAACTTGGGTTAGAGTTGGTTCAGGCAACCGTCCAGGTTTGAATCTGGGCCGGGTCTGCTTCGAACACACATGCTATTGCTACACGCCTATTGGTTGCAAATGGGAGTGAAAAATGTGATGCGGGAAAGACACTTGGTCCAAGCCTATACTACATAAACATGGCCCACGTTCAGCTGCAACTTCTGTTTGTAGGAAATCCGAGATCCGGAATCAGTTGTAACTTGGGTTAGAGTTGGTTCAGGCAACCGTCCAGGTTTGAATCTGGGCCGGGTCTGCTTCGAACACACATGCTATTGCTACACGCCTATTGGTTGCAAATGGGAGTGAAAAATGTGATGCGGGAAAGACACTTGGTCCAAGCCTATACTACATAAACCTGGCCCACGTTCAGCTGCGACTTGGGTCTGTAGGAAATCCGAGATCCGGAATCAATGTAACTTGGGTTAGAGTTGGTTCAGCCAACCGTCCAGGTTTGAATCTGTGCCGGGTCTGCTTCGAACACACATGCTATTGCTACACGCCTATTGGTTGCAAATGGGAGTGAAAAATGTGATGCGGGAAAGACACTTGGTCCAAGCCTATACTACATAAACCTGGCCCACGTTCAGCTGCAACTTGTGTCTGTAGGAAATCCGAGATCCGGAATCAGTTGTAACTTGGGTTAGAGTTGGTTCAGGCAACCGTCCAGGTTTGAATCTGGGCCGGGTCTGCTTCGAACACACATGCTATTGCTACACGCCTATTGGTTGCAAATGGGAGTGAAAAATGTGATGCGGGAAAGACACTTGGTCCAAGCCTATACTACATAAACCTGGCCCACGTTCAGCTGCAACTTGTGTCTGTAGGAAATCCGAGATCCGGAATCAGTTGTAACTTGGGTTAGAGTTGGTTCAGGCAACCGTCCAGGTTTGAATCTGGGCCGGGTCTGCTTCGAACACACATGCTATTGCTACACGCCTATTGGTTGCAAATGGGAGTGAAAAATGTGATGCGGGAAAGACACTTGGTCCAAGCCTATACTACATAAACCTGGCCCACGTTCAGCTGCAACTTGGGTCTGTAGGAAATCCGAGATCCGGAATCAGTTGTAACTTGGGTTAGAGTTGGTTCAGCCAACCGTCCAGGTTTGAATCTGGGCTGGGTCTGCTTTGAACACACATGCTATTGCTACACGCCTATTGGTTGCAAATGGGAGTGAAAAATGTGATGCGGGAAAGACACTTGGTCCAAGCCTATACTACATAAACCTGGTCCACGTTCAGCTGCAACTTGGGTCTGTAGGAAATCCGAGATCCGGAATCAGTTGTAACTTGGGTTAGAGTTGGTTCAGCCAACCGTCCAGGTTTGAATCTGGGCCGGGTCTGCTTCGAACACACATGCTATTGCTACACGCCTATTGGTTGCAAATGGGAGTGAAAAATGTGATGCGGGAAAGACACTTGGTCCAAGCCTATACTACATAAACCTGGCCCACGTTCAGCTGCAACTTGTGTCTGTAGGAAATCCGAGATCCGGAATCAGTTGTAACTTGGGTTAGAGTTGGTTCAGCCAACTGTCCAGGTTTGAATCTGGGCCGGGTCTGCTTCGAACACACATGCTATTGCTACACGCCTATTGGTTGCAAATGGGAGTGAAAAATGTGATGCGGGAAAGACACTTGGTCCAAGCCTATACTACATAAACCTGGCCCACGTTCAGCTGCAACTTGTGTCTGTAGGAAATCCGAGATCCGGAATCAGTTGTAACTTGGGTTAGAGTTGGTTCAGGCAACCGTCCAGGTTTGAATCTGGGCCGGGTCTGTTTCGAACACACATGCTATTGCTACACGCCTATTGGTTGCAAATGGGAGTGAAAAATGTGATGCGGGAAAGACACTTGGTCCAAGCCTATACTACATAAACCTGGCCCACGTTCAGCTGCAACTTGTGTCTGTAGGAAATCCGAGATCCGGAATCAGTTGTAACTTGGGTTAGAGTTGGTTCAGCCAACCGTCCAGGTTTGAATCTGGCCGGGTCTGCTTCGAACACACATGCTATTGCTACACGCCTATTGGTTGCAAATGGGTGTGAAAAATGTGATGCGGGAAAGACACTTGGTCCAAGCCTATACTACATAAACCTGGCCCACGTTCAGCTGCAACTTGGGTCTGTAGGAAATCCGAGATCCGGAATCTGTTGTAACTTGGGTTAGAGTTGGTTCAGCCAACTATCCAGGTTTGAATCTGGGCCGGGTCTGCTTCGAACACACATGCTATTGCTACACGCCTATTGGTTGCAAATGGGAGTGAAAAATGTGATGCGGGAAAGACACTTGGTCCAAGCCTATACTACATAAACCTGGTACACGTTCAGCTGCAACTTGGGTCTGTAGGAAATCTGAGATCCGGAATCAGTTGTAACTTGGGTTAGAGTTGGTTCAGCCAACCGTCCAGGTTTGAATCTGGGCCGGGTCTGCTTCGAACACACATGCTATTGCTACACGCCTATTGGTTGCAAATGGGAGTGAAAAATGTGATGCGGGAAAGACACTTGGTCCAAGCCTATACTACATAAACCTGGCCCACGTTCAGCTGCAACTTGGGTCTGTAGGAAATCCGAGATCCGGAATCAGTTGTAACTTGGGTTAGAGTTGGTTCAGCCAACCGTCCAGGTTTGAATCTGTGTCGGGTCTGCTTCGAACACACATGCTATTGCTACACGCCTATTGGTTGCAAATGGGAGTGAAAAATGTGATGCGGGAAAGACACTTGGTCCAAGCCTATACTACATAAACCTGGCCCACGTTCAGCTGCAACTTGTGTCTGTAGGAAATCCGAGATCCGGAATCAGTTGTAACTTGGGTTAGAGTTGGTTCAGCCAACCGTCCAGGTTTGAATCTGGGCCGGGTCTGCTTCGAACACACATGCTATTGCTACACGCCTATTGGTTGCAAATGGGAGTGAAAAATGTGATGCGGGAAAGACACTTGGTCCAAGCCTATACTACATAAACCTGGCCCACGTTCAGCTGCAACTTGTGTCTGTAGGAAATCCGAGATCCGGAATCAGTTGTAACTTGGGTTAGAGTTGGTTCAGGCAACCGTCCAGGTTTGAATCTGGGCCGGGTCTGCTTCGAACACACATGCTATTGCTACACGCCTATTGGTTGCAAATGGGAGTGAAAAATGTGATGCGGGAAAGACACTTGGTCCAAGCCTATACTACATAAACCTGGCCCACGTTCAGCTGCAACTTGTGTCTGTAGGACATCCGAGATCCGGAATCAGTTGTAACTCGGGTTAGAGTTGGTTCAGCCAACCGTCCAGGTTTGAATCTGGCCGGGTCTGCTTCGAACACACATGCTATCGCTACACGCCTATTGGTTGCAAATGGGAGTGAAAAATGTGATGCGGGAAAGACACTTGGTCCAAGCCTATACTACATAAACCTGGCCCACGTTCAGCTGCAACTTGGGTCTGTAGGAAATCCGAGATCCGGAATCAGTTGTAACTTGGGTTAGAGTTGGTTCAGCCAACCGTCCAGGTTTGAATCTGGGCTGGGTCTGCTTTGAACACACATGCTATTGCTACATGCCTATTGGTTGCAAATGGGAGTGAAAAATGTGATGCGGGAAAGACAATTGGTCCCAGCCTATACTACATAAACCTGGTCCACGTTCAGCTGCAACTTGGGTCTGTAGGAAATCCGAGATCCGGAATCAGTTGTAACTTGGGTTAGAGTTGGTTCAGCCAACCGTCCAGGTTTGAATCTGGGCTGGGTCTGCTTCGAACACACATGCTATTGCTACACGCCTATTGGTTGCAAATGGGAGTGAAAAATGTGATGCGGGAAAGACACTTGGTCCAAGCCTATACTACATAAACCTGGCCCACTTTCAGCTGCAACTTGTGTCTGTAGGAAATCAGAGATCCGTAATCAGTTGTAACTTGGGTTAGAGTTGGTTCAGCCAACCGTCCAGGTTTGAATCTGGTCGGGTCTGCTTCGAACACACATGTTATTGCTACACGCCTATTGGTTGCAAATGGGAGTGAAAAATGTGATGCGGGAAAGACACTTGGTCCAAGCCTATACTACATAAACCTGGCCCACGTTCAGCTGCAACTTGGGTCTGTAGGAAATCCGAGATCCGGAATCAGTTGTAACTTGGGTTAGAGTTGGTTCAGCCAACTGTCCAGGTTTGAATCTGGGCCGGGTCTGCTTCGAACACACATGCTATTGCTACACGCCTATTGGTTGCAAATGGGAGTGAAAAATGTGATGCGGGAAAGACACTTGGTCCAAGCCTATACTACATAAACCTGGTACACGTTCAGCTGCAACTTGGGTCTGTAGGAAATCTGAGATCCGGAATCAGTTGTAACTTGGGTTAGAGTTGGTTCAGCCAACCGTCCAGGTTTGAATCTGGGCCGGGTCTGCTTCGAACACACATGCTATTGCTACACGCCTATTGGTTGCAAATGGGAGTGAAAAATGTGATGCGGGAAAGACACTTGGTCCAAGCCTATACTACATAAACCTGGCCCACGTTCAGCTGCAACTTGGGTCTGTAGGAAATCCGAGATCCGGAATCAGTTGTAACTTGGGTTAGAGTTGGTTCAGCCAACCGTCCATGTTTGAATCTGTGCCGGGTCTGCTTCGAACACACATGCTATTGCTACACGCCTATTGGTTGCAAATGGGAGTGAAAAATGTGATGCGGGAAAGACACTTGGTCCAAGCCTATACTACATAAACCTGGCCCACGTTCAGCTGCAACTTGTGTCTGTAGGAAATCCGAGATCCGGAATCAGTTGTAACTTGGGTTAGAGTTGGTTCAGCCAACCGTCCAGGTTTGAATCTGGGCCGGGTCTGCTTCGAACACACATGCTATTGCTACACGCCTATTGGTTGCAAATGGGAGTGAAAAATGTGATGCGGGAAAGACACTTGGTCCAAGCCTATACTACATAAACCTGGCCCACGTTCAGCTGCAACTTGTGTCTGTAGGAAATCCGAGATCCGGAATCAGTTGTAACTTGGGTTAGAGTTGGTTCAGGCAACCGTCCAGGTTTGAATCTGGGCCGGGTCTGCTTCGAACATACATGCTATTGCTACACGCCTATTGGTTGCAAATGGGAGTGAAAAATGTGATGCGGGAAAGACACTTGGTCCAAGCCTATACTACATAAACCTGGCCCACGTTCAGCTGCAACTTGTGTCTGTAGGAAATCCGAGATCCGGAATCAGTTGTAACTTGGGTTAGAGTTGGTTCAGGCAACCGTCCAGGTTTGAATCTGGGCCGGGTCTGCTTCGAACACACATGCTATTGCTACACGCCTATTGGTTGCAAATGGGAGTGAAAAATGTGATGCGGGAAAGACACTTGGTCCAAGCCTATACTACATAAACCTGGCCCACGTTCAGCTGCAACTTGGGTCTGTAGGAAATCCGAGATCCGGAATCAGTTGTAACTTGGGTTAGAGTTGGTTCAGCCAACCGTCCAGGTTTGAATCTGGGCTGGGTCTGCTTTGAACACACATGCTATTGCTACACGCCTATTGGTTGCAAATGGGAGTGAAAAATGTGATGCGGGAAAGACACTTGGTCCAAGCCTATACTACATAAACCTGGTCCACGTTCAGCTGCAACTTGGGTCTGTAGGAAATCCGAGATCCGGAATCAGTTGTAACTTGGGTTAGAGTTGGTTCAGCCAACCGTCCAGGTTTGAATCTGGGCCGGGTCTGCTTCGAACACACATGCTATTGCTACACGCCTATTGGTTGCAAATGGGAGTGAAAAATGTGATGCGGGAAAGACACTTGGTCCAAGCCTATACTACATAAACCTGGCCCACGTTCAGCTGCAACTTGTGTCTATAGGAAATCCGAGATCCGGAATCAGTTGTAACTTGGGTTAGAGTTGGTTCAGCCAACTGTCCAGGTTTGAATCTGGGCCGGGTCTGCTTCGAACACACATGCTATTGCTACACGCCTATTGGTTGCAAATGGGAGTGAAAAATGTGATGCGGGAAAGACACTTGGTCCAAGCCTATACTACATAAACCTGGTCCACGTTCAGCTGCAACTTGGGTCTGTAGGAAATCCGAGATCCGGAATCAGTTGTAACTTGGGTTAGAGTTGGTTCAGCCAACCGTCCAGGTTTGAATCTGGGCCGGGTCTGCTTCGAACACACATGCTATTGCTACACGCCTATTGGTTGCAAATGGGAGTGAAAAATGTGATGCGGGAAAGACACTTGGTCCAAGCCTATACTACATAAACCTGGCCCACGTTCAGCTGCAACTTGTGTCTGTAGGAAATCCGAGATCCGGAATCAGTTGTAACTTGGGTTAGAGTTGGTTCAGCCAACCGTCCAGGTTTGAATCTGGCCGGGTCTGCTTCGAACACACATGCTATTGCTACACGCCTATTGGTTGCAAATAGGTGTGAAAAATGTGATGCGGGAAAGACACTTGGTCCAAGCCTATACTACATAAACCTGGCCCACGTTCAGCTGCAACTTGGGTCTGTAGGAAATCCGAGATCCGGAATCAGTTGTAACTTGGGTTAGAGTTGGTTCAGCCAACTGTCCAGGTTTGAATCTGGGCCGGGTCTGCTTCGAACACACATGCTATTGCTACACGCCTATTGGTTGCAAATGGGAGTGAAAAATGTGATGCGGGAAAGACACTTGGTCCAAGCCTATACTACATAAACCTGGTACACGTTCAGCTGCAACTTGGGTCTGTAGGAAATCTGAGATCCGGAATCAGTTGTAACTTGGGTTAGAGTTGGTTCAGCCAACCGTCCAGGTTTGAATCTGGGCCGGGTCTGCTTCGAACACACATGCTATTGCTACACGCCTATTGGTTGCAAATGGGAGTGAAAAATGTGATGCGGGAAAGACACTTGGTCCAAGCCTATACTACATAAACCTGGCCCACGTTCAGCTGCAACTTGGGTCTGTAGGAAATCCGAGATCCGGAATCAGTTGTAACTTGGGTTAGAGTTGGTTCAGCCAACCGTCCAGGTTTGAATCTGGGCTGGGTCTGCTTTGAACACACATGCTATTGCTACACGCCTATTGGTTGCAAATGGGAGTGAAAAATGTGATGCGGGAAAGACACTTGGTCCAAGCCTATACTACATAAACCTGGTCCACGTTCAGCTGCAACTTGGGTCTGTAGGAAATCCGAGATCCGGAATCAGTTGTAACTTGGGTTAGAGTTGGTTCAGCCAACCGTCCAGGTTTGAATCTGGGCCGGGTCTGCTTCGAACACACATGCTATTGCTACACGCCTATTGGTTGCAAATGGGAGTGAAAAATGTGATGCGGGAAAGACACTTGGTCCAAGCCTATACTACATAAACCTGGCCCACGTTCAGCTGCAACTTGTGTCTGTAGGAAATCCGAGATCCGGAATCAGTTGTAACTTGGGTTAGAGTTGGTTCAGCCAACTGTCCAGGTTTGAATCTGGGCCGGGTCTGCTTCGAACACACATGCTATTGCTACACGCCTATTGGTTGCAAATGGGAGTGAAAAATGTGATGCGGGAAAGACACTTGGTCCAAGCCTATACTACATAAACCTGGCCCACGTTCAGCTGCAACTTGGGTCTGTAGGAAATCCGAGATCCGGAATCAGTTGTAACTTGGGTTAGAGTTGGTTCAGCCAACCGTCCAGGTTTGAATCTGTGCCGGGTCTGCTTCGAACACACATGCTATTGCTACACGCCTATTGGTTGCAAATGGGAGTGAAAAATGTGATGCGGGAAAGACACTTGGTCCAAGCCTATACTACATAAACCTGGCCCACGTTCAGATGCAACTTGTGTCTGTAGGAAATCCGAGATCCGGAATCAGTTGTAACTTGGGTTAGAGTTGGTTCAGCCAACCGTCCAGGTTTGAATCTGGGCCGGGTCTGCTTCGAACACACATGCTATTGCTACACGCCTATTGGTTGCAAATGGGAGTGAAAAATGTGATGCGGGAAAGACACTTGGTCCAAGCCTATACTACATAAACCTGGCCCACGTTCAGCTGCAACTTGTGTCTGTAGGAAATCCGAGATCCGGAATCAGTTGTAACTTGGGTTAGAGTTGGTTCAGGCAACCGTCCAGGTTTGAATCTGGGCCGGGTCTGCTTCGAACACACATGCTATTGCTACACGCCTATTGGTTGCAAATGGGAGTGAAAAATGTGATGCGGGAAAGACACTTGGTCCAAGCCTATACTACATAAACATGGCCCACGTTCAGCTGCAACTTCTGTTTGTAGGAAATCCGAGATCCGGAATCAGTTGTAACTTGGGTTAGAGTTGGTTCAGGCAACCGTCCAGGTTTGAATCTGGGCCGGGTCTGCTTCGAACACACATGCTATTGCTACACGCCTATTGGTTGCAAATGGGAGTGAAAAATGTGATGCGGGAAAGACACTTGGTCCAAGCCTATACTACATAAACCTGGCCCACGTTCAGCTGCAACTTGGGTCTGTAGGAAATCCGAGATCCGGAATCAATGTAACTTGGGTTAGAGTTGGTTCAGCCAACCGTCCAGGTTTGAATCTGTGCCGGGTTTGCTTCGAACACACATGCTATTGCTACACGCCTATTGGTTGCAAATGGGAGTGAAAAATGTGATGCGGGAAAGACACTTGGTCCAAGCCTATACTACATAAACCTGGCCCACGTTCAGCTGCAACTTGTGTCTGTAGGAAATCCGAGATCCGGAATCAGTTGTAACTTGGGTTAGAGTTGGTTCAGGCAACCGTCCAGGTTTGAATCTGGGCCGGGTCTGCTTCGAACACACATGCTATTGCTACACGCCTATTGGTTGCAAATGGGAGTGAAAAATGTGATGCGGGAAAGACACTTGGTCCAAGCCTATACTACATAAACCTGGCCCACGTTCAGCTGCAACTTGTGTCTGTAGGAAATCCGAGATCCGGAATCAGTTGTAACTTGGGTTAGAGTTGGTTCAGGCAACCGTCCAGGTTTGAATCTGGGCCGGGTCTGCTTCGAACACACATGCTATTGCTACACGCCTATTGGTTGCAAATGGGAGTGAAAAATGTGATGCGGGAAAGACACTTGGTCCAAGCCTATACTACATAAACCTGGCCCACGTTCAGCTGCAACTTGTGTCTGTAGGAAATCCGAGATCCGGAATCAGTTGTAACTTGGGTTAGAGTTGGTTCAGGCAACCGTCCAGGTTTGAATCTGGGCCGGGTCTGCTTCGAACACACATGCTATTGCTACACGCCTATTGGTTGCAAATGGGAGTGAAAAATGTGATGCGGGAAAGACACTTGGTCCAAGCCTATACTACATAAACCTGGCCCACGTTCAGCTGCAACTTGGGTCTGTAGGAAATCCGAGATCCGGAATCAGTTGTAACTTGGGTTAGAGTTGGTTCAGCCAACCGTCCAGGTTTGAATCTGGGCTGGGTCTGCTTTGAACACACATGCTATTGCTACACGCCTATTGGTTGCAAATGGGAGTGAAAAATGTGATGCGGGAAAGACACTTGGTCCAAGCCTATACTACATAAACCTGGTCCACGTTCAGCTGCAACTTGGGTCTGTAGGAAATCCGAGATCCGGAATCAGTTGTAACTTGGGTTAGAGTTGGTTCAGCCAACCGTCCAGGTTTGAATCTGGGCCGGGTCTGCTTCGAACACACATGCTATTGCTACACGCCTATTGGTTGCAAATGGGAGTGAAAAATGTGATGCGGGAAAGACACTTGGTCCAAGCCTATACTACATAAACCTGGCCCACGTTCAGCTGCAACTTGTGTCTGTAGGAAATCCGAGATCCGGAATCAGTTGTAACTTGGGTTAGAGTTGGTTCAGCCAACTGTCCAGGTTTGAATCTGGGCCGGGTCTGCTTCGAACACACATGCTATTGCTACACGCCTATTGGTTGCAAATGGGAGTGAAAAATGTGATGCGGGAAAGACACTTGGTCCAAGCCTATACTACATAAACCTGGCCCACGTTCAGCTGCAACTTGTGTCTGTAGGAAATCCGAGATCCGGAATCAGTTGTAACTTGGGTTAGAGTTGGTTCAGGCAACCGTCCAGGTTTGAATCTGGGCCGGGTCTGTTTCGAACACACATGCTATTGCTACACGCCTATTGGTTGCAAATGGGAGTGAAAAATGTGATGCGGGAAAGACACTTGGTCCAAGCCTATACTACATAAACCTGGCCCACGTTCAGCTGCAACTTGTGTCTGTAGGAAATCCGAGATCCGGAATCAGTTGTAACTTGGGTTAGAGTTGGTTCAGCCAACCGTCCAGGTTTGAATCTGGCCGGGTCTGCTTCGAACACACATGCTATTGCTACACGCCTATTGGTTGCAAATGGGTGTGAAAAATGTGATGCGGGAAAGACACTTGGTCCAAGCCTATACTACATAAACCTGGCCCACGTTCAGCTGCAACTTGGGTCTGTAGGAAATCCGAGATCCGGAATCTGTTGTAACTTGGGTTAGAGTTGGTTCAGCCAACTATCCAGGTTTGAATCTGGGCCGGGTCTGCTTCGAACACACATGCTATTGCTACATGCCTATTGGTTGCAAATGGGAGTGAAAAATGTGATGCGGGAAAGACACTTGGTCCAAGCCTATACTACATAAACCTGGTACACGTTCAGCTGCAACTTGGGTCTGTAGGAAATCTGAGATCCGGAATCAGTTGTAACTTGGGTTAGAGTTGGTTCAGCCAACCGTCCAGGTTTGAATCTGGGCCGGGTCTGCTTCGAACACACATGCTATTGCTACACGCCTATTGGTTGCAAATGGGAGTGAAAAATGTGATGCGGGAAAGACACTTGGTCCAAGCCTATACTACATAAACCTGGCCCACGTTCAGCTGCAACTTGGGTCTGTAGGAAATCCGAGATCCGGAATCAGTTGTAACTTGGGTTAGAGTTGGTTCAGCCAACCGTCCAGGTTTGAATCTGTGTCGGGTCTGCTTCGAACACACATGCTATTGCTACACGCCTATTGGTTGCAAATGGGAGTGAAAAATGTGATGCGGGAAAGACACTTGGTCCAAGCCTATACTACATAAACCTGGCCCACGTTCAGCTGCAACTTGTGTCTGTAGGAAATCCGAGATCCGGAATCAGTTGTAACTTGGGTTAGAGTTGGTTCAGCCAACCGTCCAGGTTTGAATCTGGGCCGGGTCTGCTTCGAACACACATGCTATTGCTACACGCCTATTGGTTGCAAATGGGAGTGAAAAATGTGATGCGGGAAAGACACTTGGTCCAAGCCTATACTACATAAACCTGGCCCACGTTCAGCTGCAACTTGTGTCTGTAGGAAATCCGAGATCCGGAATCAGTTGTAACTTGGGTTAGAGTTGGTTCAGGCAACCGTCCAGGTTTGAATCTGGGCCGGGTCTGCTTCGAACACACATGCTATTGCTACACGCCTATTGGTTGCAAATGGGAGTGAAAAATGTGATGCGGGAAAGACACTTGGTCCATGCCTATACTACATAAACCTGGCCCACGTTCAGCTGCAACTTGTGTCTGTAGGAAATCCGAGATCCGGAATCAGTTGTAACTTGGGTTAGAGTTGGTTCAGGCAACCGTCCAGGTTTGAATCTGGGCCGGGTCTGCTTCGAACACACATGCTATTGCTACACGCCTATTGGTTGCAAATGGGAGTGAAAAATGTGATGCGGGAAAGACACTTGGTCCAAGCCTATACTACATAAACCTGGCCCACGTTCAGCTGCAACTTGGGTCTGTAGGAAATCCGAGATCCGGAATCAGTTGTAACTTGGGTTAGAGTTGGTTCAGCCAACCGTCCAGGTTTGAATCTGGGCAGGGTCTGCTTCGAACACACATGCTATTGCTACACGCCTATTGGTTGCAAATGGGAGTGAAAAATGTGATGCGGGAAAGACACTTGGTCCAAGCCTATACTACATAAACCTGGCCCACGTTCAGCTGCAACTTGGGTCTGTAGGAAATCCGAGATCCGGAATCAGTTGTAACTTGGGTTAGAATTGGTTCAGCCAACCGTCCAGGTTTGAATCTGTGCCGGGTCTGCTTCGAACACACATGCTATTGCTACACGCCTATTGGTTGCAAATGGGAGTGAAAAATGTGATGCGGGAAAGACACTTGGTCCAAGCCTATACTACATAAACCTGGCCCACGTTCAGCTGCAACTTGTGTCTGTAGGAAATCCGAGATCCGGAATCAGTTGTAACTTGGGTTAGAGTTGGTTCAGGCAACCGTCCAGGTTTGAATCTGGGCCGGGTCTGCTTCGAACACACATGCTATTGCTACACGCCTATTGGTTGCAAATGGGAGTGAAAAATGTGATGCGGGAAAGACACTTGGTCCAAGCCTATACTACATAAACCTGGCCCACGTTCAGCTGCAACTTGTGTCTGTAGGAAATCCGAGATCCGGAATCAGTTGTAACTTGGGTTAGAGTTGGTTCAGGCAACCGTCCAGGTTTGAATCTGGGCCGGGTCTGCTTCGAACACACATGCTATTGCTACACGCCTATTGGTTGCAAATGGGAGTGAAAAATGTGATGCGGGAAAGACACTTGGTCCAAGCCTATACTACATAAACCTGGCCCACGTTCAGCTGCAACTTGTGTCTGTAGGAAATCCGAGATCCGGAATCAGTTGTAACTTGGGTTAGAGTTGGTTCAGGCAACCGTCCAGGTTTGAATCTGGGCCGGGTCTGCTTCGAACACACATGCTATTGCTACACGCCTATTGGTTGCAAATGGGAGTGAAAAATGTGATGCGGGAAAGACACTTGGTCCAAGCCTATACTACATAAACCTGGCCCACGTTCAGCTGCAACTTGGGTCTGTAGGAAATCCGAGATCCGGAATCAGTTGTAACTTGGGTTAGAGTTGGTTCAGCCAACCGTCCAGGTTTGAATCTGGGCTGGGTCTGCTTTGAACACACATGCTATTGCTACACGCCTATTGGTTGCAAATGGGAGTGAAAAATGTGATGCGGGAAAGACACTTGGTCCAAGCCAATACTACATAAACCTGGTCCACGTTCAGCTGCAACTTGGGTCTGTAGGAAATCCGAGATCCGGAATCAGTTGTAACTTGGGTTAGAGTTGGTTCAGGCAACCGTCCAGGTTTGAATCTGGGCCGGGTCTGCTTCGAACACACATGCTATTGCTACACGCCTATTGGTTGCAAATGGGAGTGAAAAATGTGATGCGGGAAAGACACTTGGTCCAAGCCTATACTACATAAACCTGGCCCACGTTCAGCTGCAACTTGTGTCTGTAGGAAATCCGAGATCCGGAATCAGTTGTAACTTGGGTTAGAGTTGGTTCAGGCAACCGTCCAGGTTTGAATTTGGGCCGGGTCTGCTTCGAACACACATGCTATTGCTACACGCCTATTGGTTGCAAATGGGAGTGAAA
Source organism: Nelumbo nucifera (assembly GCF_055504915.1). Lineage (NCBI taxonomy): Eukaryota > Viridiplantae > Streptophyta > Magnoliopsida > Proteales > Nelumbonaceae > Nelumbo > Nelumbo nucifera. The sequence continues at coordinate 45,690,653 of NC_142649.1, read as the reverse complement.
AATGTGATGCGGGAAAGACACTTGGTCCAAGCCTATACTACATAAACCTGGCCCACGTTCAGCTGCAACTTGGGTCTGTAGGAAATCCGAGATCCGGAATCAGTTGTAACTTGGGTTAGAGTTGGTTCAGCCAACCGTCCAGGTTTGAATCTGTGTCGGGTCTGCTTCGAACACACATGCTATTGCTACACGCCTATTGGTTGCAAATGGGAGTGAAAAATGTGATGCGGGAAAGACACTTGGTCCAAGCCTATACTACATAAACCTGGCCCACGTTCAGCTGCAACTTGTGTCTGTAGGAAATCCGAGATCCGGAATCAGTTGTAACTTGGGTTAGAGTTGGTTCAGCCAACCGTCCAGGTTTGAATCTGGGCCGGGTCTGCTTCGAACACACATGCTATTGCTACACGCCTATTGGTTGCAAATGGGAGTGAAAAATGTGATGCGGGAAAGACACTTGGTCCAAGCCTATACTACATAAACCTGGCCCACGTTCAGCTGCAACTTGTGTCTGTAGGAAATCCGAGATCCGGAATCAGTTGTAACTTGGGTTAGAGTTGGTTCAGGCAACCGTCCAGGTTTGAATCTGGGCCGGGTCTGCTTCGAACACACATGCTATTGCTACACGCCTATTGGTTGCAAATGGGAGTGAAAAATGTGATGCGGGAAAGACACTTGGTCCAAGCCTATACTACATAAACCTGGCCCACGTTCAGCTGCAACTTGTGTCTGTAGGAAATCCGAGATCCGGAATCAGTTGTAACTTGGGTTAGAGTTGGTTCAGGCAACCGTCCAGGTTTGAATCTGGGCCGGGTCTGCTTCGAACACACATGCTATTGCTACACGCCTATTGGTTGCAAATGGGAGTGAAAAATGTGATGCGGGAAAGACACTTGGTCCAAGCCTATACTACATAAACCTGGCCCACGTTCAGCTGCAACTTGGGTCTGTAGGAAATCCGAGATCCGGAATCAGTTGTAACTTGGGTTAGAGTTGGTTCAGCCAACCGTCCAGGTTTGAATCTGGGCCGGGTCTGCTTCGAACACACATGCTATTGCTACACGCCTATTGGTTGCAAATGGGAGTGAAAAATGTGATGCGGGAAAGACACTTGGTCCAAGCCTATACTACATAAACCTGGCCCACGTTCAGCTGCAACTTGGGTCTGTAGGAAATCCGAGATCCGGAATCAGTTGTAACTTGGGTTAGAATTGGTTCAGCCAACCGTCCAGGTTTGAATCTGTGCCGGGTCTGCTTCGAACACACATGCTATTGCTACACGCCTATTGGTTGCAAATGGGAGTGAAAAATGTGATGCGGGAAAGACACTTGGTCCGAGCCTATACTACATAAACCTGGCCCACGTTCAGCTGCAACTTGTGTCTGTAGGAAATCCGAGATCCGGAATCAGTTGTAACTTGGGTTAGAGTTGGTTCAGCCAACCGTCCAGGTTTGAATCTGGGCCGGGTCTGCTTCGAACACACATGCTATTGCTACACGCCTATTGGTTGCAAATGGGAGTGAAAAATGTGATGCGGGAAAGACACTTGGTCCAAGCCTATACTACATAAACCTGGCCCACGTTCAGCTGCAACTTGTGTCTGTAGGAAATCCGAGATCCGGAATCAGTTGTAACTTGGGTTAGAGTTGGTTCAGCCAACCGTCCAGGTTTGAATCTGGGCCGGGTCTGCTTCGAACACACATGCTATTGCTACACGCCTATTGGTTGCAAATGGGAGTGAAAAATGTGATGCGGGAAAGACACTTGGTCCAAGCCTATACTACATAAACCTGGCCCACGTTCAGCTGCAACTTGTGTCTGTAGGAAATCCGAGATCCGGAATCAGTTGTAACTTGGGTTAGAGTTGGTTCAGGCAACCGTCCAGGTTTGAATCTGGGCCGGGTCTGCTTCGAACACACATGCTATTGCTACACGCCTATTGGTTGCAAATGGGAGTGAAAAATGTGATGCGGGAAAGACACTTGGTCCAAGCATATACTACATAAACCTGGCCCACGTTCAGCTGCAACTTGGGTCTGTAGGAAATCCGAGATCCGGAATCAGTTGTAACTTGGGTTAGAGTTGGTTCAGCCAACCGTCCAGGTTTGAATCTGGGCTGGGTCTGCTTTGAACACACATGCTATTGCTACACGCCTATTGGTTGCAAATGGGAGTGAAAAATGTGATGCGGGAAAGACACTTGGTCCAAGCCTATACTACATAAACCTGGTCCACGTTCAGCTGCAACTTGGGTCTGTAGGAAATCCGAGATCCGGAATCAGTTGTAACTTGGGTTAGAGTTGGTTCAGCCAACCGTCCAGGTTTGAATCTGGGCCGGGTCTGCTTCGAACACACATGCTATTGCTACACGCCTATTGGTTGCAAATGGGAGTGAAAAATGTGATGCGGGAAAGACACTTGGTCCAAGCCTATACTACATAAACCTGGCCCACGTTCAGCTGCAACTTGTGTCTGTAGGAAATCCGAGATCCGGAATCAGTTGTAACTTGGGTTAGAGTTGGTTCAGCCAACTGTCCAGGTTTGAATCTGGGCCGGGTCTGCTTCGAACACACATGCTATTGCTACAGGCCTATTGGTTGCAAATGGGAGTGAAAAATGTGATGCGGGAAAGACACTTGGTCCAAGCCTATACTACATAAACCTGGCCCACGTTCAGCTGCAACTTGTGTCTGTAGGAAATCCGAGATCCGGAATCAGTTGTAACTTGGGTTAGAGTTGGTTCAGGCAACCGTCCAGGTTTGAATCTGGGCCGGGTCTGTTTCGAACACACATGCTATTGCTACACGCCTATTGGTTGCAAATGGGAGTGAAAAATGTGATGCGGGAAAGACACTTGGTCCAAGCCTATACTACATAAACCTGGCCCACGTTCAGCTGCAACTTGTGTCTGTAGGAAATCCGAGATCCGGAATCAGTTGTAACTTGGGTTAGAGTTGGTTCAGCCAACCGTCCAGGTTTGAATCTGGCCGGGTCTGCTTCGAACACACATGCTATTGCTACACGCCTATTGGTTGCAAATGGGTGTGAAAAATGTGATGCGGGAAAGACACTTGGTCCAAGCCTATACTACATAAACCTGGCCCACGTTCAGCTGCAACTTGGGTCTGTAGGAAATCCGAGATCCGGAATCTGTTGTAACTTGGGTTAGAGTTGGTTCAGCCAACTATCCAGGTTTGAATCTGGGCCGGGTCTGCTTCGAACACACATGCTATTGCTACACGCCTATTGGTTGCAAATGGGAGTGAAAAATGTGATGCGGGAAAGACACTTGGTCCAAGCCTATACTACATAAACCTGGTACACGTTCAGCTGCAACTTGGGTCTGTAGGAAATCTGAGATCCGGAATCAGTTGTAACTTGGGTTAGAGTTGGTTCAGCCAACCGTCCAGGTTTGAATCTGGGCCGGGTCTGCTTCGAACACACATGCTATTGCTACACGCCTATTGGTTGCAAATGGGAGTGAAAAATGTGATGCGGGAAAGACACTTGGTCCAAGCCTATACTACATAAACCTGGCCCACGTTCAGCTGCAACTTGGGTCTGTAGGAAATCCGAGATCCGGAATCAGTTGTAACTTGGGTTAGAGTTGGTTCAGCCAACCGTCCAGGTTTGAATCTGTGTCGGGTCTGCTTCGAACACACATGCTATTGCTACACGCCTATTGGTTGCAAATGGGAGTGAAAAATGTGATGCGGGAAAGACACTTGGTCCAAGCCTATACTACATAAACCTGGCCCACGTTCAGCTGCAACTTGTGTCTGTAGGAAATCCGAGATCCGGAATCAGTTGTAACTTGGGTTAGAGTTGGTTCAGCCAACCGTCCAGGTTTGAATCTGGGCCGGGTCTGCTTCGAACACACATGCTATTGCTACACGCCTATTGGTTGCAAATGGGAGTGAAAAATGTGATGCGGGAAAGACACTTGGTCCAAGCCTATACTACATAAACCTGGCCCACGTTCAGCTGCAACTTGTGTCTGTAGGAAATCCGAGATCCGGAATCAGTTGTAACTTGGGTTAGAGTTGGTTCAGGCAACCGTCCAGGTTTGAATCTGGGCCGGGTCTGCTTCGAACACACATGCTATTGCTACACGCCTATTGGTTGCAAATGGGAGTGAAAAATGTGATGCGGGAAAGACACTTGGTCCAAGCCTATACTACATAAACCTGGCCCACGTTCAGCTGCAACTTGTGTCTGTAGGAAATCCGAGATCCGGAATCAGTTGTAACTTGGGTTAGAGTTGGTTCAGGCAACCGTCCAGGTTTGAATCTGGGCCGGGTCTGCTTCGAACACACATGCTATTGCTACACGCCTATTGGTTGCAAATGGGAGTGAAAAATGTGATGCGGGAAAGACACTTGGTCCAAGCCTATACTACATAAACCTGGCCCACGTTCAGCTGCAACTTGGGTCTGTAGGAAATCCGAGATCCGGAATCAGTTGTAACTTGGGTTAGAGTTGGTTCAGCCAACCGTCCAGGTTTGAATCTGGGCCGGGTCTGCTTCGAACACACATGCTATTGCTACACGCCTATTGGTTGCAAATGGGAGTGAAAAATGTGATGCGGGAAAGACACTTGGTCCAAGCCTATACTACATAAACCTGGCCCACGTTCAGCTGCAACTTGGGTCTGTAGGAAATCCGAGATCCGGAATCAGTTGTAACTTGGGTTAGAATTGGTTCAGCCAACCGTCCAGGTTTGAATCTGTGCCGGGTCTGCTTCGAACACACATGCTATTGCTACACGCCTATTGGTTGCAAATGGGAGTGAAAAATGTGATGCGGGAAAGACACTTGGTCCAAGCCTATACTACATAAACCTGGCCCACGTTCAGCTGCAACTTGTGTCTGTAGGAAATCCGAGATCCGGAATCAGTTGTAACTTGGGTTAGAGTTGGTTCAGGCAACCGTCCAGGTTTGAATCTGGGCCGGGTCTGCTTCGAACACACATGCTATTGCTACACGCCTATTGGTTGCAAATGGGAGTGAAAAATGTGATGCGGGAAAGACACTTGGTCCAAGCCTATACTACATAAACCTGGCCCACGTTCAGCTGCAACTTGTGTCTGTAGGAAATCCGAGATCCGGAATCAGTTGTAACTTGGGTTAGAGTTGGTTCAGGCAACCGTCCAGGTTTGAATCTGGGCCGGGTCTGCTTCGAACACACATGCTATTGCTACACGCCTATTGGTTGCAAATGGGAGTGAAAAATGTGATGCGGGAAAGACACTTGGTCCAAGCCTATACTACATAAACCTGGCCCACGTTCAGCTGCAACTTGTGTCTGTAGGAAATCCGAGATCCGGAATCAGTTGTAACTTGGGTTAGAGTTGGTTCAGGCAACCGTCCAGGTTTGAATCTGGGCCGGGTCTGCTTCGAACACACATGCTATTGCTACACGCCTATTGGTTGCAAATGGGAGTGAAAAATGTGATGCGGGAAAGACACTTGGTCCAAGCCTATACTACATAAACCTGGCCCACGTTCAGCTGCAACTTGGGTCTGTAGGAAATCCGAGATCCGGAATCAGTTGTAACTTGGGTTAGAGTTGGTTCAGCCAACCGTCCAGGTTTGAATCTGGGCTGGGTCTGCTTTGAACACACATGCTATTGCTACACGCCTATTGGTTGCAAATGGGAGTGAAAAATGTGATGCGGGAAAGACACTTGGTCCAAGCCTATACTACATAAACCTGGTCCACGTTCAGCTGCAACTTGGGTCTGTAGGAAATCCGAGATCCGGAATCAGTTGTAACTTGGGTTAGAGTTGGTTCAGCCAACCGTCCAGGTTTGAATCTGGGCCGGGTCTGCTTCGAACACACATGCTATTGCTACACGCCTATTGGTTGCAAATGGGAGTGAAAAATGTGATGCGGGAAAGACACTTGGTCCAAGCCTATACTACATAAACCTGGCCCACGTTCAGCTGCAACTTGTGTCTGTAGGAAATCCGAGATCCGGAATCAGTTGTAACTTGGGTTAGAGTTGGTTCAGCCAACTGTCCAGGTTTGAATCTGGGCCGGGTCTGCTTCGAACACACATGCTATTGCTACACGCCTATTGGTTGCAAATGGGAGTGAAAAATGTGATGCGGGAAAGACACTTGGTCCAAGCCTATACTACATAAACCTGGCCCACGTTCAGCTGCAACTTGTGTCTGTAGGAAATCCGAGATCCGGAATCAGTTGTAACTTGGGTTAGAGTTGGTTCAGCCAACCGTCCAGGTTTGAATCTGGGCCGGGTCTGCTTCGAACACACATGCTATTGCTACACGCCTATTGGTTGCAAATGGGAGTGAAAAATGTGATGCGGGAAAGACACTTGGTCCAAGCCTATACTACATAAACCTGGCCCACGTTCAGCTGCAACTTGTGTCTGTAGGAAATCCGAGATCCGGAATCAGTTGTAACTTGGGTTAGAGTTGGTTCAGCCAACCGTCCAGGTTTGAATCTGGCCGGGTCTGCTTCGAACACACATGCTATTGCTACACGCCTATTGGTTGCAAATGGGAGTGAAAAATGTGATGCGGGAAAGACACTTGGTCCAAGCCTATACTACATAAACCTGGCCCACGTTCAGCTGCAACTTGGGTCTGTAGGAAATCCGAGATCCGGAATCAGTTGTAACTTGGGTTAGAGTTGGTTCAGCCAACCGTCCAGGTTTGAATCTGGGCCGGGTCTGCTTCGAACACACATGCTATTGCTACACGCCTATTGGTTGCAAATGGGAGTGAAAAATGTGATGCGGGAAAGACACTTGGTCCAAGCCTATACTACATAAACCTGGCCCACGTTCAGCTGCAACTTGGGTCTGTAGGAAATCCGAGATCCGGAATCAGTTGTAACTTGGGTTAGAGTTGGTTCAGCCAACCGTCCAGGTTTGAATCTGGGCCGGGTCTGCTTCGAACACACATGCTATTGCTACACGCCTATTGGTTGCAAATGGGAGTGAAAAATGTGATGCGGGAAAGACACTTGGTCCAAGCCTATACTACATAAACCTGGCCCACGTTCAGCTGCAACTTGGGTCTGTAGGAAATCCGAGATCCGGAATCAGTTGTAACTTGGGTTAGAGTTGGTTCAGCCAACCGTCCAGGTTTGAATCTGTGCCGGGTCTGCTTCGAACACACATGCTATTGCTACACGCCTATTGGTTGCAAATGGGAGTGAAAAATGTGATGCGGGAAAGACACTTGGTCCAAGCCTATACTACATAAACCTGGCCCACGTTCAGCTGCAACTTGTGTCTGTAGGAAATCCGAGATCCGGAATCAGTTGTAACTTGGGTTAGAGTTGGTTCAGCCAACCGTCCAGGTTTGAATCTGGGCCGGGTCTGCTTCGAACACACATGCTATTGCTACACGCCTATTGGTTGCAAATGGGAGTGAAAAATGTGATGCGGGAAAGACACTTGGTCCAAGCCTATACTACATAAACCTGGCCCACGTTCAGCTGCAACTTGTGTCTGTAGGAAATCCGAGATCCGGAATCAGTTGTAACTTGGGTTAGAGTTGGTTCAGGCAACCGTCCAGGTTTGAATCTGGGCCGGGTCTGCTTCGAACACACATGCTATTGCTACACGCCTATTGGTTGCAAATGGGAGTGAAAAATGTGATGCGGGAAAGACACTTGGTCCAAGCCTATACTACATAAACCTGGCCCACGTTCAGCTGCAACTTGTGTCTGTAGGAAATCCGAGATCCGGAATCAGTTGTAACTTGGGTTAGAGTTGGTTCAGGCAACCGTCCAGGTTTGAATCTGGGCCGGGTCTGCTTCGAACACACATGCTATTGCTACACGCCTATTGGTTGCAAATGGGAGTGAAAAATGTGATGCGGGAAAGACACTTGGTCCAAGCCTATACTACATAAACCTGGCCCACGTTCAGCTGCAACTTGGGTCTGTAGGAAATCCGAGATCCGGAATCAGTTGTAACTTGGGTTAGAGTTGGTTCAGCCAACCGTCCAGGTTTGAATCTGGGCCGGGTCTGCTTCGAACACACATGCTATTGCTACACGCCTATTGGTTGCAAATGGGAGTGAAAAATGTGATGCGGGAAAGACACTTGGTCCAAGCCTATACTACATAAACCTGGCCCACGTTCAGCTGCAACTTGTGTCTGTAGGAAATCCGAGATCCGGAATCAGTTGTAACTTGGGTTAGAGTTGGTTCAGCCAACTGTCCAGGTTTGAATCTGGGCCGGGTCTGCTTCGAACACACATGCTATTGCTACACGCCTATTGGTTGCAAATGGGAGTGAAAAATGTGATGCGGGAAAGACACTTGGTCCAAGCCTATACTACATAAACCTGGCCCACGTTCAGCTGCAACTTGTGTCTGTAGGAAATCCGAGATCCGGAATCAGTTGTAACTTGGGTTAGAGTTGGTTCAGGCAACCGTCCAGGTTTGAATCTGGGCCGGGTCTGCTTCGAACACACATGCTATTGCTACACGCCTATTGGTTGCAAATGGGAGTGAAAAATGTGATGCGGGAAAGACACTTGGTCCAAGCCTATACTACATAAACCTGGCCCACGTTCAGCTGCAACTTGTGTCTGTAGGAAATCCGAGATCCGGAATCAGTTGTAACTTGGGTTAGAGTTGGTTCAGCCAACCGTCCAGGTTTGAATCTGGCCGGGTCTGCTTCGAACACACATGCTATTGCTACACGCCTATTGGTTGCAAATGGGTGTGAAAAATGTGATGCGGGAAAGACACTTGGTCCAAGCCTATACTACATAAACCTGGCCCACGTTCAGCTGCAACTTGGGTCTGTAGGAAATCCGAGATCCGGAATCAGTTGTAACTTGGGTTAGAGTTGGTTCAGCCAACTATCCAGGTTTGAATCTGGGCCGGGTCTGCTTCGAACACACATGCTATTGCTACACGCCTATTGGTTGCAAATGGGAGTGAAAAATGTGATGCGGGAAAGACACTTGGTCCAAGCCTATACTACATAAACCTGGTACACGTTCAGCTGCAACTTGGGTCTGTAGGAAATCTGAGATCCGGAATCAGTTGTAACTTGGGTTAGAGTTGGTTCAGCCAACCGTCCAGGTTTGAATCTGGGCCGGGTCTGCTTCGAACACACATGCTATTGCTACACGCCTATTGGTTGCAAATGGGAGTGAAAAATGTGATGCGGGAAAGACACTTGGTCCAAGCCTATACTACATAAACCTGGCCCACGTTCAGCTGCAACTTGGGTCTGTAGGAAATCCGAGATCCGGAATCAGTTGTAACTTGGGTTAGAGTTGGTTCAGCCAACCGTCCAGGTTTGAATCTGTGTCGGGTCTGCTTCGAACACACATGCTATTGCTACACGCCTATTGGTTGCAAATGGGAGTGAAAAATGTGATGCGGGAAAGACACTTGGTCCAAGCCTATACTACATAAACCTGGCCCACGTTCAGCTGCAACTTGTGTCTGTAGGAAATCCGAGATCCGGAATCAGTTGTAACTTGGGTTAGAGTTGGTTCAGCCAACCGTCCAGGTTTGAATCTGGGCCGGGTCTGCTTCGAACACACATGCTATTGCTACACGCCTATTGGTTGCAAATGGGAGTGAAAAATGTGATGCGGGAAAGACACTTGGTCCAAGCCTATACTACATAAACCTGGCCCACGTTCAGCTGCAACTTGTGTCTGTAGGAAATCCGAGATCCGGAATCAGTTGTAACTTGGGTTAGAGTTGGTTCAGGCAACCGTCCAGGTTTGAATCTGGGCCGGGTCTGCTTCGAACACACATGCTATTGCTACACGCCTATTGGTTGCAAATGGGAGTGAAAAATGTGATGCGGGAAAGACACTTGGTCCAAGCCTATACTACATAAACCTGGCCCACGTTCAGCTGCAACTTGTGTCTGTAGGAAATCCGAGATCCGGAATCAGTTGTAACTTGGGTTAGAGTTGGTTCAGGCAACCGTCCAGGTTTGAATCTGGGCCGGGTCTGCTTCGAACACACATGCTATTGCTACACGCCTATTGGTTGCAAATGGGAGTGAAAAATGTGATGCGGGAAAGACACTTGGTCCAAGCCTATACTACATAAACCTGGCCCACGTTCAGCTGCAACTTGGGTCTGTAGGAAATCCGAGATCCGGAATCAGTTGTAACTTGGGTTAGAGTTGGTTCAGCCAACCGTCCAGGTTTGAATCTGGGCCGGGTCTGCTTCGAACACACATGCTATTGCTACACGCCTATTGGTTGCAAATGGGAGTGAAAAATGTGATGCGGGAAAGACACTTGGTCCAAGCCTATACTACATAAACCTGGCCCACGTTCAGCTGCAACTTGGGTCTGTAGGAAATCCGAGATCCGGAATCAGTTGTAACTTGGGTTAGAATTGGTTCAGCCAACCGTCCAGGTTTGAATCTGTGCCGGGTCTGCTTCGAACACACATGCTATTGCTACACGCCTATTGGTTGCAAATGGGAGTGAAAAATGTGATGCGGGAAAGACACTTGGTCCAAGCCTATACTACATAAACCTGGCCCACGTTCAGCTGCAACTTGTGTCTGTAGGAAATCCGAGATCCGGAATCAGTTGTAACTTGGGTTAGAGTTGGTTCAGGCAACCGTCCAGGTTTGAATCTGGGCCGGGTCTGCTTCGAACACACATGCTATTGCTACACGCCTATTGGTTGCAAATGGGAGTGAAAAATGTGATGCGGGAAAGACACTTGGTCCAAGCCTATACTACATAAACCTGGCCCACGTTCAGCTGCAACTTGTGTCTGTAGGAAATCCGAGATCCGGAATCAGTTGTAACTTGGGTTAGAGTTGGTTCAGGCAACCGTCCAGGTTTGAATCTGGGCCGGGTCTGCTTCGAACACACATGCTATTGCTACACGCCTATTGGTTGCAAATGGGAGTGAAAAATGTGATGCGGGAAAGACACTTGGTCCAAGCCTATACTACATAAACCTGGCCCACGTTCAGCTGCAACTTGTGTCTGTAGGAAATCCGAGATCCGGAATCAGTTGTAACTTGGGTTAGAGTTGGTTCAGGCAACCGTCTAGGTTTGAATCTGGGCCGGGTCTGCTTCGAACACACATGCTATTGCTACACGCCTATTGGTTGCAAATGGGAGTGAAAAATGTGATGCGGGAAAGACACTTGGTCCAAGCCTATACTACATAAACCTGGCCCACGTTCAGCTGCAACTTGGGTCTGTAGGAAATCCGAGATCCGGAATCAGTTGTAACTTGGGTTAGAGTTGGTTCAGCCAACCGTCCAGGTTTGAATCTGGGCTGGGTCTGCTTTGAACACACATGCTATTGCTACACGCCTATTGGTTGCAAATGGGAGTGAAAAATGTGATGCGGGAAAGACACTTGGTCCAAGCCTATACTACATAAACCTGGTCCACGTTCAGCTGCAACTTGGGTCTGTAGGAAATCCGAGATCCGGAATCAGTTGTAACTTGGGTTAGAGTTGGTTCAGCCAACCGTCCAGGTTTGAATCTGGGCCGGGTCTGCTTCGAACACACATGCTATTGCTACACGCCTATTGGTTGCAAATGGGAGTGAAAAATGTGATGCGGGAAAGACACTTGGTCCAAGCCTATACTACATAAACCTGGCCCACGTTCAGCTGCAACTTGTGTCTGTAGGAAATCCGAGATCCGGAATCAGTTGTAACTTGGGTTAGAGTTGGTTCAGCCAACTGTCCAGGTTTGAATCTGGGCCGGGTCTGCTTCGAACACACATGCTATTGCTACACGCCTATTGGTTGCAAATGGGAGTGAAAAATGTGATGCGGGAAAGACACTTGGTCCAAGCCTATACTACATAAACCTGGTCCATGTTCAGCTGCAACTTGGGTCTGTAGGAAATCCGAGATCCGGAATCAGTTGTAACTTGGGTTAGAGTTGGTTCAGCCAACCGTCCAGGTTTGAATCTGGGCCGGGTCTGCTTCGAACACACATGCTATTGCTACACGCCTATTGGTTGCAAATGGGAGTGAAAAATGTGATGCGGGAAAGACACTTGGTCCAAGCCTATACTACATAAACCTGGCCCACGTTCAGCTGCAACTTGTGTCTGTAGGAAATCCGAGATCCGGAATCAGTTGTAACTTGGGTTAGAGTTGGTTCAGCCAACCGTCCAGGTTTGAATCTGGCCGGGTCTGCTTCGAACACACATGCTATTGCTACACGCCTATTGGTTGCAAATAGGTGTGAAAAATGTGATGCGGGAAAGACACTTGGTCCAAGCCTATACTACATAAACCTGGCCCACGTTCAGCTGCAACTTGGGTCTGTAGGAAATCCGAGATCCGGAATCAGTTGTAACTTGGGTTAGAGTTGGTTCAGCCAACTGTCCAGGTTTGAATCTGGGCCGGGTCTGCTTCGAACAGACATGCTATTGCTACACGCCTATTGGTTGCAAATGGGAGTGAAAAATGTGATGCGGGAAAGACACTTGGTCCAAGCCTATACTACATAAACCTGGTACACGTTCAGCTGCAACTTGGGTCTGTAGGAAATCTGAGATCCGGAATCAGTTGTAACTTGGGTTAGAGTTGGTTCAGCCAACCGTCCAGGTTTGAATCTGGGCCGGGTCTGCTTCGAACACACATGCTATTGCTACACGCCTATTGGTTGCAAATGGGAGTGAAAAATGTGATGCGGGAAAGACACTTGGTCCAAGCCTATACTACATAAACCTGGCCCACGTTCAGCTGCAACTTGGGTCTGTAGGAAATCCGAGATCCGGAATCAGTTGTAACTTGGGTTAGAGTTGGTTCAGCCAACCGTCCAGGTTTGAATCTGTGCCGGGTCTGCTTCGAACACACATGCTATTGCTACACGCCTATTGGTTGCAAATGGGAGTGAAAAATGTGATGCGGGAAAGACACTTGGTCCAAGCCTATACTACATAAACCTGGCCCACGTTCAGATGCAACTTGTGTCTGTAGGAAATCCGAGATCCGGAATCAGTTGTAACTTGGGTTAGAGTTGGTTCAGGCAACCGTCCAGGTTTGAATCTGGGCCGGGTCTGCTTCGAACACACATGCTATTGCTACACGCCTATTGGTTGCAAATGGGAGTGAAAAATGTGATGCGGGAAAGACACTTGGTCCAAGCCTATACTACATAAACCTGGCCCACGTTCAGCTGCAACTTGTGTCTGTAGGAAATCCGAGATCCGGAATCAGTTGTAACTTGGGTTAGAGTTGGTTCAGGCAACCGTCCAGGTTTGAATCTGGGCCGGGTCTGCTTCGAACACACATGCTATTGCTACACGCCTATTGGTTGCAAATGGGAGTGAAAAATGTGATGCGGGAAAGACACTTGGTCCAAGCCTATACTACATAAACATGGCCCACGTTCAGCTGCAACTTGTGTCTGTAGGAAATCCGAGATCCGGAATCAGTTGTAACTTGGGTTAGAGTTGGTTCAGGCAACCGTCCAGGTTTGAATCTGGGCCGGGTCTGCTTCGAACACACATGCTATTGCTACACGCCTATTGGTTGCAAATGGGAGTGAAAAATGTGATGCGGGAAAGACACTTGGTCCAAGCCTATACTACATAAACCTGGCCCACGTTCAGCTGCAACTTGGGTCTGTAGGAAATCCGAGATCCGGAATCAATGTAACTTGGGTTAGAGTTGGTTCAGCCAACCGTCCAGGTTTGAATCTGTGCCGGGTCTGCTTCGAACACACATGCTATTGCTACACGCCTATTGGTTGCAAATGGGAGTGAAAAATGTGATGCGGGAAAGACACTTGGTCCAAGCCTATACTACATAAACCTGGCCCACGTTCAGCTGCAACTTGTGTCTGTAGGAAATCCGAGATCCGGAATCAGTTGTAACTTGGGTTAGAGTTGGTTCAGGCAACCGTCCAGGTTTGAATCTGGGCCGGGTCTGCTTCGAACACACATGCTATTGCTACACGCCTATTGGTTGCAAATGGGAGTGAAAAATGTGATGCGGGAAAGACACTTGGTCCAAGCCTATACTACATAAACCTGGCCCACGTTCAGCTGCAACTTGTGTCTGTAGGAAATCCGAGATCCGGAATCAGTTGTAACTTGGGTTAGAGTTGGTTCAGGCAACCGTCCAGGTTTGAATCTGGGCCGGGTCTGCTTCGAACACACATGCTATTGCTACACGCCTATTGGTTGCAAATGGGAGTGAAAAATGTGATGCGGGAAAGACACTTGGTCCAAGCCTATACTACATAAACCTGGCCCACGTTCAGCTGCAACTTGGGTCTGTAGGAAATCCGAGATCCGGAATCAGTTGTAACTTGGGTTAGAGTTGGTTCAGCCAACCGTCCAGGTTTGAATCTGGGCTGGGTCTGCTTTGAACACACATGCTATTGCTACACGCCTATTGGTTGCAAATGGGAGTGAAAAATGTGATGCGGGAAAGACACTTGGTCCAAGCCTATACTACATAAACCTGGTCCACGTTCAGCTGCAACTTGGGTCTGTAGGAAATCCGAGATCCGGAATCAGTTGTAACTTGGGTTAGAGTTGGTTCAGCCAACCGTCCAGGTTTGAATCTGGGCCGGGTCTGCTTCGAACACACATGCTATTGCTACACGCCTATTGGTTGCAAATGGGAGTGAAAAATGTGATGCGGGAAAGACACTTGGTCCAAGCCTATACTACATAAACCTGGCCCACGTTCAGCTGCAACTTGTGTCTGTAGGAAATCCGAGATCCGGAATCAGTTGTAACTTGGGTTAGAGTTGGTTCAGCCAACTGTCCAGGTTTGAATCTGGGCCGGGTCTGCTTCGAACACACATGCTATTGCTACACGCCTATTGGTTGCAAATGGGAGTGAAAAATGTGATGCGGGAAAGACACTTGGTCCAAGCCTATACTACATAAACCTGGTCCATGTTCAGCTGCAACTTGGGTCTGTAGGAAATCCGAGATCCGGAATCAGTTGTAACTTGGGTTAGAGTTGGTTCAGCCAACCGTCCAGGTTTGAATCTGGGCCGGGTCTGCTTCGAACACACATGCTATTGCTACACGCCTATTGGTTGCAAATGGGAGTGAAAAATGTGATGCGGGAAAGACACTTGGTCCAAGCCTATACTACATAAACCTGGCCCACGTTCAGCTGCAACTTGTGTCTGTAGGAAATCCGAGATCCGGAATCAGTTGTAACTTGGGTTAGAGTTGGTTCAGCCAACCGTCCAGGTTTGAATCTGGCCGGGTCTGCTTCGAACACACATGCTATTGCTACACGCCTATTGGTTGCAAATAGGTGTGAAAAATGTGATGCGGGAAAGACACTTGGTCCAAGCCTATACTACATAAACCTGGCCCACGTTCAGCTGCAACTTGGGTCTGTAGGAAATCCGAGATCCGGAATCAGTTGTAACTTGGGTTAGAGTTGGTTCAGCCAACTGTCCAGGTTTGAATCTGGGCCGGGTCTGCTTCGAACAGACATGCTATTGCTACACGCCTATTGGTTGCAAATGGGAGTGAAAAATGTGATGCGGGAAAGACACTTGGTCCAAGCCTATACTACATAAACCTGGTACACGTTCAGCTGCAACTTGGGTCTGTAGGAAATCTGAGATCCGGAATCAGTTGTAACTTGGGTTAGAGTTGGTTCAGCCAACCGTCCAGGTTTGAATCTGGGCCGGGTCTGCTTCGAACACACATGCTATTGCTACACGCCTATTGGTTGCAAATGGGAGTGAAAAATGTGATGCGGGAAAGACACTTGGTCCAAGCCTATACTACATAAACCTGGCCCACGTTCAGCTGCAACTTGGGTCTGTAGGAAATCCGAGATCCGGAATCAGTTGTAACTTGGGTTAGAGTTGGTTCAGCCAACCGTCCAGGTTTGAATCTGGGCCGGGTCTGCTTCGAACACACATGCTATTGCTACACGCCTATTGGTTGCAAATGGGAGTGAAAAATGTGATGCGGGAAAGACACTTGGTCCAAGCCTATACTACATAAACCTGGCCCACGTTCAGCTGCAACTTGGGTCTGTAGGAAATCCGAGATCCGGAATCAGTTGTAACTTGGGTTAGAGTTGGTTCAGCCAACCGTCCAGGTTTGAATCTGGGCTGGGTCTGCTTTGAACACACATGCTATTGCTACACGCCTATTGGTTGCAAATGGGAGTGAAAAATGTGATGCGGGAAAGACACTTGGTCCAAGCCTATACTACATAAACCTGGTCCACGTTCAGCTGCAACTTGGGTCTGTAGGAAATCCGAGATCCGGAATCAGTTGTAACTTGGGTTAGAGTTGGTTCAGCCAACCGTCCAGGTTTGAATCTGGGCCGGGTCTGCTTCGAACACACATGCTATTGCTACACGCCTATTGGTTGCAAATGGGAGTGAAAAATGTGATGCGGGAAAGACACTTGGTCCAAGCCTATACTACATAAACCTGGCCCACGTTCAGCTGCAACTTGTGTCTGTAGGAAATCCGAGATCCGGAATCAGTTGTAACTTGGGTTAGAGTTGGTTCAGCCAACTGTCCAGGTTTGAATCTGGGCCGGGTCTGCTTCGAACACACATGCTATTGCTACACGCCTATTGGTTGCAAATGGGAGTGAAAAATGTGATGCGGGAAAGACACTTGGTCCAAGCCTATACTACATAAACCTGGTCCATGTTCAGCTGCAACTTGGGTCTGTAGGAAATCCGAGATCCGGAATCAGTTGTAACTTGGGTTAGAGTTGGTTCAGCCAACCGTCCAGGTTTGAATCTGGGCCGGGTCTGCTTCGAACACACATGCTATTGCTACACGCCTATTGGTTGCAAATGGGAGTGAAAAATGTGATGCGGGAAAGACACTTGGTCCAAGCCTATACTACATAAACCTGGCCCACGTTCAGCTGCAACTTGTGTCTGTAGGAAATCCGAGATCCGGAATCAGTTGTAACTTGGGTTAGAGTTGGTTCAGCCAACCGTCCAGGTTTGAATCTGGCCGGGTCTGCTTCGAACACACATGCTATTGCTACACGCCTATTGGTTGCAAATAGGTGTGAAAAATGTGATGCGGGAAAGACACTTGGTCCAAGCCTATACTACATAAACCTGGCCCACGTTCAGCTGCAACTTGGGTCTGTAGGAAATCCGAGATCCGGAATCAGTTGTAACTTGGGTTAGAGTTGGTTCAGCCAACTGTCCAGGTTTGAATCTGGGCCGGGTCTGCTTCGAACAGACATGCTATTGCTACACGCCTATTGGTTGCAAATGGGAGTGAAAAATGTGATGCGGGAAAGACACTTGGTCCAAGCCTATACTACATAAACCTGGTACACGTTCAGCTGCAACTTGGGTCTGTAGGAAATCTGAGATCCGGAATCAGTTGTAACTTGGGTTAGAGTTGGTTCAGCCAACCGTCCAGGTTTGAATCTGGGCCGGGTCTGCTTCGAACACACATGCTATTGCTACACGCCTATTGGTTGCAAATGGGAGTGAAAAATGTGATGCGGGAAAGACACTTGGTCCAAGCCTATACTACATAAACCTGGCCCACGTTCAGCTGCAACTTGGGTCTGTAGGAAATCCGAGATCCGGAATCAGTTGTAACTTGGGTTAGAGTTGGTTCAGCCAACCGTCCAGGTTTGAATCTGTGCCGGGTCTGCTTCGAACACACATGCTATTGCTACACGCCTATTGGTTGCAAATGGGAGTGAAAAATGTGATGCGGGAAAGACACTTGGTCCAAGCCTATACTACATAAACCTGGCCCACGTTCAGATGCAACTTGTGTCTGTAGGAAATCCGAGATCCGGAATCAGTTGTAACTTGGGTTAGAGTTGGTTCAGGCAACCGTCCAGGTTTGAATCTGGGCCGGGTCTGCTTCGAACACACATGCTATTGCTACACGCCTATTGGTTGCAAATGGGAGTGAAAAATGTGATGCGGGAAAGACACTTGGTCCAAGCCTATACTACATAAACCTGGCCCACGTTCAGCTGCAACTTGTGTCTGTAGGAAATCCGAGATCCGGAATCAGTTGTAACTTGGGTTAGAGTTGGTTCAGGCAACCGTCCAGGTTTGAATCTGGGCCGGGTCTGCTTCGAACACACATGCTATTGCTACACGCCTATTGGTTGCAAATGGGAGTGAAAAATGTGATGCGGGAAAGACACTTGGTCCAAGCCTATACTACATAAACATGGCCCACGTTCAGCTGCAACTTGTGTCTGTAGGAAATCCGAGATCCGGAATCAGTTGTAACTTGGGTTAGAGTTGGTTCAGGCAACCGTCCAGGTTTGAATCTGGGCCGGGTCTGCTTCGAACACACATGCTATTGCTACACGCCTATTGGTTGCAAATGGGAGTGAAAAATGTGATGCGGGAAAGACACTTGGTCCAAGCCTATACTACATAAACCTGGCCCACGTTCAGCTGCAACTTGGGTCTGTAGGAAATCCGAGATCCGGAATCAATGTAACTTGGGTTAGAGTTGGTTCAGCCAACCGTCCAGGTTTGAATCTGTGCCGGGTCTGCTTCGAACACACATGCTATTGCTACACGCCTATTGGTTGCAAATGGGAGTGAAAAATGTGATGCGGGAAAGACACTTGGTCCAAGCCTATACTACATAAACCTGGCCCACGTTCAGCTGCAACTTGTGTCTGTAGGAAATCCGAGATCCGGAATCAGTTGTAACTTGGGTTAGAGTTGGTTCAGGCAACCGTCCAGGTTTGAATCTGGGCCGGGTCTGCTTCGAACACACATGCTATTGCTACACGCCTATTGGTTGCAAATGGGAGTGAAAAATGTGATGCGGGAAAGACACTTGGTCCAAGCCTATACTACATAAACCTGGCCCACGTTCAGCTGCAACTTGTGTCTGTAGGAAATCCGAGATCCGGAATCAGTTGTAACTTGGGTTAGAGTTGGTTCAGGCAACCGTCCAGGTTTGAATCTGGGCCGGGTCTGCTTCGAACACACATGCTATTGCTACACGCCTATTGGTTGCAAATGGGAGTGAAAAATGTGATGCGGGAAAGACACTTGGTCCAAGCCTATACTACATAAACCTGGCCCACGTTCAGCTGCAACTTGTGTCTGTAGGAAATCCGAGATCCGGAATCAGTTGTAACTTGGGTTAGAGTTGGTTCAGGCAACCGTCCAGGTTTGAATCTGGGCCGGGTCTGCTTCGAACACACATGCTATTGCTACACGCCTATTGGTTGCAAATGGGAGTGAAAAATGTGATGCGGGAAAGACACTTGGTCCAAGCCTATACTACATAAACCTGGCCCACGTTCAGCTGCAACTTGTGTCTGTAGGAAATCCGAGATCCGGAATCAGTTGTAACTTGGGTTAGAGTTGGTTCAGGCAACCGTCCAGGTTTGAATCTGGGCCGGGTCTGCTTCGAACACACATGCTATTGCTACACGCCTATTGGTTGCAAATGGGAGTGAAAAATGTGATGCGGGAAAGACACTTGGTCCAAGCCTATACTACATAAACCTGGCCCACGTTCAGCTGCAACTTGGGTCTGTAGGAAATCCGAGATCCGGAATCAGTTGTAACTTGGGTTAGAGTTGGTTCTGCCAACCGTCCAGGTTTGAATCTGGGCTGGGTCTGCTTTGAACACACATGCTATTGCTACACGCCTATTGGTTGCAAATGGGAGTGAAAAATGTGATGCGGGAAAGACACTTGGTCCAAGCCTATACTACATAAACCTGGTCCACGTTCAGCTGCAACTTGGGTCTGTAGGAAATCCGAGATCCGGAATCAGTTGTAACTTGGGTTAGAGTTGGTTCAGCCAACCGTCCAGGTTTGAATCTGGGCCGGGTCTGCTTCGAACACACATGCTATTGCTACACGCCTATTGGTTGCAAATGGGAGTGAAAAATGTGATGCGGGAAAGACACTTGGTCCAAGCCTATACTACATAAACCTGGCCCACGTTCAGCTGCAACTTGTGTCTGTAGGAAATCCGAGATCCGGAATCAGTTGTAACTTGGGTTAGAGTTGGTTCAGCCAACTGTCCAGGTTTGAATCTGGGCCGGGTCTGCTTCGAACACACATGCTATTGCTACACGCCTATTGGTTGCAAATGGGAGTGAAAAATGTGATGCGGGAAAGACACTTGGTCCAAGCCTATACTACATAAACCTGGCCCACGTTCAGCTGCAACTTGTGTCTGTAGGAAATCCGAGATCCGGAATCAGTTGTAACTTGGGTTAGAGTTGGTTCAGGCAACCGTCCAGGTTTGAATCTGGGCCGGGTCTGTTTCGAACACACATGCTATTGCTACACGCCTATTGGTTGCAAATGGGAGTGAAAAATGTGATGCGGGAAAGACACTTGGTCCAAGCCTATACTACATAAACCTGGCCCACGTTCAGCTGCAACTTGTGTCTGTAGGAAATCCGAGATCCGGAATCAGTTGTAACTTGGGTTAGAGTTGGTTCAGCCAACCGTCCAGGTTTGAATCTGGCCGGGTCTGCTTCGAACACACATGCTATTGCTACACGCCTATTGGTTGCAAATGGGTGTGAAAAATGTGATGCGGGAAAGACACTTGGTCCAAGCCTATACTACATAAACCTGGCCCACGTTCAGCTGCAACTTGGGTCTGTAGGAAATCCGAGATCCGGAATCTGTTGTAACTTGGGTTAGAGTTGGTTCAGCCAACTATCCTGGTTTGAATCTGGGCCGGGTCTGCTTCGAACACACATGCTATTGCTACACGCCTATTGGTTGCAAATGGGAGTGAAAAATGTGATGCGGGAAAGACACTTGGTCCAAGCCTATACTACATAAACCTGGTACACGTTCAGCTGCAACTTGGGTCTGTAGGAAATCTGAGATCCGGAATCAGTTGTAACTTGGGTTAGAGTTGGTTCAGCCAACCGTCCAGGTTTGAATCTGGGCCGGGTCTTCTTCGAACACACATGCTATTGCTACACGCCTATTGGTTGCAAATGGGAGTGAAAAATGTGATGCGGGAAAGACACTTGGTCCAAGCCTATACTACATAAACCTGGCCCACGTTCAGCTGCAACTTGGGTCTGTAGGAAATCCGAGATCCGGAATCAGTTGTAACTTGGGTTAGAGTTGGTTCAGCCAACCGTCCAGGTTTGAATCTTTGTCGGGTCCGCTTCGAACACACATGCTATTGCTACACGCCTATTGGTTGCAAATGGGAGTGAAAAATGTGATGCGGGAAAGACACTTGGTCCAAGCCTATACTACATAAACCTGGCCCACGTTCAGCTGCAACTTGTGTCTGTAGGAAATCCGAGATCCGGAATCAGTTGTAACTTGGGTTAGAGTTGGTTCAGGCAACCGTCCAGGTTTGAATCTGGGCCGGGTCTGCTTCGAACACACATGCTATTGCTACACGCCTATTGGTTGCAAATGGGAGTGAAAAATGTGATGCGGGAAAGACACTTGGTCCAAGCCTATACTACATAAACCTGGCCCACGTTCAGCTGCAACTTGTGTCTGTAGGAAATCCGAGATCCGGAATCAGTTGTAACTTGGGTTAGAGTTGGTTCAGGCAACCGTCCAGGTTTGAATCTGGGCCGGGTCTGCTTCGAACACACATGCTATTGCTACACGCCTATTGGTTGCAAATGGGAGTGAAAAATGTGATGCGGGAAAGACACTTGGTCCAAGCCTATACTACATAAACCTGGCCCACGTTCAGCTGCAACTTGTGTCTGTAGGAAATCCGAGATCCGGAATCAGTTGTAACTTGGGTTAGAGTTGGTTCAGGCAACCGTCCAGGTTTGAATCTGTGCCGGGTCTGCTTCGAACACACATGCTATTGCTACACGCCTATTGGTTGCAAATGGGAGTGAAAAATGTGATGCGGGAAAGACACTTGGTCCAAGCCTATACTACATAAACCTGGCCCACGTTCAGCTGCAACTTGTGTCTGTAGGAAATCCGAGATCCGGAATCAGTTGTAACTTGGGTTAGAGTTGGTTCAGGCAACCGTCCAGGTTTGAATCTGGGCCGGGTCTGCTTCGAACACACATGCTATTGCTACACGCCTATTGGTTGCAAATGGGAGTGAAAAATGTGATGCGGGAAAGACACTTGGTCCAAGCCTATACTACATAAACCTGGCCCACGTTCAACTGCAACTTGTGTCTGTAGGAAATCCGAGATCCGGAATCAGTTGTAACTTGGGTTAGAGTTGGTTCAGGCAACCGTCCAGGTTTGAATCTGGGCCGGGTCTGCTTCGAACACACATGCTATTGCTACACGCCTATTGGTTGCAAATGGGAGTGAAAAATGTGATGCGGGAAAGACACTTGGTCCAAGCCTATACTACATAAACCTGGCCCACGTTCAGCTGCAACTTGTGACTGTAGGAAATCCGAGATCCGGAATCAGTTGTAACTTGGGTTAGAGTTGGTTCAGGCAACCGTCCAGGTTTGAATCTGGGCCGGGTCTGCTTCGAACACACATGCTATTGCTACACGCCTATTGGTTGCAAATGGGAGTGAAAAATGTGATGCGGGAAAGACACTTGGTCCAAGCCTATACTACATATACCTGGCCCACGTTCAGCTGCAACTTGGGTCTGTAGGAAATCCGAGATCCGGAATCAGTTGTAACTTGGGTTAGAGTTGGTTCAGCCAACCGTCCAGGTTTGAATCTGGGCTGGGTCTGCTTTGAACACACATGCTATTGCTACACGCCTATTGGTTGCAAATGGGAGTGAAAAATGTGATGCGGGAAAGACACTTGGTCCAAGCCTATACTACATAAACCTGGTCCACGTTCAGCTGCAACTTGGGTCTGTAGGAAATCCGAGATCCGGAATCAGTTGTAACTTGGGTTAGAGTTGGTTCAGCCAACCGTCCAGGTTTGAATCTGGGCCGGGTCTGCTTCGAACACACATGCTATTGCTACACGCCTATTGGTTGCAAATGGGAGTGAAAAATGTGATGCGGGAAAGACACTTGGTCCAAGCCTATACTACATAAACCTGGCCCACGTTCAGCTGCAACTTGTGTCTGTAGGAAATCCGAGATCCGGAATCAGTCGTAACTTGGGTTAGAGTTGGTTCAGCCAACTGTCCAGGTTTGAATCTGGGCCGGGTCTGCTTCGAACACACATGCTATTGCTACACGCCTATTGGTTGCAAATGGGAGTGAAAAATGTGATGCGGGAAAGACACTTGGTCCAAGCCTATACTACATAAACCTGGCCCACGTTCAGCTGCAACTTGTGTCTGTAGGAAATCCGAGATCCGGAATCAGTTGTAACTTGGGTTAGAGTTGGTTCAGGCAACCGTCCAGGTTTGAATCTGGGCCGGGTCTGTTTCGAACACACATGCTATTGCTACACGCCTATTGGTTGCAAATGGGAGTGAAAAATGTGATGCGGGAAAGACACTTGGTCCAAGCCTATACTACATAAACCTGGCCCACGTTCAGCTGCAACTTGTGTCTGTAGGAAATCCGAGATCCGGAATCAGTTGTAACTTGGGTTAGAGTTGGTTCAGCCAACCGTCCAGGTTTGAATCTGGCCGGGTCTGCTTCGAACACACATGCTATTGCTACACGCCTATTGGTTGCAAATGGGTGTGAAAAATGTGATGCGGGAAAGACACTTGGTCCAAGCCTATACTACATAAACCTGGCCCACGTTCAGCTGCAACTTGGGTCTGTAGGAAATCCGAGATCCGGAATCTGTTGTAACTTGGGTTAGAGTTGGTTCAGCCAACTATCCAGGTTTGAATCTGGGCCGGGTCTGCTTCGAACACACATGCTATTGCTACACGCCTATTGGTTGCAAATGGGAGTGAAAAATGTGATGCGGGAAAGACACTTGGTCCAAGCCTATACTACATAAACCTGGTACACGTTCAGCTGCAACTTGGGTCTGTAGGAAATCTGAGATCCGGAATCAGTTGTAACTTGGGTTAGAGTTGGTTCAGCCAACCGTCCAGGTTTGAATCTGGGCCGGGTCTGCTTCGAACACACATGCTATTGCTACACGCCTATTGGTTGCAAATGGGAGTGAAAAATGTGATGCGGGAAAGACACTTGGTCCAAGCCTATACTACATAAACCTGGCCCACGTTCAGCTGCAACTTGGGTCTGTAGGAAATCCGAGATCCGGAATCAGTTGTAACTTGGGTTAGAGTTGGTTCAGCCAACCGTCCAGGTTTGAATCTTTGTCGGGTCTGCTTCGAACACACATGCTATTGCTACACGCCTATTGGTTGCAAATGGGAGTGAAAAATGTGATGCGGGAAAGACACTTGGTCCAAGCCTATACTACATAAACCTGGCCCACGTTCAGCTGCAACTTGTGTCTGTAGGAAATCCGAGATCCGGAATCAGTTGTAACTTGGGTTAGAGTTGGTTCAGCCAACCGTCCAGGTTTGAATCTGGGCCGGGTCTGCTTCGAACACACATGCTATTGCTACACGCCTATTGGTTGCAAATGGGAGTGAAAAATGTGATGCGGGAAAGACACTTGGTCCAAGCCTATACTACATAAACCTGGCCCACGTTCAGCTGCAACTTGTGTCTGTAGGAAATCCGAGATCCGGAATCAGTTGTAACTTGGGTTAGAGTTGGTTCAGGCAACCGTCCAGGTTTGAATCTGGGCCGGGTCTGCTTCGAACACACATGCTATTGCTACACGCCTATTGGTTGCAAATGGGAGTGAAAAATGTGATGCGGGAAAGACACTTGGTCCAAGCCTATACTACATAAACCTGGACCACGTTCAGCTGCAACTTGTGTCTGTAGGAAATCCGAGATCCGGAATCAGTTGTAACTTGGGTTAGAGTTGGTTCAGGCAACCGTCCAGGTTTGAATCTGGGCCGGGTCTGCTTCGAACACACATGCTATTGCTACACGCCTATTGGTTGCAAATGGGAGTGAAAAATGTGATGCGGGAAAGACACTTGGTCCAAGCCTATACTACATAAACCTGGCCCACGTTCAGCTGCAACTTGGGTCTGTAGGAAATCCGAGATCCGGAATCAGTTGTAACTTGGGTTAGAGTTGGTTCAGCCAACCGTCCAGGTTTGAATCTGGGCTGGGTCTGCTTTGAACACACATGCTATTGCTACACGCCTATTGGTTGCAAATGGGAGTGAAAAATGTGATGCGGGAAAGACACTTGGTCCAAGCCTATACTACATAAACCTGGTCCACGTTCAGCTGCAACTTGGGTCTGTAGGAAATCCGAGATCCGGAATCAGTTGTAACTTGGGTTAGAGTTGGTTCAGCCAACCGTCCAGGTTTGAATCTGGGCCGGGTCTGCTTCGAACACACATGCTATTGCTACACGCCTATTGGTTGCAAATGGGAGTGAAAAATGTGATGCTGGAAAGACACTTGGTCCAAGCCTATACTACATAAACCTGGCCCACGTTCAGCTGCAACTTGTGTCTGTAGGAAATCCGAGATCCGGAATCAGTTGTAACTTGGGTTAGAGTTGGTTCAGCCAACTGTCCAGGTTTGAATCTGGGCCGGGTCTGCTTCGAACACACATGCTATTGCTACACGCCTATTGGTTGCAAATGGGAGTGAAAAATGTGATGCGGGAAAGACACTTGGTCCAAGCCTATACTACATAAACCTGGTCCACGTTCAGCTGCAACTTGGGTCTGTAGGAAATCCGAGATCCGGAATCAGTTGTAACTTGGGTTAGAGTTGGTTCAGCCAACCGTCCAGGTTTGAATCTGGGCCGGGTCTGCTTCGAACACACATGCTATTGCTACACGCCTATTGGTTGCAAATGGGAGTGAAAAATGTGATGCGGGAAAGACACTTGGTCCAAGCCTATACTACATAAACCTGGCCCACGTTCAGATGCAACTTGGGTCTGTAGGAAATCCGAGATCCGGAATCAGTTGTAACTTGGGTTAGAGTAGGTTCAGCCAACCGTCCAGGTTTGAATCTGTGCCGGGTCTGCTTCGAACACACATGCTATTGCTACACGCCTATTGGTTGCAAATGGGAGTGAAAAATGTGATGCGGGAAAGACACTTGGTCCAAGCCTATACTACATAAACCTGGCCCACGTTCAACTGCAACTTGTGTCTGTAGGAAATCCGAGATCCGGAATCAGTTGTAACTTGGGTTAGAGTTGGTTCAGCCAACCGTCCAGGTTTGAATCTGGGCCGGGTCTGCTTCGAACACACATGCTATTGCTACACGCCTATTGGTTGCAAATGGGAGTGAAAAATGTAATGTGGGAAAGACACTTGGTCCAAGCCTATACTACATAAACCTGGTCCACGTTCAGCTGCAACTTGGGTCTGTAGGAAATCCGAGATCCGGAATCAGTTGTAACTTGGGTTAGAGTTGGTTCAGCCAACCGTCCAGGTTTGAATCTGGGCCGGGTCTGCTTCGAACACACATGCTATTGCTACACGCCTATTGGTTGCAAATGGGAGTGAAAAATGTGATGCGGGAAAGACACTTGGTCCAAGCCAATACTACATAAACCTGGCCCACGTTCAGATGCAACTTGGGTCTGTAGGAAATCCGAGATCCGGAATCAGTTGTAACTTGGGTTAGAGTTGGTTCAGCCAACCGTCCAGGTTTGAATCTGTGCCGGGTCTGCTTCGAACACACATGCTATTGCTACACGCCTATTGGTTACAAATGGGAGTGAAAAATGTGATGCGGCAAAGACACTTGGTCCAAGCCTATACTACATAAACCTGGCCCACGTTCAACTGCAACTTGTGTCTGTAGGAAATCCGAGATCCGGAATCAGTTGTAACTTGGGTTAGAGTTGGTTCAGCCAACCGTCCAGGTTTGAATCTGGGCCGGGTCTGCTTCGAACACACATGCTATTGCTACACGCCTATTGGTTGCAAATGGGAGTGAAAAATGTGATGCGGGAAAGACACTTGGTCCAAGCCTATACTACATAAACCTGGTCCACGTTCAGCTGCAACTTGGGTCTGTAGGAAATCCGAGATCCGGAATCAGTTGTAACTTGGGTTAGAGTTGGTTCAGCCAACCGTCCAGGTTTGAATCTGGGCCGGGTCTGCTTCGAACACACATGCTATTGCTACACGCCTATTGGTTGCAAATGGGAGTGAAAAATGTGATGCGGGAAAGACACTTGGTCCAAGCCTATACTACATAAACCTGGTCCACGTTCAGCTGCAGCTTGGGTCTGTAGGAAATCCGAGATCCGGAATCAGTTGTAACTTGGGTTAGAGTTGGTTCAGCCAACCGTCCAGGTTTGAATCTGGGCCGGGTCTGCTTTGAACACACATGCTATTGCTACACGCCTATTGGTTGCAAATGGGAGTGAAAAATGTGATGCGGGAAAGACACTTGGTCCAAGCCTATACTACATAAACCTGGCCCACGTTCAGCTGCAACTTGTGTCTGTAGGAAATCCGAGATCCGGAATCAGTTGTAACTTGGGTTAGAGTTGGTTCAGCCAACTGTCCAGGTTTGAATCTGGGCCGGGTCTGCTTCGAACACACATGCTATTGCTACACGCCTATTGGTTGCAAATGGGAGTGAAAAATGTGATGCGGGAAAGACACTTGGTCCAAGCCTATACTACGTAAACCTGGTACACATTCAGCTGCAACTTGGGTCTGTAGGAAATCTGAGATCCGGAATCAGTTGTAACTTGGGTTAGAGTTGGTTCAGCCAACCGTCCAGGTTTGAATCTGGGCCGGGTCTGCTTCGAACACACATGCTATTGCTACACGCCTATTGGTTGCAAATGGGAGTGAAAAATGTGATGCGGGAAAGACACTTGGTCCAAGCCTATACTACATAAACCTGGCCCACGTTCAGCTGCAACTTGGGTCTGTAGGAAATCCGAGATCCGGAATCAGTTGTAACTTGGGTTAGAGTTGGTTCAGCCAACCGTCCAGGTTTGAATCTGTGCCGGGTCTGCTTCGAACACACATGCTATTGCTACACGCCTATTGGTTGCAAATGGGAGTGAAAAATGTGATGCGGGAAAGACACTTGGTCCAAGCCTATACTACATAAACCTGGCCCACGTTCAGCTGCAACTTGTGTCTGTAGGAAATCCGAGATCCGGAATCAGTTGTAACTTGGGTTAGAGTTGGTTCAGCCAACCGTCCAGGTTTGAATCTGGGCCGGGTCTGCTTCGAACACACATGCTATTGCTACACGCCTATTGGTTGCAAATGGGAGTGAAAAATGTGATGCGGGAAAGACACTTGGTCCAAGCCTATACTACATAAACCTGGCCCACGTTCAGCTGCAACTTGTGTCTGTAGGAAATCCGAGATCCGGAATCAGTTGTAACTTGGGTTAGAGTTGGTTCAGCCAACTGTCCAGGTTTGAATCTGGGCCGGGTCTGCTTCGAACACACATGCTATTGCTACACGCCTATTGGTTGCAAATGGGAGTGAAAAATGTGATGCGGGAAAGACACTTGGTCCAAGCCTATACTACATAAACCTGGTCCACGTTCAGCTGCAACTTGGGTCTGTAGGAAATCCGAGATCCGGAATCAGTTGTAACTTGGGTTAGAGTTGGTTCAGCCAACCGTCCAGGTTTGAATCTGGGCCGGGTCTGCTTCGAACACACATGCTATTGCTACATGCCTATTGGTTGCAAATGGGAGTGAAAAATGTGATGCGGGAAAGACACTTGGTCCAAGCCTATACTACATAAACCTGGCCCACGTTCAGATGCAACTTGGGTCTGTAGGAAATCCGAGATCCGGAATCAGTTGTAACTTGGGTTAGAGTTGGTTCAGCCAACCGTCCAGGTTTGAATCTGTGCCGGGTCTGCTACGAACACACATGCTATTGCTACACGCCTATTGGTTGCAAATGGGAGTGAAAAATGTGATGCGGGAAAGACACCTGGTCCAAGCCTATACTACATAAACCTGGCCCACGTTCAACTGCAACTTGTGTCTGTAGGAAATCCGAGATCCGGAATCAGTTGTAACTTGGGTTAGAGTTGGTTCAGCCAACCGTCCAGGTTTGAATCTGGGCCGGGTCTGCTTCGAACACACATGCTATTGCTACACGCCTATTGGTTGCAAATGGGAGTGAAAAATGTGATGTGGGAAAGACACTTGGTCCAAGCCTATACTACATAAACCTGGTCCACGTTCAGCTGCAACTTGGGTCTGTAGGAAATCCGAGATCCGGAATCAGTTGTAACTTGGGTTAGAGTTGGTTCAGCCAACCGTCCAGGTTTGAATCTGGGCCGGGTCTGCTTCGAACACACATGCTATTGCTACACGCCTATTGGTTGCAAATGGGAGTGAAAAATGTGATGCGGGAAAGACACTTGGTCCAAGCCTATACTACATAAACCTGGCCCACGTTCAGATGCAACTTGGGTCTGTAGGAAATCCGAGATCCGGAATCAGTTGTAACTTGGGTTAGAGTTGGTTCAGCCAACCGTCCAGGTTTGAATCTGTGCCGGGTCTGCTTCGAACACACATGCTATTGCTACACGCCTATTGGTGGCAAATGGGAGTGAAAAATGTGATGCGGCAAAGACACTTGGTCCAAGCCTATACTACATAAACCTGGCCCACGTTCAACTGCAACTTGTGTCTGTAGGAAATCCGAGATCCGGAATCAGTTGTAACTTGGGTTAGAGTTGGTTCAGCCAACCGTCCAGGTTTGAATCTGGGCCGGGTCTGCTTCGAACACACATGCTATTGCTACACGCCTATTGGTTGCAAATGGGAGTGAAAAATGTGATGCGGGAAAGACACTTGGTCCAAGCCTATACTACATAAACCTGGTCCACGTTCAGCTGCAACTTGGGTCTGTAGGAAATCCGAGATCCGGAATCAGTTGTAACTTGGGTTAGAGTTGGTTCAGCCAACCGTCCAGGTTTGAATCTGGGCCGGGTCTGCTTCGAACACACATGCTATTGCTACACGCCTATTGGTTGCAAATGGGAGTGAAAAATGTGATGCGGGAAAGACACTTGGTCCAAGCCTATACTACATAAACCTGGTCCACGTTCAGCTGCAACTTGGGTCTGTAGGAAATCCGAGATCCGGAATCAGTAGTAACTTGGGTTAGAGTTGGTTCAGCCAACCGTCCAGGTTTGAATCTGGGCCGGGTCTGCTTTGAACACACATGCTATTGCTACACGCCTATTGGTTGCAAATGGGAGTGAAAAATGTGATGCGGGAAAGACACTTGGTCCAAGCCTATACTACATAAACCTGGCCCACGTTCAGCTGCAACTTGTGTCTGTAGGAAATCCGAGATCCGGAATCAGTTGTAACTTGGGTTAGAGTTGGTTCAGCCAACTGTCCAGGTTTGAATCTGGGCCGGGTCTGCTTCGAACACACATGCTATTGCTACACGCCTATTGGTTGCAAATGGGAGTGAAAAATGTGATGCGGGAAAGACACTTGGTCCAAGCCTATACTACATAAACCTGGTACACGTTCAGCTGCAACTTGGGTCTGTAGGAAATCTGAGATCCGGAATCAGTTGTAACTTGGGTTAGAGTTGGTTCAGCCAACCGTCCAGGTTTGAATCTGGGCCGGGTCTGCTTCGAACACACATGCTATTGCTACACGCCTATTGGTTGCAAATGGGAGTGAAAAATGTGATGCGGGAAAGACACTTGGTCCAAGCCTATACTACATAAACCTGGCCCACGTTCAGCTGCAACTTGGGTCTGTAGGAAATCCGAGATCCGGAATCAGTTGTAACTTGGGTTAGAGTTGGTTCAGCCAACCGTCCAGGTTTGAATCTGTGCCGGGTCTGCTTCGAACACACATGCTATTGCTACACGCCTATTGGTTGCAAATGGGAGTGAAAAATGTGATGCGGGAAAGACACTTGGTCCAAGCCTATACTACATAAACCTGGCCCACGTTCAGCTGCAACTTGTGTCTGTAGGAAATCCGAGATCCGGAATCAGTTGTAACTTGGGTTAGAGTTGGTTCAGCCAACCGTCCAGGTTTGAATCTGGGCCGGGTCTGCTTCGAACACACATGCTATTGCTACACGCCTATTGGTTGCAAATGGGAGTGAAAATGTGATGCGGGAAAGACACTTGGTCCAAGCCTATACTACATAAACCTGGCCCACGTTCAGCTGCAACTTGTGTCTGTAGGAAATCCGAGATCCGGAATCAGTTGTAACTTGGGTTAGAGTAGGTTCAGCCAACTGTCCAGGTTTGAATCTGGGCCGGGTCTGCTTCGAACACACATGCTATTGCTACACGCCTATTGGTTGCAAATGGGAGTGAAAAATGTGATGCGGGAAAGACACTTGGTCCAAGCCTATACTACATAAACCTGGTCCACGTTCAGCTGCAACTTGGGTCTGTAGGAAATCCGAGATCCGGAATCAGTTGTAACTTGGGTTAGAGTTGGTTCAGCCAACCGTCCAGGTTTGAATCTGGGCCGGGTCTGCTTCGAACACACATGCTATTGCTACACGCCTATTGGTTGCAAATGGGAGTGAAAAATGTGATGCGGGAAAGACACTTGGTCCAAGCCTATACTACATAAACCTGGCCCACGTTCAGCTGCAACTTGTGTCTGTAGGAAATCCGAGATCCGGAATCAGTTGTAACTTGGGTTAGAGTTGGTTCAGCCAACTGTCCAGGTTTGAATCTGGGCCGGGTCTGCTTCGAACACACATGCTATTGCTACACGCCTATTGGTTGCAAATGGGAGTGAAAAATGTGATGCGGGAAAGACACTTGGTCCAAGCCTATACTACATAAACCTGGTACACGTTCAGCTGCAACTTGGGTCTGTAGGAAATCTGAGATCCGGAATCAGTTGTAACTTGGGTTAGAGTTGGTTCAGCCAACCGTCCAGGTTTGAATCTGGGCCGGGTCTGCTTCGAACACACATGCTATTGCTACACGCCTATTGGTTGCAAATGGGAGTGAAAAATGTGATGCGGGAAAGACACTTGGTCCAAGCCTATACTACATAAACCTGGCCCACGTTCAGCTGCAACTTGGGTCTGTAGGAAATCCGAGATCCGGAATCAGTTGTAACTTGGGTTAGAGTTGGTTCAGCCAACCGTCCAGGTTTGAATCTGTGCCGGGTCTGCTTCGAACACACATGCTATTGCTACACGCCTATTGGTTGCAAATGGGAGTGAAAAATGTGATGCGGGAAAGACACTTGGTCCAAGCCTATACTACATAAACCTGGCCCACGTTCAGCTGCAACTTGTGTCTGTAGGAAATCCGAGATCCGGAATCAGTTGTAACTTGGGTTAGAGTTGGTTCAGCCAACCGTCCAGGTTTGAATCTGGGCCGGGTCTGCTTCGAACAGACATGCTATTGCTACACGCCTATTGGTTGCAAATGGGAGTGAAAAATGTGATGCGGGAAAGACACTTGGTCCAAGCCTATACTACATAAACCTGGCCCACGTTCAGCTGCAACTTGTGTCTGTAGGAAATCCGAGATCCGGAATCAGTTGTAACTTGGGTTAGAGTTGGTTCAGCCAACTGTCCAGGTTTGAATCTGGGCCGGGTCTGCTTCGAACACACATGCTATTGCTACACGCCTATTGGTTGCAAATGGGAGTGAAAAATGTGATGCGGGAAAGACACATGGTCCAAGCCTATACTACATAAACCTGGTCCACGTTCAGCTGCAACTTGGGTCTGTAGGAAATCCGAGATCCGGAATCAGTTGTAACTTGGGTTAGAGTTGGTTCAGCCAACCGTCCAGGTTTGAATCTGGGCCGGGTCTGCTTCGAACACACATGCTATTGCTACACGCCTATTGGTTGCAAATGGGAGTGAAAAATGTGATGCGGGAAAGACACTTGGTCCAAGCCTATACTACATAAACCTGGCCCACGTTCAGATGCAACTTGGGTCTGTAGGAAATCCGAGATCCGGAATCAGTTGTAACTTGGGTTAGAGTTGGTTCAGCCAACCGTCCAGGTTTGAATCTGTGCCGGGTCTGCTTCGAACACACATGCTATTGCTACACGCCTATTGGTTGCAAATGGGAGTGAAAAATGTGATGCGGGAAAGACACTTGGTCCAAGCCTATACTACATAAACCTGGCCAACGTTCAACTGCAACTTGTGTCTGTAGGAAATCCGAGATCCGGAATCAGTTGTAACTTGGGTTAGAGTTGGTTCAGCCAACCGTCCAGGTTTGAATCTGGGCCGGGTCTGCTTCGAACACACATGCTATTGCTACACGCCTATTGGTTGCAAATGGGAGTGAAAAATGTGATGTGGGAAAGACACTTGGTCCAAGCCTATACTACATAAACCTGGTCCACGTTCAGCTGCAACTTGGGTCTGTAGGAAATCCGAGATCCGGAATCAGTTGTAACTTGGGTTAGAGTTGGTTCAGCCAACCGTCCAGGTTTGAATCTGGGCCGGGTCTGCTTCGAATACACATGCTATTGCTACACGCCTATTGGTTGCAAATGGGAGTGAAAAATGTGATGCGGGAAAGACACTTGGTCCAAGCCTATACTACATAAACCTGGCCCACGTTCAGATGCAACTTGGGTCTGTAGGAAATCCGAGATCCGGAATCAGTTGTAACTTGGGTTAGAGTTGGTTCAGCCAACCGTCCAGGTTTGAATCTGTGCCGGGTCTGCTTCGAACACACATGCTATTGCTACATGCCTATTGGTTGCAAATGGGAGTGAAAAATGTGATGCGGCAAAGACACTTGGTCCAAGCCTATACTACATAAACCTGGCCCACGTTCAACTGCAACTTGTGTCTGTAGGAAATCCGAGATCCGGAATCAGTTGTAACTTGGGTTAGAGTTGGTTCAGCCAACCGTCCAGGTTTGAATCTGGGCCGGGTCTGCTTCGAACACACATTCTATTGCTACACGCCTATTGGTTGCAAATGGGAGTGAAAAATGTGATGCGGGAAAGACACTTGGTCCAAGCCTATACTACATAAACCTGGTCCACGTTCAGCTGCAACTTGGGTCTGTAGGAAATCCGAGATCCGGAATCAGTTGTAACTTGGGTTAGAGTTGGTTCAGCCAACCGTCCAGGTTTGAATCTGGGCCGGGTCTGCTTCGAACACACATGCTATTGCTACACGCCTATTGGTTGCAAATGGGAGTGAAAAATGTGATGCGGGAAAGACACTTGGTCCAAGCCTATACTACATAAACCTGGTCCACGTTCAGCTGCAACTTGGGTCTGTAGGAAATCCGAGATCCGGAATCAGTTGTAACTTGGGTTAGAGTTGGTTCAGCCAACCGTCCAGGTTTGAATCTGGGCCGGGTCTGCTTTGAACACACATGCTATTGCTACACGCCTATTGGTTGCAAATGGGAGTGAAAAATGTGATGCGGGAAAGACACTTGGTCCAAGCCTATACTACATAAACCTGGCCCACGTTCAGCTGCAACTTGTGTCTGTAGGAAATCCGAGATCCGGAATCAGTTGTAACTTGGGTTAGAGTTGGTTCAGCCAACTGTCCAGGTTTGAATCTGGGCCGGGTCTGCTTCGAACACACATGCTATTGCTACACGCCTATTGGTTGCAAATGGGAGTGAAAAATGTGATGCGGGAAAGACACTTGGTCCAAGCCTATACTACATAAACCTGGTACACGTTCAGCTGCAACTTGGGTCTGTAGGAAATCTGAGATCCGGAATCAGTTGTAACTTGGGTTAGAGTTGGTTCAGCCAACCGTCCAGGTTTGAATCTGGGCCGGGTCTGCTTCGAACACACATGCTATTGCTACACGCCTATTGGTTGCAAATGGGAGTGAAAAATGTGATGCGGGAAAGACACTTGGTCCAAGCCTATACTACATAAACCTGGCCCACGTTCAGCTGCAACTTGGGTCTGTAGGAAATCCGAGATCCGGAATCAGTTGTAACTTGGGTTAGAGTTGGTTCAGCCAACCGTCCAGGTTTGAATCTGTGCCGGGTCTGCTTCGAACACACATGCTATTGCTACACGCCTATTGGTTGCAAATGGGAGTGAAAAATGTGATGCGGGAAAGACACTTGGTCCAAGCCTATACTACATAAACCTGGCCCACGTTCAGCTGCAACTTGTGTCTGTAGGAAATCCGAGATCCGGAATCAGTTGTAACTTGGGTTAGAGTTGGTTCAGCCAACCGTCCAGGTTTGAATCTGGGCCGGGTCTGCTTCGAACACACATGCTATTGCTACACGCCTATTGGTTGCAAATGGGAGTGAAAAATGTGATGCGGGAAAGACACTTGGTCCAAGCCTATACTACATAAACCTGGCCCACGTTCAGCTGCAACTTGGGTCTGTAGGAAATCCGAGATCCGGAATCAGTTGTAACTTGGGTTAGAGTTGGTTCAGCCAACCGTCCAGGTTTGAATCTGTGCCGGGTCTGCTTCGAACACACATGCTATTGCTACACGCCTATTGGTTGCAAATGGGAGTGAAAAATGTGATGCGGGAAAGACACTTGGTCCGAGCCTATACTACATAAACCTGGCCCACGTTCAGCTGCAACTTGTGTCTGTAGGAAATCCGAGATCCGGAATCAGTTGTAACTTGGGTTAGAGTTGGTTCAGCCAACCGTCCAGGTTTGAATCTGTGCCGGGTCTGCTTCGAACACACATGCTATTGCTACACGCCTATTGGTTGCAAATGGGAGTGAAAAATGTGATGCGGGAAAGACACTTGGTCCAAGCCTATACTACATAAACCTGGCCCACGTTCAGCTGCAACTTGGGTCTGTAGGAAATCCGAGATCCGGAATCAGTTGTAACTTGGGTTAGAGTTGGTTCAGCCAACCGTCCAGGTTTGAATCTGTGCCGGGTCTGCTTCGAACACACATGCTATTGCTACACGCCTATTGGTTGCAAATGGGAGTGAAAAATGTGATGCGGGAAAGACACTTGGTCCAAGCCTATACTACATAAACCTGGCCCACGTTCAGCTGCAACTTGTGTCTGTAGGAAATCCGAGATCCGGAATCAGTTGTAACTTGGGTTAGAGTTGGTTCAGCCAACCGTCCAGGTTTGAATCTGGGCCGGGTCTGCTTCGAACACACATGCTATTGCTACACGCCTATTGGTTGCAAATGGGAGTGAAAAATGTGATGCGGGAAAGACACTTGGTCCAAGCCTATACTACATAAACCTGGCCCACGTTCAGCTGCAACTTGTGTCTGTAGGAAATCCGAGATCCGGAATCAGTTGTAACTTGGGTTAGAGTTGGTTCAGCCAACCGTCCAGGTTTGAATCTGGGCCGGGTCTGCTTCGAACACACATGCTATTGCTACACGCCTATTGGTTGCAAATGGGAGTGAAAAATGTGATGCGGGAAAGACACTTGGTCCAATCCTATACTACATAAACCTGGCCCACGTTCAGCTGCAACTTGGGTCTGTAGGAAATCCGAGATCCGGAATCAGTTGTAACTTGGGTTAGAGTTGGTTCAGCCAACCGTCCAGGTTTGAATCTGTGCCGGGTCTGCGTCGAACACACATGCTATTGCTACACGCCTATTGGTTGCAAATGGGAGTGAAAAATGTGATGCGGGAAAGACACTTGGTCCAAGCCTATACTACATAAACCTGGCCCACGTTCAGCTGCAACTTGTGTCTGTAGGAAATCCGAGATCCGGAATCAGTTGTAACTTGGGTTAGAGTTGGTTCAGCCAACCGTCCAGGTTTGAATCTGGGCCGGGTCTGCTTCGAACACACATGCTATTGCTACACGCCTATTGGTTGCAAATGGGAGTGAAAAATGTGATGCGGGAAAGACACTTGGTCCAAGCCTATACTACATAAACCTGGCCCACGTTCAGCTGCAACTTGTGTCTGTAGGAAATCCGAGATCCGGAATCAGTTGTAACTTGGGTTAGAGTTGGTTCAGGCAACTGTCCAGGTTTGAATCTGGGCCGGGTCTGCTTCGAACACACATGCTATTGCTACACGCCTATTGGTTACAAATGGGAGTGAAAAATGTGATGCGGGAAAGACACTTGGTCCAAGCCTATACTACATAAACCTGGTCCACGTTCAGCTGCAACTTGGGTCTGTAGGAAATCTGAGATCCGGAATCAGTTGTAACTTGGGTTAGAGTTGGTTCAGCCAACCGTCCAGGTTTGAATCTGGGCCGGGTCTGCTTCGAACACACATGCTATTGCTACACGCCTATTGGTTGCAAATGGGAGTGAAAAATGTGATGCGGGAAAGACACTTGGTCCAAGCCTATACTACATAAACCTGGCCCACGTTCAGCTGCAACTTGGGTCTGTAGGAAATCCGAGATCCGGAATCAGTTGTAACTTGGGTTAGAGTTGGTTCAGCCAACCGTCCAGGTTTGAATCTGTGCCGGGTCTGCTTCGAACACACATGCTATTGCTACACGCCTATTGGTTGCAAATGGGAGTGAAAAATGTGATGCGGGAAAGACACTTGGTCCAAGCCTATACTACATAAACCTGGCCCACGTTCAGCTGCAACTTGTGTCTGTAGGAAATCCGAGATCCGGAATCAGTTGTAACTTGGGTTAGAGTTGGTTCAGCCAACCGTCCAGGTTTGAATCTGGGCCGGGTCTGCTTCGAACACACATGCTATTGCTACACGCCTATTGGTTGCAAATGGGAGTGAAAAATGTGATGCGGGAAAGACACTTGGTCCAAGCCTATACTACATAAACCTGGCCCACGTTCAGCTGCAACTTGGGTCTGTAGGAAATCCGAGATCCGGAATCAGTTGTAACTTGGGTTAGAGTTGGTTCAGCCAACCGTCCAGGTTTGAATCTGTGCCGGGTCTGCTTCGAACACACATGCTATTGCTACACGCCTATTGGTTGCAAATGGGAGTGAAAAATGTCATGCGGGAAAGACACTTCGTCCGAGCCTATACTACATAAACCTGGCCCACGTTCAGCTGCAACTTGTGTCTGTAGGAAATCCGAGATCCGGAATCAGTTGTAACTTGGGTTAGAGTTGGTTCAGCCAACCGTCCAGGTTTGAATCTGTGCCGGGTCTGCTTCGAACACACATGCTATTGCTACACGCCTATTGGTTGCAAATGGGAGTGAAAAATGTGATGCGGGAAAGACACTTGGTCCAAGCCTATACTACATAAACCTGGCCCACGTTCAGCTGCAACTTGGGTCTGTAGGAAATCCGAGATCCGGAATCAGTTGTAACTTGGGTTAGAGTTGGTTCAGCCAACCGTCCAGGTTTGAATCTGTGCCGGGTCTGCTTCGAACACACATGCTATTGCTACACGCCTATTGGTTGCAAATGGGAGTGAAAAATGTGATGCGGGAAAGACACTTGGTCCAAGCCTATACTACATAAACCTGGCCCACGTTCAGCTGCAACTTGTGTCTGTAGGAAATCCGAGATCCGGAATCAGTTGTAACTTGGGTTAGAGTTGGTTCAGCCAACCGTCCAGGTTTGAATCTGGGCCGGGTCTGCTTCGAACACACATGCTATTGCTACACGCCTATTGGTTGCAAATGGGAGTGAAAAATGTGATGCGGGAAAGACACTTGGTCCAAGCCTATACTACATAAACCTGGCCCACGTTCAGCTGCAACTTGTGTCTGTAGGAAATCCGAGATCCGGAATCAGTTGTAACTTGGGTTAGAGTTGGTTCAGCCAACCGTCCAGGTTTGAATCTGGGCCGGGTCTGCTTCGAACACACATGCTATTGCTACACGCCTATTGGTTGCAAATGGGAGTGAAAAATGTGATGCGGGAAAGACACTTGGTCCAAGCCTATACTACATAAACCTGGCCCACGTTCAGCTGCAACTTGGGTCTGTAGGAAATCCGAGATCCGGAATCAGTTGTAACTTGGGTTAGAGTTGGTTCAGCCAACCGTCCAGGTTTGAATCTGTGCCGGGTCTGCTTCGAACACACATGCTATTGCTACACGCCTATTGGTTGCAAATGGGAGTGAAAAATGTGATGCGGGAAAGACACTTGGTCCAAGCCTATACTACATAAACCTGGCCCACGTTCAGCTGCAACTTGTGTCTGTAGGAAATCCGAGATCCGGAATCAGTTGTAACTTGGGTTAGAGTTGGTTCAGCCAACCGTCCAGGTTTGAATCTGGGCCGGGTCTGCTTCGAACACACATGCTATTGCTACACGCCTATTGGTTGCAAATGGGAGTGAAAAATGTGATGCGGGAAAGACACTTGGTCCAAGCCTATACTACATAAACCTGGCCCACGTTCAGCTGCAACTTGTGTCTGTAGGAAATCCGAGATCCGGAATCAGTTCTAACTTGGGTTAGAGTTGGTTCAGGCAACTGTCCAGGTTTGAATCTGGGCCGGGTCTGCTTCGAACACACATGCTATTGCTACACGCCTATTGGTTACAAATGGGAGTGAAAAATGTGATGCGGGAAAGACACTTGGTCCAAGCCTATACTACATAAACCTGGTCCACGTTCAGCTGCAACTTGGGTCTGTAGGAAATCGGAGATCCGGAATCAGTTGTAACTTGGGTTAGAGTTGGTTCAGCCAACCGTCCAGGTTTGAATCTGGGCCGGGTCTGCTTCGAACACACATGCTATTGCTACACGCCTATTGGTTGCAAATGGGAGTGAAAAATGTGATGCGGGAAAGACACTTGGTCCAAGCCTATACTACATAAACCTGGCCCACGTTCAGCTGCAACTTGTGTCTGTAGGAAATCCGAGATCCGGAATCAGTTGTAACTTGGGTTAGAGTTGGTTCAGCCAACTGTCCAGGTTTGAATCTGGGCCGGGTCTGCTTCGAACAAACATGCTATTGCTACACGCCTATTGGTTGCAAGTGGGAGTGAAAAATGTGATGCGGGAAAGACACTTGGTCCAAGCCTATACTACATAAACCTGGCCCACGTTCAGCTGCAACTTGGGTCTGTAGGAAATCCGAGATCCGGAATCAGTTGTAACTTGGGTTAGAGTTGGTTCAGCCAACCGTCCAGGTTTGAATCTGGGCCGGGTCTGCTTCGAACACACATGCTATTGCTACACGCCTATTGGTTGCAAATGGGAGTGAAAAATGTGATGCGGGAAAGACACTTGGTCCAAGCCTATACTACATAAACCTGGCCCACGTTCAGCTGCAACTTGTGTCTGTAGGAAATCCGAGATCCGGAATCAGTTGTAACTTGGGTTAGAGTTGGTTCAGGCAACTGTCCAGGTTTGAATCTGGGCCGGGTCTGCTTCGAACACACATGCTATTGCTACACGCCTATTGGTTACAAATGGGAGTGAAAAATGTGTTGCGGGAAAGACACTTGGTCCAAGCCTATACTACATAAACCTGGTCCACGTTCAGCTGCAACTTGGGTCTGTAGGAAATCTGAGATCCGGAATCAGTTGTAACTTGGGTTAGAGTTGGTTCAGCCAACCGTCCAGGTTTGAATCTGGGCCGGGTCTGCTTCGAACACACATGCTATTGCTACACGCCTATTGGTTGCAAATGGGAGTGAAAAATGTGATGCGGGAAAGACACTTGGTCCAAGCCTATACTACATAAGCCTGGTACACGTTCAGCTGCAACTTGGGTCTGTAGGAAATCTGAGATCCGGAATCAGTTGTAACTTGGGTTAGAGTTGGTTCAGCCAACCGTCCAGGTTTGAATCTGGGCCGGGTCTGCTTCGAACACACATGCTATTGCTACACGCCTATTGGTTGCAAATGGGAGTGAAAAATGTGATGCGGGAAAGACACTTGGTCCAAGCCTATACTACATAAACCTGGCCCACGTTCAGCTGCAACTTGGGTCTGTAGGAAATCCGAGATCCGGAATCAGTTGTAACTTGGGTTAGAGTTGGTTCAGCCAACCGTCCAGGTTTGAATCTGTGCCGGGTCTGCTTCGAACACACATGCTATTGCTACACGCCTATTGGTTGCAAATGGGAGTGAAAAATGTGATGCGGGAAAGACACTTGGTCCAAGCCTATACTACATAAACCTGGCCCACGTTCAGCTGCAACTTGTGTCTGTAGGAAATCCGAGATCCGGAATCAGTTGTAACTTGGGTTAGAGTTGGTTCAGCCAACCGTCCAGGTTTGAATCTGGGCCGGGTCTGCTTCGAACACACATGCTATTGCTACACGCCTATTGGTTGCAAATGGGAGTGAAAAATGTGATGCGGGAAAGACACTTGGTCCAAGCCTATACTACATAAACCTGGCCCACGTTCAGCTGCAACTTGGGTCTGTAGGAAATCCGAGATCCGGAATCAGTTGTAACTTGGGTTAGAGTTGGTTCAGCCAACCGTCCAGGTTTGAATCTGGGCCGGGTCTGCTACGAACACACATGCTATTGCTACACGCCTATTGGTTGCAAATGGGAGTGAAAAATGTGATGCGGGAAAGACACTTGGTCCAAGCCTATACTACATAAACCTGGCCCACGTTCAGCTGCAACTTGTGTCTGTAGGAAATCCGAGATCCGGAATCAGTTGTAACTTGGGTTAGAGTTGGTTCAGCCAACCGTCCAGGTTTGAATCTGGGCCGGGTCTGCTTCGAACACACATGCTATTGCTACACGCCTATTGGTTACAAATGGGAGTGAAAAATGTGATGCGGGAAAGACACTTGGTCCAAGCCTATACTACATAAACCTGGTCCACGTTCAGCTGCAACTTGGGTCTGTAGGAAATCTGAGATCCGGAATCAGTTGTAACTTGGGTTAGAGTTGGTTCAGCCAACCGTCCAGGTTTGAATCTGGGCCGGGTCTGCTTCGAACACACATGCTATTGCTACACGCCTATTGGTTGCAAATGGGAGTGAAAAATGTGATGCGGGAAAGACACTTGGTCCAAGCCTATACTACATAAACCTGGCCCACGTTCAGCTGCAACTTGGGTCTGTAGGAAATCCGAGATCCGGAATCAGTTGTAACTTGGGTTTGAGTTGGTTCAGCCAACCGTCCAGGTTTGAATCTGGGCCGGGTCTGCTTCGAACACACATGCTATTGCTACACGCCTATTGGTTGCAAATGGGAGTGAAAAATGTGATGCGGGAAAGACACTTGGTCCAAGCCTATACTACATAAACCTGGCCCACGTTCAGCTGCAACTTGTGTCTGTAGGAAATCCGAGATCCGGAATCAGTTGTAACTTGGGTTAGAGTTGGTTCAGCCAACTGTCCAGGTTTGAATCTGGGCCGGGTCTGCTTCGAACACACATGCTATTGCTACACGCCTATTGGTTACAAATGGGAGTGAAAAATGTGATGCGGGAAAGACACTTGGTCCAAGCCTATACTACATAAACCTGGTCCACGTTCAGCTGCAACTTGGGTCTGTAGGAAATCGGAGATCCGGAATCAGTTGTAACTTGGGTTAGAGTTGGTTCAGCCAACCGTCCAGGTTTGAATCTGGGCCGGGTCTGCTTCGAACACACATGCTATTGCTACACGCCTATTGGTTGCAAATGGGAGTGAAAAATGTGATGCGGGAAGGACACTTGGTCCAAGCCTATACTACATAAACCTGGCCCACGTTCAGCTGCAACTTGTGTCTGTAGGAAATCCGAGATCCGGAATCAGTTGTAACTTGGGTTAGAGTTGGTTCAGCCAACTGTCCAGGTTTGAATCTGGGCCGGGTCTGCTTCGATCACACATGCTATTGCTACACGCCTATTGGTTGCAAATGGGAGTGAAAAATGTGATGCGGGAAAGACACTTGGTCCAAGCCTATACTACATAAACCTGGCCCACGTTCAGCTGCAACTTGGGTCTGTAGGAAATCCGAGATCCGGAATCAGTTGTAACTTGGGTTAGAGTTGGTTCAGCCAACCGTCCAGGTTTGAATCTGGGCCGGGTCTGCTTCGAACACACATGCTATTGCTACACGCCTATTGGTTGCAAATGGGAGTGAAAAATGTGATGCGGGAAAGACACTTGGTCCAAGCCTATACTACATAAACCTGGCCCACGTTCAGCTGCAACTTGTGTCTGTAGGAAATCCGAGATCCGGAATCAGTTGTAACTTGGGTTAGAGTTGGTTCAGGCAACTGTCCAGGTTTGAATCTGGGCCGGGTCTGCTTCGAACACACATGCTATTGCTACACGCCTATTGGTTACAAATGGGAGTGAAAAATGTGATGCGGGAAAGACACTTGGTCCAAGCCTATACTACATAAACCTGGTCCACGTTCAGCTGCAACTTGGGTCTGTAGGAAATCTGAGATCCGGAATCAGTTGTAACTTGGGTTAGAGTTGGTTCAGCCAACCGTCCAGGTTTGAATCTGGGCCGGGTCTGCTTCGAACACACATGCTATTGCTACACGCCTATTGGTTGCAAATGGGAGTGAAAAATGTGATGCGGGAAAGACACTTGGTCCAAGCCTATACTACATAAACCTGGCCCACGTTCAGCTGCAACTTGTGTCTGTAGGAAATCCGAGATCCGGAATCAGTTGTAACTTGGGTTAGAGTTGCTTCAGCCAACTGTCCAGGTTTGAATCTGGGCCGGGTCTGCTTCGAACACACATGCTATTGCTACACGCCTATTGGTTGCAAATGGGAGTGAAAAATGTGATGCGGGAAAGACACTTGGTCCAAGCCTATACTACATAAACCTGGTACACGTTCAGCTGCAACTTGGGTCTGTAGGAAATCTGAGATCCGGAATCAGTTGTAACTTGGGTTAGAGTTGGTTCAGCCAACCGTCCAGGTTTGAATCTGGGCCGGGTCTGCTTCGAACACACATGCTATTGCTACACGCCTATTGGTTGCAAATGGGAGTGAAAAATGTGATGCGGGAAAGACACTTGGTCCAAGCCTATACTACATAAACCTGGCCCACGTTCAGCTGCAACTTGGGTCTGTAGGAAATCCGAGATCCGGAATCAGTTGTAACTTGGGTTAGAGTTGGTTCAGCCAACCGTCCAGGTTTGAATCTGTGCCGGGTCTGCTTCGAACACACATGCTATTGCTACACGCCTATTGGTTGCAAATGGGAGTGAAAAATGTGATGCGGGAAAGACACTTGGTCCAAGCCTATACTACATAAACCTGGCCCACGTTCAGCTGCAACTTGGGTCTGTAGGAAATCCGAGATCCGGAATCAGTTGTAACTTGGGTTAGAGTTGGTTCAGCCAACCGTCCAGGTTTGAATCTGGGCCGGGTCTGCTTCGAACACACATGCTATTGCTACACGCCTATTGGTTGCAAATGGGAGTGAAAAATGTGATGCGGGAAAGACACTTGGTCCAAGCCTATACTACATAAACCTGGCCCACGTTCAGCTGCAACTTGTGTCTGTAGGAAATCCGAGATCCGGAATCAGTTGTAATTTGGGTTAGATTTGGTTCAGCCAACCGTCCAGGTTTGAATCTGGGCCGGGTCTGCTTCGAACACACATGCTATTGCTACACGCCTATTGGTTGCAAATGGGAGTGAAAAATGTGATGCGGGAAAGACACTTGGTCCAAGCCTATACTACATAAACCTGGCCCACGTTCAGCTGCAACTTGGGTCTGTAGGAAATCCGAGATCCGGAATCAGTTGTAACTTGGGTTAGAGTTGGTTCAGCCAACCGTCCAGGTTTGAATCTGGGCCGGGTCTGCTTCGAACACACATGCTATTGCTACACGCCTATTGGTTGCAAATGGGAGTGAAAAATGTGATGCGGGAAAGACACTTGGTCCAAGCCTATACTACATAAACCTGGCCCACGTTCAGCTGCAACTTGTGTCTGTAGGAAATCCGAGATCCGGAATCAGTTGTAACTTGGGTTAGAGTTGGTTCAGGCAACTGTCCAGGTTTGAATCTGGGCCGGGTCTGCTTCGAACACACATGCTATTGCTACACGCCTATTGGTTACAAATGGGAGTGAAAAATGTGATGCGGGAAAGACACTTGGTCCAAGCCTATACTACATAAACCTGGTCCACGTTCAGCTGCAACTTGGGTCTGTAGGAAATCTGAGATCCGGAATCAGTTGTAACTTGGGTTAGAGTTGGTTCAGCC
The DNA here is from genome assembly GCF_055504915.1 of Nelumbo nucifera. Lineage (NCBI taxonomy): Eukaryota > Viridiplantae > Streptophyta > Magnoliopsida > Proteales > Nelumbonaceae > Nelumbo > Nelumbo nucifera. The sequence continues at coordinate 45,645,842 of NC_142649.1, read as the reverse complement.
AACCGTCCAGGTTTGAATCTGGGCCGGGTCTGCTTCGAACACACATGCTATTGCTACACGCCTATTGGTTGCAAATGGGAGTGAAAAATGTGATGCGGGAAAGACACTTGGTCCAAGCCTATACTACATAAACCTGGTACACGTTCAGCTGCAACTTGGGTCTGTAGGAAATCTGAGATCCGGAATCAGTTGTAACTTGGGTTAGAGTTGGTTCAGCCAACCGTCCAGGTTTGAATCTGGGCCGGGTCTGCTTCGAACACACATGCTATTGCTACACGCCTATTGGTTGCAAATGGGAGTGAAAAATGTGATGCGGGAAAGACACTTGGTCCAAGCCTATACTACATAAACCTGGCCCACGTTCAACTGCAACTTGGGTCTGTAGGAAATCCGAGATCCGGAATCAGTTGTAACTTGGGTTAGAGTTGGTTCAGCCAACCGTCCAGGTTTGAATCTGGGCCGGGTCTGCTTCGAACACACATGCTATTGCTACACGCCTATTGGTTGCAAATGGGAGTGAAAAATGTGATGCGGGAAAGACACTTGGTCCAAGCCTATACTACATAAACCTGGCCCACGTTCAGCTGCAACTTGTGTCTGTAGGAAATCCGAGATCCGGAATCAGTTGTAACTTGGGTTGGAGTTGGTTCAGCCAACTGTCCAGGTTTGAATCTGGGCCGGGTCTGCTTCGAACACACATGCTATTGCTACACGCCTATTGGTTGCAAATGGGAGTGAAAAATGTGATGCGGGAAAGACACTTGGTCCAACCCTATACTACATAAACCTGGTCCACGTTCAGCTGCAACTTGGGTCTGTAGGAAATCCGAGATCCGGAATCAGTTGTAACTTGGGTTAGAGTTGGTTCAGCCAACCGTCCAGGTTTGAATCTGGGCCGGGTCTGCTTCGAACACACATGCTATTGCTACACGCCTATTGGTTGCAAATGGGAGTGAAAAATGTGATGCGGGAAAGACACTTGGTCCAAGCCTATACTACATAAACCTGGCCCACGTTCAGATGCAACTTGGGTCTGTAGGAAATCCAAGATCCGGAATCAGTTGTAACTTGGGTTAGAGTTGGTTCAGCCAACCGTCCAGGTTTGAATCTGTGCCGGGTCTGCTTCGAACACACATGCTATTGCTACACGCCTATTGGTTGCAAATGGGAGTGAAAAATGTGATGCGGGAAAGACACTTGGTCCAAGCCTATACTACATAAACCTGGCCCACGTTCAACTGCAACTTGTGTCTGTAGGAAATCCGAGATCCGGAATCAGTTGTAACTTGGGTTAGAGTTGGTTCAGCCAACCGTCCAGGTTTGAATCTGGGCCGGGTCTGCTTCGAACACACATGCTATTGCTACACGCCTATTGGTTGCAAATGGGAGTGAAAAATGTGATGCGGGAAAGACACTTGGTCCAAGCCTATACTACATAAACCTGGTCCACGTTCAGCTGCAACTTGGGTCTGTAGGAAATCCGAGATCCAGAATCAGTTGTAACTTGGGTTAGAGTTGGTTCAGCCAACCGTCCAGGTTTGAATCTGGGCCGGGTCTGCTTCGAACACACATGCTATTGCTACATGCCTATTGGTTGCAAATGGGAGTGAAAAATGTGATGCGGGAAAGACACTTGGTCCAAGCCTATACTACATAAACCTGGCCCACGTTCAGCTGCAACTTGGGTCTGTAGGAAATCCGAGATCCGGAATCAGTTGTAACTTGGGTTAGAGTTGGTTCAGCCAACCGTCCAGGTTTGAATCTGGGCCGGGTCTGCTTCGAACACACATGCTATTGCTACACGCCTATTGGTTGCAAATGGGAGTGAAAAATGTGATGCGGGAAAGACACTTGGTCCAAGCCTATACTACATAAACCTGGCCCACGTTCAGCTGCAACTTGTGTCTGTAGGAAATCCGAGATCCGGAATCAGTTGTAACTTGGGTTAGAGTTGGTTCAGGCAACTGTCCAGGTTTGAATCTGGGCCGGGTCTGCTTCGAACACACATGCTATTGCTACACGCCTATTGGTTACAAATGGGAGTGAAAAATGTGATGCGGGAAAGACACTTGGTCCAAGCCTATACTACATAAACCTGGTCCACGTTCAGCTGCAACTTGGGTCTGTAGGAAATCTGAGATCCGGAATCAGTTGTAACTTGGGTTAGAGTTGGTTCAGCCAACCGTCCAGGTTTGAATCTGGGCCGGGTCTGCTTCGAACACACATGCTATTGCTACACGCCTATTGGTTGCAAATGGGAGTGGAAAATGTGATGCGGGAAAGACACTTGGTCCAAGCCTATACTACATAAACCTGGCCCACGTTCAGCTGCAACTTGTGTCTGTAGGAAATCCGAGATCCGGAATCAGTTGTAACTTGGGTTAGAGTTGGTTCAGCCAACTGTCCAGGTTTGAATCTGGGCCGGGTCTGCTTCGAACACACATGCTATTGCTACACGCCTATTGGATGCAAATGGGAGTGAAAAATGTGATGCGGGAAAGACACTTGGTCCAAGCCTATACTACATAAACCTGGTACACGTTCAGCTGCAACTTGGGTCTGTAGGAAATCTGAGATCCGGAATCAGTTGTAACTTGGGTTAGAGTTGGTTCAGCCAACCGTCCAGGTTTGAATCTGGGCCGGGTCTGCTTCGAACACACATGCTATTGCTACACGCCTATTGGTTGCAAATGGGAGTGAAAAATGTGATGCGGGAAAGACACTTGGTCCAAGCCTATACTACATAAACCTGGCCCACGTTCAGCTGCAACTTGGGTCTGTAGGAAATCCGAGATCCGGAATCAGTTGTAACTTGGGTTAGATTTGGTTCAGCCAACCGTCCAGGTTTGAATCTGTGCCGGGTCTGCTTCGAACACACATGCTATTGCTACACGCCTATTGGTTGCAAATGGGAGTGAAAAATGTGATGCGGGAAAGACACTTGGTCCAAGCCTATACTACATAAACCTGGCCCACGTTCAGCTGCAACTTGTGTCTGTAGGAAATCCGAGATCCGGAATCAGTTGTAATTTGGGTTAGATTTGGTTCAGCCAACTGTCCAGGTTTGAATCTGGGCCGGGTCTGCTTCGAACACACATGCTATTGCTACACGCCTATTGGTTGCAAATGGGAGTGAAAAATGTGATGCGGGAAAGACACTTGGTCCAAGCCTATACTACATAAACCTGGCCCACGTTCAGCTGCAACTTGGGTCTGTAGGAAATCCGAGATCCGGAATCAGTTGTAACTTGGGTTAGAGTTGGTTCAGCCAACCGTCCAGGTTTGAATCTGGGCCGGGTCTGCTTCGAACACACATGCTATTGCTACACGCCTATTGGTTGCAAATGGGAGTGAAAAATGTCATGCGGGAAAGACACTTGGTCCAAGCCTATACTACATAAACCTGGCCCACGTTCAGCTGCAACTTGTGTCTGTAGGAAATCCGAGATCCGGAATCAGTTGTAACTTGGGTTAGAGTTGGTTCAGGCAACTGTCCAGGTTTGAATCTGGGCCGGGTCTGCTTCGAACACACATGCTATTGCTACACGCCTATTGGTTACAAATGGGAGTGAAAAATGTGATGCGGGAAAGACACTTGGTCCAAGCCTATACTACATAAACCTGGTCCACGTTCAGCTGCAACTTGGGTCTGTAGGAAATCTGAGATCCGGAATCAGTTGTAACTTGGGTTAGAGTTGGTTCAGCCAACCGTCCAGGTTTGAATCTGGGCCGGGTCTGCTTCGAACACACATGCTATTGCTACACGCCTATTGGTTGCAAATGGGAGTGAAAAATGTGATGCGGGAAAGACACTTGGTCCAAGCCTATACTACATAAACCTGGTACACGTTCAGCTGCAACTTGGGTCTGTAGGAAATCTGAGATCCGGAATCAGTTGTAACTTGGGTAAGAGTTGGTTCAGCCAACCGTCCAGGTTTGAATCTGGGCCGGGTCTGCTTCGAACACACATGCTATTGCTACACGCCTATTGGTTGCAAATGGGAGTGAAAAATGTGATGCGGGAAAGACACTTGGTCCAAGCCTATACTACATAAACCTGGTCCACGTTCAGCTGCAACTTGGGTCTGTAGGAAATCCGAGATCCGGAATCAGTTGTAACTTGGGTTAGAGTTGGTTCAGCCAACCGTCCAGGTTTGAATCTGGGCCGGGTCTGCTTCGAACACACATGCTATTGCTACACGCCTATTGGTTGCAAATGGGAGTGAAAAATGTGATGCGGGAAAGACACTTGGTCCAAGCCTATACTACATAAACCTGGCCCACGTTCAGCTGCAACTTGTGTCTGTAGGAAATCCGAGATCCGGAATCAGTTGTAACTTGGGTTGGAGTTGGTTCAGCCAACTGTCCAGGTTTGAATCTGGGCCGGGTCTGCTTCGAACACACATGCTATTGCTACACGCCTATTGGTTGCAAATGGGAGTGAAAAATGTGATGCGGGAAAGACACTTGGTCCAACCCTATACTACATAAACCTGGTCCACGTTCAGCTGCAACTTGGGTCTGTAGGAAATCCGAGATCCGGAATCAGTTGTAACTTGGGTTAGAGTTGGTTCAGCCAACCGTCCCGGTTTGAATCTGGGCCGGGTCTGCTTCGAACACACATGCTATTGCTACACGCCTATTGGTTGCAAATGGGAGTGAAAAATGTGATGCGGGAAAGACACTTGGTCCAAGCCTATACTACATAAACCTGGCCCACGTTCAGATGCAACTTGGGTCTGTAGGAAATCCGAGATCCGGAATCAGTTGTAACTTGGGTTTGAGTTGGTTCAGCCAACCGTCCAGGTTTGAATCTGTGCCGGGTCTGCTTCGAACACACATGCTATTGCTACACGCCTATTGGTTGCAAATGGGAGTGAAAAATGTGATGCGGGAAAGACACTTGGTCCAAGCCTATACTACATAAACCTGGCCCACGTTCAGATGCAACTTGGGTCTGTAGGAAATCCGAGATCCGGAATCAGTTGTAACTTGGGTTAGAGTTGGTTCAGCCAACCGTCCAGGTTTGAATCTGTGCCGGGTCTGCTTCGAACACACATGCTATTGCTACACGCCTATTGGTTGCAAATGGGAGTGAAAAATGTGATGCGGGAAAGACACTTGGTCCAAGCCTATACTACATAAACCTGGCCCACGTTCAGATGCAACTTGGGTCTGTAGGAAATCCGAGATCCGGAATCAGTTGTAACTTGGGTTAGAGTTGGTTCAGCCAACCGTCCAGGTTTGAATCTGTGCCGGGTCTGCTTCGAACACACATGCTATTGCTACACGCCTATTGGTTGCAAATGGGAGTGAAAAATGTGATGCGGGAAAGACACTTGGTCCAAGCCTATACTACATAAACCTGGCCCACGTTCAACTGCAACTTGTGTCTGTAGGAAATCCGAGATCCGGAATCAGTTGTAACTTGGGTTAGAGTTGGTTCAGCCAACCGTCCAGGTTTGAATCTGGGCCGGGTCTGCTTCGAACACACATGCTATTGCTACACGCCTATTGGTTGCAAATGGGAGTGAAAAATGTGATGCGGGAAAGACACTTGGTCCAAGCCTATACTACATAAACCTGGCCCACGTTCAGCTGCAACTTGTGTCTGTAGGAAATCCGAGATCCGGAATCAGTTGTAACTTGGGTTGGAGTTGGTTCAGCCAACTGTCCAGGTTTGAATCTGGGCCGGGTCTGCTTCGAACACACATGCTATTGCTACACGCCTATTGGTTGCAAATGGGAGTGAAAAATGTGATGCGGGAAAGACACTTGGTCCAACCCTATACTACATAAACCTGGTCCACGTTCAGCTGCAACTTGGGTCTGTAGGAAATCCGAGATCCGGAATCAGTTGTAACTTGGGTTAGAGTTGGTTCAGCCAACCGTCCAGGTTTGAATCTGGGCCGGGTCTGCTTCGAACACACATGCTATTGCTACACGCCTATTGGTTGCAAATGGGAGTGAAAAATGTGATGCGGGAAAGACACTTGGTCCAAGCCTATACTACATAAACCTGGCCCACGTTCAGATGCAACTTGGGTCTGTAGGAAATCCGAGATCCGGAATCAGTTGTAACTTGGGTTAGAGTTGGTTCAGCCAACCGTCCAGGTTTGAATCTGTGCCGGGTCTGCTTCGAACACACATGCTATTGCTACACGCCTATTGGTTGCAAATGGGAGTGAAAAATGTGATGCGGGAAAGACACTTGGTCCAAGCCTATACTACATAAACCTGGCCCACGTTCAACTGCAACTTGTGTCTGTAGGAAATCCGAGATCCGGAATCAGTTGTAACTTGGGTTAGAGTTGGTTCAGCCAACCGTCCAGGTTTGAATCTGGGCCGGGTCTGCTTCGAACACACATGCTATTGCTACACGCCTATTGGTTGCAAATGGGAGTGAAAAATGTGATGCGGGAAAGACACTTGGTCCAAGCCTATACTACATAAACCTGGTCCACGTTCAGCTGCAACTTGGGTCTGTAGGAAATCCGAGATCCAGAATAAGTTGTAACTTGGGTTAGAGTTGGTTCAGCCAACCGTCCAGGTTTGAATCTGGGCCGGGTCTGCTTCGAACACACATGCTATTGCTACACGCCTATTGGTTGCAAATGGGAGTGAAAAATGTGATGCGGGAAAGACACTTGGTCCAAGCCTATACTACATAAACCTGGCCCACGTTCAGCTGCAACTTGGGTCTGTAGGAAATCCGAGATCCGGAATCAGTTGTAACTTGGGTTAGAGTTGGTTCAGCCAACCGTCCAGGTTTGAATCTGGGCCGGGTCTGCTTCGAACACACATGCTATTGCTACACGCCTATTGGTTGCAAATGGGAGTGAAAAATGTGATGCGGGAAAGACACTTGGTCCAAGCCTATACTACATAAACCTGGCCCACGTTCAGCTGCAACTTGTGTCTGTAGGAAATCCGAGATCCGGAATCAGTTGTAACTTGGGTTAGAGTTGGTTCAGGCAACTGTCCAGGTTTGAATCTGGGCCGGGTCTGCTTCGAACACACATGCTATTGCTACACGCCTATTGGTTACAAATGGGAGTGAAAAATGTGATGCGGGAAAGACACTTGGTCCAAGCCTATACTACATAAACCTGGTCCACGTTCAGCTGCAACTTGGGTCTGTAGGAAATCGGAGATCCGGAATCAGTTGTAACTTGGGTTAGAGTTGGTTCAGCCAACCGTCCAGGTTTGAATCTGGGCCGGGTCTGCTTCGAACACACATGCTATTGCTACACGCCTATTGGTTGCAAATGGGAGTGAAAAATGTGATGCGGGAAAGACACTTGGTCCAAGCCTATACTACATAAACCTGGCCCACGTTCAGCTGCAACTTGTGTCTGTAGGAAATCCGAGATCCGGAATCAGTTGTAACTTGGGTTAGAGTTGGTTCAGCCAACTGTCCAGGTTTGAATCTGGGCCGGGTCTGCTTCGAACACACATGCTATTGCTACACGCCTATTGGTTGCAAATGGGAGTGAAAAATGTGATGCGGGAAAGACACTTGGTCCAAGCCTATACTACATAAACCTGGCCCACGTTCAGCTGCAACTTGGGTCTGTAGGAAATCCGAGATCCGGAATCAGTTGTAACTTGGGTTAGAGTTGGTTCAGCCAACCGTCCAGGTTTGAATCTGGGCCGGGTCTGCTTCGAACACACATGCTATTGCTACACGCCTATTGGTTGCAAATGGGAGTGAAAAATGTGATGCGGGAAAGACACTTGGTCCAAGCCTATACTACATAAACCTGGCCCACGTTCAGCTGCAACTTGTGTCTGTAGGAAATCCGAGATCCGGAATCAGTTGTAACTTGGGTTAGAGTTGGTTCAGCCAACTGTCCAGGTTTGAATCTGGGCCGGGTCTGCTTCGAACACACATGCTATTGCTACACGCCTATTGGTTGCAAATGGGAGTGAAAAATGTGATGCGGGAAAGACACTTGGTCCAAGCCTATACTACATAAACCTGGTCCACGTTCAGCTGCAACTTGGGTCTGTAGGAAATCCGAGATCCGGAATCAGTTGTAACTTGGGTTAGAGTTGGTTCAGCCAACTGTCCAGGTTTGAATCTGGGCCGGGTCTGCTTCGAACACACATGCTATTGCTACACGCCTATTGGTTGCAAATGGGAGTGAAAAATGTGATGCGGGAAAGACACTTGGTCCAAGCCTATACTACATAAACCTGGTCCACGTTCAGCTGCAACTTGGGTCTGTAGGAAATCCGAGATCCGGAATCAGTTGTAACTTGGGTTAGAGTTGGTTCAGCCAACCGTCCAGGTTTGAATCTGGGCCGGGTCTGCTTCGAACACACATGCTATTGCTACACGCCTATTGGTTGCAAATGGGAGTGAAAAATGTGATGCGGGAAAGACACTTGGTCCAAGCCTATACTACATAAACCTGGCCCACGTTCAGCTGCAACTTGGGTCTGTAGGAAATCCGAGATCCGGAATCAGTTGTAACTTGGGTTAGAGTTGGTTCAGCCAACCGTCCAGGTTTGAATCTGTGCCGGGTCTGCTTCGAACACACATGCTATTGCTACACGCCTATTGGTTGCAAATGGGAGTGAAAAATGTGATGCGGGAAAGACACTTGGTCCAAGCCTATACTACATAAACCTGGCCCACGTTCAGCTGCAACTTGTGTCTGTAGGAAATCCGAGATCCGGAATCAGTTGTAACTTGGGTTAGAGTTGGTTCAGCCAACCGTCCAGGTTTGAATCTGGGCCGGGTCTGCTTCGAACACACATGCTATTGCTACACGCCTATTGGTTGCAAATGGGAGTGAAAAATGTGATGCGGGAAAGACACTTGGTCCAAGCCTATACTACATAAACCTGGTCCACGTTCAGCTGCAACTTGGGTCTGTAGGAAATCCGAGATCCGGAATCAGTTGTAACTTGGGTTAGAGTTGGTTCAGCCAACCGTCCAGGTTTGAATCTGGGCCGGGTCTGCTTCGAACACACATGCTATTGCTACACGCCTATTGGTTGCAAATGGGAGTGAAAAATGTGATGCGGGAAAGACACTTGGTCCAAGCCTATACTACATAAACCTGGCCCACGTTCAGCTGCAACTTGTGTCTGTAGGAAATCCGAGATCCGGAATCAGTTGTAACTTGGGTTAGAGTTGGTTCAGCCAACTGTCCAGGTTTGAATCTGGGCCGGGTCTGCTTCGAACACACATGCTATTGCTACACGCCTATTGGTTGCAAATGGGAGTGAAAAATGTGATGCGGGAAAGACACTTGGTCCAAGCCTATACTACATAAACCTGGCCCACGTTCAGCTGCAACTTGGGTCTGTAGGAAATCCGAGATCCGGAATCAGTTGTAACTTGGGTTAGAGTTGGTTCAGCCAACCGTCCAGGTTTGAATCTGGGCCGGGTCTGCTTCGAACACACATGCTATTGCTACACGCCTATTGGTTGCAAATGGGAGTGAAAAATGTGATGCGGGAAAGACACTTGGTCCAAGCCTATACTACATAAACCTGGTCCACGTTCAGCTGCAACTTGGGTCTGTAGGAAATCCGAGATCCGGAATCAGTTGTAACTTGGGTTAGAGTTGGTTCAGCCAACCGTCCAGGTTTGAATCTGGGCCGGGTCTGCTTCGAACACACATGCTATTGCTACACGCCTATTGGTTGCAAATGGGAGTGAAAAATGTGATGCGGGAAAGACACTTGGTCCAAGCCTATACTACATAAACCTGGCCCACGTTCAGCTGCAACTTGTGTCTGTAGGAAATCCGAGATCCGGAATCAGTTGTAACTTGGGTTAGAGTTGGTTCAGCCAACCGTCCAGGTTTGAATCTGGGCCGGGTCTGCTTCGAACACACATGCTATTGCTACACGCCTATTGGTTGCAAATGGGAGTGAAAAATGTGATGCGGGAAAGACACTTGGTCCAAGCCTATACTACATAAACCTGGCCCACGTTCAGCTGCAACTTGGGTCTGTAGGAAATCCGAGATCCGGAATCAGTTGTAACTTGGGTTAGAGTTGGTTCAGCCAACCGTCCAGGTTTGAATCTGTGCCGGGTCTGCTTCGAACACACATGCTATTGCTACACGCCTATTGGTTGCAAATGGGAGTGAAAAATGTGATGCGGGAAAGACACTTGGTCCAAGCCTATACTACATAAACCTGGCCCACGTTCAGCTGCAACTTGTGTCTGTAGGAAATCCGAGATCCGGAATCAGTTGTAACTTGGGTTAGAGTTGGTTCAGCCAACCGTCCAGGTTTGAATCTGGGCCGGGTCTGCTTCGAACACACATGCTATTGCTACACGCCTATTGGTTGCAAATGGGAGTGAAAAATGTGATGCGGGAAAGACACTTGGTCCAAGCCTATACTACATAAACCTGGCCCACGTTCAGCTGCAACTTGGGTCTGTAGGAAATCCGAGATCCGGAATCAGTTGTAACTTGGGTTAGAGTTGGTTCAGCCAACCGTCCAGGTTTGAATCTGTGCCGGGTCTGCTTCGAACACACATGCTATTGCTACACGCCTATTGGTTGCAAATGGGAGTGAAAAATGTGATGCGGGAAAGACACTTGGTCCAAGCCTATACTACATAAACCTGGCCCACGTTCAGATGCAACTTGGGTCTGTAGGAAATCCGAGATCCGGAATCAGTTGTAACTTGGGTTAGAGTTGGTTCAGCCAACCGTCCAGGTTTGAATCTGTGCCGGGTCTGCTTCGAACACACATGCTATTGCTACACGCCTATTGGTTGCAAATGGGAGTGAAAAATGTGATGCGGGAAAGACACTTGGTCCAAGCCTATACTACATAAACCTGGCCCACGTTCAGATGCAACTTGGGTCTGTAGGAAATCCGAGATCCGGAATCAGTTGTAACTTGGGTTAGAGTTGGTTCAGCCAACCGTCCAGGTTTGAATCTGTGCCGGGTCTGCTTCGAACACACATGCTATTGCTACACGCCTATTGGTTGCAAATGGGAGTGAAAAATGTGATGCGGGAAAGACACTTGGTCCAAGCCTATACTACATAAACCTGGCCCACGTTCAACTGCAACTTGTGTCTGTAGGAAATCCGAGATCCGGAATCAGTTGTAACTTGGGTTAGAGTTGGTTCAGCCAACCGTCCAGGTTTGAATCTGGGCCGGGTCTGCTTCGAACACACATGCTATTGCTACACGCCTATTGGTTGCAAATGGGAGTGAAAAATGTGATGCGGGAAAGACACTTGGTCCAAGCCTATACTACATAAACCTGGCCCACGTTCAGCTGCAACTTGTGTCTGTAGGAAATCCGAGATCCGGAATCAGTTGTAACTTGGGTTGGAGTTGGTTCAGCCAACTGTCCAGGTTTGAATCTGGGCCGGGTCTGCTTCGAACACACATGCTATTGCTACACGCCTATTGGTTGCAAATGGGAGTGAAAAATGTGATGCGGGAAAGACACTTGGTCCAACCCTATACTACATAAACCTGGTCCACGTTCAGCTGCAACTTGGGTCTGTAGGAAATCCGAGATCCGGAATCAGTTGTAACTTGGGTTAGAGTTGGTTCAGCCAACCGTCCAGGTTTGAATCTGGGCCGGGTCTGCTTCGAACACACATGCTATTGCTACACGCCTATTGGTTGCAAATGGGAGTGAAAAATGTGATGCGGGAAAGACACTTGGTCCAAGCCTATACTACATAAACCTGGCCCACGTTCAGATGCAACTTGGGTCTGTAGGAAATCCGAGATCCGGAATCAGTTGTAACTTGGGTTAGAGTTGGTTCAGCCAACCGTCCAGGTTTGAATCTGTGCCGGGTCTGCTTCGAACACACATGCTATTGCTACACGCCTATTGGTTGCAAATGGGAGTGAAAAATGTGATGCGGGAAAGACACTTGGTCCAAGCCTATACTACATAAACCTGGCCCACGTTCAACTGCAACTTGTGTCTGTAGGAAATCCGAGATCCGGAATCAGTTGTAACTTGGGTTAGAGTTGGTTCAGCCAACCGTCCAGGTTTGAATCTGGGCCGGGTCTGCTTCGAACACACATGCTATTGCTACACGCCTATTGGTTGCAAATGGGAGTGAAAAATGTGATGCGGGAAAGACACTTGGTCCAAGCCTATACTACATAAACCTGGTCCACGTTCAGCTGCAACTTGGGTCTGTAGGAAATCCGAGATCCAGAATAAGTTGTAACTTGGGTTAGAGTTGGTTCAGCCAACCGTCCAGGTTTGAATCTGGGCCGGGTCTGCTTCGAACACACATGCTATTGCTACACGCCTATTGGTTGCAAATGGGAGTGAAAAATGTGATGCGGGAAAGACACTTGGTCCAAGCCTATACTACATAAACCTGGCCCACGTTCAGCTGCAACTTGGGTCTGTAGGAAATCCGAGATCCGGAATCAGTTGTAACTTGGGTTAGAGTTGGTTCAGCCAACCGTCCAGGTTTGAATCTGGGCCGGGTCTGCTTCGAACACACATGCTATTGCTACACGCCTATTGGTTGCAAATGGGAGTGAAAAATGTGATGCGGGAAAGACACTTGGTCCAAGCCTATACTACATAAACCTGGCCCACGTTCAGCTGCAACTTGTGTCTGTAGGAAATCCGAGATCCGGAATCAGTTGTAACTTGGGTTAGAGTTGGTTCAGGCAACTGTCCAGGTTTGAATCTGGGCCGGGTCTGCTTCGAACACACATGCTATTGCTACACGCCTATTGGTTACAAATGGGAGTGAAAAATGTGATGCGGGAAAGACACTTGGTCCAAGCCTATACTACATAAACCTGGTCCACGTTCAGCTGCAACTTGGGTCTGTAGGAAATCGGAGATCCGGAATCAGTTGTAACTTGGGTTAGAGTTGGTTCAGCCAACCGTCCAGGTTTGAATCTGGGCCGGGTCTGCTTCGAACACACATGCTATTGCTACACGCCTATTGGTTGCAAATGGGAGTGAAAAATGTGATGCGGGAAAGACACTTGGTCCAAGCCTATACTACATAAACCTGGCCCACGTTCAGCTGCAACTTGTGTCTGTAGGAAATCCGAGATCCGGAATCAGTTGTAACTTGGGTTAGAGTTGGTTCAGCCAACTGTCCAGGTTTGAATCTGGGCCGGGTCTGCTTCGAACACACATGCTATTGCTACACGCCTATTGGTTGCAAATGGGAGTGAAAAATGTGATGCGGGAAAGACACTTGGTCCAAGCCTATACTACATAAACCTGGCCCACGTTCAGCTGCAACTTGGGTCTGTAGGAAATCCGAGATCCGGAATCAGTTGTAACTTGGGTTAGAGTTGGTTCAGCCAACCGTCCAGGTTTGAATCTGTGCCGGGTCTGCTTCGAACACACATGCTATTGCTACACGCCTATTGGTTGCAAATGGGAGTGAAAAATGTGATGCGGGAAAGACACTTGGTCCAAGCCTATACTACATAAACCTGGCCCACGTTCAGCTGCAACTTGTGTCTGTAGGAAATCCGAGATCCGGAATCAGTTGTAACTTGGGTTAGAGTTGGTTCAGGCAACTGTCCAGGTTTGAATCTGGGCCGGGTCTGCTTCGAAAACACATGCTATTGCTACACGCCTATTGGTTACAAATGGGAGTGAAAAATGTGATGCGGGAAAGACACTTGGTCCAAGCCTATACTACATAAACCTGGTCCACGTTCAGCTGCAACTTGGGTCTGTAGGAAATCTGAGATCCGGAATCAGTTGTAACTTGGGTTAGAGTTGGTTCAGCCAACCGTCCAGGTTTGAATCTGGGCCGGGTCTGCTTCGAACACACATGCTATTGCTACACGCCTATTGGTTGCAAATGGGAGTGAAAAATGTGATGCGGGAAAGACACTTGGTCCAAGCCTATACTACATAAACCTGGCCCACGTTCAGCTGCAACTTGTGTCTGTAGGAAATCCGAGATCCGGAATCAGTTGTAACTTGGGTTAGAGTTGGTTCAGCCAACTGTCCAGGTTTGAATCTGGGCCGGGTCTGCTTCGAACACACATGCTATTGCTACACGCCTATTGGTTGCAAATGGGAGTGAAAAATGTGATGCGGGAAAGACACTTGGTCCAAGCCTATACTACATAAACCTGGCCCACGTTCAGCTGCAACTTGGGTCTGTAGGAAATCCGAGATCCGGAATCAGTTGTAACTTGGGTTAGAGTTGGTTCAGCCAACCGTCCAGGTTTGAATCTGGGCCGGGTCTGCTTCGAACACACATGCTATTGCTACACGCCTATTGGTTGCAAATGGGAGTGAAAAATGTGATGCGGGAAAGACACTTGGTCCAAGCCTATACTACATAAACCTGGCCCACGTTCAGCTGCAACTTGTGTCTGTAGGAAATCCGAGATCCGGAATCAGTTGTAACTTGGGTTAGAGTTGGTTCAGGCAACTGTCCAGGTTTGAATCTGGGCCGGGTCTGCTTCGAAAACACATGCTATTGCTACACGCCTATTGGTTACAAATGGGAGTGAAAAATGTGATGCGGGAAAGACACTTGGTCCAAGCCTATACTACATAAACCTGGTCCACGTTCAGCTGCAACTTGGGTCTGTAGGAAATCTGAGATCCGGAATCAGTTGTAACTTGGGTTAGAGTTGGTTCAGCCAACCGTCCAGGTTTGAATCTGGGCCGGGTCTGCTTCGAACACACATGCTATTGCTACACGCCTATTGGTTGCAAATGGGAGTGAAAAATGTGATGCGGGAAAGACACTTGGTCCAAGCCTATACTACATAAACCTGGCCCACGTTCAGCTGCAACTTGTGTCTGTAGGAAATCCGAGATCCGGAATCAGTTGTAACTTGGGTTAGAGTTGGTTCAGCCAACTGTCCAGGTTTGAATCTGGGCCGGGTCTGCTTCGAACACACATGCTATTGCTACACGCCTATTGGTTGCAAATGGGAGTGAAAAATGTGATGCGGGAAAGACACTTGGTCCAAGCCTATACTACATAAACCTGGTACACGTTCAGCTGCAACTTGGGTCTGTAGGAAATCTGAGATCCGGAATCAGTTGTAACTTGGGTTAGAGTTGGTTCAGCCAACCGTCCAGGTTTGAATCTGGGCCGGGTCTGCTTCGAACACACATGCTATTGCTACACGCCTATTGGTTGCAAATGGGAGTGAAAAATGTGATGCGGGAAAGACACTTGGTCCAAGCCTATACTACATAAACCTGGCCCACGTTCAGCTGCAACTTGGGTCTGTAGGAAATCCGAGATCCGGAATCAGTTGTAACTTGGGTTAGAGTTGGTTCAGCCAACCGTCCAGGTTTGAATCTGTGCCGGGTCTGCTTCGAACACACATGCTATTGCTACACGCCTATTGGTTGCAAATGGGAGTGAAAAATGTGATGCGGGAAAGACACTTGGTCCAAGCCTATACTACATAAACCTGGCCCACGTTCAGCTGCAACTTGTGTCTGTAGGAAATCCGAGATCCGGAATCAGTTGTAATTTGGGTTAGATTTGGTTCAGCCAACCGTCCAGGTTTGAATCTGGGCCGGGTCTGCTTCGAACACACATGCTATTGCTACACGCCTATTGGTTGCAAATGGGAGTGAAAAATGTGATGCGGGAAAGACACTTGGTCCAAGCCTATACTACATAAACCTGGCCCACGTTCAGCTGCAACTTGGGTCTGTAGGAAATCCGAGATCCGGAATCAGTTGTAACTTGGGTTAGAGTTGGTTCAGGCAACCGTCCAGGTTTGAATCTGGGCCGGGTCTGCTTCGAACACACATGCTATTGCTACACGCCTATTGGTTGCAAATGGGAGTGAAAAATGTGATGCGGGAAAGACACTTGGTCCAAGCCTATACTACATAAACCTGGCCCACGTTCAGCTGCAACTTGTGTCTGTAGGAAATCCGAGATCCGGAATCAGTTGTAACTTGGGTTAGAGTTGGTTCAGGCAACTGTCCAGGTTTGAATCTGGGCCGGGTCTGCTTCGAACACACATGCTATTGCTACACGCCTATTGGTTACAAATGGGAGTGAAAAATGTGATGCGGGAAAGACACTTGGTCCAAGCCTATACTACATAAACCTGGTCCACGTTCAGCTGCAACTTGGGTCTGTAGGAAATCTGAGATCCGGAATCAGTTGTAACTTGGGTTAGAGTTGGTTCAGCCAACCGTCC
Source organism: Nelumbo nucifera (assembly GCF_055504915.1). Taxonomy (NCBI): domain Eukaryota; kingdom Viridiplantae; phylum Streptophyta; class Magnoliopsida; order Proteales; family Nelumbonaceae; genus Nelumbo; species Nelumbo nucifera. Next base: position 45,629,702 of record NC_142649.1, on the reverse strand, counting down.
AGGTTTGAATCTGGGCCGGGTCTGCTTCGAACACACATGCTATTGCTACACGCCTATTGGTTGCAAATGGGAGTGAAAAATGTGATGCGGGAAAGACACTTGGTCCAAGCCTATACTACATAAACCTGGTACACGTTCAGCTGCAACTTGGGTCTGTAGGAAATCTGAGATCCGGAATCAGTTGTAACTTGGGTTAGAGTTGGTTCAGCCAACCGTCCAGGTTTGAATCTGGGCCGGGTCTGCTTCGAACACACATGCTATTGCTACACGCCTATTGGTTGCAAATGGGAGTGAAAAATGTGATGCGGGAAAGACACTTGGTCCAAGCCTATACTACATAAACCTGGCCCACGTTCAGCTGCAACTTGGGTCTGTAGGAAATCCGAGATCCGGAATCAGTTGTAACTTGGGTTAGAGTTGGTTCAGCCAACCGTCCAGGTTTGAATCTGGGCCGGGTCTGCTTCGAACACACATGCTATTGCTACACGCCTATTGGTTGCAAATGGGAGTGAAAAATGTGATGCGGGAAAGACACTTGGTCCAAGCCTATACTACATAAACCTGGCCCACGTTCAGCTGCAACTTGTGTCTGTAGGAAATCCGAGATCCGGAATCAGTTGTAACTTGGGTTGGAGTTGGTTCAGCCAACTGTCCAGGTTTGAATCTGGGCCGGGTCTGCTTCGAACACACATGCTATTGCTACACGCCTATTGGTTGCAAATGGGAGTGAAAAATGTGATGCGGGAAAGACAGTTGGTCCAACCCTATACTACATAAACCTGGTCCACGTTCAGCTGCAACTTGGGTCTGTAGGAAATCCGAGATCCGGAATCAGTTGTAACTTGGGTTAGAGTTGGTTCAGCCAACCGTCCAGGTTTGAATCTGGGCCGGGTCTGCTTCGAACACACATGCTATTGCTACACGCCTATTGGTTGCAAATGGGAGTGAAAAATGTGATGCGGGAAAGACACTTGGTCCAAGCCTATACTACATAAACCTGGCCCACGTTCAGATGCAACTTGGGTCTGTAGGAAATCCGAGATCCGGAATCAGTTGTAACTTGGGTTAGAGTTGGTTCAGCCAACCGTCCAGGTTTGAATCTGTGCCGGGTCTGCTTCGAACACACATGCTATTGCTACACGCCTATTGGTTGCAAATGGGAGTGAAAAATGTGATGCGGGAAAGACACTTGGTCCAAGCCTATACTACATAAACCTGGCCCACGTTCAACTGCAACTTGTGTCTGTAGGAAATCCGAGATCCGGAATCAGTTTTAACTTGGGTTAGAGTTGGTTCAGCCAACCGTCCAGGTTTGAATCTGGGCCGGGTCTGCTTCGAACACACATGCTATTGCTACACGCCTATTGGTTGCAAATGGGAGTGAAAAATGTGATGCGGGAAAGACACTTGGTCCAAGCCTATACTACATAAACCTGGTCCACGTTCAGCTGCAACTTGGGTCTGTAGGAAATCCGAGATCCAGAATCAGTTGTAACTTGGGTTAGAGTTGGTTCAGCCAACCGTCCAGGTTTGAATCTGGGCCGGGTCTGCTTCGAACACACATGCTATTGCTACACGCCTATTGGTTGCAAATGGGAGTGAAAAATGTGATGCGGGAAAGACACTTGGTCCAAGCCTATACTACATAAACCTGGCCCACGTTCAGCTGCAACTTGGGTCTGTAGGAAATCCGAGATCCGGAATCAGTTGTAACTTGGGTTAGAGTTGGTTCAGCCAACCGTCCAGGTTTGAATCTGGGCCGGGTCTGCTTCGAACACACATGCTATTGCTACACGCCTATTGGTTGCAAATGGGAGTGAAAAATGTGATGCGGGAAAGACACTTGGTCCAAGCCTATACTACATAAACCTGGCCCACGTTCAGCTGCAACTTGTGTCTGTAGGAAATCCGAGATCCGGAATCAGTTGTAACTTGGGTTATAGTTGGTTCAGGCAACTGTCCAGGTTTGAATCTGGGCCGGGTCTGCTTCGAACACACATGCTATTGCTACACGCCTATTGGTTACAAATGGGAGTGAAAAATGTGATGCGGGAAAGACACTTGGTCCAAGCCTATACTACATAAACCTGGTCCACGTTCAGCTGCAACTTGGGTCTGTAGGAAATCTGAGATCCGGAATCAGTTGTAACTTGGGTTAGAGTTGGTTCAGCCAACCGTCCAGGTTTGAATCTGGGCCGGGTCTGCTTCGAACACACATGCTATTGCTACACGCCTATTGGTTGCAAATGGGAGTGGAAAATGTGATGCGGGAAAGACACTTGGTCCAAGCCTATACTACATAAACCTGGCCCACGTTCAGCTGCAACTTGTGTCTGTAGGAAATCCGAGATCCGGAATCAGTTGTAACTTGGGTTAGAGTTGGTTCAGCCAACTGTCCAGGTTTGAATCTGGGCCGGGTCTGCTTCGAACACACATGCTATTGCTACACGCCTATTGGTTGCAAATGGGAGTGAAAAATGTGATGCGGGAAAGACACTTGGTCCAAGCCTATACTACATAAACCTGGTACACGTTCAGCTGCAACTTGGGTCTGTAGGAAATCTGAGATCCGGAATCAGTTGTAACTTGGGTTAGAGTTGGTTCAGCCAACCGTCCAGGTTTGAATCTGGGCCGGGTCTGCTTCGAACACACATGCTATTGCTACACGCCTATTGGTTGCAAATGGGAGTGAAAAATGTGATGCGGGAAAGACACTTGGTCCAAGCCTATACTACATAAACCTGGCCCACGTTCAGCTGCAACTTGGGTCTGTAGGAAATCCGAGATCCGGAATCAGTTGTAACTTGGGTTAGATTTGGTTCAGCCAACCGTCCAGGTTTGAATCTGTGTCGGGTCTGCTTCGAACACACATGCTATTGCTACACGCCTATTGGTTGCAAATGGGAGTGAAAAATGTGATGCGGGAAAGACACTTGGTCCAAGCCTATACTACATAAACCTGGCCCACGTTCAGCTGCAACTTGTGTCTGTAGGAAATCCGAGATCCGGAATCAGTTGTAATTTGGGTTAGATTTGGTTCAGCCAACCGTCCAGGTTTGAATCTGGGCCGGGTCTGCTTCGAACACACATGCTATTGCTACACGCCTATTGGTTGCAAATGGGAGTGAAAAATGTGATGCGGGAAAGACACTTGGTCCAAGCCTATACTACATAAACCTGGCCCACGTTCAGCTGCAACTTGGGTCTGTAGGAAATCCGAGATCCGGAATTAGTTGTAAGTTGGGTTAGAGTTGGTTCAGCCAACCGTCCAGGTTTGAATCTGGGCCGGGTCTGCTTCGAACACACATGCTATTGCTACACGCCTATTGGTTGCAAATGGGAGTGAAAAATGTCATGCGGGAAAGACACTTGGTCCAAGCCTATACTACATAAACCTGGCCCACGTTCAGCTGCAACTTGTGTCTGTAGGAAATCCGAGATCCGGAATCAGTTGTAACTTGGGTTAGAGTTGGTTCAGGCAACTGTCCAGGTTTGAATCTGGGCCGGGTCTGCTTCGAACACACATGCTATTGCTACACGCCTATTGGTTACAAATGGGAGTGAAAAATGTGATGCGGGAAAGACACTTGGTCCAAGCCTATACTACATAAACCTGGTCCACGTTCAGCTGCAACTTGGGTCTGTAGGAAATCTGAGATCCGGAATCAGTTGTAACTTGGGTTAGAGTTGGTTCAGCCAACCGTCCAGGTTTGAATCTGGGCCGGGTCTGCTTCGAACACACATGCTATTGCTACACGCCTATTGGTTGCAAATGGGAGTGAAAAATGTGATGCGGGAAAGACACTTGGTCCAAGCCTATACTACATAAACCTGGTACACGTTCAGCTGCAACTTGGGTCTGTAGGAAATCTGAGATCCGGAATCAGTTGTAACTTGGGTTAGAGTTGGTTCAGCCAACCGTCCAGGTTTGAATCTGGGCCGGGTCTGCTTCGAACACACATGCTATTGCTACACGCCTATTGGTTGCAAATGGGAGTGAAAAATGTGATGCGGGAAAGACACTTGGTCCAAGCCTATACTACATAAACCTGGTCCACGTTCAGCTGCAACTTGGGTCTGTAGGAAATCCGAGATCCGGAATCAGTTGTAACTTGGGTTAGAGTTGGTTCAGCCAACCGTCCAGGTTTGAATCTGGGCCGGGTCTGCTTCGAACACACATGCTATTGCTACACGCCTATTGGTTGCAAATGGGAGTGAAAAATGTGATGCGGGAAAGACACTTGGTCCAAGCCTATACTACATAAACCTGGCCCACGTTCAGCTGCAACTTGTGTCTGTAGGAAATCCGAGATCCGGAATCAGTTGTAACTTGGGTTGGAGTTGGTTCAGCCAACTGTCCAGGTTTGAATCTGGGCCGGGTCTGCTTCGAACACACATGCTATTGCTACACGCCTATTGGTTGCAAATGGGAGTGAAAAATGTGATGCGGGAAAGACACTTGGTCCAACCCTATACTACATAAACCTGGTCCACGTTCAGCTGCAACTTGGGTCTGTAGGAAATCCGAGATCCGGAATCAGTTGTAACTTGGGTTAGAGTTGGTTCAGCCAACCGTCCAGGTTTGAATCTGGGCCGGGTCTGCTTCGAACACACATGCTATTGCTACACGCCTATTGGTTGCAAATGGGAGTGAAAAATGTGATGCGGGAAAGACACTTGGTCCAAGCCTATACTACATAAACCTGGCCCACGTTCAGATGCAACTTGGGTCTGTAGGAAATCCGAGATCCGGAATCAGTTGTAACTTGGGTTAGAGTTGGTTCAGCCAACCGTCCAGGTTTGAATCTGTGCCGGGTCTGCTTCGAACACACATGCTATTGCTACACGCCTATTGGTTGCAAATGGGAGTGAAAAATGTGATGCGGGAAAGACACTTGGTCCAAGCCTATACTACATAAACCTGGCCCACGTTCAGATGCAACTTGGGTCTGTAGGAAATCCGAGATCCGGAATCAGTTGTAACTTGGGTTAGAGTTGGTTCAGCCAACCGTCCAGGTTTGAATCTGTGCCGGGTCTGCTTCGAACACACATGCTATTGCTACACGCCTATTGGTTGCAAATGGGAGTGAAAAATGTGATGCGGGAAAGACACTTGGTCCAAGCCTATACTACATAAACCTGGCCCACGTTCAGATGCAACTTGGGTCTGTAGGAAATCCGAGATCCGGAATCAGTTGTAACTTGGGTTAGAGTTGGTTCAGCCAACCGTCCAGGTTTGAATCTGTGCCAGGTCTGCTTCGAACACACATGCTATTGCTACACGCCTAATGGTTGCAAATGGGAGTGAAAAATGTGATGCGGGAAAGACACTTGGTCCAAGCCTATACTACATAAACCTGGCCCACGTTCAACTGCAACTTGTGTCTGTAGGAAATCCGAGATCCGGAATCAGTTGTAACTTGGGTTAGAGTTGGTTCAGCCAACCGTCCAGGTTTGAATCTGGGCCGGGTCTGCTTCGAACACACATGCTATTGCTACACGCCTATTGGTTGCAAATGGGAGTGAAAAATGTGATGCGGGAAAGACACTTGGTCCAAGCCTATACTACATAAACCTGGCCCACGTTCAGCTGCAACTTGTGTCTGTAGGAAATCCGAGATCCGGAATCAGTTGTAACTTGGGTTGGAGTTGGTTCAGCCAACTGTCCAGGTTTGAATCTGGGCCGGGTCTGCTTCGAACACACATGCTATTGCTACACGCCTATTGGTTGCAAATGGGAGTGAAAAATGTGATGCGGGAAAGACACTTGGTCCAACCCTATACTACATAAACCTGGTCCACGTTCAGCTGCAACTTGGGTCTGTAGGAAATCCGAGATCCGGAATCAGTTGTAACTTGGGTTAGAGTTGGTTCAGCCAACCGTCCAGGTTTGAATCTGGGCCGGGTCTGCTTCGAACACACATGCTATTGCTACACGCCTATTGGTTGCAAATGGGAGTGAAAAATGTGATGCGGGAAAGACACTTGGTCCAAGCCTATACTACATAAACCTGGCCCACGTTCAGATGCAACTTGGGTCTGTAGGAAATCCGAGATCCGGAATCAGTTGTAACTTGGGTTAGAGTTGGTTCAGCCAACCGTCCAGGTTTGAATCTGTGCCGGGTCTGCTTCGAACACACATGCTATTGCTACACGCCTATTGGTTGCAAATGGGAGTGAAAAATGTGATGCGGGAAAGACACTTGGTCCAAGCCTATACTACATAAACCTGGCCCACGTTCAACTGCAACTTGTGTCTGTAGGAAATCCGAGATCCGGAATCAGTTGTAACTTGGGTTAGAGTTGGTTCAGCCAACCGTCCAGGTTTGAATCTGGGCCGGGTCTGCTTCGAACACACATGCTATTGCTACACGCCTATTGGTTGCAAATGGGAGTGAAAAATGTGATGCGGGAAAGACACTTGGTCCAAGCCTATACTACATAAACCTGGTCCACGTTCAGCTGCAACTTGGGTCTGTAGGAAATCCGAGATCCAGAATCAGTTGTAACTTGGGTTAGAGTTGGTTCAGCCAACCGTCCAGGTTTGAATCTGGGCCGGGTCTGCTTCGAACACACATGCTATTGCTACACGCCTATTGGTTGCAAATGGGAGTGAAAAATGTGATGCGGAAAGACACTTGGTCCAAGCCTATACTACATAAACCTGGCCCACGTTCAGCTGCAACTTGGGTCTGTAGGAAATCCGAGATCCGGAATCAGTTGTAACTTGGGTTAGAGTTGGTTCAGCCAACCGTCCAGGTTTGAATCTGGGCCGGGTCTGCTTCGAACACACATGCTATTGCTACACGCCTATTGGTTGCAAATGGGAGTGAAAAATGTGATGCGGGAAAGACACTTGGTCCAAGCCTATACTACATAAACCTGGCCCACGTTCAGCTGCAACTTGTGTCTGTAGGAAATCCGAGATCCGGAATCAGTTGTAACTTGGGTTAGAGTTGGTTCAGGCAACTGTCCAGGTTTGAATCTGGGCCGGGTCTGCTTCGAACACACATGCTATTGCTACACGCCTATTGGTTACAAATGGGAGTGAAAAATGTGATGCGGGAAAGACACTTGGTCCAAGCCTATACTACATAAACCTGGTCCACGTTCAGCTGCAACTTGGGTCTGTAGGAAATCTGAGATCCGGAATCAGTTGTAACTTGGGTTAGATTTGGTTCAGCCAACCGTCCAGGTTTGAATCTGTGCCGGGTCTGCTTCGAACACACATGCTATTGCTACACGCCTATTGGTTGCAAATGGGAGTGAAAAATGTGATGCGGGAAAGACACTTGGTCCAAGCCTATACTACATAAACCTGGCCCACGTTCAACTGCAACTTGTGTCTGTAGGAAATCCGAGATCCGGAATCAGTTGTAACTTGGGTTAGAGTTGGTTCAGCCAACCGTCCAGGTTTGAATCTGGGCCGGGTCTGCTTCGAACACACATGCTATTGCTACACGCCTATTGGTTGCAAATGGGAGTGAAAAATGTGATGCGGGAAAGACACTTGGTCCAAGCCTATACTACATAAACCTGGCCCACGTTCAGCTGCAACTTGTGTCTGTAGGAAATCCGAGATCCGGAATCAGTTGTAACTTGGGTTGGAGTTGGTTCAGCCAACTGTCCAGGTTTGAATCTGGGCCGGGTCTGCTTCGAACACACATGCTATTGCTACACGCCTATTGGTTGCAAATGGGAGTGAAAAATGTGATGCGGGAAAGACACTTGGTCCAACCCTATACTACATAAACCTGGTCCACGTTCAGCTGCAACTTGGGTCTGTAGGAAATCCGAGATCCGGAATCAGTTGTAACTTGGGTTAGAGTTGGTTCAGCCAACCGTCCAGGTTTGAATCTGGGCCGGGTCTGCTTCGAACACACATGCTATTGCTACACGCCTATTGGTTGCAAATGGGAGTGAAAAATGTGATGCGGGAAAGACACTTGGTCCAAGCCTATACTACATAAACCTGGCCCACGTTCAGATGCAACTTGGGTCTGTAGGAAATCCGAGATCCGGAATCAGTTGTAACTTGGGTTAGAGTTGGTTCAGCCAACCGTCCAGGTTTGAATCTGTGCCGGGTCTGCTTCGAACACACATGCTATTGCTACACGCCTATTGGTTGCAAATGGGAGTGAAAAATGTGATGCGGGAAAGACACTTGGTCCAAGCCTATACTACATAAACCTGGCCCACGTTCAACTGCAACTTGTGTCTGTAGGAAATCCGAGATCCGGAATCAGTTGTAACTTGGGTTAGAGTTGGTTCAGCCAACCGTCCAGGTTTGAATCTGGGCCGGGTCTGCTTCGAACACACATGCTATTGCTACACGCCTATTGGTTGCAAATGGGAGTGAAAAATGTGATGCGGGAAAGACACTTGGTCCAAGCCTATACTACATAAACCTGGTCCACGTTCAGCTGCAACTTGGGTCTGTAGGAAATCCGAGATCCAGAATCAGTTGTAACTTGGGTTAGAGTTGGTTCAGCCAACCGTCCAGGTTTGAATCTGGGCCGGGTCTGCTTCGAACACACATGCTATTGCTACACGCCTATTGGTTGCAAATGGGAGTGAAAAATGTGATGCGGGAAAGACACTTGGTCCAAGCCTATACTACATAAACCTGGCCCACGTTCAGCTGCAACTTGGGTCTGTAGGAAATCCGAGATCCGGAATCAGTTGTAACTTGGGTTAGAGTTGGTTCAGCCAACCGTCCAGGTTTGAATCTGGGCCGGGTCTGCTTCGAACACACATGCTATTGCTACACGCCTATTGGTTGCAAATGGGAGTGAAAAATGTGATGCGGGAAAGACACTTGGTCCAAGCCTATACTACATAAACCTGGCCCACGTTCAGCTGCAACTTGTGTCTGTAGGAAATCCGAGATCCGGAATCAGTTGTAACTTGGGTTAGAGTTGGTTCAGGCAACTGTCCAGGTTTGAATCTGGGCCGGGTCTGCTTCGAACACACATGCTATTGCTACACGCCTATTGGTTACAAATGGGAGTGAAAAATGTGATGCGGGAAAGACACTTGGTCCAAGCCTATACTACATAAACCTGGTCCACGTTCAGCTGCAACTTGGGTCTGTAGGAAATCTGAGATCCGGAATCAGTTGTAACTTGGGTTAGAGTTGGTTCAGCCAACCGTCCAGGTTTGAATCTGGGCCGGGTCTGCTTCGAACACACATGCTATTGCTACACGCCTATTGGTTGCAAATGGGAGTGGAAAATGTGATGCGGGAAAGACACTTGGTCCAAGCCTATACTACATAAACCTGGCCCACGTTCAGCTGCAACTTGTGTCTGTAGGAAATCCGAGATCCGGAATCAGTTGTAACTTGGGTTAGAGTTGGTTCAGCCAACTGTCCAGGTTTGAATCTGGGCCGGGTCTGCTTCGAACACACATGCTATTGCTACACGCCTATTGGTTGCAAATGGGAGTGAAAAATGTGATGCGGGAAAGACACTTGGTCCAAGCCTATACTACATAAACCTGGTACACGTTCAGCTGCAACTTGGGTCTGTAGGAAATCTGAGATCCGGAATCAGTTGTAACTTGGGTTAGAGTTGGTTCAGCCAACCGTCCAGGTTTGATTCTGGGCCGGGTCTGCTTCGAACACACATGCTATTGCTACACGCCTATTGGTTGCAAATGGGAGTGAAAAATGTGATGCGGGAAAGACACTTGGTCCAAGCCTATACTACATAAACCTGGCCCACGTTCAGCTGCAACTTGGGTCTGTAGGAAATCCGAGATCCGGAATCAGTTGTAACTTGGGTTAGATTTGGTTCAGCCAACCGTCCAGGTTTGAATTTGTGCCAGGTCTGCTTCGAACACACATGCTATTGCTACACGCCTATTGGTTGCAAATGGGAGTGAAAAATGTGATGCGGGAAAGACACTTGGTCCAAGCCTATACTACATAAACCTGGCCCACGTTCAGCTGCAACTTGTGTCTGTAGGAAATCCGAGATCCGGAATCAGTTGTAATTTGGGTTAGATTTGGTTCAGCCAACCGTCCAGGTTTGAATCTGGGCCGGGTCTGCTTCGAACACACATGCTATTGCTACACGCCTATTGGTTGCAAATGGGAGTGAAAAATGTGATGCGGGAAAGACACTTGGTCCAAGCCTATACTACATAAACCTGGCCCACGTTCAGCTGCAACTTGGGTCTGTAGGAAATCCGAGATCCGGAATCAGTTGTAACTTGGGTTAGAGTTGGTTCAGCCAACCGTCCAGGTTTGAATCTGGGCCGGGTCTGCTTCGAACACACATGCTATTGCTACACGCCTATTGGTTGCAAATGGGAGTGAAAAATGTCATGCGGGAAAGACACTTGGTCCAAGCCTATACTACATAAACCTGGCCCACGTTCAGCTGCAACTTGTGTCTGTAGGAAATCCGAGATCCGGAATCAGTTGTAACTTGGGTTAGAGTTGGTTCAGGCAACTGTCCAGGTTTGAATCTGGGCCGGGTCTGCTTCGAACACACATGCTATTGCTACACGCCTATTGGTTACAAATGGGAGTGAAAAATGTGATGCGGGAAAGACACTTGGTCCAAGCCTATACTACATAAACCTGGTCCACGTTCAGCTGCAACTTGGGTCTGTAGGAAATCTGAGATCCGGAATCAGTTGTAACTTGGGTTAGAGTTGGTTCAGCCAACCGTCCAGGTTTGAATCTGGGCCGGGTCTGCTTCGAACACACATGCTATTGCTACACGCCTATTGGTTGCAAATGGGAGTGAAAAATGTGATGCGGGAAAGACACTTGGTCCAAGCCTATACTACATAAACCTGGTACACGTTCAGCTGCAACTTGGGTCTGTAGGAAATCTGAGATCCGGAATCAGTTGTAACTTGGGTTAGAGTTGGTTCAGCCAACCGTCCAGGTTTGAATCTGGGCCGGGTCTGCTTCGAACACACATGCTATTGCTACACGCCTATTGGTTGCAAATGGGAGTGAAAAATGTGATGCGGGAAAGACACTTGGTCCAAGCCTATACTACATAAACCTGGCCCACGTTCAGCTGCAACTTGGGTCTGTAGGAAATCCGAGATCCGGAATCAGTTGTAACTTGGGTTAGAGTTGGTTCAGCCAACCGTCCAGGTTTGAATCTGTGCCGGGTCTGCTTCGAACACACATGCTATTGCTACACGCCTATTGGTTGCAAATGGGAGTGAAAAATGTGATGCGGGAAAGACACTTGGTCCAAGCCTATACTACATAAACCTGGCCCACGTTCAGCTGCAACTTGTGTCTGTAGGAAATCCGAGATCCGGAATCAGTTGTAACTTGGGTTAGAGTTGGTTCAGCCAACCGTCCAGGTTTGAATCTGGGCCGGGTCTGCTTCGAACACACATGCTATTGCTACACGCCTATTGGTTGCAAATGGGAGTGAAAAATGTGATGCGGGAAAGACACTTGGTCCAAGCCTATACTACATAAACCTGGCCCACGTTCAGCTGCAACTTGGGTCTGTAGGAAATCCGAGATCCGGAATCAGTTGTAACTTGGGTTAGAGTTGGTTCAGCCAACCGTCCAGGTTTGAATCTGGGCCGGGTCTGCTTCGAACACACATGCTATTGCTACACGCCTATTGGTTGCAAATGGGAGTGAAAAATGTGATGCGGGAAAGACACTTGGTCCAAGCCTATACTACATAAACCTGGCCCACGTTCAGCTGCAACTTGTGTCTGTAGGAAATCCGAGATCCGGAATCAGTTGTAACTTGGGTTAGAGTTGGTTCAGCCAACTGTCCAGGTTTGAATCTGGGCCGGGTCTGCTTCGAACACACATGCTATTGCTACACGCCTATTGTTTGCAAATGGGAGTGAAAAATGTGATGCGGGAAAGACACTTGGTCCAAGCCTATACTACATAAACCTGGTCCACGTTCAGCTGCAACTTGGGTCTGTAGGAAATCCGAGATCCGGAATCAGTTGTAACTTGGGTTAGAGTTGGTTCAGCCAACCGTCCAGGTTAGAATCTGGGCCGGGTCTGCTTCGAACACACATGCTATTGCTACACGCCTATTGGTTGCAAATGGGAGTGAAAAATGTGATGCGGGAAAGACACTTGGTCCAAGCCTATACTACATAAACCTGGCCCACGTTCAGATGCAACTTGGGTCTATAGGAAATCCGAGATCCGGAATCAGTTGTAACTTGGGTTAGAGTTGGTTCAGCCAACCGTCCAGGTTTGAATCTGTGCCGGGTCTGCTTCGAACACACATGCTATTGCTACACGCCTATTGGTTGCAAATGGGAGTGAAAAATGTGATGCGGGAAAGACACTTGGTCCAAGCCTATACTACATAAACCTGGCCCACGTTCAACTGCAACTTGTGTCTGTAGGAAATCCGAGATCCGGAATCAGTTGTAACTTGGGTTAGAGTTGGTTCAGCCAACCGTCCAGGTTTGAATCTGGGCCGGGTCTGCTTCGAACACACATGCTATTGCTACACGCCTATTGGTTGCAAATGGGAGTGAAAAATGTGATGCGGGAAAGACACTTGGTCCAAGCCTATACTACATAAACCTGGTCCACGTTCAGCTGCAACTTGGGTCTGTAGGAAATCCGAGATCCGGAATCAGTTGTAACTTGGGTTAGAGTTGGTTCAGCCAACCGTCCAGGTTTGAATCTGGGCCGGGTCTGCTTCGAACACACATGCTATTGCTACACGCCTATTTGTTGCAAATGGGAGTGAAAAATGTGATGCGGGAAAGACACTTGGTCCAAGCCTATACTACATAAACCTGGCCCACGTTCAGATGCAACTTGGGTCTGTAGGAAATCCGAGATCCGGAATCAGTTGTAACTTGGGTTAGAGTTGGTTCAGCCAACCGTCCAGGTTTGAATCTGTGCCGGGTCTGCTTCGAACACACATGCTAATGCTACACGCCTATTGGTTGCAAATGGGAGTGAAAAATGTGATGCGGGAAAGACACTTGGTCCAAGCCTATACTACATAAACCTGGCCCACGTTCAACTGCAACTTGTGACTGTAGGAAATCCGAGATCCGGAATCAGTTGTAACTTGGGTTAGAGTTGGTTCAGCCAACCGTCCAGGTTTGAATCTGGGCCGGGTCTGCTTCGAACACACATGCTATTGCTACACGCCTATTGGTTGCAAATGGGAGTGAAAAATGTGATGCGGGAAAGACACTTGGTCCAAGCCTATACTACATAAACCTGGTCCACGTTCAGCTGCAACTTGGGTCTGTAGGAAATCCGAGATCCGGAATCAGTTGTAACTTGGGTTAGAGTTGGTTCAGCCAACCGTCCAGGTTTGAATCTGGGCCGGGTCTGCTTCGAACACACATGCTATTGCTACACGCCTATTGGTTGCAAATGGGAGTGAAAAATGTGATGCGGGAAAGACACTTGGTCCAAGCCTATACTACATAAACCTGGTCCACGTTCAGCTGCAACTTGGGTCTGTAGGAAATCCGAGATCCGGAATCAGTTGTAACTTGGGTTAGAGTTGGTACAGCCAACCGTCCATGTTTGAATCTGGGCCGGGTCTGCTTTGAACACACATGCTATTGCTACACGCCTATTGGTTGCAAATGGGAGTGAAAAATGTGATGCGGGAAAGACACTTGGTCCAAGCCTATACTACATAAACCTGGCCCACGTTCAGCTGCAACTTGTGTCTGTAGGAAATCCGAGATCCGGAATCAGTTGTAACTTGGGTTAGAGTTGGTTCAGCCAACTGTCCAGGTTTGAATCTGGGCCGGGTCTGCTTCGAACACACATGCTATTGCTACACGCCTATTGGTTGCAAATGGGAGTGAAAAATGTGATGCGGGAAAGACACTTGGTCCAAGCCTATACTACATAAACCTGGTACACGTTCAGCTGCAACTTGGGTCTGTAGGAAATCTGAGATCTGGAATCAGTTGTAACTTGGGTTAGAGTTGGTTCAGCCAACCGTCCAGGTTTGAATCTGGGCCGGGTCTGCTTCGAACACACATGCTATTGCTACACGCCTATTGGTTGCAAATGGGAGTGAAAAATGTGATGCGGGAAAGACACTTGGTCCAAGCCTATACTACATAAACCTGGCCCACGTTCAGCTGCAACTTGGGTCTGTAGGAAATCCGAGATCCGGAATCAGTTGTAACTTGGGTTAGAGTTGGTTCAGCCAACCGTCCAGGTTTGAATCTGTGCCGGGTCTGCTTCGAACACACATGCTATTGCTACACGCCTATTGGTTGCAAATGGGAGTGAAAAATGTGATGCGGGAAAGACACTTGGTCCAAGCCTATACTACATAAACCTGGCCCACGTTCAGCTGCAACTTGTGTCTGTAGGAAATCCGAGATCCGGAATCAGTTGTAACTTGGGTTAGAGTTGGTTCAGCCAACCGTCCAGGTTTGAATCTGGGCCGGGTCTGCTCCGAACACACATGCTATTGCTACACGCCTATTGGTTGCAAATAGGAGTGAAAAATGTGATGCGGGAAAGACACTTGGTCCAAGCCTATACTACATAAACCTGGCCCACGTTCAGCTGCAACTTGTGTCTGTAGGAAATCCGAGATCCGGAATCAGTTGTAACTTGGGTTAGAGTTGGTTCAGGCAACCGTCCAGGTTTGAATCTGGGCCGGGTCTGCTTCGAACACACATGCTATTGCTACACGCCTATTGGTTGCAAATGGGAGTGAAAAATGTGATGCGGGAAAGACACTTGGTCCAAGCCTATACTACATAAACCTGGCCCACGTTCAGCTGCAACTTGTTTCTGTAGGAAATCCGAGATCCGGAATCAGTTGTAACTTGGGTTAGAGTTGGTTCAGGCAACCGTCCAGGTTTGAATCTGGGCCGGGTCTGCTTCGAACACACATGCTATTGCTACACGCCTATTGGATGCAAATGGGAGTGAAAAATGTGATGCGGGAAAGACACTTGGTCCAAGCCTATACTACATAAACCTGGCCCACGTTCAGCTGCAACTTGGGTCTGTAGGAAATCCGAGATCCTGAATCAGTTGTAACTTGGGTTAGAGTTGGTTCAGCCAACCGTCCAGGTTTGAATCTGGGCTGGGTCTGCTTTGAACACACATGCTATTGCTACACGCCTATTGGTTGCAAATGGGAGTGAAAAATGTGATGCGGGAAAGACACTTGGTCCAAGCCTATACTACATAAACCTGGTCCACGTTCAGCTGCAACTTGGGTCTGTAGGAAATCCGAGATCCGGAATCAGTTGTAACTTGGGTTAGAGTTGGTTCAGCCAACCGTCCAGGTTTGAATCTGGGCCGGGTCTGCTTCGAACACACATGCTATTGCTACACGCCTATTGGTTGCAAATGGGAGTGAAAAATGTGATGCGGGAAAGACACTTGGTCCAAGCCTATACTACATAAACCTGGTCCACGTTCAGCTGCAACTTGGGTCTGTAGGAAATCCGAGATCCGGAATCAGTTGTAACTTGGGTTAGAGTTGGTACAGCCAACCGTCCAGGTTTGAATCTGGGCCGGGTCTGCTTTGAACACACATGCTATTGCTACACGCCTATTGGTTGCAAATGGGAGTGAAAAATGTGATGCGGGAAAGACACTTGGTCCAAGCCTATACTACATAAACCTGGCCCACGTTCAGCTGCAACTTGTGTCTGTAGGAAATCCGAGATCCGGAATCAGTTGTAACTTGGGTTAGAGTTGGTTCAGCCAACTGTCCAGGTTTGAATCTGGGCCGGGTCTTCTTCGAACACACATGCTATTGCTACACGCCTATTGGTTGCAAATGGGAGTGAAAAATGTGATGCGGGAAAGACACTAGGTCCAAGCCTATACTACATAAACCTGGTACACGTTCAGCTGCAACTTGGGTCTGTAGGAAATCTGAGATCTGGAATCAGTTGTAACTTGGGTTAGAGTTGGTTCAGCCAACCGTCCAGATTTGAATCTGGGCCGGGTCTGCTTCGAACACACATGCTATTGCTACACGCCTATTGGTTGCAAATGGGAGTGAAAAATGTGATGCGGGAAAGACACTTGGTCCAAGCCTATACTACATAAACCTGGTCCACGTTCAGCTGCAACTTGGGTCTGTAGGAAATCCGAGATCCGGAATCAGTTGTAACTTGGGTTAGAGTTGGTTCAGCCAACCGTCCAGGTTTGAATCTGGGCCGGGTCTGCTTCGAACACACATGCTATTGCTACACGCCTATTGGTTGCAAATGGGAGTGAAAAATGTGATGCGGGAAAGACACTTGGTCCAAGCCTATACTACATAAACCTGGTCCACGTTCAGCTGCAACTTGGGTCTGTAGGAAATCCGAGATCCGGAATCAGTTGTAACTTGGGTTAGAGTTGGTACAGCCAACCGTCCATGTTTGAATCTGGGCCGGGTCTGCTTTGAACACACATGCTATTGCTACACGCCTATTGGTTGCAAATGGGAGTGAAAAATGTGATGCGGGAAAGACACTTGGTCCAAGCCTATACTACATAAACCTGGCCCACGTTCAGCTGCAACTTGTGTCTGTAGGAAATCCGAG
Source organism: Nelumbo nucifera (assembly GCF_055504915.1). Taxonomy (NCBI): domain Eukaryota; kingdom Viridiplantae; phylum Streptophyta; class Magnoliopsida; order Proteales; family Nelumbonaceae; genus Nelumbo; species Nelumbo nucifera. Next base: position 45,613,184 of record NC_142649.1, on the reverse strand, counting down.
ATCCGGAATCAGTTGTAACTTGGGTTAGAGTTGGTTCAGCCAACTGTCCAGGTTTGAATCTGGGCCGGGTCTGCTTCGAACACACATGCTATTGCTACACGCCTATTGGTTGCAAATGGGAGTGAAAAATGTGATGCGGGAAAGACACTTGGTCCAAGCCTATACTACATAAACCTGGTACACGTTCAGCTGCAACTTGGGTCTGTAGGAAATCTGAGATCTGGAATCAGTTGTAACTTGGGTTAGAGTTGGTTCAGCCAACCGTCCAGGTTTGAATCTGGGCCGGGTCTGCTTCGAACACACATGCTATTGCTACACGCCTATTGGTTGCAAATGGGAGTGAAAAATGTGATGCGGGAAAGACACTTGGTCCAAGCCTATACTACATAAACCTGGCCCACGTTCAGCTGCAACTTGGGTCTGTAGGAAATCCGAGATCCGGAATCAGTTGTAACTTGGGTTAGAGTTGGTTCAGCCAACCGTCCAGGTTTGAATCTGGGCCGGGTCTGCTTCGAACACACATGCTATTGCTACACGCCTATTGGTTGCAAATGGGAGTGAAAAATGTGATGCGGGAAAGACACTTGGTCCAAGCCTATACTACATAAACCTGGTCCACGTTCAGCTGCAACTTGGGTCTGTAGGAAATCCGAGATCCGGAATCAGTTGTAACTTGGGTTAGAGTTGGTACAGCCAACCGTCCATGTTTGAATCTGGGCCGGGTCTGCTTTGAACACACATGCTATTGCTACACGCCTATTGGTTGCAAATGGGAGTGAAAAATGTGATGCGGGAAAGACACTTGGTCCAAGCCTATACTACATAAACCTGGCCCACGTTCAGCTGCAACTTGTGTCTGTAGGAAATCCGAGATCCGGAATCAGTTGTAACTTGGGTTAGAGTTGGTTCAGCCAACTGTCCAGGTTTGAATCTGGGCCGGGTCTGCTTCGAACACACATGCTATTGCTACACGCCTATTGGTTGCAAATGGGAGTGAAAAATGTGATGCGGGAAAGACACTTGGTCCAAGCCTATACTACATAAACCTGGTACACGTTCAGCTGCAACTTGGGTCTGTAGGAAATCTGAGATCTGGAATCAGTTGTAACTTGGGTTAGAGTTGGTTCAGCCAACCGTCCAGGTTTGAATCTGGGCCGGGTCTGCTTCGAACACACATGCTATTGCTACACGCCTATTGGTTGCAAATGGGAGTGAAAAATGTGATGCGGGAAAGACACTTGGTCCAAGCCTATACTACATAAACCTGGCCCACGTTCAGCTGCAACTTGGGTCTGTAGGAAATCCGAGATCCGGAATCAGTTGTAACTTGGGTTAGAGTTGGTTCAGCCAACCGTCCAGGTTTGAATCTGTGCCGGGTCTGCTTCGAACACACATGCTATTGCTACACGCCTATTGGTTGCAAATGGGAGTGAAAAATGTGATGCGGGAAAGACACTTGGTCCAAGCCTATACTACATAAACCTGGCCCACGTTCAGCTGCAACTTGTGTCTGTAGGAAATCCGAGATCCGGAATCAGTTGTAACTTGGGTTAGAGTTGGTTCAGCCAACCGTCCAGGTTTGAATCTGGGCCGGGTCTGCTTCGAACACACATGCTATTGCTACACGCCTATTGGTTGCAAATAGGAGTGAAAAATGTGATGCGGGAAAGACACTTGGTCCAAGCCTATACTACATAAACCTGGCCCACGTTCAGCTGCAACTTGTGTCTGTAGGAAATCCGAGATCCGGAATCAGTTGTAACTTGGGTTAGAGTTGGTTCAGGCAACCGTCCAGGTTTGAATCTGGGCCGGGTCTGCTTCGAACACACATGCTATTGCTACACGCCTATTGGTTGCAAATGGGAGTGAAAAATGTGATGCGGGAAAGACACTTGGTCCAAGCCTATACTACATAAACCTGGCCCACGTTCAGCTGCAACTTGTTTCTGTAGGAAATCCGAGATCCGGAATCAGTTGTAACTTGGGTTAGAGTTGGTTCAGGCAACCGTCCAGGTTTGAATCTGGGCCGGGTCTGCTTCGAACACACATGCTATTGCTACACGCCTATTGGATGCAAATGGGAGTGAAAAATGTGATGCGGGAAAGACACTTGGTCCAAGCCTATACTACATAAACCTGGCCCACGTTCAGCTGCAACTTGGGTCTGTAGGAAATCCGAGATCCTGAATCAGTTGTAACTTGGGTTAGAGTTGGTTCAGCCAACCGTCCAGGTTTGAATCTGGGCTGGGTCTGCTTTGAACACACATGCTATTGCTACACGCCTATTGGTTGCAAATGGGAGTGAAAAATGTGATGCGGGAAAGACACTTGGTCCAAGCCTATACTACATAAACCTGGTCCACGTTCAGCTGCAACTTGGGTCTGTAGGAAATCCGAGATCCGGAATCAGTTGTAACTTGGGTTAGAGTTGGTTCAGCCAACCGTCCAGGTTTGAATCTGGGCCGGGTCTGCTTCGAACACACATGCTATTGCTACACGCCTATTGGTTGCAAATGGGAGTGAAAAATGTGATGCGGGAAAGACACTTGGTCCAAGCCTATACTACATAAACCTGGTCCACGTTCAGCTGCAACTTGGGTCTGTAGGAAATCCGAGATCCGGAATCAGTTGTAACTTGGGTTAGAGTTGGTACAGCCAACCGTCCAGGTTTGAATCTGGGCCGGGTATGCTTTGAACACACATGCTATTGCTACACGCCTATTGGTTGCAAATGGGAGTGAAAAATGTGATGCGGGAAAGACACTTGGTCCAAGCCTATACTACATAAACCTGGCCCACGTTCAGCTGCAACTTGTGTCTGTAGGAAATCCGAGATCCGGAATCAGTTGTAACTTGGGTTAGAGTTGGTTCAGCCAACTGTCCAGGTTTGAATCTGGGCCGGGTCTTCTTCGAACACACATGCTATTGCTACACGCCTATTGGTTGCAAATGGGAGTGAAAAATGTGATGCGGGAAAGACACTAGGTCCAAGCCTATACTACATAAACCTGGTACACGTTCAGCTGCAACTTGGGTCTGTAGGAAATCTGAGATCTGGAATCAGTTGTAACTTGGGTTAGAGTTGGTTCAGCCAACCGTCCAGGTTTGAATCTGGGCCGGGTCTGCTTCGAACACACATGCTATTGCTACACGCCTATTGGTTGCAAATGGGAGTGAAAAATGTGATGCGGGAAAGACACTTGGTCCAAGCCTATACTACATAAACCTGGCCCTCGTTCAGCTGCAACTTGGGTCTGTAGGAAATCCGAGATCCGGAATCAGTTGTAACTTGGGTTAGAGTTGGTTCAGCCAACCGTCCAGGTTTGAATCTGTGCCGGGTCTGCTTCGAACACACATGCTATTGCTACACGCCTATTGGTTGCAAATGGGAGTGAAAAAAGTGATGCGGGAAAGACACTTGGTCCAAGCCTATACTACATAAACCTGGCCCACGTTCAGCTGCAACTTGTGTCTGTAGGAAATCCGAGATCCGGAATCAGTTGTAACTTGGGTTAGAGTTGGTTCAGCCAACCGTCCAGGTTTGAATCTAGGCCGGGTCTGCTTCGAACACACATGCTATTGCTACACGCCTATTGGTTGCAAATGGGAGTGAAAAATGTGATGCGGGAAAGACACTTGGTCCAAGCCTATACTACATAAACCTGGCCCACGTTCAGCTGCAACTTGTGTCTGTAGGAAATCCGAGATCCGGAATCAGTTGTAACTTGGGTTAGAGTTGGTTCAGGCAACCGTCCAGGTTTGAATCTGGGCCGGGTCTGCTTCGAACACACATGCTATTGCTACACGCCTATTGGTTGCAAATGGGAGTGAAAAATGTGATGCGGGAAAGACACTTGGTCCAAGCCTATACTACATAAACCTGGCCCACGTTCAGCTGCAACTTGTGTCTGTAGGAAATCCGAGATCCGGAATCAGTTGTAACTTGGGTTAGAGTTGGTTCAGGCAACCGTCCAGGTTTGAATCTGGGCCGGGTCTGCTTCGAACACACATGCTATTGCTACACGCCTATTGGTTGCAAATGGGAGTGAAAAATGTGATGCGGGAAAGACACTTGGTCCAAGCCTATACTACATAAACCTGGCCCACGTTCAGCTGCAACTTGGGTCTGTAGGAAATCCGAGATCCGGAATCAGTTGTAACTTGGGTTAGAGTTGGTTCAGCCAACCGTCCAGGTTTGAATCTGGGCTGGGTCTGCTTAGAACACACATGCTATTGCTACACGCCTATTGGTTGCAAATGGGAGTGAAAAATGTGATGCAGGAAAGACACTTGGTCCAAGCCTATACTACATAAACCTGGTCCACGTTCAGCTGCAACTTGGGTCTGTAGGAAATCCGAGATCCGGAATCAGTTGTAACTTGGGTTAGAGTTGGTTCAGCCAACCGTCCAGGTTTGAATCTGGGCCGGGTCTGCTTCGAACACACATGCTATTGCTACACGCCTATTGGTTGCAAATGGGAGTGAAAAATGTGATGCGGGAAAGACACTTGGTCCAAGCCTATACTACATAAACCTGGCCCACGTTCAGCTGCAACTTGTGTCTGTAGGAAATCCGAGATCCGGAATCAGTTGTAACTTGGGTTAGAGTTGGTTCAGCCAACTGTCCAGGTTTGAATCTGGGCCGGGTCTGCTTCGAACACACATGCTATTGCTACACGCCTATTGGTTGCAAATGGGAGTGAAAAATGTGATGCGGGAAAGACACTTGGTCCAAGCCTATACTACATAAACCTGGTCCACGTTCAGCTGCAACTTGGGTCTGTAGGAAATCCGAGATCCGGAATCAGTTGTAACTTGGGTTAGAGTTGGTTCAGCCAACCGTCCAGGTTTGAATCTGGGCCGGGTCTGCTTCGAACACACATGCTATTGCTACACGCCTATTGGTTGCAAATGGGAGTGAAAAATGTGATGCGGGAAAGACACTTGGTCCAAGCCTATACTACATAAACCTGGCCCACGTTCAGATGCAACTTGGGTCTGTAGGAAAACCGAGATCCGGAATCAGTTGTAACTTGGGTTAGAGTTGGTTCAGCCAACCGTCCAGGTTTGAATCTGTGCCGGGTCTGCTTCGAACACACATGCTATTGCAACACGCCTATTGGTTGCAAATGGGAGTGAAAAATGTGATGCGGGAAAGACACTTGGTCCAAGCCTATACTACATAAACCTGGCCCACGTTCAACTGCAACTTGTGTCTGTAGGAAATCCGAGATCCGGAATCAGTTGTAACTTGGGTTAGAGTTGGTTCAGCCAACCGTCCAGGTTTGAATCTGGGCCGGGTCTGCTTCGAACACACATGCTATTGCTACACGCCTATTGGTTGCAAATGGGAGTGAAAAATGTGATGCGGGAAAGACACTTGGTCCAAGCCTATACTACATAAACCTGGTCCACGTTCAGCTGCAACTTGGGTCTGTAGGAAATCCGAGATTCGGAATCAGTTGTAACTTGGGTTAGAGTTGGTTCAGCCAACCGTCCAGGTTTGAATCTGGGCCGGGTCTGCTTCGAACACACATGCTATTGCTACACGCCTATTGGTAGCAAATGGGAGTGAAAAATGTGATGCGGGAAAGACACTTGGTCCAAGCCTATACTACATAAACCTGGTCCACGTTCAGCTGCAACTTGGGTCTGTAGGAAATCCGAGATCCGGAATCAGTTGTAACTTGGGTTAGAGTTGGTTTAGCCAACCGTCCAGGTTTGAATCTGGGCCGGGTCTGCTTTGAAAACACATGCTATTGCTACACGCCTATTGGTTGCAAATGGGAGTAAAAAATGTGATGCGGGAAAGGCACTTGGTCCAAGCCTATACTACATAAACCTGGCCCACGTTCAGCTGCAACTTGTGTCTGTAGGAAATCCGAAATCCGGAATCAGTTGTAACTTGGGTTAGAGTTGGTTCAGCCAACTGTCGAGGTTTGAATCTGGGCCGAGTCTGCTTCGAACACACATGCTATTGCTACACGCCTATTGGTTGCAAATGGGAGTGAAAAATGTGATGCGGGAAAGACACTTGGTCCAAGCCTATACTACATAAACCTGGTACACGTTCAGCTGCAACTTGGGTCTGTAGGAAATCTGAGATCCGGAATCAGTTGTAACTTGGGTTAGAGTTGGTTCAGCCAACCGTCTAGTTTTGAATCTGTGCCGGGTCTGCTTCGAACACACATGCTATTGCTACACGCCTATTGGTTGCAAATGGGAGTGAAAAATGTGATGCGGGAAAGACACTTGGTCCAAGCCTATACTACATAAACCTGGCCCACGTTCAGCTGCAACTTGTGTATGTAGGAAATCCGAGATCCGGAATCAGTTGTAACTTGGGTTAGAGTTGGTTCAGCCAACCGTCCAGGTTTGAATCTGGGCCGGGTCTGCTTCGAACACACATGCTATTGCTACACGCCTATTGGTTGCAAATGGGAGTGAAAAATGTGATGCGGGAAAGACACTTGGTCCAAGCCTATACTACATAAACCTGGCCCACGTTCAGCTGCAACTTGTGTCTGTAGGAAATCCGAGATCCGGAATCAGTTGTAACTTGGGTTAGAGTTGGTTCAGGCAACCGTCCAGGTTTGAATCTGGGCCGGGTCTGCTTCGAACACACATGCTATTGCTTCACGCCTATTGGTTGCAAATGGGAGTGAAAAATGTGATGCGGGAAAGACACTTGGTCCAAGCCTATACTACATAAACCTGGCCCACGTTCAGCTGCAACTTGTGTCTGTAGGAAATCCGAGATCCGGAATCAGTTGTAACTTGGGTTAGAGTTGGTTCAGGCAACCGTCCAGGTTTGAATCTGGGCCGGGTCTGCTTCGAACACACATGCTATTGCTACACGCCTATTGGTTGCAAATGGGAGTGAAAAATGTGATGCGGGAAAGACACTTGGTCCAAGCCTATACTACATAAACCTGGCCCACGTTCAGCTGCAACTTGGGTCTGTAGGAAATCCGAGATCCGGAATCAGTTGTAACTTGGGTTAGAGTTGGTTCAGCCAACCGTCCAGGTTTGAATCTGGGCTGGGTCTGCTTTGAACACACATGCTATTGCTACACGCCTATTGGTTGCAAATGGGAGTGAAAAATGTGATGCGGGAAAGACACTTGGTCCAAGCCTATACTACATAAACCTGGTCCACGTTCAGCTGCAACTTGGGTCTGTAGGAAATCCGAGATCCGGAATCAGTTGTAACTTGGGTTAGAGTTGGTTCAGCCAACCGTCCAGGTTTGAATCTGGGCCGGGTCTGCTTCGAACACACATGCTATTGCTACACGCCTATTGGTTGCAAATGGGAGTGAAAAATGTGATGCGGGAAAGACACTTGGTCCAAGCCTATACTACATAAACCTGGCCCACGTTCAGCTGCAACTTGTGTCTGTAGGAAATCCGAGATCCGGAATCAGTTGTAACTTGGGTTAGAGTTGGTTCAGCCAACTGTCCAGGTTTGAATCTGGGCCGGGTCTGCTTCGAACACACATAATATTGCTACACGCCTATTGGTTGCAAATGGGAGTGAAAAATGTGATGCGGGAAAGACACTTGGTCCAAGCCTATACTACATAAACCTGGTCCACGTTCAGCTGCAACTTGGGTCTGTAGGAAATCCGAGATCCGGAATCAGTTGTAACTTGGGTTAGAGTTGGTTCAGCCAACTGTCCAGGTTTGAATCTGGGCCGGGTCTGCTTCGAACACACATGCTATTGCTACACGCCTATTGGTTGCAAATGGGAGTGAAAAATGTGATGCGGGAAAGACACTTGGTCCAAGCCTATACTACATAAACATGGCCCACGTTCAGATGCAACTTGGGTCTGTAGGAAATCCGAGATCCGGAATCAGTTGTAACTTGGGTTAGAGTTGGTTCAGCCAACCGTCCAGGTTTGAATCTGTGCCGGGTCTGCTTCGAACACACATGCTATTGCTACACGCCTATTGGTTGCAAATGGGAGTGAAAAATGTGATGCGGGAAAGACACTTGGTCCAAGCCTATACTACATAAACCTGGCCCACGTTCAACTGCAACTTGTGTCTATAGGAAATCCGAGATCCGGAATCAGTTGTAACTTGGGTTAGAGTTGGTTCAGCCAACCGTCCAGGTTTGAATCTGGGCCGGGTCTGCTTCGAACACACATGCTATTGCTACACGCCTATTGGTTGCAAATGGGAGTGAAAAATGTGATGCGGGAAAGACACTTGGTCCAAGCCTATACTACATAAACCTGGCCCACGTTCAGCTGCAACTTGGGTCTGTAGGAAATCCGAGATCCGGAATCAGTTGTAACTTGGGTTAGAGTTGGTTCAGCCAACCGTCCAGGTTTGAATCTGTGCCGGGTCTGCTTCGAACACACATGCTATTGCTACACGCCTATTGGTTGCAAATGGGAGTGAAAAATGTGATGCGGGAAAGACACTTGGTCCAAGCCTATACTACATAAACCTGGCCCACGTTCAGCTGCAACTTGTGTCTGTAGGAAATCCGAGATCCGGAATCAGTTGTAACTTGGGTTAGAGTTGGTTCAGCCAACCGTCCAGGTTTGAATCTGGGCCGGGTCTGCTTCGAACACACATGCTATTGCTACACGCCTATTGGTTGCAAATGGGAGTGAAAAATGTGATGCGGGAAAGACACTTGGTCCAAGCCTATACTACATAAACCTGGCCCACGTTCAGCTGCAACTTGGGTCTGTAGGAAATCCGAGATCCGGAATCAGTTGTAACTTGGGTTAGAGTTGGTTCAGCCAACCGTCCAGGTTTGAATCTGGGCCGGGTCTGCTTCGAACACACATGCTATTGCTACACGCCTATTGGTTGCAAATGGGAGTGAAAAATGTGATGCGGGAAAGACACTTGGTCCAAGCCTATACTACATAAACCTGGTCCACGTTCAGCTGCAACTTGGGTCTGTAGGAAATCCGAGATCCGGAATCAGTTGTAACTTGGGTTAGAGTTGGTACAGCCAACCGTCCAGGTTTGAATCTGGGCCGGGTCTGCTTTGAACACACATGCTATTGCTACACGCCTATTGGTTGCAAATGGGAGTGAAAAATGTGATGCGGGAAAGACACTTGGTCCAAGCCTATACTACATAAACCTGGCCCACGTTCAGCTGCAACTTGTGTCTGTAGGAAATCCGAGATCCGGAATCAGTTGTAACTTGGGTTAGAGTTGGTTCAGCCAACTGTCCAGGTTTGAATCTGGGCCGGGTCTGCTTCGAACACACATGCTATTGCTACACGCCTATTGGTTGCAAATGGGAGTGAAAAATGTGATGCGGGAAAGACACTTGGTCCAAGCCTATACTACATAAACCTGGTACACGTTCAGCTGCAACTTGGGTCTGTAGGAAATCTGAGATCTGGAATCAGTTGTAACTTGGGTTAGAGTTGGTTCAGCCAACCGTCCAGGTTTGAATCTGGGCCGGGTCTGCTTCGAACACACATGCTATTGCTACACGCCTATTGGTTGCAAATGGCAGTGAAAAATGTGATGCGGGAAAGACACTTGGTCCAAGCCTATACTACATAAACCTGGCCCACGTTCAGCTGCAACTTGGGTCTGTAGGAAATCCGAGATCCGGAATCAGTTGTAACTTGGGTTAGAGTTGGTTCAGCCAACCGTCCAGGTTTGAATCTGTGCCGGGTCTGCTTCGAACACACATGCTATTGCTACACGCCTATTGGTTGCAAATGGGAGTGAAAAATGTGATGCGGGAAAGACACTTGGTCCAAGCCTATACTACATAAACCTGGCCCACGTTCAGCTGCAACTTGTGTCTGTAGGAAATCCGAGATCCGGAATCAGTTGTAACTTGGGTTAGAGTTGGTTCAGGCAACCGTCCAGGTTTGAATCTGGGCCGGGTCTGCTTCGAACACACATGCTATTGCTACACGCCTATTGGTTGCAAATGGGAGTGAAAAATGTGATGCGGGAAAGACACTTGGTCCAAGCCTATACTACATAAACCTGGCCCACGTTCAGCTGCAACTTGGGTCTGTAGGAAATCCGAGATCCGGAATCAGTTGTAACTTGGGTTAGAGTTGGTTCAGCCAACCGTCCAGGTTTGAATCTGGGCTGGGTCTGCTTTGAACACACATGCTATTGCTACACGCCTATTGGTTGCAAATGGGAGTGAAAAATGTGATGCGGGAAAGACACTTGGTCCAAGCCTATACTACATAAACCTGGTCCACGTTCAGCTGCAACTTGGGTCTGTAGGAAATCTGAGATCCGGAATCAGTTGTAACTTGGGTTAGAGTTGGTTCAGCCAACCGTCCAGGTTTGAATCTGGGCCGGGTCTGCTTCGAACACACATGCTATTGCTACACGCCTATTGGTTGCAAATGGGAGTGAAAAATGTGATGCGGGAAAGACACTTGGTCCAAGCCTATACTACATAAACCTGGCCCACGTTCAGCTGCAACTTGTGTCTGTAGGAAATCCGAGATCCGGAATCAGTTGTAACTTGGGTTAGAGTTGGTTCAGCCAACTGTCCAGGTTTGAATCTGGGCCGGGTCTGCTTCGAACACACATAATATTGCTACACGCCTATTGGTTGCAAATGGGAGTGAAAAATGTGATGCGGGAAAGACACTTGGTCCAAGCCTATACTACATAAACCTGGTCCACGTTCAGCTGCAACTTGGGTCTGTAGGAAATCCGAGATCCGGAATCAGTTGTAACTTGGGTTAGAGTTGGTTCAGCCAACTGTCCAGGTTTGAATCTGGGCCGGGTCTGCTTCGAACACACATGCTATTGCTACACGCCTATTGGTTGCAAATGGGAGTGAAAAATGTGATGCGGGAAAGACACTTGGTCCAAGCCTATACTACATAAACATGGCCCACGTTCAGATGCAACTTGGGTCTGTAGGAAATCCGAGATCCGGAATCAGTTGTAACTTGGGTTAGAGTTGGTTCAGCCAACCGTCCAGGTTTGAATCTGTGCCGGGTCTGCTTCGAACACACATGCTATTGCTACACGCCTATTGGTTGCAAATGGGAGTGAAAAATGTGATGCGGGAAAGACACTTGGTCCAAGCCTATACTACATAAACCTGGCCCACGTTCAACTGCAACTTGTGTCTGTAGGAAATCCGAGATCCGGAATCAGTTGTAACTTGGGTTAGAGTTGGTTCAGCCAACCGTCCAGGTTTGAATCTGGGCCGGGTCTGCTTCGAACACACATGCTATTGCTACACGCCTATTGGTTGCAAATGGGAGTGAAAAATGTGATGCGGGAAAGACACTTGGTCCAAGCCTATACTACATAAACCTGGCCCACGTTCAGCTGCAACTTGGGTCTGTAGGAAATCCGAGATCCGGAATCAGTTGTAACTTGGGTTAGAGTTGGTTCAGCCAACCGTCCAGGTTTGAATCTGTGCCGGGTCTGCTTCGAACACACATGCTATTGCTACACGCCTATTGGTTGCAAATGGGAGTGAAAAATGTGATGCGGGAAAGACACTTGGTCCAAGCCTATACTACATAAACCTGGCCCACGTTCAGCTGCAACTTGTGTCTGTAGGAAATCCGAGATCCGGAATCAGTTGTAACTTGGGTTCGAGTTGGTTCAGCCAACCGTCCAGGTTTGAATCTGGGCCGGGTCTGCTTCGAACACACATGCTATTGCTACACGCCTATTGGTTGCAAATGGGAGTGAAAAATGTGATGCGGGAAAGACACTTGGTCCAAGCCTATACTACATAAACCTGGCCCACGTTCAGCTGCAACTTGGGTCTGTAGGAAATCCGAGATCCGGAATCAGTTGTAACTTGGGTTAGAGTTGGTTCAGCCAACCGTCCAGGTTTGAATCTGGGCCGGGTCTGCTTCGAACACACATGCTATTGCTACACGCCTATTGGTTGCAAATGGGAGTGAAAAATGTGATGCGGGAAAGACACTTGGTCCAAGCCTATACTACATAAACCTGGTCCACGTTCAGCTGCAACTTGGGTCTGTAGGAAATCCGAGATCCGGAATCAGTTGTAACTTGGGTTAGAGTTGGTACAGCCAACCGTCCAGGTTTGAATCTGGGCCGGGTCTGCTTTGAACACACATGCTATTGCTACACGCCTATTGGTTGCAAATGGGAGTGAAAAATGTGATGCGGGAAAGACACTTGGTCCAAGCCTATACTACATAAACCTGGCCCACGTTCAGCTGCAACTTGTGTCTGTAGGAAATCCGAGATCCGGAATCAGTTGTAACTTGGGTTAGAGTTGGTTCAGCCAACTGTCCAGGTTTGAATCTGGGCCGGGTCTGCTTCGAACACACATGCTATTGCTACACGCCTATTGGTTGCAAATGGGAGTGAAAAATGTGATGCGGGAAAGACACTTGGTCCAAGCCTATACTACATAAACCTGGTACACGTTCAGCTGCAACTTGGGTCTGTAGGAAATCTGAGATCTGGAATCAGTTGTAACTTGGGTTAGAGTTGGTTCAGCCAACCGTCCAGGTTTGAATCTGGGCCGGGTCTGCTTCGAACACACATGCTATTGCTACACGCCTATTGGTTGCAAATGGCAGTGAAAAATGTGATGCGGGAAAGACACTTGGTCCAAGCCTATACTACATAAACCTGGCCCACGTTCAGCTGCAACTTGGGTCTGTAGGAAATCCGAGATCCGGAATCAGTTGTAACTTGGGTTAGAGTTGGTTCAGCCAACCGTCCAGGTTTGAATCTGTGCCGGGTCTGCTTCGAACACACATGCTATTGCTACACGCCTATTGGTTGCAAATGGGAGTGAAAAATGTGATGCGGGAAAGACACTTTGTCCAAGCCTATACTACATAAACCTGGCCCACGTTCAGCTGCAACTTGTGTCTGTAGGAAATCCGAGATCCGGAATCAGTTGTAACTTGGGTTAGAGTTGGTTCAGCCAACCGTCCAGGTTTGAATCTGGGCCGGGTCTGCTTCGAACACACATGCTATTGCTACACGCCTATTGGTTGCAAATGGGAGTGAAAAATGTGATGCGGGAAAGACACTTGGTCCAAGCCTATACTACATAAACCTGGCCCACGTTCAGCTGCAACTTGTGTCTGTAGGAAATCCGAGATCCGGAATCAGTTGTAACTTGGGTTAGAGTTGGTTCAGGCAACCGTCCAGGTTTGAATCTGGGCCGGGTCTGCTTCGAACACACATGCTATTGCTACACGCCTATTGGTTGCAAATGGGAGTGAAAAATGTGATGCGGGAAAGACACTTGGTCCAAGCCTATACTACATAAACCTGGCCCACGTTCAGCTGCAACTTGTGTCTGTAGGAAATCCGAGATCCGGAATCAGTTGTAACTTGGGTTAGAGTTGGTTCAGGCAACCGTCCAGGTTTGAATCTGGGCCGGGTCTGCTTCGAACACACATGCTATTGCTACACGCCTATTGGTTGCAAATGGGAGTGAAAAATGTGATGCGGGAAAGACACTTGGTCCAAGCCTATACTACATAAACCTGGCCCACGTTCAGCTGCAACTTGGGTCTGTAGGAAATCCGAGATCCGGAATCAGTTGTAACTTGGGTTAGAGTTGGTTCAGCCAACCGTCCAGGTTTGAATCTGGGCTGGGTCTGCTTTGAACACACATGCTATTGCTACACGCCTATTGGTTGCAAATGGGAGTGAAAAATGTGATGCGGGAAAGACACTTGGTCCAAGCCTATACTACATAAACCTGGTCCACGTTCAGCTGCAACTTGGGTCTGTAGGAAATCCGAGATCCGGAATCAGTTGTAACTTGGGTTAGAGTTGGTTCAGCCAACCGTCCAGGTTTGAATCTGGGCCGGGTCTGCTTCGAACACACATGCTATTGCTACACGCCTATTGGTTGCAAATGGGAGTGAAAAATGTGATGCGGGAAAGACACTTGGTCCAAGCCTATACTACATAAACCTGGCCCACGTTCAGCTGCAACTTGTGTCTGTAGGAAATCCGAGATCCGGAATCAGTTGTAACTTGGGTTAGAGTTGGTTCAGCCAACTGTCCAGGTTTGAATCTGGGCCGGGTCTGCTTCGAACACACATAATATTGCTACACGCCTATTGGTTGCAAATGGGAGTGAAAAATGTGATGCGGGAAAGACACTTGGTCCAAGCCTATACTACATAAACCTGGTCCACGTTCAGCTGCAACTTGGGTCTGTAGGAAATCCGAGATCCGGAATCAGTTGTAACTTGGGTTAGAGTTGGTTCAGCCAACTGTCCAGGTTTGAATCTGGGCCGGGTCTGCTTCGAACACACATGCTATTGCTACACGCCTATTGGTTGCAAATGGGAGTGAAAAATGTGATGCGGGAAAGACACTTGGTCCAAGCCTATACTACATAAACATGGCCCACGTTCAGATGCAACTTGGGTCTGTAGGAAATCCGAGATCCGGAATCAGTTGTAACTTGGGTTAGAGTTGGTTCAGCCAACCGTCCAGGTTTGAATCTGTGCCGGGTCTGCTTCGAACACACATGCTATTGCTACACGCCTATTGGTTGCAAATGGGAGTGAAAAATGTGATGCGGGAAAGACACTTGGTCCAAGCCTATACTACATAAACCTGGCCCACGTTCAACTGCAACTTGTGTCTGTAGGAAATCCGAGATCCGGAATCAGTTGTAACTTGGGTTAGAGTTGGTTCAGCCAACCGTCCAGGTTTGAATCTGGGCCGGGTCTGCTTCGAACACACATGCTATTGCTACACGCCTATTGGTTGCAAATGGGAGTGAAAAATGTGATGCGGGAAAGACACTTGGTCCAAGCCTATACTACATAAACCTGGCCCACGTTCAGCTGCAACTTGGGTCTGTAGGAAATCCGAGATCCGGAATCAGTTGTAACTTGGGTTAGAGTTGGTTCAGCCAACCGTCCAGGTTTGAATCTGTGCCGGGTCTGCTTCGAACACACATGCTATTGCTACACGCCTATTGGTTGCAAATGGGAGTGAAAAATGTGATGCGGGAAAGACACTTGGTCCAAGCCTATACTACATAAACCTGGCCCACGTTCAGCTGCAACTTGTGTCTGTAGGAAATCCGAGATCCGGAATCAGTTGTAACTTGGGTTAGAGTTGGTTCAGCCAACCGTCCAGGTTTGAATCTGGGCCGGGTCTGCTTCGAACACACATGCTATTGCTACACGCCTATTGGTTGCAAATGGGAGTGAAAAATGTGATGCGGGAAAGACACTTGGTCCAAGCCTATACTACATAAACCTGGCCCACGTTCAGCTGCAACTTGGGTCTGTAGGAAATCCGAGATCCGGAATCAGTTGTAACTTGGGTTAGAGTTGGTTCAGCCAACCGTCCAGGTTTGAATCTGTGCCGGGTCTGCTTCGAACACACATGCTATTGCTACACGCCTATTGGTTGCAAATGGGAGTGAAAAATGTGATGCGGGAAAGACACTTGGTCCAAGCCTATACTACATAAACCTGGCCCACGTTCAGCTGCAACTTGTGTCTGTAGGAAATCCGAGATCCGGAATCAGTTGTAACTTGGGTTAGAGTTGGTTCAGCCAACCGTCCAGGTTTGAATCTGGGCCGGGTCTGCTTCGAACACACATGCTATTGCTACACGCCTATTGGTTGCAAATGGGAGTGAAAAATGTGATGCGGGAAAGACACTTGGTCCAAGCCTATACTACATAAACCTGGCCCACGTTCAGCTGCAACTTGGGTCTGTAGGAAATCCGAGATCCGGAATCAGTTGTAACTTGGGTTAGAGTTGGTTCAGCCAACCGTCCAGGTTTGAATCTGTGCCGGGTCTGCTTCGAACACACATGCTATTGCTACACGCCTATTGGTTGCAAATGGGAGTGAAAAATGTGATGCGGGAAAGACACTTGGTCCAAGCCTATACTACATAAACCTGGTCCACGTTCAGCTGCAACTTGGGTCTGTAGGAAATCCGAGATCCGGAATCAGTTGTAACTTGGGTTAGAGTTGGTACAGCCAACCGTCCAGGTTTGAATCTGGGCCGGGTCTGCTTTGAACACACATGCTATTGCTACACGCCTATTGGTTGCAAATGGGAGTGAAAAATGTGATGCGGGATAGACACTTGGTCCAAGCCTATACTACATAAACCTGGCCCACGTTCAGCTGCAACTTGTGTCTGTAGGAAATCCGAGATCCGGAATCAGTTGTAACTTGGGTTAGAGTTGGTTCAGCCAACTGTCCAGGTTTGAATCTGGGCCGGGTCTGCTTCGAACACACATGCTATTGCTACACGCCTATTGGTTGCAAATGGGAGTGAAAAATGTGATGCGGGAAAGACACTTGGTCCAAGCCTATACTACATAAACCTGGTACACGTTCAGCTGCAACTTGGGTCTGTAGGAAATCTGAGATCTGGAATCAGTTGTAACTTGGGTTAGAGTTGGTTCAGCCAACCGTCCAGGTTTGAATCTGGGCCGGGTCTGCTTCGAACACACATGCTATTGCTACACGCCTATTGGTTGCAAATGGCAGTGAAAAATGTGATGCGGGAAAGACACTTGGTCCAAGCCTATACTACATAAACCTGGCCCACGTTCAGCTGCAACTTGGGTCTGTAGGAAATCCGAGATCCGGAATCAGTTGTAACTTGGGTTAGAGTTGGTTCAGCCAACCGTCCAGGTTTGAATCTGTGCCGGGTCTGCTTCGAACACACATGCTATTGCTACACGCCTATTGGTTGCAAATGGGAGTGAAAAATGTGATGCGGGAAAGACACTTGGTCCAAGCCTATACTACATAAACCTGGCCCACGTTCAGCTGCAACTTGTGTCTGTAGGAAATCCGAGATCCGGAATCAGTTGTAACTTGGGTTAGAGTTGGTTCAGCCAACCGTCCAGGTTTGAATCTGGGCCGGGTCTGCTTCGAACACACATGCTATTGCTACACGCCTATTGGTTGCAAATGGGAGTGAAAAATGTGATGCGGGAAAGACACTTGGTCCAAGCCTATACTACATAAACCTGGCCCACGTTCAGCTGCAACTTGTGTCTGTAGGAAATCCGAGATCCGGAATCAGTTGTAACTTGGGTTAGAGTTGGTTCAGGCAACCGTCCAGGTTTGAATCTGGGCCGGGTCTGCTTCGAACACACATGCTATTGCTACACGCCTATTGGTTGCAAGTGGGAGTGAAAAATGTGATGCGGGAAAGACACTTGGTCCAAGCCTATACTACATAAACCTGGCCCACGTTCAGCTGCAACTTGTGTCTGTAGGAAATCCGAGATCCGGAATCAGTTGTAACTTGGGTTAGAGTTGGTTCAGGCAACCGTCCAGGTTTGAATCTGGGCCGGGTCTGCTTCGAACACACATGCTATTGCTACACGCCTATTGGTTGCAAATGGGAGTGAAAAATGTGATGCGGGAAAGACACTTGGTCCAAGCCTATACTACATAAACCTGGCCCACGTTCAGCTGCAACTTGGGTCTGTAGGAAATCCGAGATCCGGAATCAGTTGTAACTTGGGTTAGAGTTGGTTCAGCCAACCGTCCAGGTTTGAATCTGGGCTGGGTCTGCTTTGAACACACATGCTATTGCTACACGCCTATTGGTTGCAAATGGGAGTGAAAAATGTGATGCGGGAAAGACACTTGGTCCAAGCCTATACTACATAAACCTGGTGCACGTTCAGCTGCAACTTGGGTCTGTAGGAAATCCGAGATCCGGAATCAGTTGTAACTTGGGTTAGAGTTGGTTCAGCCAACCGTCCAGGTTTGAATCTGGGCCGGGTCTGCTTCGAACACACATGCTATTGCTACACGCCTATTGGTTGCAAATGGGAGTGAAAAATGTGATGCGGGAAAGACACTTGGTCCAAGCCTATACTACATAAACCTGGCCCACGTTCAGCTGCAACTTGTGTCTGTAGGAAATCCGAGATCCGGAATCAGTTGTAACTTGGGTTAGAGTTGGTTCAGCCAACTGTCCAGGTTTGAATCTGGGCCGGGTCTGCTTCGAACACACATGCTATTGCTACACGCCTATTGGTTGCAAATGGGAGTGAAAAATGTGATGCGGGAAAGACACTTGGTCCAAGCCTATACTACATAAACCTGGTCCACGTTCAGCTGCAACTTGGGTCTGTAGGAAATCCGAGATCCGGAATCAGTTGTAACTTGGGTTAGAGTTGGTTCAGCCAACCGTCCAGGTTTGAATCTGGGCCGGGTCTGCTTCGAACACACATGCTATTGCTACACGCCTATTGGTTGCAAATGGGAGTGAAAAATGTGATGCGGGAAAGACACTTGGTCCAAGCCTATACTACATAAACCTGGCCCACGTTCAGATGCAACTTGGGTCTGTAGGAAAACCGAGATCCGGAATCAGTTGTAACTTGGGTTAGAGTTGGTTCAGCCAACCGTCCAGGTTTGAATCTGTGCCGGGTCTGCTTCGAACACACATGCTATTGCTACACGCCTATTGGTTGCAAATGGGAGTGAAAAATGTGATGCGGGAAAGACACTTGGTCCAAGCCTATACTACATAAACCTGGCCCACGTTCAACTGCAACTTGTGTCTGTAGGAAATCCGAGATCCGGAATCAGTTGTAACTTGGGTTAGAGTTGGTTCAGCCAACCGTCCAGGTTTGAATCTGGGCCGGGTCTGCTTCGAACACACATGCTATTGCTACACGCCTATTGGTTGCAAATGGGAGTGAAAAATGTGATGCGGGAAAGACACTTGGTCCAAGCCTATACTACATAAACCTGGTCCACGTTCAGCTGCAACTTGGGTCTGTAGGAAATCCGAGATCCGGAATCAGTTGTAACTTGGGTTAGAGTTGGTTCAGCCAACCGTCCAGGTTTGAATCTGGGCCGGGTCTGCTTCGAACACACATGCTATTGCTACACGCCTATTGGTTGCAAATGGGAGTGAAAAATGTGATGCGGGAAAGACACTTGGTCCAAGCCTATACTACATCAACCTGGTCCACGTTCAGCTGCAACTTGGGTCTGTAGGAAATTCGAGATCCGGAATCAGTTGTAACTTGGGTTAGAGTTGGTTCAGCCAACCGTCCAGGTTTGAATCTGGGCCGGGTCTGCTTTGAAAACACATGCTATTGCTACACGCCTATTGGTTGCAAATGGGAGTAAAAAATGTGATGCGGGAAAGACACTTGGTCCAAGCCTATACTACATAAACCTGGCCCACGTTCAGCTGCAACTTGTGTCTGTAGGAAATTCGAGATCCGGAATCAGTTGTAACTTGGGTTAGAGTTGGTTCAGCCAACTGTCGAGGTTTGAATCTGGGCCGGGTCTGCTTCGAACACACATGCTATTGCTACACGCCTATTGGTTGCAAATGGGAGTGAAAAATGTGATGCGGGAAAGACACTTGGTCCAAGCCTATACTACATAAACCTGGTACACGTTCAGCTGCAACTTGGGTCTGTAGGAAATCTGAGATCCGGAATCAGTTGTAACTTGGGTTAGAGTTGGTTCAGCCAACCGTCCAGGTTTGAATCTGTGCCGGGTCTGCTTCGAACACACATGCTATTGCTACACGCCTATTGGTTGCAAATGGGAGTGAAAAATGTGATGCGGGAAAGACACTTGGTCCAAGCCTATACTACATAAACCTGGCCCACGTTCAGCTGCAACTTGGGTCTGTAGGAAATCCGAGATCCGGAATCAGTTGTAACTTGGGTTAGAGTTGGTTCAGCCAACCGTCCAGGTTTGAATCTGTGCCGGGTCTGCTTCGAACACACATGCTATTGCTACACGCCTATTGGTTGCAAATGGGAGTGAAAAATGTGATGCGGGAAAGACACTTGGTCCATGCCTATACTACATAAACCTGGCCCACGTTCAGCTGCAACTTCTGTCTGTAGGAAATCCGAGATCCGGAATCAGTTGTAACTTGGGTTAGAGTTGGTTCAGCCAACTGTCCAGGTTTGAATCTGGGCCGGGTCTGCTTCGAACACACATGCTATTGCTACACGCCTATTGGTTGCAAATGGGAGTGAAAAATGTGATGCGGGAAAGACACTTGGTCCAAGCCTATACTACATAAACATGGCCCACGTTCAGATGCAACTTGGGTCTGTAGGAAATCCGAGATCCGGAATCAGTTTTAACTTGGGTTAGAGTTGGTTCAGCCAACCGTCCAGGTTTGAATCTGTGCCGGGTCTGCTTCGAACACACATGCTATTGCTACACGCCTATTGGTTGCAAATGGGAGTGAAAAATGTGATGCGGGAAAGACACTTGGTCCAAGCCTATACTACATAAACCTGGCCCACGTTCAACTGCAACTTGTGTCTGTAGGAAATCCGAGATCCGGAATCAGTTGTAACTTGGGTTAGAGTTGGTTCAGCCAACCGTCCAGGTTTGAATCTGGGCCGGGTCTGCTTCGAACACACATGCTATTGCTACACGCCTATTGGTTGCAAATGGGAGTGAAAAATGTGATGCGGGAAAGACACTTGGTCCAAGCCTATACTACATAAACCTGGCCCACGTTCAGCTGCAACTTGGGTCTGTAGGAAATCCGAGATCCGGAATCAGTTGTAACTTGGGTTAGAGTTGGTTCAGCCAACCGTCCAGGTTTGAATCTGTGCCGGGTCTGCTTCGAACACACATGCTATTGCTACACGCCTATTGGTTGCAAATGGGAGTGAAAAATGTGATGCGGGAAAGACACTTGGTCCAAGCCTATACTACATAAACCTGGCCCACGTTCAGCTGCAACTTGTGTCTGTAGGAAATCCGAGATCCGGAATCAGTTGTAACTTGGGTTAGAGTTGGTTCAGCCAACCGTCCAGGTTTGAATCTGGGCCGGGTCTGCTTCGAACACACATGCTATTGCTACACGCCTATTGGTTGCAAATGGGAGTGAAAAATGTGATGCGGGAAAGACACTTGGTCCAAGCCTATACTACATAAACCTGGCCCACGTTCAGCTGCAACTTGTGTCTGTAGGAAATCCGAGATCCGGAATCAGTTGTAACTTGGGTTAGAGTTGGTTCAGGCAACCGTCCAGGTTTGAATCTGGGCCGGGTCTGCTTCGAACACACATGCTATTGCTACACGCCTATTAGTTGCAAATGGGAGTGAAAAATGTGATGCGGGAAAGACACTTGGTCCAAGCCTATACTACATAAACCTGGCCCACGTTCAGCTGCAACTTGTGTCTGTAGGAAATCCGAGATCCGGAATCAGTTGTAACTTGGGTTAGAGTTGGTTCAGGCAACCGTCCAGGTTTGAATCTGGGCCGGGTCTGCTTCGAACACACATGCTATTGCTACACGCCTATTGGTTGCAAATGGGAGTGAAAAATGTGATGCGGGAAAGACACTTGGTCCAAGCCTATACTACATAAACCTGGCCCACGTTCAGCTGCAACTTGGGTTTGTAGGAAATCCGAGATCCGGAATCAGTTGTAACTTGGGTTAGAGTTGGTTCAGCCAACCGTCCAGGTTTGAATCTGGGCTGGGTCTGCTTTGAACACACATGCTATTGCTACACGCCTATTGGTTGCAAATGGGAGTGAAAAATGTGATGCGGGAAAGACACTTGGTCCAAGCCTATACTACATAAACCTGGTCCACGTTCAGCTGCAACTTGGGTCTGTAGGAAATCCGAGATCCGGAATCAGTTGTAACTTGGGTTAGAGTTGGTTCAGCCAACCGTCCAGGTTTGAATCTGGGCCGGGTCTGCTTCGAACACACATGCTATTGCTACACGCCTATTGGTTGCAAATGGGAGGGAAAAATGTGATGCGGGAAAGACACTTGGTCCAAGCCTATACTACATAAACCTGGTCCACGTTCAGCTGCAACTTGGGTCTGTAGGAAATCCGAGATCCGGAATCAGTTGTAACTTGGGTTAGAGTTGGTACAGCCAACCGTCCAGGTTTGAATCTGGGCCGGGTCTGCTTTGAACACACATGCTATTGCTACACGCCTATTGGTTGCAAATGGGAGTGAAAAATGTGATGCGGGAAAGACACTTGGTCCAAGCCTATACTACATAAACCTGGCCCACGTTCAGCTGCAACTTGTGTCTGTAGGAAATCCGAGATCCGGAATCAGTTGTAACTTGGGTTAGAGTTGGTTCAGCCAACTGTCCAGGTTTGAATCTGGGCCGGGTCTGCTTCGAACACACATGCTCTTGCTACACGCCTATTGGTTGCAAATGGGAGTGAAAAATGTGATGCGGGAAAGACACTTGGTCCAAGCCTATACTACATAAACCTGGTACACGTTCAGCTGCAACTTGGGTCTGTAGGAAATCTGAGATCTGGAATCAGTTGTAACTTGGGTTAGAGTTGGTTCAGCCAACCGTCCAGGTTTGAATCTGGGCCGGGTCTGCTTCGAACACACATGCTATTGCTACACGCCTATTGGTTGCAAATGGGAGTGAAAAATGTGATGCGGGAAAGACACTTGGTCCAAGCCTATACTACATAAACCTGGCCCACGTTCAGCTGCAACTTGGGTCTGTAGGAAATCCGAGATCCGGAATCAGTTGTAACTTGGGTTAGAGTTGGTTCAGCCAACCGTCCAGGTTTGAATCTGTGCCGGGTCTGCTTCGAACACACATGCTATTGCTACACGCCTATTGGTTGCAAATGGGAGTGAAAAATGTGATGCGGGAAAGACACTTTGTCCAAGCCTATACTACATAAACCTGGCCCACGTTCAGCTGCAACTTGTGTCTGTAGGAAATCCGAGATCCGGAATCAGTTGTAACTTGGGTTAGAGTTGGTTCAGCCAACCGTCCAGGTTTGAATCTGGGTCGGGTCTGCTTCGAACACACATGCTATTGCTACACGCCTATTGGTTGCAAATGGGAGTGAAAAATGTGATGCGGGAAAGACACTTGGTCCAAGCCTATACTACATAAACCTGGCCCACGTTCAGCTGCAACTTGTGTCTGTAGGAAATCCGAGATCCGGAATCAGTTGTAACTTGGGTTAGAGTTGGTTCAGGCAACCGTCCAGGTTTGAATCTGGGCCGGGTCTGCTTCGAACACACATGCTATTGCTACACGCCTATTGGTTGCAAATGGGAGTGAAAAATGTGATGCGGGAAAGACACTTGGTCCAAGCCTATACTACATAAACCTGGCCCACGTTCAGCTGCAACTTGTGTCTGTAGGAAATCCGAGATCCGGAATCAGTTGTAACTTGGGTTAGAGTTGGTTCAGGCAACCGTCCAGGTTTGAATCTGGGCCGGGTCTGCTTCGAACACACATGCTATTGCTACACGCCTATTGGTTGCAAATGGGAGTGAAAAATGTGATGCGGGAAAGACACTTGGTCCAAGCCTATACTACATAAACCTGGCCCACGTTCAGCTGCAACTTGGGTCTGTAGGAAATCCGAGATCCGGAATCAGTTGTAACTTGGGTTAGAGTTGGTTCAGCCAACCGTCCAGGTTTGAATCTGGGCTGGGTCTGCTTTGAACACACATGCTATTGCTACACGCCTATTGGTTGCAAATGGGAGTGAAAAATGTGATGCGGGAAAGACACTTGGTCCAAGCCTATACTACATAAACCTGGTCCACGTTCAGCTGCAACTTGGGTCTGTAGGAAATCCGAGATCCGGAATCAGTTGTAACTTGGGTTAGAGTTGGTTCAGCCAACCGTCCAGGTTTGAATCTGGGCCGGGTCTGCTTCGAACACACATGCTATTGCTACACGCCTATTGGTTGCAAATGGGAGTGAAAAATGTGATGCGGGAAAGACACTTGGTCCAAGCCTATACTACATAAACCTGGCCCACGTTCAGCTGCAACTTGTGTCTGTAGGAAATCCGAGATCCGGAATCAGTTGTAACTTGGGTTAGAGTTGGTTCAGCCAACTGTCCAGGTTTGAATCTGGGCCGGGTCTGCTTCGAACACACATGCTATTGCTACACGCCTATTGGTTGCAAATGGGAGTGAAAAATGTGATGCGGGAAAGACACTTGGTCCAAGCCTATACTACATAAACATGGCCCACGTTCAGATGCAACTTGGGTCTGTAGGAAATCCGAGATCCGGAATCAGTTGTAACTTGGGTTAGAGTTGGTTCAGCCAACCGTCCAGGTTTGAATCTGTGCCGGGTCTGCTTCGAACACACATGCTATTGCTACACGCCTATTGGTTGCAAATGGGAGTGAAAAATGTGATGCGGGAAAGACACTTGGTCCAAGCCTATACTACATAAACCTGGCCCACGTTCAGCTGCAACTTCTGTCTGTAGGAAATCCGAGATCCGGAATCAGTTGTAACTTGGGTTAGAGTTGGTTCAGCCAACTGTCCAGGTTTGAATCTGGGCCGGGTCTGCTTCGAACACACATGCTATTGCTACACGCCTATTGGTTGCAAATGGGAGTGAAAAATGTGATGCGGGAAAGACACTTGGTCCAAGCCTATACTACATAAACATGGCCCACGTTCAGATGCAACTTGGGTCTGTAGGAAATCCGAGATCCGGAATCAGTTTTAACTTGGGTTAGAGTTGGTTCAGCCAACCGTCCAGGTTTGAATCTGTGCCGGGTCTGCTTCGAACACACATGCTATTGCTACACGCCTATTGGTTGCAAATGGGAGTGAAAAATGTGATGCGGGAAAGACACTTGGTCCAAGCCTATACTACATAAACCTGGCCCACGTTCAACTGCAACTTGTGTCTGTAGGAAATCCGAGATCCGGAATCAGTTGTAACTTGGGTTAGAGTTGGTTCAGCCAACCGTCCAGGTTTGAATCTGGGCCGGGTCTGCTTCGAACACACATGCTATTGCTACACGCCTATTGGTTGCAAATGGGAGTGAAAAATGTGATGCGGGAAAGACACTTGGTCCAAGCCTATACTACATAAACCTGGCCCACGTTCAGCTGCAACTTGGGTCTGTAGGAAATCCGAGATCCGGAATCAGTTGTAACTTGGGTTAGAGTTGGTTCAGCCAACCGTCCAGGTTTGAATCTGTGCCGGGTCTGCTTCGAACACACATGCTATTGCTACACGCCTATTGGTTGCAAATGGGAGTGAAAAATGTGATGCGGGAAAGACACTTGGTCCAAGCCTATACTACATAAACCTGGCCCACGTTCAGCTGCAACTTGTGTCTGTAGGAAATCCGAGATCCGGAATCAGTTGTAACTTGGGTTAGAGTTGGTTCAGCCAACCGTCCAGGTTTGAATCTGGGCTGGGTCTGCTTTGAACACACATGCTATTGCTACACGCCTATTGGTTGCAAATGGGAGTGAAAAATGTGATGCGGGAAAGACACTTGGTCCAAGCCTATACTACATAAACCTGGTCCACGTTCAGCTGCAACTTGGGTCTGTAGGAAATCCGAGATCCGGAATCAGTTGTAACTTGGGTTAGAGTTGGTTCAGCCAACCGTCCAGGTTTGAATCTGGGCCGGGTCTGCTTCGAACACACATGCTATTGCTACACGCCTATTGGTTGCAAATGGGAGGGAAAAATGTGATGCGGGAAAGACACTTGGTCCAAGCCTATACTACATAAACCTGGTCCACGTTCAGCTGCAACTTGGGTCTGTAGGAAATCCGAGATCCGGAATCAGTTGTAACTTGGGTTAGAGTTGGTACAGCCAACCGTCCAGGTTTGAATCTGGGCCGGGTCTGCTTTGAACACACATGCTATTGCTACACGCCTATTGGTTGCAAATGGGAGTGAAAAATGTGATGCGGGAAAGACACTTGGTCCAAGCCTATACTACATAAACCTGGCCCACGTTCAGCTGCAACTTGTGTCTGTAGGAAATCCGAGATCCGGAATCAGTTGTAACTTGGGTTAGAGTTGGTTCAGCCAACTGTCCAGGTTTGAATCTGGGCCGGGTCTGCTTCGAACACACATGCTCTTGCTACACGCCTATTGGTTGCAAATGGGAGTGAAAAATGTGATGCGGGAAAGACACTTGGTCCAAGCCTATACTACATAAACCTGGTACACGTTCAGCTGCAACTTGGGTCTGTAGGAAATCTGAGATCTGGAATCAGTTGTAACTTGGGTTAGAGTTGGTTCAGCCAACCGTCCAGGTTTGAATCTGGGCCGGGTCTGCTTCGAACACACATGCTATTGCTACACGCCTATTGGTTGCAAATGGGAGTGAAAAATGTGATGCGGGAAAGACACTTGGTCCAAGCCTATACTACATAAACCTGGCCCACGTTCAGCTGCAACTTGGGTCTGTAGGAAATCCGAGATCCGGAATCAGTTGTAACTTGGGTTAGAGTTGGTTCAGCCAACCGTCCAGGTTTGAATCTGTGCCGGGTCTGCTTCGAACACACATGCTATTGCTACACGCCTATTGGTTGCAAATGGGAGTGAAAAATGTGATGCGGGAAAGACACTTTGTCCAAGCCTATACTACATAAACCTGGCCCACGTTCAGCTGCAACTTGTGTCTGTAGGAAATCCGAGATCCGGAATCAGTTGTAACTTGGGTTAGAGTTGGTTCAGCCAACCGTCCAGGTTTGAATCTGGGCCGGGTCTGCTTCGAACACACATGCTATTGCTACACGCCTATTGGTTGCAAATGGGAGTGAAAAATGTGATGCGGGAAAGACACTTGGTCCAAGCCTATACTACATAAACCTGGCCCACGTTCAGCTGCAACTTGTGTCTGTAGGAAATCCGAGATCCGGAATCAGTTGTAACTTGGGTTAGAGTTGGTTCAGGCAACCGTCCAGGTTTGAATCTGGGCCGGGTCTGCTTCGAACACACATGCTATTGCTACACGCCTATTGGTTGCAAATGGGAGTGAAAAATGTGATGCGGGAAAGACACTTGGTCCAAGCCTATACTACATAAACCTGGCCCACGTTCAGCTGCAACTTGTGTCTGTAGGAAATCCGAGATCCGGAATCAGTTGTAACTTGGGTTAGAGTTGGTTCAGGCAACCGTCCAGGTTTGAATCTGGGCCGGGTCTGCTTCGAACACACATGCTATTGCTACACGCCTATTGGTTGCAAATGGGAGTGAAAAATGTGATGCGGGAAAGACACTTGGTCCAAGCCTATACTACATAAACCTGGCCCACGTTCAGCTGCAACTTGGGTCTGTAGGAAATCCGAGATCCGGAATCAGTTGTAACTTGGGTTAGAGTTGGTTCAGCCAACCGTCCAGGTTTGAATCTGGGCTGGGTCTGCTTTGAACACACATGCTATTGCTACACGCCTATTGGTTGCAAATGGGAGTGAAAAATGTGATGCGGGAAAGACACTTGGTCCAAGCCTATACTACATAAACCTGGTCCACGTTCAGCTGCAACTTGGGTCTGTAGGAAATCCGAGATCCGGAATCAGTTGTAACTTGGGTTAGAGTTGGTTCAGCCAACCGTCCAGGTTTGAATCTGGGCCGGGTCTGCTTCGAACACACATGCTATTGCTACACGCCTATTGGTTGCAAATGGGAGTGAAAAATGTGATGCGGGAAAGACACTTGGTCCAAGCCTATACTACATAAACCTGGCCCACGTTCAGCTGCAACTTGTGTCTGTAGGAAATCCGAGATCCGGAATCAGTTGTAACTTGGGTTAGAGTTGGTTCAGCCAACTGTCCAGGTTTGAATCTGGGCCGGGTCTGCTTCGAACACACATGCTATTGCTACACGCCTATTGGTTGCAAATGGGAGTGAAAAATGTGATGCGGGAAAGACACTTGGTCCAAGCCTATACTACATAAACATGGCCCACGTTCAGATGCAACTTGGGTCTGTAGGAAATCCGAGATCCGGAATCAGTTGTAACTTGGGTTAGAGTTGGTTCAGCCAACCGTCCAGGTTTGAATCTGTGCCGGGTCTGCTTCGAACACACATGCTATTGCTACACGCCTATTGGTTGCAAATGGGAGTGAAAAATGTGATGCGGGAAAGACACTTGGTCCAAGCCTATACTACATAAACCTGGCCCACGTTCAGCTGCAACTTCTGTCTGTAGGAAATCCGAGATCCGGAATCAGTTGTAACTTGGGTTAGAGTTGGTTCAGCCAACTGTCCAGGTTTGAATCTGGGCCGGGTCTGCTTCGAACACACATGCTATTGCTACACGCCTATTGGTTGCAAATGGGAGTGAAAAATGTGATGCGGGAAAGACACTTGGTCCAAGCCTATACTACATAAACATGGCCCACGTTCAGATGCAACTTGGGTCTGTAGGAAATCCGAGATCCGGAATCAGTTTTAACTTGGGTTAGAGTTGGTTCAGCCAACCGTCCAGGTTTGAATCTGTGCCGGGTCTGCTTCGAACACACATGCTATTGCTACACGCCTATTGGTTGCAAATGGGAGTGAAAAATGTGATGCGGGAAAGACACTTGGTCCAAGCCTATACTACATAAACCTGGCCCACGTTCAACTGCAACTTGTGTCTGTAGGAAATCCGAGATCCGGAATCAGTTGTAACTTGGGTTAGAGTTGGTTCAGCCAACCGTCCAGGTTTGAATCTGGGCCGGGTCTGCTTCGAACACACATGCTATTGCTACACGCCTATTGGTTGCAAATGGGAGTGAAAAATGTGATGCGGGAAAGACACTTGGTCCAAGCCTATACTACATAAACCTGGCCCACGTTCAGCTGCAACTTGGGTCTGTAGGAAATCCGAGATCCGGAATCAGTTGTAACTTGGGTTAGAGTTGGTTCAGCCAACCGTCCAGGTTTGAATCTGTGCCGGGTCTGCTTCGAACACACATGCTATTGCTACACGCCTATTGGTTGCAAATGGGAGTGAAAAATGTGATGCGGGAAAGACACTTGGTCCAAGCCTATACTACATAAACCTGGCCCACGTTCAGCTGCAACTTGTGTCTGTAGGAAATCCGAGATCCGGAATCAGTTGTAACTTGGGTTAGAGTTGGTTCAGCCAACCGTCCAGGTTTGAATCTGGGCCGGGTCTGCTTCGAACACACATGCTATTGCTACACGCCTATTGGTTGCAAATGGGAGTGAAAAATGTGATGCGGGAAAGACACTTGGTCCAAGCCTATACTACATAAACCTGGCCCACGTTCAGCTGCAACTTGTGTCTGTAGGAAATCCGAGATCCGGAATCAGTTGTAACTTGGGTTAGAGTTGGTTCAGGCAACCGTCCAGGTTTGAATCTGGGCCGGGTCTGCTTCGAACACACATGCTATTGCTACACGCCTATTAGTTGCAAATGGGAGTGAAAAATGTGATGCGGGAAAGACACTTGGTCCAAGCCTATACTACATAAACCTGGCCCACGTTCAGCTGCAACTTGTGTCTGTAGGAAATCCGAGATCCGGAATCAGTTGTAACTTGGGTTAGAGTTGGTTCAGGCAACCGTCCAGGTTTGAATCTGGGCCGGGTCTGCTTCGAACACACATGCTATTGCTACACGCCTATTGGTTGCAAATGGGAGTGAAAAATGTGATGCGGGAAAGACACTTGGTCCAAGCCTATACTACATAAACCTGGCCCACGTTCAGCTGCAACTTGGGTTTGTAGGAAATCCGAGATCCGGAATCAGTTGTAACTTGGGTTAGAGTTGGTTCAGCCAACCGTCCAGGTTTGAATCTGGGCTGGGTCTGCTTTGAACACACATGCTATTGCTACACGCCTATTGGTTGCAAATGGGAGTGAAAAATGTGATGCGGGAAAGACACTTGGTCCAAGCCTATACTACATAAACCTGGTCCACGTTCAGCTGCAACTTGGGTCTGTAGGAAATCCGAGATCCGGAATCAGTTGTAACTTGGGTTAGAGTTGGTTCAGCCAACCGTCCAGGTTTGAATCTGGGCCGGGTCTGCTTCGAACACACATGCTATTGCTACACGCCTATTGGTTGCAAATGGGAGGGAAAAATGTGATGCGGGAAAGACACTTGGTCCAAGCCTATACTACATAAACCTGGTCCACGTTCAGCTGCAACTTGGGTCTGTAGGAAATCCGAGATCCGGAATCAGTTGTAACTTGGGTTAGAGTTGGTACAGCCAACCGTCCAGGTTTGAATCTGGGCCGGGTCTGCTTTGAACACACATGCTATTGCTACACGCCTATTGGTTGCAAATGGGAGTGAAAAATGTGATGCGGGAAAGACACTTGGTCCAAGCCTATACTACATAAACCTGGCCCACGTTCAGCTGCAACTTGTGTCTGTAGGAAATCCGAGATCCGGAATCAGTTGTAACTTGGGTTAGAGTTGGTTCAGCCAACTGTCCAGGTTTGAATCTGGGCCGGGTCTGCTTCGAACACACATGCTATTGCTACACGCCTATTGGTTGCAAATGGGAGTGAAAAATGTGATGCGGGAAAGACACTTGGTCCAAGCCTATACTACATAAACCTGGTACACGTTCAGCTGCAACTTGGGTCTGTAGGAAATCTGAGATCTGGAATCAGTTGTAACTTGGGTTAGAGTTGGTTCAGCCAACCGTCCAGGTTTGAATCTGGGCCGGGTCTGCTTCGAACACACATGCTATTGCTACACGCCTATTGGTTGCAAATGGGAGTGAAAAATGTGATGCGGGAAAGACACTTGGTCCAAGCCTATACTACATAAACCTGGCCCACGTTCAGCTGCAACTTGGGTCTGTAGGAAATCCGAGATCCGGAATCAGTTGTAACTTGGGTTAGAGTTGGTTCAGCCAACCGTCCAGGTTTGAATCTGTGCCGGGTCTGCTTCGAACACACATGCTATTGCTACACGCCTATTGGTTGCAAATGGGAGTGAAAAATGTGATGCGGGAAAGACACTTTGTCCAAGCCTATACTACATAAACCTGGCCCACGTTCAGCTGCAACTTGTGTCTGTAGGAAATCCGAGATCCGGAATCAGTTGTAACTTGGGTTAGAGTTGGTTCAGCCAACCGTCCAGGTTTGAATCTGGGCCGGGTCTGCTTCGAACACACATGCTATTGCTACACGCCTATTGGTTGCAAATGGGAGTGAAAAATGTGATGCGGGAAAGACACTTGGTCCAAGCCTATACTACATAAACCTGGCCCACGTTCAGCTGCAACTTGTGTCTGTAGGAAATCCGAGATCCGGAATCAGTTGTAACTTGGGTTAGAGTTGGTTCAGGCAACCGTCCAGGTTTGAATCTGGGCCGGGTCTGCTTCGAACACACATGCTATTGCTACACGCCTATTGGTTGCAAATGGGAGTGAAAAATGTGATGCGGGAAAGACACTTGGTCCAAGCCTATACTACATAAACCTGGCCCACGTTCAGCTGCAACTTGTGTCTGTAGGAAATCCGAGATCCGGAATCAGTTGTAACTTGGGTTAGAGTTGGTTCAGGCAACCGTCCAGGTTTGAATCTGGGCCGGGTCTGCTTCGAACACACATGCTATTGCTACACGCCTATTGGTTGCAAATGGGAGTGAAAAATGTGATGCGGGAAAGACACTTGGTCCAAGCCTATACTACATAAACCTGGCCCACGTTCAGCTGCAACTTGGGTCTGTAGGAAATCCGAGATCCGGAATCAGTTGTAACTTGGGTTAGAGTTGGTTCAGCCAACCGTCCAGGTTTGAATCTGGGCTGGGTCTGCTTTGAACACACATGCTATTGCTACACGCCTATTGGTTGCAAATGGGAGTGAAAAATGTGATGCGGGAAAGACACTTGGTCCAAGCCTATACTACATAAACCTGGTCCACGTTCAGCTGCAACTTGGGTCTGTAGGAAATCCGAGATCCGGAATCAGTTGTAACTTGGGTTAGAGTTGGTTCAGCCAACCGTCCAGGTTTGAATCTGGGCCGGGTCTGCTTCGAACACACATGCTATTGCTACACGCCTATTGGTTGCAAATGGGAGTGAAAAATGTGATGCGGGAAAGACACTTGGTCCAAGCCTATACTACATAAACCTGGCCCACGTTCAGCTGCAACTTGTGTCTGTAGGAAATCCGAGATCCGGAATCAGTTGTAACTTGGGTTAGAGTTGGTTCAGCCAACTGTCCAGGTTTGAATCTGGGCCGGGTCTGCTTCGAACACACATGCTATTGCTACACGCCTATTGGTTGCAAATGGGAGTGAAAAATGTGATGCGGGAAAGACACTTGGTCCAAGCCTATACTACATAAACATGGCCCACGTTCAGATGCAACTTGGGTCTGTAGGAAATCCGAGATCCGGAATCAGTTGTAACTTGGGTTAGAGTTGGTTCAGCCAACCGTCCAGGTTTGAATCTGTGCCGGGTCTGCTTCGAACACACATGCTATTGCTACACGCCTATTGGTTGCAAATGGGAGTGAAAAATGTGATGCGGGAAAGACACTTGGTCCAAGCCTATACTACATAAACCTGGCCCACGTTCAACTGCAACTTGTGTCTGTAGGAAACCCGAGATCCGGAATCAGTTGTAACTTGGGTTAGAGTTGGTTCAGCCAACCGTCCAGGTTTGAATCTGGGCCGGGTCTGCTTCGAACACACATGCTATTGCTACACGCCTATTGGTTGCAAATGGGAGTGAAAAATGTGATGCGGGAAAGACACTTGGTCCAAGCCTATACTACATAAACCTGGCCCACGTTCAGCTGCAACTTGGGTCTGTAGGAAATCCGAGATCCGGAATCAGTTGTAACTTGGGTTAGAGTTGGTTCAGCCAACCGTCCAGGTTTGAATCTGTGCCGGGTCTGCTTCGAACACACATGCTATTGCTACACGCCTATTGGTTGCAAATGGGAGTGAAAAATGTGATGCGGGAAAGACACTTGGTCCAAGCCTATACTACATAAACCTGGCCCACGTTCAGCTGCAACTTGTGTCTGTAGGAAATCCGAGATCCGGAATCAGTTGTAACTTGGGTTAGAGTTGGTTCAGCCAACCGTCCAGGTTTGAATCTGGGCCGGGTCTGCTTCGAACACACATGCTATTGCTACACGCCTATTGGTTGCAAATGGGAGTGAAAAATGTGATGCGGGAAAGACACTTGGTCCAAGCCTATACTACATAAACCTGGCCCACGTTCAGCTGCAACTTGTGTCTGTAGGAAATCCGAGATCCGGAATCAGTTGTAACTTGGGTTAGAGTTGGTTCTGGCAACCGTCCAGGTTTGAATCTGGGCCGGGTCTGCTTCGAACACACATGCTATTGCTACACGCCTATTGGTTGCAAATGGGAGTGAAAAATGTGATGCGGGAAAGACACTTGGTCCAAGCCTATACTACATAAACCTGGCCCACGTTCAGCTGCAACTTGGGTCTGTAGGAAATCCGAGATCCGGAATCAGTTGTAACTTGGGTTAGAGTTGGTTCAGCCAACCGTCCAGGTTTGAATCTGGGCTGGGTCTGCTTTGAACACACATGCTATTGCTACACGCCTATTGGTTGCAAATGGGAGTGAAAAATGTGATGCGGGAAAGACACTTGGTCCAAGCCTATACTACATAAACCTGGTCCACGTTCAGCTGCAACTTGGGTCTGTAGGAAATCCGAGATCCGGAATCAGTTGTAACTTGGGTTAGAGTTGGTTCAGCCAACCGTCCAGGTTTGAATCTGGGCCGGGTCTGCTTCGAACACACATGCTATTGCTACACGCCTATTGGTTGCAAATGGGAGTGAAAAATGTGATGCGGGAAAGACACTTGGTCCAAGCCTATACTACATAAACCTGGCCCACGTTCAGCTGCAACTTGTGTCTGTAGGAAATCCGAGATCCGGAATCAGTTGTAACTTGGGTTAGAGTTGGTTCAGCCAACTGTCCAGGTTTGAATCTGGGCCGGGTCTGCTTCGAACACACATGCTATTGCTACACGCCTATTGGTTGCAAATGGGAGTGAAAAATGTGATGCGGGAAAGACACTTGGTCCAAGCCTATACTACATAAACATGGCCCACGTTCAGATGCAACTTGGGTCTGTAGGAAATCCGAGATCCGGAATCAGTTGTAACTTGGGTTAGAGTTGGTTCAGCCAACCGTCCAGGTTTGAATCTGTGCCGGGTCTGCTTCGAACACACATGCTATTGCTACACGCCTATTGGTTGCAAATGGGAGTGAAAAATGTGATGCGGGAAAGACACTTGGTCCAAGCCTATACTACATAAACCTGGCCCACGTTCAACTGCAACTTGTGTCTGTAGGAAACCCGAGATCCGGAATCAGTTGTAACTTGGGTTAGAGTTGGTTCAGCCAACCGTCCAGGTTTGAATCTGGGCCGGGTCTGCTTCGAACACACATGCTATTGCTACACGCCTATTGGTTGCAAATGGGAGTGAAAAATGTGATGCGGGAAAGACACTTGGTCCAAGCCTATACTACATAAACCTGGCCCACGTTCAGCTGCAACTTGGGTCTGTAGGAAATCCGAGATCCGGAATCAGTTGTAACTTGGGTTAGAGTTGGTTCAGCCAACCGTCCAGGTTTGAATCTGTGCCGGGTCTGCTTCGAACACACATGCTATTGCTACACGCCTATTGGTTGCAAATGGGAGTGAAAAATGTGATGCGGGAAAGACACTTGGTCCAAGCCTATACTACATAAACCTGGCCCACGTTCAGCTGCAACTTGTGTCTGTAGGAAATCCGAGATCCGGAATCAGTTGTAACTTGGGTTAGAGTTGGTTCAGCCAACCGTCCAGGTTTGAATCTGGGCCGGGTCTGCTTCGAACACACATGCTATTGCTACACGCCTATTGGTTGCAAATGGGAGTGAAAAATGTGATGCGGGAAAGACACTTGGTCCAAGCCTATACTACATAAACCTGGCCCACGTTCAGCTGCAACTTGTGTCTGTAGGAAATCCGAGATCCGGAATCAGTTGTAACTTGGGTTAGAGTTGGTTCTGGCAACCGTCCAGGTTTGAATCTGGGCCGGGTCTGCTTCGAACACACATGCTATTGCTACACGCCTATTGGTTGCAAATGGGAGTGAAAAATGTGATGTGGGAAAGACACTTGGTCCAAGCCTATACTACATAAACCTGGCCCACGTTCAGCTGCAACTTGTGTCTGTAGGAAATCCGAGATCCGGAATCAGTTGTAACTTGGGTTAGAGTTGGTTCAGGCAACCGTCCAGGTTTGAATCTGGGCCGGGTCTGCTTCGAACACACATGCTATTGCTACACGCCTATTGGTTGCAAATGGGAGTGAAAAATGTGATGCGGGAAAGACACTTGGTCCAAGCCTATACTACATAAACCTGGCCCACGTTCAGCTGCAACTTGTGTCTGTAGGAAATCCGAGATCCGGAATCAGTTGTAACTTGGGTTAGAGTTGGTTCAGCCAACTGTCCAGGTTTGAATCTGGGCCGGGTCTGCTTCGAACACACATGCTATTGCTACACGCCTATTGGTTGCAAATGGGAGTGAAAAATGTGATGCGGGAAAGACACTTGGTCCAAGCCTATACTACATAAACCTGGTCCACGTTCAGCTGCAACTTGGGTCTGTAGGAAATCCGAGATCCGGAATCAGTTGTAACTTGGGTTAGAGTTGGTTCAGCCAACCGTCCAGGTTTGAATCTGGGCCGGGTCTGCTTCGAACACACATGCTATTGCTACACGCCTATTGGTTGCAAATGGGAGTGAAAAATGTGATGCGGGAAAGACACTTGGTCCAAGCCTATACTACATAAACCTGGCCCACGTTCAGATGCAACTTGGGTCTGTAGGAAAACCGAGATCCGGAATCAGTTGTAACTTGGGTTAGAGTTGGTTCAGCCAACCGTCCAGGTTTGAATCTGTGCCGGGTCTGCTTCGAACACACATGCTATTGCTACACGCCTATTGGTTGCAAATGGGAGTGAAAAATGTGATGCGGGAAAGACACTTGGTCCAAGCCTATACTACATAAACCTGGCCCACGTTCAACTGCAACTTGTGTCTGTAGGAAATCCGAGATCCGGAATCAGTTGTAACTTGGGTTAGAGTTGGTTCAGCCAACCGTCCAGGTTTGAATCTGGGCCGGGTCTGCTTCGAACACACATGCTATTGCTACACGCCTATTGGTTGCAAATGGGAGTGAAAAATGTGATGCGGGAAAGACACTTGGTCCAAGCCTATACTACATAAACCTGGTCCACGTTCAGCTGCAACTTGGGTCTGTAGGAAATCCGAGATCCGGAATCAGTTGTAACTTGGGTTAGAGTTGGTTCAGCCAACCGTCCAGGTTTGAATCTGGGCCGGGTCTGCTTCGAACACACATGCTATTGCTACACGCCTATTGGTTGCAAATGGGAGTGAAAAATGTGATGCGGGAAAGACACTTGGTCCAAGCCTATACTACATCAACCTGGTCCACGTTCAGCTGCAACTTGGGTCTGTAGGAAATTCGAGATCCGGAATCAGTTGTAACTTGGGTTAGAGTTGGTTCAGCCAACCGTCCAGGTTTGAATCTGGGCCGGGTCTGCTTTGAAAACACATGCTATTGCTACACGCCTATTGGTTGCAAATGGGAGTAAAAAATGTGATGCGGGAAAGACACTTGGTCCAAGCCTATACTACATAAACCTGGCCCACGTTCAGCTGCAACTTGTGTCTGTAGGAAATCCGAGATCCGGAATCAGTTGTAACTTGGGTTAGAGTTGGTTCAGCCAACTGTCGAGGTTTGAATCTGGGCCGGGTCTGCTTCGAACACACATGCTATTGCTACACGCCTATTGGTTGCAAATGGGAGTGAAAAATGTGATGCGGGAAAGACACTTGGTCCAAGCCTATACTACATAAACCTGGTACACGTTCAGCTGCAACTTGGGTCTGTAGGAAATCTGAGATCCGGAATCAGTTGTAACTTGGGTTAGAGTTGGTTCAGCCAACCGTCCAGGTTTGAATCTGTGCCGGGTCTGCTTCGAACACACATGCTATTGCTACACGCCTATTGGTTGCAAATGGGAGTGAAAAATGTGATGCGGGAAAGACACTTGGTCCAAGCCTATACTACATAAACCTGGCCCACGTTCAGCTGCAACTTGGGTCTGTAGGAAATCCGAGATCCGGAATCAGTTGTAACTTGGGTTAGAGTTGGTTCAGCCAACCGTCCAGGTTTGAATCTGTGCCGGGTCTGCTTCGAACACACATGCTATTGCTACACGCCTATTGGTTGCAAATGGGAGTGAAAAATGTGATGCGGGAAAGACACTTGGTCCAAGCCTATACTACATAAACCTGGCCCACGTTCAGCTGCAACTTCTGTCTGTAGGAAATCCGAGATCCGGAATCAGTTGTAACTTGGGTTAGAGTTGGTTCAGCCAACTGTCCAGGTTTGAATCTGGGCCGGGTCTGCTTCGAACACACATGCTATTGCTACACGCCTATTGGTTGCAAATGGGAGTGAAAAATGTGATGCGGGAAAGACACTTGGTCCAAGCCTATACTACATAAACATGGCCCACGTTCAGATGCAACTTGGGTCTGTAGGAAATCCGAGATCCGGAATCAGTTTTAACTTGGGTTAGAGTTGGTTCAGCCAACCGTCCAGGTTTGAATCTGTGCCGGGTCTGCTTCGAACACACATGCTATTGCTACACGCCTATTGGTTGCAAATGGGAGTGAAAAATGTGATGCGGGAAAGACACTTGGTCCAAGCCTATACTACATAAACCTGGCCCACGTTCAACTGCAACTTGTGTCTGTAGGAAATCCGAGATCCGGAATCAGTTGTAACTTGGGTTAGAGTTGGTTCAGCCAACCGTCCAGGTTTGAATCTGGGCCGGGTCTGCTTCGAACACACATGCTATTGCTACACGCCTATTGGTTGCAAATGGGAGTGAAAAATGTGATGCGGGAAAGACACTTGGTCCAAGCCTATACTACATAAACCTGGCCCACGTTCAGCTGCAACTTGGGTCTGTAGGAAATCCGAGATCCGGAATCAGTTGTAACTTGGGTTAGAGTTGGTTCAGCCAACCGTCCAGGTTTGAATCTGTGCCGGGTCTGCTTCGAACACACATGCTATTGCTACACGCCTATTGGTTGCAAATGGGAGTGAAAAATGTGATGCGGGAAAGACACTTGGTCCAAGCCTATACTACATAAACCTGGCCCACGTTCAGCTGCAACTTGTGTCTGTAGGAAATCCGAGATCCGGAATCAGTTGTAACTTGGGTTAGAGTTGGTTCAGCCAACCGTCCAGGTTTGAATCTGGGCCGGGTCTGCTTCGAACACACATGCTATTGCTACACGCCTATTGGTTGCAAATGGGAGTGAAAAATGTGATGCGGGAAAGACACTTGGTCCAAGCCTATACTACATAAACCTGGCCCACGTTCAGCTGCAACTTGTGTCTGTAGGAAATCCGAGATCCGGAATCAGTTGTAACTTGGGTTAGAGTTGGTTCAGGCAACCGTCCAGGTTTGAATCTGGGCCGGGTCTGCTTCGAACACACATGCTATTGCTACACGCCTATTGGTTGCAAATGGGAGTGAAAAATGTGATGCGGGAAAGACACTTGGTCCAAGCCTATACTACATAAACCTGGCCCACGTTCAGCTGCAACTTGTGTCTGTAGGAAATCCGAGATCCGGAATCAGTTGTAACTTGGGTTAGAGTTGGTTCAGGCAACCGTCCAGGTTTGAATCTGGGCCGGGTCTGCTTCGAACACACATGCTATTGCTACACGCCTATTGGTTGCAAATGGGAGTGAAAAATGTGATGCGGGAAAGACACTTGGTCCAAGCCTATACTACATAAACCTGGCCCACGTTCAGCTGCAACTTGGGTCTGTAGGAAATCCGAGATCCGGAATCAGTTGTAACTTGGGTTAGAGTTGGTTCAGCCAACCGTCCAGGTTTGAATCTGGGCTGGGTCTGCTTTGAACACACATGCTATTGCTACACGCCTATTGGTTGCAAATGGGAGTGAAAAATGTGATGCGGGAAAGACACTTGGTCCAAGCCTATACTACATAAACCTGGTCCACGTTCAGCTGCAACTTGGGTCTGTAGGAAATCCGAGATCCGGAATCAGTTGTAACTTGGGTTAGAGTTGGTTCAGCCAACCGTCCAGGTTTGAATCTGGGCCGGGTCTGCTTCGAACACACATGCTATTGCTACACGCCTATTGGTTGCAAATGGGAGGGAAAAATGTGATGCGGGAAAGACACTTGGTCCAAGCCTATACTACATAAACCTGGTCCACGTTCAGCTGCAACTTGGGTCTGTAGGAAATCCGAGATCCGGAATCAGTTGTAACTTGGGTTAGAGTTGGTACAGCCAACCGTCCAGGTTTGAATCTGGGCCGGGTCTGCTTTGAACACACATGCTATTGCTACACGCCTATTGGTTGCAAATGGGAGTGAAAAATGTGATGCGGGAAAGACACTTGGTCCAAGCCTATACTACATAAACCTGGCCCACGTTCAGCTGCAACTTGTGTCTGTAGGAAATCCGAGATCCGGAATCAGTTGTAACTTGGGTTAGAGTTGGTTCAGCCAACTGTCCAGGTTTGAATCTGGGCCGGGTCTGCTTCGAACACACATGCTATTGCTACACGCCTATTGGTTGCAAATGGGAGTGAAAAATGTGATGCGGGAAAGACACTTGGTCCAAGCCTATACTACATAAACCTGGTACACGTTCAGCTGCAACTTGGGTCTGTAGGAAATCTGAGATCTGGAATCAGTTGTAACTTGGGTTAGAGTTGGTTCAGCCAACCGTCCAGGTTTGAATCTGGGCCGGGTCTGCTTCGAACACACATGCTATTGCTACACGCCTATTGGTTGCAAATGGGAGTGAAAAATGTGATGCGGGAAAGACACTTGGTCCAAGCCTATACTACATAAACCTGGCCCACGTTCAGCTGCAACTTGGGTCTGTAGGAAATCCGAGATCCGGAATCAGTTGTAACTTGGGTTAGAGTTGGTTCAGCCAACCGTCCAGGTTTGAATCTGTGCCGGGTCTGCTTCGAACACACATGCTATTGCTACACGCCTATTGGTTGCAAATGGGAGTGAAAAATGTGATGCGGGAAAGACACTTTGTCCAAGCCTATACTACATAAACCTGGCCCACGTTCAGCTGCAACTTGTGTCTGTAGGAAATCCGAGATCCGGAATCAGTTGTAACTTGGGTTAGAGTTGGTTCAGCCAACCGTCCAGGTTTGAATCTGGGCCGGGTCTGCTTCGAACACACATGCTATTGCTACACGCCTATTGGTTGCAAATGGGAGTGAAAAATGT
This sequence comes from Nelumbo nucifera, assembly GCF_055504915.1. Lineage (NCBI taxonomy): Eukaryota > Viridiplantae > Streptophyta > Magnoliopsida > Proteales > Nelumbonaceae > Nelumbo > Nelumbo nucifera. The sequence continues at coordinate 45,573,158 of NC_142649.1, read as the reverse complement.
GATGCGGGAAAGACACTTGGTCCAAGCCTATACTACATAAACCTGGCCCACGTTCAGCTGCAACTTGTGTCTGTAGGAAATCCGAGATCCGGAATCAGTTGTAACTTGGGTTAGAGTTGGTTCAGGCAACCGTCCAGGTTTGAATCTGGGCCGGGTCTGCTTCGAACACACATGCTATTGCTACACGCCTATTGGTTGCAAATGGGAGTGAAAAATGTGATGCGGGAAAGACACTTGGTCCAAGCCTATACTACATAAACCTGGCCCACGTTCAGCTGCAACTTGTGTCTGTAGGAAATCCGAGATCCGGAATCAGTTGTAACTTGGGTTAGAGTTGGTTCAGGCAACCGTCCAGGTTTCAATCTGGGCCGGGTCTGCTTCGAACACACATGCTATTGCTACACGCCTATTGGTTGCAAATGGGAGTGAAAAATGTGATGCGGGAAAGACACTTGGTCCAAGCCTATACTACATAAACCTGGCCCACGTTCAGCTGCAACTTGGGTCTGTAGGAAATCCGAGATCCGGAATCAGTTGTAACTTGGGTTAGAGTTGGTTCAGCCAACCGTCCAGGTTTGAATCTGGGCTGGGTCTGCTTTGAACACACATGCTATTGCTACACGCCTATTGGTTGCAAATGGGAGTGAAAAATGTGATGCGGGAAAGACACTTGGTCCAAGCCTATACTACATAAACCTGGTCCACGTTCAGCTGCAACTTGGGTCTGTAGGAAATCCGAGATCCGGAATCAGTTGTAACTTGGGTTAGAGTTGGTTCAGCCAACCGTCCAGGTTTGAATCTGGGCCGGGTCTGCTTCGAACACACATGCTATTGCTACACGCCTATTGGTTGCAAATGGGAGTGAAAAATGTGATGCGGGAAAGACACTTGGTCCAAGCCTATACTACATAAACCTGGCCCACGTTCAGCTGCAACTTGTGTCTGTAGGAAATCCGAGATCCGGAATCAGTTGTAACTTGGGTTAGAGTTGGTTCAGCCAACTGTCCAGGTTTGAATCTGGGCCGGGTCTGCTTCGAACACACATGCTATTGCTACACGCCTATTGGTTGCAAATGGGAGTGAAAAATGTGATGCGGGAAAGACACTTGGTCCAAGCCTATACTACATAAACATGGCCCACGTTCAGATGCAACTTGGGTCTGTAGGAAATCCGAGATCCGGAATCAGTTGTAACTTGGGTTAGAGTTGGTTCAGCCAACCGTCCAGGTTTGAATCTGTGCCGGGTCTGCTTCGAACACACATGTTATTGCTACACGCCTATTGGTTGCAAATGGGAGTGAAAAATGTGATGCGGGAAAGACACTTGGTCCAAGCCTATACTACATAAACCTGGCCCACGTTCAACTGCAACTTGTGTCTGTAGGAAACCCGAGATCCGGAATCAGTTGTAACTTGGGTTAGAGTTGGTTCAGCCAACCGTCCAGGTTTGAATCTGGGCCGGGTCTGCTTCGAACACACATGCTATTGCTACACGCCTATTGGTTGCAAATGGGAGTGAAAAATGTGATGCGGGAAAGACACTTGGTCCAAGCCTATACTACATAAACCTGGCCCACGTTCAGCTGCAACTTGGGTCTGTAGGAAATCCGAGATCCGGAATCAGTTGTAACTTGGGTTAGAGTTGGTTCAGCCAACCGTCCAGGTTTGAATCTGTGCCGGGTCTGCTTCGAACACACATGCTATTGCTACACGCCTATTGGTTGCAAATGGGAGTGAAAAATGTGATGCGGGAAAGACACTTGGTCCAAGCCTATACTACATAAACCTGGCCCACGTTCAGCTGCAACTTGTGTCTGTAGGAAATCCGAGATCCGGAATCAGTTGTAACTTGGGTTAGAGTTGGTTCAGCCAACCGTCCAGGTTTGAATCTGGGCCGGGTCTGCTTCGAACACACATGCTATTGCTACACGCCTATTGGTTGCAAATGGGAGTGAAAAATGTGATGCGGGAAAGACACTTGGTCCAAGCCTATACTACATAAACCTGGCCCACGTTCAGCTGCAACTTGTGTCTGTAGGAAATCCGAGATCCGGAATCAGTTGTAACTTGGGTTAGAGTTGGTTCTGGCAACCGTCCAGGTTTGAATCTGGGCCGGGTCTGCTTCGAACACACATGCTATTGCTACACGCCTATTGGTTGCAAATGGGAGTGAAAAATGTGATGCGGGAAAGACACTTGGTCCAAGCCTATACTACATAAACCTGGCCCACGTTCAGCTGCAACTTGTGTCTGTAGGAAATCCGAGATCCGGAATCAGTTGTAACTTGGGTTAGAGTTGGTTCAGGCAACCGTCCAGGTTTGAATCTGGGCCGGGTCTGCTTCGAACACACATGCTATTGCTACACGCCTATTGGTTGCAAATGGGAGTGAAAAATGTGATGCGGGAAAGACACTTGGTCCAAGCCTATACTACATAAACCTGGCCCACGTTCAGCTGCAACTTGGGTCTGTAGGAAATCCGAGATCCGGAATCAGTTGTAACTTGGGTTAGAGTTGGTTCAGCCAACCGTCTAGGTTTGAATCTGGGCTGGGTCTGCTTTGAACACACATGCTATTGCTACACGCCTATTGGTTGCAAATGGGAGTGAAAAATGTGATGCGGGAAAGACACTTGGTCCAAGCCTATACTACATAAACCTGGTCCACGTTCAGCTGCAACTTGGGTCTGTAAGAAATCCGAGATCCGGAATCAGTTGTAACTTGGGTTAGAGTTGGTTCAGCCAACCGTCCAGGTTTGAATCTGGGCCGGGTCTGCTTCGAACACACATGCTATTGCTACACGCCTATTGGTTGCAAATGGGAGTGAAAAATGTGATGCGGGAAAGACACTTGGTCCAAGCCTATACTACATAAACCTGGTCCACGTTCAGCTGCAACTTGGGTCTGTAGGAAATCCGAGATCCGGAATCAGTTGTAACTTGGGTTAGAGTTGGTACAGCCAACCGTCCAGGTTTGAATCTGGGCCGGGTCTGCTTTGAACACACATGCTATTGCTACACGCCTATTGGTTGCAAATGGGAGTGAAAAATGTGATGCGGGAAAGACACTTGGTCCAAGCCTATACTACATAAACCTGGCCCACGTTCAGCTGCAACTTGTGTCTGTAGGAAATCCGAGATCCGGAATCAGTTGTAACTTGGGTTAGAGATGGTTCAGCCAACTGTCCAGGTTTGAATCTGGGCCGGGTCTGCTTCGAACACACATGCTATTGCTACACGCCTATTGGTTGCAAATGGGAGTGAAAAATGTGATGCGGGAAAGACACTTGGTCCAAGCCTATACTACATAAACCTGGTACACGTTCAGCTGCAACTTGGGTCTGTAGGAAATCTGAGATCTGGAATCAGTTGTAACTTGGGTTAGAGTTGGTTCAGCCAACCGTCCAGGTTTGAATCTGGGCCGGGTCTGCTTCGAACACACATGCTATTGCTACACGCCTATTGGTTGCAAATGGGAGTGAAAAATGTGATGCGGGAAAGACACTTGGTCCAAGCCTATACTACATAAACCTGGCCCACGTTCAGCTGCAACTTGGGTCTGTAGGAAATCCGAGATCCGGAATCAGTTGTAACTTGGGTTAGAGTTGGTTCAGCCAACCGTCCAGGTTTGAATCTGTGCCGGGTCTGCTTCGAACACACATGCTATTGCTACACGCCTATTGGTTGCAAATGGGAGTGAAAAATGTGATGCGGGAAAGACACTTGGTCCAAGCCTATACTACATAAACCTGGCCCACGTTCAGCTGCAACTTGTGTCTGTAGGAAATCCGAGATCCGGAATCAGTTGTAACTTGGGTTAGAGTTGGTTCAGCCAACCGTCCAGGTTTGAATCTGGGCCGGGTCTGCTTCGAACACACATGCTATTGCTACACGCCTATTGGTTGCAAATGGGAGTGAAAAATGTGATGCGGGAAAGACACTTGGTCCAAGCCTATACTACATAAACCTGGCCCACGTTCAGCTGCAACTTGTGTCTGTAGGAAATCCGAGATCCGGAATCAGTTGTAACTTGGGTTAGAGTTGGTTCAGGCAACCGTCCAGGTTTGAATCTGGGCCGGGTCTGCTTCGAACACACATGCTATTGCTACACGCCTATTGGTTGCAAATGGGAGTGAAAAATGTGATGCGGGAAAGACACTTGGTCCAAGCCTATACTACATAAACCTGGCCCACGTTCAGCTGCAACTTGTGTCTGTAGGAAATCCGAGATCCGGAATCAGTTGTAACTTGGGTTAGAGTTGGTTCAGGCAACCGTCCAGGTTTGAATCTGGGCCGGGTCTGCTTCGAACACACATGCTATTGCTACACGCCTATTGGTTGCAAATGGGAGTGAAAAATGTGATGCGGGAAAGACACTTGGTCCAAGCCTATACTACATAAACCTGGCCCACGTTCAGCTGCAACTTGGGTCTGTAGGAAATCCGAGATCCGGAATCAGTTGTAACTGGGTTAGAGTTGGTTCAGCCAACCGTCCAGGTTTGAATCTGGGCTGGGTCTGCTTTGAACACACATGCTATTGCTACACGCCTATTGGTTGCAAATGGGAGTGAAAAATGTGATGCGGGAAAGACACTTGGTCCAAGCCTATACTACATAAACCTGGTCCACGTTCAGCTGCAACTTGGGTCTGTAGGAAATCCGAGATCCGGAATCAGTTGTAACTTGGGTTAGAGTTGGTTCAGCCAACCGTCCAGGTTTGAATCTGGGCCGGGTCTGCTTCGAACACACATGCTATTGCTACACGCCTATTGGTTGCAAATGGGAGTGAAAAATGTGATGCGGGAAAGACACTTGGTCCAAGCCTATACTACATAAACCTGGCCCACGTTCAGCTGCAACTTGTGTCTGTAGGAAATCCGAGATCCGGAATCATTTGTAACTTGGGTTAGAGTTGGTTCAGCCAACTGTCCAGGTTTGAATCTGGGCCGGGTCTGCTTCGAACACACATGCTATTGCTACACGCCTATTGGTTGCAAATGGGAGTGAAAAATGTGATGCGGGAAAGACACTTGGTCCAAGCCTATACTACATAAACATGGCCCACGTTCAGATGCAACTTGGGTCTGTAGGAAATCCGAGATCCGGAATCAGTTGTAACTTGGGTTAGAGTTGGTTCAGCCAACCGTCCAGGTTTGAATCTGTGCCGGGTCTGCTTCGAACACACATGCTATTGCTACACGCCTATTGGTTGCAAATGGGAGTGAAAAATGTGATGCGGGAAAGACACTTGGTCCAAGCCTATACTACATAAACCTGGCCCACGTTCAACTGCAACTTGTGTCTGTAGGAAACCCGAGATCCGGAATCAGTTGTAACTTGGGTTAGAGTTGGTTCAGCCAACCGTCCAGGTTTGAATCTGGGCCGGGTCTGCTTCGAACACACATGCTATTGCTACACGCCTATTGGTTGCAAATGGGAGTGAAAAATGTGATGCGGGAAAGACACTTGGTCCAAGCCTATACTACATAAACCTGGCCCACGTTCAGCTGCAACTTGGGTCTGTAGGAAATCCGAGATCCGGAATCAGTTGTAACTTGGGTTAGAGTTGGTTCAGCCAACCGTCCAGGTTTGAATCTGTGCCGGGTCTGCTTCGAACACACATGCTATTGCTACACGCCTATTGGTTGCAAATGGGAGTGAAAAATGTGATGCGGGAAAGACACTTGGTCCAAGCCTATACTACATAAACCTGGCCCACGTTCAGCTGCAACTTGTGTCTGTAGGAAATCCGAGATCCGGAATCAGTTGTAACTTGGGATAGAGTTGGTTCAGCCAACCGTCCAGGTTTGAATCTGGGCCGGGTCTGCTTCGAACACACATGCTATTGCTACACGCCTATTGGTTGCAAATGGGAGTGAAAAATGTGATGCGGGAAAGACACTTGGTCCAAGCCAATACTACATAAACCTGGCCCACGTTCAAATGCAACTTGGGTCTGTAGGAAAACCGAGATCCGGAATCAGTTGTAACTTGGGTTAGAGTTGGTTCAGCCAACCGTCCAGGTTTGAATCTGTGCCGGGTCTGCTTCGAACACACATGCTATTGCTACACGCCTATTGGTTGCAAATGGGAGTGAAAAATGTGATGCGGGAAAGACACTTGGTCCAAGCCTATACTACATAAACCTGGCCCACGTTCAACTGCAACTTGTGTCTGTAGGAAATCCGAGATCCGGAATCAGTTGTAACTTGGGTTAGAGTTGGTTCAGCCAACCGTCCAGGTTTGAATCTGGGCCGGGTCTGCTTCGAACACACATGCTATTGCTACACGCCTATTGGTTGCAAATGGGAGTGAAAAATGTGATGCGGGAAAGACACTTGGTCCAAGCCTATACTACATAAACCTGGTCCACGTTCAGCTGCAACTTGGGTCTGTAGGAAATCCGAGATCCGGAATCAGTTGTAACTTGGGTTAGAGTTGGTTCAGCCAACCGTCCAGGTTTGAATCTGGGCCGGGTCTGCTTCGAACACACATGCTATTGCTACACGCCTATTAGTTGCAAATGGGAGTGAAAAATGTGATGCGGGAAAGACACTTGGTCCAAGCCTATACTACATAAACCTGGTCCACGTTCAGCTGCAACTTGGGTCTGTAGGAAATCCGAGATCCGGAATCAGTTGTAACTTGGGTTAGAGTTGGTTCAGCCAACCGTCCAGGTTTGAATCTGGGCCGGGTCTGCTTTGAAAACACATGCTATTGCTACACGCCTATTGGTTGCAAATGGGAGTAAAAAATGTGATGCGGGAAAGACACTTGGTCCAAGCCTATACTACATAAACCTGGCCCACGTTCAGCTGCAACTTGTGTCTGTAGGAAATCCGAGATCCGGAATCAGTTGTAACTTGGGTTAGAGTTGGTTCAGCCAACTGTCGAGGTTTGAATCTGGGCCGGGTCTGCTTCGAACACACATGCTATTGCTACACGCCTATTGGTTGCAAATGGGAGTGAAAAATGTGATGCGGGAAAGACACTTGGTCCAAGCCTATACTACATAAACCTAGTACACGTTCAGCTGCAACTTGGGTCTGTAGGAAATCTGAGATCCGGAATCAGTTGTAACTTGGGTTAGAGTTGGTTCAGCCAACCGTCCAGGTTTGAATCTGTGCCGGGTCTGCTTCGAACACACATGCTATTGCTACACGCCTATTGGTTGCAAATGGGAGTGAAAAATGTGATGCGGGAAAGACACTTGGTCCAAGCCTATACTACATAAACCTGGCCCACGTTCAGCTGCAACTTGGGTCTGTAGGAAATCCGAGATCCGGAATCAGTTGTAACTTGGGTTAGAGTTGGTTCAGCCAACCGTCCAGGTTTGAATCTGTGCCGGGTCTGCTTCGAACACACATGCTATTGCTACACGCCTATTGGTTGCAAATGGGAGTGAAAAATGTGATGCGGGAAAGACACTTGGTCCAAGCCTATACTACATAAACCTGGCCCACGTTCAGCTGCAACTTGTGTCTGTAGGAAATCCGAGATCCGGAATCAGTTGTAACTTGGGTTAGAGATGGTTCAGCCAACTGTCCAGGTTTGAATCTGGGCCGGGTCTGCTTCGAACACACATGCTATTGCTACACGCCTATTGGTTGCAAATGGGAGTGAAAAATGTGATGCGGGAAAGACACTTGGTCCAAGCCTATACTACATAAACCTGGTACACGTTCAGCTGCAACTTGGGTCTGTAGGAAATCTGAGATCTGGAATCAGTTGTAACTTGGGTTAGAGTTGGTTCAGCCAACCGTCCAGGTTTGAATCTGGGCCGGGTCTGCTTCGAACACACATGCTATTGCTACACGCCTATTGGTTGCAAATGGGAGTGAAAAATGTGATGCGGGAAAGACACTTGGTCCAAGCCTATACTACATAAACCTGGCCCACGTTCAGCTGCAACTTGGGTCTGTAGGAAATCCGAGATCCGGAATCAGTTGTAACTTGGGTTAGAGTTGGTTCAGCCAACCGTCCAGGTTTGAATCTGTGCCGGGTCTGCTTCGAACACACATGCTATTGCTACACGCCTATTGGTTGCAAATGGGAGTGAAAAATGTGATGCGGGAAAGACACTTGGTCCAAGCCTATACTACATAAACCTGGCCCACGTTCAGCTGCAACTTGTGTCTGTAGGAAATCCGAGATCCGGAATCAGTTGTAACTTGGGTTAGAGTTGGTTCAGCCAACCGTCCAGGTTTGAATCTGGGCCGGGTCTGCTTCGAACACACATGCTATTGCTACACGCCTATTGGTTGCAAATGGGAGTGAAAAATGTGATGCGGGAAAGACACTTGGTCCAAGCCTATACTACATAAACCTGGCCCACGTTCAGCTGCAACTTGTGTCTGTAGGAAATCCGAGATCCGGAATCAGTTGTAACTTGGGTTAGAGTTGGTTCAGGCAACCGTCCAGGTTTGAATCTGGGCCGGGTCTGCTTCGAACACACATGCTATTGCTACACGCCTATTGGTTGCAAATGGGAGTGAAAAATGTGATGCGGGAAAGACACTTGGTCCAAGCCTATACTACATAAACCTGGCCCACGTTCAGCTGCAACTTGTGTCTGTAGGAAATCCGAGATCCGGAATCAGTTGTAACTTGGGTTAGAGTTGGTTCAGGCAACCGTCCAGGTTTGAATCTGGGCCGGGTCTGCTTCGAACACACATGCTATTGCTACACGCCTATTGGTTGCAAATGGGAGTGAAAAATGTGATGCGGGAAAGACACTTGGTCCAAGCCTATACTACATAAACCTGGCCCACGTTCAGCTGCAACTTGGGTCTGTAGGAAATCCGAGATCCGGAATCAGTTGTAACTGGGTTAGAGTTGGTTCAGCCAACCGTCCAGGTTTGAATCTGGGCTGGGTCTGCTTTGAACACACATGCTATTGCTACACGCCTATTGGTTGCAAATGGGAGTGAAAAATGTGATGCGGGAAAGACACTTGGTCCAAGCCTATACTACATAAACCTGGTCCACGTTCAGCTGCAACTTGGGTCTGTAGGAAATCCGAGATCCGGAATCAGTTGTAACTTGGGTTAGAGTTGGTTCAGCCAACCGTCCAGGTTTGAATCTGGGCCGGGTCTGCTTCGAACACACATGCTATTGCTACACGCCTATTGGTTGCAAATGGGAGTGAAAAATGTGATGCGGGAAAGACACTTGGTCCAAGCCTATACTACATAAACCTGGCCCACGTTCAGCTGCAACTTGTGTCTGTAGGAAATCCGAGATCCGGAATCATTTGTAACTTGGGTTAGAGTTGGTTCAGCCAACTGTCCAGGTTTGAATCTGGGCCGGGTCTGCTTCGAACACACATGCTATTGCTACACGCCTATTGGTTGCAAATGGGAGTGAAAAATGTGATGCGGGAAAGACACTTGGTCCAAGCCTATACTACATAAACATGGCCCACGTTCAGATGCAACTTGGGTCTGTAGGAAATCCGAGATCCGGAATCAGTTGTAACTTGGGTTAGAGTTGGTTCAGCCAACCGTCCAGGTTTGAATCTGTGCCGGGTCTGCTTCGAACACACATGCTATTGCTACACGCCTATTGGTTGCAAATGGGAGTGAAAAATGTGATGCGGGAAAGACACTTGGTCCAAGCCTATACTACATAAACCTGGCCCACGTTCAACTGCAACTTGTGTCTGTAGGAAACCCGAGATCCGGAATCAGTTGTAACTTGGGTTAGAGTTGGTTCAGCCAACCGTCCAGGTTTGAATCTGGGCCGGGTCTGCTTCGAACACACATGCTATTGCTACACGCCTATTGGTTGCAAATGGGAGTGAAAAATGTGATGCGGGAAAGACACTTGGTCCAAGCCTATACTACATAAACCTGGCCCACGTTCAGCTGCAACTTGGGTCTGTAGGAAATCCGAGATCCGGAATCAGTTGTAACTTGGGTTAGAGTTGGTTCAGCCAACCGTCCAGGTTTGAATCTGTGCCGGGTCTGCTTCGAACACACATGCTATTGCTACACGCCTATTGGTTGCAAATGGGAGTGAAAAATGTGATGCGGGAAAGACACTTGGTCCAAGCCTATACTACATAAACCTGGCCCACGTTCAGCTGCAACTTGTGTCTGTAGGAAATCCGAGATCCGGAATCAGTTGTAACTTGGGATAGAGTTGGTTCAGCCAACCGTCCAGGTTTGAATCTGGGCCGGGTCTGCTTCGAACACACATGCTATTGCTACACGCCTATTGGTTGCAAATGGGAGTGAAAAATGTGATGCGGGAAAGACACTTGGTCCAAGCCTATACTACATAAACCTGGCCCACGTTCAGCTGCAACTTGTGTCTGTAGGAAATCCGAGATCCGGAATCAGTTGTAACTTGGGTTAGAGTTGGTTCAGGCAACCGTCCAGGTTTGAATCTGGGCCGGGTCTGCTTCGAACACACATGCTATTGCTACACGCCTATTGGTTGCAAATGGGAGTGAAAAATGTGATGCGGGAAAGACACTTGGTCCAAGCCAATACTACATAAACCTGGCCCACGTTCAAATGCAACTTGGGTCTGTAGGAAAACCGAGATCCGGAATCAGTTGTAACTTGGGTTAGAGTTGGTTCAGCCAACCGTCCAGGTTTGAATCTGTGCCGGGTCTGCTTCGAACACACATGCTATTGCTACACGCCTATTGGTTGCAAATGGGAGTGAAAAATGTGATGCGGGAAAGACACTTGGTCCAAGCCTATACTACATAAACCTGGCCCACGTTCAACTGCAACTTGTGTCTGTAGGAAATCCGAGATCCGGAATCAGTTGTAACTTGGGTTAGAGTTGGTTCAGCCAACCGTCCAGGTTTGAATCTGGGCCGGGTCTGCTTCGAACACACATGCTATTGCTACACGCCTATTAGTTGCAAATGGGAGTGAAAAATGTGATGCGGGAAAGACACTTGGTCCAAGCCTATACTACATAAACCTGGTCCACGTTCAGCTGCAACTTGGGTCTGTAGGAAATCCGAGATCCGGAATCAGTTGTAACTTGGGTTAGAGTTGGTTCAGCCAACCGTCCAGGTTTGAATCTGGGCCGGGTCTGCTTTGAAAACACATGCTATTGCTACACGCCTATTGGTTGCAAATGGGAGTAAAAAATGTGATGCGGGAAAGACACTTGGTCCAAGCCTATACTACATAAACCTGGCCCACGTTCAGCTGCAACTTGTGTCTGTAGGAAATCCGAGATCCGGAATCAGTTGTAACTTGGGTTAGAGTTGGTTCAGCCAACTGTCGAGGTTTGAATCTGGGCCGGGTCTGCTTCGAACACACATGCTATTGCTACACGCCTATTGGTTGCAAATGGGAGTGAAAAATGTGATGCGGGAAAGACACTTGGTCCAAGCCTATACTACATAAACCTAGTACACGTTCAGCTGCAACTTGGGTCTGTAGGAAATCTGAGATCCGGAATCAGTTGTAACTTGGGTTAGAGTTGGTTCAGCCAACCGTCCAGGTTTGAATCTGTGCCGGGTCTGCTTCGAACACACATGCTATTGCTACACGCCTATTGGTTGCAAATGGGAGTGAAAAATGTGATGCGGGAAAGACACTTGGTCCAAGCCTATACTACATAAACCTGGCCCACGTTCAGCTGCAACTTGGGTCTGTAGGAAATCCGAGATCCGGAATCAGTTGTAACTTGGGTTAGAGTTGGTTCAGCCAACCGTCCAGGTTTGAATCTGTGCCGGGTCTGCTTCGAACACACATGCTATTGCTACACGCCTATTGGTTGCAAATGGGAGTGAAAAATGTGATGCGGGAAAGACACTTGGTCCAAGCCTATACTACATAAACCTGGCCCACGTTCAGCTGCAACTTGTGTCTGTAGGAAATCCGAGATCCGGAATCAGTTGTAACTTGGGTTAGAGTTGGTTCAGCCAACCGTCCAGGTTTGAATCTGGGCCGGGTCTGCTTCGAACACACATGCTATTGCTACACGCCTATTGGTTGCAAATGGGAGTGAAAAATGTGATGCGGGAAAGACACTTGGTCCAAGCCTATACTACATAAACCTGGCCCACGTTCAGCTGCAACTTGTGTCTGTAGGAAATCCGAGATCCGGAATCAGTTGTAACTTGGGTTAGAGTTGGTTCAGGCAACCGTCCAGGTTTGAATCTGGGCCGGGTCTGCTTCGAACACACATGCTATTGCTACACGCCTATTGGTTGCAAATGGGAGTGAAAAATGTGATGCGGGAAAGACACTTGGTCCAAGCCTATACTACATAAACCTGGCCCACGTTCAGCTGCAACTTGTGTCTGTAGGAAATCCGAGATCCGGAATCAGTTGTAACTTGGGTTAGAGTTGGTTCAGGCAACCGTCCAGGTTTGAATCTGGGCCGGGTCTGCTTCGAACACACATGCTATTGCTACACGCCTATTGGTTGCAAATGGGAGTGAAAAATGTGATGCGGGAAAGACACTTGGTCCAAGCCTATACTACATAAACCTGGCCCACGTTCAGCTGCAACTTGGGTCTGTAGGAAATCCGAGATCCGGAATCAGTTGTAACTTGGGTTAGAGTTGGTTCAGCCAACCGTCCAGGTTTGAATCTGGGCTGGGTCTGCTTTGAACACACATGCTATTGCTACACGCCTATTGGTTGCAAATGGGAGTGAAAAATGTGATGCGGGAAAGACACTTGGTCCAAGCCTATACTACATAAACCTGGTCCACGTTCAGCTGCAACTTGGGTCTGTAGGAAATCCGAGATCCGGAATCAGTTGTAACTTGGGTTGGAGTTGGTTCAGCCAACCGTCCAGGTTTGAATCTGGGCCGGGTCTGCTTCGAACACACATGCTATTGCTACACGCCTATTGGTTGCAAATGGGAGTGAAAAATGTGATGCGGGAAAGACACTTGGTCCAAGCCTATACTACATAAACCTGGCCCACGTTCAGCTGCAACTTGTGTCTGTAGGAAATCCGAGATCCGGAATCAGTTGTAACTTGGGTTAGAGTTGGTTCAGCCAACTGTCGAGGTTTGAATCTGGGCCGGGTCTGCTTCGAACACACATGCTATTGCTACACGCCTATTGGTTGCAAATGGGAGTGAAAAATGTGATGCGGGAAAGACACTTGGTCCAAGCCTATACTACATAAACCTGGTACACGTTCAGCTGCAACTTGGGTCTGTAGGAAATCTGAGATCCGGAATCAGTTGTAACTTGGGTTAGAGTTGGTTCAGCCAACCGTCCAGGTTTGAATCTGGGCCGGGTCTGCTTCGAACACACATGCTATTGCTACACGCCTATTGGTTGCAAATGGGAGTGAAAAATGTGATGCGGGAAAGACACTTGGTCCAAGCCTATACTACATAAACCTGGCCCACGTTCAGCTGCAACTTGGGTCTGTAGGAAATCCGAGATCCGGAATCAGTTGTAACTTGAGTTAGAGTTGGTTAAGCCAACTGTCGAGGTTTGAATCTGGGCCGGGTCTGCTTCGAACACACATGCTATTGCTACACGCCTAATGGTTGCAAATGGGAGTGAAAAATGTGATGCGGGAAAGACACTTGGTCCAAGCCTATACTACATAAACCTGGTACACGTTCAGCTGCAACTTGGGTCTGTAGGAAATCTGAGATCCGGAATCAGTTGTAACTTGGGTTAGAGTTGGTTCAGCCAACCGTCCAGGTTTGAATCTGTGCCGGGTCTGCTTCGAACACACATGCTATTGCTACACGCCTATTGGTTGCAAATGGGAGTGAAAAATGTGATGCGGGAAAGACACTTGGTCCAAGCCTATACTACATAAACCTGGCCCACGTTCAGCTGCAACTTGGGTCTGTAGGAAATCCGAGATCCGGAATCAGTTGTAACTTGGGTTAGAGTTGGTTCAGCCAACCGTCCAGGTTTGAATCTGTGCCGGGTCTGCTTCGAACACACATGCTATTGCTACACGCCTATTGGTTGCAAATGGGAGTGAAAAATGTGATGCGGGAAAGACACTTGGTCCAAGCCTATACTACATAAACCTGGCCCACGTTCAGCTGCAACTTGTGTCTGTAGGAAATCCGAGATCCGGAATCAGTTGTAACTTGGGTTAGAGTTGGTTCAGCCAACCGTCCAGGTTTGAATCTGGGCCGGGTCTGCTTCGAACACACATGCTATTGCTACACGCCTATTGGTTGCAAATGGGAGTGAAAAATGTGATGCGGGAAAGACACTTGGTCCAAGCCTATACTACATAAACCTGGCCCACGTTCAGCTGCAACTTGTGTCTGTAGGAAATCCGAGATCCGGAATCAGTTGTAACTTGGGTTAGAGTTGGTTCAGGCAACCGTCCAGGTTTGAATCTGGGCCGGGTCTGCTTCGAACACACATGCTATTGCTACACGCCTATTGGTTGCAAATGGGAGTGAAAAATGTGATGCGGGAAAGACACTTGGTCCAAGCCTATACTACATAAACCTGGCCCACGTTCAGCTGCAACTTGTGTCTGTAGGAAATCCGAGATCCGGAATCAGTTGTAACTTGGGTTAGAGTTGGTTCAGGCAACCGTCCAGGTTTGAATCTGGGCCGGGTCTGCTTCGAACACACATGCTATTGCTACACGCCTATTGGTTGCAAATGGGAGTGAAAAATGTGATGCGGGAAAGACACTTGGTCCAAGCCTATACTACATAAACCTGGCCCACGTTCAGCTGCAACTTGGGTCTGTAGGAAATCCGAGATCCGGAATCAGTTGTAACTTGGGTTAGAGTTGGTTCAGCCAACCGTCCAGGTTTGAATCTGGCCGGGTCTGCTTCGAACACACATGCTATTGCTACACGCCTATTGGTTGCAAATGGGAGTGAAAAATGTGATGCGGGAAAGACACTTGGTCCAAGCCTATACTACATAAACCTGGCCCACGTTCAGCTGCAACTTGGGTCTGTAGGAAATCCGAGATCCGGAATCAGTTGTAACTTGGGTTAGAGTTGGTTCAGCCAACCGTCCAGGTTTGAATCTGGGCCGGGTCTGATTCGAACACACATGCTATTGCTACACGCCTATTGGTTGCAAATGGGAGTGAAAAATGTGATGCGGGAAAGACACTTGGTCCAAGCCTATACTACATAAACCTGGCCCACGTTCAGCTGCAACTTGTGTCTGTAGGAAATCCGAGATCCGGAATCAGTTGTAACTTGGGTTAGAGTTGGTTCAGCCAACTGTCCAGGTTTGAATCTGGGCCGGGTCTGCTTCGAACACACATAATATTGCTACACGCCTATTGGTTGCAAATGGGAGTGAAAAATGTGATGCGGGAAAGACACTTGGTCCAAGCCTATACTACATAAACCTGGTCCACGTTCAGCTGCAACTTGGGTCTGTAGGAAATCCGAGATCCGGAATCAGTTGTAACTTGGGTTAGAGTTGGTTCAGCCAACTGTCCAGGTTTGAATCTGGGCCGGGTCTGCTTCGAACACACATGCTATTGCTACACGCCTATTGGTTGCAAATGGGAGTGAAAAATGTGATGCGGGAAAGACACTTGGTCCAAGCCTATACTACATAAACCTGGCCCACGTTCAGATGCAACTTGGGTCTGTAGGAAATCCGAGATCCGGAATCAGTTGTAACTTGGGTTAGAGTTGGTTCAGCCAACCGTCCAGGTTTGAATCTGTGCCGGGTCTGCTTCGAACACACATGCTATTGCTACACGCCTATTGGTTGCAAATGGGAGTGAAAAATGTGATGCGGGAAAGACACTTGGTCCAAGCCTATACTACATAAACCTGGCCCACGTTCAACTGCAACTTGTGTCTGTAGGAAATCCGAGATCCGGAATCAGTTGTAACTTGGGTTAGAGTTGGTTCAGCCAACCGTCCAGGTTTGAATCTGGGCCGGGTCTGCTTCGAACACACATGCTATTGCTACACGCCTATTGGTTGCAAATGGGAGTGAAAAATGTGATGCGGGAAAGACACTTGGTCCAAGCCTATACTACATAAACCTGGCCCACGTTCAGATGCAACTTGGGTCTGTAGGAAATCCGAGATCCGGAATCAGTTGTAACTTGGGTTAGAGTTGGTTCAGCCAACCGTCCAGGTTTGAATCTGTGCCGGGTCTGCTTCGAACACACATGCTATTGCTACACGCCTATTGGTTGCAAATGGGAGTGAAAAATGTGATGCGGGAAAGACACTTGGTCCAAGCCTATACTACATAAACCTGGCCCACGTTCAACTGCAACTTGTGTCTGTAGGAAATCCGAGATCCGGAATCAGTTGTAACTTGGGTTAGATTTGGTTCAGCCAACCGTCCAGGTTTGAATCTGGGCCGGGTCTGCTTCGAACACACATGCTATTGCTACACGCCTATTGGTTGCAAATGGGAGTGAAAAATGTGATGCGGGAAAGACACTTGGTCCAAGCCTATACTACATAAACCTGGCCCACGTTCAGCTGCAACTTGGGTCTGTAGGAAATCCGAGATCCGGAATCAGTTGTAACTTGGGTTAGAGTTGGTTCAGCCAACCGTCCAGGTTTGAATCTGTGCCGGGTCTGCTTCGAACACACATGCTATTGCTACACGCCTATTGGTTGCAAATGGGAGTGAAAAATGTGATGCGGGAAAGACACTTGGTCCAAGCCTATACTACATAAACCTGGCCCACGTTCAGCTGCAACTTGTGTCTGTAGGAAATCCGAGATCCGGAATCAGTTGTAACTTGGGTTAGAGTTGGTTCAGCCAACCGTCCAGGTTTGAATCTGGGCCGGGTCTGCTTCGAACACACATGCTATTGCTACACGCCTATTGGTTGCAAATGGGAGTGAAAAATGTGATGCGGGAAAGACACTTGGTCCAAGCCTATACTACATAAACCTGGCCCACGTTCAGCTGCAACTTGTGTCTGTAGGAAATCCGAGATCCGGAATCAGTTGTAACTTGGGTTAGAGTTGGTTCAGGCAACCGTCCAGGTTTGAATCTGGGCCGGGTCTGCTTCGAACACACATGCTATTGCTACACGCCTATTGGTTGCAAATGGGAGTGAAAAATGTGATGCGGGAAAGACACTTGGTCCAAGCCAATACTACATAAACCTGGCCCACGTTCAGATGCAACTTGGGTCTGTAGGAAAACCGAGATCCGGAATCAGTTGTAACTTGGGTTAGAGTTGGTTCAGCCAACCGTCCAGGTTTGAATCTGTGCCGGGTCTGCTTCGAACACACATGCTATTGCTACACGCCTATTGGTTGCAAATGGGAGTGAAAAATGTGATGCGGGAAAGACACTTGGTCCAAGCCTATACTACATAAACCTGGCCCACGTTCAACTGCAACTTGTGTCTGTAGGAAATCCGAGATCCGGAATCAGTTGTAACTTGGGTTAGAGTTGGTTCAGCCAACCGTCCAGGTTTGAATCTGGGCCGGGTCTGCTTCGAACACACATGCTATTGCTACACGCCTATTGGTTGCAAATGGGAGTGAAAAATGTGATGCGGGAAAGACACTTGGTCCAAGCCTATACTACATAAACCTGGTCCACGTTCAGCTGCAACTTGGGTCTGTAGGAAATCCGAGATCCGGAATCAGTTGTAACTTGGGTTAGAGTTGGTTCAGCCAACCGTCCAGGTTTGAATCTGGGCCGGGTCTGCTTCGAACACACATGCTATTGCTACACGCCTATTGGTTGCAAATGGGAGTGAAAAATGTGATGCGGGAAAGACACTTGGTCCAAGCCTATACTACATAAACCTGGTCCACGTTCAGCTGCAACTTGGGTCTGTAGGAAATCCGAGATCCGGAATCAGTTGTAACTTGGGTTAGAGTTGGTTCAGCCAACCGTCCAGGTTTGAATCTGGGCCGGGTCTGCTTTGAAAACACATGCTATTGCTACACGCCTATTGGTTGCAAATGGGAGTAAAAAATGTGATGCGGGAAAGACACTTGGTCCAAGCCTATACTACATAAACCTGGCCCACGTTCAGCTGCAACTTGTGTCTGTAGGAAATCCGAGATCCGGAATCAGTTGTAACTTGGGTTAGAGTTGGTTCAGCCAACTGTCGAGGTTTGAATCTGGGCCGGGTCTGCTTCGAACACACATGCTATTGCTACACGCCTATTGGTTGCAAATGGGAGTGAAAAATGTGATGCGGGAAAGACACTTGGTCCAAGCCTATACTACATAAACCTAGTACACGTTCAGCTGCAACTTGGGTCTGTAGGAAATCTGAGATCCGGAATCAGTTGTAACTTGGGTTAGAGTTGGTTCAGCCAACCGTCCAGGTTTGAATCTGTGCCGGGTCTGCTTCGAACACACATGCTATTGCTACACGCCTATTGGTTGCAAATGGGAGTGAAAAATGTGATGCGGGAAAGACACTTGGTCCAAGCCTATACTACATAAACCTGGCCCACGTTCAGCTGCAACTTGGGTCTGTAGGAAATCCGAGATCCGGAATCAGTTGTAACTTGGGTTACAGTTGGTTCAGCCAACCGTCCAGGTTTGAATCTGTGCCGGGTCTGCTTCGAACACACATGCTATTGCTACACGCCTATTGGTTGCAAATGGGAGTGAAAAATGTGATGCGGGAAAGACACTTGGTCCAAGCCTATACTACATAAACCTGGCCCACGTTCAGCTGCAACTTGTGTCTGTAGGAAATCCGAGATCCGGAATCAGTTGTAACTTGGGTTAGAGTTGGTTCAGCCAACCGTCCAGGTTTGAATCTGGGCCGGGTCTGCTTCGAACACACATGCTATTGCTACACGCCTATTGGTTGCAAATGGGAGTGAAAAATGTGATGCGGGAAAGACACTTGGTCCAAGCCTATACTACATAAACCTGGCCCACGTTCAGCTGCAACTTGTGTCTGTAGGAAATCCGAGATCCGGAATCAGTTGTAACTTGGGTTAGAGTTGGTTCAGGCAACCGTCCAGGTTTGAATCTGGGCCGGGTCTGCTTCGAACACACATGCTATTGCTACACGCCTATTGGTTGCAAATGGGAGTGAAAAATGTGATGCGGGAAAGACACTTGGTCCAAGCCTATACTACATAAACCTGGCCCACGTTCAGCTGCAACTTGTGTCTGTAGGAAATCCGAGATCCGGAATCAGTTGTAACTTGGGTTAGAGTTGGTTCAGGCAACCGTCCAGGTTTGAATCTGGGCCGGGTCTGCTTCGAACACACATGCTATTGCTACACGCCTATTGGTTGCAAATGGGAGTGAAAAATGTGATGCGGGAAAGACACTTGGTCCAAGCCTATACTACATAAACCTGGCCCACGTTCAGCTGCAACTTGGGTCTGTAGGAAATCCGAGATCCGGAATCAGTTGTAACTTGGGTTAGAGTTGGTTCAGCCAACCGTCCAGGTTTGAATCTGGGCTGGGTCTGCTTTGAACACACATGCTATTGCTACACGCCTATTGGTTGCAAATGGGAGTGAAAAATGTGATGCGGGAAAGACACTTGGTCCAAGCCTATACTACATAAACCTGGTCCACGTTCAGCTGCAACTTGGGTCTGTAGGAAATCCGAGATCCGGAATCAGTTGTAACTTGGGTTAGAGTTGGTTCAGCCAACCGTCCAGGTTTGAATCTGGGCCGGGTCTGCTTCGAACACACATGCTATTGCTACACGCCTATTGGTTGCAAATGGGAGTGAAAAATGTGATGCGGGAAAGACACTTGGTCCAAGCCTATACTACGTAAACCTGGCCCACGTTCAGATGCAACTTGGGTCTGTAGGAAAACCGAGATCCGGAATCAGTTGTAACTTGGGTTAGAGTTGGTTCAGCCAACCGTCCAGGTTTGAATCTGTGCCGGGTCTGCTTCGAACACACATGCTATTGCTACACGCCTATTGGTTGCAAATGGGAGTGAAAAATGTGATGCGGGAAAGACACTTGGTCCAAGCCTATACTACATAAACCTGGCCCACGTTCAACTGCAACTTGTGTCTGTAGGAAATCCGAGATCCGGAATCAGTTGTAACTTGGGTTAGAGTTGGTTCAGCCAACCGTCCAGGTTTGAATCTGGGCCGGGTCTGCTTCGAACACACATGCTATTGCTACACGCCTATTGGTTGCAAATGGGAGTGAAAAATGTGATGCGGGAAAGACACTTGGTCCAAGCCTATACTACATAAACCTGGTCCACGTTCAGCTGCAACTTGGGTCTGTAGGAAATCCGAGATCCGGAATCAGTTGTAACTTGGGTTAGAGTTGGTTCAGCCAACCGTCCAGGTTTGAATCTGGGCCGGGTCTGCTTCGAACACACATGCTATTGCTACACGCCTATTGGTTGCAAATGGGAGTGAAAAATGTGATGCGGGAAAGACACTTGGTCCAAGCCTATACTACATAAACCTGGTCCACGTTCAGCTGCAACTTGGGTCTGTAGGAAATCCGAGATCCGGAATCAGTTGTAACTTGGGTTAGAGTTGGTTCAGCCAACCGTCCAGGTTTGAATCTGGGCCGGGTCTGCTTTGAAAACACATGCTATTGCTACACGCCTATTGGTTGCAAATGGGAGTAAAAAATGTGATGCGGGAAAGACACTTGGTCCAAGCCTATACTACATAAACCTGGCCCACGTTCAGCTGCAACTTGTGTCTGTAGGAAATCCGAGATCCGGAATCAGTTGTAACTTGGGTTAGAGTTGGTTCAGCCAACTGTCGAGGTTTGAATCTGGGCCGGGTCTGCTTCGAACACACATGCTATTGCTACACGCCTATTGGTTGCAAATGGGAGTGAAAAATGTGATGCGGGAAAGACACTTGGTCCAAGCCTATACTACATAAACCTGGTACACGTTCAGCTGCAACTTGGGTCTGTAGGAAATCTGAGATCCGGAATCAGTTGTAACTTGGGTTAGAGTTGGTTCAGCCAACCGTCCAGGTTTGAATCTGTGCCGGGTCTGCTTCGAACACACATGCTATTGCTACACGCCTATTGGTTGCAAATGGGAGTGAAAAATGTGATGCGGGAAAGACACTTGGTCCAAGCCTATACTACATAAACCTGGCCCACGTTCAGCTGCAACTTGGGTCTGTAGGAAATCCGAGATCCGGAATCAGTTGTAACTTGGGTTAGAGTTGGTTCAGCCAACTGTCGAGGTTTGAATCTGGGCCGGGTCTGCTTCGAACACACATGCTATTGCTACACGCCTATTGGTTGCAAATGGGAGTGAAAAATGTGATGCGGGAAAGACACTTGGTCCAAACCTATACTACATAAACCTGGTACACGTTCAGCTGCAACTTGGGTCTGTAGGAAATCTGAGATCCGGAATCAGTTGTAACTTGGGTTAGAGTTGGTTCAGCCAACCGTCCAGGTTTGAATCTGTGCCGGGTCTGCTTCGAACACACATGCTATTGCTACACGCCTATTGGTTGCAAATGGGAGTGAAAAATGTGATGCGGGAAAGACACTTGGTCCAAGCCTATACTACATAAACCTGGCCCACGTTCAGCTGCAACTTGGGTCTGTAGGAAATCCGAGATCCGGAATCAGTTGTAACTTGGGTTAGAGTTGGTTCAGCCAACCGTCCAGGTTTGAATCTGTGCCGGGTCTGCTTCGAACACACATGCTATTGCTACACGCCTATTGGTTGCAAATGGGAGTGAAAAATGTGATGCGGGAAAGACACTTGGTCCAAGCCTATACTACATAAACCTGGCCCACGTTCAGCTGCAACTTGTGTCTGTAGGAAATCCGAGATCCGGAATCAGTTGTAACTTGGGTTAGAGTTGGTTCAGCCAACCGTCCAGGTTTGAATCTGGGCCGGGTCTGCTTCGAACACACATGCTATTGCTACACGCCTATTGGTTGCAAATGGGAGTGAAAAATGTGATGCGGGAAAGACACTTGGTCCAAGCCTATACTACATAAACCTGGCCCACGTTCAGCTGCAACTTGTGTCTGTAGGAAATCCGAGATCCGGAATCAGTTGTAACTTGGGTTAGAGTTGGTTCAGGCAACCGTCCAGGTTTGAATCTGGGCCGGGTCTGCTTCGAACACACATGCTATTGCTACACGCCTATTGGTTGCAAATGGGAGTGAAAAATGTGATGCGGGAAAGACACTTGGTCCAAGCCTATACTACATAAACCTGGCCCACGTTCAGCTGCAACTTGTGTCTGTAGGAAATCCGAGATCCGGAATCAGTTGTAACTTGGGTTAGAGTTGGTTCAGGCAACCGTCCAGGTTTGAATCTGGGCCGGGTCTGCTTCGAACACACATGCTATTGCTACACGCCTATTGGTTGCAAATGGGAGTGAAAAATGTGATGCGGGAAAGACACTTGGTCCAAGCCTATACTACATAAACCTGGCCCACGTTCAGCTGCAACTTGGGTCTGTAGGAAATCCGAGATCCGGAATCAGTTGTAACTTGGGTTAGAGTTGGTTCAGCCAACCGTCCAGGTTTGAATCTGGGCTGGGTCTGCTTTGAACACACATGCTATTGCTACACGCCTATTGGTTGCAAATGGGAGTGAAAAATGTGATGCGGGAAAGACACTTGGTCCAAGCCTATACTACATAAACCTGGTCCACGTTCAGCTGCAACTTGGGTCTGTAGGAAATCCGAGATCCGGAATCAGTTGTAACTTGGGTTAGAGTTGGTTCAGGCAACCGTCCAGGTTTGAATCTGGGCCGGGTCTGCTTCGAACACACATGCTATTGCTACACGCCTATTGGTTGCAAATGGGAGTGAAAAATGTGATGCGGGAAAGACACTTGGTCCAAGCCTATACTACATAAACCTGGCCCACGTTCAGCTGCAACTTGTGTCTGTAGGAAATCCGAGATCCGGAATCAGTTGTAACTTGGGTTAGAGTTGGTTCAGCCAACCGTCCAGGTTTGAATCTGGCCGGGTCTGCTTCGAACACACATGCTATTGCTACACGCCTATTGGTTGCAAATGGGAGTGAAAAATGTGATGCGGGAAAGACACTTGGTCCAAGCCTATACTACATAAACCTGGCCCACGTTCAGCTGCAACTTGGGTCTGTAGGAAATCCGAGATCCGGAATCAGTTGTAACTTGGGTTAGAGTTGGTTCAGCCAACCGTCCAGGTTTGAATCTGGGCTGGGTCTGCTTTGAACACACTTGCTATTGCTACACGCCTATTGGTTGCAAATGGGAGTGAAAAATGTGATGCGGGAAAGACACTTGGTCCAAGCCTATACTACATAAACCTGGTCCACGTTCAGCTGCAACTTGGGTCTGTAGGAAATCCGAGATCCGGATTCAGTTGTAACTTGGGTTTGAGTTGGTTCAGCCAACCGTCCAGGTTTGAATCTGGGCCGGGTCTGCTTCGAACACACATGCTATTGCTACACGCCTATTGGTTGCAAATGGGAGTGAAAAATGTGATGCGGGAAAGACACTTGGTCCAAGCCTATACTACATAGACCTGGCCCACGTTCAGCTGCAACTTGTGTCTGTAGGAAATCCGAGATCCGGAATCAGTTGTAACTTGGGTTAGAGTTGGTTCAGCCAACTGTCCAGGTTTGAATCTGGGCCGGGTCTGCTTCGAACACACATGCTATTGCTACACGCCTATTGGTTGCAAATGGGAGTGAAAAATGTGATGCGGGAAAGACACTTGGTCCAAGCCTATACTACATAAACCTGGTCCACGTTCAGCTGCAACTTGGGTCTGTAGGAAATCCGAGATCCGGAATCAGTTGTAACTTGGGTTAGAGTTGGTACAGCCAACCGTCCAGGTTTGAATCTGGGCCGGGTCTGCTTCGAACACACATGCTATTGCTACACGCCTATTGGTTGCAAATGGGAGTGAAAAATGTGATGCGGGAAAGACACTTGGTCCAAGCCTATACTACATAAACCTGGCCCACGTTCAGCTGCAACTTGTGTCTGTAGGAAATCCGAGATCCGGAATCAGTTGTAACTTGGGTTAGAGTTGGTTCAGCCAACCGTCCAGGTTTGAATCTGGGCCGGGTCTGCTTCGAACACACATGCTATTGCTACACGCCTATTGGTTGCAAATGGGAGTGAAAAATGTGATGCGGGAAAGACACTTGGTCCAAGCCTATACTACATAAACCTGGCCCACGTTCAGCTGCAACTTGTGTCTGTAGGAAATCCGAGATCCGGAATCAGTTGTAACTTGGGTTAGAGTTGGTTCAGCCAACCGTCCAGGTTTGAATCTGGCCGGGTCTGCTTCGAACACACATGCTATTGCTACACGCCTATTGGTTGCAAATGGGAGTGAAAAATGTGATGCGGGAAAGACACTTGGTCCAAGCCTATACTACATAAACCTGGCCCACGTTCAGCTGCAACTTGGGTCTGTAGGAAATCCGAGATCCGGAATCAGTTGTAACTTGGGTTAGAGTTGGTTCAGCCAACCGTCCAGGTTTGAATCTGGGCTGGGTCTGCTTTGAACACACTTGCTATTGCTACACGCCTATTGGTTGCAAATGGGAGTGAAAAATGTGATGCGGGAAAGACACTTGGTCCAAGCCTATACTACATAAACCTGGTCCACGTTCAGCTGCAACTTGGGTCTGTAGGAAATCCGAGATCCGGATTCAGTTGTAACTTGGGTTTGAGTTGGTTCAGCCAACCGTCCAGGTTTGAATCTGGGCCGGGTCTGCTTCGAACACACATGCTATTGCTACACGCCTATTGGTTGCAAATGGGAGTGAAAAATGTGATGCGGGAAAGACACTTGGTCCAAGCCTATACTACATAAACCTGGTCCACGTTCAGCTGCAACTTGGGTTTGTAGGAAATCCGAGATCCGGAATCAGTTGTAACTTGGGTTAGAGTTGGTTCAGCCAACCGTCCAGGT
Source organism: Nelumbo nucifera (assembly GCF_055504915.1). Lineage (NCBI taxonomy): Eukaryota > Viridiplantae > Streptophyta > Magnoliopsida > Proteales > Nelumbonaceae > Nelumbo > Nelumbo nucifera. The sequence continues at coordinate 45,548,390 of NC_142649.1, read as the reverse complement.
TTGAATCTGGGCCGGGTCTGCTTCGAACACACATGCTATTGCTACACGCCTATTGGTTGCAAATGGGAGTGAAAAATGTGATGCGGGAAAGACACTTGGTCCAAGCCTATACTACATAAACCTGGCCCACGTTCAACTGCAACTTGTGTCCGTAGGAAATCCGAGATCCGGAATCAGTTGTAACTTGGGTTAGAGTTGGTTCAGCCAACCGTCCAGGTTTGAATCTGGGCCGGGTCTGCTTCGAACACACATGCTATTGCTACACGCCTATTGGTTGCAAATGGGAGTGAAAAATGTGATGCGGGAAAGACACTTGGTCCAAGCCTATACTACATAAACCTGGTCCACGTTCAGCTGCAACTTGGGTTTGTAGGAAATCCGAGATCCGGAATCAGTTGTAACTTGGGTTAGAGTTGGTTCAGCCAACCGTCCAGGTTTGAATCTGGGCCGGGTCTGCTTCGAACACACATGCTATTGCTACACACCTATTGGTTGCAAATGGGAGTGAAAAATGTGATGCGGGAAAGACACTTGGTCCAAGCCTATACTACATAAACCTGGCCCACGTTCAGCTGCAACTTGGGTCTGTAGGAAATCCGAGATCCGGAATCAGTTGTAACTTGGGTTAGAGTTGGTTCAGCCAACCGTCCAGGTTTAAATCTGGGCTGGGTCTGCTTTGAACACACATGCTATTGCTACACGCCTATTGGTTGCAAATGGGAGTGAAAAATGTGATGCGGGAAAGACACTTGGTCCAAGCCTATACTACATAAACCTGGTCCACGTTCAGCTGCAACTTGGGTCTGTAGGAAATCCGAGATCCGGAATCAGTTGTAACTTGGTTTAGAGTTGGTTCAGCCAACCGTCCAGGTTTGAATCTGGGCCGGGTCTGCTTCGAACACACATGCTATTGCTACACGCCTATTGGTTGCAAATGGGAGTGAAAAATGTGATGCGGGAAAGACACTTGGTCCAAGCCTATACTACATAAACCTGGCCCACGTTCAGCTGCAACTTGTGTCTGTAGGAAATCCGAGATCCGGAATCAGTTGTAACTTGGGTTAGAGTTGGTTCAGGCAACCGTCCAGGTTTGAATCTGGGCCGGGTCTGCTTCGAACACACATGCTATTGCTACACGCCTATTGGTTGCAAATGGGAGTGAAAAATGTGATGCGGGAAAGACACTTGGTCCAAGCCTATACTACATAAACCTGGCCCACGTTCAGATGCAACTTGGGTCTGTAGGAAATCCGAGATCCGGAATCAGTTGTAACTTGGGTTAGAGTTGGTTCAGCCAACCGTCCAGGTTTGAATCTGTGCCGGGTCTGCTTCGAACACACATGCTATTGCTACACGCCTATTGGTTGCAAATGGGAGTGAAAAATGTGATGCGGGAAAGACACTTGGTCCAAGCCTATACTACATAAACCTGGCCCACGTTCAACTGCAACTTGTGTCTGTAGGAAATCCGAGATCCGGAATCAGTTGTAACTTGGGTTAGAGTTGGTTCAGCCAACCGTCCCGGTTTGAATCTGGGCCGGGTCTGCTTCGAACACACATGCTATTGCTACACGCCTATTGGTTGCAAATGGGAGTGAAAAATGTGATGCGGGAAAGACACTTGGTCCAAGCCTATACTACATAAACCTGGTCCACGTTCAGCTGCAACTTGGGTCTGTAGGAAATCCGAGATCCGGAATCAGTTGTAACTTGGGTTAGAGTTGGTTCAGCCAACCGTCCAGGTTTGAATCTGGGCCGGGTCTGCTTCGAACACACATGCTATTGCTACACGCCTATTGGTTGCAAATGGGAGTGAAAAATGTGATGCGGGAAAGACACTTGGTCCAAGCCTATACTACATAAACCTGGCCCACGTTCAGCTGCAACTTGGGTCTGTAGGAAATCCGAGATCCGGAATCAGTTGTAACTTGGGTTAGAGTTGGTTCAGCCAACCGTCCAGGTTTGAATCTGGGCCGGGTCTGCTTCGAACACACATGCTATTGCTACACGCCTATTGGTTGCAAATGGGAGTGAAAAATGTGATGCGGGAAAGACACTTGGTCCAAGCCTATACTACATAAACCTGGTCCACGTTCAGCTGCAACTTGGGTCTGTAGGAAATCCGAGATCCGGAATCAGTTGTAACATGGGTTAGAGTTGGTTCAGCCAACCGTCCAGGTTTGAATCTGGGCCGGGTCTGCTTCGAACACACATGCTATTGCTACACGCCTATTGGTTGCAAATGGGAGTGAAAAATGTGATGCGGGAAAGACACTTGGTCCAAGCCTATACTTCATAAACCTGGCCCACGTTCAGATGCAACTTGGGTCTGTAGGAAATCCGAGATCCGGAATCAGTTGTAACTTGGGTTAGAGTTGGTTCAGCCAACCGTCCAGGTTTGAATCTGGGCCGGGTCTGCTTCGAACACACATGCTATTGCTACACGCCTATTGGTTGCAAATGGGAGTGAAAAATGTGATGCGGGAAAGACACTTGGTCCAAGCCTATACTACATAAACCTGGCCCACGTTCAGCTGCAACTTGTGTCTGTAGGAAATCCGAGATCCGGAATCAGTTGTAACTTGGGTTAGAGTTGGTTCAGCCAACTGTCCAGGTTTGAATCTGGGCCGGGTCTGCTTCGAACACACATGCTACTGCTACACGCCTATTGGTTGCAAATGGGAGTGAAAACTGTGATGCGGGAAAGACACTTGGTCCAAGCCTATACTACATAAACCTGGCCCACGTTCAGCTGCAACTTGGGTCTGTAGGAAATCCGAGATCCGGAATCAGTTGTAACTTGGGTTAGAGTTGGTTCAGCCAACCGTCCAGGTTTGAATCTGTGCCGGGTCTGCTTCGAACACACATGCTATTGCTACACGCCTATTGGTTGCAAATGGGAGTGAAAAATGTGATGCGGGAAAGACACTTGGTCCAAGCCTATACTACATAAACCTGGCCCACGTTCAACTGCAACTTGTGTCTGTAGGAAATCCGAGATCCGGAATCAGTTGTAACTTGGGTTAGAGTTGGTTCAGCCAACCGTCCCGGTTTGAATCTGGGCCGGGTCTGCTTCGAACACACATGCCATTGCTACACGCCTATTGGTTGCAAATGGGAGTGAAAAATGTGATGCGGGAAAGACACTTGGTCCAAGCCTATACTACATAAACCTGGTCCACGTTCAGCTGCAACTTGGGTCTGTAGGAAATCCGAGATCCGGAATCAGTTGTAGCGTGGGTTAGAGTTGGTTCAGCCAACCGTCCAGGTTTGAATCTGGGCCGGGTCTGCTTCGAACACACATGCTATTGCTACACGCCTATTGGTTGCAAATGGGAGTGAAAAATGTGATGCGGGAAAGACACTTGGTCCAAGCCTATACTACATAAACCTGGCCCACGTTCAGCTGCAACTTGGGTCTGTAGGAAATCCGAGATCCGGAATCAGTTGTAACTTGGGTTAGAGTTGGTTCAGCCAACCGTCCAGGTTTGAATCTGGCCGGGTCTGCTTCGAACACACATGCTATTGCTACACGCCTATTGGTTGCAAATGGGAGTGAAAAATGTGATGCGGGAAAGACACTTGGTCCAAGCCTATACTACATAAACCTGGCCCACGTTCAGCTGCAACTTGGGTCTGTAGGAAATCCGAGATCCGGAATCAGTTGTAACTTGGGTTAGAGTTGGTTCAGCCAACCGTCCAGGTTTGAATCTGGGCCGGGTCTGCTTCGAACACACATGCTATTGCTACACGCCTATTGGTTGCAAATGGGAGTGAAAAATGTGATGCGGGAAAGACACTTGGTCCAAGCCTATACTACATAAACCTGGCCCACGTTCAACTGCAACTTGTGTCTGTAGGAAATCCGAGATCCGGAATCAGTTGTAACTTGGGTTAGAGTTGGTTCAGCCAACCGTCCAGGTTTGAATCTGGGCCGGGTCTGCTTCGAACACACATGCTATTGCTACACGCCTATTGGTTGCAAATGGGAGTGAAAAATGTGATGCGGGAAAGACACTTGGTCCAAGCCTATACTACATAAACCTGGCCCACGTTCAGCTGCAACTTGTGTCTGTAGGAAATCCGAGATCCGGAATCAGTTGTAACTTGGGTTAGAGTTGGTTCAGCCAACTGTCCAGGTTTGAATCTGGGCGGGGTCTGCTTCGAACACACATGCTATTGCTACACGCCTATTGGTTGCAAATGGGAGTGAAAAATGTGATGCGGGAAAGACACTTGGTCCAAGCCTATACTACATAAACCTGGTCCACGTTCAGCTGCAACTTGGGTCTGTAGGAAATCCGAGATCCGGAATCAGTTGTAACTTGGGTTAGAGTTGGTTCAGCCAACCGTCCAGGTTTGAATTTGGGCCGGGTCTGCTTCGAACACACATGCTATTGCTACACTCCTATTGGTTGCAAATGGGAGTGAAAAATGTGATGCGGGAAAGACACTTGGTCCAAGCCTATACTACATAAACCTGGCCCACGTTCAGCTGCAACTTGGGTCTGTAGGAAATCCGAGATCCGGAATCAGTTGTAACTTGGGTTAGAGTTGGTTCAGCCAACCGTCCAGGTTTGAATCTGTGCCGGGTCTGCTTCGTACACACATGCTATTGCTACACGCCTATTGGTTGCAAATGGAAGTGAAAAATGTGATGCGGGAAAGACACTTGGTCCAAGCCTATACTACATAAACCTGGCCCACGTTCAACTGCAACTTGTGTCTGTAGGAAATCCGAGATCCGGAATCAGTTGTAACTTGGGTTAGAGTTGGTTCAGCCAACCGTCCAGGTTTGAATCTGGGCCGGGTCTGCTTCGAACACACATGCTATTGCTACACGCCTATTGGTTGCAAATGGGAGTGAAAAATGTGATGCGGGAAAGACACTTGGTCCAAGCCTATACTACATAAACCTGGCCCACGTTCAGCTGCAACTTGTGTCTGTAGGAAATCCGAGATCCGGAATCAGTTGTAACTTGGGTTAGAGTTGGTTCAGCCAACCGTCCAGGTTTGAATCTGGGCCGGGTCTGCTTCGAACACACATGCTATTGCTACACGCCTATTGGTTGCAAATGGGAGTGAAAAATGTGATGCGGGAAAGACACTTGGTCCAAGCCTATACTACATAAACCTGGCCCACGTTCAGCTGCAACTTGTGTCTGTAGGAAATCCGAGATCCGGAATCAGTTGTAACTTGGGTTAGAGTTGGTTCAGCCAACCGTCCAGGTTTGAATCTGGCCGGGTCTGCTTCGAACACACATGCTATTGCTACACGCCTATTTGTTGCAAATGGGAGTGAAAAATGTGATGCGGGAAAGACACTTGGTCCAAGCATATACTACATAAACCTGGTCCACGTTCAGCTGCAACTTGGGTCTGTAGGAAATCCGAGATCCGGAATCAGTTGTAACTTGGGTTAGAGTTGGTTCAGCCAACCGTCCAGGTTTGAATCTGGGCTGGGTCTGCTTTGAACACACATGCTATTGCTACACGCCTATTGGTTGCAAATGGGAGTGAAAAATGTGATGCGGGAAAGACACTTGGTCCAAGCCTATACTACATAAACCTGGCCCACGTTCAGCTGCAACTTGTGTCAAGGAAATCCGAGATCCGGAATCAGTAGTAACTTGGGTTAGAGTTGGTTCAGCCAACTGTCCAGGTTTGAATCTGGGCCGGGTCTGCTTCGAACACACATGCTATTGCTAAACGCCTATTGGTTGCAAATGGGAGTGAAAAATGTGATGCGGGAAAGACACTTGGTCCAAGCCTATACTACATAAACCTGGTCCACGTTCAGCTGCAACTTGGGTCTGTAGGAAATCCGAGATCCGGAATCAGTTGTAACTTGGGTTAGAGTTGGTTCAGCCAACCGTCCAGGTTTGAATCTAGGCCGGGTCTGCCTCGAACACACATGCTATTGCTACACGCCTATTGGTTGCAAATGGGAGTGAAAAATGTGATGCGGGAAAGACACTTGGTCCAAGCCTATACTACATAAACCTGGCCCACGTTCAGCTGCAACTTGGGTCTGTAGGAAATCCGAGATCCGGAATCAGTTGTAACTTGGGTTAGAGTTGGTTCAGCCAACCGTCCAGGTTTGAATCTGGGCCGGGTCTGCTTCGAACACACATGCTATTGCTACACGCCTATTGGTTGCAAATGGGAGTGAAAAATGTGATGCGGGAAAGACACTTGGTCCAAGCCTATACTACATAAACCTGGCCCACGTTCAGCTGCAACTTGTGTCTGTAGGAAATCCGAGATCCGGAATCAGTTGTAACTTGGGTTAGAGTTGGTTCAGCCAACCGTCCAGGCTTGAATTTGGGCCGGGTCTGCTTCGAACACACATGCTATTGCTACACGCCTATTGGTTGCAAATGGGAGTGAAAAATGTGATGCGGGAAAGACACTTGGTCCAAGCCTATACTACATAAACCTGGCCCACGTTCAGCTGCAACTTGTGTCTGTAGGAAATCCGAGATCCGGAATCAGTTGTAACTTGGGTTAGAGTTGGTTCAGGCAACCGTCCAGGTTTGAATCTGGGCCGGGTCTGCTTCGAACACACATGCTATTGCTACACGCCTATTGGTTGCAAATGGGAGTGAAAAATGTGATGCGGGAAAGACACTTGGTCCAAGCCTATACTACATAAACCTGGCCCACGTTCAGCTGCAACTTGGGTCTGTAGGAAATCCGAGATCCGGAATCAGTTGTAACTTGGGTTAGAGTTGGTTCAGGCAACCGTCCAGGTTTGAATCTGGGCCGGGTCTGCTTCGAACACACATGCTATTGCTACACGCCTATTGGTTGCAAATGGGAGTGAAAAATGTGATGCGGGAAAGACACTTGGTCCAAGCCTATACTACATAAACCTGGCCCACGTTCAGCTGCAACTTGTGTCTGTAGGACATCCGAGATCCGGAATCAGTTGTCACTTGGGTTAGAGTTGGTTCAGCCAACCGTCCAGGTTTGAATCTGGCCGGGTCTGCTTCGAACACACATGCTATTGCTACACGCCTATTGGTTGCAAATGGGAGTGAAAAATGTGATGCGGGAAAGACACTTGGTCCAAGCCTATACTACATAAACCTGGCCCACGTTCAGCTGCAACTTGGGTCTGTAGGAAATCCGAGATCCGGAATCAGTTGTAACTTGGGTTAGAGTTGGTTCAGGCAACCGTCCAGGTTTGAATCTGGGCTGGGTCTACTTTGAACACACATGCTATTGCTACACGCCTATTGGTTGCAAATGGGAGTGAAAAATGTGATGCGGGAAAGACAATTGGTCCAAGCCTATACTACATAAACCTGGTCCACGTTCAGCTGCAACTTGGGTCTGTAGGAAATCCGAGATCCGGAATCAGTTGTAACTTGGGTTAGAGTTGGTTCAGCCAACCGTCCAGGTTTGAATCTGGGCTGGGTCTGCTTCGAACACACATGCTATTGCTACACGCCTATTGGTTGCAAATGGGAGTGAAAAATGTGATGCGGGAAAGACACTTGGTCCAAGCCTATACTACATAAACCTGGCCCACTTTCAGCTGCAACTTGTGTCTGTAGGAAATCAGAGATCCGGAATCAGTTGTAACTTGGGTTAGAGTTGGTTCAGCCAACCGTCCAGGTTTGAATCTGGTCGGGTCTGCTTCGAACACACATGTTATTGCTACACTCCAGGGAACAACCCCAGGTTCCCACGGTCTGCATAGGACAATTCAGCATTCCTCTCTCGGTGGACGGAGTCCCCAGCCTGAACGTGCCGCGAGCGACGGCGCCTGTGGGTGTTCCCCTTCCTTTCTCTATGGAAACAACCTTTGCTGAACCAACTGTTGTTCCTCTGGCAACCGGCCAGAGCCAGCTCGACGACCTGGTGCAATGCATGTGGGCCATGCAGCTCCAACAACACCAGCTCTATCAGCAGCAAGTGCTGCACGACGTCTCCTAGTACCACTACCGGCAGCAGTTCCCCCAGCCGTCTCAACCTCAGCTTCAGCAGCCACAGTTCCCGCCTCGGCGCCCAGCCTCGCAGCAAGCTAGGTCTCGTCGCCAGGACAAGCGCCCCTCTGGTCAAGGAGAGGCCCCCCAAAACCCCCCAAAAATCCCGGCCTCCTCCCGCGGCAGACGAGAGAGACCGGCTACCCCGGTCTCGCCGCGAGCGGACAAGTCAGGAGGACCCCAGCTCGCCAGGTCTACATCACCTCGGCAATCGAAGTTTGAAACCCCGCTCCTTGAGAACTGGTTCGAGATCCTGGCAACAGACTCCAAGCAGAACCCCTCTGTCCGCAGCCATCACCAGCGGACCGGGCTACTTCCTACACAAACCATTCCGGACAGCGCAGAGGTGAGCAGCACGAACGCCGAGCCCACCAACAAGTGGAGACGCCGCCGCCGAGGTCGCCGATCTGTCACCCGCGATTTGCCCGTGCTCGGGGGCAAAGAAGAGGTAAGCTCAGCCGAAGTCAAAGCTCCTCTCCTCTCAGTTCCATCCCCCTGTCTTCCGAACTCCTGGCAGTCCCAGACTCCCAATGCCCAAAGACTTCAAGCTCCCCTAGTATGACGGGTCGTTTGACCCAAATGATCACGTAGATGTCTTCCAATCACAGATGCACCTGGCGAGAGCCAGTGAGTCGTGCATGTGTGTGGCCTTCTCCACTACTTTCAAAGGAGTAGCCCGTACATGGTACCGGAACTTGGCACCTGGATCGATAAGAAGTTGGGCACAGTTCGTGCAGGCCTTCACGTCCCACTTCGTCACCAGCAAACGGTGCCCGCGAACTGAAGAAAGCCTCCTCAGCATAGTGCAGAGAGAGGGAGAGTCCATCCGGGGCTATATCAAGCGGTTCAACGATGCTTGTATGCAGATACCGCGTCTGGACCCCGTCGTACGCCTTGCAGCAGCCAAGAAGGCGTGACACACAAAGAGTTCAAATGGCACATGGTCGTCAACCAACCAGCGACCATAACCGAGTTTCTGAAGCTCGCGGACAGGTTCATAGCCACTGAAGAGGAGATCAACCAAAAGGGCGAGGGTGCGCCCGAAAAAAGAAAGAGGGAAGGAGAGCCTTTCAGTCAAGGGGACAGCCGAAAGAAAAAGGATACAGCTCGGGGGGCAAAGCCGGGTCAATTGTTCTGAGCTCCTATAGCAGACCGAGCTGATTACACCCCACTGAACGCGAAGCGGGCCGAAATCCTGATGGCGATCAAGGACGCCCCGTACCTGAAGTGGCCACCCCATCTGAGGGGGAACCCCAATGAGAGAAATAAGAATCTGTATTGCAGTTTTCACAAAGATCACGGTCACAGTACCGAGAGTTGTAAAAACCTCCGCGACGAGATAGAGGAGCTCATTCGTCGCGGATATTTGAGAAACTTTGTACAAAATAATAATAACAATAGTAATAAAACAGGTCGGCAAGGGGAGCACGGTAAGGATGCTCCCGAGTCCAGTAGCAGGCCGACTGAACAACCGCAGAGGCAGCCTCCGGAGGAGAGGCCAGTTCAGGGGACCATCCACATGATAGTGGGAGGTTCGATCATTGCGGGTTGCACTTCAGCAGTAGCTCGGATGTCAGTTCGTGAGGCCACCTGGGAAGAGCAGAACCCCCCAAAGCAGCCGAGGATAGAACAACCAATTTTCTTCACAGAAGATGATGCGTGAGGGGTCCATTATCCCCACGATGACACGCTCGTAATAAAGTTGAGAATCAACGACTTCGAGGTCAGGCGGGTACTCGTTGACTCAGGCAAATCGGTCGACATCCTCTTCAAAGCTGCATTCGACCAGCTTCAGTTGCAGAGAAGCGACCTGAAGCCTATGAACACTCCTTTGGTGGACTTCAGCGGAGAAGAAGTCCGGCCCCTTGGGAAAATAACAGTACCTATGGAAGTCGGCACATGACCTTGTGTGGTCAGATTCAAACACGACTTCCTGGTGGTCGCGACCCCCTTCCCCTACAATGCCATAATAGGTTGACCGATCACCCATGTCCTACGGGCGGTGGTCTCCACTTAACATTTGACTATGAAGTTCCCAACAGACTTTGGTGTGCGGGTAGCATGGGGCGATCAGCTCGAGTCCCGCAAGTGCTATGTCACCGCCCTGAAGGGAAAGACCAAGGTGGCCGACGACCTCGAACTGGAGCGGCATACGGAGAAAGGCGAAGAACGAGCCATGCCCACGGAAGAAACAGTCACAGTCCCGACCTCAGCGGCAGACCCAGCTCGGACGCTTCAGATCGACGCTTCCGTCCAGGAGCCTCTACGATCCGAACTGGTAAGCTTCTTACTTCAAAATTTAGATATTTTTGCATGATCCGCAGCAGAGATGCCCGGTATAGACCCCAAACTTATAACTCACAAGCTGAATACTGATCTTGTAGTTAGGCCCGTTAGACAGAAGAAATGCAACCTATCCCCGGAGCGGTAGAGAGCGGTCGACGAGGAGGTCGAGAAGCTTCTCGCAGCTAACTTCATAAGAGAAGTCCATTACCCGAGCTGGGTAGCCAACCCCGTCCTCGTAAAGAAGGCCAACGAAAAGTGGCACATGTGCGTCGACTACACCGACCTAAACTGGGCTTGCCCAAAAGACTGCTTCCCGCTCCCCAGAATTGACTGCTTGGTGGATGCAACCTCAGGGCACGAGTTGGTAAGTTTCTTAGACGCCTATTCGGGCTATAACCAAATCAAGATGGACCCAGCAGACGAAGAAAAGACTACCTTCATCATGGAGTTTTTCCCTTCGAGTTGAAAAACGCAGGGGCAACCTTTCAAAGGTTTGTAAATAAGTTGTTTGCGCCATTAATTGGCAGAAAGGTAGAATGCTATGTAGACGACATGGTCGTCAAAACTCAATTCTCACATCAATTAATACAAGATTTGCATTTTGTTTTTGGAATTCTGCGTAAGTTTAATATGAGACTGAACCCAAACAAGTGTGTATTCGGTGTGACCTCGGGCAAGTTCCTAGGATACATCGTTAATCGGCACGGCATTGAGGCCAACCCGGATAAGATTAAGGCCATTTTAGACATGAGACCACCCCGGAAGTTGAAGGAGGTTCAGAGGTTGAATGGCCACATAGCCGCCCTGAGCCGCTTCATGTCCAAGTTGGCGGACCGCTGTCTGCCGTTCTTTAAGGCAATTAAGAGCAAAGGGTTCGAATGGACCCAAGACTGCCAGCTCGCGTTTGACGAGCTCAAGAAATACCTCGCTAGTGTGCCGATCTTAACCCGGCCCGAGGAGGAAGATGTTTTAGAACTGTACCTCTCGGCAAGCGACGAAGTGGTCAGTTTGGTACTAATAAAGGAAGTAGATCGGGTCCAACGACCCATCTATTATGTTAGTAAAGTATTGTAGGGAGCAGAGACGAGATACCCGGAGATAGAAAAGCTAGCATACACACTGGTAATTGCAGCCCGGAAGCTCCGCCCGTACTTCCAAGCTCATACTGTTATCGTTCTAACCGACAAACCTTTGAGGCAAGTCTTACTTAAGCCCGAGGTCTCTGGTCAGTTGACAAAGTGGGCCGTTGAGCTCAGCGAGTATGACCTCCAGTACAAGCCACGAACTGCCATTAAGGCTCAAGCCTTAGCAGATTTCATCGCCGAGTGCACATTCAGCTCTGAAGTTCCCAGGCCGGTTGAGTACGAGGTCCCCAGTTCGGGTGAGCCCGAAGCTCCCAGGCCAGTTCAGTCCGAGCCCCGTGAGGTAGCAGCCAGTGTGGCATCTCTCCTAGCTAGGCCAAGCGCGAGCTGGGATAAGGAGCCCTGGATCCTTCATGTAGATGGCTCCTCGAACCAACAGGGCAGCGGAGCCGAAATAGTTCTGCACGGCCCAAGTGGCACGAAACTGGAGTACACGCTACGCTTCGAGTTCGCGGCATCTAACAATGAAGCAGAGTACGAGGCGTTGATAGCTGGACTAGCCTTAGCCAGAGAAGTAAAAGCCAAGCACATCGTTATCTGCACCGACTCCCAGCTCGTGGTCAACCAGGTCACTGGTGAGTACGAAGCTCGCGAGCCGACCATGGTCGCCTACTTAGCCAAAGTTAGAGAGGCCCTACTCAACTTCCAGTCACACTTCATCAGACAAATCCCTAGGTCGAAGAACGCTGAGGCCGACGCACTGTCCAGGTTAGCCAGCACCAGCGACATCACCATGAGAGCCGTGTACATAGAGGACCTACCTCGGCCTAGCATTCTCGGGGGGGCAGAGGAGGTCGCTCCCGTCATTCAAGCAGAACCGAGCTGGATTGACCCACTCGCGAGCTTCTTGCTACACGGGACCCTCCCTGTAGATTGCAATGCAGCCAGAAGGGTGTAGCGCCAGGCAGTCAAATATGTCATGATAGATGAACGGCTATACCGGAGATCCTACACGCTCCCCTACATGCGTTGCTTGCAACCTACCGAAGCCGAGCTCGTACTCCGTGACACTCATGAGGGTCTGTGCGGCGGACACTTGGGGGGCAGGGCCCTCGCCCAAAAGGCACTTTGACAACGGTATTATTGGCCAACAATGAAGGCATATGCCATTGAACTCATTAGAAAATGTGACAAATGTCAGAGACATGCCAATATTCACCACCAACTCGCTGTTGACCTCAAGTATCTCACCAACCTGTGGCCCTTTGCATAGTGGGGCATCGATCTACTTGGGCCATTCCCGCCAGCAATGGGTGGAAGGAAGTTCTTAGTAGTGGCAGTGGACTACTTTACCAAGTGGGTAGAAGTTGAACCCCTCATAACGATCACAACCCGAAATGTTCAAAACTTCTTTTGCAAGAACACCGCGTACCACTTCGGATTACCTCGGGTATTGATTTCCGACAACGGCAAGCAGTTCGAGGACATCAAATTTCAAGACTGGTGCCAAGACATGGGAATCCAACAGAATTTTACTTCAGTCGCACACCCTCAAGCAAACGGTCAGGTAGAAGTCACGAACAGAACCATCCTCCGCGGATTAAAGGCACGGTTGGACCGAGCTAAAAGATTATGGGCAGATGAACTACCCAGTGTTCTATGGGCATACCGGACCACGGAGAAGACTACCACAGGAGAAACACCCTTCAATCTCACCTACGGCACCAAAGCGGTGATCCCCGCAGAGATCGAAGTACCTACGCTGCGACTAGAAGCATACAGTGATCAAACAAACGAAGATGAGCTACGTACCAACCTTGATCTACTCGACGAAGTAAGGAACCTCGCGTACATCAGGACCGCAGCCTACCAGCAGAGAGTAGCTCGGTACTATAACGCCAGGGTCAAGAGGCGGAACCTCCGCGTTGGCGACCTGGTCCTTTGTAAAGTTATGGTACCTGAGCCCGACGCTGGCAAGCTCGGGTCCAACTGGGAAGGTCCCTACCAAGTGAAGCGAGTGCTTGGGGAAGGAACGTACGAGCTCGAGACCCTCGAAGGGAACAAGTACCTCGGGCATGGAATATTGTCAACCTAAGACAATACTATTTGTAAGAATCGAGTAGACCACGAGCCACTCCCAAGGCCTAAGGGCCAGAATACCGAGCTAATATGACCTCGGCACAACAGGACCCAGTCGCCTCTATGGCATGGGTAGACTCCGAGAGTGGGCCACGAGCCACTCCTCCAGCCTAAGGGCTGAAACGCCGAGCTAATGAAGAAACCTCGGCAGCATAAAACTAAGTTACCCCATCAGAATGAACTAAGTACTTGCAGCACCTGAGGTGCAGGCGGCTCGGGCACGAACCTTACAACAAATAGCCCGCCCTGGCATGCAAAGAGTTGGACCCGTTAAGGATAACAGACAACAACCTACCTCGGGTAAAGATAGGTCGAGTATGCGCCCTACTATGTCCCTCACCCCAGCGTACACGAGGCTACCCCTACTAAATAGTTTGGGGCCACGATGGTCATTAAGGAACACCCACTTCGGAAGTTCAACTCGATAGGTTAACAGCTTGGGGTGAGATAACCATTTCGACAAAAATGAATTGCGCAAACTTTTGACAAAAGGAAAAAATCTCTTCATTGCAGAAGATTCATTACATAAATTCCATTAAGAATGTCTTGATTACAAGAAAGAAAAAGGGAGAAGATTAATTTTACAAATACAGGGAGCAAACTACTTCAGAAGCTCGTTGGCTCTGTTAGGGACCTCCTCGGGGGCAGTAACTGGGCCAGCATCCTCTGCTTCATCTTCGGTGCCCTCATCTTCAAAATCGGGATCATCTTTTGATTGACGCACGATGTCGTCAGTGATCCGTGAAGTGGTGATGGCGCTCGTATCCAGGTCGGGGTAGAGGTGCCTGATTAGCCACCAACTGAGCTTGAAGCCCTTGCGGTAGGCCTCGGTCATCACGTCGTCAAACCTTGAAGATTTGACATAGTCGATGATGGCCTGAGTCTTGGCCTCCTTGAGAGCATCCTCGAAGATCGCGGTCTTCTCTCTTATATCTTCTTGGAGGTACTCCACCTCGTGCTCCAACTTCCCCTTTGCCTCCTTGAAGCCTTGTATCTCGAGCTTTAGGGCATCCCGCTCAGCCTTGAGGCTGTTCACCTCAAGCCCTAAGGCCTCTTGACCGACCTTGAGCCTGTTTACCTCAACCCTCAGCTTATCTTTGTCCCGGGCCAGCTCCCCCTTCTTTGCCATTAACACCTCAATGAAGCTCTTCTGAGCCGAGGCGTCACTCTCCAGGCGGTGGACCTGACAGCGAGCTGCCCTCAACTCAGTATGGATTGTGCGAGATGACTTCTCAGCCTCCAGAGCCCGCCTCAGGTGCCGATCTGATTGAAGGGTCAAGGCGCGAATGGCGGTGTTCACCTGCAAAAGAGAAATCGGTCGAGGGAAATCAAAAAAAAAAAAGAAAAAGAAAAAAGAAGGGGGGAAAAAGATACTGCAGCTCGGGCACCAAGCTGACCAGGAGTGAGGTCAGCCCACTCGCTGACCTCCCCCGGGTATGCAGCCAGCTTGCTCTTCTCCAGGCTGCACTGGGGGTTCAGGACGGTTTGACTCCCCTAGCCCTCCGAGCTAGATGTCGTCATCTCTACGTCGTGAGTGGAACTCTCAGAGGCCTCGGCGGCAGCTTCGACAGGATGAGCCCCGGCAGCACAAGCCTCGGCAACGCTCTCAGCAGCAGGCTCAGTGGGCTTGGTAGCAAGTTCGGTGGGCCTAACGGTAGGCTTCGCTACCACCTCGGGCCCCTGAGGCACCGCCCCTCCTTCCAAGTCGATGACAGGCTTCGCTACCACCTCGGGCCCCGAAGCTGAAGTCTGCGGAGGTTGGGCCTTGGCTGAAGCTTGCGGGGACTCAACGCGCGCCTTCTTGGCTACGCGTTTCTTTCTCTTCATCTGGCGGAAGAGCTTCTGGTTATCTATTCTCTCCGCCTCCATGGGACCTGCAACAAGACACGACATTAGCAATCTGAAATAAAGATACGTGCAAAAGGCCGAAGTAAAGCGAAACCTACCCGAGCTCAAGCCGGCCTGGACGAGCTTCTCTTCGGATCTGAAGTCTTTATAATTTAGCCCAAGCTGAGCCAGCATCTGGAGTGCCTTCTTGGTCTTCCCATCTAAGATGACACCGGGGTCATAAACAGCCACCCTCCAGTCAGTAGGGAAGGGCCACCCCGTGCTGCTCCGAACTACAAAGTAGTCCCGCTTCCAGGCCGGGACTTTACTCGGGAGTCTGTGCATGAGCTTGAACCCCAGGCGGGGAGACAGGTAGTAAGACTGTCTGTGCCTGGGGAGAGTGCCCGAAGCACTCTTCTTTAGGGCCAAAATGGTGCTAAGGATGTCCAGGTCAATAGGAAGAGAACGGTTGAAGCAGAGAGAAATGGTCCCAACTATATTCCGTATGGAATTCAGGTGAAGTTGGTCCAAGGTTATGTTGAAGTGCACTAGCACCTCATAAATTAAGTGGTGGAGAGGAAGTCAGAGCCCGGCTACTAATTGTTCCCTGAAGACCATGATCTCATTAGGACCGTCCTCCCATGGGAAGTTGCCGGTAGGAAGACTGTAAGAGTACTCCCCAAGAAGATGGAACTTCTGTATGAGGTCCTGGAGTCTCTCCACAGTCATGGTGGAAGGGCCGAACTGATCTGGCACCCGACCTCGGTGGGAAGTGGGTGCCAGATGACCCGAAGCCACCCGTACATCGGATGGCTGGGCGGCGGAAGGGACACCGAGATCCGAGGTACCCACCTCGGGCTCGTCGATGAGGCTGTCTACGCTAGACGACATAGCGGACGGAAGGGAGAGAAACAAACTAGAAAGGAAAATGAAGCTCGGGAGGACTCACCAAAGAAACGCAACCGGACTGGGAGAACAGGACGAACTGGAAGACCCGAGCTAAGAGACCCCTGGCGCGAGCTCAAACGCTAATGACGAAAGCTTTGTGGCGAAGAAAATGGCCAAGGGTCCCCCTATTTATAGCCACAGTTGCGGGTTCATCGAGGCGAAAACGGTTTAGCGCGTTTTTGACGTCCGCGAAGTCCAAATCGCGTGAAGTCCGTGCATGATCTGGACGCGACTCGAGTCTTTTTCTAGTCGAACTGGGCGCTAGACCGGTCCAGCTAGATGGAGCGCGCGACGAAGCGGCATAAATACCGACGCCAAACAGTGATGGAGGGTGATTTGGCCTGACCTCGCAGCACGGGTACACGTGGGCGTGACCTTGCTCAAACACTGACTCAGCGTGACAGCACAACTGATATGACCACAACTTGAAGGGAGGGTCTCACCGAGTTGAGCTCGGCAACTGGGCGGATAAACTACTCGCCAGAAGCCGTCTTGCCTGCATCTCCTCCCCGGGGTTAAGACACTTCGGGGTGCCCCGAGGTCGGGGTACCCCGACCTTTCTCGATACCCGAGCTCCTCCTAATGGACTTCGGGCCACTCCCCGATGGGAGCTCACTGACCCACCTCTAGACACCTCGGGGTGAAAACACTTCGGGTCGGACAGCTCGGAATAGCTTGCCATAGGCAGCTCGCCGCCTATGGGATAGCCCGGCACAGGGTAACTCGCGAAAAGGTAGTTCGGCGTACCGCCAAAAGATCTCCTGCCCGACAACCGTACCCAACAAATCTGGGGGCAGCAGCCATGTCCCTTGTCAGACATCGTCGCGCCTACCACCTTTAGAAGGTGCCTTACACCTGACAGGCACGTACCCTGCGACGACGACCCCACGCGTGCCACCTCAACCTTGCCTATAACGGCTGTGGCAGACTGACAGTGGCAGTTATACCTGCCCTGTCAGAAGCCAGAGGGCCTGATGCGATGGAATTTTGTTATAAGGGGCTTATTCTCAAGGAACAAGGTATCTTCGAACCACTTGCACAATCTGCACTCTTAGCCTTCGTCTTCCCTTTGCTTCTCACACAGAATACTGACTTAATCGTCGGAGCGTTCCCGCTAGGCAAACCCCCCGAGAATTTTTCTTCTTCCTCTTCGTTTCAGGTACCTCTCAGGAGCCACATGAGTGCCAGCTAGGAGTGACCGGATCGCGCTACATCAATATCCAAAAGACATTGTTCAAATACAATATCCAATTGACATATAAATAGTACAAGAACTTTAAAAAATAATCAAATTCTCTACTAATGCAGCACATCTTCCCATGCAAATCCACTAAACTTATTGGTTGAACTTTCAAAGCAAAACATATAAATACTAGAATTATATTCAAGTATTTTAACTATAACGATAGAAATAGTAACTAAAATTTACATGGGCTAAATTCTAAGCAATTAATTGGAATAACAATAGTAGTTCAAAATATTCTATAGCATCCATAAGGGCATACTAACAATGCATCACTTATCAAAATTCAGTTGATGTGAGTTCTTTTCCTACTTACAAATCTTGGATATTTTTTCAAACCACATGTAGTGTAAGAAGGGCAAACAACATCAAAGGTGGGCGGATTCAGTCCTCACAAAACTGTACTCACACCGTTCTCACAACCCTTTTTAAGCACCATGCATTAGGAACACCTCCATTATTGTATCTTTTTATTTATGGGAAGATATTTCTAATACATAGATGAAAATGACTGTAAGAACGAGTGTGAGCACAATTTTGTGAGCACCAAATCCAATTTCACATCAAAGATGGACCCAAAGCATTTGGGTCACTAGACTAGCTTCTTATGACCCTTAGTTTTGGCTTGGGCTATAATTAAGCCCAGATTTTGCTTTTTGAGTCAAAAACATGTGCTTCCCTAGTAAAAATCCGATGTCTATATACAAATAGTAACAAAGCAGAAATTTCCTAGCATCATTAATCAGGTACAACAAGCTTGATAAATGTATATATACAAAATTACAGCTGAGTTTGATAAACATATAAGCTCAATTTGGAAAGAATACATATACAAATATGCATACTATAAATATATACAAAATAATATAAAATATAAGACCTTGCACTCCAAATTGAGCCATATATACACATGCTTATTTGTCATGTCCAATACATCTTTGATTTACTATATGCACATTAGAGAGCCCAAGTTATTGCTAGAAGAAACTGATCTAAGTACCCATTGATCCCAATTTAAGGGCAGCAGTTTTTCTTTCTTTCTTTCTTTGTTTCGTTGATAGATTCTCTATGCAGCCTAGGGTATGCAACCTCTATAAATATAAAATAAATTTGGTAAAAAATAAAGTAACCCAACAAAAGCTGGGGTGTAGGGTATGTGGCCACTGCTATCATGTCCACTATCAAAGGGTCATTTTTCTATACGTTGGTACTATAAATCAAATAAATAATGGCCAATGGAATATACAATGGAAGTACATACAACAAATTGGCTATTGTCACCAATTTTCATTTCACCATCATCAACATATCATAGAATATATAATTTAAATTCACCAGTCTTCCTCGACATCAGGATTGTAGCTAGGTCGCCATTCTCATACAATCGATATATGCTGGCACCTATATTCTATCAAAGGCTACATTCAGTGGAGGTATGAATTGCTTTGTGTTCACCTTCTATAGACAGGCTATTGCCACTGTCTTCTTAGTCCCTCTGGCTGTCATCTTTGAAAGGTAAAAAGCAACTTAGTTCTTCTTCTTTGGTTCTTTCAATTCTCTCCACCTTGTAGTGGTTCATCCAGGATCTCATGAGCTCATCAACTCAGACTTCTCCTTCAAAGGGATCTAATTATTGGTCTCCATCACAGTCTTTTGTCTTTTTGTGGCCTAGTGCAAGATTTTCATGCTTTCTCTGTTTGGGTACACTTGGTATGACTTCATTTTACTTGATAACAAGGACAGTATGTGGCAGTTGAACAAAGGTTTGTTTGGTTGTGGCATGAAGTAGGTGGGTTGGCCACCTGGAGTTAAAATCAGTGTTTTGAGCATACTGCATAGGATTATCTGTAAAGCACTATAGCCCTTTGTTACTTTGTTTGACAGTCAAAATAAATGTCTGAACTGTCCCCAATCAGTGTTTTGCAGAAAGAGTAGTGGCAGCGAAGCAGGCAAAGGTAAAAAACATTCAAAGAAACAACCAACAATATTGTTGACACAGGCTTGTTATCATTATAAGTTAAGTATGAATCTGAAATGACCATGAAATTCTACCTCTTGAGTGTCTCGGTTGTTTGTTACAGGCTTGTTACCATTATTTTCAAGTATGATGTGACGAAATTGATGACTATTGAGAACTGCCCACTCCATTTATCAAAATCTACAGGTCCCACCATCTCTGCTACTCTTGCATTCACCTGCATAATAAATGATACAACACCAAAATCCAAATATCAGTACTGTAGAGGTGGAAATAAGGTGGCGGTTTAAAATAGAACCGCCTGAACCGGCCTGAACCCCATTCTATTCGATTGATAATAAACCTCTACTCTTCCTCTTCCTGCGTTGTTCTCCTCCAATAGCAAAACACCAAATCCAAAAGGAAAGCTCTCCTTCCTGCGTGGATTCTGCTCCTTCGACAGAGGCAAAAATCCACTGAGATGCAGAAGCAGAGAAGACTATTTTTGACGAAGAAGAGTACTTCCGTTGCAAGTCTCCACAAACGGAGGTTTCATCCGTTTACCCATTCTAATTTAACTCTTATGGCCTTGGTTGTGAAGCCAATATGCAAATATATCAAATCGTTCAGGTGGTGGGTTCCACAATTTTTAGATCTATGGTGCAAGATGCATTTTTTTTAAAAGGTGTAAGATGCATTTTGAAGAGATGCAATAAAAAGGAACAATTTATGGAGGAGATTTGTCTGCTGAGCGTTATAGGAAGGGCGTCTGATGCAAGAAAAGAGCAATTTATGGAGGAGATTTTTCTGCCGAGCGTTATATGAAGGGAGCTGCCACAGTTCTATATACCTCCATGGTTCTTTTTCCCTGAGTAGAATTCTTGTAAGCCAAGAAACATCCCTCTCAGAGAGATAGAGAGAGAACCATGAACAACGACAACATTTCCATCCGATATCACAGGAAAGCCAGTGCCAAACCTCATAGAGACTTCACGGTTAATTTCTTCGGCCACAAGATCCGAACCATTGTCACCTCCAACGCTGCTGTTGTGAGGAAATGAGTCTACAAAATCCGCTACTTCTACCGTGCCCGGCGTGACCAACTCGTCGTCGGCCTTGGCGTTCAGTGGCCCCTATATGACCACCCATCACAAGCGTATACATTGCATCTCTTCGTCGGTTGTCACTGTTTAGTCCTCCATCTCTTCCATGCTCGGTATGTCCCTCGAATCCTCCGTCGGTTCCTCTCCGACCGTCGAAATACTTTTGTTGGTATCTGGAACTACAGTGATGAAGCCAAGCTGAGGAAGTCAAAGCACAACCTGTCTGTTTCTCGTCTTGTGGGCGTTCGGTGTGTTGCAGCAGCGAGAATGGGTTTGAGTTTGCAAGCTTCAATGGAGGCCTTGGCGGAAGCAATTCTTGGCAGAGAGGGCGTCAATAAGCCTAGAGAAATTGCAACGAGTGATTGGGGTCATGGCTTTCTTTCTAAAGAACAGGTGCTCTATGCTTGTGTTGATGCATTCGTTTCATCAGAAATTGGAAAGAAACTCAAAGCTTGGGACTGGACTGATTAAAATGGATTTTCATTTATCGTTTTCGGTTTTCTTTGGTTGGTGATGGTCTACTCGTTTGCAAGGATTCTTGAATTGTGTTCTGGGTTTTGAGGGTTTCTTCATTTTGCTTTCTTTTGCTTCTTTTAGGGAATACCAATACATTCAGACCCCCCCCCTCCCCCACCATTCTTCTGTAAATGAGTTTATGGAGTTTCAGTTTTTACAATCTCTACTGAGGATTACATTTGCAGAAACGAAGGAAATCTTTCTGTTTTGTCTAGTAAATACTTCACACTTCAAAGTTAGACGAAATACTTTTGTGTGTTTTAGTCTGTATCCACAGTTGATACGTTCTTCTGCAACTTCTCTCTCCTCTCTCTTTCTACCGTTTTCTTGTTGCACATTTTTTCTACAATGCAACTATGCAAGGAGGGAAATTAAAAACAAGAGAGTGAATTTAGCTGAACGTGAACGAGATGCCTGTATCATCGTTGTATAATTCACCAATAATAACGCCCCACGTCAACCTTTAAAATCTCGCTTTTGGCGTGCATGGCTGACGTGGGGGTGTTATTATAGACTACACAGGCTATACTACATAAACCCGCCCCACGTTCGGCTGCAACTTGGGTTTGTAGGAAATCCGAGATCCGGAATCAGTTGTAAGTAGGGTTAGAGTTTGATGAATCGATTTTTTGGCTAAGTATCTCGTCATTTGGTTTGCTTCCAAGTGATCGATGATTCAGGCCGAAGTGGAGAACTTTGGCTGTCGAGCTGAGTCAAGCTAGGCAGGCTAGGTGGCGAGCTGACTATAGTGCCGAGCTGACCAGGTAGCAAGCTGCCTGTGAGGTGCTGGGCTGAACAGGTGCCGAGCTGCCTGTGAGGTGCTGGGCTGACCAGGTGGCGAGTTGCCTGTGAGGTATTGGGCTGACCAGGTGTTGAGCTACCTGTGAGGTGTCGAGCTGGATTTATGGACTTTGTTGCTCTTTAGAGACCTGCAAGAAACCAAATGCCAGAGGACCTAGGGTGGCTAACCTGGCAAGGTCGCTCCGATGCTTAAGTCAGTACTCTCATAGTAGACTGCGAGCTAAAAATCACACAGTATGAGAACTAGAATTTGATTACTTGTTTGCTTGCTTGCTTGCCTCTAGGGTTGGTGCCTTTATATAGGCATTGTTTGGCATGGGCTTCACGCACCATATCCGAGATTTCTGCAAGGTCGTCTAAGTGGTTCGAGATTCTTGGAGGTAACCGCCATGCACGTTAACCACCCTCTAGATTGTTCGGCACGTGGGCCAACTTCCAAGGATCGTGGGAGTGTTAGGATATGCATGCCGAATTTGTCGGTGAGCACGTCTCGCAGGTCGCCAGGTCAGCGCTTGTGCCAGGCCGCCAGGTCACGCCTGGGCCAGGCTACCAGCTCGTGCCTATGCCAGGCTGCCAACTCGCACCAAGGCCAGGCCGCCAGGTCGCGCCAGTGCTAGGCTGCCAGCTTGCGCCAGGGCCAGGCTGTCAGGTTGCGCCTGTGCCAGGTCGTGCCAGGCCATGCTTGTGCCAAGACGCTCCTGTGCCGGGCCGCGCCTGTGCCGGGCCGCACCTGTGTCGGGTCGTAACTATGTCAGGCCGCCAGGTGGGACACCATCAACTTGGCTAAGGCAAGTTGTTGCCAAAATGGTTCTAGGTGTCATCTAGTTGTTCTGAGGTGCCATGTGTCGTAATATCATTGGAGGGTTAAATCCGCCCTCATTAGAGTTGGTTCAGCCAACCGTCTAAGTTTGAATCTGGGCCGGATCTTATTCAGACACACATGCTATTGCTACACGCCTATTGGTTGCAAATGGGATTCCAAATGGGAGTGAAAATCTGATGCGAGAAAGACACTTGGTCCAAATTTGATCTGTTCTTTTAAGGGTAAAAGACTTAAACCTCCCTAGTATTTTTTGTAAATACTGAATCCTCCCTTCAACTTTCAAATTGGATTAAATCCTCCCCTGCCAAAATTATGTATAATGGAATCATCAAAAAGTCCCTCTTACTCTTGCTAAATCTTCGAATTTTCAAAATAGTGGAATCCAACCACTTGAGTGATGCATTCAAGCAAGACGTTCAATAGAGAGATATTGTGCCCATTATTCATTACTAGATAATGAATAGGGCCCACTGCAAATGGATTTAGGATTTTTAAGATTATTAAATTTATCTAAAATTTTTGAAGGTCGTTGCCTTTCCTGGAATTCCAATTTCTTCAGCTACCATCAACAGAGATGAACAACTACTATATCTCAGCTCTGTCTGTATATATTGAGGAACTTTTAATCAAAAACTGAGTGTTGGTTTAGAAATTGAAAGTCAGAATTCGTTGCCGTATGTATATAAAGAACTAGACCTGGCAAAAATTTGACCCAACCCAACCCGAAAAAGTAGGGTTAGGGTCTCATATTTAGTTACATGAATGGGAGAATGACCCAACCTGAAAAAAATTGGGTTGGGTTGGGTTTGGTCATGGGTCAATCCACTGATCTAATTGCTAGGTCTAATTGGAACTATTTATGTACTGAAGTTTCTACTCATTAATTTCTTTTTCTATTTAGTCTTTACTTTTTATTGTTTATTCTTTAAATTGTTAAATGTTCAAGTTTTTTATTTTATATTTGAAATTTTAAGGTTAATTCCTTTAATTTTGGTATTTTCATGTACTAGTAATTAAGTATATTCGTTGCATGTGAAAAATTTTTTTTCATATTAATTACTCAAATACTTGAATTTTAGATATGTCATAGTTAAGATAGAAATCTAATATATATATTAAAGTAATGAAATCAGGCCAAAGTCTCCCCCAGTCAAACATGTGACCCACTTACATTTAGACACCTGTCATTTCAAAGATTTAAACAAAATGGGTACATGTCAAAATCTGAATAATGGTAGTTTAAGAATAGAGACCACTAGACATGTGTAAAATTCTTATTAGTGGTAGTTCAAGAAAAGAGCCCATTAATATGCAGAGTAGGCCCACCACCATGCACAGTTGTGAGAAGTGGGAAGCTACCACTTTCAACCATTTCCTAAAAAAAAGGAAGTTGTGCTATTAATTACAGTTAACTACTAAACCAATTAATTAATTCCAGCTATTAATTACTAATAATAATTATTGTTAATTACTTTTAGCGAATTAATTATAGTTATTAATTACTGTTAACTACTTCTAATTAGTTAATTCCAGCTAGGGGTGTCGATGATTCGGTTAACCGAACCGTGGCACTTTTTTGTAAACCAAACCAGTGGTACCGGTTTTTCCAATTCTCCAAACCAAAACCAAACCGGTACCACCGGTCCATCGGTTTCAGTTTTTGATCGGTTTAGTTCTTCGGTTCTTCAGTTTTTTTATATTTATAATATATATTATACAAATATACATATAATATTATATAATAAATAATATGCGATATATAATATATTATAAATATTTGAAAAATATATAATATATATAATATATTTATAAATAGATCATTATAAATATAATATAAGTATATACTTATATATCTAATGAATATATAAATTTATATATAATACATAGAAAATGTGTGACATATATTAAAAATATATATAAAATATACATAAAAATATATATACGGTCAGTTCGATTAACCATCGGCTTTTTGTAGGTTAACTGAAAACCGAACTGGTCCTTCGGTTTTTCAAAAATCCCGAACCGAAACCGAACCGATCGGTTCGGTTAATCGCATTTTGCGGTTTGGTTTTCTTGGTTCGGTTTGATTTTTCGGTTTTTAGTTTTTTATGAACACCCCTAACTCCAGCTATTAATTACTAATAATAATTACTACTATTACTTAATTGTTGATAATAATTAATTAGTGATAATATTGCTCATTATTAATTCGGAAAAATAATTTCTTATAATAATTACTGCTAATACTTGATTACTGATAATTTATTAATGACAGTATTGCTCATTATTAATAATTAAAAATTCAGAAATAATCATTTTATATTTATATTAACTAATATTAATGGTAATTATTTCTACTATAGTTACTATCAGAAATTATAATTCATACATTTATATGAAATAATTAACTATATTATTATAAGTAGTTATAATTAATAATAAATGTTTTCATAATGGTAATTAATAATTCAGAAATAAACATTTTATATTAATATTAACTCATATTAATTATTTTGAATATAAATATTTAATGGTAATTATTTATATTATAATTATTATTAGAAATTATAATTCATACATTTATATGAAATAATTAATTATATTATTGTAAGTAATTATAATTAATAATATTATATTAATGAATATAATTATATTATTATTATCAATAATTATAATTAATTATTACTAATACTAATGATGATAATTATTACTTCGGAATGTTAATTAATTACTGATAATTAATAAGTATTTTAATAATGTTAATCATTAATTGGGATATAATCATTTTATATTAATATTAATTCATATTAATTTTATAAATATATAGTTAATCTTACTTATTTACATTATTATTATTACAAGTAATTATAATTAATACTATTATTATTCTCCAATAAATATTTCACTTAGTGAAAGTTAAATTATAAAACTTTCAATTATTTAATATTGTTAAACTTAAAGATTTATAAAAGCAAATATTATTTTATGAATTAACTAAAAATCGTAATTATAACAAATTAATTACTTTATAAAAATAAAAATAAAATAATAATACTTTAATATTACTGATTTCAAAATCAATACACACATAATAAGAATATATTATTAGTTAATAATAATAATAATAATAATAATAATAATAATAATAATAATAATAATATACTTATTATTATTAGTGATTTCACAATTATTAATATATTATTAATCTATTACTAATGCTGATTATTATTAAAAAAATGTTAATTGCAAAATTTAATTACTTAAATTTATTTGTTGAAATTACCCATTTTAATTCAGACAATTATTAATTATTAATTTCTTAAAATTATTATTTACAGAATAATTTTAATTACTCTTTCATTAACGACCTTATTTTTGAGTAATTGGTTTTTTATGTTCTATAATTATTTTTTTTTGCAAAACTCCAAATAACTTTTCATTTGCAATGCTAACCATTTTATTTTTCTCTTATTTAGTTTTCCAAAAGATAAAAAAAAAAATTAATGATATTTACCTATTTTTATCAAATCTAATATATATATATATATTAAAGTAATTATTTCAGGCCAAAGCCCCTACGGTCAGACATGTGGCTCATTTATACTCAGACACCTGTCATTCCAAAGATTTAAACAAAATGAGCATGTGTCAATTTTTTATTAGTGGTAGTTCAAGAAAATAGCCCACTAACATGGAGAGTGGAGCCTACCACCATGCAGAGTTGGGAGAAGTGGGAAGTTCCCACTTTCAATCCTTTCCTATAAAACAGAAAATTGTGTTATTAATTAATGTTATCTACTAAACTAATTTATTAATTACAGTTATTGATTTCTAATAATAATTATTGTTAACCACTTATAATTAATTAATTACAACTATTAATTACTAATAATAGTTGTAATTAATTACTAATTTACTACTGTTAACTACACCTAATTAATTAATTCCAGCTATTAATTACTAATAATAATTACTCACTGAAAATTATTTCTTATAATAATTACTGCTAATACTTAATTACTGATAATTTATTACTCACAATATTGCTCATTATTAATTCGAAATGATGATTAATTAAAGATAATTAATAAATATTTTCATAATGGTAATTAATAATTTAGAAATAATCATTTTATATTTATATTAACTCATATTAATTATTTTGAAAATAAATATTTAATGCTAATTATTTATATTATAATTATTATTACAAATTATAATTCATACATGTATATGAAATAATTAATTATATTATTATAAGTAATTATAATTAATAATATTATATTAGTTAATATAATTATATTATTATTATCAATAATTATAATTAATTACTACTAATACTAATGATGATAATTATTACTTCAGAATGTTAATTAATTAATGATAATTAATAAATATTTTAATAATGTTAATTATTGATTGGGATATAATCATTTTATATTAATATTAATTAATACTAATTATTTTATAAATATATAATTAGTGTTACTTATTTACATTATTATTATTACAAGTAATATAATTATTACTATAATTATAATTTATTCTATTATTATTCTTCAATAAATACTTCATTTAGTGAAAGTTAAATTATAGAACTTTCTATTATTCAATATTGTTAAACTTAAAGAATTATAAAAGCAAATATTATTTTATGAATTAACTAAAAATTGTATTTATAACAAATTAATTTAGTAGTAGTAGTAGTAGTAGTAGTAATACTTTAATATTACACACATAATAAGAATATATTATTAGTTAATAATAATAATAATATACTTATTATTATTACTGATTTCATAATTATTAATATATTATTAATCTATTAATAATACTGATTATTATTAAAAAAATGTTAATAGTAAAATTTAATTACTTAAAATTATTTGCTGAAATTACCCATTTTAATTCAGATAGATAATTAATTTATAACTTTAATTTCTTAAAATTATTATTTACTGAATAATTTTAAATGCTCTTTGATTAACGACCTTATTTTTGAATAATTGGTTTTTTATGTTCAATAACTTTTTTTTTGCAAAAATCCAAATAATTTTTCATTTGCAATGCTAACCATTTTATTTTTCTCTTATTCAGCTTTTCAAAAGATAAAAGAATAAATTAATGATATTTACCTATTTTTATCAAATTATGTAATTATCAAGTTGTCATTGATGATGACGATGATGATGAGTCAACTTTTTGAAAGTGAGGAGTACTAATAATAATTAATGACTTTTAATTAATTAATTTTAGATATTAATTATTAATAATAATAACACACTAATAATAATTAATTATTAATAATAATTACTGCTAATACTTAATTACTAATAATATTTCTCATTATTAATTCAGAATGATAATTAATAATGATTTCATAATGGTAATTAATAATTCGAAAATAATCATTTTAGATTTATATTAACTCGTATTATTATTTTGAAAATAAATATTTTATGTTAATTAATATAATTATATATTTATATTATTATTATCAATAATTATAATTAATTATTACTAATAATACTGATTTCTGATAAAATCTAATTACTGATTATGATTACTTACTGATAATTAATTCCTTAATTATAACAATAATAACTATTACTTCAGAGTATTAATTAATTAATGATAATTAATAAGTATTTTAATAATGTTAATTATTAATCATGATAAAATCATTTTATATTTATATTAATTCATATTAATTATTTTATAAATATTTAATTAGTGTTACTTATTTACATTATTATTATTATAAGTAATTATAATTAATACTATTATTATTCTCAAATAGATATTTCATTTGGTTAAAGTTAAGTGATAAATTTTCAATTATCCATTATTTCAAGAATTAACTAAAAATTATAATTATAACAAATTAATTATTTTATAATAATAATAATAATTTAATATTATTGATTTCAAAATCAATACACACATAATAACAATATATTATTAGTAAATAATAGTAATAATAATATACTTATTATTATTACCGATTTCATAATTATTAATCTATATTACTCAATAAAGACATGGAATAAAAAAATACTCAAATTGCTACTAAATGAATGAACTAAAAATCTATGAGTATTCTAATTGACTTTAATTTGACACATCAACATGCCCAAAATTGTAATTTCAACGTACATTTCCTATTTTTATCTCCCAATTTCCATAATTCAAATATACCATTATGTTATGTACATGTTTCCCTACCTTTTTCCTAAAGATAAATTCTAGCCAGTCTACGTGCACTGTGGGGAGCTTAGACTTAAAATCTGTAACCATGATCGACCAAAAGAAGCATTACCACCTAACTTGGAGGTGACTTCCATACTTAGGATGGTCCTATTATTCTCCTTTCTCTCATGTTTCCTCCGTTGGATGGGCTTTGGAGTCCTGATTAAATTATCAGTTGATTGTAGTCATACATGATGATTTGATTGTAGTCATATATTTTTCATCTCTTACTTCAGAGGATGGAGGCATCTACAAATATTGTTTGGCATGGATTATTTTTCTTAGCAACTCTTTGAATGATTTTCTTCATTCTTTGCCTCTTTGAATGGATATCACTTAAATGTTCTTTATCCATTCATATGTCCCTAAATATTAAGCAGTATTGGTGATATTGTTGTAAACATCCATCTAATTTTACTATTTTATAAATAGATTAATGATTCCAAAGTTATTGATACTTTTTTGGGGGTGGGTTGCTCAACAAGACATTGATTTTTTATTGTTAAATAGTAAATTTCAAATTAAATGATACTATAGTTGCCCCTTACTTAATATGGGGTCATTGTCTAGATAAAACATGGTAAGTCTCTTAAATCAAATAAATAGACTACCCTAAATGTCTATTATAAATAA
This sequence comes from Nelumbo nucifera, assembly GCF_055504915.1. NCBI lineage: Eukaryota > Viridiplantae > Streptophyta > Magnoliopsida > Proteales > Nelumbonaceae > Nelumbo > Nelumbo nucifera. Next base: position 45,518,789 of record NC_142649.1, on the reverse strand, counting down.
TTAAAAAATGAAATAATTCAAATTAAATCAAATAATTAATTGCTGAAAATTACTGAATTAAGTAAATAATAATAACAATCAATTATTTATAGAAATAATTAATAATAATAATAATCAAGTACTTAATTAAGTAAATAATAAAAAATGAAATAACAATCATCAATTATCATTAATGTTTATTCAAAGCATGCCCCATAATAATTACCGAATACATTAATTAAACCTTAAATAAGAATCAATATTTATTAACAGACATTAAAATTGTTAAGCCAAATCATTAATGTTTATTCTAAATGAAAAATATGAATTAACAAATCTATTATATAATAATTATAGTTGGTTGGAAAAAATATTTTAAGTAAATATTTAAATAATTACAAATTTAGTTAATATTATTACTATATAACAAAAAATTTAAATTAAATACTAAAGTAAATTAACAATAATAATAATAATAAGAATGGTTAAATTAAAGTAGTAAATGGTTCAAGTTGAATTTAGTGACCCGTATAATTTTACGGGTTTGACATATAAGGGTCAATTTATGTGGACCAGTAGACTGTATGAGTGTCTTAAAAAATGGCAGTTTATAAACAATAATAAAAATGGTAATAAAAATCATTAATGTTTATTCACACACACACAGAGATATATATATATATATATAATCATTAATGTTTATATATATAATTAACTTCCCCATACTTAGTATGGGGTCATTCACTAGTTGAAAATTAACAAAAGTGATAATATGATAAAAATACTTAAATATTTATTATTCAATTACGGCATCATAAGTTTCTTTGAAAAGTTAGATCATTGATCCACCATCTAGATAAGAAAATAGCTTTGCTTTTGAATTAGTTTTAAATTAGGGAAAATTATAGCCGGGACCGGTTATACATTTAAAATTAGGCTACAAGTTGGTCCATAAACCAACAAAACTATGACAACCGGCTCTACATTTCAAATTATAAAAACCTTCACCATGTCATCAAAGGCTTATGTGGTTATTGATAACATGGGACTCCTAATACATGTTGGACACGACAAAAAGCTTATATTGAAATTTCCCTTTAATGTTGGGTGATTGGAAAATAAAAATAAAAAAGGGCTTTTAGTCTCTCTCTCTCTCTCTCATTTTTTTATTTTCTTACACACTTATATGGTATTTAATCGGATCGTATAAAAGAACATGAGACCAACTTGGTATGCTTCAAAAATCATTACACCAATTTGATAAAAATTCACAAGAAACTCTTGGCTATGAAATTTACACCAACTGAAGAACGATAGAGATTGAGGGAGAATGAGATATTGACCGAGAGGGAGAGTGAGGGAGAAGAATGAGAGAGATTGAGGGAAAATGATAGATAGATAGATAAATAGATAGATAGATAGATAGATAGATAGATAGATAGATAGATAGATAGATAGATAGATAGATAGAGAGAGAGAGAGAGAGAGAGAGGTTTTGATTTGGCTATAGACCGAAGCTGAGAGAGTGGGAGAGATAGAGGGAGTGGGAGATCGAGAGACAGAGGGAGTGGGAGAGAAACTGAAAACCTATTTTCAAAATAGGCTTTTTGTTGTGTCCAACATGGACTTAGAGTCCCATATTGGTAACAGACACAAGCCTCCGATGACATGATAGGGGTTTTTATAATTTGGAATGTAAAGCCGGTTGTTAGAGTTTTGTTGGTTTCTGGACCAACCTACAATCTAATTTTAAATGTACAACCTGACTTTGACTATAATTTCTCGCTTAAATTATATATTTCATTTACATTGTATAAAATACTTTTTACTTATCACACTTAAATTTTGTTTGTCTATGGGACCATTTGACTCAAACCACTAACCCACCATTAAAAAAGAAAAATAGTTTGATTTCTTGGTTGACATTAAATTTTGTATTACATTTCCATCATTGATAAAAATATTTGTTTTGTACAAACTGATTTTTGTTCAATATAATGAATGTGTAATATTAGAGTTGTATCCAATATTTTTTTTATAAATATATAACATTAGATATGTGCCCAAAATTTTCTCTATCTTTCTTTTTTATTTTTTTATTCTTTGTATTTTCTATTATTAAATTTTTTTTATTTGACTATGACATCATTTCATTTCTAGGTAGATTTTGAATTTAACATTCCATTTTCATCATTAATAAAAATACTTCTTACATTTCATAGTTATTTTTTTAATTTTTTATTATTTAATTATGACATTATTTATTAATCCATTTGACCCCAAATGGTCGAATTGCTTGCCCACCACCGCGAGGGAAGAAAATGGTTTTGTTTTCAAATTATTTTTCAAAATATTTATTTTTATACTATTAAATTAATATTGTGGATTTAATTACAACAATTTAATTATGAGAAAATATATCTTAAATATAGGATTTAATGAGAAAGAATAGGAAAACATTTCCAATTGATTTTAAATTTTATATTCCATTTCCTCCATTAATGAAAACATTTCTTATTTATCATACTTATTATTGTTTAATATGTATGTTAGAAATGTTCCCAATTTTTTTAATTTCTATTTTTTTTCATTTTATATATTTTTTAATTTTATTATTTAATCGTGGCAACTTGGATTAACCCATTTGACCCAAAATGATTTAATTTCTTACCACCACCTAAATAAAAACACTATTTTTTCTAGGTAGATTTTAAAAGTATAAGTTTTTATGCTATTGGAATTATTAATTTATTAAGTATGGATTTAATTAATAAAACTTGATGATGAGAATAAACAAAAATGACTTAATATATGATTCAATGAACATGAATGCAAGTTAATAACTTAAATATTGGATTTAACGAGAGAGAATTGAATGCATTGAATACCTTTAAATTATCTCTTTTCAACTCATTTAATATAAAAAACTGATTACCCTATTTGCCCTCATTTTTATTAATACATTTAAATATAGAGGGTAAATTTTGTCCTTAGAAAATTCCAGAAATATTCTTGAGGCCATTCATGCTTTTTAAAGTAGTATAGATTTTTTTCTTTATATTTTTTAATTTTAGTTATTTTTTGGGATGACCCAAATTGACCCATGGGTCAACCCTAACCCGAACATTTAGGGTTAGGGTCTAGCATTTGACAACCCGACCCGAAATTAACCCGAAGTGTCTTGACCCAACCTGAACCCAACCCACCCAACCCAATTGCCAGGTCTATAAGGAACCCATCAAAATTTATCTTCTCTGATTGTACCAAAAATGAGATAAAAAATGATGATACACAAACTAGTGCTCCCTGCTAGCAGACAACTCGGATGCCAAATTAAGTATGTCACCTAGTTGAGCTGCAAAAGAAGATATCATAGTTCTGGGTTGCTTTACTCGGTGTGAACACCAGGAAGCTCGTGGCCAGCTCAAAGAGATGGAGTCGCCACTCATTTTTTTAGAGGAAATGGGTCCTCATTTTTAGATTTGAAAAACTCGATCTAAGTCTTTGATAGTACTTCGTCCTCCATGGAAAAGGCACATAGATTTTGGGTCCCAACGATTAGGAGAGGGAAGGTATTAGGCACCCCTCTCTCCAAGCTGATGTAGTAGCCCAATACGGGAGTTGTTCAGGCTCAGTTTCTTTCGGAGAAAAACAAAATGGTTGTAGGAACTTCTTAAATCTAGAGGAACATGCTTTCAACTTCTCCTAAAACCGATTTTGAGGTGATGTTATCGAGTCTTAAGTACTGATTTCCTTAAGACTCGCCCCTCTGCCTCTATTCTTAGTCAAGAAGAAATTGCAAACAACAATTCTCCAACATTTTACAACCTCAAGCAACCCAGAAAAACTAAAAAAAAGACTTACCTTTCATATACACATTGTCAAAAGTTTTCCAACAGCTAGGATGAGATAAAATGAAGTTCAAACGGGTTCTTGGTCTAGGGAGTGCTTTTGGTTGCAACAACTTCTGCTTGAAGATGGAAGAGACGAGTTTGGAATTTGAGGTTCAAACTACCTCTGAATTTTTGCAATGCAGTTGTAAGTGTTTCTAATAGAAGAAGAGTAGAATCACAAATGGATATCTAAGGATACATTCTACCCATGGTTTTTAAAACTGACCCAATCAGGGATCTGGTTACTAGGTCGAACGGTCAGCCCATTTTGACAAAAAAATTAAAAAAATTAAAAAAATAAAAAATGGTAAAAACCGTTTGAACGGTTCGAACGGTTAACTGCCCGGGTCAATGGTTTGCTAACCAAAATCAATAGTTTTTTGAGAAATCCCGGTTTTGGGGAAAAATGGAACCAGTCACTTGACTGGTTCTCGGTTTTTCTGGTCCGACCGTCCGGTCCAATTCGGTTTTGAAAACCATGCTCCTACCATAAAATCCAAGGGTACCAAAGTAGAGCAAGCACCATCAATTTATTTAATTAAACATGGATGGTGATTCTCTTTTTCTATTACTAGTAGAGTAATTTCTAAATTGGCCAAAAGCTATTGGATTCTTTGTTAAGATCAATTGGGATCATGTAGCCTATTTCCTACCTCGTTTTTGTCAATGAATGGATGGTGTAGCCAACCTACATTATCCATGGGATGTTTCAAAGAAATTTCATATAAAAGCATTTTTCTTTCCAAGACTTCTTAAACCAAGGCCATCTTTCAGGTCAAATTAAAACCTAACCACCCAAGATTGCTTTTTCCCCCTCACCAAAAGCACTCTCTAATAACATCATCAGGGAAGATCGGATGGCAGAAGTGAGATAAATGAAAATGGTCTTGAAAGCAATCTTGTTGGATTCAAACTAGACCAGACAATTGGACAGCCGAAGTAGGGAATCGGTAGAGGAATTTGGTGGTCAAGTTCTTAGAAATGTTGAAAACAAGATGGTTGAACCATTTTGGTAAAGAAACACTTCATTACAAAGCAAAAGGAAACAAACAAGAAACGAACAAAAAAAGCAAACTAAAACTCCTATACTAACCATGACAAAAAAAATCAAAAACCATTTGACCCCATGCCCAGTCATCAAAAAGGTTCTATGTGGGTCCCATTCTAAAAATATTGGTTGAAAACACATTCAACTAGGGTTACATTCGAAGCAATAATCAGCCATCCAAGCACCTATTATTAAATTTTTCATTCATTCCTTGATTAGAGCCAACTTTTCCTTTATACAGGGCAGCACCATGATATTTAGAACAAGCTTTACTCTCTCTCTCTCACATGGCTACTATGAAAGTCATTAATACTTGAAGGCCCTAGGTGATTCAGAGAACATTCATCAAATTCAATTTGAAGCTCTTGAAATAGGAATTGTATAATGCTTGTTGTGAAATTACAAACCCAAGATCCCAAATTGATACCAAACTACAATGCTTATTCTCTTATTCTTTCAACCATTCCACCATTGGTTGTCCAAGGTACTACATGATGTTTGTTAGACAGTGTATGCCCTTAGCTCCAATTAGATTGATGTACTTATTGTCATTTATTGTAAATGAATAAAGTGCATAATTGATTCATGTTATTATGGTGTGTTTCTATGTAATACCCTTAAACTGGACACTTATGAGACTCATGTTAGTTTAGAATCTTCACAATCGTTGGATAGATATGGGGAGATTTATCCTGCCAAGGCTGCCACTGATGTGCCGCCGAGTGGGTTGGGGTGGCTTGTCTCAGCTGCCAGGGTGAGACCTGAGGTACATGCAGCATAGGTTTCTTGAAACCTTGAACTGGACTAAATTCCAGCATTGCTTTGGACCTTGGAGATAAATGGGCAAAATTGGAATGTTACACCTGACCCCCTATACTCGATTATAGTACTGCACTAGGTGTCGGATTGGACTGTCTTTGATATGCCAATCAATGAAATCCTTGACCGAGTCAAAACCTGGGTATGTTGGAACAGTTCGAGAATTCACCTGAGTGGGTTATCATAATGACAGGATCAACCCCTTTGTCGGACAAAGTGAATGATCGGGGAATGCACTATCTCTGATGGAAACCTAAACTGCTAATAGTTGATTTCAAACTTGTTGAAATTTGTTTTGCAAAATATATTTATATAGAGATATACTTATATGTTATGGTTTCACAAAATGTTTGCAAAAGGTTTTAATTCCCGGGATCCATATGAGTAGAGAGTACAGCATTGTACCTTGCAATCGAATGAGATGTCCTCTCTTGTCAGGCAGTGTATGATCATTATGGGCTGATGGGCTAATCTTGCATCTGCCCACAGTCCTTGGGCCTTTACAAGATGGCTCGACCCAAGGACCATTTAGTGTAAATGTTGGGTCCATTAAGAGCCCATGGTGATGGACTCAAGGGTTTCTATGACCTATAGTGAATTCGGCCAGGCATTGTAACAAAGGCTGGGCTGAACCCATGTGGTTGATGTGTAGATCAACGCTAGGGTCCCACGCCATACAAAGAAAACCAAACTAGCCAGCATATAATGGGTTAAGTGAGCAATATGACTTAATGGGCCTAAGGCCCATTTTGAACTGGGCTTAAGTGATTTAATCAAAATGGGCTATTTTGGGTTTATAATCTAACTAGGATTAGCAATTGGATAATATAGGTCTTATCAAGTTGAGAGTCCAGATCTAAATACAAGATTTGGATTAGGAAATCTCATTCCTAATCAGATTAGAAAGCTGATCCTGAAAGGATTATAAATAGGGGCGAATTCCACAGAAAGAACACATTCTTTTCTGTAGTTTTTTCTCTCCCCCAGCTCTTGGCTCCATCCCAGTTTGATCTCCACCTCCTGGAGTGATCAAGAACCGTTCTTGATATTGTTTCTTGGTAAAGAAAAAATCCGAAGTCGTGCTCACACCACCCTACTCGATTCTTGTTGAAGAATCCTAGGTTCTTACTGAAGAACCCTTCTTGTTGATCCTACCTCAACATACGATGTGTCATCTTCAGTGGAGGCAGATTTGGTATCCCCTTTGGGCATGAACACCTACGTTGGGAGTTCCTTTTGATTTCGTATCAGGTATATCCCCCTCCCTCTTTTGGTTTCAGATTTGGTTTGGTTTGTTTCAAGAATGAACCTTGAAAAATGCAATTTTTCTAAATCAGGGAATAGGATTCCCGAATGGGAGAAAGAAATTTTTGAAATTTCACCCAACCTCCCTACAAGGTTCGGCCATCCATATGATGGATCTCCCATCCCTTCAGTGGTATCAAAGCCAGGTTCACATTCTTGAACCAAATCAGACTTGACTGGAACCTGCACAAATAGGCATAATCGTTGTACCCTATTTGCGCAATTTACAATTTCTCTGGGAATTGGTTCCCAACTTTTGGGTAAATGATTTGAAAATTAAGTCTTTCTTTATCTACAATATTTATAGAATTGTTCTATTTATATTTTTGGGTTATTCATATGGTGGACATCAAAGTTTTATTGGCACCAAGAAATTGCGCCCCTGTTGTACTATTCTATTCAATCTTGGTCTGTAAATAATTTTTTTTTTTATTTTTTAGACAGAATGTATAGGATTTATTCTGATGTAATTAATAAAAGATTAGGTTTTTCTATTTTTTTTCATTGGAAGAAATGCTAGAAGCGCGTGGAGGAGAAGTTTTGTAGAATCGAGTTTAGCCATCTGCGTTTTGCAGTTTTGGAACCTGCAATCTGTGAACTAATCTTTGTTTTGCAGGGTCGCAGCCTTACAAACAGCCCTCTAATTGTTGTTTGTTGATTATTGATTGCCCTTTTTCAGTCTTTTAATTTTCAGATCATTTTCTTGAATTGATCTTGCAATAGACACCAAACCCTAGGCCCATTGGACACAGATTGGACCAAACTGGTTGGACCGAATCTGTGGTTCAATAGGGATTGTTCTCAATCCTAAATTTTTTATTATGGGCCAGGGGTTTGATGGCCCACTGCAAGATGCAATTCGGCCCTCCCTGTAAAACCACAATTTAATTAAGTTAAATCTACATCAGCCCTAATTTAGCATAAATGTTGTATGGGCCAAACTGCCTTCTCTAGTTCAACCCATATACCTAAATAATGTTATGGGCTTTAATGGGCTGACACTAATTTAACCTAATTAATTTAGTATTTTATAGATGATTTAATTAATCGGATCAATTGTGTTATTATTCCATGCATGTGATGTATGATGTGTGATGTGCTACGTACATGGGCCATAAGCACTTGGCCCATGTTAATTCCATAGTGGCTCTTTCGCACATCATTGGCATGGTGTCCTTAAGATCATTGTATGATCTCCCTTCTTGATGGGCCCCACATCAACTTCCTCCCCAAGAGGAACCGTAGGGAACCCTAGCCGTTTAAGGCCCATCTGAATCTGACTTTAAGAAAGTCAATAGGAGCCACTTTGGTTTGACCTAAATAAGAACTAGGGCATAATTGTTCATTCCCTCCAATAAAATATAAGTGCATGTGATAGAGAGATTCATATGATGAACTCTCTAAAGGCCTTTCATCATTAGCATGAAAATGGGTCCTTCAGTAACGAGGAGATGCACCATAAAATTGGACTATCCATTTGCTCTTGGGTCTATTGGGTTGTTTCATAAGATTAAAGGGGCGTCATAGACCGATGTGGGAGGGGCCTATCCTAAAATGGAAGACTCTCTCACGGTACCTTGTCGTTCACGAATATGATGGGTAAGCACTTACTAGACAGAAAGGTCTAACCTAAAATGGCAATGAATATTATCTGATAGAGGCCAAAGGGAAAACTCATAAGATGAGTGGATATGATCCTTCGTAGAAGGTGGTGGGGTTATGCAGCTGAAATAGTTGGTTCCATGCACTGTATGTGATTTCCCACATTTCCAAAGACATACTTCACAGTCTCCATCACTGAGATAGGAGGGAAATCTCAAAGATGAACAAATGGAAATGGAACGTAGATTAAAAGCCATATCTATGTAGTAAACATGAATTAATTTAGGTTGTGGACTAATAATCTGCCTTCCTTTTTATCAGAAATGGAAAACAAACAATTCACCAAGTTGTTGGACGATAATAAGCTTAAGGGCCCAAACTATGTTGATTGGTTCCGTAACCATATGCTGGTATTAACGTCCAAGAAATTGGACAAAGTTGCTAAGAACCCTACTTCGGATTGTCTGGGTGATAGGGCTTCTAAGGCACGTTGGAAAGAGTATCAAGAATGGGAAGAGAAGAAATCTCTTGCCTGGTGCTACATCATAGCCTCCTCGACAATTCGATATAGAGACAATTCAATCAGATCGAAGTGTCCAAGGATATCCTGGATAGTCTAAGGACGACGTATGAAGTGCAAAATCGTTCTACTCGGCAATAGGTCTTAAAGTTGTTTATGATCACTAAAATGGCCGAGAGCCAGATGGTTCATGACCATTGTCTTAAGATGATGGGTTACATTAATGAACTGGAGGCACTCTGGTTGGGGCTTGATCATGTCACCAAAGTTGATGCCATCCTAAACTCATTGTCTCCCCCCTTCAATCAGTTTATCATGAATTATAACATGAATAAACTAAATGTTAGCCTTCAGGAACTCAACAATATGTTGTAGAGGGTTGAAAAACTGTTAAAGAAGGATAAGCCCATAGCCATGCTTATTGAATGTAGCAAGTCGGGCAAGAAGAAGAGGAGGGCAAAGAAAAAAGCCTTAGAAAAAAGTTAGCAAGCCTAAAAGGCAAAAGAAGGATAAGACATCGGATGTCTGTCACTTTTGCAAACAGACCGACCATTGGAAGTGGAATTGTCCTCAGTATCTGGAGACTAAGGAGCAAGGTAATTTCGAATCTTTTATCATAGAGACCAATTTGTTGGTCACTTTTGCTTCCTAGTGTATTGACTTTGGGTTTCTTTTGATTGAGCTGGGAACTGGACCGGTCCAGCTAGGTGAATCGCGCGACGGAGTGGCATGAGTACCGAAGCCAAATCTACCCAGCGCGTCATGAACTCCCCACACTGGGTCAACACCACCAGCACAGGGAGTGGGGGGCAATTGATGGAGGGTGATTTGGCCCGACCTCATAGCATGGGTACACGTGGGTATGACCTTGATCAAGCGATGACTCAGCATGACAGCATAGCAAGCACAGCCGCAACTCGGTGGGAAGGGCTCACCGAATTTAGTCTAGCAACTCGGCGGGTTAGGCTACTTGCCGAGAGCCGCCTGGCTTGCGCCTTCCTCCCAAGGCTGAGGTGCTCCAAGCTACCTCCGAGCTTGGGGCCCCCTGACCTTTCCTAATGCCCAAGCTCCTCCTAGTGGATTTTAGGCCACTCTCAAACAGGAACACCCCTAAGAGCCAAGCCTCCTCTCGCGGCAGAAAGGAAAGACCAGCCACTCCGGTCTCGCCGCGGGCAGTCAGGTCGGGAGGACCCCAGCTCACCAGGTCTACGTCACCCCAGCAATCGAAGTTCGAAGCCCCACTTCTGGAGAACCGGTTCGAGATCCTAGCTGCGGAATCTAAGCAGAACCCCTCTGTCCGCAGCCATCACCAGTAGCCCGAGTTGCTTCCTGTGCATACTATTCCTGACAATACAGAGGTGAGCAGCACCAACGCGGAGCCTGCCAAGAAGCAAAGACGCCGCCGCTGAGCTCGCCGAACTACTACCCACAACTTGCCCGAACTCAAAGGCAGGGAAGAGGTAAGCTCGGGTGAGGTAAAAGCTCCCCTCCTTTCTGTTCCATCCCCCTATCTCCCAAGCTCCTAGTTGTTCCAATGCCCAAGGACTTCAAGCTCCCCCCTCTCGATAAATATGATGGATCATTCGACTCGAATGATCATGTAGATGCTTTCCAGTCACAGATGCACCTAGCGAGGGCCAGTGAGTCTTGCATGTGCATGGCTTTCTCCACCACTTTCGGAGGAGTGGCCTGCACATGGTATCGAAACCTTGCACCCGGATCGATAAGAAGTTGGGCGCAGTTCGTGCAAGCCTTCACGTCCCACTTTGTCACCAGCAAGCGGTGCCCGCGAACTAAGGAAAGCCTTCTCAACATAGTCCAGAGAGAGGGAGAGTTCATCCGGGGCTATATCAAGCGGTTCAATGATGCATGCATGCAGATACCGCGCCTGGACTCCGCAGTGCACCTTGCAGCAGCCAACAAGGGCGTGACGCACAAGGAATTCAAGTGGCACATGGTTGTCAACCAGCCGGCGACCATAACTGAATTCCTCAAGCTTGCAGATAGGTTCATAGCCACAGAAGAAGAGATCAACCAGAAGGGCGAGAGCGCGCCCGAGAAGAGAAAGAGAGAAGGAGAACTTTCCAGCCAAGGAGACAACCGAAAGAAGAAGGACGTAGCTCGGGGGGGCAAAGCCGGGTCAGCCGTTCCAACCCCCTATAGCGGACCGAACTGACTATACCCCACTGAATGCTAAAAGGGCCAAAATCCTGATGGAAATCAAGGATGCCCCGTACGTGAAGTGGCCACCCCGCCTGAGGGGGAATCCTAATGAAAGAAATAAAAACTTATATTGTAGCTTTCACAGAAGTGGCCACCCCACGACGACGCGCTTGTCATAAGAGTAAGGATCAACGATTTCGAGGTTAGGCGTGTCCTCGTTGACTCAGGTTGCTCGGCGGATATCCTCTTCAAAGCCGCGTTCGACCAGCTTCAGCTGCAGGGAAGTGACTTGAGGCCTGCGAACACTCCCTTGGTGGGCTTCAGTGGGGAAGAAGTCAGGCCCCTCGGGAAAATAAGAGTACTTGTGGAATTCGGCACATGGCCCAACGTAGTAAGACTCAACCATGACTTCTTAGTGGCCGCGACCCCCTCCCCGTACAATGCCATAATAGGCCGACTGATCACCCATGTCCTACGGGCAGTGGTCTCCACTTATCATTCGACGATGAAGTTCCCTACAGACTTCGGAGTGGGGGTAGCGTGGAGCAACCAGCTTGAGTCTCGCAAGTGCTATGTCGCCGCCCTCAAGGGAAAGACCAAGGTGACCGACAACCTTGAACTGGAGCGACCTACGGAGCAAGGTGAAGAACAAGCTGCACCCACGGAAGAAACAATTGCTATTCCGACTTCAGCAGACGACCCAACTAAGACACTTCAGATCGGTGTCTCAGTCTAGGAACCCCTGCGATCCGAACTAGTAAGTTTCCTACTTCAAAACTTAGATGTTTCTGCATGGTCCGCAGCAAAGATGCCCAGCATAGACCCTAATCTCATAACTCACAAGCTCAATATTGATCCTGTAATTAGGCCCGTTAGACAGAAGAAACGCAACCTAGCCCTGGAGCGATGGAAAGCAGTCGACGAGGAGGTCACAAAGCTCCTCGTAGCCGACTTCATAAGAGAAGTCCATTACCCGAGCTGGGTAGCCAACCCCGTTCTGGTAAAGAAGGCTAACGGCAAGTGGCGCATGTGCGTCGACTACATCGACCTGAATAGAGCCTGCCCAAAAGACTGCTTCCCCCTCCCCAGAATCGACCGCCTAGTGGATGTAACATCGGGGCACGAGTTGCTGAGTTTCTTAGACACCTATTCGGGCTATAACCAGATCAAGATGGACCCGGTGGACGAGGAAAAAACTGCCTTCATAACAGAATTTGGTCTGTATTGTTACAAGGTTATGCCCTTCGGATTGAAAAATGCTGGGGAAACCTTTCAAAGGCTTGTAAATAAACTATTTGAACCATTGATTGGCAGAAAGATAGAGTGTTATGTAGTCGACATGGTCGTCAAAACCCAATTCTCACATGAATTAATACAAGACTTACATTTTGTCTTTCAAATTCTGCGACAATTTAACATGAAGTTGAATCCAAATAAGTGTGTCTTCGGTGTTACCTCGGGTAAATTCCTGGGGTACATCGTCAACCAGCACGGCAATGAGGCCAATCTGGATAAAGTTAAGGCCATCCTAGATATGAGACCACCCCGGAAATTAAAGGAGGTTCAGAGGTTGAACGGCCGCATAGCCGCTTTGAGCCGCTTCATGTCCAAGTCGGCAGATCGTTGCCTGCCTTTCTTTAAGGCAATTAAAAGCAAAGGGTTCGAGTGGACCCAAGATTGCCAGCTCGCGTTTGACGAGCTCAAGAAATATCTCGCTAGTGTACCCATCTTAACTCGGCCCGAAGAGGGCGATGTTTTAGAGTTGTACCTCTCGGCAAGTGACGAAGTGCTCAGCTTGGTACTGATAAAAGAAGTAGATCAGGTCCAATGACTCATCTACTATGTTAGTAAAGTATTGCAGGGAGCAGAGACGAGATATCCAGAGATAGAGAAGCTAGCCTACGCACTGGTCATCACAGCTCAAAAGCTCCATCCGTACTTCCAAGCTCATACTGTTATCGTCCTCACCGACAAACCTCTGAGACAAGTCTTACTTAAGCCCGAGGTCTCTGGTCGACTGACTAAGTGGGCCGTTGAGCTCAGCGAGTACGACCTCCAATACAAGCCGCAAACTGCTATTAAGGCCCAAGCCTTAGCAGATTTCATTGCGGAGTGCACTTTCAACTCCGAAGTCCCCAGGCCGGTTGAGCACGAGGCCCTTAGTTCGGGCGAGCCCGGAGCTCCCAGGTCAGTTGAGTGCGAGCCCTGTGAGGTAGAAGCCAGTGTGGCATCTCTCCTAGTTAGGCCAAGCATGAACTGGGATGAGGAGCCCTGGATCCTTCACGTAGATGGCTCCTCGAACCAGCAGGGCAATAGAGTTGGAATAGTTCTGCACGGCCCAAGTGGCACGAAATTGGAGTACTCATTACGTTTCAAGTTCGCGGCATCCAACAATGAAGCGGAATACGAAGCATTGATAGCTGGACTAGCTTTAGCCAGAGAAGTAAAAGCCAAGCACATCGTCATCTGTAGCGATTCCCAACTCGTAGTCAACCAAGTCACAGGAGATTACGAAGCTCGTGAACCAACCATGGTTGCCTACTTAGCCAAAGTAAGAGAGGCTCTGCTCAACTTCTAGTCACACTTCATCAGGCAAATCCCGAAGTCGGAGAACGCTAAGGCCGACACCCTGTCCTGGGAACTGGACCGGTCCAACTAGGCGAATCGCACAATATAGTGGCATGAGTACCGAAGCCAAATCCACCCGGCACGTCATGAACTCCTTGCACTGGGTCAACACAGCCAGCACAGGGAGTGGGGGGCAATTGATGGAGGGTGATTTGGCCTGACCTCATAGCATGGGTACACGTGGGTATGACCTTGATCAAGCGATGACTCAGCATGACAGCATAGCAAGCGCAGCAGCAACTCGGTGGGAAGGGCTCACCGAGTTTAGTCTAGCAACTCGGCGGGTTAAGCTACTCGCCGAGAGACGCCTGGCTTGCGCCTTCCTCCCAAGGCTGAGGTGCTCCGAGCTACCTCCAAGCTCTGGGCCACCTGACCTTTCCTAATGCCTGAGCTCCTCCCAGTGGATTTTAGGCCACTCTCAAATAGGAACGCCCCGATTCGCCTCTAGATACCCCGAGGTAGAGACACCTCAGGCCAGACAGCTCGGTGTAGCTTGCCACAGGCATCTCGCCACTTGTAGGGTAGCTTGGTACAGGGTAGCTCGCGGAAGAGCAGTTCGGCACATCGCAGGAAGGCCTCCTGCCCGACCACCGTACCTGACAAACCTGGAGACTGCAACCACGTCTCTCGTTAGACAGTGTTGTGTCCACCACCTTTGGAAGGTGTTTTACATCTGATAGGTACATACCCTGCAACGACAGCCCCACGTGTGCCACCTCAGCCTTGGCTGTAACGGCTGTGGCAGGACGACAGTGGCGGTTATACCTGCCCAGTTAGAGGCAGGTGGGCCTGATTCGACAGAGTTTTGTTATAAGTAGCCCAATCCCAAAGGACAGAGGTAATTTTTCGGATACTCGCGCTATCTGCACTCTTAGCCTTTTGCTCTCTTTGCATCTTTCACAGAGCTCTAACTTAAGCATCGGAGTGTTTCCGCCAGGCAAGCCCCTAGTGATTCCTCATCTTCTCCATCTCAGGTACCATCCAGGAGCCATGCAACTGCGAGCTAAGAGTGACCAGATTGTGCACCATCAATTACTATTAAATGGAATAACAAGTTTCTCGCATATGGAGAACTTGAGAATGGTCTTTATGTTCTCCATCCTTCTCTGGAAACAAACATAACTGAGACTATGTCAAAAATAATCCCCAGGAAGAGAATTCGTGATACAGTTAATCCCACGTGCCTGTGGCATTACCAACTTGGCCACATTAATATAGATTATATCATAAAGTTGGTAAAAAATGGTCCTTTAGATTTTCTAATTGTAGAAGATCTTCCAACTTGTGAACCTTGCCTTCAGGGTATGATGATGAAGCGGACATTTACAGGAAAGCCTGAAAGATCTATAGGCACACTTGACCTTATACATACTGATGTATATAGTCCCCTGAATGTTAGGACACGTAACCAGCACGTTTATTTTATAACATTCACCGATGATTTTTCACAGTATGGTTACGTGTACCTAATGAGACATAAGTCTGAATCCTTTGAAAAGTTTAAAGAGTTCAGACAAAATGTCGAGAAACAGTTAGGGAGACACATTAAGGCCCTTCAATCAGATCAAGGAGGCGAATATCTCTCTGATGAATTCAGGGACTACTTATAGGAAAACGAGATTGTATCACAATTGGCTCCTCCTTCTACTCCATAATTAAACGTTGTATCGGAGAGGAGAAATTGGACTTTGTTAGATATGGTCCGTTCACTTCTCGTCCACTCAGAATTACCTATATCCTTTTGGGGTTATGCATTAGAGACTGTGATTTACGTGTTGAACTGGGTTCCAACCAAATCCGTTCTTAAGACTCCATATGAGCTATGGACCGGTAAAATAACTAAGTGTAAGACACTTGAAAATTTGGGGTTGTCCAACACATGCTAAAAGAACTAATGTTGACAAATTGGAATCCAAGACCAGCCATTACCTATTTATAGGTTACCCCAAAGGCTCTATAGGTTACTTATTCTATGATCCAAAAGAGCAAAAAGTGTTTTACAGTTGAAATGCCTAATTCCTAGAGGAAGATTGCATCCTAAATAATCTTCATTAGGAAGTTGTTCTTGAAGAATAAAGTTCAGGCATAGTGGGAGATGTCCCACAAGCTCTAGATAATAACCAACCTATAAGGGCTACTCGAGTATCCAGGCCTCTAGTTAGTTATGACTATGACCAAGAAAGTTACTTGGTGGAAGCCATGACCATTGAGGAAGATCCCGTGACTTATACAGAAGCTATGTTAGACATAAATTCCTTGAAGTGGGTAAATGCCATGAAAGCCGAGATGGACTCGATGGAGACCAACAAGGTTTGGACTCTGCTAGACCCGCCCCCTAGGGTGAAAACAATTGGTTACAAGTGGATTTATAAGAGGAAGAAGGGCCCCGATGGTAAGGTTGAGACCTACAAGGTTCGTTTTGTGGCGAAAGGGTACACTCGAAAAGAGGGAATCGATTATGAGGAAACCTTTTTGCCTGTGGCAATGCTTAAATCCATTAGGATTCTGCTAGCTGTAGCAGTATACCATGAATACGAGATTTGGAAAATGGATATAAAAACCGCATTCCTGAATGAACATCTTACTGAAAATATCTATATGCAGCAACCGCAAGGTTTCATAGCTGCAAGTCAAGAACATATGGTATGTAAACTTAACCGATCCATATATGGACTTAAGCAAATTTCTAGGAGCTGGAACATTCGGTTTGACTCTACTGTCAAATAGTTTGACTTTGAGCAGAATCCAGATGAGCCATGTGTTTATAGGAAGACCAGTGGGGATAAGGTTACGTTATTGGTTTTGTATATAGATGACATTCTACTCATTGAGAATGATGTAGGGATGTTAACTATGGTGAAAGTATGGCTTTCATAGTAATTCTCCATGAAAGATCTTGGGGAAGCCTTCTACATCTTGGGTCTTTGACTCTATAGAGATAGATCGAAGAGGATAATAGGATTATCACAGTCTACTTATATTGACAAGATTGTCAAAAGATACGGTATGGAGAACTCCAAGAAAGGAAATGTTCCTTTCAGACACGGAGTCACTCTCTCAAAGGGCATGTCTCCCAAGACACCCGAGGAGATTGAGGGCATGAGAGAGACTCCCTATGCTTCAGCCGTAGGGAGCATCATGTATGCCATGTTGTGCACTCGGCTCGACATTGCTCAGGCGCAGTGAGTATGGTTAGTAGGTTTCAATCTAACCCAGGTCAGGAGAACTAGACAGTTGTGAAACACATACTAAAATACCTTCGAAGGACAAAGAAGTTTTGTTTGGTATTCGATGGTAGTTCACTATAGATCCAGGGGTATACTGATGTTGATTTCCAGTCAGACCTATATAATAGAAAGTCTACATCTGATTACATCTTTCGGATGGGGTCCTGTGCAGTCAACTGGAAGAGCAGCAAACAGGGGTCCACAGTAGATTCCACAACTGAGGCCGAGTACATTGCCACAAGTGAAGCTGCCAATGAAGCCGTTTGGATGAAGTAGTTCACTCAAAAATTAGGAGTAGATCCATGCAGCACATCACCCATTCCACTCTTGTGTGACAACATTGGTCTGTAAATATATATTTTTTTTAGACGGAATGTATAGGACTGATTTTGATGTAATTAATAGAAGATTAGGTTTTTCTATTTTTTTTTTTCATTGGAAGAAATGTTGGAAGCACTTGGAGGAAAAGTTTTGCAGAATCGAGTTTAGCCATCTGTGTTTTACAGTTTTGGAACCTACAATCTGCGAACTAATCTTTGTTTTGTAGGGTTGCAGCCTTACGAACAACCCTCTGATTGTTGTTTGCTAATTCTTGATTGCCTTTTTTTAGCCTTTTAATTTTTAGATCATCTTCTTGAATTGATCTCGCAATAGATAGCAAACCCTAGGCCTATTTGACACAGATTGGACCAAACTGGTTGGACTGAATCTGTGGTTCAATAGGGACTATTCTCAGCCCTAATTTTTTTATTATAGGCCAGGGGTTTGATGGCCCATTACAAGATGCAATTTGGAGCCCCGACAAGCACCTTGTTATGTTGTCAAGCCAAAAAGTAGTAGTAGCCCTGCTAGAGCTTTTTCAGTTGCAAAAAATAAACGAACATCGACAGGTTGACTTCTAGACTGTAGACCGAGCAATAACATAAAAGGCTGTCCAAGTACCTAAAGAAGTTCGGCATTAACTGGACGGGCTGGACGTGGAACCACCTTAACACCGCTGAAATACCCTTGCTCAAAGGAAACCTTAACCCGGCCATCAGGCTATGCTCATAGACACAGAGCTCGCCTGGCCGGTTCGCTCACCAGCACCTGAGCACCTCATCTCATATTCCTCAAGAATACAGTACAAGGCCTTGATTCGGGCCAGATCCCCAAGATTTAGATAGAACGGAGTAGACCCAAACCGGTTGGCAAATGGTAAAGGGATGTTGGGTCCCTCCTTAGACACTACCTCAACCTCAGCCCCCCAAACCGCGGCCTCCTCCAGCTCTGTAGTCTCACCCCTAAGTCCATCGACCTCGGCCCCCTGGCCATCGACTTCACGAACCGTGAGCGCGGTAACCTCGACAAGAGACCCCGACTCAGACTCGCTACTGGAACTGAAAGAAGAAGATGAATAGGAGGAGTCAAAGGACGAGGAAGAAGACATCTTACCAAAGTGAAGACTAAAACTGAGGAAAACCAAAGCACCAGTCGAGGACTACTTCTCGCCGAACTCCAGAGAACACTCTTCGCAAATGACAAAGTGAAAATGCTCTTCACCCCCTTTTATCTGACTCCCAAGGACCCAAATCAAGGCAGATCAACGACAATGATTCAACGCCACCCTCTAACAGCTCAGGAAGATGAAACGATGCCACCACCCTTCACATGTGTGTAGCCTTGGGCAAATGAAACGATGCTCTTGATGACCCTTCTCAGAAATGGTACGGGCGTCGAACTGACCGGTTCACCCGACAAACCAGCTTCACCTTGAGCCACTCAACTCAGAAAGTGTGCTCAACTAAAATTCAAGTTCATCAGTCGAGAACCAGCTTCACCTTGAGCCACTCAACTCAGAAAGTGTATAGCCTTGGGCAAATGAACCAGCTTCACCTTCACCTTGGCCACTCAACTCTTCCACGCCACACCGCGACCAAGCACTACCCTCCTCGACTTCAGAACTAGGGGTGTGGTGTTTGGGTTATGGTTGAGTTGGCCCCACATACAACGTGGTGGCCTCCGTGTTCGTCTTATCTCCTCAGCCACATCGACACCACGTAGGATGGATAAGCGTGACCAAGAAGAGGAGTCCCATACAGATAAGGAAGACAACTCTGCTGGGGAAGAGGACACTTATCCCGAAGACCTCGGCGGGTAACCTCATCCCAACAACCTCGGAAGCCTCATCCAAATTGGACATGGATGTTCAGCTATAAATAGGTAAAGGACTTTTGACTCTGTTGTAAGGCTTACTTAATTGTTACTTTATAGCTGTTGTTAGTAGGCTATTGAACAGTTACAGTGACTTGTTTCTTTTTTCTTATTATTCTGATTCTAGGATATGCCGCCAGGGGCGTACTTGTAATTTCTGATTCTTTTATGAAGTTAATATAAATAGAAAACTGGCAGCAGCCAGTAGTTACTTTTTTTCTTTCAACCGTACCTCTCTCTCTCTCTCTCTCTCTCCCAATCCCCACGAATCACCACATGGTATCAGAGCAGGTTTTCTGGGTTGAAAAAGACCTACGATCCCTCTTGCCCTATTCTTAAAAAGTGTTTGGACGTGGCTGTTTCTGCAGAAACCCAAGCAATTTCTGGCGGAAGTTTTTTTTTTTTCTTTTGGAAACCCTAGTAGTTTTTGGCAGCAACTTTTGTGATTTCTTTTTCTTTGCCGTAATAGCAAGAAAACCCTAGTCGGAGAAGGGTGATGCTGGTGCAGGCTCCTCTATTCGATGCTGTGAAGTCAAGTTCAGATTAGCACCTTCGTACAAGTGCTGAACAAGTGTGTTTTTTTTGTTTCAGTTTGTCTCAGCCTTCTTTGGCCGATGGTGCGTAGGGCTCATGCCTTGATTATATAGTTATTTGTTTGGACGTTGGATGGTTAGAGTGTGTGAACCACACTCAAACTGATTGTAATGTTTGTATTGGTGGTGCTGAACCGATTATCGGACTGGTTTATTGTTCTGTTTGGACGTTGTGTTGACTGAACCCCTTGTTCTCAGCAGTATTTAATGTTCTTTTGCTCACATTCTAGGAGTAAACCCTGAGTTGCTCACATTCTGATTGTGGCGGCTGTGTTGTTGGGTGGTATTTAGACTGGTTTTCAGTAGTATTCGATGGCAAGTCATGAATTAACTTCATCGGGGGCAACACCAACCCGCAGCATAGTGAGTATGGGAGGTGAAAACATGGTTTTCCCATGCCAATTACCTCTTTAAACGGTCTAAACTAGCTGGACTGGGCCAAGAGTGTAAAACTCTATGTAACGGCAAGGGCTAAAGCTGGTTACATCAATGGAAGGGTGAAAGCACCCAAGGGTGAGACGGCTGAACATGATAGGTGGGACCAATAAAACAGTATGATGATGTCTTGGCTCCTCGCAGCCATGGAACCTGATGTGAAAAAGAATTTTATGTGGGCAGACACTTCCAGTGAGATCTGGGAATAGGCCAAAACTACCTATTCTGAGCAAAGGCATTACGCCAAGGTTTACCAGTTGCAAGTCCTAAACATGTAAACAGGGAAACCGTAGCTTGTCTTCATACTATTCAGCCCTTACATCCATATGGAAGGAATTGGACCATTATCAGGCCATAGAGTGGAAGCACGATGATGATGCTAAGGCCTACAGGAAGCTGGTCTCTCAGCAATGAGTGTTTTCTTTCTTGTTGGGACTGAACCCTGCATATGAACCGTTGAGGGTGCATATCTTAGGAAGCAAAGAGTTGTCTACAGTTCACGAGGTATACTTCCTTGTCCAATCGGAAGAAAACAGGCGAAATGTGATGGTTACAGCTGAGGGGGAGCAACAAGTTGCCTTGGCTGCAATGAATAATAGCTCTACGGGAAAGAAAAGTGACCCTAAGAAAGCGGATGATAAAGATAAGTTATTTTGTACCCACTGTAGGCATTCATGATATACACGTGACACTTGTTGGGACATCCATGGGAAACCCAAGTGGGCAGCAAAGAATCAAGAACAGGGTAAAGGTCATTTGAAGAAAATGAGCACAACACATGTGGCAACCCAAGATACTCAAGTTGCCGGTAGTATCCGGGACCACCCTAATAAGTCTGACCCCGAGGATATAATGAATTCCTTCAGAGAGCACCTGGAATCTTATGGTAGGGCCTTGCGGCAAATGGACAGGTCAGTCACTGATACTCCCTCTACTTCATTTGCATCTACTTCAGGTAATGTGGCTTCTACATTCCATGTCACTCCCACAGATTCCCCTTGGATCATTGACTTAGGGGCCTCCAACCACATGACCAGTAAGCCTAACTTATTCCAGTCTTATAGCCTTTTGTCAGGAAGGGATAGAGTGAGATTTGCATATGGCTATTTTTCTTCCATTGTAGACCAAGGATCAATATCCCTTCCCCATGGCCTTAACCTGAATTGTGTATTGCATATCCCTCAGCTTCCCATAAACTTGCTTTTAATTAGTAGCATTACAAGCTCCTTGAATTGTAGTGTGGCATTTTTTGCTGACTCATGTGTTTTTCAGGATCTAACTTTTGGGAGGACGATTGGTAGAGGAAGCCTAGTGGATGGTCTCTACATTCTCGACAACAAAGCTGGTCTCTCGGTGTCATCCTCAGAGTCACATAGTTGTTTAGGTCATGTTTCTTTCGAAATAATAAAATCTTTGTTTCCAGTTTTATTTAAGTCATGTTCAGTGTCAGAGTTCATGTGTCAAACGTGTTAGTTGAGCAAACAATGTAGAACAACTTTTCACTCAAGTAATAAAAGATCAAATGTTCATTTTCATGTTGTGTATTCTGATGTATGGGGGCCTACCAATGTAATCTCTGAGGGTGGATATAAGTACTTTATTACATTGATCGATGATTACTCTTGCTATATATGGGTAATTCCTATGTGTAACAGAGACGAAGTTCCAAAAATAGTGAAAGATTTCCAGATGATGGTGTTTACACAGTTCCATGTTGAAATACAGATCTTCCAATCTGATAATGCGAAGGAATACTTCAATGGGGAGCTCAATGAGTTCTCTGCCTCCCACAGATCTATTCATAGGAGTTCATGCGCCAGAACACCACAACAAAATGGTGTTGCAGAAAGGAAAAACAGACACCTTCTTGAGGTAGCCCGCGGGATTATGTTACAAATGAATGTCTCAAAAAGGTTTAGGGTGGATGCTATACTTGCAACTGTGTATTGCATCAACCGCATGCCCTCCAGAGTACTGAACTACATGGCCCCTCATCAGTTATTGTACCCCCAGTCTCCTTTATTTTCCATCCCTATGAGAGTCTTTGGTTGTCGGACCTTTATCCATGATTTGTCTCCATCCTGAGGTAAGTTAGACCCTCGGTCCATTCCTTGTGTCTTTCTGGGGTACCCCTCATCTCAAAAAGGGTATCGGTGCTTTGGCCCAGTTAGTTGTAAATTTCTTGTGTCTATGGATGTGTCCTTCTTTGAGTCCAAGCCATTCTTCCCTCCTTCTCCTCAGGGGGAGAGTCGTAGTGTGGAAGAGGAGAAGCAGGTTTAGGTATCTCTTCCTTCTATTCCAGAAGAAGAAAGTAAGTCCACCCCCTTCTCCTCAAGGGGTACTCCCTTCCGTGTCTTCCAACGTAAACGTCAGAGATCAGCAGTGTGATAAAGATGTGGAGCAGCCAAACACTGAGCAACTGACATCATCAGAATCCCAAGAGGTAAGTCCACCCCCTAACCCTACTCCTACTATGGATGACCTTGGCATTCCTATTTCCCAACGAAAGGGAGTCAGGTCCTGCACTACCAAACACCCCATTACCCACTTTGTCTCCTATGACGGCTGATGTAGCGCGATCTGGTCACTCCTAACTGGCGCTGGATGAGGTATCTACAAGGAAGAAGGTAAAGGATTCCCGGGGAGCTCGCCCGGCGGGAACACTCCGATGCTTAAGTTAGTACTCGGTAGAAAACTGAGAGAGTTGCGAAGGAATAAATGCTAAGAGTGAAGATGCGCGATTTTCGATTACCCTTTTCCTTTGGAGTTGGAGTCCTTATATACTGATGCTCTGTCAAATCGGGTGTAATTGCCTCTGATTCTTTGCTACAACCGTTATTCGCCAGGCTAATTCGATTGGTGCAGGTAACCGTCGCAGAGTACAGTTCTATCAATTGAGAGACGTTATGTAGAGTTGGTGTGCACGATGCCTTCTGACGTGAGACGTGGGCACAGTCCTCTGGACTGGCAGGTGTTGCGCCGCCAAACAAGACATGTGGGAGCAGTCTGGCAGGCACGGTCTTGTCAGATAAGGAGTTTCCTGAAAACTCTGGGTTGCTCAATAACGAGCTCCTTTGTAGCAAGCTCCCTTGTAGCGAACTCCTTTGTAGCGAGCTCCAATAGTGAGCTGCCTTGCAACAAGCCATTTTGTAGCGAGTAGTAGCTAGCTGTTTTGTGGCGAGCAGTTCTGCTGGGGTTTCCATTACGCCGAGTTGTGGCCAAGCTATCATGCTAAGCTGACATTTACGTCGAGTCATATCCACGTGTCCCCTGGTTAGGACGTCGGGTCAAATCATCCTCCATCAATTACCCCCCACTCCTCAGGCTAAGGATCTTGCTCTAGCACGGGGAGTTCATGAAATGACGGGTGGATTTGACCCACAATTCAAATTACTTTGACCGACCGCGTGTGGTTTTCAGGTTTTTTGGGCACCAAACCGCCTTCAGTTTTGGAAGACGTGCAATCGTCTTTATTGTGAGCCGTTGGATTTACTTTAATCGAAGCCATTGGCTTTCAAGCATAGTGGCTATAAATAGGAGGGCCCCAGGCCTCATTTTTTTTTACGCCAACTTGCCTTGCTTTCGGTTTTGAGGTCGTGCCTTCGCCTTGTTTGTTGGAGCTCTCCCCGTTCGCGTCGCTTTTCCAGATCATTTTTTCTAGTGAGTCCCCTATCTTGTCCAATAATGTCTGGGTACTCGTGGGACGGTAACCAAGACGAGGTCCCCTCGAGCTCGGGGGGAGCTTGGGGTTTCCCCGAAGGGCAGTCTTTGGAGGCTCGGGATGCCTCTAGTAACTTGGCTTCCACTTCTCGGGGTCGGGAGCTGGATAGCTTCGGCCCTTCCTCCATGTCTATGGAGAGACTTCAGGCCCTAGTCTTTCATTACAACCTCCCCGGGGATCTTATTTACAGCCTCCCATCCGGCAACTATCCCTGGAAACACGATCACGACAAGATTGTGAGTTTTGAAGAGCAACTCGTGGCTGGTCTCCGACTCCCCCTACACCCTCTGATAGTGGAGGTTCTTTCCCACTTCAATGTCACCATAGATCAATTGCACCCGAACTCTATTCGGAACTTGGTGGGGACTATTTCCCTGTTTTTTGAGTATTGTCTTCCTCTTTCCCTCGATACCTTTGCCTCTATCTTGTCAATTAAGAATGCCTCCCCCGGAGCCACTCTAGAAAGGCGCTCTTATTACTTTTCCCCCCATCCTGGCTTCAAGCTCCTCCATGAGCTGCCTAACAGGATCCCGGCCTGGAAGCGGGGTTATTTTGTAGTTCGCAACCCAGAGGGGTGGCCCTTTCCGACCCACTGGAGGGCCGCCATTCAGGATCCAGGCGTTGACTTGGACCCGAAGGTTCAGGAAATGCTGCAGTCTTGGGCAGGGGTCAGATTTCTCTGTTCGGATTACTTAGCTGAGGACAAGCTTGTGCAGGCCGGCCTAAGCCCCGGTAGGTTACCTTTAGGTCGCCTTCTCTCTCTCTCTCTCTCTCTTTTCTTTTTTTTTTTTTTGCGAGCTAGACAAATGTCTTTTGATTCTTGCAGCCAACATGTCTGGTGTGGATGCACGTCGCCTGTTGTCGAGTAACCAGAAGCGTAGGGCGAAGAGGTCGTGCCCCGACTAAGCATCCACTTCTGGGGCGGCCGAGTTCGAAGCTGCGGACCCAGCCTTTGTTCCGCCATCAAAGGTCCCACCTGTGCCGTTCGAGGGAGTAGCCACGGGAGGCAGCGAAGAAGAAGAGGTCCTACCCCAGGAGTAGTACTCTCCGGCCGCGTGGTCTGGCCCCACCGTCTTCCTGCAGTTTCCTACCGAGGGGAGGGATGAAAGCATCACCAACTTCCTCGTGGCCTCGCGGAGGAGCCGGCAGGCGGTCAGTCATGAGGAGATCGCGGATTGGGCCGGGATGCACCCTAGGCAGCTCTCCAAGCTGGCCTCGGCTCACTACCTGGTGGTAAGTGCCTGCTTCTTCCCTTTTTCTCCCCCCTTTCTTTTTTCTTGTTTTTACTTACCTAGGCTTTCTATTGGTAGTTGAACTCTGCCATCCACGCCATGGCCTATCAGACTGCTATTCACTCCCAGGACGCCACCAAACAAAGGTCGGAAGTGCAGAGGCTCCAACGCAAGGTTGACCAGGCCCGGGGTGAGGTCCTCCAGGCTCAGAAGGGGAGCGAGGCCCAGGAGCTGCTCGTTAAGGACCTGGAAGCGCAGATATCCCGATTGTCTGAGGAGAGCGCCCGTTATAGGGAGGAGTCTTCGAGGGTGACGGCGGAGAGGGAGCTTCTTCGTTAGCAGGTACAGAGCTTGGAGTCAACGCTCCACGGGCGCACCCGAAACTTCGACGCCGCGGTGGAGGAAGAGCGGGCTAAGGCGATGGAGGACTTTAAAGAGTCCCAACAGTTCTATGACCTCCAGGTCGAGTACGGCTCGAAGTCCTACTGCTCGGGGTTCAAGCTTTGCCAATGTACTCTCCTGGGCTGTTAGGCTCATTTTTTTTATAAGAACTAGTAATGAAATGTTCCTCTCTTTTTTTTGCTAAGTGTTGTGCGATTTACTCTTTTGTCAAAGTGACTATTTCACTCGAACTGTTAGAGCTAAGTACCCGAAGTGGGGTTTCTCGACTATCGTCACCCCTAGCTGTCTCCCCATACTTAGTAGGGGTGATTTTATGATGTACACCGAGGTGAGCAACATAGTAAGGCATATGCCCGACCTGTCTACACTTGGGTTACTGAAGTTGAAGTCGGTTGTCCCTAACAGGTCCAACTTGTATACCAGGGCGGGCTATGCATCACAGGATTCATACCCGAGCTGCCTGTGCCTTAGGCTGGGGGAGTGACTTATAATCCACTCTCCTAGATTTCACCCATGCTGAAGAGGCGACTAGGTCTTATAGTGCCAAGGTCTTTTGTTAGCTCGGCGTATTGGCCCTTAGACTCTGGGAGCGACTACGGTCCACCCCCTTCTGGAGTTCGCCCATGCCAAAGAGGCAAGTAGGTCTTATAGTGCTGAGGTCTTTGTTAGCTCGGCATATTGGCCCTTAGGCTCGGAGAGCGACTTGTAGTCCACTCAGCTCGGTGATTACAGGTAATACTGCCTTAAGTTGACAGTATTCCATGCCCGAGGTACTTGTTTCCCTTCTAGAGTTTCGAGCTCATACGTTCCTTCCCCAAGCACCCACTTTATTCAGTAGGGTCCTTCCCAATTTGGCCCGAGCTTACCAACATCGGGCTCAGGCACCATAACTTTATGAAGAACCAGGTCTCTAACGCGGATGTTCCGCTTTTTGACCCTGGCGTTATAGTACCGAGCTACTCTCTACTGGTAGGCCGCGGTCCTAATGTATGCGAGGTCTCGTACCTCATCAAGTAGGTCGAGGTTGGTGTGTAGCTCGTCTTCGTTTGTTTTTTCATCATACACTTCTAGAGGTAGCGTGGGAACCTCGATCTTGGCTAGGATGACTGCTTCAGTGCCATAAGTGAGGTTGAAGGGAGTCTCGCCTGTGGCGGTCTTTACCGTGGTCCAATAAGCCCATAGTACACTGGGTAGCTCGTCTACCCATAGTCCCTTATCTCGGTTGAGGCATGCCTTCAGTCCACGGAGAATGGCTTTGTTCGTGACCTCCGCTTGGCCGTTTGCTTGAGGGTGCGCCACTGAGGTGAAGTTTTATTGAATTCCTATATCTTTGCACCAATTCTGAAATTTAATATCCTCGAACTGCTTACCATTGACAGAGATCAGTACTCGGGGTAGTCCAACATGGCACACTATATTCTTCCAGAAGAAGTTCTGCACATTCCGCGTTCTGAACGTTGTGAGAGGTTCAACTTCTACCCGTTTAGTGAAATAATCAACTGCCATCACTAAGAACCTTCTTTGCCCTACTGCTAGCGGAAATGGTCCGAGTATATTGATCCCCCACTGTGCGAAAGGCCACGGGCGGGTGAGATACTTCAGGTCGGCGGTGGGCTGGTGGTGGATGTTAGCATGCTTCTGGCACTTGTCACATCTTCTGACGAGCTCAATCGCATCTGCCTTCATCGTTGGCCAGTAGTATCTCTGTTGTAGTGCTTTCTGGGTGAGAGCCCTGCCCCCCAAGTGTCCACCGCATAGGCCCTCATGAGTGTCGCGGAGCACAAGCTCAGCCTCAAAAGGTCGCAAGCAGCGCAGATAGGGGAGCGTGTAAGATCTTCGGTACAGCTGTTCGTCTATTATGACGTATTTGGCCGCCTGACGCTCTACCCGCCCGGCGGCATTATGATCCACAGGGAGGGTCCTGTGCAATAGGAAGCTCACGAGCGGATCAATCCAGCTCGGCTCTGCTTGTACGACAGGAGCGGCCTCCTCTGCCCCCCCGAGAATGGTAGGCCGAGGTAGGATCTCTATGTACACGGTTCTCATGGTATTATCACTAGTGCTGGCTAACCGGAACAGGGCATCGGCCTCAGCATTCTCAGATCTCGGGATTTGCTTGATGAAGTGAGACTAGAAGTTGAGCAGAGCCTCTCTTACTTTGGCTAAGTAGGCGATCATGGTTGGCTCGCGAGCTTCATATTCACCTATAACTTGGTTCAGCACGAGCTGAGAATCACTGCAGATGACGATGGGCCTCGGCTATTAACGCCTCATACTCCGCTTCATTGTTGGATGCTGCGAACTCAAAGCGTAACGCATACTCCAGTTTTACCCTGCTTGGCCCATATAGAACGATTCCAGCTCCACTGCCCTACTGGTTGGATGAGCCATCCATGTGAAGTATCCAAGGCTCCTCATCCTAGCTCGGGTTCGATCTAACAAGGGGAGAAGCCACACTAGTTGCTACCTCACGGTGCTCGAGCTCAACTGGCATGGGAACCTTGGGCTCATTCGACCTGGGGGCCTCGGGCTCGACCAACCTGGGGACTTCGATGCTAAAAGTGCATTCCGCAACAAAGTCAGCTAAGGCTTGGGCCTTGATAGCAGTTTGTAGCTTGTATTGAAGGTCGTATTCGCTGAGTTCGATGGCCCACTTTGTCAACCTACCAAAGACCTCGAGCTTGAGCAAGACTTGCCTTAGAGGCTTGTTGGTGAGGACAACAACAGTATGAGCTTGAAAGTACGGATGGAGCTTCCAAGCTGCAATGACTAGTGCATACGCCAACTTTTCAATCTCTAGATACCTCGTCTCTACACCCTGCAACACTTTGCTAACATAGTAGATTGGTTGTTGGACCCAATCTACTTCTCTTATCAGTACCGAGCTGGCCACCCCGTCACTTGCAGAGAGGTACAGCTCCAAAACATCACCCTCCTCGGGTCGGGTTAAGACTGGGATACTGGCGAGGTACCTCTTGAGCTCGTCGAACGCAAGCTGGCACTCTTCGGTCCATTCAAAGCCTTTGCTTTTAATCGCCTTAAAGAAAGGCAGGCAGCGATCTGCCGATTTGGACATGAAGCGGCTCAGGGCGGCTATATGGCCATTCAACCTCTAAACCTCCTTCAATTTTTGGTGGTCTCATATCTAGGATAGCCTTAATTTTATCTGAGTTGGCGTTAATGCCACACCGATTGACGATGTACCCTAGGAATTTACCCGAGGTGACACTGAAGGCACACTTGTTTGGGTTTAGTTTCATGTTAAACTTACGCAAAATTTCGAAAACAAAATGCAAATATTTTATTAGATCATTTGAAAACTGAGTTTTGATGACCATGTCATCTACATAGCATTCTACTTTCTTGCCGATCAATGGCTCAAACAATTTATTTACAAGTCTTTAAAAGGTAGCCCCAGCATTTTTCAATCCAAAGGGCATGACCTTATAACAGTACAGGCCTAGTTCAGTTATAAAAGTCGTTTTTTCTTCGTCGGCAGGGTCCATTCTTATCTGGTTATAGCACGAGTAGGCATCCAGGAAACTCAGCAACTCATGCCCTGAGGTCACGTCCACCAGGCGGTCAATCTTGGGGAGTGGGAAGCAATCTTTCGGTCAAGCTCGGTTCAGGTCAGTATAATCGATGCACATGCGCCATTTACTATTGGCCTTCTTTACCAGGACTGGGTTGGTTACCCAGCTCGGGTAATGGACCTCTCTGATAAAGTCGGCTACGAGGAGCTTTGCGACCTCCTCGTCAACTACTCTCCAGCGCTCTAGGGCTAAGTTGCGTTTCTTCTATCTAACTGGCCTAACTACAGGATCAATATTTAGCCTGTGAGTTATGATGCTAGGGTCTATGCCGGGCATCTCTGCCGCGGACCATGCAAAAACATCTAAATTTTGAAGTAAAAAACTTACCAGTTGAGATCGCAGGGGCTCCTGGAATGAAGCACCGATCTGGAGTGTCCGAGCTGGGTCCTCCACCGAAAGTGGGCACGAAAATAGTCTCTTTCACAGGTGCAGCTCGCTCTTCGCATTGCTCCGTAGGTCGCTCCAGCTTGAGGTCGTCGGCCACCGTGGCTTTCCCTTTGAGGGCGGCGACGTAGCACTTGTGTGACTCGAAGTGATCGCCTCGCACTACCCCAACTCCAAAGTCTGTGGGGAACTTCATCGCCAAATAATAGGTGGAGACCACCACACGAAGAGCATGGGTGATGGGTTGACCTATTATGGCATTGTATGGGGAGGGAGTTGCGACCACCAAGAAGTCGTGGTTGAGTCTTACTATGCACAGGTACTGTGATTCTCTCCAGGGGCCTGACCTCCTCTCCGCTGAAGCCTACCAAGGGAGTACTTGCGGGCTTGAGATCACTCTCCTGGAGCTGAAGCTTGTTGAATGCTGCCTTGAAAAGAATATCTACCGAGCTACCGGAATCAACGAGGACACGCTTGACTTCGAAGTCATTAATCCTTATCTTTACGACGAGCGCGTCATCATGGGGGTAGTGGACCCCGCATGCGTCGTCCTCAATGAAGAAGATCGGGTCTTCTGTCCTTGGCCGCTTTAGGGGGTTTTCCTCCTTCCTTCCAACCTCTCGAGCTGAAATCCGAGCTGCTGCCGAAGTGCAACCCGCGACGATCAAACCTCTGACGATCACATGTATAGTGCCCCGAACTGGTCTCTCTTCGGGAGGCTACCTCTGTGGCTGCTCAGCTTGCCTGCTGCTGGATTCGGGAGCATCTCTACCCTGCTCCCCTTACCGACCTACCTTATTATTATTATTATTTTGTAAAAATTCCTTAAGTATCCGCAATGGATGAGCTCTTCTATCTCGTCGCGGAGGTTCTTACAACTTTCGATACTATGACTGTGATCTTTATGAAAACTACAATATAGATTCTTATTCCTTACATTGGGGTCCCCTTTCAGCCGGGGTGGCCACTTCACATACGGGGCGTCTTTGATTGCCATGAGGATCTCGGACGCGTTCAGGGGTGTGTATCAGTTCTTTCTGCTGGAGGGGCTCGGAAAGGCTGACTTGGTCTTGCCCCCCGAGCTGGGTCTTTCTTCTTCTTGTTGTCCCCGTGGGTCGAGGACTCAGTTTCTCTTTTCCTCTTTTGAGGCACATTTTCATTCTTCTAGTTAATCTCCTCCTCTGTCCCTATGAACTGGTCCGCGAGCTTGAGGAACTCGGTCACAGTCTTAGGTTGGTTGACAACTACATGCCACCTGAACTCCTTGTGCGCTATGCCTCTCTTGGTTGCTGTGAGTCGCACTACGGGGTCCAAGTGGGGTATCTGTAGGCAAGCGTCATTGAACCACTTGATGTAGCTGCGGATAGGCTCCCCTTCCCTCTGGACTATGCCGAGGAGGCTCTCCTGGGTTCTCGGGCACCGCTTGCTGGTGACGAAATGGGAGGTAAAGACTTGCACGAACTGCGCCCAGCTTCTTATTGACCCGGGCGCGAGGTTCCTGTACCATGTGCGGGCTACTCCTTTGAAGGTAGTGGAGAAGGCCATGCACATGCAGGACTCACTGGCCCTTGCCAAGTGCATTTGCGACTGAAAGGCGTCGACGTGGTCATTTGGATCGAACGTTCCATCATACTTGTCCAAGGGAGGAAGCTTGAAGTCCTTTGGCATAGGGACGGCTAGAAGTTCTGGAGACAGGGGGGACGGCACTGAGAGGAGTGGAGTGGCTTTCACTTCATCCGAGCTCACCTCTTCCTTACCCTTGAGCTCAGGCAGGTTGTGAGTGGCAGTTCGGCGAGCTCAGCGGCGTCTCCATTGCTTCGTTGGCCCAAAAAGGGGCTCGGATTGCTGCTGATGGCTGTGAACCGAAGGGCCTTGTCTACAGTCTGCGGCCAGAACCTCGAACTAGTTCTCGGCAAGCGGAAGCTCGAACTATGAAGGCTGAGACGATGCGGGTCTGACTGGCTGAGAGGCCCCCGACCTGACTACAAGCTGCGAGGTGGGGGGAGTAACTTGTCTTTCCCTCATGCCATGAGATGAGACCTGGCTTCCAAGAGGGTTCCAAGTTCGGGAGGTCTCTCCTCGACGGGGGAGACGCTCGCTGCGACGGCGGGGCTGGGCCTGTTGCGTAGCGGGGTGTCGAGGTGGAACTTGCTGTTGATGCTGAGGCAGCGGTGGGAACCACTGCTGGTACTGCTATTGGTAGACGTGGTGGAGCATTTGCTGTTAGTACAACTGAAACTGGTGGACCTGCTGCATTTGAGCTTGCATAGCTCGCACGTAGTGTACCAAGTTTTCTAGCTGGTTATGTCCGACCACCGGGAGAACTGATGGTTCTACAGAGGTCGCCTCTACTGGCGAGGGGAGTGGAGCACTTACTGGCGCCATGATCTGAGGCGCGCTCAGGGTAGGGACTCCGTCCGCAGAGAGGGGTACAGTGAATTGGCCAATGCAAACGGTAGGGAGCTGAGGTCGTTCCCCAGAGGTGTTTTGGTCGGCACTTCGTCCGGCGTTGCTGGAGGAAGTCATTGAAGTCTTACCGAAGTTGCTTGGTGAGAGGCATTTTGAAGCGATTCCCACAGATGGCGCCAAATGATGTAGCGTGATCTGATCACTCCTAGCTGGCGCTGGATGAGGTATCTGCAAGGAAGAAGGTAAAGGATTCCCGGGGAGCTTGCCCGGCGAGAACACTCCGATGCTTAAGTTAGTACTCGGCAAAAAACTGAGAGAGTTGCGAAGGAATAAATGCTAAGAGTGAAGATGCACAATTTTCGATTACCCTTTTCCTTGGGAGTTGGAGTCCTTATATACTGATGCTCTGTCAAATCGGGTGTAACCGCCTCTGATTCTCTACTACAGTCGTTATTCGCCAGGCTGATTCGATTGGTGCAGGTAACCGTCGCAGAGTACGGTCCTGTCAATTGAGAGACGTTATGCAGAGTTGACATGCATGACGCCGCCTGGCGTGAGACGTGGGCGCAGTCCTATGGACTAGCAGGTGCTGCACCGCCAGACAAGAGACGTGGGAGCAGCCTGGCAGGCACGGTCTTGTCGGATAAGGAGTTTCCTGAAAACTCCGGGTTGCTCAATAACGAGCTCCTTTGTAGCGAGCTCCCTTGTAGCGAGCTCCAATAGCAAGCTGCCTTGCTCAACACATCACCTAGTTTACAAGATCATATCCACATATTATAGGAATACAATGCACATTATAATAGTTTTTATAATGTATGTTTACTTGTTTGGCATGTATGTTTATGTGAAGTTTACTTGTTCACTTAGTTTACTTGTTTGGCATGTTGTTTGAATTAAATCTGAGTTTAGTTTACTTGTTTAGCATGTATGTTTATGTGAAGTTCAAAAATGCTTTTCCTGCTCCTTAAATTTTTGTCAAATCTCAACCCCTTTTTAACAATTATAAATTGTTAAACTTATATTATGGAAGGACAATTTGGTGGCCATTTTGATAGATTAGCCAACTGGTTGGTTTGTCCAGGTTGATGAGTTGGATTTGGATAGACAACTATACTATACCAACAACTAGCTTACACTTCCACCACAGAGCATATTACGACTATGCTTTTGGTAGATGTGCACTGTTGAATTTAGAGGACCTTAATATTTGCTTATCATCTTGTCTTGGATTAGAATTGCCATGAATCAATGGCATGTTTCTTATTCTTTTCATAAGAAAAAGGATGGTGGAGAAAGAAACAACGAAATCAATACATGCAAAAATCCAATAGAAATCAACATAATACAAAAAACCAATACAAACAATACCCAAACTCTTACAAAATACAAAAATAAAAACCAATACATATAGAAACCCAACAAAAATCAATAGAAAACCCACCGAAAGCAACAGAAAACCTAACCAATTCATACAAAATCCCACCAACAACAATAATAGAAACAAAGGAGAAAGATGACATGCGAGCGGTGGAGAAAGCTTGGAGGAGCGCTTCAGTGGAGAAAACCTCCCTTTGCGAAGGAACACAACGGCAGAGCACTTCGGCGGTGGAGAGGTTAATAGTAAAATGATGTAGGGTTTCGATTGTATATACGATACACGTCTGTGTATCGACACCGTATCCGTGTGTAATCAACCGATACAGACCGATATGACTCGATACATGCACGCATCTATTATCTTGTCTAAGAAAGACATGAGGATTCGAACTCAAGCCTCAGCGCACACATGCTATTATGCGCCAACACTCTAAGCCACTATGCTAGCATTCAATTTGTGATACTAATTGAACTAAAATACATTTTATTAACTTTATCATTAATATGAACCTAAACAAATACAAGATACAATATGTTTATGTTCAATAATTCTAACTTAAAAGAAATAAATAATATTAAAAATTACTACTTTATAAACATTAATAAATTAAATAATCTACCAAATTTAGATTTATATCAAAATATGTTTTTTACTTTCAATAAATTTATACAAATAAAAATATTAATAATAGATAATTAATTTAGTACTTAAATTTCATAATTTTGTACATTATATGTATCTTCAAATTCTATATATTTGTTTATAAATTATTCATGGATATTTTAATTTAGACTAAAAATAACATATTTATTATTTACAAAAATAAAAAAAATTGTTTACAAAATATTCAAGAATATAATATTAAATTGAATTTATCAAATCCACTAATTTAAATTTATATAAAAAATGATTTGTTATTTCAGAAAAAAAACTATAGAAAAGAAAAATGTTAATAATGGAATCATTACTTTAATAATTAAAAATTATGAATTTCATATAATATGTATGCTAGAAATTTTAATAATTTTGATATACTTTTAGTTAAGATTAAAAGTAAAAATATGATAATAATATATGTATATTAGAAAAATTATAAATTTCATATGATAGTAATTTTGATATTAACAAACATTTCAAAATTTAATATTTAATTGATCCTTTTGTTAATTTTGAAAAGTAAAAATATAAAATAATTGCTATAGCAATTAAAATATAATAATTGATATATTTTGTAACTTAGACTTATAGAATTTAACATAATAATGGTTTTATGCATACTTTACTTTGTAAAACTATATAATAAGAGTATTGAACTCTTATTTATGTATCTTGTTATATTAGTAATATATTTCTTTATATATTTATATTTTATTTGTAATATAATTGATATATTTATAAAATTTGTATCATTTTCGTAACGTATACATGTATTTTTGTATCTTTCGTTCGTATTAATGCTTAGAGTTTAACGTCTCAACTTATCTCTAACTTTCCCGCTTCGTACTCCGCGAAGATGAATCCTCCGAATCCCTTCTTCCATCCATCCTTCACTTTTCTTCCCCAAATCCCTAATCCTAACCCTAGCCCTAACACTAATTTCTCTTACTCTATTCCTCCAAACCCTCACACACTTGTTCCTATAATCTCCTCTGATACGATCTCCGACCCTCCTTCAAATCTCGATCTTCAGGGCACCGTTTCAGTAATCAAAGACCTAATCAATCTAGCCGAGAGCACCGTAAAGGCCGTCTCTGATCTTCTCTATTCCGGCAAACCCCCTGAATTCGACGATGATTTCTGTTCCTGCCCGTTTGATTCTCGCCACCGCATGGCGCCGGAGTTCCTCTTCCGTCATTCTCTCCGGTGCTCTTCTTCGCCTGCTGTTGTCGATCTCGAACTTCTGGAGTCTCTCCATTATCCCAGTTCTCTTAAAACGGAAGACGAGTTGCGGAGAGAAAACCGATTCGTTCAGTCTCTGGAGGAACCCGATTCTGAGCTGTGCTTTTCTCTCGATGATTACGGTGATTTTGGTACCAATTTCTTTTACAGGGATTGCCCGGGTGTTGTTTCTTCCTCTGAACAAGATGCTGCAAAGAAGACATTTACACTTCCCTGCGTTTTATCCTTGGAGTGCGCGAACTTTATTTCTAACACTTACGGAGAAGTTATGGATTTGCCGAGAGATTATCTGACGATTCTTCCATCGGAATTGTGGGCGTTGAAAAATGAATTAGAGTTGTGGAATGATTATCCATCTTCTTATTCTTATAATGTTCTTCGAGTTGCTTCATGCTTACGGATGATTAAAGAGGCTGATATGCTGACATGGGTAATTTCAAACTCGCCGCTTTATGGAATTGTTATAGACGTGTATATGAGGGATCACATATTTCTGCTGTTGAAACTGTGCTTGAAAGCAATATCACGCGAAGCATTTCGTTCTAGTGGGTTGCTGTTGAGAGAAGCCTCGAAGGAGGGCAACGGGGAGTTGAACCCAAAGACTTTGAGTTTTGAGTGTCCAATTTTGGTTGAAGTGCTGAAATGGTTAGCATCTCAGCTTTCTGTTTTGTACGGGGAAGCAAATGGAAAGTTCTTTTCTATTAATATGCTTAAGCACTCTCTATTAAATGCTGCATCCGGTTTGTTATTGTTTCCTTTGGGTCAGAGACAGGCAGTAGCTATTGATTCTAAAGCGGAAGATCATGGGAATTCTGATGAAAGCGTCAGTGATTTAGGCAGTGAATTTGTTCGATTAGAAACAACAGGAGGTGTCAAACTAGAAGAGCCTTCCAACAGTAGAAAACATGGAGGTGGGAGTTTATTTAGTGATGAAAATGCTGGTATTAGCCAGGTTTTTGTTTCCCAAGTTGCAGCAGCAATTGCTGCTTTGCAGGAACGATCCTTGCTTGAGGAAAAGGTCAGGGGTTTAAGATATGCGGGGCCAATTTCCAAATCTCATCTGTATGGGTCCTCTTATTCTAAACTTTTATTTTTATTTGTTTGTTTGCATATTCATGCACTTGTTTAAATGGTATAATTCATTCTAAGTAATTGTTAACAACTAGGACGGTTATATAATTTTCTTTCTTCATTTATTTGATGACTCGTACACTTGTTGGTTTACTTTGAAATTAGGTCACAAAACCCTTGGCCTCAACAGAGTTTAAATAATCAATAAAAAAATGAAAGAAGAATCAGTAAGTTGGTAAAGGTTATCTGAAACATGGTCTACAGGATGGTTACTGATAAAAAAAGGTGAAATAAAAGTTTACTTCATGCTTTAGGAGTATGTATATTTTTGAATGCTTTAACATAAAAAATAATTCCAGTAAAGTCTGAGCCCATTTTTTAGGCTGCTAACAAAATGCGTTTTCTTGGTTTTGTTGGAATTTGATGGAAACATGTGATATGTGGCCTCATAATAGGGCTCTGTGTTTTGCATTGAGAAAAGTTCTAACCTTTTGCTTTTTTCCCTCTTATTTTTATATTTGTAAGATGGCTTTGATCTTGCTTCAAATATTTTAGGTGATAATTTGATTCAGGGGACAAAAGTGGAAAAAAGGAAAATGGCATATTGAGTGGACAAGTTTGTCAAAGAATTGACTGGTCAGTTTAGGCTATGTTACCTAGATATGGCATGGACACAGCTGGGCATAGTGTCAGCTGTGTTTGGGTATCATAGGTTGAGGGCCATACAAACTCCATCCTTGTTGTGTTTGGGTATCATAGGTTGAGGGCCATACAAACTCCATCACTAGCTCTTCTGTCAATACCCATGATGTGGTTGCCTAGGCAAGAATTTGTGATGATACATTGTTAAGTGATGGTATATAAAATAAAAACAAGGCACAGGATAAACGACAATTAAGAGTTTTTTTAGGTAATGATAAAAAAAAAAAGAGTTCTTTTAGGTCTTCCAATCCGTGGTGTTCTAGTATAGAATTGCCACAAATAAGGGGACCACATCAAATAGTAAAAGTTACAGTTTTTCTTTGAAAAGAAAATATTACAACTCCCTATATCAACATATCAAGCCTTTTTTTATTTTTGGTTTTTTTGAAGAAGCAAGACTCTGAACTCAATTTATTTCTTTTATTGCATGTTTTTGGTTTGTATGTTAATAGGATGTTGCATCAATATCTTAAATTTAGAAAATATATCTTTTTGGTTAAGTACTTAATTCCTAGGCACCAACTGGTCACTGCGATTGCCTAGGAAGCAAGGCTCAATGTATTAGTATTGAGTATTGCATCTTATTTTAAGTATGTTTTACATGTTATGTTTATGTATTTTAATTTGAGATAATAGTTTTTTAAAACATTTATTTTAAAATTTTAGTTTATATTTTAATTAATATTATGTTTAACACTTTTTTTTTTTTTGCGTTTTTGCATTTTTTTTTGAAAATTTAATCTTTTTTTTTTGCATTTTTGTGCCTTGCTTCAAAAAGGTGCACATCTCGCTTTGTTTCTTGCACTTTTTAAACACTGCATTGAGAACACTGATGGAAAACGGAATCACTAACCCCCCTTGCCAATTTCAAAATTTGCTAGAATGGCTGAAAATGCAGTCACAAAAATGCTAATTTACAGATTCCCATTGGCTCGTTTTCTTTTCAGATCCAAACATAAAATCTGAAACATAGTGGGTTAAAAATCCTTTTTCCTTCCTGTTTTAAATTTTCCACTCAAAAATGAGATTCGGTATTGGTTCAGTATTTGGTTCACTTGACAGTTGACATAGTTTTTATGTGTAGTACAATGATTTACAATCTTACTGATAAATATGGTTAATTTAAGGACTATTCCTTCACTTGAAGTATCTGACAAATATTCTTTGCTTTATCCAGGATGGTTGAATATACAAATTTGTCAATGAGAGCTGATGAGGAGCGTCATAAACGTTTGAATTACAGACCTATTATTGAGCATGATGGACTTCTTTTGCAGCCATCACAGAACCAGGTGCCTTTTTATGTTTTTGTATTTATTTATTTATTTTATTTTTTGATTTCACAACATGGTTAGAAATAGGGGTGCAATTGGGTTGGGTTGGGTTGAACAATTGTTAAATTTTTAATGGGCCTAAGCCCTAACCTGAGCTTGATGTAGTTAAAGTTCTTCAATTTGGGCAACCCGATTTGCACCCTAGTAAGAAATGGCATAATAATAATTATTGTGTAGAGAAGATTCAGTGATAGAAGAAATAGAAAACCTTGAAAGGGATTTTGTGTGGAATCTTAAGGTGGAGAAGAAGAAATTTCATTTGGTTTAAAGGGAGTGGGTATGTAGGGCCAAAAAAGATGGGGGGTTGGGTGTTAGGAGAGTGAGGATTTAAAGCGTTGTTGGGGAAATGTGTATGGAGGTTTGGGAGGGAGAGGAGGGAGCTTTGGAGAAGGGTTGTGGTGTGCAAATATGGGGTGGTGAATTTTGGGTGGGATGTAATGCAAGTAAGATCTTATGGAGTGAATGTGTGGAAGGGGATCATGAGATTTAATTCATTACTTCTCATCAGTTTATGTCTTGGAAGGTGGGGAGTGGTTCTAGCATGAGGTTTGCAAAGATGATTGGTTGGGGGGTGGGCAAACTATGTGAGCTGTGTCAATGGTTCTACAGTTTGAGCAGCAAGGGGGTGTCGGTTTCTCAATGTTATGAGGTTAGAAATGATGTGGCAGTGTGGTGTCCCACCTTCAGGAGACCATTGTTGGATTGGGAAATAGAGGAATGTGTCGGGCTGCTGTGGATGTTGCAAAAGGCTGTGATTGATCCGGAGTTGGTAGATGAAAAGTGGTGGAAGGAGTGTAAAAATGGAAGATTTAGTGTTAAACTACTCTACAATGCTTTGATTAGGAATTCAGTGGAAGCCTCTCCAGTCAAAGGAATTTGGGGAAGCTATTTCCTCCAAGAGTGGAGGCTTTCACTTAGCTGGTGCCAATGGACAGTATTCTCATGCAAGACAAGTTGAAGAAGAGAGGTTTCAATTTGCCAAACAGATGTGCCTTATGTCTATTAGAGGAAGAGGACATATTTCATTTATTGGTTAATTGCGGTTATGTAAAAGGAATCTGGGCTTATTTCTTCAAGCTTTTCAGAGCATATGGCTGCTCTCCTAATAGGTCTGCTGACATTTTTCGAAGCATGGCCAAGATTATCTAGGAACACCAAAGTCAAAACCATATGGAGCTTCATCCTTTTGCCATTTTTTGGTAGGTGTGGAAGGAAAGAAATAGAAGAATTTTTTATGGGAAGATGAAGAGTAAAAAAAGTTAGGGGCAGCTATCAGTTCAAAGCTTTTAGATTGGATCTTAATTCACCCAGAGTTTGAAGGCCTCAAAAAAGAAGATTTTGGTGCACTTTGTTGGTTTAATTGTTGTATGAGGTTTTAGTGTGGTTTGGTTGGTGACATCTTGTCACTTAAGCCTTTTGTATCCTTTATTTTTTAATAAAATTCTTGTCTTTATTTAGCTTCCAAATAATAATAATAATAAATAAATAAGTAAATAAAATAAAACATGCTTATTATTTGTATGTTCTTGTGGGTCTAAATTGATGAATTCTCTTTTCAATTTCCAACCAATTAATACCTTTTGCAATAAAAAGATATTGTACAACTTGATAAACCATTACAGAATCTGAGTCTACAAAAGAATTAGCAAAAAAAGACACCTTTTAAAAAAAGGTGCTGCCTAAGTGCACTGGCCCTTATATTTTATTTTAATAATTTTCTTTTTATTTATTATTAAAATAAATAATGGGGCTTTGGATGTATGCTTATATTCCAAAGGCATGTTTTAAAGAAGATTGTAATGGGATAGTTTTCGGATGAAAGGGTGGGACTGTGGGAGGTGAATCCGAATGTGAGAGGGAAGGGAAAATTCAAAATTGTGTCTTGGAAGCTTCAACCAGCCGATTGTAAGGGATTTTGGCTTTTTTGTCTGTTAGTGGCCGGTTCAACCAGTCGAATGAATGTTAACAGCAGAACCCCATTAGTTTGTTGTTAATACCAATGAGGCAACGTGTACACCTCTAATTGGAGGGTCCACGTGCACTGGCCTTTATTAAAACATGTCTTTAATGATCCAAAGGCGTACACGTCTTTGGATGTATGCTTATATTCTTCTTCTTCTTTTTATTTTAATAATTTTCTTTTTTAAAAAAAAGGTTCTTCGCCTTGGCGCCTTGAAAACTATGGTAAGAAGGAAAGCAGACTCTATCTAGTAATTGTATGTAATTTGTTCAGAGCATTGGAGCAGTAATGCAGTATCATTGTTTCTTTGGATCAGGATTCAGGTGCCTCGTAGTTTAGTGGGCATGGGTTGTATTACTTATTATGGTGTTCCTGGGGCTCTGTTGGTTTTTTGGGGGTTAATTTGAGTTCGTAATTTCTATGAGTTATAGTTGGGTGTGTATTGGGCTGGACTAGTAACTGGGTTGTTTCTGTTATGTTTTTGAGGTTTTAGTGCACATTTGAGGTTCTGAATATTCCCTTTTGAGGTTGAGAATGCAGAATACTTTTTTTATTTTTATCTTTGTATCAGGCTCCTCTTGTGTATCCCTTGAGTACACATTTCTTTTTTTTAATATAATAAATTTCAATACCTGTGAGCATGTGATGTAATTGAAGCATGGTAGGAGCTATGCATACCTGTGACTAGAACTTTCTATTCATTTTTCATTAATTTTCTTTTTTTGATGAATCATTTTTTTATCATTTATGCTTATTCAAGCTGGAAGTATAATTTGGTGTTCTAACTACCAGATATATCTGGTGTTCTAACTACCAGATGTTCTTTTGACTTCTTTTATGATTGAAAATATTTATTCAAATGAATGAAAAATATCAACATGTAAAAAAGAAAGAAAAAGCAAAGGTACTCTTGCAAATTTATTTGTGAAGGATGGAGGTTAGGGAGCGGTTGGGATTTGTTATTTATTTATTTATTTTCAATCATCAAGGATAGCACCCATAGAAAGAAGTGATCTGTTGCAAGTGGAAGGAGCTAGATGGGCTAGGGGTAGACCAAAAAGGATACGAGTCAAAGTAGTAAGAAATGATTTAAGCAGTCATAATTTAACAATTGGTGTAGCATTAAACAGAATGGATGCCGAAACAGGATTCATGTAGCTGGCCCCATATAGTACAAATCAAGGATTAAAGTATCAATATCGGGTATCATATCGGACCACTCGGATATGGATATGGATATGGATACGCTTTGGAAACACATGATACGGACGAAACAATATGGATATGCTTTGGAAACACATGATACAGACGAAACAACATGGATATGCTTTGGAAACACATGATACGGACGAAACAATATGGATATGCCAAAAACTGCATATAAATTCCATAAACATATTAATAACATTATTTTTAAGATCAAAATAGCCATAATTATTGATATCGTATCAATCAAGAATCCTGGAACATATTGTATATATTTTTTAAAAATTAATACATGCACAAAGCTATTATTATGTTATTTTCTATTGAATTTCAAGGCACAAAACATATGCAACTATTATATGTGAATTATTATGTCGATTATTTTCTATTCTACTATTTTTAATTTTTAATATTAACCAAAAGTCAACTAAAATTAATTCTCAAATGTTTAGTTAACAATATTTTTATTTTTGTAAAAAATAAACATGTTATTATAAAATGTAATTAAAATATAAATTAAAAATTTATAATAATATATAATATTAACTTAAAATACATCAAATATATTAAATTTTCTAAGATACACATCATATGCAAATTCATAATTTTTAACTGCTAAAATAATTATTCCATTATTAATATTTTTATTTCCATAAATTTTGGGATAAAAAAATCATTTTTTGATATAAATGTAGATTAATGGATTTGACAAATTCAATTTAATTATATTCTTGAGGTTTTTGTAAATAATATTTTTATTTTTATAAATAATATATATTCTTTTATTTTGTTCAAATTAAAATATTAATTAGTAATTTATAAAGTTTTAAGATACATGTCATGTTCAAATTTATAAATATTAAGTACTAAAATAATTATTCCATTATTACTATCTTTTTTTGTATAAATTTATTGAGATTAAACAAATTTTTGATATAAATGTGGATTTAAGAAATTATTTATTCTATTAGTTTATAAAATATTAGTTTTGAATATTATTATTTTTTATTTTGTTGGAATTGTTAAACACAAATGTAATTTTTCTGCATTACATGTAGACACTAGAATAGAAAAAAGTTATTTCATAAGAAAAAATTTGGTTTAGTGGATCAAGTGCGCAGTTAAGGCTTTAACACTGGGTTATTTGTGTTGGAATCATGCCAGGTGCATTTTTTTCAAATAAATGCGCGGGCGCAATAAACACGCCGATCTGTATTGGCGCGTATCGCTCCGATATATCACGATACGGGCCGATACGAATGTGTATCGCTCCGATACGTGCGATTAAGGGGATACGGGTTTAGTCGTAACGTATCCCGTATCCCCTCTGGCCGATACCGATACGATACGCCCCGTATCGGATGTATCGTATCAATATTTAAATCCTTGGTACAGATATGGTTTGGATGATGATGATGAATCAAGGAAGCTGCATTGACAACTTGGTGTTTCAAGAACTAGAGATGTTTGTGGTGGTAGATGGTGAAACCATCTATATCTCAATCTATCAATATAATTCTATGATTTGTACATGCTAAGTTAAATTGAAAATAAATGAAACATCAATTAAAAGATTATCAATATCAAGTTATAACAAGACAATTGTTGACTACTGGATCTGCAATATATGCCAATTTAATTGTTTAATTTTTATTTTTCTAGAAAGACAATGTACATTGGCTGAGTCCTATTTACTTTATTAATATTTCCAAACCTTAGATGAGATTCAAGTTCATCAAACCTGTGTTGGTTTTTGGTCAACTACCAATAGATTTTGTAGAAATAGAGGGAGAGCTTAGGGGACTTCACTTGGTGTAATGGTAAAACCTTGGGCTGGCAAGCATGAGAACGCTGGTTTGAGTATGAGAGCAGCCACTTTGTGAAAAAAAATGTAGATGGTTAGGACCATATTCAGTCTACCCCTCCCAAAACCCCACATAGCTGGGACCAGCATTGGGTAATGGCTTTTTTTTTATTATAGGGGGAGCCTGACAAGAAAGCTAATGTATCCTAGGACATTATTATTCATAAAGAACAATGGCATCATGCCTCACTGTTTATTTGTTTGTAATCACGGTTCAAA
The DNA here is from genome assembly GCF_055504915.1 of Nelumbo nucifera. NCBI lineage: Eukaryota > Viridiplantae > Streptophyta > Magnoliopsida > Proteales > Nelumbonaceae > Nelumbo > Nelumbo nucifera. The sequence goes on along the minus strand of NC_142649.1, from coordinate 45,475,010 downwards.
ATTTCAATACAATATGCCCTGGATCGGGTATATTGTATTGTATTGGCAGGCCCCTGAAACCCTAAATCAGGGGTGTTTCAGATTTTGACCTGTTTCAGGGGGGTAGGCAGGCCTAAAACTGACCCCCTGAGGCAATTTTGAAAAAAAAACTAAAAAGTTGTTCTGTATTAAAATACCTAATACAAATGTTTGTGCGTATCGATACTTTGAACCTGGTTTGTAATTTTTTTTAGAAAGCTTGCCTAGTATGCCAACGTTTATCTCACAATTGGTTTAATGAATTTTTAGGAAACAAGTAAGGCTAGGACAAGAGAAGAACTGCTGGCAGAGGAAAGGGATTACAAACGGCGAAGAATGTCATACCGCGGTAAGAAGGTGAAGCGAACAAAAATTCAGGTAGGAAACAACTTTTCCACCGACTCTGCTCTTTCATTTCAAATCTCCTGCTTTTTTCCCATGTATCAATTGTTGTTCTATGCCCTATTGGATCTTTTCGAATCTGCATTGATTATTGCCTGGCAGAAAATTAAAAAAAATACAAACTGGTTATTTATTCTAAGTTTCTCAATTGCACCTCTTCATCTTCTGTGATACCTTTTCATCGTTTCTCAATCTGGCAAGTTGTTTTCAGAAATACAGTTATTATATTATCTTTATCATTAATGAGATCAAAGGATTTAGTTACTCTTACTAAAAGAGAAAGATGAGTACAATCCGTCACCCTCTTCAAGAAGGGAAAGAAAAACACAGTCCAATTGCTCACTAATGGACATATTCTATCTTCAGCCCTTACACCACCAAAGTCCATACATGATTCATATTATTTCTCCACTTGATTCCAGGTGATGCGGGACATAATCGAGGAGCACATGGAGAAAATTAAACAGGCAGGAGGGATTGGATGCTTTGTGAAAGGAGCCTCAGAGGGTGGGAGGTTTCTATCCGGAATGGTTTCTGATAAAGTTATGACTACAGATGTTAGTGAGTTGAACAACAGTGCATATGACTCAATTGAAGCATGTCCCGGTCCATCACATAGCCACGGAAAAGAATCACGTTCTGACCATAGTATGGCACATGCAAGATCTGATGATGCTCGCAGTAAAGATAGAGAAGGATTTAGAGTGATCCATGACTCAAGGAATCCACACCATCAACAGAGACATGAATCTGATGATCACCATGAATCTCTAGAGAACCACCAGAGATGTATCGGTAGGGATAGAAGAGAGAAAGATAATATCAAGGGCAGAAGAGGGAGAGATTATAGCGAGGACAGAAGAGAGAGAGATTGCAGTAAGGATAGAAGAGAGAGAGATTATAGTAAGGATAGAAGAGAGAAAGGTTATAGTAAGGTTGGAAGAGATAAAGATTATAGTTCCAGAAATTCAGAAAGTTACAGGAGTCAAGGTCGGTCATACGAGCAATCTAGAAGGCAAAAGGAGCGAGATGATGTGGATGTTACTGAGACCAAGTATGACAGAAGTCATCGTGTTTGTTCTCATAGGTCCAATTATCATGATAATACATCCTTTTCTTCCTCGATTCCTGAAAGTGATGTAAGTGAGGAGAAACATCAAATGCCAGAAATAAAAAATAGATGGAGGGAGAGGGTATATAAGAGTCGTAAAACAGAGACTGTGACACAAGATATGTTTGAAGACAGATATGATCCTTCAAGATCATATGATAAAGATGAGGAGGCCTATGATGATTCCTCTTGTAGCAGCAGGTTTGTTAGACCAGAGTATGATTGATGTCAAGCATAAACAAGTGCAAAGAGTTGACTGGTGCTGGAAAAGGGCATCTGCAGGATCATGACAAGAGGTCTTGATTAGGTCTTTTGCTGTGCAGTAAGTCTTCTTATCCTCTCTCTGTTTTATTTTGAAGTATTGTATTATATTAGTGACAATATGTTCTTGACATGCTTTGTTGAACAAAACTCTGCAGTAGGAAGTTGTTCAGGCTTCAGGAATTTTACCTACATCTGTATCCTCCTTTGTATCCTCAAATATTTTTTATTCTTTATTGTTAAACACTACCTATTTAACTGCTGGTTGAAATGCTTAATGAAGGCTATCAAGTTTTATGAAGTTTTTATTTATTTTTGTTAAATATGCAATTATACTTAATAATAGAAAACTGCCAACTGATTTTAAGTTGGTATGCTTTTTTTCTGTTTTATTTGCTTGGATGCAATGTACATGTTTGTAGAATGTGGTAATCATTGTGCCTAAATTTAGTCAAGTCCAGCATATCATGCTATCTGATTTTCTGCCTGCAGATATATAGAAGAGGAATTCGCATCTGTTCCCCACAGGCGCCCCACAGCACACCCCAACCATGTATTGGGAACATCTCTCAATGACAACTACGGGAGATGTTCCCAATGCATGCTCAGATGTGCATGTGGGGCACGCTCTGTTGGGAATCAATGTGAACTCATAGAAGAGTGGGTCAGCTTGGATTGAAGATCTTAACAATTGCACTACTAAAAACATTTCTTCTCTTTCATTAACACTGTTATCTACATATTTACTATTCAAGGGAGGACTTCTGATCTAGATTATCATGTGCTGTGCTAACTCATCGGTGCCTCTCTAGCAATTTTTTTCCTTGTGCTGTGCATATATGCATTTCTTTTCTTTATGTGCTGCAAATCTCCTCTTTCTATTGCCTATCAATTTTTAAGTTTTTTTTTGTGTTAGATATGTGATTTTGGATGCTAACTTTCCTTGAGCTTATGTTATTGGTTTGACAAGTGTATAGTTAATATTAAAGTGATTAACAATATAAACACTATTTCACATGACTACACCTTGTGACTTTGAGATTGAATCATGGTTAGGCAGGCCATTCACTTGTTTCAAGTGAATGGAGGAATGAAAAGTAAAAACAAAGGTTTTGATCTTTTGGGTAAGAAGCAGTTCTTTGAATGTCAAGAAGCTTGTATCTTGTAAATTCTTGTGAGTGGTGTCGTTTCTGACTCTAGTGAAATCCAGTTGCTGCAGGAGACTGACGTTGTTGAAGAAGACCCAAGTGGTGTGGCTATCCAGAAGTTAGTTGAAAGAGAGGTTACGGTTGGGAAAAATTTGGACCTGTTTTTTCGGGGGTGGTGAGAAATTTACCAGGAAAGCCTTTGAGAAATTTGAAAGAAGCAAAAAGGAAGAGAAAGAGAAGAACAAAGCTTATACCCAGGGGAACAAGGTTTGGGATGAGAGGATTACTCAACACAAGAGGGTGCGCTTACAGATTAAGACTGGTGTGAGCTTCTGGAAGGTCTCGCTGATTTGGTTTAGTGTTGGATTGGTGTTCATAGTCTTTGGGATTTGAATTGGGCCGGTTCTTTGATCTTCTCTAGGAGTTGTTTGGTCTATTTCGGGTGTAAGATGTGGTTTAGTGTTGCTTCCTTGCTTTTGGTGATATTTTGTCACCTATGCTGTACTTATTCCTTTTTTATTTTAATTAAAATTTCTCTTGATTCTTTGAAAAAAAAAGGCTCTTGGGTAATTGATGCTCATACCTCCAAAGGTGTCACTCTTTCTAATGGATAACTGGATACTGTCCTGAGATAGTGCACAGGTACAATAATAGAACACACTAATTCATCTTAAACAAAAATTCTCATTCCACTCTAGTCAATAAAGATAATAGTATAATACTGGTAGTGGTAACTTAGAGCAAAAATATGGGCAAGATGGTTTCTTATCTCAGTGCAATTTACCATAAGTTTTGAAAATCAGTAACTTCTGCACTTACCTAATTAACTGAGTAAGAAAACATTTTTTAGACATTTTTTTATCAGCAAACATCTTTTTAGACATTGACACTAATGACTTGGTGATTAAAATAAAAAACTGAACTAAGATTTGGTATTTAGTAATCTCACTGTGAACTTGAATACATTTTATGTTGAAGCTGTGTAATCTTGGCCTCATATGAAAATTGTTGAGTTAAATAACAGGGTCGTACTTCTACTTCTTTCTTCTTTCCACTCATGAAATGTCCTGTTCCCTCCCTAATACTCTCTTTATTTTGAGTCCCGCGTTATCTTTCCTACCAATAGCATACAATATCAAACGTCTCACATTATCTAGTTTCGGTTTAATTGCATTATATTGATGAACTCTATGTTCATATTCAATGTCAAGATTTGCCAATATTGTTTTATACAACTAATGCATTTTATTATAAGAAACGGTAACTTTCATTGATAAGATTAAATAGCGTACAATTATCACCACCCAAAGAATCGATGGATAACTCTTAGACATAAGCAGTCTTACAAACACAAGGCCAAAACAAAGCCTACCAATTGACTCATTGCTTAACTAAAGCATAAGCCATTCTATTTGCTGATCTTCTTATTCATCTAAATTGCAACCCAAGTTATCTTGTTAAGCTCATAAGTTCTCTTAGCATCTGTTTGGCATCGATGCCGTTGATCCAGAAACGGTGACACATCAGTGCCATATCAGAAAAAACAGTACTTCAGGAAACACCTGTTTGTTTGGAACCGTTTTTTTCATAAAAAACAATGCTCCAAGCCACGTCTTGTAAATCGAGAAGGCGTCATTTGGAGCAATGTTGGATTTGGCATTTTTCCATATTGCAGCTTGTTGCTGCCAACGAGGACGTGATGTGGTAATGACGTGGATTTTTTATAATGGGTACCAGTGCTGAAAACAGACATGGAGCATTGGTACCAAACAGAAAGTGTTGTTGCTCCAAGAAATGTCTTACCTGACAGCAACATTTCCAAATAGAAAAAAAAAAAGACACCGTTTTCTTAGAAAACGACCCCCTCCCTTTGGTGAATTTTGATAATACTTTTAAAAATCTAATTTTGTCCTTTGATTGTCTAAATTGTCCTTAAATAGAATACATCCTCTTATACAATATTTTGATGGTTGTTTATCTCTTGGGGTTGTTCTTTGATTTTTTTTATCATCTTTCAAGTCCAAATTTGCTAGCATAGTTGTTTCGAAGAAGATGTTGGAGGTCATGGGTTGTGGATGTGGATCTTTGAATTGGTTGTTTTTTACTTGAAATGTTTGCGGTTAGTAATGTCATATGTATTATTTCTATTGAAATGTTTTGGATTGAACAATACAAATTGTTATTTTTACCTAAAATATAAAATTTGACATTTCAACTCTAAATGGCAATGATTAGTCCCCACATGCATTTATTTTGTTGAAGTAACTCTTTTATGTGATTTGACAATTCCTGATCAACCCTAAGGGTATGTTTGGTTTGAAGGAATTCCCTACCTTTCCCTACCTTTTTCCTTCAAACCAAACATAGCCTAAATGTTTGAGGCAGAAAGGCATTGGTATCAAAGACGACATTGATTTGTTGATTTATAAAAAATTTGAACCATAATTGGTAATAATGAGATATGTCTTAGGGATAAAAGTTTAAATGGAGAGAAGTGAAGGAATCGATATGAATGTCTTTGATGACAACATTGTTGGTGAAGGAAAAGTTAGTAATTGCAACAATTTTTTCAAGATGAGATGTAATGCTAAAATCATTGTTGTCTTCAAATGCACTCTAAATTTTATTTTTCAAACGATGTTGTTGGACTTTTATCTCACTAAAGATTAAAATCCAATAGGTGTTTGATTGATAAATTACATGGAAAACACATTTATACATGTACCTTAAAAAGTGATTTTAAATTTTCACAAAAACTAGCTCTCCAACTTGTTTTCTCTTCCTTAAAGACTTGTCCCACATTGGAAAATTATTGAACTTGATTTGAACTTTTAAGTAGGAGTTTGTTTATACTCTTTAAAGTTATATAGAGTAAAATATAAAGACTTGCAATCGCGTAACACACGTGTGTGATTTGCGATAAGATGATTTGCAATGAAGCAAACAACATCATACGCAAATTGTATATGGTTGCAAATCACAGACTGGATTTTTTGCAAAATCTCAAAATTGCAAGATATGCAAAATCGCATCTAGTTTGAGACGTGCATAGGGGTGTATTTGAGGCTAAACCACAACTATATACGGTTTAAGTAAATCCAACAGCCACGACTTGATTAGATATGATCAAGGGACTTTATTCAAATGTTAACAGTTCTAATTGTTAACTAATTGTGAACACTTACAAAAGTTTGAAATAATGACTATACAAAGAGTCTCTTTGAATCAACACATTCCGCTTCAAGATGACTCTCCAGAGTTATAAAGGGTGTAAGCCATCTAGTTTACACACAAGTTTCCGATTACTTCTACCTGTAAAAAGCACTTCTCTCTCTCAATCAAATCTACTGTCTCACAAAAGGTTTCTCTACAGATTCTTCAACTTTGGTTGTTATAATTTCTCACCCAATGCTCTCTTGTATTCTGTAACGAATTTGCCTATAACCCAACACAGTAAACTCAATGAATTTGAGTGGGGATAATAACATTTTAAAGACTGTGTCTTTAGATATGCTCTAGAGCTTCTCCTCCAAATTTTTTGTGATCCCATTTCCCAATAGTTTTTTTATAAGGAAATTCAAGAATATTTAAAAATGTGTAGAGCTTTACAATGATGCTTGTTATCTCTCTTTTTTGCAGAAGTCAAAGGTTAACGTACAAAAGAACTTTTTGTTCTTTTAAGTTTCAAGTTTGGTGGCACTCTTGTATTTTAATTGGAGATTGGGGGTTGGAACAGTGGCATTAAGTTATGTTTTGGGTTGATCAATACAAATTTGTCAAAGAGATTTTTCTATTTTTGTGTTGATCAATACAAATTGCTATTTCTACTTAAAATATCAAATTTCGCATTTCAACCATAAATAGCAATGCTTAGTTAAACATGCATTTTTCTAGTTGAAATGGCACACTCATATATGATGTGACAACACATATTTCTTACAAATTTGTATTGATCAACCCAAAACACAAAAACAACACAATCCCACCATACCAAACACCCCTTGATACCTACATGAAGATTTTTTTTTCATTATAGATTCAATCATTTATTCCTTCCTTCAATTTCATGGTTGGAGAGATTGTCGGCCTAAAATTCTCTTTCCTTTACTTGGGATTAGGCTTTAGGTTTAGTGAATTCAGCCCAAGCTTATATGTTTTTCATCTAGGAAGCCCTTCCCTGCAAATTGTTTAACCTGAGCATTTATTTCCTTGCAGCTCTTTTCAGGCAAAATGCAAGTAAACATGAAATATAATGGGATAGGAGATATAGTTACCTTAATGTAGTATGCCTAGCTTGAGAAAGCAAAGTAGACTTCCAACCCTTTAACTTATTAAGAGTCTTTTATTTTATGAATAAAAATGAATCATATTTCCTTCTAGAAATATGATTTGGCATTTAGTTGGTTCCAAACTCCTTTCGTTACATGATTGGGCATTTTATGCTTTTGCACCTTCCACGGGCTTACCGATGACTTTTCCCATTTTGCATACCCTTCTAATGGAGGGTGATTTGGCCCGACCTCGTAGCATAGGGACACGTGTGCGTGACCTGGCTCGACGAACAGCTCAGCCTAATAGCTCAACCGTAACTCGACAGGAAGGACCCGCCGAGTCCAACGTTGGCCACTTGGTGAGTTAAGCGACTCGCCGGGGACTAGCGCCCAACCAACCTTGACTCTCACCAAGTATAGGAGATCCCAAACTCCTCTTAGGGCTCGAGCTCTTCCTAAGGGGTCCCGAGCTCTCCCTTCCTAAGAAGGGAGCACCCCGGTTTTTGGCTAAGTGTCCCGAGGAAGAAACACCTCGGGGCAGAGCCGTCGAGACTCCTGTTCGAACTTGCTTAAGGCCCGCCTCCAGTGCGGGCACCTCGGCGTACCTCGGCACCTCGGTGCAAGGTAAACCTGCCCCCGGTGGTTCGGCGTACAATAGCTTGGCAGGCTACAAGGAGATATGCCTGACATACGTGCTTGCCTGACCTCCGTACCTACCGGATCCGGTGGCAGGGCTCGGATCCCATGCCAGGCGGCGTTCTGCTTGCCAAGCGGCATTCTGTTTGTCGTCTCTGAAAAGCATGGCGTGCCTGTCGGGTTCATACCTTGCAATAGCAGTCTGTGGCAGCAACCTGCACCTGCCACACCTGCCCTGGCAATAACGGCTAGGGCAGTGGCAGTTATGCCAGATATGGCCGAACTCCGATATAAAAGAACCCCAACCCTCACGAAGCAAAGGTATTGAAGCTAGCACTTTCAGCACTCTTAACTCTCTGTATCTTCTTTGAGTTTTTCTCAGAGTTCTAACTTAGCCATCGGAGTGTTCCCTCCAGGAGAGCTTCTCGGGAACCCTTCACCTTCGCCTTCCTCTCAGGTGCCATCCATCACAGCTAGGAGCCAACTCTCAGCCAGCTAGGAGTGCCCAGATTGTGCAGCATCACCTTCTTTTTCTAAAGAAGCACCCAATGAGGGTGCTATTACTTCTCAGCACAACCAAACTTGAAGAACAAGTTTTTCTTTGTAAGTTGTGAGTACGGGTCGCATTTAGGGCCTAGGTTTATGCTCTGAGGACTAAAGTGAAGGTGCCCAAGCCCAAGTCTTTGTCTCTAATGAAGAAAAGGCACCCATAATAGGATGGCCAGACTTGAGATTAATGTTATGGATAAACCTAGCAAAAAGTTGACCCAACCTGTGAACTCAACCTAGCCCAAAAAAACAAGGTTAGGGTCTCATATTTAGCTACATGAATTTGAGAATGACCTGACCCAAAAAACTGGGTTGGGTCATGGGTTAACCCGCTGACTTGATTTTCAAGTCTAATTAGGACTATTTATGCATTGTTAGAAGTTTCCACTCTTTAATTTTTACTATTTAGTCTTTACTCTTTATTCTATACTCTTTGAATTGTTAAATATTCAAGTTTTTTATTTTATATTTGGAATTTTAAGGTTAATTCCTTTAATTTTGGCATTTTCATGTATTTTTTCTTTGTTTTTTTAAATTTTAGTTCTTTTTTGGAATGACTCGAATTGACCCATGGGTCAACCCCAACCTGAACATTTAGGGTTAGGAGGGTATAACATTTGATAACCCAACCCAAAATTCAACCCAGCCCGAAATCAACCCAAAGTGTCTTGACCCAACTCGAACCCAACCCGCCCAACCCAATTGCCAAGTCTAGTTATGGACACTTATGAAGCTCATCTAATCCATGCTAAGTTATGCCTAGCTCGGTTTAGTAACCAAGTCATCAAGCTATTGAGTCTCGATGTTTGTCTTTGGCTTACTAGAGTTTGTCAACATTTGTCATGTGCATGCAAATTCAGAGATGGTGGTTGTGGAAGGGGAACAGGCGAGGAAAGTTGAGGAAGATTGTGTTTGGACTTCAAAGGCTTTAGGATGCCTAGGCCCAAATGGAGGCTTGGCTATTGGATGCTCAAAGGCTTCATCACCTTGTTCGTCGAAGAGACCTCATGAGAATGTAGTGGAGTTAGACTCCGATGTGGAGAGGTAGTCGAGGTCTTTGCCTCCCCGTTCCAGGTCAATGCCACTAAGGATATTCCAAGATAGGCAAGACTCCAATGTCAAAGATGACCCTATTTCTACCTGGAATGGAAGGTTTGTGATGAAGGGTAGGCGCGATCTGATCGAAGGATGACAACTTAGCAAGGCAAGCCCAGTTCGCAACATTCGGAATTTGGGTATTCAGCCACCTCGGCCCAAAACCCACCTCGGTGTAGAGGCACCTCGACACCCAACCAAGTTCGGGACTAAAGAGTCGAAGTCCCAGCTTGGAGCTAATGAGCCGAAACACCACGTAACCGACTCCAAAGGCCTCCCCAACAGATCCTGAATCTCTTGAGGTCATGATGAGCCAACAGATCCTGAATTTCTCGAGATCACGATAAGAACTCATCTTGGTTCCGCCTGAATCGAAGGTAGACGATAAACCTTATCAACATGCTGCTCTCCTTCAAAAACGGAACCAACCTTATCTCCACAGCCCGGGGATCCCGGAGCTCTTCCGTAAGGCCCACGACTACTCCAGTATATAAAGACTTGAAATCTCAAGGCAAAGGTACGCATGATTATTCTACTCACCATCACTCAAGCTCTCAAGCATTCAGCTCGCATTCACAGCATAAGTACTGACTTAAGCATCGAAGCGACCTCGCTGGGTTAGCTACCCCGGGTTCTCTGATCCAATGTTTTGTAGATTGATCTAGCTCACCGCCCATTTGGAGTTTGGATCGCCCTCCAGCTAGGAGTAGCCAGATCGTGCACCATCATTTGGCACCGTTTGTGGGAAATGATCGAAAGGTCATCCCTATCTCTTTATAGTTTCAAACTTAATCTCAACCTCAATGGCATCCTCCAGCCACATCGGAAAAAGTGTTGAGATGAACGTCACCGGGGGGCAAGCCCAGCAATCAACCTTCCCCCAAGCTCCTAAGGTGTGCATCGGCCAGTTCACTATTCCGCTCACAACGTCCAGAGTCCCATCATTGTCCGCACCACCGAGCACCACGCAAGTGAGCGTCCCACTTCCTCTAGTGGTAGGCGCAACTTTCTCTGATCCATCCATGGTTCCCCCCGGAATCGAGCATTCCCAATTTCATGACCTCGTTCAGTGCATCCGAGCTATTCAGATCCAGATGTAGCAGGTCCAACAGTTCCAGCAGTACCAGCAGTATCAACACCAGTTCCCTCCACTATAGCCAAACTAGCAGCTGATTCCACCTTGACACCCAGGGCCCCATCAGGGTCAGAACCCAAATCAGCTTGGAACTAACCAGAACATTAGCCGATCTCCCCATCGAGGTGAAGAGACATCACAAGTATAGATTCCTCTTAGGAGTCAAGTTTCGCCCCATGGGAGGAGAGACGGTCAACACACTCCTCCAGTCTCGCAAGGAAATCTCAGAAACAAGTCTGGGGATAGTCAGCCCAATCCGCCTCGGTATTCACAACAAGAAAATGATGGCTCACGAGCAGATAACCAGTTTGGGGTTCGAGGTGCGAACTTGAGACAAGGCCTCTTCATCCCTTGTGATAGCCAGTACGAGCCCCACAACCCACAGAATCCAACAAGGAACCAGGATCTACCTTGAGACAAGGCCGAATTACCAAACTAGACTGAAGTCAACAGCACCAACGCAGAGCCGATAAAGAAGCAGCAGCGACGACATCGCAAAACATGCCACCCCTTGGCCAGGAACAGCCCGCCAGCGAAGCCGGGCCAGTGAGAAGAGCAAACCAAAGGAAAGGAAGAAGCGAGCTCGGTGGCTACAAAGACTGCGCCTCCACTACTTTGTCGGTTATCCCCTCTGTCTCCTGAGCTCTTGGCAACTCCAATGCCAAAAGACTTTAAGATGCCCCCATTAGACAAGTATGACGGGTCATTTGATCCCAATGCCCATGTGGACTCTTTTGAGTGATTTTTGAGCATTCCAAATTCAATGGAATAGTTCAATTAGTCCAATGGTGCCCGGATCAAGGCGATCTAAAAGGTGGATGGGCCAACTAATGAGGATGCTTAAAACAAAATCTGTCTGATGAATGAGCTGGTGATGGAACTTTGGGCTGAAATTTTATTGGGTTGGGTTTGTGAGGGACCTGGATGGACTGGTAGGGTTTGGTTGGTTCAAAAGTGCTAAACTAAGGGATGAGTGTTTCGATTAACAAAACAGGCTAAAATGTAACTTAGGTTTGATCAGAGGCAAATAAGAGAATTTTGGGCTGAAATTTGACTAGGTAGGGTTTACAAGGATTCTATATGAATTGACAAGGTTTGATTGGTCCAAAAGTCTTTAGATCATAGAGATCTAAGGTATGAGTGTTTTAACTAATAGGAAAGCCCAAAATAAAATCTTTATTTGACGGATGAGCAGATGGAAGAATTTTGAGATAAAACTTGACTAGGTCGGGTTTCTAAGGGTCCTGAATGAATTGGCGAGGTTTGATTGGTTCGAATATGTTGGGATCAAGGGAATTTGGAGTATAAATGTTTTGGCCGATTAGGGGGCCTAGAATGGAATCTTGGTATGATAAAGGGATAAATGAGGGAATTTGATGTTGTAATTTGGTGGGTAGGTGTTTTGAGATGTTTTGGGGTTTGTTGATAATGTTTGATAGGTTTGAAGTTGAGTTAGAGGGGTACATTTGGGGCTTAATGTTTTCAACCAATGAGTTGGACTGAAATAAAATTTTAGTTTGATGAGAGACTATATGGTGAAGATCAAAGGTGAAATTCCCCAAATAGGTGTTTAAAAGTACTTAGGATCTAACAAAAATGACAATTTTTTGATCAAATGGATAGAATGAGAAAACTAATGGCTAGGAGCATCTTAAGTCGCATTGGGTTAGCTAATCTGGAATCTCATAATGAAGTCTTGGATTGTTTATTGGACAACTGGGGAAGTTTTACCATGAAATTTTGTTGGTTGGTTAAGAATGGGATCTTGGGCTTAATAGTAGAGTTTGATGTTGTCGGTGAAATGTGGTTGGGCAGTTTTATACCTTAAAGGCCTTGGCTAATCAAAATCACTAAAATAGAAACTTGATTTGAGTAGTTATTTTTGGGTGAGGCTCGACCCAGGCTATCAGATTGGGATTGGATAGGTCTAACGATGGATCTGAAGAATTAGAGGGTAGGATCTAGCTACTTAGGTAAATTTAGTGTTTTGAGAGGATTGGTATTGTATGACTAGGTGTTTGGAGTGTATATTAGGGTGTCCGAGATGAACCAAATAGAAATTAAGTGTTGACCCTCAGCAACATCATGCATTTTGCAAACAAGTGAAGAATGTGTATTTTGTTAGTAGTAAATGATAAGTACATTGTTTAAGGTCGTTATCATGCTTGGTACGTTTCGTTGGTAGTACATCCTCAAATTTGCAAAGTTTTAAGTGTGTAATATGACTTTCCCTTGAGGTTTTTTAGCTAGTAAGAGCTTAGCCCCAACGCCCTAGTGATCTTGCAAGGGCCTTCCTAGTTCAATCATAGTTTGTTGATGCCTTATTAAGGTATAATGACCTTCTTTAATACTAGTTCTCCCACTTTCGACTATTTTCCATGGTCCTAGGCATTGTAATGCTTGGATACTTTTTGCTAGTAAGTAGTTATTTTGATCTGAGCTTGACCTTCGATCTTTTCCAAGAAGTTGAGGTTGACTTTGAGCCCTTAATTTGTTTGCATCTTCTTCATCATACATCATAGTGCTCGGTCCAAAGTGTAGGAGTACTAATCTCAACTGGGATAAGTACCGTCATGCCAGGTTAAGTTTAAGGGTGTTTCTCCCATTGTTGTGTTGGATTATTGGTGGTTATGCGGTATCCTAGAGGATGTTTGGAAGTTCCCTGACCTAGCATCCCTAGGCTCGATCTAACTACGCTTTAAGCCCATAACAGAGGGTACGACTTGTGACTTTGGTCTGGCCGTTGCTCCATGGATGATGGACGGTCGTGAACCACTGATTTATGCAAAGCACTTTATAGAATATGTTGTACTTATCATCCATAAACTAGGTGCCATTGGCTATGATAAGGACTCAAGGTATAGTGAACCACTAGCTAATCAACCTCCAAAGGAACCCGTGGGAAATTCCTAGTCATAATATATGCTAGCGGCCAGACTTCTACCCACTTTTCAAAGTAGTCAATGATAATGAGCAAAAATATCCCCTAGGCGACTGTAGGTGAAAATGCAATGAGGATGTCCATCCCCCATTGATTAAAGGGCCATGATCAGTGTCAAGGGGACTGTATGTCGATAAAAGTACGTCTGAGTGCCTCCAATAACAATTACACTTCTGGGCTAGTTGTGTTGTTTCTTGCTTCATGGTTGTCTAGAAATACCCCTACCAAATAGGAATGGCAACGGGGCGGGGATTGCATTCCCCATCCTCGACCCAGACCCCCAAATCACCCTCCGTCCCCGTCCCCGATCCCCGACGGGGAAAGGAATCCCCCTTCCATCCCCAACCCCAACAGGGATGAATTCCCCGTCGGAGACCCGAATCCCCGATAGACTGAGAGGTTGAGATAGAGAAAATGAGAAATTGAGACTGAGAGAGAGAAAGAGAAAGAGGATCGTTGAGAGAGTTAAGATCGGCGACGAGAGAGAGTCCGACGGGCGGAAACATCACGGCGACGGCGGTCAGTGACGATAGGCGAAGGTTAGAAGGACTCACGATTGAAACTCTTCTTTATCTATTCTCTATCACTCGAGAATGCATGAAGCTAGGGTTCTGAATCTTCTGCGGCGACGACGGGTGACATCGTCGGCGGTCGGCGAATTGGCAACGAAGAGTCGAAGATGAAGGAAGGGCTAGAAGGCGAATCAACGAAGTTGTTCCAGAGACAGACGAGTTGAGACTTGAGAGTTCTCGACTTCCCTCTGTCGAGGGTTTTAGACTTGTTTAGTATTTTACACTTTTATTATTTTCCAAGTTTTAATAATTAATATTTTAAAAATGAATAATATTATATATATATATATAAATTTATAATATATTATATATAATTATATATATATATATATTAATTGGGAATGGGTCGGGGCGGGGATTGCATTCCCGGTCCCCGTCCTCGTCCTCGTCCCTGATATGGGATTCAGGGTAGCCCCACTCGCCAAGGTAGCACCCATCCATCGGGTACCCCTACTACCAAATAACCTTATAGGCTAGTGCTTGAACTCTAATTTAATCACCATATATTCCTTCATGAATCTCATAGAGTACATAGTCTACTTCGTCAGGGCTGAGGCATTTCAAGTAAGGAAAGGGGTGTCATATCCTATACAAATCTTCTCAGATAATGTAGTACCAAGTTGCCCAATATGCAAATTTCTTGGCCTTCACTTAGTCCTCCGAGAGTGTGCCATCATGCAACTATCTAAAGATCAAATCCTTCCAATTCGGCCAAGAGTCGACAAGCAAGGCATGGAGAGTGTGTCATCATGCAACTATCTAAAGATCAAATCCTTCCAAGTCGGCCAAGAGTCAACAAGCAAGGCATGTTGAGGTGCCTCAGTTCAAGATCAGAGTTCATTAAGATGCCAAAAACTTCTTCCAAGTTAGTCAAGTGTTGCTCAGCTTTTAGGTTGACAATGACTATGAAATTCGAGAAGCTCATGGGCAGGGGTGGCCATGAGCCGAGCTTCTCACAAGCTATTTGAGCTCGGCTCGTGAAAAGCTCAGTTTGGTTCAGTTTAAACCAAGCCTCGAGTTGAGCTCAAGCCTAATATATAGGCTCGTTTTCTAATCGAGCCGAGCTCGAGCCCAATGAAGCTTAGTTCGTGAGCCTAATCGAGCCTAGTATAATAAATAAATAATTTTTTATTATATACATACATACATAAATATACATATACATATACATATATAATAAATAATTTTTATTATTTATATAATATTTTTATTTTTTATGCACAATAGTAAATAATTTTTATAATTCTTATTTTTTGTATGTAAAATAAAAACATTTTTATATGTATATATATTTTTTTATTTTTTATATGTATAATAATAAATAATTTTTATAATTCTTAATTTTTTGTGTGTAAAATAAAAAAAAATTATATGTATAATTTTTATTTTTTTTAGAAAAAAAACTTGGTTTGAAATGGAGCTTGAGCTCAACCGAGCTCAAACTTGCGAGCTTTGAACCAAGTCGAGCTCGAGCTCAAGTCTCTAGATCATATCGAGCTTCAACTTGAGCTCGACCCAAACACAATTTCAGTGAGCCAAGCTTGAATAACCAAGTATTCAGCTCGGCTCGACTTGAATCCACTCCTACTCATGGACAACTCAAATAAGGAGTCGCCACCCATTTTTCAAAGAAAGTGGACCCTCATTTTTAGTTTTTGGATGTTGGTTTTATTGTCTTGATAGTGACTCCATCTTCTACTAGAAAGACACTCAGCTGAATGATGTAGCATCTCAATAAGCGAATGGCTTAGGCTCAATTTCTAATGAAAACCAACAAAATGATTGCTTGAAATCCCAAAATCTAAAGAAAATGCTTCCAACTTCTCCCAAAACTAATTTGAGGTGTTGTTATCGGGCCTTAGGTACTATTTACCCTAAGACCCTCACCTTTCTTCCTCTTTTTCTCAATCTAGAGGAAGCTAAGAATGTGAGTTCTCCATGCTTTCAGGACTTTTAGCATTCCAGAACCACACTAAATACGGGGATACAAATTTAAGTTAGATGGGAGTGTGATAGACTTACTTCTCATGTGTATGACCTTAATGGGGGTTCTCCAATAGTTAGAACAAGTTAGAGGATGCTTGAACAAACTATTGAGTTGGGGAATGCTTCTAGTTTCTAATCTCCAATTTGAAAATAGGGGAGGCAAATTTGAAATTTGGGGTTCACGTTCTTGGGGATTTCTAGAAAAATGGGGTCTCTATAGAGGATAATGATGCTTCTAAGGTTTCTCTTCTGCTTTTACCATCTAAAAGATCCAACATGAGCTTGAGTTGGATCTCTATTCACAGAAAATAGGGGGGGGGGGGGGGGGGGGGAAGATCTGAAATTCACATAATCAGACAACCTAGGCTTCAAGACAACTTTTTCATGCAAAAGATTTTCAAAGAAAATGGTGTTTAGTTAATTTTTCCTTTATAGTAAAAGAATTCTCCTCAATTTAGGGTTGATTTTCTCGGGTTTTGTGCATCCAATGAGAGCTTGGGTTGTGTTTGTCATTGCAATCTCGTATTTGGTGCTACCAGTGGCATAAAACATAAATTTGACTCACTTGCAAATGTTATTTTGTCCTTTCTTAGCTTTGAATGGGGGTATCTTTGGGTTTTGGGGTTGTTTGTCTACTATGCCTAATCTTATTAGTCTAGGTGTTTTAATAGGTTAAGTAAGGAGCTGATGTAAGCCCCTCACCCTCTTGAGGTCTTAGGTTGGGACAATTGATGTGACAATTTAGTCTGGTGCGTCAAAATAAAATCTTTTTAGTTTAACGATAAAGTGGGTAAGTTAGATTGTGAAATTTGACGTATAAGGGTTTTTTGGGTCTTTGAACAAGGTGGCATGGTTTGATCAGTCAAATGAATCTTAAATGATGGAGATGTACAATTGATAAGCTCTAATCAATGAAATTTATTAAAACAAAATCTTGGTTTGATGAAGGGTCAAAAGAGGTAGTTTTGGGATGAAATTTAGTGGGTAAGCACTTTTGGATGTCTTGAATCTGATGGAAGTGATGGATCTTTAATCAGAGGTATGGATTGAAAGACTTGGTTCAAATTAAGGTTATGGCACATCGACCATTGAAAAGGTCCAAAATAGAAGCTTGCTTATTTTGAGGGGGATGATCATATCCTAGTGTCCTTAAAGCAATGAACGTGTTGGATTTGGATTTGTAGAGTAAAGGTTTGAATGTCATGTAGATCAGAATTGTTAGAGAGGAGGTTGGTGTGACGAACAGTGAATCTTTAGGATTTGTCATGAAGTTCAATATGCAACTAGGCTTTAGTTTCTTAAGTTTAGGGATCATGTCTAATCGGATAATGTTGATTTCAAGGTTCTCATTTGTCATGTGAATAGTGTCAAAAGACAAAATATTGGGTTTCAACAAGTCTTAAGTTAATTTAGTTGTGTTTTTTAGTTTTTAAGGTAGGGTAAAGGAACCGAGCACAAATTGGATGCTGACAACGGTGTAAGGCAAGTTGTCTTTCAAATAGGCTTTGTTGAGGTTAGTGAAATCAATGTAGATCTTTCACTTCCTATTGGCCTTCTTTGCCAACACTACATTCTCTAACCAATATGGGTGCTCTACCTTTCGAATGAAGTCCACAATGAGGTGTTTGTCAATCTCCTCTTCTCCCACATGGGTTGGTAGCGCAGATCAACATTGAGTTGAGGGTGATGATCTTGGGGTTGATCATGGGCATATTTGCAATAAACCAAGCAAAGATATCAATGTTAACCTTTAGAAATTGTACAATGGTATTATAGAGGCCATCCTCGAGTAGGGAGCCAACTTGAATGGTTTTCTCCTAATCACCATCAAACCCTCAACATGCTCATTGCGGTGTATTTAGAGCTCATCCCAAAGGTATAGGCTATCAATGGCAAGAGCTTCTTGGGAGGCCACCTTCCCTTTCAATGCTACAACATAATCGCATTTGGTAGTTTGTTGATCACCTCAAATTGTTCCAACATTGTGGTTGGTCTGAAATTTTAATGCGAGGTAGTAAGTGGACACCAAAGCCTCCAACACATTCAACGTCAAGTGGCCAATGTTGATGCTATATGATGATAAGACCTTCACAATCAAAAAGTCTATGAGCAAGGTGGCCTTCTAGGGCCCTTCTCCCATCACAAATGGTAGGGTAATACTCCCTTCTATTATTGTGTAAGGCTTCAAATGGATCAAATAGGAACCAGTAAGAGGTATATCCAGTTCGATTCAATAAATTTTCCTTAGGGGTGAGCAAAAAAACCGAAAAACCGAACCGATTGAAATCAAACCGAAAAATTGGTTAACTGAACTGATCGGTTCGATGCTTTTAAAAAACCAAAGGTACTGATTCGGTTTTGGTTAACCAATATAGAAAACCGGCGGTTAACCGAACCAACCGATATACATATATTCTATATATTTTATATATTATAAATTAATAAATATGCATTATATATAAATATATATTTATAATATATGATATATTATTTAGTAATTAAAATATAATATTATATAATTTTTTTAATTTTTATAATATATTATAAAAATTGAAAAACCAAAAAACCAATGAACCGAACCAACGATTAACCAAACCGGTCAACCGATTGGTCTCAATTATCAGTTTTCCAAAAACCGGTAGTACCGGTTCGGTCCTAAAAAAACCCTCACGGTTCGGTTAATCGAACGGTGACCACCCCTGATTTTCTTAGTGATTCGAATATGTTAAAAAACCAATGGATTTTACGAAAACTTATACAAATTTGATCATTTAATCTTAACGAATATCTTATTCAAATCCGGTTGTTAATTGTTGAGAACTTTCAACCATAATTAAGAAAACCATCTATGTATTATGCTTATATAAAGTCATAAGCATCAATAATGTCTATTGTACTTGATACAGGAAGAGACAGAGACAGATTAATAGGGGCAAGTAGAAGATTAATTATAGTTTCGGAGACAAATTACTTGCAACCCCAAATGGTGAGATGATTGCAATGACCTGGTTGGTGGATGGAACTGGAAGTTGGTTGAAATGAATGACCCTCTCATTTCTGAGTTTGAATGGTTGAGTGAAAGAATGAGAGAGACAACAAAAGAGGGAGATGTGTTAGTTTCTAACACAGGGTGGTGTGTTGCCAATGACACTTTTGGTGATGGAGTAGCAAAGCTGCTCAGCAATAGAGGTTCGAGTTCAAGTGTTCAATGACCACAATTGTTCAAAGATGAAGAACAACGGTAAGCCAACAACTGATCAGTCATAACTTAGAATGGAGTTACTCGATAACCATACTACAAGCGCTGAAGAGGAAGGCCCAAGGTTACAAGTTACTGACTACAAGTGTTGAATGACTGAAGAGGAAGGCTAAAGAGACAATTTAGTCTCATTCGTGTAAAATTATTGATGGTGCACGATCTGGATACTCCTAGCTGGAAGATGATCTGAACACCAGTTGTGTGGCGAGCTGGACCAAGCTACAAGATAATAGATCAGAGAACCTAGGGTGGCTAACCCAACGAGGTCACTCTGATTCTTAAGTCAGTACTATATTATGGATGCAAGCTGAATACTTGAATGCTAGAGTGCTAGTGAGCAAATAATCGTGCGCACCTTCGCTTTGAGGATTGATTCCCTTACATAGTTGAGTAGTCGTGAATCCTACGAAAAGGTTATGGGATCTCTGGGCTGTGTAGGTAAGATCCATTCCGTTTCCGAAGGAGAGCAATGCACCAGTTGATAAGGTTTATCAATTCCCTCCGATTCGGGCGGAGTGAGGATGAGCCTTGTTAATGAACGTTGTGAACCCGGGGAATTCGGAGTCCGTTGGATAAGCTTCTAGAGTCGATTACATGGTGCTTTGGTTATTTGGCCCCGATCTTGCACCTCGGTTCTTTGGCTCCGAATTGGATCAGGTACCCAGGTGCCTTTATGGCGAGGTGCTCAAGGTCTCGAGCTCCCAAGTTGCTGGCAGGGCTCCCTTGCTGAGTTGTCATCCTAGTGGCTGATCGCGTCCACGTGTACTTCGGTTGCTAGGTTGGGCCAACTTACCCCTCATCAATTACGAATATATAAAACCTAGTTAAAATATAAACTAAAGGGTATACGTGTCATATAAAATTGTTTTAATATATATATATATATATATATATATATATATATATATATATATATATATATATATATATTATTTTATATTAGTAGATCGGATTGAGTCTTGGCAGATCAGATCAGTCAATATTCAAATTTAATCCATTAAGTTAACAGGTTGGCTTTTTCAATCTGATCTGATTTATTAGGATCAGGAGGGATATTTGAATCCACATTTTAATGGATTAGTCTTGAATTTGAATCAGATCTAATTTGACTTATTTGCAGCCCTATCCTTGTGTTGTCACTAGAGAAGCCGACTAGATTGTATTAACTGACTACTCATGCTCTTCCCAATCTTCATTCTTTGGAAGGCCTCATCAAAGATGGTGTTAGTTGAACTGCCTATGTCAACGAGGACTCAATGTACTTCAAGTTTGCAATTTGATTGATATCACTAGTGTGTCATCATGGGGCGTTTGGATTCTATATAGATCGTATTCATTGAACATGATAGGGAAGTCAACCTTGCACTTCTTTCATGCTCAACCTTTAATCTGTTTAACATAGTGATGACTATGATAATTCCAGCAGGGGAGGATATCAATCATTGGGTGCATCAACATAGCTTGGGTTGATCCTACACTGGTCTCGACAATAGGTGATGTACTCATCGAGTTAGCCTCATTAGACAAGGCATTCAATATAATTTCGAAGGTCCCTATAATCCTTCATTTTGTGGTTGTGATCCTTGTGCAAATCACAATACTTGTCCTAGGTCCTCTGTTTCCTTGGGACTTCATCTTCTTGGGCCACCTGGTGAAGCACCAGTCCCTGACCTCCATGAGGATCTTGACCTAAGGTGGCATTCGGTAAATCTGAAGTCCGAAGTTTGAAATGCAAAAAAAAAAAACCTCTAAAAAAGCCTTAAGCATTTAGTGGAAAATTTATTTTCTTGCTTTTGTAGACATCTAAATATAGTGGAGTTGTTTGGTAATCTGAATACTTTGACATCTGAAAGAGTTATAATTTGCAAGTTTACCCCTTAATTATTGTTTAAATAAAAGCAAACCAAAATGATATTATAAAAAAAATAGTACAAAAATAATAAAAATAAAATTAATAAATCAATAAATAATATTATTAAAATTAAAAAGATAAAATAGTAAACTTTATTATAAATATAATAAAAGTTGTATGAAAGGAAAATAATAATGGTAATAAAAAATTAAATATATAAAAGATCATTTAATAATAATAAAAATAATATAAATATAATAGAGATATTTGAAAATAATAAAATAATGTAAAAATATGTAATAATAAAAAAGTATACATATAATAGTAAAAACCAGTGTTTTTGAACCATCGTTGACCTGAACAGTCGGACCATTCACCACAAGAATCATCCAGGCAACCGGTTGTCCATTGATTTGGTCAACGACCCATTGACCCGGGCAATTAAACCATTGACTTGTTTGACCCTTTCAATAGTCTTTAGCTGTTTTCTATGTTAATTAATTATTTTTTTTTTTAAATTGGAATGGATTGTCTGTTCAAACCGGACGGTCAAACCATCAACCTAGAAATTGATGGCTAGAATAGTTTCAGTTCTGGGTCAGTTTTTAAAACATTAGTAAAAAGTATCATGAATACAATAAATATATTAAATAATAAAAATAATATAAAATAAATACTATAAAAATATAGGGGTAGTTTTGGATAATATCAAATAAATGATGTAAAATAAATAATATTAAGATAGGGATAGATTTGGACTTTTCAAAAGTTTAAAAGGGCACCACTAGAACTCAATTTTCGTGCACTAACTCTAAATCCGCTTGAAAGTAGCTTAGCGTCTGAAATATTCAGAAGGGTTTTCGATGTTTGGTGGCTCGTTAAGAGGCACAACCAAACGACTACCAAACACTGAAAAGCAAAACTTTCAACGTTCGGTGGTTAATTTGGCGTTACTGAACGCCACCTAAGTATGTTGAGAGACATGAAGTTCTGGAAAGTTGGTGGGGGACTCCTTGGCCTACGGTCTTGGCACTAATTTGACCTCTTCCTATCTTGGCCGGAATGGTGGTCATCACGTTCCTTCTACATATCACATCGTTCTTCTTTAGCCGCCCTTCAGTTGGTTGTGCCTTCTCAACATTGATGTACTTCTGAGCTTGAGCTAAGAGATTTGGCACGTCCTGTGGAGCCTTCTTTTCTAGATACAAATTGAAATGAGAGGCTCGAAGGTCATACATCAAGCCGGCCATTGCTACAGGTTAGTCTAGGTTTTGGACTTAGATGAATTTGGTGTTAAACCTTACCAAGAATTCTCAAAAAGAGACTCATCGCCCTGCTGGTTCATTTGCAAGAGGTTGGCATCCCTTTCTGAAAAGAGATCTTTGAACTTGCTCCAAGAGGGAATGGAATGAGGTGGCAGCACGGAGTAACATTGTCGAACTGCTCCCTTGAGAGTAGAAACACGCGCCTTATAGATCAGCACATCCAAGGCCCCACACAAGAGCATGGTAGCTTTGAACCCCTCAAGATGGTCCATAGCATCACTAGTGTCATCTTACTTTTTAAACTAGGGCGGCTTGAATCTGGTAGGGGAGCTATCCATGATGTCCTAGGAAGAACAACTCTGTTGATTCAAGCACCTCTGACTAGTGCTTACACATGCCTTACATTTAGGTGCCGATGTCAATTTGCTTGCTGAATTTTCGGGATTGAGTACGTTGATCCTTAATGAAGTTGGATTCATCGTGCAAGTAGTATTGGCATTGGTGTTTCCGTTGGTGCTTTTGGGGTCCCAAGCGCTTCTTGGCAAGGATGTGTACTTTGAAGCACTAAACACTTTGTAAATAAGCATATTGGGCCTGTGATCACTCATACTAGTTCTTCCTCTAGGATTGGTGGGCCCATCTTTGTGCCCTTTGTGGTCTTGAACATGAGGATTACCAAACTCCCGTTGTGATGAGGCCGAGGGTCCCACTTGCAATTTGTGAAAAGATGTCAGAGGCGCTAGGGTGTGACTCCAACAGTTAAGTCAACCAAGGACTCAAGAAAGCTGAGGTAAAAGGAGTGCAAGAGCAGTTAAATTCTTTAAATTGCGTAAGAGAGTTACTTGTGCCTTCGAGTCCCCACTTATAGTCAAGACCTCCTTGGTGTGAGTGTGGTGGACGCTTGTTAATGGCTTCATACGTTGATCATCATTAAGTGGGAGGAAATTAAGGCATAAAGCACATGGCTAGGGGTATACAATCGGTTGGTTCGGTTTGGTTCAAATCAATGATCTAACTGGCTATTTGGTTTTACCATTTCATCGAACCGAACTTAATTATATTTTAGAATAGAACCGACCCTAACCGAATTCGGTTCAGTTTGGTTCGTTTTCAATTCAATTAATCCTTGGTTTCACATAAATAACAAACATTTAATAAGTGTTATTAATGAAAAGTTAAAATGGCCTCAAAACCCAATGGTTTTAATTATTAACTATTAACTATTATTAAATAAAAGTTAGAATGACCCCAAAGCCCAATGATTTTAATTAATTAGTTATTATTAATTAAAAGCTAAAATAGGCCCAAAGCCCTATGCCAATAGGAAATTGGTGAATTGGTCATTTTAAAAAATAATTAATGATTAATGAACAATTAATGACTAATAAACAATTGATAATGAGTCTAGGTTTTAATTAAGGGCAATTGTCCAAAACCCACCATCACTTTTCTGTAAATTCACCATAACTTTCCAAAACTCACCATGTCAATGAAATTTTATTTTCTAAAACTCACCATCCGTTAGAAGACCATTAAGGTTCAATAATCCAAGTTGTCCATGTCAACTTAAATGCATGTTTCATGACTAAACTGCCCCTGAATGGTGTGAAGCGCATATCTTACTTCACTAAAATCATGCCTGCACCACCGGATTATTTCAATATGAAGCCCTTTTGAACTCTAGCATTAATCCCTCTATCACATAATATGATCTTTCTGGAGATCTTCTCCGGTATTAAAGTACCTCATGCAAAGATTCCCGTTTGTAACATTGGTCACGTTACCAGCGTAGACGAAATCCATTAAGGAATCTGGTAATGGTTTTCCACTATAAAGCGACATGTCGGAGATGTTTTTCCCGTTTCCAAGGCTAACGTAAGTCGGGAAGTCGCGGTCCAATGTGCCCGCACCTACGGTAGTTATCCAAGGAGCTACATTCGACAAGCTGTAAGAATTCGGACCGGCGTTTCCAACAGAGCAAGAGACGAGTATTCCTCGCTCCATAGCTGCAAATGCTCCGACGACACACTCGCCTTTCCAACTACTGGGGACGATTAGTTTCCAGTTGCAATTGGACGTGTCAAAATTCTTACCAACCTTACACTCGCCTTTCCAACTACTGGGGACGGGTCCGAATCCCTTGTCGTTGAAGCTGGGCTTCTACAATTATTCACTGTAAAAGACAAATCTGCCTGGCTGAATGGTCGGTGGGGAAAGGTTTTCTGTTTGTAACTCAAAAACCTTTTGCAAGAATTCTTCTACTGATTTGCTTTAAATTCGGACGGTAATGTCCATACATTTCTCTGGACCGTTGGTATGAGTTAAATGAACAGGTTGATGGGTGGCGGTGTATACAGAGAGATGTCTACCCTTTCTTTTTTACTGGGTTTCACTTTGCGGTGACTGCAACTGCATTGGTTGGTTTACTGGGTTGCGGTGACTGCAACTGCAGTTAAATGAACATACAAGTTTCTGTTTTTAGTAGTTTTTAAAAGCTAGAATCGTACCAGAAATTGGAATTTTGATGGCTTCACCGGCCTTCTCGTTCCCGTTCTCTGCATCTCTCTCGTCGCCTTCTCTCCCTTCCAACTACCCAGAGAGCTTCCAATAGGAACAGGCGAGGGTCAGTAGAGCAAAAGAGGTACGACATCCCTCTGCATCCCTCTCATCGCCAAAGAGGTATGGCATCCCTCTGCATCTGTTCTTGGCATCCCTCTCACCGCCTTCTCGTCCCCATTCTCTGCATTCCTCTCACCGCTAAGCCCCCAAAGAGGTATGGCACCGGAGAGTGCCATGGCGAGTGCTGGCCCGCTCTGGCCGTTGCCGACTTCGGTGCTGACGCTGTCGTGGTTGTGGATCTAGTGGCCACTCTGGTTGTTGTGCCAAAGGTATCACCTGTGTCTAAAACTCCGACGATCGCTTCACTGGCCGAGTCAGATTGGGGGAACAATCCTTGTTCTTCTCGAGGAACTTTGGCGTACGAGTAGTGTGAAGCTCGTATCTGACTTCAAGTAAGACAGAGAGAGGCCGTGAATAACGTTGTATATTGCAAAATGGACCGAATATAATTAAGGGTAAAATAATAAATTAGTGATGTCCGTTAGTCAAGTTACCGTTATTTCACTGACATAATGAGTTTTGGATGTTTTAAAAAGTTATGGTGAGTTTAAGAGAATTCATAAAAAGTGATAAAAAGTGATAGTGGATTTTAGACAATACCCTTTTAATTAATTATTATGTTCATTGAAAAATATAATAATTAATTAGCATAAAGTATTAAACAAAATATTAATGTTTAATATTTAACTAAATAACAACATTAATTTTTGATTTATTTCGATTGAATTTTTCAATCAAACTGAACCAAAACCAAAAACCAAACTAAATTAACCGAATCAAATTAGCTTATTCGGTTTGGTTCGATTTATCAATCAAATTTGAGTCTCCGTCAAGGTGATCCATTATCCCCGTATCTCTTTATATTGGGGATGAATGTGCTCTCTTTGATGATAGACAAAGCTATTGCAAGGGAAAAGTTGCATGGAGTAAGAATTGGTAGAGGATGTCCAGTGGTATCTCACCTATTATTTGCGGATGATCTTCCTTTATTTGGACGGGCTTCTCTATTAGAGATGAATGGAGTGGTTAACATTTTCGATGAGTTTGGGAGATGTTCTGGACAAGAGGTTAATTATGGAAAGTCTGGTATTTTATTTAAAGTAAGAATTTACCTAACCGACAAGGGAGGTTAATTGCTAGGAGTTTAGGTGTGGTGAGACTAGGTAGACGGGAAAAATACTTGGGGATGCCTCTTTGTATTGTACATCGAAGAACTGAAAGCTACCAAGAAGTTGTGGATAGGGTAAAGACATGACTGATTGGCTGGAGGGCAATTGTTTATCACAGATGGGGAGAACAGTGTTGATTAACAGTGTGTTGTCAGCTTTGCCTACATATACTATGTCAGTTCATTCCTTGCCAACCCAGACCTGTTCTAACATTGAAACCACTATGAAATCATTCTTTTCGAATGGACATTCAGGTCCAGGTACAGATCTGCTATGGCAGAAAGCTTGTAAGCCAAAGAGCAGTGGGGGATTGGGTATTCGGAAAATGAAATTATTCAATAATGCGCTGTTGGCTAAAGTGGGTTGGAGACTTATGACAGAGGAGGAGTCCTTTTGGAGTAAACTGTTAATAAAGAAATATGTTAAAGGTGCTGATTTCCTAACAGTTCCTGTGGGAAGTAGCAGCTCACCTTTTTGGAAAGGTCTCTGTAGGACCCGTAATTTATTACAAAAAGGTTGTTGTAAAAGGGTTGGGAATGAACTTACTATCAAAATATGGGGTGACCCTTGGTTGCCAGACTTGGAAGGTTTTATGTAGCAGAGGCCAACAGAAGAGATTCATGATGGGGCTTCTTATGTTGCTAATCTTATCACATAAAGCGGGCTATGGAACATGCAACTTATTTCTTCTATATTCCCACTTGAAGTTCAGCAAGCTATTACAAGAATTGGATTACCAAAGTATACCTCACAGGAAGATGAATGGATCTGGACATATGAAAGGGATGGAAAGCTAACTATTAAATCAGTTTATAACTTGTTGATTGGAAGTTGCATGCATGAACAAGTTAATATATAATGGTGGAGGAAATTCTGGAAATTAAATTTTTATTCTTGATGTTGCACAATCCGAGGTAGTGCACGAATTGAGAAGGGCGATCAGATAGTCCTATTTGGCAAGTGGGGTCGAGTTATAAGGACGAGGTCGCGCTTTTAAGACCTGTGATCAAGGAAACAGAAGCCAGAGACTTGAGGATTTATCCCCGGTTAAGAACTCCGACGCTCAAGTTAGTAGGTGGTGGTAGGATGGTCGGGCTGAGCTATGAGGATGCCAGTCCAAGTTAAGTAGCTGTGTCGGTCTCAGAACTTGGATCCCTTACCTTGAGCATGGAGTACCTTTTTATAGCCAAAGATCTGTGTCCTGGTCAGATTGGGCTTCTGGGGTTGTCGGGATGAGGTTATTTGCCGAGGTATTTGGGATAGACTCCCATTCCTCGGCGGAGTCGTCTTCCTTATTCCTCTTTACCCATGGTTGTGCTCATCCACGTGACGTGTAGTTGATGTGGTTAAAAGGAGAAGATGGGGGGCCACCATAATAGCGTAGCTCGGCCGGGCTATGCCGACGTGGCTGAGCTAGCCTGATGTGGCCGAGTTCGGAAGATGTGGCAGGGCGAAAGTTAGGCAACCACATGTCTCGCAGGACCAACTCGGCCATGACCCGATCACCACTCCCCCAGTTCTGAAGTCGAAGAATGAAGTCTCCTAGGTTTGTTGCCCGACTGAGGAACTTCCAAGTATGCATATCATTCATGCCATGTTGGTCGTTTCCGAGGATTCCTCTGATCGTCGGATGCAGAACTTAAATAAGAACCGAAATTTTGGTTCCCGAACCACTCCCCCAGTTATGATGTCGAGGAGGGGGAATGCTCGGCCAAACCATTGCGCGGCCTTGTGGCCGTAAGCCACCTAGTCCAAGGATTTGAATGGCTTAGACGAGGATTTGCGTTGAAGGCTGGACCGGTACGACGGGTCTCCGTGTTGAAGGTTGGACCAGTAAGGTAGTTGAATCAGCACAATTAATGGGCGCAACTGTTGCATGCCGAGGGTGTCGCTTCAGTTTCCGAGACTTCCTCATGTATGTTATTGGTTGCGTCGGTTGGCCTTCCAAGGCATTGTTATGGGTGCTTCATCTGCACCGTTGATCTCTCCTCAGTCCGTGCCCCCTGATGGCTATAAAAGGGAAAAGGGGTACCCCCCCTTTCCATCCTCAGTATCCCTTGCAAGAGTTTGGCATCCATTGCTCGGTAGATTCTTCGGTCACATAGTTCGGTAGATAGCTTGGTAGCTTTCGTTCTTTGGTTCCGTAAATTGCCCGGTATGTCCTCTTCATCTCGTCGATCCTCTTCCTCATCCGGGTCCTCCAGTAGTTCCGGTTCTAGCTCTTCTTGTGGCTCGACCTACGAACCTGAGCTGAGAAACTTCGTGGCTACCAAAATCGAGGAAGCCGAGGCTAGTCCCTTTGGGATGGAGACAAAGCTTCCTCTTCGATTAAAACACCACCAATAGAGGTACTACTACTTCTCCACCCGGTGGAACATTCGGTCATTGGTTGGAGCCCCTTCTTTTGTGAAGCACTGGAAGGAGTCGTTCTTCTTTGTACGAATTCCTAGGGGTCTCCCTTTTCCTGCCGAGTTGCGGGGGCTGAGGACGTCTCTACCGCAGCCCCAATGGTCGGTGCTTACTTGGGAGGAGAGGTCGGCCTTGAGTATGACCCATGAAATCGATGTTATCGCGTACACATGCTCAGAGATGCTGATGCTCGTCGGGTTGATGGAAAGGGTGACCAGTTTGTTTCCTTTTACTTCTGTTTGCCAATCTGACTTTATCTTGCTTGCTTTGTATTGATCTTGGGTCTCCTATGTTGCAGGTGTGATCATAGCCAACGAGTAAGAAATTGTTCGTCGGATGAAGGTGCTCCGACAAAGGCAGGAATGAGCCGGTGTGCAACCGGAGGCTCGTCCCGAGGCAGATGAGTGGCCATGGTCTAAAGATAGGGCGGCTCATCGACGAAGAAGGGTTCAACAATGGGAGGTCGAGGAGGACGACGTTGTTGTGGTTGACCCCGAAGGGGTCCGCCGTCCTGGTGGTACACCGGTGACTGAGGTAGGAAGCAGTTGGGGTCTACACGTGCCAAGGTGGTCGGTTCGCATGGACGACAATCTGGAGACACTTAGGGTTCCCGAGCAGTTACTATGAGGAATCCTGACCATGTCCATAGCTTGGGAATCGATCGGGGTTGGTAGTGGAGCCTTGGAGTGTGCTCTGCTTCAGTCTGCTGCCTAGGTAAATCCTCTTCCCTTTATTCCTTGTATGTTGCTCTCCTTTCCGGTGTACTTATCATATTTGTATGCAGAATGCTTGCACGGCGGTTGCTCTAGTTGATCATCTCTGGGACGTTCGATTGTCGTATGAGCGCGAACACTCTAAGTATCTGTGGTAGAAGTTACAGTTGGTCGAGCTCTAGGCTGCTATGGAGCGATCGGCCACGTTGGAGAGGGAAGTGGCCAAACTGAATGCGCAATTGGCTGAGCTAGCTGGTCTTGTCCGGGAGCTAAAGCGGGAGATTGCCGAGCTCAAGGTTGAGCGGAACAGGCTGAGGCAGGAGGCTGTTGAGGAAGCCATCAACGAGTACAAGGCATCAGAGGAGATGCAGCTACACATGGATGAGTATGCCGAGGCCTCCTTTGCGGCTGGGTTCAACCTTTTCCGACGAGTTGGCTGATGAGTCGCAGGGCTGGGACGCTGAGGGAGCTGAGGATGAGGCCGAAGCTGCTATTGACGCTGCTGATTCTGCCACCGAGAACTAATCGGCGGCCTCATATATGTTCATTATTCCTATTGTACTCGGCGGCCTTAAATGATTGTATAGACCGACTTAAGTTGAATACATGTCGAACCTTAAACTCTTCTTCATGTTGACTACATGTATGCCTCCTGTTGTTGTTGCTGTGCTTTTTTTTAGCCAAAGCATGCCTAGTCGGGCTATTACGCATGTCGAGACAAGCTACGCCTCGGCCTCTTGCTACTTGTACCATTTTTCTATCGCTGGCCCAGGTGAGGCCGGCTGGGCTACTATGTGGGCCGAGCCGGTCTGGGCCTCAAGCGTCCTCTTCGTACTTCACGATTCGAGTTCGTTAACTGAGGTATGGCTGGCCGAGGCATGATCGGCCCTGCTAAGGCCTGACTACCCCCATCTTGCACTGGTCGAGGTTACCGAGGGCCAAGGTGTAGCTGGCCGGGCTAAGCCTTGGTGTCCCTAGTCTTGTGCTGACCGAAGTTACCGTTGGCCGAGGTGTAGCCGGCCGGGTTATGCCTTGACATTCCCAGTCCTGTGCTGACCAAGGTGTTGTTGTCTGAGATCTTTCGGTTCCCGAGCTCTCAGCCATGGGACACTCAGTTTTTGGTCTCGAAAGCCTTTGGGGCCATTGTAGGGCTAGTTGTTTCTTAGCTAGCTCAACCATTAAGCCGGCGGTAGTGCGGAGTTCCTTGGTCGCCCTCAGGCCTTGGTGGGCGGGGGCATTCTTGCTCCACGTTTAGGCTCAGCTGTTGGCAACTGAGTCAGGTAGCTAACTTGGCAATGTGCTGCCGAGCTGGGAGTAATGGGCTCAACCGTTTTGGGGATCGGTGGAGTCAGCTCAGTTGGTAGTTTGACTTAGCATGTGCATGTGTAGCGTGTGCGGTGTCCGTGGATGCGCCTCTGGGTTGAAGAAGTAGCTTAAAAGAAGACTTTCATTGCTTGTGGGTCAACTGGTAGTACATCTTGAGGTTTCCCGAGTTCCAACTCCTCAGAATTGGTCAACCTTCGAGGTCTTCAAGTCTATAAGTGCTTGGTCTGAGGACTTTGGTGACCTTATACGGTCCTTCCCAATTTGGTCTGAGCTTCTCTTCTCCTAGCGTGGGTACAATGACTTTGCGCAGAACGAAGTTGCCTGTCTTGAATTCACGTCTTCTTACCTTAGAATCATAATGTCGTGCCATATTCTGTTGTTGTGCGACCATCTTCACATATGCTCGGTCTTGAGCTTATTCTACTAGGTCCAACTCTACGCGTAGATCTTCATTATTTTGTCCCTCATCAAAGAGCTCGGTCCGAAGGGTCAGGGAACCTATCTCCATGGGGATCATGGCTTCGGCCCCATAGACCAGACTAAAATGGGTCTCTCTGGTGGCAGATTGCGGGATCGTCCTGTAAGCCCAGAGAAAGCTTGGCAGCTCTTCAACCCATCTTCCCTTGGCCTGATCCAGGCGTGTTTTCAGGCCATGTAGTAGGATGCGGTTGGTTACCTCGGATTGCCTGTTGCTCTGGGGTCGGTGTACTGCGGTAGTTCAGTGGTCGATCCTTAGGTCGACACATAGGGCCTCAAACTTCTTGTCGGTGAACTGGGTTTCATTGTCTGTGATGAGCACGCGTGGGATATCGAAGCGACAGATGATTCCCTACCAAAGGAAGTTTCGGGGATTGTGGGCGGTGATGTGCACCAAGGCTTTGGCTTCTACCCACTTCGTGAATAGTCCACTACTATGAGAAAGAACTTCTTCTGCGCAACCGCGGTGGGGAAGGGGCCAAAGATGTCCATTCCCCATTGGGCAAATGGCCATGGGCTGGAAATCGGTCTCAAAGGGATCATAGGCTAGTGATGTAGATTAGAGTGACATTGGCAACTATTGCACCTCCAAACTAGCTAGGCGGCATCCTGCTTTATCGTCGGGAAAAAATAGCCCTACCAGAGCGCCTTATGGGCCAGTGTGCGCGCGCCAAGGTGATCTTCGCTAATGCCCTCATGTATTTTTCTAAGGACGTAGTTTGCCTCGGCTAGGGGGAGGCACTTCAAGTAGGGCAGCGTGTGGGAACGGTGGTAGAGTTGACCCTGTATCAGGCAATATCTGGTTGCTTTGTGTTGGAGTCTTCTTGCTTCTGTCCGATCTTCCGAGGAGGTGCCTTCTCGAAGATACTCGATTATGGGGTCCATCCAAGACGAGCCATGTTGCACTGGAAGGATGAGGACGGTTGATGGTGCGATGCTCGGCTGCGCCAGCGTGTCTAGTTGGATGGTTGAGCCAAGGTCGGACTGTGGCAAGCTGGCAATCTTCGAAAGGGCGTCAGCTCGAGCGTTCTCGGCCTGAGGGATTTGCTGGATGTCGAAATGCTTGAGCTGCTGAATGAGCTCCTGCACCTTCTGTAGGTAGCTCGCCATAGAGGGATTTCGAGCCTCAAACTGGCCATGGATTTGGTTGACCACAAGTTGAGAGTCGCTGAAGGCTTCAATCCGTCATGCCTCGAGGTCTAAAGCATGGCGAAGCCCAACAATCAGAGCCTCATACTCGGCCTCATTGTTAGACGCCTTGAATTCGAATTTGAGGGCGTATTCCAATACTACGTCATCTGGGCCGAGGAGGATAAGGTCGGCACTGTTTCCCTACTTGTTCGACAAGTCATCAATATAGAGGGTCTACGCTGGGGGCAGTGAGGCCCGTTCCTCCATGGTAAATGTACATTCCGCGATGAAATCTGCCAAGGCCTAGGCTTTGATCGTCGGTCAGGGTGCGTACGTGATGTCGAATTCACTTAGTTCCACGCTCCATTTGACTAGGTGGTTCGACACTTCCGATCTTTGTAGCACCTGCTTGAGTGGCTGGTTGGTGAGTACTCGGATGCTATGGGCCTGGAAGTAGGGTCTGAGTTTTCTGGCTGCGATGACAAGGGTCAGAGCCTACTTTTAGAGATTGGAGTACCGGGTCTCTACGCCGTTGAGGACCTTGCTGGTGTAATAGATCGGCTTCTGTACTTGGTCCTCTTCTTTAACTAATACCGAGTTGACGACCTCATCCCTGGCCAAAAGGTAAAGCAATAGCTCATCTCCTAGGCTTGGCTTAGTCAGGAGGGGCGGCGAGCTCAAGCACTGCTTTAGTTCCTGGAAAGACAGCTCACATTTTTCCGTCCAATGGAAGTCCTTTGGTCGTTTGAGCGCTTTGAAAAATGGGAGGCACCGGTCTGCGGACTTTGACATAAACCTACTGAGGGCGGCTATTCTCCCGGTGAGCCGTTGCACTTCTTTGTGAGTCCGGGGGGATGGCACGTCAAGGATGGCTTTGATCTTCTCCAGATTTGCTTCGATTCTTCTCTATGTTACCATGAACCCCAAAAACTTGCCGAAGCCAACTCCGAAGGCGCACTTTCTCGGGTTTAACTTCATCTTGTACTTTCTAAGTGTGTCGAAGACTTCGTGGAGGTCGACCAGGTGATGCTCGACCTTTTTGCTTTTTACGAGCATATCGTCGACATACGATTCCACGTTTCTCTGCCGATAGGTAACACCGGCATTTTTGAGGCCAAAGGGCATTACCTTATAGCAGTACATGCCGCGGTCAGTGATAAAGGCCGTTCGCTCTTGGTCATCTGGGTCCATCCAGATCTGGTTGTAGCCTAAGAAGTCATCCATGAAGCTTAGGAGCTCATGTCCTGTTGTTGCGTTGATAAGCTGGTCGATCCGAGGAAGGGGAAAGATGTCTTTGGGACAGACCTTATTTAGGTCGGCAAAGTCAATGCAGATCCTCTGCTTTCCGTTGGCTTTTCTTCACCATCACTACGTTGGCCAGCCAATCAGGGTATTTAACTTCCCTAATGAAGCCGACATCGAGCAACTCCTGTACTTCCACAGTGATCACTTGCCACCGCTTTGAGGCGAAGTTTCTCTTCTTCTGTTTCACAGGTCGGTAATGGGGGTCTATGTTCAACCGATGTGTGATAACTTTGGGATCGATTCCAGGCATGTCCTCTGTCGACCAAGCGAACACGTCGGCATTGTTCCTCAATAGTTGAACAAGTTCCTCTCGGAAGTGGTCCCCTAGCAGGGAACCAACTTGGACCGTCTTTTTGGGGTCTTCCGCAAACAAGGGGTCCTGGACGAGGTCTTCCACAGGTTGGCCACACTATGCCTTTACTTTGTCGCATAGGTCATATGCTTCTGCCATCAATGTCTCGGTCATTGGACGTGGTCCTCGGCAGGATAACTAATAGCAATGTCACGCTATTTTCTAGTCCCTACGTGCCACCCCTATGCCATATTTGGTTGGAAATTTCATGGCGAGGTGGTATGTTGAAACTACTGCCTGTAGGTCGTTGAGGGTCGACCTACCGAGGATCACGTTGTAAGAAGAGGGATAGCACACCACAATGAAATCTACCATGGTCATCGCAGTCACGTCGCCGTCCCCGATCAAGAGGAGAAGAGCTATCCTCCTAGTGGGCTGGAGGGACTCTCCCTAAAATCCCATCAAAGGAGTGCTAACTGGTGCAAGCCGTTCTTTGGCGATGCTGAGCTTTTCAAACGCATCTTCAAACAACACGTCGGTGGAACTCCCTGTGTCAATTAGGATCCGCTGTAGCTCGAAATTGGCCACTCCGACTGTGACGACCAACGCGTCGTCGTGCAGTGTTTGGACTCCTCGAAGGTCATCGTCAATGAAGGTAATAGATGTGTCGCACCTCCTCCCGTGACCTCGATCGTCGATCTCGCACAACCAAACATATATTTTCCGTACCAAGCTGCTTTCCCCTTTGGAGGCGCTTCCTCCCAATATCACTTGGATAACGCCAGCTGGGGGGCCACTGGGCAGAGGCTACCGAGCTTCGTCCGCTTTTCTTTCCTCTTGGGCTGACTTCTCCATTCTGTCTACGAAGCCGCTGAGATAACCGCGCCTAATTAGATCTTCGATATGGTTGCGCAGGTCGAAACAGTTTTTCGTATCGTGGTCGTGGTCCTTTTAGAACTCGCAGTATGTCTCAGTTCCTCTTGTTGCTTTGCATCTTCATCTTCTCGGGCCACTTGACATAGTTGCGGTTGTGGATTTGCATCAGAACTTTAAACCGTGGAACATTAAGCAGCGTGAAATTCCGATAGGTCGGCAGAGGGGTGCGAGGTCTATGGTCAGTCCGTCGATCTTGCCTCTTGGGGTCTTTGTCTAACATCTCGGACTTGTGCTCGTCGTTCTCTCTCCTTTTTTTGTCGGGCTTATCATCCTTGTCTTTGAGTTGCACCTGGGCCTCTTCAGCGTTGATATACTTCTGTGCATGGCTCATTAGCGCGACCAACGTTTGAGGAGGATTCTTGGAGATGGAGAAGTTGAACGGGGAAGGGCGGAGTCCATGTTGTATGTTCGTCAATGCGACTGATTGATTTATGCCCCTGACTTGAAGTGCTTCTTTGTTGAACCTCGCTAGGTAGTCCCTAAGGGACTTCGTCTTTCTCTGTCGGACTTGCATGAGACTGGCCGAGGTTTTCCAATGCGTCTGACTTGCTGTGAACTGCGCTAGGAACTGGGTCTCTAGTTGTGCCCATGACGCTATAGACCTCGGCGGCAGGGAGGAGTACCATGCCAAGGTTGGGCCTTGCAACATGGTTACAAGGGCTTTACACATCTGTCCCTTCGACGCACCATGTAGCATCATCTAGGCTTGGAGCACCGCAATATGGTCGAAGGGGTCTGGGTTTTCGTCGTACTTGTCGAGTTGAGGGGCTTGCCATCCGGCAGGGGGTACCTCGTCCACGATGTCCTGGATGAAGGGTGGCTTCTTGGTGATATGTGCAGTGGCCTACACTGGTTGATTGACGACGGGGATTGCACTCTTAGGGGAGGAAGTACGCTCTAACTCTTCCAGACATTGTTGGAAGAGTTAGAGCGACCACGAAGGGCTGCAGTGTGTATGACCTCCCTTTTGGGTCATGTGGGGTGATACTTGACCGAACTTGACTCGGCGACGGAGACCACGAAGGGCGGCATCCTTTAGCCAAGCCTTTCCTTGGCGGGGATGCACACTAACTGGTGTGTCTGGCTACAGCGGTCCCGTCCGCGGGAATGGGCAGTGGCAGTGGGCCTTCGGGTTGTGTCCTACCTCATATGCTCATACCGTTCTCCCCTTACGTCCGTCCAACGCGCTTTGGGGTCCTTGGCCCGAGGATCGTCCTTTGTGTGCATCGGGCCGTGAGAGGCAGCCCAGTTGAGTGGTGTAGCAGACCCTAGTGTTTGCATGAATTCGAAGATCCTATCAACCTTTTCCTGCATGGCTTGGAATTGTGCTTGATCTATTACGACTGAAGGCTGTAGGACTTCTTGGTGCGGGGAGTGTCGATTCTCCCGAGTCGAGGAATGGTCAGCTGATCACTTAGGCTGGTTTTTAGGCATCTTGATCGCTTCCTTAATTGCACGGCGAGGAATGAGAGTTTCGGGAAAGGCTTTTTGTGCGTTTTCCACAGACGGTGCCAATCTGATGCTGCTTAATTCGAGGTAGTGCACGAACCGAGGAGGGCGATTAGATAGTCCTAGTTGGCAGGCGGGGCCGAGCTACAAGGACGAGGCTGCGCTTTAAGACCTGTGATCAAGGAAATAGAAGTCAGAGACCTGATGAGTTATCCCCGAGTAAGAACTCTGACGCTCAAGTCAGTAGGTGGTGGTAGGATGGTCGGGCCGAGCTATGAGGATGCCGGTCCGAGCTAAGTAGCTGTATCAGTCTCAGAGGTTGGATCCCTTACCTTGAGCATGGAGTACCTTTTTATAGCCAAAGATCCGTGTCCTAGTCGGATTGGGCTTCCGGGGTTGTCGGGATGAGGTTAGTCGCCAAGGTATTCGGGATAGAGTCCCATTCCCTGGTGGAGTTGTCTTCCTTATTCCTCTTTAACCATGGTTGTGCTCATCCACGTGGCATATAATTGATGTGGCTGAAAGGAGAACATAGGGGGGCCACCATAATAGTGTAGCTCGGCCGGGCTATGCCAACGTGGCCGAGCTCTGCCGACGTGACCGAGTTAGGAAGATGTGGCAGGGCGATAATTGGGCGGCCACCTGTCTCACAGGACCAGCTCGGCCATGACCCGATCAATTCTCGAATTAAATTACTTATGTGGAGGCTGGTGCAGGGGTTAATTTTTACCAAAAACAGATGGTGGGGACAACATGTTGAAAGGAGGTGTGCTTTTTGTGCGAAAGAAGAAGAAACACCTGAGCATTTATTTTGGTGGTACAGTTTCTCAAAGGCAATCTGGTTTGGTAGTATTGGTTGGAGACCAGATGGGGTGAGTGAGAGCACAATTACTGAATGGTTAACAAATTGTGTTCAGCGGGTGAATCTAATAGAGGATGCAGATGTTCTATTGTTTGCAGTCGCATGCTATAGTGCTATGGATGATTTGGCTAGCTAGAAATGATGTTATGTTCAATGGTGTTAGTGTTACGATTATACCAGAATGAGTAATTGACAAAATAAGAAAATTTATGATAGAGTTAGTGGGGCTTCAAGCACATGCAGGGGATGGGTTACAGGTTCAGTATGGAGAAGACAGAGAAATTAGCCAACATTCGGATGTGATGATATTTTTTGATGGTTCATATAAAGATGAAAGGGGAGCAGCGACTTGTATAACAGTTGATGATGATGGATGTTTCATAATGGCCAAATCATGTTTAGTACTTGGAGGGGATGCAGAGATGGAAGGGATATTATTAGCTGTAAAGGTGGCTAATCGGATTTGACGAGGAAATATGCTTATACAGGGCGATTGTCTATCCCAAGATTCAATTGCTCCTTGGCCATGGAAACATCTTCTTCTGAATGCTAAGCAAATAGCCTCTGGTTTACATTATGTTTCTTTCTCTCATGTTAAGAGACCATTTAATGGTGCTACGGGTCGAACATTGAAGATGAATGGGTTTTTCTAAGTAATTAGGAAAAATTCTAAAGCGAAAAAAAAAAAAAACAGTAGTAGAGCTATCGGGTTCCGGAGCGGTCAATCCTTACCACATGAAGTCGATTGGAAAAGTCAACCTAACCTTAATCCAATTGTCGATCCAACCCAACTCAACTCAACCCAACCCTGACTTTTTCAGTTTGGGTTCAGGTGAACCCGGCCCAAATTGCAGTCCCAGGTTTCGACTTTGAGGGACAAAAGTAGAGAACACAACGGCCAAAATTTTCATGATGACACGGCACCTCAGTCCCGTTGTGCTCCATGAAACAAAAAAACAACGGCAGCTTCGAAACCTGCAAATAGTTAGAATGGCCAACTTCTATTTGATTCGCGTGGTTTTGATGTGACGGCCTTGTCTGTCTGTCAAATAAGCGATATCGCTTACTACAGAGTACAGATCTATTTGGATTGTGGAAATGGCCGCGAAGGTCCTTATGGTGATCTCTCTCTCTCTCTCACACACACACACAGACCCACACCGTAAAAGGGGGTTTATTGTTAGTGTTCCAGTTGTTCTACTTGGTCTGCTTTATGGGTTCCAACATCATCTTTTTTCCCTCTTTGTTTGCAGGTCGCAGAGAAACCTAGCATTGCTCTCTCTATTGCCCTTGCACTTTCAGGCGGTCGCGTAAGTCCTATAATCTTGTTGTTCAGTAATTCTGAAACCCTAGAATTGGGTATTGGTGAATAATCGTTTTCAATTTCATGCTCTGTTATAGTTATTAGTTCCCTTTACAAGTAAAAGGACAGAACATTGCTGATTTTAAATAATTATTTAATTTAAATAAGCACTTTGAACTTTAATCTGGCACATTTGACATATATTCCATCATCAAGATCATTGCCTGCTTTATCCAACTCCAGCTCTCTTCATATCAATATGGACCATATCTTTATTATTATTTTTTTTGAAGGATATGAAGAATGGGGTATTTAACGGTTTCTTTTTGGCATTGCCCTTGTCTTTATAGAACCTTCATGTTGCTTAAAGGTAGTGCATTTATTGGTGTTTGTTCTACATGGCCAAAACCATCTTATATTTCTCCAGCTCTGGCACATTTGACATATATTCCATCATCAAGATCATTGCCTGCTTTATCCAACTCCAGCTCTCTTCATATCCATATGGACCATATCTTTATTTATTTTTTTTTGAAGGATATGAAGAATGAGTTATTAAATGGTTTCTTTTGGCATTGCCCTTGTCTTTGTAGAACTTTCATATTGCTTAAAGGTAGTGCATTTATTGGTGTTTGTTCTACATGGCCAAAACCATCTTATATTTCTCCTTGCATTGTTGGAGTGAAGTTTTACTATGGTACGGTGGTTAGGAAGCTGGGACTGAAAAGTGACCGTAAGTCTCTCGATCTGATAATCTAGAGAGCTGAGATTGTTTCTGAATTGAGAGCTGAGTGAGGAAGGACTTGATCTTCCTTGGAATGGAAGAGTAATAGTGATGAGTGTTCTGACACTCCTGAAAATGGCTAAAATTGAGGAATATTCTAGATTGGGAGACTCTATTATGTTTGTTATTCTGTCTTTACTTTGGGATCCGATCAACCTTTTATAACTGTATTTGGAAGTTTCTGGACTTATTTACTATTTTCTCTTTATCATGACACTTAGAAAGTCACGCCAAAGGAATGAGCGCAAGAACTTTTTCTTGTTAGAAAGTGACATGCTAGTTAGTTTCACCAGGTAAGCTTAATTTGTTATGGGGAAGACCATGCAAAGATGTGGTACTTGGTCATATGCCATTCCCAGTCCCATGTGCGTCTCCTAAATGCTGTAGTTGGTCACCTACTGTTATCAGTAACCCTGTTTTGCAACTTAGTTATGAGCAAGAGATGTTTAGGATTTCATTTCACACCTTGGTGAGCAAGAGATGTTCAGTTACATTTTCCAGTAGTGCATTTATGGTGTTAGCTCATTTTATGAATCACTGAAGTGAAGAGCTCATGATCTCTTCCTGTGGTGTTGGATTTTTTGGGGTAAGGTCCTCCAAGATGTCTTTCTTCATGTGGACTGCCACACTGGATAGGATACTTGCCCATAGTTTTCAAGGTGCCAAGGCAAATCTAGGCGATTGGGGAATGCCTTATCGCCTAGTTTCCTAGGCGGTTGCCTTGACGCTGCCCAGGTGATGAGTTTTTTAAAATAGAAATATACAAATCCTAGGGTAGTTCCCTAGGTTTTATAGTAATAAACAATGATCTTTAACTAATAATTACCACAATCCTCGTGAAATAAGTATAAATCCCGTATCAAAAGATAGAAAATCAACATATTTATGAGAAGAAAAATAAGAAAGGAAAGAAAACATACAAAACATAAAGGCTAAGCCCTTGTTTTGGTCCTAGGAAGAAGAAGATGATGATGAAGAAGTGTGAAATTTTCCATAGTCCTATAAAATCCTGGCTCAAAATCAGATGAAGAGACATCATGTGGGAGGAATGTGGGCCAATCTAATTCCTCCTAGAGTGGAGGATTTTGCTTGGCTGGTGGTGATGAACACAGCATTCTTACTCAGGGCCATTTGAACAAAAGAGGCTTCACCTTTGCAAATTGGTGTGCATTATGTGAAAGTGATACTGAGAATGTTATGCATCTGATGGTTGACTGCATTTACACAATAAGTATTTGGTTCTTTTTCTTTTGTCTCTTTAACATGGGTGGATGGGATCCTTGTTTGCCCAAAGAAAGTTTTGAGAAGTGATCAGTGGTGAATGGTAGCAAGAAAACAAAAGTCATGTGGAGCTGTATTCCTTTTGCGGTTTGTTGCGAGGTGTGGGAAGAATGAAATAGAAGAATATTTATGGACAAGAAGAGTATGGAAAGGCTATGCGCTTCCATTGGCTGGAGATTGATTTACTGGGTATTGATTCTTCCAAAGTTTAAGGATCTCAAGAAGGAAATTTTGGAGCTGATCTTTGGTCCTCTTTGAACTTGTCTTGTCTTAATGGGATCAAAAGCATATGTATTTATTTTTTATTTTTTGAAAAGGTAACATAAATTTATTCAAACAGAAAGGAGAAAATACAACAATACCCAGGCCAAAAGCATATGTATTTGAAGGCTGTTAGTTTCTGTTTGTATTGTTTGTTTCTTTCTTTTGTTTTGTAATATTGGGCAATCCTTCATCTCCTATTACTCTTGTACCTTTTTTTTCATTTAAAGATTTTTTCTGTATTTATCTTCAAAACAAAAAAGTTCTATTGATTTTTTTTTGTGTCAATTGGATAAAACCTTCAAGTTATTTCTTACTTATCAATTCAGGTTTTAAAATCTTAAAGGGTTCAAGATATGTCACTGACTTGTGTGTCAATTGAACCCAAACAAATAAGAAAATTGTTGTTAGGATAATGGAAAAGCTTTCTTTCACTTATTAATCTTGTACCCCGTTGTTATTTTTGTTTGGGAATGGTTTTTCTTGTTGTTTGGGTGTAGGTGGCTCCCCTGCCTAGTTTGCAAAGCCTGTTTACTACTACTTTCTTTAGGAGGTGGCCTAAGAAAAGGGGAAGAGTGTTGTGGAAGTGCTTAAGGGCTGCTGTGAGCTGGACAATTTGGGAAGAAAGGAATTCAAGTTAAATTTTCATGGGAGTAGTGCAGGTAACCCAGGTCCCTCTGGCATTGGAGGTGTTTTTAGAAATGAAGGCAGAGTTATTGGTTAATTCTCAGGTCCAATTGGAGTGGGTGACTCACTATGGGCTGAGATTCTGGCTGT
Source organism: Nelumbo nucifera (assembly GCF_055504915.1). Lineage (NCBI taxonomy): Eukaryota > Viridiplantae > Streptophyta > Magnoliopsida > Proteales > Nelumbonaceae > Nelumbo > Nelumbo nucifera. The sequence goes on along the minus strand of NC_142649.1, from coordinate 45,433,415 downwards.
TATGGAGGGACTGCAAAAGGCAAGGGATATGAATTTGAGTAAGCTGATCATAGAAGGTGATTCGAAGCTGGTAGTGGATTCTGCAAAAGGAGGGAAATGGTTTCTGTATTTTCAATGATGAGAGGAAGAAATTAAGTGGCTGACACAAAATATGGAGGTGAAATTTAGTTGGGTCAAATGAACTTTTAATGCTTTTGCTGATGTTCTAGCAAAACAAGGGGTGGGAAGAAGTCATTTGTTCTGGGCTCAATTGTCATTGTTGTATTAAGGGTGGTGAGGAGAGAGTTAAGAAAGGTTACCTCTCCACTTTTTGTATATTTTTCATCTTGAATTATTAATTAAGTTTGCTGTTATCGATAAAAAAGAAGGTACTGAGGAGTGGCGAGGGAGAAAATCTTACTTGTGTTTGCACAGAGAGGTATATAGTACACACACTGTGATTTGGCATGCCTAGGGGTTGAGATGTAGCTTTCCCCCTGGGGGGGGGGGTGGAGAATGTGCTTTTAGTATTTAATTTTAATCGGCAACTGTTGGGGATATGTGGCATAAAAAAAAAAAAGAAAAAATGGTTTTGTTGGGATGCTGGGCGTATCCCTCACGATTGAACTAATGGTCTTATGTGATGCTGTTGGCTGTCCTGCAACAGAGCTCTTACTTTTGATTTTCCAGAATGTTGTGATTCTTCATGAACCTGCATTGTGGAGATTATGATATATCTGTTATTTGATATCTAAGTTCTACTATACTGCATCACATGAACCTAGTTCTCAATCATGTTTTCTAGTATGATATTGAATTTTCTTTGAAGTTCTCTCTCCTTTTGAATTTTAAGATCCTATTTTTTATTTCCATTCTTTGGAATGTATTTTTTTTTTTCAGATGGATTTTGACGTTACTTGTTACTTACAGTGCATATACTTTGCTACAGGTTTCTTCTCAGAAAGGTAGTACTGAGGTTCATGAATTTGATGGGACATTTTTGGGTGTTCGTGCGCATTACAAAGTGACTTCTGTCATTGGGCATGTCTTCAGGTCCTTATTTTGTTTTGCTTTAAAAGGGACATCGATAAAAATCTGTTCTTAGCCCCTAATATGCTGTAACCCTGTAATCTGATTTTTCTAAGGTAGTGATTTTTAATTTATTTTTAAAAATTCATTCTAAGGTAGTGATTTTTAAAGCGTGTTTGAATAATTTATTTTTAAAAATTCATGCTAAGGTAGTGATTTTTCCTGTTCTCTTTATGAAAATGTAAATATTGGGATGAAATGGTGTGAAAGTCCTATTGGTGGATTTATCAAAGAAAAAAGTCCTATTAGTGGAGTTATTGTAATTGAAACTCAAGAGTTGAGTTAATGGCATAAGAATTTATTTTGAAGTTACTTGCGGGTAATAGCATGATCTTCTAAATGTGTACTATTTCTTCTCTTTCTATTTTCTATTTCAGATCTGAGTCTCTTCCTGTCATGATTCATATCCTTAATTTTTCCTCATATTTTATGTCCATTACAGTCATTCCAGTATAACTTTTCTCCTTCCCATCCTGCATCATTGCTACACTAAATGATCCATTTAGCAGCTTCCCATTACATATATACTTCTATGAATGAGTTTCTAATTTATTTTTGTCATATTTCCCTTGATAACCATTAAAATTTGTCTTGTTTCCAAGACTGAAAAGTGGGGCATATTGATTAGTCTAATTTGAGCCTTTATTTCATTACACAGGTTAGTATCATTGTTCTTAGGGATTCTGTAATAAGATTAATATTCATAATTTTCTGTATACTGCCTCTGGTTGGGTAAAGAGTTTAATAATACCAACCATTGTTAAATCCGAATGCTGACAGCTGGGATAATTTTAGGTGATTGCATGCCATCATTTCTTGTTTAGTTTCCTGTGGGTTGATTTGGTTTTTCCTCTGTGGAAATATAGTGTAGATTTTCCACCAACCTATCAAAACTGGGAAGCTACAGATCCTCTGGATCTTTTCCAGGCGCCAGTTCAAAAGACGGAATCAAACCCAAAGGTATTTCTTTTTTGCTAGATTATTGATTAATTTTATATATTTCTATTTTATATTTTAAAGTTCATAGCATGCTTCTTTTGGTTAAACTTATTTAAGGCTTTTGTTACAAATGTTGCTGTTGGCCTTCTCTGTTTGAACATCAATTTTGGTGGTGTTCTTGACTTCTTTATGTTTTGAATATTCTAGATTCTGAACACTTCTGGTTATGGTAATAGATGTATTATTAGACAATGAAAAATTCTGTAGTCCATGTTTCGCTTTGTTACTAGTTGGTATGAAAATTACTTCACCATCAGGCAGTTACAAGTATTTAGGTGAAAATTTTGGTACTTTTCATCCTTCTAAAAAATGCTTATTTTGAGGTAGCATGCACTAGATTCTTATACATCATTTCTTGCTGTTGTATAATGGATTGTTCATGAGCTTGCTGTTCAACCTATATTCCCACGTTAAATTCATCCAACTTTAAGCCCACCTGTTTCTCTTTAATTTATTATTGCAATTCTATTTTAATGCCAGCTACAGAACTTCAAAATCAAGAAACGAAATCTTTTCTCTAAAGTTGTTTCCCTCAAGTTTATGTGTTGTCAAGAAATCCAGAAAGTATTTGTGGGTGACTGGTGCACAGTGTTTAACACTCTAGTTCTATGCAATCTGATTTTTATGTTATCCCTAACATCTTAGTTTACAACTTTACATTATTTCTGATATATGTTACTTTGTTGTGGAAATAAGGCTCATATTTGTAGGCACTTAAGTCAAGAAGCACGTGGTTGTGGGCATCTGGTATTGTGGCTGGATTGTGATCGTGAGGGAGAGAACATATGTTTTGAAGGTACTCATTTATTCTAGTTTAAGATCCTCTTGATTTAAAACTTCCTACTATTGTCAGTGTCATTATTCATTGGTTGAATGTAACTGAAGGTGTTCTTTCTTATACACTCACATGTGAGACATGTGAGGCTTATACATATTTGTGTGTGTGTGTGTGTGTGTACAATAGAGGTCATGACTTTTGGAACTCCCAAAACATTGTTTTTTATTATATAACACCAAGTTGGTAATAGAATAGAGCATCGGTGGAACAGGTCTTGAACTTAAGAGCTATTTTTGGCAAGTCCGAATTGCTGACAGGCTTGAAAGTGAACTTGTCCAAGAGTGTCATGATTGGAGTTGGGGAAATAAGAAGAGAAGTGTTTGAAGAGTGTGTTGCTGTTTTCGAATGTCAAATTGGGGAACTTCCATTTATCTGTTTGGTGTGGAGTTGGAAAGTTGTGTGAGCTGTGCCTGACGCTTTATAATCTGGCTGAACAGGATATTAGTATTCATCAATGCTGTGAGATGAGAGGTGAACCGTTGGTCTGGTACCCCAAATTTAGAAGGCTGCTTCTTGATTGGGAGGTGGATGAGTGCATTTTGCTGCTGGATAAGTTAGAACAATCTAAGGTTTCAAGTTCATCAAGAGACGAACTTTGGTGGAAGGATGTAGGGATGGGAAACTCTCTGTAAATTGGGCTTTTTTGAATTATATGTTGGAAAGGATGCATTTTGGATCAAAGTGGAGAAGCTGGATAAAAGTATGCATTTCCACACCAAGGTTCTCAATTTTATTAAATGGGTCAGCAAAAGGAAATTTTAATAGTTCCAGAGGTTTGAGACAAGGAGATCCACTGTCACCCTTGCTCTTTCTAATTGTGATGGAAGGTTTCAGTAAATTGGTCGGTAGGGCCTCAAAAGGGACAAAAATTCCCATTTTTGAAGTAGGTTCAAGAGGGACAAAAATTCCCATTTTGCAATATGCAGATGATACCCTCCTTTTCTGCAATGCATCTGAGGACCTGATCCTAAACCTGAAATATTTACTCTTCTGGTTTGAAATGTATCAGGTTGAAGGCAAATCTAGCAAAGAGTGAATTGTTAGCTGTCGGGGAGGTGCCTAATTTCCAGAGCCTGGCTGATCTCTTGGGCTGCTGGGCAGGATGCCTTCAAATTATTTGGGGCTGCCGATTGGTGCCAAATGCACCTCTAAAGCTATTTGGAGTCCAGTCCTAAAAAGGATGGACCAAAAACTGGCAGCTTGGAAGTCAAGGTACCTCTCTAAAGGTGGCAAGGTTACTCTAATCAGAAGTGTACTAGCCACGAGTCTTTGACTTTTTTCCTGTTCCTTCAGAAGTCGCAGAGGAAATGGAAAAAAAAGATGAGGAATTTTCTTTGGAAAGATTCCCATAAGTACCATCTAATGAGTTGGGAGCAAATCTGCAAGCTCCAGTCACGGGGAGGTCTGGGAATAAGACATATAAAGTTATTCAACCTAGCCTTATTGGAAAGTTGGCTGTGGAGATTCTCAACTGAAACAGACAAGCTTTGGAGGAAGGTTATAGAGGAGAAATATGGCTTAAGGAATAATGGGTGGGGTGCTGATTTATCCTCTTTGACTTATGGATGTGGTGTGTGGAAAGGAATCTGTAAAGCATCCAAGCAGTTCAATAGCTGCATCAGATTTAAAGCGGGAGATGGAAGAAGAATCAGATTCTGGTTAGACCATTGGACTGGTGACAGCACTCTAAAAGAGTTGTTCCCTGCCTTATTTAATGTGACTTCAGAAACGGAAGCTTTAGTGGCTGATTCATTCATGTTAAATGAAAGTAGACTGTGCCTCCTTCCTTTAGGATGGGTTTTAATGATTGGGAGATTCAGCAGATAGCAGATTTCCTTGCTCTGTTACAAAACCAGCAGCTAATTCATCATTTGCAGGACTCAAGAGTTTGGAAGTGGACCAAGTCAGGAGAATTCACAGTTAAATCCTTTTACAATTTTCTAGTGGGGAAGATTGAAGTCCCTTTTCCCAGGCAGGCCATTTGGGGGAACATGGCTCCTTCAAAAGTCAAGTTCTTTGTTTGGGTGACAGCTTTGGAGAGGTGCCTGTCCAAAGAGATGTTGCTGAAAAAAGGATTTAACATTTCAGACTTATTGTGCTGTTTATGCAATATGGAGATGGAGTCCTCTGGGCATCTATTCCTTCACTGCAAGTTTAGCTCAGCAGTTTGGAATCATTTTTTGAAAGCTCTGAACCTAAATTGGTGCATGCCAGTCTCAGTTAAAGCTCTATTGGAGTGGCATTTACCTGGGTTAACCAAGAAAGGGAAAATCTACTGGTCTTCCATCCCTTCGGAAGTGGCTGTGGTCAGAAAGGAACAAAAGGATTTTTGAGAATAGAACAGCTACTGAAGCTGAGGTCATTAATTTGGCTGTAGAGGCTGTTAGGAGTTGGATGTCTTTGCATTCTGAATTTAAAGATAATACTTCTCATTATACTTTTTTGAGGGTGCCCTTTTTCGAGGTCCTTTTTTTGTACAGCTACTCATTGTACACAGGATCTTTAATTAATACAAATAATACCTTACCTTTTCTCAAAAAAAAATCTCTGTAAAGTTCTTTAATTCAGCATTAATTTGGAACCAGATGGACACAAGACAGGTTCTAGGTGTTTGGGGTAACCCTGTTCTATCAAGAGTGGAAGCCTTCACGTGGCTGGTTGCAATGGATAGTATTCCAACAGCGGATCATCTGAAAAGCATTCAACTTGGCTAGTTTTTGCTGCGTGTTAGGAGCAGGAGGAATCATTTTAGCACTTATTCTTCTCCTGTAAGATTGCTATTTTCATCTGAAAATTGTACTAATCTTTTGGTCAAAGTTCTGAGGAAGCTTGAAGGACAAAGTAGTGTGGAGTTGCATTCCCTTTGCTGTCTGCTGGATCATTTGGAAAGAGAGAGAAGACTGTTTTAGAACAAATATTGGAACATTGATAGGCTGGTTTCAGTGCAGTACACTTACAATTATGTTTTCTTATGGCAATGGGAAGGTCAAGGTTAGGAACATTAGGGGAAGGGAATGAGGAAGGTGCTGGATCTGTTGCTTCATCAGTAATGGGAGGTGCAAGAGGCTCTTGCCATGTTAGGGGGAACAAATTCCCCATGTCTGTGGCAAAGATATGCCTTCATCCATTGGGTGGTAGATGTTGAGAGGATGGTAGAACAATCAATAGGAGAAGAGGGAACATGAGAAGAAGATGGAACTGGTGGAACTGGTATCGGTGTTGTTGACTTACTAGAAATCACAAGGGACATGAGCTAGAAGAGGAATATCAAAGAAAGTAGTCCCTTGGAAGGAACATGACATCCATGGAAACAAAACAGGTGTCACTAAGAGGACCATAACAACAATAACCCTTTTGTGTGGAGGATCAAAGAAGATACATTTCCTAGCTGTAACCTAACAAGTACAACCAGACATTTTCAGAAGGATAGAGAACACATCCTCATCACAAAAAAAAAAAAAAAGACTAAAAGGGGATTTGAACCCAAGAACCCTTGAAGGTGAATGGTTAATCAAATAAGTTGAAGTAAGAACCGCATTTCTCCAGTATTTTACAAGAACATGGGAGGAAAATAAAATGCTTCTAGCAATCTCAACAATATGCCGATTTTTCCATCTGTTTTGTTCAGGGGTGCAGAACAAGAACTCTGATGAATAACCCCCAAGTTTTCAAGGTAGGTAGAGAGAGACCCTTCACAAAGTATTCCTTAGCATTATCAAACCGGAATATTTTGATATAAGTTTTAAACTAAGTGATAACAAGTTCATGGAGTTGTTTATTAATTTTGGAACCTAATCATGAGAATGCATCAAACAAATCCATGTATATCCGGAAAATAGTCAATAAACAAAATAAAGTATTTGTAACCTGATATGTCCCGGAAATCTCACACACAATTCACAGGCACTTAGTGAAAATACACCGCCCAAATGAAAAGAAACTTGTATTCATTCAATGGAGAGTAATAACAGTGGTCGGTTCTTCGAGAGACCGCTGGCTCTCCCAAAACACTCAAAATGTTTCTCACCGCACACACCCCCTCCCCCTATCCAGAAATTCCCATATATTATTCCATCCTGACATCCTAACTAACTCCCTCCAGAAATATTCCCTCCTGACATCCTAACTAATTCCCTCCAGAAATATTCCCTCCTGATATCATAACTAACTAACTCCCTTTAGAATATTCCCTCCTGATATCATAACTAACTCCCTCTAGCAATGCCCAGCTGGCATATCTACACATTTCCCTCAACCGACTGCTGACCTGGCTTGTGCTGCCCTTTCCCTCTCCTGGCATACGTGAGGATAATTGGGGGCCTATCATTATCAAACCGGAATATTTTGATATAAGTTTTAAACTAAGTGAGAACAAGTTCATGGAATTGTTTATTAATTTTGGATCCTAATCATGAGAACGCATCAAACAAATCCATGTATATCCGGAAAATAGTCAATAAACAAAATAAAGTATTTGTAACCACCCATAGAAGGTAAATGGTAAGGCCTCTGTTGTGAGACATAAGGTTATTGTTGGCTGAAATATATGTTTTATTTTTGTAATGGGCCCTGGCCAAATATCCTTATATCTTCTTTGTTTTCTCAGCCCACCTAGTTAAGGGCTCTTTTGTAATTTCTCTTTTATTTCAAACTTCTATATAAATATCAATCTGGACTGGACAGAACACGAGTTGTTGCCCCGTTCTCAAAATCTTTACTGTTCTAACTTATCAAAAAAAAAAAAAACTCTACTGTTCCATTCTTCTTTCTTCAAAGCACTAGGAGTTTCTTTGAAGATTCAAACCTTATCCTCTTGATTCCTTGGTGTTCTCTATTTTTTTTTTCTTTTAGCCCAGGTGAACTGAAACCCTGATTTATTTGTGGATTTCTAAAGGACCTGTTCTTCAATCTCTTAGGTTTATCCTTAGAATTGAAACCAAGGAGACCCTAAGAATTTCTGTTTATGCCCTGTTAAGGCAAGGAAAGGAGCAGTCCATGGACAGCTAGTGAGACCTATGTTCAGGTCTAGGGTTTTGAGGCAAGGAAGAACTAGCTTGAAGACAGTTACGGATATAGGTATAGTCCATTCAGAAGCTTGCTACTTCAATCTTTTTTTTTTGTCTATTTGGGATTGGAAGAGGGCTGTGTGCAATCTTCTTTCTGGAAACTTCTGGGCTACTCTTAGGACTGTTGCCAGAAGTTTGTTGTAGGCCTGTTATTGGCTTTCTAGAAGGTGAACTGTATTCTTCCTTGCTGTGTTTTACTGTTGTTTTTTCAGGTCTGAAGATAATAATACCTGCTGTTAGGATATCTACTACTAGTGAGATCCCATCAGAGGAAACCAAGTCAGGGGAAGAACTTCCTTATTTTGACAGCCCTACGTGGAGGAATTCAGCTATGCTGATTGGGCTATCTCAGCCAAGTTAGCTATTATTAGTAGAGAGTATGTAAGGGTATATTAACAGGCAAGTTGTGGAGCCTAAGACTGATCAACTATAATTTAGAACTTGGTGCAGGGAGAATGCCATAGTGATGTCTTGACTTCTCCAATCAATAACACCCAAGATTGATAGGACTGAAACACTACAACACAGCCTATATAATTTGGGATAAGCTCCTAAAGACATATGGGCAGAGAGAATTTTTCTTGGGTTTATAGGCTGAATCAAGACATTGCAGCCTTGAACCAAGGGGAACTTTTTGTGGCAACTTATTTTGCAACTCTTGAGGATCTTTGGCAAGAACTCAATCACCACTTGATTATAGACTGGGAGAGTATCAAAGATAAAGAGAAGTATGATAAACAAATTGAAGAAGGCAGAATACTTAAGTTCCTTGCAGGGCTGAATTCCTCTTATAAAAGTATTCACTCTCAAATCTTAGGGAGAGATGAACTACTAGACTTGCAATATGTGTTTTACCTAATCAGAAATGAAGAGCTAAAATGAAAGGAAGATGGGGAATGAAGTTTGTTTTCAATCAACCGAACAATCAGTATTTGTTTCTGGCCTTGGTAATGAAGTAAAAGTGGGGACAAGAAAAACTTGGAAGTTCTCATGCTGTAGAGTAGAAAAACATACCAGGGACACATGCTAGATCTTGTATCCAAATCTCTCAAGCCAGCTGTATTAAGGAAGGAAAAGAAACCATATAAAGTTCCTAATGGCGGTGAACATATTGCTAGCTCAAATGTAGATGACAGTGGAGAAAGGAATGCTCCCTCCAGTGCTTGTGCTTCTACTCATTTGGGACCACTACTTCTAATTCTAGCTTTCCTGACATTATTGCCAAGGAGGTAGATATCCTTAACCGAGCTATGATCCGATTAACAGTCCTCTTTTACATCTTCCTCATTTGCCAAGGTAGGTATAGCTTTTTCTTTTAGTGTCACTTGTCTCACTCCACCATGTCAATGGTTCATTGGTTTAGGGAGACATCACCCTTGGGAAAGACCTTACTTTGAAATAAAATACTAATACTACTATAATAAAATAATACTACTATGTCAATGGGTCATTGACTCCACCATGTCAATGGGTCATTGGTCATTTGGGACCATTTCCTAAATTTACCACAAATTTTCTATTAGTAAAATAATACTACTATAATAAAATATTAATAAATTAATAATAACAAAGATATTAATTATTAAATATAATAATAAAGTAAAAATAAAATACTAATAAAATATAGTTAAAATAATATTAATAATACAATAATAATAAACAATTCATGAAATAGTAACAAAATGTTAATAATTAAATAATAAAATATTATGAAATTAATAATAAGATAATAGTAATAGAAATAAGAATATATTAATAACAAAATAATAGTATTTACTAAAATATTAATAAATTAATAATAAAAGGCAAAGATATTGCTTATTAAATAATGATCATAATACTAATTAAGTACAAATAAAATATTAATATAATATAACTAAAGTAATAATAAAATACTAACATATTAATTATTAAATAATAATAAATTAATTTAAAAAATAAACCAAATAATAGAATACTAATAAACTAATAGGAAACTAATAAAATATAATAATAAAAATATCGTTCAATAATAAAGTTATAATATTTAATAAAATACTTATAAACTAATGATGGAGACTAAGATATTAATTATTAAATACTAATAAAACAATAATAACAAAGTAGTAGTAAAATGATAATTATATATTCATAAAATATTAATAAAGTAATAACAAAATAATAAATCGACTAATACAAAATTGAAAATTTTTATTTGGTTCCAGTTCCAACTTCAAATGAACCAATCAACAACAATTGGAACCCAATTCCGATTCCCAACTGAACCAAATAGGCATCAAGAATAGGTGATTCTGATTCCGATTTGGGGATTTTGATTTCGACTCTGATTCCAATCTTGATCCTTCCGCGAATCAAACAGACCCATTCTTTGTGACACTTGTTTTTCTTTAAGATGGTTAATTAATATAGGATTCCTTGAAAGAATGGATGTTAATACTTAAGTATAAGACTTAATGAAAGGGAATTGAATGAGGAGAGAAATGAAGTAGTTCAAATTACATTTTGTGCCCTCACAATTAAGGAGGGACCAAATTCAAAAATAGGGGTATTTTAGTCAAGAGTAAGATTTATTGAATGTTAATGGTGATTGATACCTTAAATATAAGACTTAATGAGAGGGATTTGAATGAAGAAAAATTAATTGTTCAAATTAAATTTCTGTCCTTACAATTAAAGAGTGACCAAATTCAAAAATTGGGGTATTTTAGTCGAACAAAATTCCACACCATCATTCACACTTTTAATAGTAGTACAGATTTAGGAGATTATAAATAAAAAAGACGAAAAAGATAAATGACCCAAATGTAAATGACATAAAATAATCTTATTACAAGGCTTAGACACTTTTGACTTTAAAGACACTCTTTATGACGGTAACAAGTTTTTAGCAAGGATTAAGGTATCGGTACGATATACTCGATATAGGGCATATCGTATCGGTATTAGAAGGCACTGATATTGGATACACTATGATTGGAAGTGTATCCTTCCATGCGTATCGGCCTGATACACCACTGTATTGGTGCATATTGTATACAGAGGCGTATCAACAGCTTGTAGTTAAAACGCTATAAAAATTAGAGGGTGACGTGATTCGAACCCAAGACACCCGCTCCCAATAATTAAACACGCCATTAACCACTAAGCTTACACTCATTTTATGATAATAAGTGAAATACATTAACATTTATTCAATTTGACTTCCATAACCAAGTCAAATAAATAACATATATTATATTCAACCACTCCAACGATAAATTAAAAAGAATAATATTTAAGATTCATATTTTATTAACTAATAGAACAAATAATCTATCAAATCCAAATTTATATAAAAAAATGATTTTTAACCTCAAGAAATTTATACAAATAAAATATTAATTGACAAAATAATTATGTTAGTACTTAAAATTTATAAATTTTCATTTTTGCACATGATATATCTTAAAAATATTATAAATTATTAATTAATATTTTAATTTGTATTAAATAACAATGTATTTATTATTTAAAAATTATTTGAGAATATAATATAAATGAATCTACATTTATATAAAAAAAATGATAATGGACTAATTATTTCAGTAGTTAAAAATTATGAATTTACATATGATATGTATCTTTGAAGTTTTAAAAGATTCGATATATTTTAAGATTACATTTTTTTGTAAATTATTAAATGGTATTTTAATTTAAATTTTATAATAACATGTTTATTGTTTACAAAAATAAAAATATTATTCACCAAACATTGTATATTTTTAGTTGACCTTTTTTGTTAATGTTAAAAATTAAAAAGCATAAATATAAAATAATTAAATAATAATTCAAATATAATAGTTGCATATGTTTTCTTTCCTTGGACTTTAATAGAAAATAAAATAATAATTTTTGTGTATGTATTAATTTGTAAAAATCTAATATATGTCTTGGACTCTTGATTAATGTATTGTCAATAAAGTTGTATGATATCTATATTTGTCAAAAAAAAGTTGTATGATATCTCTGCATCCTAGTAAAATAATTGTAAGGCATTTCTTCATATATATCATAAAAATATACATTTCCTATGTATTTATACACTATTTGTGATTATTTTGACATTAAATTTAGTGGTATTAATATACTTATGGAATTTGTATGCATTCTCCTAACGTATCTAAGCGTTTCCATATTTTCATCTGTATCCATGCGTTTCCAAAGCGCATCCATATCCAATTTGTTTGATACGATACCTGATATCGATACTTTAACCCTTGGTTCTTTGACACATCCAATAGGTATATGCCATTCGCCTCATGGCCCCAATTAGGGGTGGATTTGAGCTGAATTGAGCCGAACATGAGTATTGGAGCTCGGTTTGGTAGAAAAATGCAAGGCTTGAGCTGAATTCGAATTAGAAATGGAAGCTCGAGTTCGACTCGATTGTAGAATTCATGTGTTCGAGCTTGATTCGGCTCGAGTTCGATAATGAACCGAGCTTATTGCATTTTGGGACTTACAAGTTTCAGCACACCACCGAACCAAACTAAGCATCTCATTGCATTTCTTTAAATTTTGGGTGTTGTGTTACCTTTGAATGTTGGATGATGGTCCTTGTGGTTACTGGTTATAGAGGAGTTGATGAGCCAATCGCCAAATACGAATAGCTGTAGAAAGGACAAACAAGAACCTCAAATAACAAGAAGAAGTTGTAGAGTTGTAGAGAGCTGATTGTTGATTGCTGAAAGTCTAAGATCATCGATCGTTGCTTCGTCGGGCATCGGTCATCACCTCGTCGGATGTCGGTTGTCAGGCATCGACTGTGAGAGAGCTTGAGATGAACCAAATCTTTGAGACTGGGAGAGTGAAAGTTTCTCTGAAAATGGAAGGGTTGATCGAAGAACGAAGAGGAAGACAGAGGGTTTTTTTGATTTGTTTGTTTGATAAGTTTGATTTTCCCTCTTTAGTCTTCAGACTCTTTACTCTCTAATCTCTTGAATTCCAAATGATAGAATGTGATGGGACCATCATTAAATTGTGTCCCCTCCAATAACATTTTCAAAAGGCATGATATATATAAATATTTAGCATTTTCCCCTTATTATTTTTGAGCCTTGTTGGCTTCAAATGTGGGTGTAGTTTCTGTTGTAAGGCTTATTTAATTGTTACTTTATAGTTGCTATTAGTAGGTTGTCCTCTTAAGATACTGTCAGTTAGTTATTTTTCCTTTTTTCTTATTAGTTTGTTTCTAGGGTGTGCCGCCAGGGGCATACTTGTAATTTCTATTCTTTTTTATTAAGTTAATATAAATAGTGAACTGGCGGCAGCTAGAGATAGTTTTCTTTTTCCCTCAATCGTATCTCCCTTTCTTTCTCTTTCTCTCTCTCTCGTCTCCCACTCTCCATGAATGATTACATGGTATCAGAGCAAGTTTTTGGGCTGTAAAAGAATTTCGGTCCCTCCTGTTTTGAACCTGCTTCGTTTTTTTTCCTTCTTTAAATTCTTGGACATGGAAGACAGAGAAACCCTAGCAGATTACTGGCGGCACCTCCTGTGGGTTCTTCCTTGGTCGTAATATCAAGGAAACCCTAGTCGAAGAAGGGCGATGCTAATAGAGACTCCCTTTCTTCTCTGTTCGATGTTGTGAAGTGGATTTTTGGTTGGCACCTTCGTACAGGTGCTGGACAGGTGTGTTCTTGTTTTTGTCTTTTTTTGGCCAATGGTGTAAAGGCCTTATTCCTTGGTTCTATACATTCGTTTGGATGCTGGATTGTTAGACTGTATGGACTGTAGTCGGACTGATAGTAAATGTCTGCCTTGGCTGTGTTGGACTAATTACCGGGCTGGTTTAATGACTGAACCATCACAGAGTTGATTTCAGTAGTTTCTTGTTTTCTTCCTCACATCCCAGAAGTAAATTTCTTGAGGGTTGGTATTCTGCTTGTGGCTGTTGTGTAGTTGTGTGGGATTTGGACTGTTTTCATCAGTATTCAATGGCAAATTATGAATCAACTTCATCGGGGGTTACACCGACCCGCAGCACAGCTGGTATGGGAGGTGAAAACATGATGTTTTCCATGCCAATTACCCCTTTAAATGGTCTGAACTACCTGGAGTGGGCTAAGAGTGTAAAACTCTATGTAACGACAAGGGGAAAAGCTGGTTACATAAATGGAAGGGTGAAAGAACCCAAGGGTGAGACAACTGAACATGATAGGTGGGACCAAGAAAACAGTATGGTGATGTCTTGGCTCCTTGCAGCCATGGAACCTTATGTGAAGAAGAACTTTATGTGGGCGGGCAGACACCGCTAGTGAGATTTGGGAACAGGCCAAAACTACCTATTCTAAGCAAAGGCATTATGCCAAGGTTTACCAGTTACAAGTTGAATCTTCAACCTATAAACAGGGAAACCGTAGTTTGTCTTCATATTATTCAGCCCTTACCTCCATATGGAAAGAATTGGATCATTATTAGGCTGTAGAGTGGAAACATGATGATGATGCTAAGGCCTACAGGAAGCTGGTCTCTCAGCAACGTGTGTTTGCCTTCTTGTTGGGTCTGAACCCTGCCTATGAACCTCTAAGGGTTCAGATCCTAGGAAGCAAAGAGTTGCCGTTGGTTCACGAGGTATACTCCCTTGTTCAATCGGAAGAAAGTAGGCGGAGTGTGATGGTTACAGCTGAGGGGGAGCAACAAGTTGCTTTGGCTGCGATGAATAATAACTCCACGGGGAAGAAAAATGACACTAAGAAGACTGATGATAAAGACAAGTTGTTTTGTACCCACTGTCGGTGTTCACGGCATACACGTGACACATGTTGGGACATCCACGGGAAACCCAAGTGGGTAGTGAAGAACCAAGAACAAGGTAAAGGTCAAGGTCAGAAGAAGATGAACACAACACAGAATGCAACACATGTGGCAACCCAAGATACTCAGGTTGCCGGTACTATCCGGGACAACCTTAATAATTTTGACCCCAAGGAAGATATAATGACTTCCTTCAGAGAACACCTGGAGTCTTATGGTAGGGCTTTGCGACAAATGGATAGCTCAGTCACTGGTACTCCCTCTACTTCATTTGCATCTACATCAGGTAATACGACTTCTGCATTCCATGTCATTCCCACGGGTTCCCCTTGGATCATTGACTCAAGGGCCTCCAACCACATGACCGGTAAGCCGAACTTGTTTCAGACTTATAGCCTTTTGTCAGGAAGGGATAGAGTGAGACTTGTAGATGGCTCATTTTCCTCCATTGCAGGCCAAGGGTCAATATCTCTTCCCCATGGCCTTAACATGAATTGTGTATTGCATGTCCCTCAACTTCCTATAAATTTGCTTTCAATTAGTAGTATCATAAGCTCTTTAAACTGTAGTGTATCCTTTTTTCCTGGCTCATGTGTTTTTCATGACCTAACTTCTGGGAGGATGATTGGTAAAGGGAGCCTAGTGGATGGTCTCTACATTCTCGGCAACAAAGCTGGTCTCTCAGTGTCATCCTCAGAGTCACATAGTCAATCAAATAAGAGTCCAATTTTTTTGTGGCATAGTCGTTTAGGTCATGTTTCTTTTGAAATAGTAAAGTCTTTGTTTCCGGTTTTATTTAAGTCATGTTCAGTGTCAGAGTTCCAGTGTCAAATGTGTCAGTTGAGCAAACAATGTAGAACAACTTTTCACTCAAGTAATAAAAGATCAAGTGTTCATTTTCATGTTGTGTATTTTGATGTATGGGTGCCTATTAATGTAATCTCTGAGGGCGGATATAAGTACTTTATTGCATTGATCGATGATTACTCTCTCTATACATAGGTATTTCCTATGCGTAGTAGAGACGAAGTTCCAAAGATTGTGAAAGACTTCCAGAGGATGGTATTTACGCAGTTCCATGTTGAAATACAGATCTTCCAATCCGACAATGCAAAAGAATACTTCCATGGTGAGTTCAATGAGTTCTTTGTCTCCCACGGATCTTATTCATAGGAGCTCATGCGCCAGAACACCACAACAAAATGGTGTTGCAGAAAGAAAAAATAATGGTGTTGTAGAAAGAAAAAATAGACACCTCCTTGAGGTAGCTCGGGGGATGATGTTACACATGAATGTTCCAAAAAGGTTTTGGGTGGATGCTATACTTGTAGCTGCTTATGTCATCAATCGCATGGCCTCCAAAGTGCTGAACTACATGGCCCCTCATAAGTTATTGTACCCTCAGTCCCCTTTATTTTCCATTCCCATGAGAGTCTTTGGTTGTCGTGCCTTTGTCCATGATTTGTCTCCATCTCGAGGTAAGTTAGACCCTCGGTCCATTCCTTGTATCTTTCTGGGGTATCCCTCCTCTCAAAAAGGGTATCGGTGCTTTGATCCCGTTAGTCATAAGTTTTTTGTGTCTATGGATGTGTCCTTTGAGTCTGACCCATTCTTCCCTGCTTCTCAGGGGGAGAGTAGTAGTGTGGAAGAGGAGAAGCAGGTTCAGGTCCGCCAAGTATCTCTTCCTTCTATTACGGACCTTGCTCCCTTTCGTGTCTTCCAACGTACATGCTGTAGAGATCGGCAATGTGATAGAGATGTGGAGCAGCCAAACATTGATCAATCGACATCGTTAGACTCCTAGGAGGTAAGTCCAATCCCTGTTGCACCTACTGATACCCCTATTCCTACTGTGGATGACCTTGACATTCCTATTTCTCAACGAAAGGGAGTCGGGTATGCACTACCAAACACCCCATTACCCCTTTTGTCTCTTATGATCACATTTCCCCCTCATATCGAGCCTTCCTATCTGCAGTTGATTGCATCTCTGTTCCCAGAAACGTTGCAGAAGCCTTAAAATGCCCCGAATGGATAGATGCCATGAAGGAGGAGATTAATGCTCTTCACAAAAATCAAACTTGGGAATTGGTGGATCTTTCGAAGGGGAAAGACCCCGTGGGGTGTAAATGGTGGGTGTTTACGGTTAAACACAAGGAAGACGGAACAGTTGAAAGGTACAAAGCAAGATTAGTAGCAAAGGGTACACACAAGTGTACGGGGTTGACTATGATGAGACTTTTGCTCCAGTAGCTAAGATGAACTCAATTAGGGTTCTCCTGTCATTAGCTGCTAATCTTGACTAGGAATTGCATCAACTGGACATAAAGAATGCTTTTCTGATGGTAACTTAGAGGAGGAAGTATACATGGTTCAACCCCTTGGATTCTGTGCCAAGGGAGGTAGAAATAAGGTGTGCAAGCTGCGAAAGTCTCTTTATGGCTTAAAACAATCTCCCAGAGCTTGGTCCAGTAAGTTTCACATGGCAGTTCAGCAGATGGGCTTCAAACAATGTCAGTCTTATCATACACTCTTTGTGAAGAGATGTCAGGAACAGGTTGCTGTATTGATATTGTATGTGGATGATATCATCATTACAGGAAGTTGGAGTTCAGAAATACAAAAATTGAAACAACTCCTTGCATCTAAATTTGATGTGAAAGATCTAGGTCCCCTGAAGTATTTCCTTGGATTGAAGTCGCCCGCTCAGAAAAGGGTATCTTTATCTCTCAAAGGAAATACACCCTTGATCTATTACAGGACACAGGCAAATTAGGTGCAAGGCCAGCAGATACTCCCACGGATGTTGACCACAAGTTGGGTGACTGTGATGGTGAACCTCTGAAAGATGTGAAACAGTTCCAAAGGTTAGTGGGAAAGCTGATTTATTTGTCCATGACCTGTCCAGACATTGCCTATTCAGTTGGGGTTCTAAGCCAATTCATGCACTCTCCTAAGAAACCACACATGGAGGCAGAAGAGAGAGTTCTTAGATACTTGAAAAAATATCCCGGAACAGGTCTACTATTCAGTAAACATAATCACCTAAAGGTGGAAGTCTTTACAGATGCTGATTGGGCAGGTGCTGTGGATGACAGAAAGCCCACGAGTTGGTATTGCACATTTGTGGGAGGAAACCTAGTGACCTGGAAAAGCAAAAAACAAAGTGTGGTAGCAAGGTCAAGCGCAGAAGCTGAATATAGAGCTATAGCACATGGGGTGGCTGAAGTCCTTTGGCTAAAGAATCTTCTAGGGGAGCTTGGAGTTGTTGTTCGTAATCCTATGTCTCTTTACTGTGACAACAAGGTAGCAATAAACATCGCCAGCAACCCTGTCCTACATGAGAGGACCAAGCACATTGAGGTGGACAAACACTTCATAAGGGAAAAATTGGAAAAAAGAGAAATTTGCATCCCTTATGTCAACTCCAAGGAACAACTTGTTGATGTCCTCACAAAAGGGCTTCCATACTTGCGGCACAATGAGTTATGTGACAAGCTGGGCATGATAGACATATTCAACCCAACTTGAGGGGGAGTGTTGTAAGGCTTATTTAATTGTTACTTTATAGTTGCTGTTAGTAGGTTGTCCTCTTAAGATACTGTCAGTTAGTTATTTTTCCTTTTTTCTTATTAGTTTGTTTCTAGGGTGTGCCACCAGGGGCATACTTGTAATTTCTATTCTTTTTTATTAAGTTAATATAAATAGTGAACTGGCGGCAGCCAGAGATAGTTTTCTTTTTCTCTCAATCATATCTCCCTTTCCTTCTCTTTCTCTCTCTCTCATCTCCCACTCTCCATGAATGATTATAGTGTCCAACATGTATCCTTATTATGCTTAGGTTTCTTGTAGAAATCACAGATAATCTCCTTCTCTTTATCTTCACTGCCCGTTGACTTTACACTAGCAGGGGCAAAATAATCCATTAAACTAACCTGCAGATGCACTTGTCTCTTATTCTCTTCATTACTCACCAAAGAATATGCCTATGTGATAGTTTGACATCATTCTTGGAGAGTATGTTTTGTCTTGTGATGTCATATTTAGGGTTGAATCCTATTAGAAATTAAAACACCTTGTTTCCTTCCACCAACTTGTACGTTTCTGCATCCTTAGTGCTTTCTCACGCAATAGTTTCAAAAAGTCAATCACTTTCCATAAAGACCTCCATCCTTAGTGCTTTCGCACACATGGACTCATGGAGTAGTATGATACTAGAGACCTCCCTCTTGTTACGGATAATGCTTACTATTGTAATGGGCCCAAGAAAAGAAAAAGAAAGAACAAAGAAAAAAGAAAAAAAAAAGATGCAAATATGTTTTGAGTTTGCTTTTGTAGTAGGATCTCCAAAGAGTTGTCTTCAGAAGATTTTTTTGTCAATTTGGACCTAGGGGTATTTTCGTCATTTTATAATTCACATTCTGGTCAGGGGCAGCTGGGTGTGCATCTGTCAGGTTTTGGTCTCTTTGGTGTTTTTATAACAAAATTCATCTTTTGGGGGTTTGTTTGAAGTTAGTTTTGTCGTCGAGGAGTTGTTTGTGAAGGGAGATCATTCTAGGGGCTTATGTTTAAATATTTTGTTTGGCTTCTCCAGCAAGCCATTTTGTCTAATAAAGGAGAAGATGGGCTGTTTCAGTAGGTTTTTTTTGGTTCTTTTCCTCTTGTTTGAGCTGTAACTCAGCCCCAACTAGGGTTTTCAAGTATTGGGAGCTTGGAAACCATTCACTCCCTCTTGTTTGAGTTGTAGCTCGGCCATAACTGTTCCAGGAGGGGTTCTACTTCAGGTTCAAGCCTGAAATCCTTAAGAATACAACTTGTTTTGTTGTTTTCAGCTTGGTACTGTTGTGTTCATTGCTATACACAGCTTGAAGTGCTGCATATAACTTGTTTTCTATCCACTTCATAATGTGAGGTTGCATTGAATTTACAACCCACCTAATGACCATGTAATGTTCCTGCGTCCACTTCTGATAGGAAGGATCAGTCTTCTTTGGCTTCTTACTACTACCTGTAAGAAACCTTAGCTTTCCTCTACTACACATATAGATGCATTTGGATTGAGCCGACTCCATGGAGTTTATCCCATCCAACTTTACTGTAGTCATAGGATTGTAGAAACTATCTACAGCCTCCGTTTGACCAACCTCAGGATACATACCTTGCTTGGGATCAAGTCCAGATTTCTCCATTGATTTAGTTAATGACTGAAAAGCTTACTGTAAATAAAAAAATGTGTCACAACCCCTAAGAAACTGATCTACAATTAATTCCCCTTTACTGGATCAAAATACCTCAACTTGGGACCTGGGAGAAAGTGGAGAAGGTATAACTACTACTACCAGCAAACTCTATTCAGTCTCCAATGTAGATTGATCTCAAAGAGGGTCCACAAGGATGCTTCAAATCCCCAAGTGTGCCAGCCTGAAAGTCCTAGGTACCATAGCCAAAAATTGGTTCCTTCTCTCAGGTTGTTCAGATTTAGGGCAGAACTCTCCAGTAACTTTTCTGGGCTTTAAAACAACTATCTTGGCACTCCTAAATCATCTCCTAACCAGGCAAACTCAAAAGTAGATGATGGCAACTTAGTGTGACATGCACACTACTGATCCTGGAGTGTATGGATCCAAAGGAAAGAGAAAAAGAGGGGAACTTGGATTTTTTTCTTTGAACAGTGTACTTGGCTTTCATACTATGTTGAAAAGTAAACGGCAGTAATCTTCATGGAAAATCAAGAGAAAATAGAAGGTAGAAGAAAGTAGCAACACAGCAGAAAGGATGGAGGAAGAAAAGATAGGGTAATGGGAGAGAAGAGAAATCATAGCCTCCTCCTAGCCTTCTCAATGATATATATTCAGTTAATAATTAAAAAAGGGGAAAGTACAAATCTGCCCCTATATAAGGTGGCAGTAATAAAGAGCAATAAGCAGGGCCTTAGGGCCACCAGAACTAGAGCCCATATATATTACATAAAAGACAAACATGAATAATAAAAGAAAAGATGCTGCTCAGTCCAATGATTGCATTTGGAACACATGCAATCTGGGCTCCTTGTTATATAAGGTGTTTCACCTTTTGGGTTGACTCTTACTCCACCATTTATCTTTAGACTACATGTAAAAACCATCCTTCTGCAGGCATCACCTTCATTTGGAGATCAGATTTCTTTCTCACAGTGGCCATCTCTATATCTGCTGCACAAGCTTAAGGAATCTTGTTAAGTCTTCCCTTGATGCCCTCACAGAGATGATTTGTAGGTTCTTGATGCTACTATTATTAGCATTGTGAATTCTAGCTGCCACTGGATTTCAAGTAACTTTGTGATTATTCCCAGCAGTACTGCCATATCCACATTTGGACATCTCCACTAATTATCTTGGTCTGTATATCTATACCATATATTGTTGGAAAGACTGTTTGAAAGTACTCTTTATGAGAACATAGTATGCGTTTATTTGCCAGACTTCCATTTATGAAGGGCTCCTGGTATTGACTAATTGTTAGATATTCAGTTTTTGATTGTTTCAGAAGAAACATGTTATTGTTGGTTGTTGGATACAAAGACCTCCTGAGCAAGCTAAAAGAAAATCTGTCATGGTTTCTTTCTTACTTTGACACCTCTGATAGAAACTGTGTAAGGACACAAAGAATAAATTGAGCATGCTTTCGGAAGAAATATGGACAATTCTTTTCATTTAAATAATGTTGAAGCCATAAATCTGATAAAACATGTAATACATAAGTGACATTGACCTATTGTGGTTGAGCTTTTCAGTTATTGAGTGTACCGGCTTTCGTGCAAAAGACACTGGTAGAAAAGTTTATCGTGCTCGGTTTTCTTCTGTTACTGAGAAGGACATTTTAATGGCCATGAACAACCTTGTTGAACCCAATAAAGATGAAGCATTGGCTGTGGATGCACGCCAAGAGATAGATTTGAAAGTTGGTGTTGCATTTACACGGTTTCAGACTCGTTATTTCCAAGGAAAATATGGAAACCTCGATTCCAGGGTTATTTCGTATGTTTCTATCACTGGCTTAAGATTTTAGAACCATAATGCTGCTCTTGCATAGCTATTACCTTCTTCTTTTTCCTTGTTCTGGTCCATTTCTTTTCTACCAATATATATACAATTATGTATGCATATCCATTTCTGTTGTATTGTTGAATTTATCTGACAAAATGCCTTGTTATCTTCCATTTCTTTTGTTTTTCTTTTTTTCCTTTTCCTTTTGGGAAAATTGTCTATGGTGTTGTCGGCAGAAATTGCTCCTGTTGGTTACAAACATTATCTTCATTGTTGTGGTGGGAGCCATTATCATCTCTATTGTTTAACAATATTAACTGTTCATTTTATATGTATTAACATGAGTATCTTCATTATGCATTTATTAATCACAGTTTTTTTACAAAAATTCCAATAATCACTTTTATCATCGTAACTGGTGTAAAAACTTTCTTTTATCTCATTTTTCTTTAATTGGTAACTCCATTAGGAACCTCATTGGCTATTCAGATTGGTTTATTTCTTCCCAATGCCTAAAACTATCCTATTTGTAAATGGAATGACCACTTTAAAATAGTAAATATCTCTCTAGGGTTTTGAAGCAAAGATGCATGCATGAATGAAGAAGAAAGACGGAGGAAAAGATATGATATGGGCAATTACAAGGCTGCCCTTATCTACACTATGAAATGCTGATAAGTTCCTTGGTTTTAATGCATTTCATAAAGGTTAAATCAATGTATCATATCATATAAGATTACAAGACTGCCCTTATCTATACTATATAATGCTGATAAGTGCCTTTGTTTCAGTGCATTCCATAAAAGTTACATCAATATATCATATCATATAAGGTTATACTTATCTTTACCCTTTTATATTTACTTGCACATGTTCATAGCACATGCCTTTACACTAGTGTGATTAAATACAATTATACACATAATAATCACATTGATTACTTTCAATATCTCAACATTTAGCAACAAAAAGTTTTTCCTCGAGTTCCATTAACAAAGAAAAAAATAGTAGATGCTTGGCTATGCTTAATCCGGTCAACATTTTCCACCTTGGCCTTGGGTTCACCTGCAGTGGCTGCTAACGTTCCAGTGTTGGAATGAGGAGGTTTGACCAATTCATCACTGACTTAGAGCTGTTTGATTTACCTCTGAATGGGGGAAACTTACCTGGTCAAATGGCCAATGTCCAGCTATACTTCAAAGGCTAGATAGGTTTTTGATATCAAGGGAGTGGATGGATTGAATGGGGGTATTAATACAGGAACCATTACCAATGTTTATGTCAGACCACAAGCTAAATCTTAGGTCCGAAACCGTTCAGGTTTGAAAATGTTTGGCTTCTTCAACCTAATTTTGTGGAGTGGGCTGAAGAGAAATGGAATTCCTTGCAGGTTGAGGGGTCAGCTGGATTCAGAGTAATGAGTGATATTTTATTCAAAAGAGAACAATATGATAATACAGTACAGACTGCAATTACTTAAAGGAGAGCTGAAAGGAAGAAGACAGGAAGAGCTTGGGACTGAGGAAGTTAGAAAAAAGGAGGTGTTGGAGAAGATTGCTAGACTAGACAGATTAGAGGAGGAGGAAATATTCCCTAGAGAAGCTAAGATGGAGAGAGATTGCTTGGAGAGGGGGCTAGAGAGGCTGCTTCTGAAAGAAGAGGTGAGTTGGAGGCAGAAATCAAGGTGGGTAACTCACCTTTGAAAGAGCAGTTTCCTTCTTTGTTCTCTCTCTCAAGGTTTAAAAATGAGCCTGTTGCTACTTTCCTAACCTATTCTACTTCTGGCCCTGTTTGGAACTTGGGCTTCCGGAGGCTTCTTAGAGTCTCTGAATTGGATTCCATTTCTAATTTGATTAAGATTTTGGAGGAGGTAGTTGTTGACCCCTCTAGTTGTTGACCCCTCTTAGAGACACATGCTCCCAGAGTATGTGCTTTATGCTGGGAAGCTATCCTAGGAAAGTGCAACACTTGTGACTTACTTCAAAAGAAAAGGCCAAGATGGTGTTTATCCCCGCACTGGTGTATCTTATGTAAGAGGAATGGTGAGATCTTTATCACTTATTTGTTTCCTGTCCTTTTGTTTCAGAAATCTGGTTTTGGTTTTTCTCTCTTTTTGGTTGCAGGTGGCCCACTCCCCCAAGTGTACTAAGCTTGTTTAACTCTGTTCCAGTGAGGGGTTTAAAAAAGAGAGGTAAGATCTTGTGGAGATGTGTAAGAGCAGCTGTATGTTGGTCAGTGTGGGAGACTAGTGATGGGATTCTATAGAAATCTATACACAGGAAGGCAATGGTGTTGGATATATTTGGGGGATGTAGAGTCAAAGAAGTTGAGTGAGAGGGCAGCTGGGTGGCTGGAGAGGGAGATTGAAATTGGAGAAGTGAGGGAGGCTTTAAAGAGGATAAATGGAGACAAATCTCCGGGGCTTGATGGTTTTAACTTTAACTTTCTAAAACAGTGCTGGCATTTCTTAGAAAATGAGTTTATGCAGATGTTCAATGAGTTCAGTGAACACAAGATAGTGGACAAGAGAGCTAATGTAACCTTTATTTCACTAATATAAAAGAAGATGGGAGCTGTAAACATAAAGGATTTCCGGCCAATAAGTTTAGTTTGTAGTCCTTATAAGCTTCTGGCAAAAGTTCTTTCAATGAGACTAAGGAAAGTGCTTCATGAAGTAGTGGGGGAGATCCAAATGGCATTTGTGGAGGGAAGACAAATCTTGGATGGGGTGATGGTGGCAAGTGAAATGCATTGACTCAAGGCTGAGAAGTGGGAGTCCTGGCTTAGTGTGCAAATTAGATATAGAGAAAGCATATAATGATGTGGAATGGGGATTCCTATAAGAGATTCAGAGATTGATGGGGTTTGTGGAATAATGGAGGGGCTGGATGTATGGCTGCATATCATCAGTTTCTTTCTTAGTTATCCTGAATGGAATATCCACAGATTTCTTCCAAATATCGAGGGGGCTGAGGCAAGGGGACCCATTGTCCCCCTTATTTTTTGTCTTAGTAATGGAGGCTCTAAATCTGTTAACAAGGAAAGGTGTCCAGGAGGATTCAATGTCGGGATTGAGGGTCCTTGCATTTCTCATCTGCAATTTGCAGATGATACTCTAATCTTTCTTGATGCAGTGGAGGAGCAAGTTCTGAATTTAAGGGATGTATTAGCAAATGTTGAATTGCTAACAGGGTTAAAGGTAAATCTAGAGAAGAGTGTCTTGATTGCAGTTGGAGATATCAGTCAGGAAGAGATGTCATCTCTTGCAGCAGTTTTGGGATGCAGAACTGGGGAGCTGCCTTTTTCATACTTAGGACTCCCAGTAGGGGCTAAGTTTGGATCAGCTAACATTTGGAGACCTCTCATAGAGAGAGTGGAAATGAGATTGGAAAACTGGAAGGCGAGATATCTTTCTTTGGGGGGGGGGCAGAATTACCTTACTAAGAAGTGTGCTCCAAAGTCTTCCCACCTACTATCTCTCACTGCTGAAAGTTCCAAATTCTGTAGCTGATAAAATAGAAAAAATTCAGAGGGACTTCCTTTGGGAAGGGACAAAGGGTCCAAGGAAGTTCCATCTAGTAAGGTGGGAGAAGGTTTGTAGGCCGAAAGCTTTAGGGGGCTTGGGTTTCAGAGGGATAAAATAATTCAATAAAGCTTTGATGGGGAAATGGTTATGGAGGTTTGGGTTAGAAAAGGAAAGAGAATCATTATGGAGAAGAGTGGTGGCAGGGAAGTACGGGGTGGTGAGATTTGGGTGGGAACCAAGGGAGGTATCCAATTCCTATGGGGTGGGTGTGTGGAAGATTATGTGATGTGTGCCCAAGATTGTAGGGGCTGGAGATAGAGTGAGGTTTTGGGAGGATGAATGGAGTGGGGTTGGGAAGTTATGTGATGTGTGCCCAAGATTGTACAGGCTGAAAGATCATCAGGTTACGGTGGCTCAATGCTATGAAGTTAGTGGTGAAAAGGTGGTTTCGAGCCCCAAGTTTAGAAGACCTTTGCGGGACCAAGAGCTGGAGGAATGTGTTCTGTTATTGAACAGATTGGAGCAGATCAATATTTCTACTGCATGTGAAGATGGTCAGTGGTGGAAGGAGTGTAGGAATGGAAAATTTACAGTGAAATCATTTCACATGGCCCCTGTTAAGGATTGGGTAGTTAGTGATCGACTGTGTGGAGTTTGGGGCAATCCAGTTCCACCAATAATTGAAGCTTTTGCATGGTTGGTTGCAATGGATAGTATCCTCACATCAGATCACCTAAAAAGAAGCGGGAATGTGTTCTGTTATTGAACAGATTGGAGCAGATCAATATTTCTACTGCATGTGAAGATGGTCAGTGGTGGAAGGAGTGTAGGAATGGAAAATTTACAGTGAAATCATTTCACATGGCCCCTGTTAAGGATTGGGTAGTTAGTGATCGACTGTGTGGAGTTTGGGGCAATCCAGTTCCACCAATAATTGAAGCTTTTGCATGGTTGGTTGCAATGGATAGTATCCTCACATCAGATCACCTAAAAAGAAGCGGGTTTTGCTTGGCTAGCTACTGCTATATGTGCAAGTTGGAGGAGGAAACCGTTCACCATTTGTTTTTTTCCTGCCATTTAGAAAATTTCATCTGGAGATTCTATTGTTTCCTGTTTGGGATGCCCATCTTTCAGCCTGCATCCTTAGCAGAAATCTTTTCCTTGTGGCCAAAGTTCAGAGGAAGCTTGAAAGCTAAAATTGTTTGAAGCTACATTCCTTTTGCAGTATGTTGGACTCTGTGGGGGGAAATAAATAGGAGGCTGTTTGAAGGAAAGGAAAGTAGCTCTGAAGTGATTGTGGCTTCGGTTGGCGAACTCATCACGAGCTGGGTTTTGTGTCTCCCAGAATTTGAACAATCTACACCTTCAGATTTTGCAGATAATTTTTGGAATACCTTAGAGCTTCAAAACTGTATTATGAATCAGTTTAGTCTAAACTGAAACTCTTGATGTATGTTTTTTCTTTGAGTTAGGTGTCATCTTGACACCTGAACAGCTTGTATCTGTTTTTCTTATTAATAAAATTTTATATTTACTTTTCAAAGGAAAAAAAAATAAAAGGTACCGGGTCCTGATGGTTTTATCATGGCATTCTACCAAGATTGTTGGTATATAATCAAATCGGATTTGCTAGAGGTTTTTGCTGATTTTTATGAGAAAGGCATAATATACCCAGGGCTGAATACTAGTTTTATGGTGTTCATCACAAAAAATCCAGAGGCTACGAGCCCCAAAGAGCTTAGGCCAATCGGTTTGGTGACTAGTGTTTACAAAATACCACACAATTCCAAGGGGCATTTGTGCAGGATAGGAAAACAGTGGACTAAATAATGATAACTAATGATTGTTTGGAGGAAAAAAGAAGGGTGGGTAGCAAAGAGTTCGTGTGCAAGTTGGACGTTGAAAAAGCTTATTCTCTAGTGGATTTGTCTTCCCAATTAGAGGTGTTGAAGAACTGTGGGTTTGGGGAAAAATGGTGCAAGTGGATTTTTTCCTAGCTTCTAGAGGCCTAAGACAGGGACACCCACTTTCACTTTTCCTTTTCACCTTAATTGTAGATGTCCTAAGTAGAATGATTTCCAAAGCTGAGCAAGAGGGCTTAGTAAGATGTTTAAGATGTTGGAGAGTAGGGAGAAATAAAGTGGTCACTCACATCCACTTTGTAGATGACAATGATTTTTTTTTTTTTTTTTTTTTTTTTTTGTGATGGGATTGACTTGCAACAGGTGAGAAGGCTTAGGTTGTTGCTGAATCTTTTTGGAAAAAGCTTCTACCTTGAAAATAAACCTTGAGAAGAGCTGTGTAGCAGAGGTGAACTTGGTGGACAATGAATTACAAACAATTGCTGGAGTTCTATGTTGTCATACATGTGGCCCTTGAAATACCTAGGTCTGCCTTTGGGGGGTAATCCAAGAAGTGGTAGTTTTTGTACGGTAGTTGTAGAAAGGTTTGGAAATAGTTTTTTTTTTGCTTCAGTAAAGTGTGTGTCCAGTCACCCAAAGATACAAAAGCTAGAACGAACAATGCCCAAGAACAAAAAAGTTAAAATAATGCCCAAAATGGCTGCTACCTATAGACTCCTTGCTTTGCTAAGGTACACTGTCCAAGATACAACCAATTTTGAGTCCCCTTCAACTTCCAAGCTTTTGAAATTTGATTGCTTAACAAAATTTTAGGCCTTGTGACAACACCATCACTTCAGCCTATAGTGAATCTCCTACCCCTATAGGTCTTGAATTCTTGCAATTCCCGGGTTTCCCATGGAGCTCCCATCAGAATTTAGTTATACTTTATTACTTGCTGGGGTCTTCCATTCCATTACCATTCTTTCCTTTTCCTTGTAAGAATGTGCCGCTTCATTCCACAGTCTTGTTATATTAGTTATTGAAAAACTTTGGAAGAGATCAAGTGTTTTTATGCCGTGTGCAACTTTTAATTAGTCTTGACAATTTCCTCCTTTGACCCGTAGTTCTCTTTGAAAATTCTTCATTCCTTTCCTCCCAAATAGTCCACACAATGTTGCCTTGATTGTTTTCAACATAATTCTCCCTGCTGCCTTAGGAGATTTGGATTGAAGAGATTGACTACATCCTGAGGAGGAATCTACTTGCAACCAAAGAGAAAACAAAAAAGCTCCCAAACACAAAGCACAAAAGGACAAGATTAGTAAATGGGGTAAGGTTTCTCCATTTGCAAAGCAAAGGAAGCATACATGAGGGGAGTGATACTTATTTGGTCTCCTTTTTTGAGGTATGTCACAGGTGTTAACCTTTCCAAGAAAAACTTCCCAACACTATGCTTGAACTTTGGGTGGGATGGGCTTACTCCATATCTCTTTTGTTGGTTCAATTGGTTTAGTGTTTATGTTAGTCTTATTTATGTTT
Source organism: Nelumbo nucifera (assembly GCF_055504915.1). Classification (NCBI taxonomy): domain Eukaryota; kingdom Viridiplantae; phylum Streptophyta; class Magnoliopsida; order Proteales; family Nelumbonaceae; genus Nelumbo; species Nelumbo nucifera. Next base: position 45,404,715 of record NC_142649.1, on the reverse strand, counting down.
TAAGTTCTTAGTTATTGGGCCTAAACTTGTTTTATAATTTTTTTGTGTCTAGGTGTCCCATCACTAATCAGGGGCATTCTAGTCCATTCTTGTAACATTACTTTGTAAACATCTATATAAGATTATAGGGCCAACTGAAGTGAAAAGGCCACCATTCTCAAATCTACTTTTCTTCTTCTTCTTCTTCTTCTTCTTCTTCTTCTTCTTCTTCTTCAGCTGCTGTTCTCCAGCAAACATGGTACCAGAGCACTAATCGGTCTGACTGGTTACAACTGCCTATTTTCTCCACTTCTCTATTCCTTCTTTTTTTTTTTCTCTCTCTCCTATCTCGGCCACTGTGAAGAAACCCTAGGGCTAACCGTAGAACATAGCAAGGTCTGTATCTAGGGTTTCCCTTGGTTGTAGGGCCCAAGGGGAGTTTGTTCTAGAAGCTGAACTAGAAACCCTGCAGCAGGTAGTTGCCATTCGACTGCTAAGAGAGATCTGTGTGGAACAGATCTAGGTGGAAGGACTGAGTTAGACAGTCCTAGTACAGATCGTAAGGGTGGTCACAGTCTACGACAGCAAAGTCAAAGCCCAGCCCAGTCCAGAAGTGTTCAACACAGTACAAGGGTGGATTGTTCTTGGTTTTAGACCTGTTACGAGGGGTTCTCAGACTTGTAACAGCTTCGGTAAGTTTGAAATCGTGTTCTTTGTACTGAGTTTTCAATTGTGATCACTGTAAGAGGAAGGAGATGTCTTCAATATCGGGAGAAGTGTCTTATAGGGATAATAGAATTGGTGGGTGGGAGGTCTTCTAATCTAGAAAACCCAAATCTGCACAGCTTGTAGATCACCAGTTATTATTGGATGAATATAACTTCAGAGAACGGTCTGTTTCAGCCATGCAAAGAACAATGCAAGAATCTATAGGCTAAACCAAGACATTGTTGCATTGAGACAAGGAGATATGACAGTTGCAACTTATTTTGCAACCCTAGAAGGACTATGGGAAGAACTTGATCATCATCTTATTCTTGGTTGGGTGAATGTAAGAGACAAGGAGAGGCATGATAAACAAATTGAAGAAGGTAGAGCCTTTAAGTTCTTGGCTGGCTTAGACCCAATGTATGAGAGCATAAGGTCTCAAATTTTGGGAAGGGATGAAATGCCTGATTTACACCATGTCTACTATCTAGTAAGGAATGAAGAGGTTAGGAGGAAAGAGATGCAAGTTGACACTCAAATACAGCCTGTTGAACATTCAGCCTTGATTTCTTCAAACCAAAAAGGGAGCAAGTATTCGGACAAGAGGCATCTTAAGTGCACTCATTGTGGAGGTGAAAGGCATGTAAAAGAGACTTGTTGGGTTCTTTATCCTCATCTGAAACCAGCTACGTTAAGGAAAGACAAGAAGCCTCAGAGGAATCAAACAACAAGTGGGAACCTTGTTACTAGTCATAGTGGTGAGAGCCCGAAGAACACATCTACGGTTACACCTCCTCCCATGGGACAGACTGCTAATTCCCACACATCCGGGTCCTTGGATTTCACTGTTGATGAGGTAGAGGTCCTTAGTCGGGCCTTAACCTGTCTAAGGATTAATTCCCTTGCCTCCACCTCTCTTGCCAGATTAGATATTGTCTCTGCTTATAGTGCAACTAGTTCTATAGAGTCTACTTCTTGGATTATTGATTCCGGTGCAACTGACCACATGACACACATGTCCTCTTTATTTTCTTCTTATCATTTGATGTCTGGCCAAGATAAGATGAGAGTTGCTGATGGTTCTCTTTCCACCATCTCTGGGAAGGGGGGGGGGGGGGGGGTTGACCTAAGCAAGGACCTCTCTCTTAAATCTGTTCTACATGTTCCCGATCTTACTTCCAATCTCTTATCTGTTTCGAAGCTTACCAAGAATTTAAACTGTAGCATAACTTTCTTTCCTACTCATTGTGTCTTTCTGGGGTACTCTCCTACACAGAAGGGTTACAAGTGTTATGATCCCGTTACCAAGAAGAAATACGTCACAAAAAATGTGGTATTTTTTGAGTCTCAATCCTATTTTCATTCTTCTCAGAATCCTCTTCAGGGGGAGACTAGTGGGATGGAATAGGATTCTTCTTCTCCCTCTTTTTTTGTGCCTCTTTCACCTCAGGCCTTCCATCTTCTCCTCTTGATCCTCCCAGATGTAACTGAGGACACTAGTAGGCAACAAAAAGATATAAGAATCACCTCGAACAGAAGGAAAAAACACCCTCCAACTCATGGCAGCAACCAATCGGACTCGGATCAATCTGTCTTAGCAACTCTTATCACTTATACTTCTGATTTGGATCTCCCTTTTGCTCTTCGTAAGTCTACCCATTCTTGTACTATCCGACACCCCATTGCTGAATATGTTTCTTACTCACGTTTATCTCCTCGTTATTATTCCTTTGTGTCTGCTCTCTCTTCCGTGCATGTCCCTACTAGGTACTCAAAGGCAGTGTCTGATCCAAGATGGAGAGGCTACGAATGAAGAAATGAAAGCCTTAATGAAAGCCAGGACTTGGGAATTAGTGTATCTACCAGAAGGGAAGAGCACTATGGGATGCAAGTGGGTGTTCACTGTGAAGCATAGGGAGGATGGGTCCATTGAAAGATACAAGGCCAGACTAGTGGCAAAGGGGTTTACTCAAAAGGAAGGGATTGACTACAAAGAGACCTTTGCTCCAGTCGCAAAGCTCAACACAATCCGGGTTCTATTGTCATTAGCTGCAAACTTCTCATGGGAGCTACATCATTTGGATGTAAATAACGCTTTCCTAAATGGCGATCTACATGAAGAGGTATTCATGGATCCTCCACTAGGTTATGGTTTTGATGGGAAAGTGTGTAGACTAAGGAAAGCATTATATGGTCTTAAGCAGTCTCCTCGAGCTTGGTTTGAGAAGCTCTGTGGGGCCATGAAGAGAGTGGGATACACTCAAAGTGGTGCAGATCATACTTTGTTCATAAGGAAACAGGATAGTAGACTTACGTCACTCATCGTCTATGTGGATGATATGGTGATTACAGGGAATGATCTAGAAGAGATAAAAGGATTGAAGGAGTTCTTGGCATCTGAGTTTGAGATCAAAGACTTGGGCTATCTGAGATACTTCCTTGGAAATTGAAGTTGCTAGGTCACAAGAGGGCATCTATATATGTCAGCGGAAGTATGTCCTTGATCTTCTAGAGGAGACAGGTATGATGGGGAGTAGACCAATAGATACTCCAATAGAACAGAATCATGGTCTACAGGAATCAGTAGGAGAGGACTACCTTAATAAAGAGAGATACCAAAAACTGGTAGGGAAATTGATATATATATATATGTCTCTCACTCGACCAGATACTGCTTATGCTGTACATGTTGTCAGCCAGTTCATGTACTCTCCAAAGATTTCTCATATGAGAGCAGCGAAAAGGATTCTTAGGTATTTGAAGACTTGCCCAGGAAAAGGAATTCTGTTCAAAAAACACAATAAAATTGAAAGTGAAGCATATACTGATGCAGATTGGGTTGGTTCTATTGGAGACAGAAAGTCTACTTTTGGGTATTGCACGTTCGTTGGAGGGAATTTGGTTATATGGCGAAGTAAAAAGCAGAATGTGGTTGCTAGATCAAGTGCAGAGGCTGAATATCGAGCTATGGCTCATGGTGTTTCTGAACTATTGTGGCTTAGGACCCTTCTTGGTGAGCTCAGGATAAAGGTTGAGTGTCCTCTCAGGCTGTACTGTGACAACAAGGCTGCCATCAACATTGCAAATAACCCAGTGCAACATGATAGGACGAAGCATATTGAGATTGACCGACACTTCGTTAGAGAAAGGATAGCCTCAGGGGAACTCTGCATTCCTTATACTCCTTCCGAGATGCAGATTGTAGATGTGCTAACAAAATGACTAGCTTCAACGAAATTCTTAGACTTACTTGGCAAGATAAACATGACTGACATCCATGCTTAGCTTGAGGGGGAGTGTTGGTTCAATTGGTTTAGTGTTTATGTTAGTCTTGTTTATGTTTTAAGTTCTTACTTATTGGGCCTTAGTTATTGGGCCTAAACTTGTTTTATTCTTTTTTTATGTCTAGGTGTCCCATCACTAATCAGGAGCATTCTAGTCCATTCTTGTAACATTACTTTGTAAACATCTATATAAGATTATAGGGCCGGCTGAAGTGAAAAGGCCGCCATTCTCAAATCTTCTTCTTCTTCTTCCTCTTCTTCGGCTGCTGTTCTCCAGCAAACATCTTTCATTGGGACATTCTCCCCCACTACAATGGACTACATAAGAGTGTTGAAGAAGGAGGCACAAATAAAAATATCTCTAGAAGAAAAATACCAAACTCTAGTGTTGTCCACAGTTTGAACTAAGAAAACTGACTTAAGTTTGTCCAACATTTAAATAAGGGCCTCACACTCGTTATTCCTCAACCTCCTTCTAAAACCAAATTTCAATTTAGTTTGGATAAAGAAAAGGTGACAAATCTAGTGTTTAGAAAATGGACTGGACCGGTTGGTCAGATCAATTGAACTATGACTCGGGGCCTTGACTAGTTCAGTCACACCCCAAGATCCATAATGTCTAAAACCCGATGAAAACCGACTTACCATCCGATTTAACCGGAAAACCGGTGAACCAGTCCCGGTTTCATGAAAATGCTTTGGTCACTAAGTAATTGAAATTCTACAATGAGTATAACAAGATTTGAACCCACGACCTCTTATTTTCATATATTGCTTTATTACCACTAATCCGCCTCTTTACTTGTGCTATTTAATGACTCTTGTATATATTACTTTATTAAACACACATTTAAAGAAAATGTAAATTAAGAGACTTGAACCTTACTCATTTGCTTTAAAAATTAAGGAATTTTCCATCCATCCACCATATTTAAGTACACTAAAAGTTGTGAAATATATATTATATAGTATTTATATAACTCATAATATATATACATATATGCCACGCCATCACAATTTGACCTCCAGTTCGACCCTAGTTGAACCTCTAACTCGTGAACCTCGCCCTTCTTCGGTTCTATGACCGGTCCGGTTCTATGAACATTGAACAAAAATCTCAAGAAAGGTTGAAGCTTGTGGCTTGACACTCTAGGAAAAGGAGAACTAATTACATTTCTTTAGGAGGTAGAATAACATTGATCAAATCTACCATGGAAAATCTCCCATTGTACTACTTCTTAGTGATTAAAGTGCCCAAGAAAGTGGATAACTTGTTGGAGAAACTAATGAGGGATTTTCTTTGGGAACCTAGGGAAGAAAAGAAGGTGGCCTAGTGAAGTGGGAAATAGTGTGTACAAGTAAAAAAGAAAGAGGCTTTTTGTTGGGAGGTCTATCTTGGACTTTCTACAAAAAAGAAGAAAAAAAATGTTTGTTTTTCCCCGAACTAGTGCACACTTTGTAAGGCAAATGGTGAGATTGCTTATCACCTTCTAATTTCCTGTTCTCTTGTTACCTCTATTTGGAAGTGGTTCATTTCTCTCTTTGGGTGCAGGTGGACTCTACCAGTCTACCTACAAGCTTGGCTAGTTTGTTTGCAGGTGGAACTTTTAGGTGGCCTAGGAAAAGAGGAAGAATTTTATGGAGAAGCAATAGGGCAGCTGTAATTTGGACAGTTTGGGAAGAAAGAAATGTGAGGCTCTTCAAGGAAGAGGAATGCAATCTGGAAGCAATTTTGGAATGCATTTTATTAAGGGTGATTCATTGGGTCAAATCTTTGGACCTGTTCTCACCCTATTCTTTTGATGATTTAAGAAGGAACAAGTGGGAAGTGGCTTCTTTGTTTACAAGAAAGATTAGAATACTTAAAGCCTGGGAACCAACCTTGGAGAACTTTATAAAACTCAATTTTGACAGGAGCAGCTTTGGTAACCCAGGCCCCTCAGGCATTGGGTGGGGGTTTCAGTGATAAAGATGGGATTATAACAGCCATATTCTTGTGTCCTATTGCTCTTGGAGGTTCCACTAGAGCTGAACTGTTTGCTGTACTTTGTGGGATAACAAATAGCAAAAGAGTTAAATTTGGGAAGGCTGATTGTTGGAGGGGACTCCCAGTGGTGATAAGCTGGCTAAAGAATGAAAAAAAGGCAGCCTGGACTTATGAAGAAGTGGTGAAGCAGATCAAATGGTTATCAAGGGGAATGAAAGTAACATTTCGGTGGGTTCCTAGGGATGTTAGTGAGCTGGAAGATTCTTTAGCAAGGCAAAGGGTAAATAGAGAGCAGTTGTGTTGGGCTCATTTATATTAATGAAATGATTCCTTGTTAATTATCAAAAAGAACATTTACTAATGTGGTTTGTAGATTGTTTTACGACCTTTAGACAATTTGTTGTTTTGGTCTTGGCTACATTTTATGTTGTTTTTTCTATTGTTGACTGGAGACTGAAAAGCTTGCATTTGCATGCAACAGTTGGTGGTCCAATTTTTCTTAAAGGATGTATTCGTACTTTCTTCTTGTTTCAGCTATGGGCCATGCCAGACTCCTACTCTTGGATTTTGTGTACAACGCCACTTGCAAATTACTACTTTTAAGCCAGAGAAGTTTTGGACTTTGCACCCTTACATAATACAAAATGGCTATGAACTTAAATTAGAATGGAGTCGTAACAAGTTGTTTGATGTTGATGTGAGTTCCTTTGCGCTTGTATTTTTTGCCTTATTTTCCACCCTAGCCTTTCCTATTATTTTGTTGCCTATTTCTAAACTATTTCTACCAATCACCAGGTTGCTATGATGTTTCAAAAGTTGGTGAATGAGGATGGAATTCTTGAAGTAACTGATGTATTATCAAAAGAAGAGTGCAAAACTCGTCCTTCTGGTCTTAACACAGTCAATATGCTGAAGGTTAGCATGTTTAGGGACTGTTTCTTTTTAGATTCATCAATCAAAGAAGCTAGATAACTTTACAATTTTCAAGAGTTGGTTCATCTTCTGGTTGTGAATTTGTGATATACTATTTTAATGTTCTCCTGACATATTTGCAACCAACTAATAATGCGTGTGAACAGATTCTTTAGATTCTCCAAAAATTGAAAACATTGTCTTTTATAAATAGAAACTACAGATGTTCTGTAGAACTTTATGAGCCTAAGAAAATTACTAAATTACCAAGGCTGTGTTTGGATTGTGATGTAGATTCTACAATTAAATAAATAATAGGGTTGACTAATCTTTCATGGTGTTCCCATTCTCCATTGAATTATCAGAAAACTTGACTAGTACATTTACTTTCCATGTTTCCCATTCCTCATTTTTTGTAGACAAATGGATGAGCAGATCTAGGGAATCCTTTTTTATGGTGTGTTTCTGCTATCACACCAATCCAAAAGACAGCCTGTTGACATATTGAATCATTAATTGGTATTTCAGGAAATAAGATGCAAGCAATAAGGATATACCTTAAGCTCATACTATTAGCATCAAGTTTTGCAATTTTCTGGGAAACTTTCCATTTAATAAGTGTCCAAGATATTTACCAAAGCATTTCATGGGTACATAGTTTTGATAGAATATCAGTGATATTTGTATATACAAATTTTCATTTATGGATGGTTTTGGAAACACCATAAAATTTGAAACAAAATAAACTTGCCAAGTTTCATTGGAAGTGGGAGGTATTTTGATTATAGTAGTTGCCACTACTTCATCAGATTTTTCTTTAGGGACACTCCTCCCACCACCTTGTTTTTCTTTGTAGTCCCTAATATGGAGTGACCGATATTTGACACTTTATTCATAGCTTCTTATGTCGTTGTTCTCCCTAAACTAGGTTGTAGAAAGTCCCAATATATCATCAGTTCATCACTTGATGTGCTGTTTAGTGAAATAAAACTCTGGATTGGGACCAGCCAAAAACTCAAAATCCGAAATTTTCTTTACATACTTTGTGTTTGCTTGCATTCACGGGATATCCCTCCACTTGAATGCCTCCAAATAAGTACCATTTTTTTAGTTTGGGAGAGAAAAATGAGTGTGGTGATGTCTCACTTATTTTCCATAAGGTAAAATATAACATAAGATGAAATGACCCTATATAGGCTGTAGGAAGTCCCGAGATATCATTACTTAATGTGCTGTCTGGTGAAATCAAACTTTGGCTTGAGGTCAGGCAAAAGCTCAAATTTCCAAAATTTTCATTACATGATTCTTGTGTTAGTCTGCATCTGCAGGGTCCCTCCACTCAAATGCCTCCAACTGAGTACCATTGTTTTTGTTCGGGAGAGAATAATGAATGTGGTGGTGCCATACTCTTATTTTATATAGGGTAAAACATAACATCATATGAAATGACCCTTCTGTCCTTGCACCTAACAGTACAATTTTTATACCTTCGGATTCTATATTAAACTTTCAATTGTTACTGAAAAAAAGAGATATTTTTATAGTTATTGAATTTTCATTTTATTATAAAAAAAGAGATATTCTTTTTTAGATTATCTAAACTAGTCTGAACTCTACTGTATGGTTGATGGTCAAGTTCTCTGTTAGTTAGGGCTGAGTACGTAACTCCAAATCATCCCTAAGGACATTGACCTACTTTAGGAATCTCCCAAGCCTTCCTAAATCCTCAAAATTAATCCTAAGAATTCCACTTCTCCCTTGTATCATTCTTTTAGTTTTGTTTCTGTTTAGTTTTTGAGGACCCACTAATGGGACCTAAAAAACTAATACTATTTACTAATTAGTCAGAAGAGCCTAACACCTGACCTCTTAAAAGGGCATGTGACTGATAAAGAAGGCTCGACCTCAGACAGACAAGTTTGTCTATCATTGTCTTCCTCGAGCAAGACAGGGTTCGTTGGTGACCAAAATGGGAAAAATGGACAGCAAGCTTCGTTGCAGTGGGTACCCAATAAAGGGAAGGCGACGATCTCTCCTGAAAAATGTAACCCAAGATTCAACAGATGTCAGGTGGAAGACTCGTAAGTTGATGGCAGTAGCAGTGACAGTGATTTGGAATCCTCTGACTGTTCAAGTTTAGGTAGCATCGGCCAAACTGTAAGGTTAGACTTGATGAATGAAGCAGGAAGATTTAACACGAGGGAGCTGTTTCTGGAAGGAGAAGAAGCATCTGAAAACATAGAAAAGGAAGATGGGCAGGCAGTGTGCTTAATCGAACTTGAACAGGTTGCATCCTCGCCTATCATTGGGAATCTACCTCCAAGCTCTCAGCGAATACAGGGAACTCAGGAAGTGGGTGGGACAAGAGGATACTAGGAAGAGTTGCATTGAGGTAACAGGTAGGGGTGCACCGGAAAAGGCTTTCGGTGCAGAAAGAGTCATCAACGTTCCCACTTCCACACCACAGCAGACCAGTTTGGGGGGCAGACCATTTGTCGTTGCTTCCAGACAAGGAGCCTTTTTATCCCTCTGAGCTTAATCCACCCTCACTGCCTCCAGGTACATGCACGTGTGTCCATTCAGTTTTGGCTACTGATGTGTGTGCTTTGCTTGAGACAGGTAAACTGGCCACCCAACCTAGAGATATGAAAGGGGAAGATGAATGTGCAACAGTAAGGTTGAATGAGAAGGGAATAGAAAAAAGAAAAGACAATGAGAGAAATGAAGAAATAGGAGAGAAAGAGTTTCAGGTGTCTGGTAGGGAAGAAAAGAGGGAAGGAGAGTTAGAAAAGAAGAAAAAGGAGAAAGATATGGTCGTTTCAGCTGTAGGGCAGGGCACACAAAATCAGAAGGACCATAAGGTGGAAGGGAACCAAAAAATGAAAGTGTACACGAGGAAGAGTGAGGAAAAAAGAAAAAGAGGAAGAAGAAGAATAAGACAGAAGTAGAAAGGATAATTTCAGATCTGGAGGGAGATATTGAATTTAGTGGGAGGGGGGATAGAAGAAGACAACCCAAGTAGGGACGTGAGAAAAGGATAGGGGTTTGATTCAAAAGTGAAAGAATGAAAATAATTAGTTGGAATGTGAGAAGACTCGGAGTGCACAGAAAAGGAGGGTACTTAAAGATGTATTAAGGAGGGAAAATCTGGATTTGGTGTTGTTGCAAGAGACAAAGTTAGCTTAATTAGATAGAAGATGAGTGAGGAGTTTGTGGAGATCGAGGGGCATAAGATGGATTGAGGCTCCATCATGGAGGGCTTCAAGGGGTATAGTGACATTGTGGAAGGATGAAGTTTTGGAGTCTATGGAGGAGTTAACTGGTAGATATTTGGAGTTTATGGATTCAATTGGGTGCTAACTAATGTTTATGAACCAATTAATTTAGTGAAAGGAATGAAATGTAGGAGGAACTATATGCAATTTGGGGTTTGTGTGGGAGGGTGCATGGTGTCTGGGTGGGGATTTCAATGGGACAAGATTCTCCAGTGAGTCTATGGATTCAATTGGGTGCTAACTAATGTTTATGAACCAATTAATTTAGTGAAAGGAATGAAATGTAGGAGGAACTATATGCAATTTGGGGTTTGTGTGGGAGGGTGCATGGTGTCTGGGTGGGGATTTCAATGTGACAAGATTCTCCAATGAGACTTCCAACCCTCATTAGTTAATCACAACTAGCATGAGGAAATTTAATGAGTTCATAGACATGTGTAATTTGAAGGAGATTCCTCTCTTGCAAACTAGATTCACTTGGTCCAACTTTCAAGAAATCCCATTGTGTTAGAAGCTGGATAGATTTCTGTTTAATATAGGATGGGAGAATCATTGGGAAGGTTTGGTGTCTAGAGCATTGCCTAGAGTCACTTAGGACTATTATCCTATTAGATTAGGTTCAGAAACTTTTTTATAGGGCTCTAGGCCCTTTAGATTTGAAAATATGTGGCTGAAACATCCAGACTTTGTTCACAGAGCAGAGGAATGGTGGCAGGAGGAGGATAGGGGGTAAGGCAGGAGGGAATCAAGTTCCATAAGAAGTTGCAGCGCTTGAAAACTAAAATAAAGGAGTGGAATAAGGAATATGTTGGAAGGGTAGAAGAAAGAAAGCTTACCCTAATATCTTAGATTGAAGAATTGGATGAGGTGGAGGTTGAAAGAAACCTTAATGTTGAAGAAAGGGAATTAAGATGGAAATTGAAAAAAAAAGATTTGGAGGAAGTATTTAATTGAAAGGAAATCTTCTGTAGACAAAAATCAAGGCACAAATGGATCAAGGAAGGGGATGGGAATACATAATTTTTTCATGCAATGGCCAATGGTAGAAGGTACAAGAACTTTGTGGCTATTTTAGAGATAAATGGGGAAGACAGGAAGTGGTTTCTAATCAGGACGAGATGACCGGGATATTTGTTGATCACTTCAAATCCTTTTACAGAAGACCTTTGGGTGAAAGATTGATTGTAGAAGAGTTAAAGTGGCCCTTATTAGAAGAGGAGGCAGCAAGATGGCTAGAAAGGGACTTTGAGGAAGAGGAAATAAAAAGGCAGTTTTTTCAATGGACAAATCTAAAGCACCAGGTTCGGATGGATTCACAATGGCTTTCTATGAGGATTGTTGGGAAGTGGTAAATGATGAGCTTTGGAAGTCTTTAAGGAATTCTCAAATACACATATTGTCAGCCTTGGAGTTAATGCAACTGTCTTTGCTCTAGTTCCAAAAAAATCTGATCCTAGCCAACCTAAGGATTCTCGACCCATTAGTTTGGCGGCTAGTATCTATAAAATAATTGCTAAAGTTCTGCCATTGAGGATCAAAGTAGTACTTCCATCCCTCATCAGCTAGTTTCAAGGAGCTTTTGTTCAAGGGAGACAAATAATTGATCAAATCCTAATAGCCAATAAATGTGTATAGGAAATGAGAGATCTAGGAGAAAAGGTTTTGCTTGTAAATTGGATTTAGAAAAGGCTAATGATCTGGTGGACTGGAACTTTTTAATAGAGGTGATGCAAAAGTGTGGATTTGGAGAGAGATGGTGCAATTTAGTGTTTGGTTGTGTTTGGTCTTATCACTATTCTATTATTGTTAATGGTGTGGTGAAAGATTTTTTCCTAGCTTGTAGGGGGTTAAGGTAAGGTGATCCTCTCTCACCTTTTCTTTTTACCCTATTGGTAGATGTTTTTAGTAGATTTCTCTCTAAGGCTAACAAGGAAGAGGAGATTAGAGGTTGGAGAGTAGGGAGAAACAATATTCCAATTACTAACCTTCAATTTGCAGATGATATCATAATTTTTTGTGAAGGGGGAAATACCAGGAAGGTGAGGAGCTTAAAAGAACTGATCAAGAAGTTTGAAAGGATCTCAAATTTGAAAACAAATTTAGATGACCCCTTGGCCTTTGACCTACTTGGGTCTTCCTTTAGGTTCCAACCCTAAGGAGAGCATATTTTGGAACCTAGTTATAGAGAGATGTGAAAGGAGACTGGCTGCTTGGAGGAGAAACCATATTTCCTTAGGAGGTAGGATTACTCTAATAGGATCGGTCTTGGCTAACCTACCAATTTACTTACTCTTTGACCTTAGAATTCCACCAAAGGAAGAAAAGAAATTAGAGAAAATCATGAGGGATTTCCTTTGGGAGCTGGGTGAGGCTAGAAGAGACCACCTAATCAAATGGTAGATTGTTTGTAGAAGTAAGAAAGTGGCTTAGGTTTAGGGATGTTGGATTGAAGTCTTTGTATGTATGATTATTCGGCTGATAAGAGTTCTTATTAGCCTATACTTAAGTTTAAGTTGTCCTGTACTGGGCCTTTGTTAATGGGCCTAATCCTGTTTAATGTTCTAAGTTGTCTGGGTGTCCCATCACTAATCAGGGGCATTCTAGTAACTTCCTGTATCATTGTACTACATCATAATATAAATAATAGCACTGTCGACTGAGCAGGAAAGTTCGACATTCCAGCATCTCTTCTTCTTCTTTTTCTCTTTTCTGCTACTTCGGCTACAGTAATTTAGCTTTCATGGTATCAGAGCATTAGCTTCTTCCTGGTTTCAGCCGGCACACACTCTCTTCTCTTGCTGTCTTTTCATCTTCTCTCTTCCTTTTTTGGGTTGCTGCAGTGAAGACCTAGGGGTGTAAGAGAGTAAAGCAAGTTCGAACCTAGGGTTTCTTTTGGTTGTAGGACTCAAGGGAAGTAAGACCCAGAAGTAGATGTCCTACTAGGTTATTTCCAGCAAATAGTAGCTATTTGGCTACTAAGAGAGGTCTGTGTAGGACAGACCTAGTTGAGGACTGATTTCAGCAGTCCTAGCACTAGCCGAAAGGGGCTTAGCTACTTCTACAGTTGCAGCTTCGGTGCTCCAGCAAGACTCGCACAGACTTAGCTTCTTCTACAGAGCCCACTGTTCACTTGCTACTGTTGCAGCCTCGAACTGTTCACTCGCTACTGTACCCGAACTGTTGCAGTTTTTGGTTCAGCCCAAGTGAAGTCTATCTAGTGTTCTACCAGCACTGTGAACACTTCTACCAGCATAGCAATGTGGCAAACAACTCCAAGTTCAGGGTAGTTATCAGTCCGAAACCCCTCACCACTGCTGTGAGATTACCTAGGGAGCTGCCAGCTCCAGATTGTTCAGCACTGTGAATCCTAGTTGAGGACTGATGTCAGCAGTCCTAGTATTGGCTGCAAGGAAGGGCACTCTCTTTACAGTTGCAGTACTCGAAGTTCAAGTGGAGTCTGCATAGCACAATAGTTGAGAACCCTTAGCTTCAGGTCGGTTACCAGCCCAGAACTCCTTGCTTGCTGTTGTAACTGAACTGTTTCAGAACTGTGACAGTCTCGGCAAGTCTGAAACTGTGTCGAGTGCTGTCAGAACCTGCTGTGATCATTTCAGCTAATCAGATCTGCTCCAGAACTGGTTCAGAACCTTCAGAACTGCTTCGGCTAGTCTTAATCGGTGTCACCTACACAGTGGCTGCAGTCAAGATGTCTTCAATACCCAGAGATGTTTCTTCTAGAGATAACAGGCCTGCGGCAAGTGGGAATTTTGTCACCAGCAACAATGATGACAACTCACAAAATACACCAACAGTGTCTTCTTCTCCTATGGGACAGGTTGTTGATTCCTCTGGAACTGGTACTTTGGGCTTCACTGCTAGTGAGGTTGAGGTCCTTAGCAGGGCATTAGCCCATCTAAGAAATAATTCTTTTGCTTCTACATCTCTTGCTAGATCAGGTACAGCCTCTGCCTTCATTGCCACTGGCTCTATTGACTCTACTTCTTGGGTTATTGATTCCGGTGCTACTGACCATATGACACATATGTCTTCCCTATTCTCTTCATATCATTTGTTGTCTGGTCAGGATAAGATGAGAGTTGCCGACGGGTCTTTCTCCACTATCTCTGGAAAGGGAATTGTTGACCTAAGCAAGGACCTCTCTCTTAAATCAGTTTTACATGTTCCCAGTCTTACCTCAAATCTTTTGTTTGTTTCAAAACTTACCAAAAATATGAACTGTAGTATAACCTTTTTTCCTACTCATTGTGTCTTCCAGGACAGATTGACAAGGAGAACGATTGGGTGCGGTCATGAGTATGGAGGCCTCTACTACCTTGATGCAGACATCGGCTCAGCCTTACAAGCATCTGCTGCTAGTAATCCGGAAAGTGTGGAGTCAATAGCTAAGCTACATCTTTGGCATGCTAGGCTAGGTCATGTGTCTTTCTCCTCATTAGAAATGTTGTTTCCCGAATTGTTTAAGGGCATTCCAAGTCAGAGTCTAACCTGTGAAGTATGTCAAATGTCAAAACAATGTAGAACTGTGTATCCAATTTCCAGCAATGAAATTTGTGCTCCTTTTGATTTGGTTCATTCTGATGTCTGGGGCCCTTCACCCATTGTTTCCTTTGATGGCTTCTGGTACTTTATCAGTTTTATTGACCACTACTCTCATTGTATATGGATCTACCTGTTAAAAGGACGGGATGAAGTACCACGGATAACCATGGCATTTTGCAAGATGATTGAAACACAGTTTAATAAGAAGATTAAGCAATTCAGGTCAGACAATGCTGCTGAATACTTTGAAAAATCCTTGAACTTATTCATGGAAGATGCTGGCATACTACATCAGTCATCCTGTGCTTATACTCCTCAGCAGAATGGGGTTGCTGAGCGCAAGAATAGACATCTATTGGAGACAACTCGAGCCTTACTATTCCAGCACAAAGTCCCCAAGCAATACTGGTCTCAAGCTGTATTTTCTGCCTCATATCTGATAAACCGGATGCCATCTAAGGTGTTGGGTATGAAAATCCCTTTCTCTGTTTTGTGCCCCACTCTTCCAGACTTTCCCCTTCCTCCTCGGGTCTTTGGTTGTATATGTTTCATACATGTGAAGGATTCAAAGAAGACCAAGCTGGATTCTAAGGATACAAAGGGAATATTCTTGGGGTACTCTCCTACACAAAAGGGTTACAAGTGTTATGACCCTGTCTCCAAGAGAAAGTATGTCACCAGAGATGTGGTCTTATTTGAGTCTCAACCCTATTTTCAGTCTTCTCAGAATCCTCTTCAGGGGGAGACTAGTGGGATGGAAGAGGATTCTCATTCTCCCTCCTTTTTTGTTCCCCTATCTTCCTCGGGTCTTCTATCCTCTCCTCCTACTCCTTGTTGTGACATTCCGGGTCAACCCAGTGAGGCTCCCACTGTGCCGGTTACCTCTCCTAATGCTGTAGATGTTCCTGAAGGCTCCAGTAGGCAACAAAAAGAGATACTTACATACAACAGAAGAAAAAGGGGCTCTCAACCTCATGACAACAACCAGTTGGACTCGGATCAATCTGTCTCTACAATCCAAGGTAATTCCAACTCTCATACTTTTGATTTGGATCTTCCTATTGCTCTCCGTAAGCCTATCCGCTCTTGCACCACCCGACACCCCATTGCTGATTTTGTTTCTTACTCACATTTATCTCCTGCCTATCACTCCTTTGTGTCTACTCTTTCCTCTGTGCGTGTTCCTTCTAGGTACTTAGAGGCTGTGTTTGATCCAAGGTGGAAAGAAGCTATGAATGAAGAGATGAAAGCCCTAATGAAAGCAAGAACTTGGGAATTGGTGGATCTGCCAGAGGGGAAGACCACTGTTGGGTGCAAGTGGGTGTTTACTGTAAAGCACAGGGAGGACGGGTCCATTGAAAGGTACAAGGTTAGACTTGTGGCAAAGGGGTTTACTCAGAAAGAAGGGATTGACTACAAAGAAACCTTTGCCCCAGTAGCAAAGCTCAACATAATTCGGGTTCTATTGTCACTAGCAACAAATTTTTCATGGGAACTTCATCAACTAGATGTGAAGAATGCCTTCTTAAATGGTGACCTTCATGAAGAGGTATTTATGGAACCTCCACCAGGCTATAACTTTAGTAGAAAGGTGTGCAAACTGAGGAAAGCATTATATGAGTTGAAGCAATCTCCCCGTTAATGGTTTGAGAGGCTCTGTGGGGCCATGAAGAAAGTGGGGTATACTCAGAGTGGTGCAGACCATACCTTGTTCATAAGGAGACAGGATAACAAACTTACTACACTCATTGTTTATGTGGATGATATGGTAATTATCGGGAATGACTTGGAAGAGATAAAAAGACTGAAGGAGTTTCTAGCTTCTGAATTTGAGATCAAAGACTTGGGTCATTTGAGATATTTTCTTGGGATTGAAGTTGCCAGGTCAAGAGAGGGAATCTACATATGTCAGCGGAAGTATGTTCTTGACCTTCTAGAGGAAACAGGCATGATGGGGTGCAGGCCAGCAGATACTCCAATGGAACAGAATCATGGCCTGCAGGAATCAGTAGGGGAGGACTACTGTGATAGAGAGAGATACCAAAAATTGGTAGGGAAGCTGATATACTTATCCCTCACTCGGCCAGATATTGCTTATGCTGTGCATGTTGTCAGTCAATTTATGCACTCTCCAAAGATCCCTCAAATGAAAGCAGTTGAAAGGATTCTCAGGTACTTGAAGACTTGCCCAGGGAAGGGAATTCTCTTCAGGAAAAACAATAGAATTGAAATTGAAGCCTACATTGATGCAGATTGGGCTGGGTCTGTTGGAGACAGGAAGTCAACCTCGGGTTACTGTACATTTGTGGGAGGAAACCTGGTCACATGGCGTAGTAAGAAGCAGAATGTAGTGGCTAGATCAAGTGCAGAAGCAGAGTATCGAGCTACGGCCCACGGGGTTGCTGAACTCTTATGGCTCAGAACTCTTCTGGAAGGTCCTCTCAGGCTGTATTGTAACAATAAAGCTGCCATCAACATTGCCAACAATCCCGTGCAACATGACAGGACAAAACATATTGAGATTGATCGGCACTTTGTTAGAGAAAGAATTGTCTCAGGTGAACTCTGTGTGCCTTATACTCCATCTGAGATGCAAATTGCAGATGTACTGACTAAAGGGCTGGCAACAACAAAGTTTAGGGACATGCTTGGCAAGCTAAACATGATTGATATCCATGCTTAGCTTGAGGGGGAGTGTTGGATTGAAGTCTTTGTATGTATGAGTATTCGGCTGATAAGAGTTCTTATTAGCCTATACTTAAGTTTAAGTTGTCCTGTACTGGGCCTTTGTTAATGGGCCTAATCCTGTTTAATGTTTTAAGTTGTCTGGGTGTCCCATCACTAATAAGGGGCATTCTAGTAACTTCCTGTATCATTGTACTACATCATAATATAAATAATAGTACTGTCGACTGAGCAGGAAAGTTCGACATTCCAGCATCTCTTCTTCTTCTTCTCTTTTCTGCTACTTCGGCTACAGTAATTTAGCTTTCAAGGGAATGTGAGAAAAAAGAATATGGCTCTGTTAGGGAAGTGGTTGTGGAGGTGGCCTTTAGAGAGGGAGAACTTGTGGCACAAGGTTGTGGGCAGTATTCATGGGAGGTTGGAGAATGGTTGGGATGCTGGTATATCACGTCGGACTATTTGGCAGCACCTTGGAAAGCAATCCATAGATTTTGCCATTAGATCCTCAGGTTTGTCAGGTATGATGTTTGTTCATGGACTTTAATCCGGTTTTGGGAAGACTTGTGGGTTGGTGACCGACCTTTAAAGGAATTATTTCTTTCTTTGTATTCCCTTTCCTTGTATAAAAATGAGATGATCTCGAAGTTTTTATTTCTATCTATTGGATCATAATTGGGATTTTGGGTTTTGAAGGGGGTTGAGGGATGAAGTGGTCACTTTCTTGTCAAAGCTTTTGTTTCTTCTTGATAAAGTCTGTTTAGAGCCTTCTAATTTGGATAGAAGAGTTTGGTGTCCAAGTACTAAAGGTTTATTTTCATGTGCCTCTTTTTTTCTTGCTCTTTGCCAGTCCCCTACCCCTCTTTCTTTCCCTGCCAAGGAAGTTTGGTTTGAGCCAATTCCCCCAGTGTTTTTAAAGTGCAATGCACAAAAAAAGCACAAGGGCCATTTTGCGCTCGAGGGAAGACGTGTGCCTTTTTGAGGAAAGGTGCACATTTTTTTTTGGAAAATCAGAAAAATGAGAAAATTGAAGGATATTATTGAAAAATATATACCTAAACTTCAAATTAAATTAAATCATTAACAAAAAGCCTACTAATATGTCAAATATCAACAAAAATCTGAAATAAGAACATCTCAAGTTCTCAAGTACTCAACACTCAACATTAAGTTCAATTAATGCTATACAATCACATAGAGTCATTGACAATTTTCTTTCAAAAAAGCGAATAGAGTCATAGACAAATTTCTTACAAAAAGAAGTCGTAGATAGTTTTCTATCAAAAAATAAGTCAGACAATTTTCTACAAAAAAGAAAAAAACAGTCAGACAATTTTCTACGAAAAAAAGCAGTCATAGACAATTTTCTACAAAATAAAAGATTCAAAGAGTTTTCTACAAAAGAAAAAGGGCCATACACTTTAAGTGTAAAGATGACATTATTCCAAAATGTGGGCATTATGACTATCTTCCCTACCCTTTTCCCTTTTGCTTTTTTTATCCATTTGCTATCATTCCATTCCTTTGAGTTAAACAAATCTCTCAAATTTTTCTTTGTTTGTATATACTCTGCAATGTGAGAAAGGAAAGTAGCAAAATGGGTTTTTGCTGGCCTTATCAATTCTTTTTGATTTGTAAACTTCCTCATTGGGTTCAATAAACCTGGATGGTTATAGACATACCCTGTAAGTGCAATTGCCCCATCAATTGTTCTCTTCATAGTAGGCAACTTCCCAATGTCTTCCAATATCAACTCCAAACAATGGACAACACACGGTGGTGTCCATGTCAAATGAGGATGCTTTGATATCAAAAACTTCCCTAATAATACAAGAAAACAATTCAAGAAATAAGAATTTAAGAATTGTGACTCTAACATGTGAAAAGACTAGAAGAAAGTTAAATGAAAATAATAATGAAGTATAAAACTTACTGGTTAAGACATAATTTGATGCATTGTCAGTAATAAATTTTTTGATCTATAGCCATAGATCAAAAAATTTATGAGGGTCCTATCCTTTCTACCCGTCCACCTATCAGACATAAGAGAGCAGTCCCAGTTCTCCCAAGACTCCTTATGGTGTTGAAGCAATGCTTTTGTATAATCAACTTCCTTCTTCAAGAAAGGAACTCACAGATCAAAGTAACTTGGGATTTTTAATCCCAGACCAAATTGCCCTATTACCTCTACTATTGCTTCACAACTTTTCAAGCGTACAATATTCAAGGGAATACCAGCTTGATAAAACCATCTAGCAATGCATATGCATACTTTCTCTCTCCTTTCTTTATTATACACATCACTTATAGTGGCTTGCTTTGTCATTTTTTGTTCTCTTCTCAAATTCACAATTTCTTTTTTTTGATCAGTAACAAAATGCTTTATTAAATAATAAAATTTGTGAAACTTTAAGTACAAGAAAGGGGAGGTAAACTATCTTAACTCCCCCACAACAAGGAAAAAAGAAGAAAGCTAAAAATTAGTCCAAAACATAGATTCCTTAAGCGCCTCTTGCTTGGCTAACCCATCAGCCATTGAGTTAGCGCTTTTCTTCACCCAACTGTACTTCGCCTCAATATCCCTACTCAGCTATTCAAGTTTTTTCTTTTCATTTCTGTAGCTTCACAACAAACCATTGTTGTCTTCCTTCAGCCACCTAATCACCACCTCTGAGTCCCCTTCAATGAACAAGCATCGAATGTTTAATTCTCGTTCTTTGGATTCCTTCCAAAACTGCTAGAATCTCATCCCTAAGAGAGTCACCTTCTCCAATTGGGCCTGAGAAAATAGCATTGATAATCCCAGTCTCATTCCTGAACACTCCCCCAATCCCAGAAGGCCTAGGATTCCTTAAGCTACTACCATCAAAATTCAGTTTTATGAATCCAGGAGGGGGGGACCAAGAAGGTCTAGAGGTCCTCTTACATTGGGCAGAGGTAACTATTTCTTTCCATTTTCTCAATATGTCAGCCATGGAAACCCTTAAGTGTATCAATTCAATTAAGTTTTCCATGGTTCTTTCCTTGTCTAAAAAAAGTAGTGAGTTTCTCTTTTTCCATAT
Organism: Nelumbo nucifera; assembly: GCF_055504915.1. Classification (NCBI taxonomy): domain Eukaryota; kingdom Viridiplantae; phylum Streptophyta; class Magnoliopsida; order Proteales; family Nelumbonaceae; genus Nelumbo; species Nelumbo nucifera. Next base: position 45,384,266 of record NC_142649.1, on the reverse strand, counting down.
GGACCAACACACTGCCGCCCTAATGCTTCTCCACATGACCTTCCCTCTTTCCACTTTCACAATTTCTTTTGGGCTTGGAGTAGGAAAGAATTTATCCAAAGACCCCTTTTGCCTTTTTATGGGGGGCTGTTTAGAATTTCTTCTTGAACCTGAAGCAGAATTTACATTCCCACGAACACTAGGAATGTGATTACCACCAAACACTTCCACCTTGCCCCGTCTCATCTTCATCTTCAATTATATTTTCAAAATCATCAGTCTGGAATTCTTTATTCTTGACCTCCAACCATTGATTTTTTTTCTCTGCATGTACACTAATGTCTCTTCTTTCACCTCTTTCGGGCATTTAGTACAAACATTTACATTTCTTCTTTCACCAATTAAATGCTCTTTTGCTCTATAGATCCCTCCATTTGTCACTTTTCCACAATTTGCAAGTGACAGAATGTGTTCTTCGGATCTTGCAAATAGTGATATTATTGGTATTGGTTGCAAGTCGCAACTTGCAACTATCAATACTCAAATTTAAATAAGTTCAAACCTCTGAGTTTGGAAATAATTCTACTTGATAATAACACAAATAAAAAAATATTCTACTGTTTACAAATAATTTACAAATTCAAGTACCTGCATTTGAATCCAGCAAGGACGAATAATGGGTGAAACCCCAACTTTTGCACCAAAAATAGATATAAAACATATACAACCCCTCTTTTAGAGGTAGAAAGTGTGAAAATAAAGTGTAAATAATGGGGTAGATCCCTTGTTTTGTATGCAAAGAAATCTAGAAGGAAATAGGGTAGAGCCCCTATTTTGAACTTTTAATGTAAAAAAATCAATATAAATAATGCGACGGATCCCCTGTTTTTTGTATGAAAAGCTGTGAAAAAATAGAATGAAGAAGAAGAAGAATTAGGGGTCTGCCCCAATTTTAACATTAAAAATAGTAAGAGAAAGGCTCGGAGCCCTTGTTTAAACTTTTAATGAGAAAATACCGAAAAAAATGGGGCAGACCCTCTGTTTTGTGTGTAGAAAGAAGGGGGAAAACATTGCTGCAATCTACATGCAAGTTTTTTCAGCTGCAGGAATAAGAAGATATACATACCTCAGTAACTCTGTTCGACTCAGCCTTGGACGAACTGAATGAAGAAAACTCTTGGTTTGGACTTTGGACGAACGAACACTTCTTCCCTCTCATTTTCTTTTTTTCTTTTGGTTTTTTGGCAAAGACCCCCCCTGCCGATTCAATTTCCTTTTTGCTTATGTTTTCTATATTGACTTATTTTTTGATATTTTAATGTTATTTTCGAAAGTATATAAAAACATCATCCAGACGCTCGCTTGGGCTGCCTGTCGCATGGCATGAGGCACACACCTAGGCGTAGAGGCAAGAGCCTGTCTAATTCCTATGCGCCTTAGCTTGGGCAAGGCACCTAGTCTGGAAATTGCCTCGCCTTTGTGCCTAGGCATGCCTTTTAAAACATCGATTCCCCCCAAATTTATGGCTTTTTGTTGGGAGGTGGTTTGTATGAAGATTAACACCTTGGACTATCTGCAAAAGAAAAGGTCTTTCTTGTGTATTTCCTTGAACTAGTGTACTCTTTGCAAATCCAATGGTGAATCTTGTTAACATTTACTAATTTCCTGTTCCTTTGCTGCAGATATTTGGGATTGGTTTTTCTCTTTGTTTGGGTGTAGGTGGACCATGCCAATGGAGATTAAGTCACTATTTGACCCTTCTACTTTTGCTTGCCCAAAAAGGAGGGAAGAATAATATGGAGATGCACTAGAGCAGTAGTGATTTGGACCTCATGGGAAGAAAGAAATGTAAGAATCTTTCAAGAAAAGGTGAGGAGCAAACAACAGATTTTGAATTGTATAATCACTAGGGTTACACATTGGCTATTAACTCTGGATTTATTTAAACAATTCTCCTTTGATGATATTTGGAGGAACTGGGTTTCAGTGGCATCTAGCTCAGTGCAAAAGATTAAAACAAGGTCGGTGTGGACACCTCCTCTTGAAGGTGTAAGTACATGCGGTCCTCCATTGCCATAATCACAATGAAGGTATCGATACAGAGCCACATGTATCTGCGATGAGATTAGAAAACCATCCAAGACCTGCAATGGGCATGAAATGCCTCCTGGGACCTACGATAAAGAATGAGTATCGCCTGAGACTCATGATGGACATAAAACAACATTGCCAATTCTAAGACAAACCCAATATATTACTAGCGCCTCACGATGGATACAAGATGGTAGCCCACGTTGTAACGAACAATGGATAGACCCTGATGCGACACCTGCCTACTGGAGGGGGTTAACATCATTCCTGGTAACAACAGGCAGTGACGAGGCACCTTGAAGACGATTGGGCGGACACCCAAGCATGACAATCAAACCCAAAACCTTGTCCTTGACACATGGCCACGAGGAAACCCATGATGGGATCATAGTTGTCAAGGTGACTAGGCACTTTTCAAGGAGCGCCTCGCCCAAATGCCAAGAAAAAATGTATTAGATGCATGCTTATGGGACTGAAACACATATATAATATACAATATTTATTAAATAAAAATAAATATAAAATATATAATATTTTATTGGTTGGTTTTAATTTTTATTATAGGACATGTTGCATGTTATCATGCTTTTGTTGTGAGGAAAGTAAAAACAAAATAATATCAAGGGTTTCACTTTGACAAAAGAGTCGAATGAGGAAGAGGAGAGAACAACAGCCCTCCATCGTTCCGACACAGTCCTCTAAGTCAAGGTGAGTTAATCAATTTCCTCTGTCGTTTTGTTCTCTTTTTCCACTGGTTTAAAAAAGTGGCTACGCCCTGTAAAGAGACTGGGCCGAATGGGTCCTAGTATCTTCTCTTGTAATATATTTTCCTTTTCTTGTTAGCTAATGTGCCTCTCTTAATGAGCCTGTTATTTCTTTTTGGTTGATCTCTTTATGTTACTGCCTAGTTGGCCGCCCACTTAAGCGCATGCTTGTAATTACTTTAACATTAATTCTTAATAAAAAGGATTAGAGAGGAAAGGGAAGATTATTCGAACCTTTCTTCTTCTTCCTCTTTTTGCCATCTTCTTCTCTTGTACTGTTGCTCTTACTTTTCTTCTTCCTTTTCACTCTAATTTTCAAATTTACACTTAATTTTTGAGGACTGATTTACATCTTGGTATCAGGGCAGGTTTTTTTCTTCCTTTTTTCTTCTTCCTCATTTCCCATACACCCTTAGATTAAGAGTGTATGGAGAGATAGGTTCTCTATAGTTCAGAGGATCTCTAGCCTAGTTGGTAGAGGGTTTGGAGAGTTTAAATCTGGCTGGATATTGCCAAGAAGTGGCGCTTTTCTGTTGCTGCCCAAAACCCTAACTGACTAGAGATTTTCGAAGGTACAGGTAAAGGTGAAGCTTTGGGTGTGGCACTCTGTGCTTGGGAGGTGTCTTTTGACTCCTAAAAGAGGGCGGTTCAGGTTTGGAAGAGATTGGGAAGCTCTGGTAGGAGCGGCTGCATCTTCTCTCTTCCTCCCCAACAGTTGGACGGAGTAAAAACCCTAGTTTTCAAGCATATGGGTTCTGGTTTGACTTCAAGTAAGTTTATATAGACAAAATTTCTGGTTCTTTGATTTTCGTTTGATTAATAGAGCCATACGGAAGTGAGTTCAAGCAAGTGTCGGTTTCCGGCCTTGGCTCAGTAGATTCCATTTTGACTGGTGTGATCACAATCAAGCTAGATGGGACAATTTATCTTGCTTGGGCACGGTCTATAAGAATTTGTCTGTAGTAGAGGAAAACTCGGGTATCTCACAGGTAGTAAAGTGAAACCCGAAGAGACAAACCCTGAATTTGAGAAATGGATGCAGGAGAACTATACTGTCATAGGATGGCTGGTCAATTCTATGCAACCTCATATAAGTCAGCATTATCTCTGGATGTCTTCGGCTAAGGATATATGGGATAATGTTACATCTATAAGAATTTGTCTATAGTAGAGGAAAACTCGGGTATCTCACAGGTAGTAAAGTGAAACTCGAAGAGACAGACCCTGAATTTGAGAAATGGATGCAGGAGAACTATACTATCATAGGATGGCTGGTCAATTCTATGCAACCTCATATATGTCAGCATTATCTCTGGATGTCTTCGGCTAAGGAGATATGGGATAGTGTTACTGAGACCTATTCACAGTAGTTGAATGTAGTCAGAGTCTATAAGTTGAAAAGTGACGTGAAGAACCTAAGACAGGGGGAGAAGAGTGTAGCAATCTACCTTTGTATATTGAAATCCCTACGGCAAGAAATTGATGTTATGGAGACAATTGTATGAGAGAGTAAGAATGATGCTGAAATGTATAGGAAGTTGGTGGAGAGAAATAGGGTGTTTGAATTTCTCACTAGACTCAACCCTGATTTTGACATCATTAGGCAAAATATCCTAGCCAAAGATGAGGTTACTCTTTCCCAGGCATATGCTATGATAAGCAGTGAGGAGAGTAGGCGGCAGGTTCAGTTGCAGAGTCCACCTACAGAATACTTTGCACATGCTGGAATAAAGCCAAAGGGTCCTATTGAGAAAAAGGAGCAGATATGTGAATATTGCAAGAAACCGAGGCATACAAAGGACATTTGTTGGAAGCTTCATCTTGAGCTTCTTCCTGATAGGTTTAAGAATAACTACAACTCTAAGAAGGGCAGTCAGGTAGGAAATCCTAAGACAACTAATGTTGCTACAGTACTTGAAGGAGGAAATAAGGAGAGTGAAGAAAAATCAACCATTGAGTAGTTGGCAGCAATGAAGGCGGATTTTGAAAAGTATGGGAGGCTGCTAAATCACTTGGAAGCTACTGTTTCTTCATCTCACTCTTCCAGCAATACATCATCTTCATTTGCATTTGCTCACTCAGGTATTTGTGCTTCTACAAATCATGCTTCAGTTTCAAGTAATCATAAAATCCCTTGGGTTATTTATTCCAGTGCATCAGACCATATGACCAGCCTGTCTAATCTCTTCTGCTCATACCACCTCTTTGGTAAAGAGAAAATATCCCTTGCTGATGGGTCTCTTGCTCCCATCTCTGGTAAAGGGGATATAAAGACCTCTGACACCCTTTATTTATCCTCTGTCCTTCATGTCCTTAAACTTAATACAAACCTTTTATCTGCTAGCAACTTAACTAAATGCATGAATTGTAGCATAACCTTTTTTCCCACTCAGATGTATGGTGTTGACTATCTTGAGACATTTGCTCCTGTAGCTAAGATGACCTCAGTCCGGGTTTTGTTATCTCTAGTTGCTACTTTTGATTGGCCCCTACACCAGTTTGATGTTAAAAATGCCTTCTTGAGTGGAGACCTACATGAAGAGGTCTATATGTCTTTGCCTCCAGGGGTGTATGGGAAGGAAATGCAAGGCAAGGTGTGTAAACTGTAGATATCTATTTATGGTCTCAAACAGTCTCCTCGGGCTTGGTTTGAGAGGTTTAGGGCTGCTCTTGTCTCCTTTGGTGACACACAAACTCAATCTGATCATACCCTGTTTTTGAAGAGAAATGTCTCTCTGGTGACCTTCTTGATAGTTTATGTTGATGATATTGTGGTCACGGGTACACTCAAGAGGTCAGTAAACTAAAAAGATTTCTCAACTCTGAATTTGAGATCAAGGATTTGGGAGATCTTCGGTATTTTTTGGGCATTGAAGTTGTTAGATCTAAGGATGGTATCTTCATTTCTCAGCATAAATATGTCCTTGACCTCCTTGCTGAGATTGGTAAACTTGGAGCTAAACCAATCTCCACTCCTATTGATCCCAATCATAAGCTTTCTGCTACAGATAGTGACCTTTTATCTCATAAGGGGGTGTTTCAGAGACTGCTTGGGAAGTTATATCTTTGCATGACTCGGCCAGACATTTCCTATGCAGTAAGTGTTATTAGTCAATTTATGCATTCTCTTAGAGATACTCATTTAGCTGCTGCAGAAAGGGTTCTGTGTGACTTGAAAGGTACTCCAGGGAAAGGCATTCTATTTGCCAAACATGGACACATGAAGCTGGAGGCTTTTACTAATGCTGATTGGGCAGGATGTATTGATGATAGGAGATCCACCTCAGGTTATTGTGCTCTAGTAGCTGGGAACATTGTGTCATGGAGGAGTAAGAAATAGTCTGTAGTTGCTAGATCCTTAGCTGAAGTAGAATACAGGGCAATGGCACATGGTGTGCTAGAATTATTGTGGCTACGATCCCTTTTAGAAGAATTGGGTGTTGACTACGAGAAGCCAATGATGCTGTTCAACATGACAGAACTAAGCACATTGAGGTTGATAGACATTTTATAAGGGAAAGAGTTTCCTCAGGAGAAGTTTGTTTGCCATTCATCACATCAGACGGACAATTGGCTGATATCTTGACCAAGGGAGTTCCAAGAGGGAAAATGACACTATATAAGCAAGCTGGGCATGATTGACATCTATGCTCCGCTTGAGGGGGAGTGTAAAGAGACTGGGCCAAATGGGTCCTAGTATCTTCTCTTGTAATATCTTTTCCTTTTCTTGTTAGCTAATGGGCCTCTCTTAATGGGCTTGTTATTTTTTTTTGGTTGATCTCTTTATGTTACTGCCTAGCTGGCCGCCCACTTAAGGGCATACTTGTAATTACTTTAACATTAATTCTTAATAAAAAGGATTAGAGAAGAAAGGGAAGATTATTCGAACCTTTCTTCTTCTTCCTCCTCTTTTTGCCATCTTCTTCTCTTGTACTGCTGCTCTTACTTTTCTTCTTCTTTTCACACTAATTTTCAAATTTCCACCTAATTTTTGAAGACTGATTTACATCTCGCCCCATTGTTCTCCTCTTCCTTTTCGTTGGACTAAAACCATTATTCTTTCCTTGTTTGAATCATATTATTGGACTAAAACAGGGGCTCCGCCCCCTTCTTTTGTTCTTAAATTTCGTGCGTGTTTTCAGCTCTTTTTCCCTCATTATTGGTGTCTGAAATAGGGGCAAAGCCCCTTCTTTTCACCAGCTTTTCTAAGTCTAGAACAAGGGCTCCACCCTCTTCTTTTGTTCTTAACTTCTTGCATTTTCAGCCCTTTTTTTGTTCTCATCATTGGTGTCTGAAACAGGGGCAGAGCCCCTTCTTTTCTTCTTCATATTTTTTCTTTAATTTTAATATTTTTTCACCAGCTTTTCTGGGTCTAGAACAAGGGCTCTGCCCGTTGTGTTTCTTATTCACTTTCTTCTTTTATTTTAGTAATTGTTCTCATCAAGCAACACTTCAAGAAGCACAAGCACAAAAGTAAGTGCAAAATACATAAAACCAAAATAACTAGTTCAGAAGGGGTATAAATCCATCGGCTTCTTATTTTTAAATTCCATCGCCTATGTGAGGGCTAGGCTCCTGGGCACCCATGGTCGCCTAGCCTCACCTTAGCGCCTTGAAAACTATGGACGAAATGTAGCTTGCATGTGCTAGGTGAGAATCTTCAAGGAAAAGGGAACTTTGTCCTTAGAGGATCTCGTCAAACACATGGCGAAACCCAGTGGTGCTCCTTTGATAACTGACATAAGGATGAACCGATGAGGATTCCCTTTCCTAATGGAAATCAAACCTTTTTTTGGAATCCTTCTCCTTAAAGTCTTGGGATCTCCCTTATAAAAGGAGGTTGAAAAGCACGATCTGCACTTTCTCTTCGATCACCCTTATTACCCAACTCCACCGAGATTTCCCAGAAGCAGAAACCTGCTCATTATTTCCCTCATGGCCTTTGACCCTAACCGTTCTTCGTTCTTCAAGGAGACCACCCTTTCTAGCCTCACCGCCATACTTACAAAAGGTTTTCTGAAATTAAACTTTGATGGGAGCAGTCAAGGCAAACCAGGTCCTTTGGGAATTGGAGGAGTGATAAGAGATAAGGGTTTATACTTTGTACTGGCACTTTACTCAGGACCAGTGGGGGTTGGAGACTCTTTAAAGGATGAACTGTTTGCAGTTTTACAAGGTGTTAAGATTGCAAAAGACATGAATTTGGAGAACCTGGTGATTGAAGGGGACTCCAAGGTGGTGGTAGGTTGTTTAAGAAATCCAAACTCAGTGATTTGGTGTTATAGAAATGAAATGAAGAAGTTCCAGTGGTCAACACAGCAGATGAATCTAAGAAATCATGTGGTTTTAAAACAAGAGTTATGGATAAATACTTTAGAAACAAAGGTTTTAAAATAAGGACTAAAACAAAATGTATGCAATGTAAATTTAATATAATAGGAGTGATGATGAAGATAAACTTAGAATTGGAGACTAAGAGATTTCAATGTCATCACTTCCATTACCATGGTTTGATAATCCAAAATTTAGTTGAGATTGATTCTCATGGAGGTTTGCATGTAACTTCTCATGGATGGGTGCATGCAGATTCTCATGTAATAGGAGATGCTACTTGGGCAAAAAGGAAAATTTTATAAAACAATTATAAGGGCAGCAGTTTTGTATGGAGCAGAGTGTTGCACAGTCGAGTGACAACATGTCCAAAAAGAGTTTGGCAGAAATGTGAATGTTGAGATTGATGAGTGGGAAAACTAGGAGTAGGATCTGAAATGTACTTATTGGATGGAACCTAGAATTAGCTCCTATAGGTGATAAAATGAGGGAAAGTAGTGTATGTTTTTGGCATGTCCAGAGAAGACCATCTAGGACGCCTGTAAGAAGAAGCCATCTATTATGAATTGATGGAGATAAAAGAACTAGTGGCAGAGTGAAAAGGATGTGGGTTGAAGTAGTGATAAATGATTTAAGGGCCCAAAGTTTAACCATGGATATAACACGTGGTGTTGTGGATAGTAACACAAATAGTGGTTTTGGAATCAGTTTTCTTTCAAGTAGTATGACGAGGCTTTTTAGTCCTCTTTTTCCTCTTATTATACTTTTCTTCTAATTGATTCTTTTATTATTTTTTTTTTGTGAATTTTGTTGCTTTACCTATGAGATAAAGAAGGACAAAGTCATCATCGGACCTCCTACTTACTAGTTCCGTCAAGAATAATTTCATAATGAAAATTTGTCTGTTGAGGGGGTAAATAAATTGCTGTTGTCCAGGCTGCTTCAGAGTCTTATAGATTAGATGACTTTTATTATCATTTTCATTTGTCTAGGTTGCTTCAAGTGCATTTGGTCTTGGACCTCAAATTGCAATGCAAATAGCTGAGCGCTTGTATACTCAAGGTTTCATCAGGTTCTCTCTTTCTCTCTCTCTCTCTCTCTCTCTATATATATATATATATATATATCACATGCACGTAGCTCTGTAGTTAATACAGACAGCTATTGGTATCACAAAATCTCTTTGGCTGAACTTGGAGTGAGAATGAAGATTAATGCTACTTTATCTTTTTAGTTGTTTTTTCTGGATCAGTTGCTCAAGATTTTTGTTCTCTTTTCAAATGTTTATTTTATTTTGTTCTATTATTATTATTTTGTTGTGTTATGACTGCATTGGGGCAGAGGGTTCTCTGAAGTTGCTCTTTTTGTATATATGCCATAGATTACTTTCCACATTCTGGGCATAGAATGTTAGTTGCTTTGTACATTCTCTTTCTACCCATGCCATGATAATCTTATTAATGGCATTTACTATAGTGGTCTTATTAGATAAATTATTGTGAGAGAAACAGTGAATAAGAAAGAACCAATGGAGAGAGAAGAAAGAGGTTGGGAAAATTGGAGAGATGTTACATATGCCTATCCCACTTTCTTTTATCCAAAACATTACTTTTATTATAATTACAATAATACTCTTGACACTGTTTCTCTCTCTTATGCTACTAAATAGTCCCAATAACTATCAAAACAGCTATTGTGAGATGAATACAGACTAACCTATATATATTTCAGCACGTGATTGAACTTCCACATGGTTCCTTTCTTTCCTACAGCTTCTCTTCTGGTTTCTTTTTCTAATAATGATACTCATTTTGGAATGATATTCTCTAGCTATCCAAGGACAGAGTCCACGGCCTATCCTCCATCATTTGACTTTAAGGGGACACTTGGGGAACAGGCAAAGAATCCAACATGGGGCAATTATGTACATTGGCTACTAGAACTTGGTTTTCATAGGCCACGATTGGGAACAGATGCAGGTGACCATCCTCCCATAACTCCACTGCAGTCAGCAACTGAAGATATGCTAGGGAATGATGCCTGGAGATTGTACGAGTTTATCTGTCAACACTTTATTGGGACTGTCAGTCCTGATTGCAAGTATTTGAGGTATTAATTTTTGTCCTCTATGTTATTGACTGTAAACTCCTTAATACAAGTGGTATTTGTCTGTAAGTATATCGTGTATGCAATGGCATATGGACTTTAGGCATTACTTTAACACATTAACTATCATTGTTTTCATTGATGATAGTGGTTGTTTATCAAATCTGGCATCAAAGACGTGTCTTGCCTATAATCAACCATCGGACACAATTTATAACATGTCTCCTCCAATGTATTAGACTAGTAATTAAGCACATGCGTTGCACGTGAGAATTTTTTTCTTCATATTAATTACTTGAATTTTAGATATATCATAGTTAAGATAGAAATTGAAAATTAACAAAAGTAACAATATGATTAAAAATAAACTTAAATGCTTGTACCAAATAACAATTATTATTATTATTATTAAATTGTGTTCCATTTATATCATAAATAAAAATTTTTATTTTAACAATTATTTTTGTTTAATATGATGAATACATAACATTAGAAATGTTCTCAAATGTTTTTGACAAAATTCTCGACATTTTTATTTTTGGTGTTCTATCTTTTTTTAAATATTTATTAGTCAATTATGACATCATGGGTTTCTTAGAATAGTTGGATCATTGACCCACCATCTAGATAAGAAAATAGCATTGCTTTCGGATTAATTTTAAATTAGGGAAAATTATAGTCAAAATCGACTGTACATTTAAAATTAGGCTACAGGTTAGTCTAGAAATCAATAAAACTTTGACAACCGGCTCTACATTTCAGATTATAAAAAACCCTGCCATGACATCGGAGGTTTGTGTGGTTATTGCCAACATGGGACACTTAATCCATGTTGGACACAACAAAAAGCTTATACTGAAATTGCCCTTTAATGCTGGGTGATTGGAAAATAAGAAAATGGTTTTTAGTTTCTCTCCCACTCCCTTCTTCCCTCTCTCTCTCTCTCACACACACACAAACAGTCGTCTCTTTCTACTCAACGACTATGTGATTTGAAAATAAATAAAAATAGTTTTCAATTTCTATATTTACGTTCTCTTTATCAATTTATCTCATTCTCTCTCAATCTCTCTTAATCTATTGTTCTCCCTCAGTTTCTCTCACACTCCTCTTGTTTTTTTTTTTTTATTTATTTCTTACACACTTATATGGTATTAATTAGACCATATAAAAGAACATGAGACCAACTTGGTATAGTTCAAAAATTATTACACCAATTTGATAAAAGTTCACAAGAAACTCTTGGCTATGAAATTTACACCAACTTGATAGAAATTTATAACTTGATTGTACAAGTGGTTGGTCCCTTTAGTTCTTTTATACTGTTTGATTAATATTATAAAAGTTTGTAAGAAAAATAAAAAAAGAATGAGTGAGGTAGCGGGAGAAAGACTGAGAGAGAACGATAGAGATTGACGGAGAAGGAGATATTAACCAAGAGGGAGAGTGAGGAAGAAGAATGAGAGGGATTGAGAGAGAGAGAATGGAAGAGAAACTGAGGTTTTGATTTGGCTACATACCAAAGCTGAGAGAGTGGGAGATCGAGAGATGATTGAAAACCTATTTTTAGTCCCATGTTGTCAACATGGGACGTGGATTAAGAGTTCCATGTTGCCAGAGGGAGCAAGATAGAAATTGAAAAAAACAGGTTTTCAGTTTCTAAGAGTCCCATGTTAACATCATAGGCTTTTTTTGTGTCCAACATGGACTAAGAGTCCTGTTTGTTAGACAGTTTTGTATGCCCTTAGCTTCAATCAGAATGATGTACTTTATGAGTTTATTGTAAATGAATAAAAGTGCATATTTGATTCATGTTCCCTTGGTATGTTTCTGTGTAATACCCTTAAACTGGACACTTAATGAGACTCGTGTTAGTTTAGAATGTTCACAACCAGTGGGTCGGTCTGGGGAGACCTATCCTAACAAGGCTGACACTGTGGTGCCACCAAGTCGGTTGGAGTGGCCTGTCTCAGCTGCCAGGGTGAGACCCTAAGCACACAGTGTAGGATTAATTGAATCTATGAACTGGACCAGATTTCCAGTATTGCCCTGGACCTTGGAGATTGATGGGCAAAACTGGAAAGCTACACCCGACCCTTAGACTCGATTATGATACTGCACTAGGTGTCAGATTGGGCTGTCTTTGATGTACCAATCAGTGAGATCCTTAGCGGGGGTCAAAACCTGGGTATGTTGGGACAGTCCAAGAATTCATCTGAGTGGGTGATCATAGTGACAGGATCAGCCCCTTTGTCGGACAAAGGTAATGATCGGGGATGCACTCTCACTTATGGAAACCAAGACTGCCGGCAGCCGATTTCAACCGTTGAGATTTGTTTTGCAAAGTATATTTTATATGAGATATAAAAGTATATATATATATATTATGGTTTCTCAAATGTTTGCAAAAAGGTTTTAATTCCCAGGATCCATATAAGTGGAGAGTGCAACACTGTTCCTTGCAGCCGAGGGAGAGGTCCTCTTGTCGGGCAGTGTATGATCATTATGGGCTGAGAGGTTAAGTGTAAGACCATTGAGGATAATACCTGATGGGCTAATCTTGCATCTGCCCACAGTCCCTGGGTGTTACAAGGTGGCTCTGCCCAGGGACCACTTAGGGTAAGTGTTGGGCCCATAGAGCCCATTCGATGGGTTTCAGGGGGTGCACTGTCCATAACAGTGTATTCGGCCAGGCCTTGTAACAAAGGCTTGGCCGAACCCATGTGGCTGATGTATAGATCAATGCTTGGGTCCCACGCCATACAAGGAAGCCCAACTGGGCAGCAGTTAGGAAGGTTAAGTGAGCACATAAGCTTAATGGGCCTAAAGCCCATTTCGAACTAGGCTATTCATTTAGTTAATTAAAGGGGCGAATTCTGAGATGGATTAGCAGATAGGATAGGGTCTTCACCCTATCCACTCAGAGAGTCCAGATCTGAATGTGATTCAGATTTAGAAACCTCCTAATGAGATTAGGAGAAAGCTAATTTAATCTGCAGATAAGATAAGGGTTTATCCCTTTCACCTAAAGAGAAGTGTCATCCAAATATGATTTGGATAAGCTGTTCCTAATTGAATTAGGAGCTGATCTTTTAGGTTAACAAAAAAGGAGGGGGCGACAGCCTAAGAACAATCATCATCAGATTTTCTTTAGCGCTGAAATCAAGAAGAGAGAATTCTGCACCCTGCGAATACTCTCTTGCCGCCTCCCTGCTCTTGCCGCCCTGTTTGCAAGTTCGATCTCCAGTAGTGGGAGAAGTCAAGATTGGATCTTGACATCAGTTCTTTGAGAAAGGATTGAAAGGAAGCTGTGCTCACGTACCATCCTGCTGATTCTTGCGAAGGACAGAGTTCTTGGAGAAGAACACTACTGATTCTGCTCCATCCTGCACTGCGCCATTTTCAGTGGGAGCAATTTTTTGGATCCTTCCTTGGGCGTGAACACATTCGTTGGGAGATACTATTTCTCCGTATCAGGTACAATCCTCTCCTACTTCTTTTGGTTCTGATCTGATTCAGTTTAAGGTTCAAGAATGATCATTGAAAATATGATTTTCTAAATAGGGAATGCGATTCCCAATTGAAGGGAGAGAAAAATTTTTGAAATTCGCCCCTTATTCCGCAAATCTTTGGGCGTCCATGGGATGGATCTCTCATCCCTTCACTATTAACAACCACAAAAGCCTCTGATGACATGGCGGGGGTTTTTATAATTTGAAATGTGGAGCCGGTTGTCAGAGTTTTGTTGGTTTCTGGACCAACTTACAACCTAATTTTAAATGTATATCCGGCTTTGACTATAATTTTCCCTTTAAATTATATATTTCATTTACATTATATAAATAATTTTAGTTACCACACTTAATTTTTGTTTGTCTATGATATCATTTGACCTAAACCACTAACCCACCACCCAAAAAGAAAAATAGTTCGATTTCTAGGTTGACATTAAATTTTGTATTACATTTCCATCATTAAAAAAATTTTTTTTATGTATAATCAGTGATTTAAAAGGCGTGCCACGCCTAGGCGCACGGGTGAAGCACATTTTGGGGTATGTGCCTCGCCCAGGTCATAGGCACACCTCTTTCAAAAGGTACGCACCTGGTGCGCCTAGGCATGCGCCTGACTTGTTCGGGCTTACCTTGAAGGGCGTGCTACAAAGGCGACTCATAGAATCAAGAATGCAATATGTTTTACATCACATTAACTACTTCAATGCAATTAAGGAAAAAAAGAGATTGTGGATTTTACATGCTTGAAAATGCTTTATGTGTTTGCTTTTATTTTTAAATTTTCATTTGAATACACTTTACATGTTATGTTTATGTATTTTGATTTTAGATAATAGGTTTTTTAAATCATTTATTTTAAAATTTAAGTTTATATTTTTATTAGAATTATGTTTAACATTTTTTACTTTTTTTGCATTTTTTTTTAAAATTTTTTGGCATTTGTTTGGAATTTTCTGACTTTATTTTTGATTTTTTAGCTTTTGTTTGGTAATTTTGTGCCTTTCTTAAAAAGGTGTGCGCCTCGCCTTGCGCCTTGTGCCTCAGTTACAAATTGGCCCTTGCGCTTTTTTTGCGCCTTGCGCTTCTAAAACACTATGTATAATACTTATTTTTGTTCAATATAATGACTGCACAATATTAGAGATGTACCTAATATTTTATTATTTGTAAATATATTACATTAGATATGTGCCCAAAATTTTCTCTATCTTTTTTTTTTTAATTTTTTTGATTCTTTGTATGTTCTATTTTTAAAAATTTTATTATTTGACTATGATATCATTTCATTTCTAGGTGGATTTTAAATTTGGCATTCCATTTTCATCATTAATAGAAATACTTCTTACATTTCATACTTTTTTATTTTAAAATTTTTATTATTTAATTATAGAATAATTTATTAATCCATTTGACTTCAAATGATCGAATTGCTTGCCCACCACCGGGAGGGAACGAAATGGTTTTGTTTTCAAATTACTCTTAAAAATATTAATTTTTATACTATTAAAATTAATATTATGGATTTAATTACAAGAATTTAATGATGAGAAAATGTATCTTAAATATTGGACATAATGAGAGAATAGGAAAATATTTCTATTTCTAATTGGTTTTAAATTTTACATCCAGTTTCCATCATTAATAAAAACATTTCTTATTTATCATACTTATTATTGTTTAATATGTATGTTAAAAATGTTCCCAATTTTTTTAATTTCTATTTTTTTCATTTTATCTATTTTTTCATTTTATTATTTAATTGTGGCAACATGGATTAGCCCAAAATGTTTTTATTATTAATTTCTTACCACCACCTAGATGAAAACTTTATTTTTTCTAGGTAGATTTTAAAAGTATAAGCTTTTATGTTATTGCAATTATTAATTTATTATGGATTTAATTAATAGAACTTAATGATGAAAAGAAACAAAAATGACTTAAATATAAGATTCATTGAACATGAGTGCAAGTTAATAAATTAAATATTGGATTTATTGAGAAGGAATTGAATGCATTGAATATCATAAAATTACGTCTTTTTAACTCATTTAATATCAATAACTGATTACCCTATTTGCCCTCACTTTTTATCAATAAACTTAAATGTAGAGGGGTAAATTTTGTCCTCAAAAAAATTCCAGAAATATTCTTGAGGCCATGCTTGCCCACCACCGTGGGGGAAGAAAATGGTTTTGTATTCAAATTACTTTTCAAAATATTTATTTTTATACTATTAAAATTAATATTGTGGATTTAATTACAAAAATTTATGTTGAGAAAAATATATCTTAAATATAGGATTTAATGAGAGAGAATAGGAAAATATTTTTATTTCTAATTGGTTTTAAATTTTACATTCAATTTCCATCATTAATAAAAACATTTCTTATTTATCATACCTATTATAGTTTAATATGTATGTTAAAAATGTTCTCAATTTTTTTAATTACTATTTTTTTTTCATTTTATCTATTTTTTAGTTTTCTTATTTAATCGTGGTAACATGGATTAACCCATTTGACCTAAAATGGTTTAATTTCTTACCACTACCTAGATGAAAACTCTATTTTTTCTAGGTAAATTTTAAAAGTATAAGTTTTTATGTTATTGAAATTATTAATTTATTAAGTATGGATTTAATTAATAGAACTTAATGATGAGAAGATACCAAAATAACTTAAATATAAGATTCATTGAACATGTATGCAAGTTAATAAATTAAATATTGGGTTTATTGAAAGGGAATTGAATGCATTGAATATCATAAAATTACCTCTTTTCAACTCATTTAATATCAATAACTGATTACCCTATTTGCCCTCACTTTTTATCAATAAATTTAAATGTAGAAGGGTAAATTTTGTCCTCAAAAAAATTCCAAAAATATTATTGAGGCTATTCGTGCTTTTTAAAGTAGTATAGATTTATTTATGACATCATGGAATTATCCATTTGACCCAAATGGTTGAACTACTTACCCACCACCTAGATGAAAAATATGATTTCATTTCTATGTTTATTTTAAAAATATAAAATTTCATTCTGTTAATAATTATTGTGTATGGATTTATTAGTGGAATTTAATTATGATAAACAAAATTATAAATGTTAGATTCAACGAGAGAATGTGGTGTATTTAATGACTTAAATGTGAGGCTTAATGAGAGGTAATTGAATGTATTTAATGGTATTCTTTTAATTACATTTTCTGCCATTTCAGTGGAGATGAACTAAATTCAAGAGGAGGGGGTATTTCAGTAAAGAAAAATTCCAGAAGCCAGTACCTCCTCATTCGCACTTTTATAAGTAGTATAGATTTACTTCTTAATTAGTCATTATGATCTGCCTGTTTCACTTCCTAATTCCTTGTGAATTCTGTTGCAAATGGCTTCAGCTTTGATGAGCACCAAAAAATAAAGAAGAAAAAGGAGATGTAAATATATCCTGAATATGTTTTTTGTTTTTTTTTTTTTTTTGTTTTTTGTAGTACCTTTGTGGTCAGTTTGGGTCCAGGGACATTTTTGTCATTTTACAAGATCTTGGTTAGGGGTGGCTGGGCACATCTCTTCTGTGTTTTGGTCCCTTGGACTTTTTTGTAATTAAAGTTGCCTTTTGGCGGGTTGGTTGAAGATACTTTTGTTCTCGAGGGACTGTTTGTGAAGGGGGGCATTTTAGGGGGTTGTGTTTAAATATTTTAGTTGCCTTCCCCAGAAAGCCATTGAATCTTATAAAAGAGAAGGGGGCTTTTTCTTTGGTGTTTAAATATTTGAGTTATAGCACACTCTCAACTAGGGTTTTTAAGTATTGGGTGCTTGGGTTTTGAGGAGTCAATTCATTGTGCACCTTCCAATCCCTCTATCGCTGCGTGTCTGTGCGAGTAAGGATGCAACTTGGGAGGGTTTGGGTTGGGCTTTTGTCAAAATTTGAAAGGGCCCTAGCATGGAGGCCTGAGCCCAAAGCAGTGTAAAATGCTAACTTGGGCCAACTCGAGTTCCCCTACATTTGACAACAAGTTCTCTAAACAAATATATGGTGACAATCATGTTTGATGGTTGGGAAAGTTTACAAAGTTGCCCATTATCAACTTTATGGAGTACTGCAATGGAATGATGATTTTTCATACATCCATTGATGCATCAGAAAGAAAAGAAAGATGCACTATATATTTATAAGTTGGTGGTACATGATGTCAATGAGGAAGGACCTGAAAATGTGGTGCAAACTGTGGTAGATATAGGAAGCAATTATTTGAAGGCAAGAAAAATAATGATGGATAAGTTATTTTGGACTTCATGCACTTAACATTTTATTTGTCTTGATGATTAAAGATATTGAAAAGAGAAAAGTAGTAAAAATCACAATTGACAATGCAAGAAGATAATAAATTATTCTTAGCTCCATTTGTGGAATGATCAAAAATAAATAATCACTAATATGAATGACCTTGAACTTCAGTTAAGTTACCTGAGAGGGAGGTGTTACTTTTCTTTTGGATCTTTAGAGCAGACACTCATTTGAGCTTAAATATTTTGATTTTTTTTGAAATATTATTTTACTCTGTTATAGGTGGGTCTTAGTACACATTCTTTTTGTGATCAGAAACAGAATTTTTCATTAAAATAAAGGCAAAAAACAAACGGGAGGTATCCCAAAAAGAATAGTATAGAAGAAAGAAGAGTGAATTTTCTTGTTTAGATTCTCAAAGCCTAATGCAAACTCATTTCAATCTGGTAAATAATAGTTAGCTCAGTCTTCTTCCCTTAAAAGCAATCTGGATGCATAAATAAAGAAACAGAAGGAAAAGGTAAACATCAGATTAGTTTGTATAATGCAAATGTATGTTCTGTCTAGCTCTTACACTTAATTTTTATTACTTCAAGCAATTTCTTTTTGCGACATTAAATAGAAATTTCAGTTTCTGTATACAAATAGTGGATGCTGATTATTTTACTTTTTCTTTTGTTTTATACGATATAGGAAAGGAAAGCCCTAGAATCTCAACTTCCATATGTACAGCCATAATTAAAATTTGGCACCCTGTACTAAGGTTCTGTTTCCAATGGCAACATTAATGTTTGTATTGGCAGGCCTACACTGTAGTTTATATTTTCTGACTTGAGACAATGCAATGTTTTTTCTGTGTCCAACTATCAAATTATTTTCTTGTTGAACAACCTTTGTACTTCATCAAATGGTGATTATTGTTATTAACAATTGTACTGTATAATTTTGCTTATATACTCTTGTCATACTTAGTTGTGTAGAAAATGAAAGGAAGAAATAAGAAGTCTGATATCTGATTATCTTAGTCCATGTCTGAAAGTTCTTTTTTCCTATAACGTGCTTTGTGTTTTCATGGTCATTCCAGGACGAGAGTAGACTTTACTAGTGGTGGGGAATTATTCTACTGTACTGGACAGCATGTCACAGTTAATGGATTTACATCTGTAATGCCGTGGATGGCAGTAACTGAGAAGAATCTTCCTCAGTTCACTAAAGGGGAAAAAATAGAAATTTCAAAACTTGAATTATTTGAGGTAGTGCTTCAAAACTCTAGATTCAATCTGTGGTTCTTTCTCAAATTTTTTGTTTATGGATTTTTTTTTTCTTTTGGTCATAGTTGATATTTCTTTCCAATCATTTGCTGGATTTTATGTTTTCTAACAAACTTCCTTGTAAAGGATTTCAGAATGTTGATTATGATGTAAAATCTGAAGTATATAGGAAATTGTTGATGTTCTCTGATATCTGCATGATTGAATTTCTAACATTTAGGGAAATACAACACCTCCAGATTACCTCAGTGAGAGTGAGCTGATTTCCCTTATGGAGAAGAATGGGATAGGTACTGATGCATCCATTTCTGTACATATTAACAACATATGTGAGCGCAATTATGTGCAGGTTTGTAACCTATTACCATATGTCACCATGGCAATTTTTTGTATTTGTTTTTCTTTTCACATTTGTTAAGTATTCATCTTCATATTTCCATTCTGGTCATACAACATCATCTGAATCATTCGATGTTTTAATCATATATTTGACCTGCTTATTTACTTCCGAAAATACCAATGCTGCTTTGAACATGATTACTGGATGGTAAGGGAACATCCAATGAACAGCATAGTCAACTAATCAAGTTGACATATTTGAGAAGAGACTTGAGTCATTTTGATTACAGACTCTTGTGAGATAAGCTGGGGACTAGCTATTAGGAGTAGAGCATAATAACTTAAGGGTGTTATTGTAATTTATCTATAGTTATACTTGAATTAAAGGGGAGTAGATTGAATTGCCTATCCTTAATTGAACCTCAATCTCTTTCTTCTTGGTCTCTCTCTCTCTCTCTGCTTCTTCCGTTTCTATCTTCAATTTTAGGCTAGAAGACAACTCAGACAAGATAATTGAGTATGCTGTTATAAGCATGAAACATGATTGACTAAACATAGTTGGGTATGTTTTTGTGTGAACTATGAATTGAAATGAATATTACACCCTAGTTTGACAATTAATAGAGGATGCTCTTATTTCAATTTTTATTTTTTATGTTTAAATATTAATTACTTGATTACATAATCTAAATGCCTGGGTTATTTTAAGGTTTTCCTTGGGCAACCATGTTCCAAGAATTGAAAATTTAGTTTCTTCTAAATTTGAAGGTGCATCCTGGAAGGAGGTTGGTTCCTACAGCCTTAGGAATCACCTTGATAAGAGGATATCAATGTATAGATCCAGACCTTTGCTTGCCAGATATTCGCAGTTTCATTGAGCATCAAATTACCCTTATAGCTAAAGGTCAGGTAGATCATTTCCAGTTAGTGCAACATGTGCTGCAGCAGTTCAGACAGAAATACTCTTATTTTGTTAAGAAGGTAAAGATAGCTTCAGGCTGTTTATATATTATTTTATAGTATAATAGAAGATGCTTGTGCATGTTAGTAAAGATTACCTTTTTTTTGAATAGCATTGTTTATTAATTTGATTCATTTGTTCAATATTCTCTGCACTCATTTGGTGGAGCATTATCTTGTAAAGTGGATGTACAATAAACTATTCTTGGGTGTTTTTTGGTCATCTCATTTTTATTTATTTGTTTATCAAGGAACAGAACCTTTAAAGATGTTTCCATGTCAAGTATTTCTCTCCTGACTAGAGAGTATAATGATTTTTTTTTTTTTTTATGGATAATCAAGAATTTTATTAATAATAACAAAAGAAAGCGAACAAATTCTTACAAAGCTGATATCTCTCAGGAAGTGCGAGTTGCTGCTTCAAAAACAAAGTAAAATTACAAATGAGCCCTCTTGGCAATAAATCCGATTGAAATACGAGGAAGTAGAGAAGAGAAGGGAAGAAGAGAGAAAAGAAGAAAGGAAGAAGAAAAGGTTTGGAGCAATGGAACAGTACTGGCGGCACCAGCTTCTATTATATTATATAGGGCGACAGAAATAAGAAGGGAAAAGACTCTTGTGCCCCTGCTGTAAGTGAGTACAATAACAGAAATAACAGAAAATAAAAAAAGCTTTAACTAGCCAAACAGACCCTAACACAAATAACTAAATTATTTCAACACTCCCCCTCAAGTTGGAGCATAGATGTCAATCATGCCCAACTTGTCACACAAATCATTGTGCCGCACATGATGAAGACCTTTGGTGAAGATATCTGCAAGTTGTTCTTCTGAGCTGACATATGGAGTACACACTTCTCCATTTACAAGTTTATCTCTAATAAAATGCTTGTCCACTTCAATGTGTTTCGTTCTATCATGCAGGATTGGATTAGCAGCAATATTGATGGCAACTTTTTTGTCACAGTAGAGTGACATAGGATTGCTCACTGCAAAACCCAGTTCACCTAACAAATTTCTTATCCACATGATTTCAGCAACCCCATGAGACATCGCTCTATATTCTGCTTCAGCACTAGATCTAGCCACCACACTTTGTTTTCTACTTCTCCATGTGACCAGGTTTCCTCCTACAAAGGCACAATACCCACTGGTAGACTTTCGGTCATCAACTGCTCCTGCCCAATCAACATCAGTATATACTTCCACCTTTAAGTGTCCATGTTTCTGGAACAACAAACCAGCTTTGGGAAACTTCTTGAGGTATCTAAGGATTCTCTCTGCAGCTTCAAAGTGAGTTGTCCTAGGATTGTGCATGAACTGACTAAGGACACCCACTACATAAGCAATATCAGTATTGGTCATAGACAAATACAAGTCTCCCTACGAGTCTATTGAACATCTTCACATCTTTCAAAAACTCTCCCAGACTGTCTCCCAGTTGATGATTGGATTCAATTGGTGAGTCAATTGGTTTTACCCCCAACTTGCCTGTATCTTCTAGTAGATCTAGTACATATTTCCGTTTGGGAAATAAAGATGCCCTTGTGAGAGCGGGCAACTTTAATTCCAAGGAAATAACGTAAGGGGCCTAGATCTTTCACCTCAAATTGAGTGGCTAAGAATTTTTTTAGTCTCTGTATTTCAGCCTCCTAATCTCCTATGATCACTATGTCATCTACATACACAATTAGAGTTGCAATTTTCCCTTCACCTTTTTTCACAAATAGAGTGTGAATTGACTAGCATTGTTTGAACCCCATCTGTTGAACTGATAAGTGGAACTTACTAAACCAAGCCTGAGGTGATTGTTTCAACCCATATAAAGATTTTTTTAACCTACACCTTTTATTCACTGCCTTTGGCACAAAAACCTGGAGGTTGGGTCATGTACGCTTCCTCTTCCAAGTCACCATTCAAGAAAGCATTTTTGATGTCCAATTGGTGAAGTTCCCAGTCAAGATTTGCTGCCAATGAAAGAAGAATCTTGATAGAGTTCATCTTGGCTACTGGAGCAAAAGTCTCTGCATAGTCCACTCCATATACCTATGTAAAACCTCTTGCTACCAGTCTAGCCTTGTACCTTTCAACAGTTCCATCAGCTTTGTACCTTTCCCAAGTGCCATTTTTGTGTATTGCATCAATTTCTTCCTACATTGCATCTGTCCATTCAGGTTTAGATAAAGCTTCTGCTACATTCTTAGGAACGGGGACACTGTCCACAGAAGAGAGGAATGCACGGAATGAAGGTGAAATGTGATCATAGGACACAAAATTAGAGATAGGATGATTAGTGGTACAAGATCTAAAATCAAGATCATTGATGACAGGGGAATCAACATTGAGAGGAACAGACATATCAATAGGAGCAAGTGTACTTGGCTGATGAGACGGATCTGCCTCTAGCGAATCCGATGATGTTGTTTGCATAGTGTCAGGTTCCACGGCTCTTGAACTTTGCTGGCTTTTATGGTGACGATGAAAGACACGAAATGGAGGAGGATCGGGTAAAGGAGGTAGTTGAGTTTGAGCCGCCTGCTTCTCCTCAACCCTACTCTCCCCCTGAGGAGAAACCGAGAAGAAAGGTTGATTCTCAAAGGACACATCAATTGAGACATAGTACTTGCGAGAGGTAGGATCATAGCAACGATACCCCTTTTGAGATAAAGGGTAACCAAGGAAAACACAAGGAATAGCTCGAGGATCAAGCTTACCTCGAGTAGGGGACAAGTTATGGACAAAGCAACGACACCCAAAAACTCGCATCGGAATGGTGGACAACGGAGCTGTAGGAAACAGAAGCTGATGTGGGGCCTTACACTCTAGTAACCGAGATGGCATACGGTTGATGATGTATGTAGCACACAAAACTGCATCCATCCAAAAACGTTTTGGCACATTCATATGAATTAATAAGCCATGAGCTACTTCGAGAAGGTGACGGTTCTTTCGTTCAACAATACCGTTTTGTTGGGGTGTCCTAGCACAAGAGATTCGTTGAAGTGACCCACTCGAAGCAAAAAACTCCGTGAGATCACTATGGAAGTATTCCTTCGCATTGTCCGACTAGAAGATATGGATTTCAGTTTAGAACTGAGTGAACACCATGCGTTGTAAGTCTTTCACAATTTTTGGCACTTCATCTGTAGATCGCATAGGGTAAACCCAAGTGTATCTAGAGTAATCATCAATCAAGGTAATGAAGTACTTATATCCAGCCTCAATGGGTAGAGTAACAGGGCCCCAAACATCAGAACAAACAATATGAAATGGAAATTTAGATCTTTTATTTCTCAAAGGAAAAGAACTTCTACAATGTTTACTCAATTGATATGTCTGACACTGTAACTGACTCACTGACAAGGACTCAAACAACTTTGGGAACATAACTTTTAATGACCCAAAAGAAAGATGACCAAGACGACTATGCCATAAATAGGTCTGACTCTCACTGGACAAACCCATGGACTCTGTAGCCACAAGACCAACTTTATTCTCCAACACGTAGAGACCATCCACCATGCTTCCTCTACCAATCGTCTTCCCCGAGGCCAAATCCTAAAACACACATGAAGATGGAAAAAAAGTGACTGAACAGTTCAAGGAGTGAGTTATACTACTAATGGACAACAAATTTATAGGTAATTTCGAAACATGTAGTACATTAGAAAGGGTAAGGCTGAGTGGGAGAGGTATGGTACCTTGGCCAGCTATGGTAGAGAAAGAACCATCAGCTAGTCTCACCTTATCTCTCCCAGAGAGAAGGTTATATGTCTGAAATAAATTTGACTTACCGGTCATGTGGTTTGAGGCTCCGGAGTCAATAACCCAGGGAGAATCAGTGGTATGAGATGACACATGGAAGGCAGTGGCAGCGTTACCTGATGTAGACGTGAAATAGGTAGAGGGAGTAGGACCATACTCCATCTGGCGGAGAGTCCTACCATACTATTCCAAATGGTCATGAAAGGAGTTGATAATTTCTTCCTTAGGGTCAGAACTGGGATGCCTCTCCTGAGTTACCAATGGACTAGCCTCTGGAGATGCCATATTAGCTTAATTATACTTTTCCTGATTCTGCTGAGTTGGTTTCTTGCCCTGATCAGGTGTTGACTTCTTACCCAAATCCTGTGCCCATTTAGGTTTTCCATGGAGATCCCAACATGTATCTCTAGTGTGTCTTGTCTTCTGGAAGTGAGTGCACCAAAGTTTACTCTTTATCATATGTTCTCTTTTGAGAGTTGCCTTTCTTAAAAGCACCTCCGACATTTGTAAATGAATTTCCTCGGACAGCTAGGGCAACTGACTCCCCCTCTACACAATTCATCACACTTCTACTCTCTTCTGACTGCACTAAGGCATACACCTCCTGAACTAATGGAAAGTGTTTATTACCCAAGATCTACACCCTGATGGACTCATATGAAGGATTCAGCCCTAGGAGGAAGGCAAAGACCCGTTGCTGAGATACAAGTGACTTGTACGCCTTTGCATCTTCATCACACTTCTAATTCACATTTTGGTAGTGATCAAGTTCTTTCCATATGATGTCAAATCAGAATAGTACATCGAGAGACTCCTCTCCCCCTACTTGCAAGTAGAGGATTCAGCTTGCAGTTGGTATATCTTGGCATAGTGTCTTTGCTCTGAATAGGTGGACTTTGCTTGTTCCCATATCTCACAAGCAGTTTCAACCCACATAAAAGTCTTCCTTACCTGTGGCAGCATGGAAACCAAGAGCCATGACATCACCATACTATTCTCTTGGTTCCACCTATCATATTCAACACTTCTGTTCTTCGGTTCCTTCACTCTTCCATTGATGTATCCTATTTTCCCCCTAGCAGTGATGTAGAATTTTATTCCCCTAGACCACTAAGGTAGTTCAGATCATCAAAGGGAATAACAGCCATGGGGAAATTCATATCCATTCCCCCACTCACTCCATTGTGGCTCCCTGAAATCTTTGAAGTAGCAGAATTCTCAGACGACATGGTAAATACAAAGATTTTTTTGATCTAAACTCTCAACTTAGGATCCCTCCTTACAAAAGCTCCACACACAACAATTCAGTTCTGGACTTAATCTGAGCACAAAAAACAGCACCAATTTCCAAAGAAGAACTATGATGAGACTGATTTTCAGATCTGCATGAAGAACAGTCCCAGCCTACTGGTTTTCCAGTAAATTCCACCATAGCATTAATCAATAAGAGAGATCCTAACACACATGAAATCAGACTAACAAGCAGAGAAAACAGGTCATCTATGACCTACAATCACCTTTTCACAGGTACAGGATCACACGATCCAACAAATAAAAGAGGTATAACCCTCACAAAAGTCTGCCGACATTCAGTGGTTTGGATTCATTTGTTCCGCCCAGATTCAGATCTGATTTGATCAGCCCAGATTCAATCCTCTGTTCCACCCAGATTCAGCAACTTGAAGAGAAAACTTGGTCGCCCAGATTCAACAGCCTTGCTCTGATACCATCTTGGCAATAAATCCGATTGAAATATGAGGAAGTAGAGAAGAGAAGGGAAGAAGAGAGAAAAAAAGAAGAAAGAAAGGAAGCAGAAAAGGTTTGGAGCAATGGAACAGTACTGGCGGCATCGGCTTCTATTATATTATATAGGGCGACAAAAATAAGAAGGGGAAAGACTCTTGTGCCCCTATTGTAAGTGAGTACAATAACAGAAATAACATAAAATAAAAAAGCTTTAACTAGCCAAATAGACCCTAACACAAATAACTAAATTATTTCAACAAGCCCATAATAAATGATCCCTGTTCACCCCTTGCTTAGCTAGTAGGTCAGCCATCCCGTTTGCTGACCCCCTCCCACTGAACTCTAACTGTGAGATTAGAGGTAAGCCATTTGATTCTTTTCATTTCTCCCCTAAAAGACCATGCTACTGTCTCTGGTTCTTTCACCCACCCAGTTACCACTCTAGAGTCACCTTCAATGATCAACCTCCTAAAGTTCAGTTCTTAAGCAATCTGTGCTCCCTGTAGAGCAGCTTGCACCTCTGCACTTACTGCATCCCCCACACCAATTGGGCCCATAAATAAGGCCACAATCTGTCCCTCTTCCATATATTGCTTTTTCTCCTCTCTCTTCAACAGTTTTGGGAAATTCAGCAAGTCAGCTTCTTGTTCCATTTAAGGTCTTGCATTTGTTACTCTAGAAGTTGGGGTTCTATGGGAAGTTTGAGTCTTTACTAGATATCTTACATATAGCAAGATGGTCATCCATCCCATTGTACTTGTATCCTCCAGATATTCTCTGGTAAGATGGAAAATAAGTTGCTAGATAGTCAGTTGGGTACATAACAAATGTAGAAAAAATTTTAATTGGATTAGGGTCTGCCTTACAGAATGTTGAAAACCTCCAAAAAGAAATCTCATGTGAAGGCAAAAAATGGGCCAAATGCATATTGTTTCATAATATTAGATTAATGGTTGAGGTTAATTTATTTATCAAATGAAATGGTTGAGGTTAATTTATTTATCAAAAGAAATGGTTGAGGTTAATTTCCTAGGTCAAAAGTTTGATTCTTGGGTTTTGTTTTTTAATAGTATTTTGATGTGTTTCTATTAGGGGTGTTCACGGGTCGGGTTGGGTCAGTTTCATGGGATTTTCCCAACCGACCCGACCTAGTTAGGTTACCAGAGGTGGGAACCGAAACCGACCCACTGATAGGCCAAACCGACCTGGTCGGTTTGTGTCGGGTTGGGTCGGTTTGGGTCGGTTTTGGTTTTGCTCCTGTACAAAGCCGAAAAAACTCTGAATTAGTTGAGGACTTGAGTTGAGGCGGGCGGACCAACCAAGTTAAGTTAGAGAATAGAAGATTTTAAGAGAAGACAAAAGTGGAATTAGAAGACTAGTAGGAAACTAGGAATTCTAATTGTAATTGCCTAATCTAGGTAAAAAACTAAAAAAGGGACACCTAATTAATTGAATTCTAATTGTAATTGCCTAATCTAGGTAAAAAACTAAAAAAGGACACCTAATTAATTGAATTCTAATTGTAATTGCCTAATGGGCCTTCTATTTCTAGTAGAAGTCTAGAAGACTAGTAGGAATTAGGAAACTACTCAAACTAGGAAGTAGAAACTACCAAACTAGTAGAAGAAAGACTAGTTCGGTTCGGGTCAGGTCGGTTTTTGTATGTGCCCAACCCGAACCGACCAGTACAGATGAAAACCCAGCCGACTCGGGTTGGGTCGGTCCAGGTTGGTCGGTTTGGTCGGGTTGGGCATTCTTATGAACAGCCCTAGTTTCTATTATGAAAGAAAAAATCTTCCTCAGTCTTTGAAAGCTTGTGGTTGTTCATATTAGCACCTGTGATAGAACAAGAATTGGAAGAAATTGATTTCTTTCAATTGAGAAAATAGTACATATATATACAGCCTTGTAGATACTTAAAAGGAAGAAAATCATACAGCCTTGCAGATACAAAAAAGGAAGAAAATCATACAGCCTTGTAGATACTAAAATAGGAAGAAAATCAAAGAAAGAATAATTCCTATAATCAAGCTATTCCTAATTGGGCTAATACTACATATTTACAGCCTATAATTTCGTAACACTCCCCCTCAAGATGGAGCATAGATGTCAATCATGCTTAGCTTGTTACAAATATAAGAAATCTGAGCTCCATTAAGAGCTTTTGTAAAGATATCTCCTAACTGCTCTCCAGTCTTCACATATGCTGTAGAGATCAAGTTTTGTTGAATTTTCTCACGAACGAAATGACAGTTTATCTCAATATGTTTAGTTCGTTCATGAAAAACTGGATTCGAAGCAATATGAATCGCAGCTTGATTATCGCACCATAGTTTCGCTAGAACTGAGACTTTAAGACCGACCTCAGTTAAGAGTTGAGAAATCCACATAACCTCACACGAAGCTTGTGCCATTGCTCTATACTCAGATTCTGCACTAGATCGCGACACCACATTTTGCTTCTTACTCTTCCACGAAACCAGATTACCACCAACAAAAACACAATAGCCAGTAATGGACCTTCGATCAATCTTGGAACTTGCCCAATCCGCATCAGAAAAATACTCTATTACTGTGACCATGATTCCGATATAGTATCCCTCATCCAGGAGCTCCTTTCAAGTAACACAAGATTTGTTCTAAGGCTGCCCAATGATGCACTGTAGGAGGGGACATAAATTGACTTACAATACTGAGTAAGCAATGTCAGGACGAGTCACTGTGAGATAGTTCAACTTTCCAACTAATCTTCTATATCGTTCAGGATCATCAAAAGCATCTCCATCCTTTGTGACTGAATCTTCTATATCGTTCAGGATCATCAAAAGCAGTATGGTCAGATTTGCACTTCCTCATCCCAAACCTCTCTATTGCCTGACTGAATTTTCCAAACCAAGCTCGAGGACTCTGTTTTAGTCCATACAACGATTTTCGAAGACGACAAACTTTCCCAGACTCCCCTTGAGCAACAAACCCAGGTGGTTGATCCATATAAACCTCCTCCTGAAGAACTCCATGCAGGAAAGCATTTTTAATATCAAGCTGGTAAAGTGGCCAATCATATGTAGCTGCCAGAGAAATAAATAACCGAACTGAAGTCAATTTTGCCACAGGGGAGAAAGTATCAGAATAGTCCACTCCATATGTCTGTGCATAGCCTTTGGCCACCAGGCGAGCCACTGATCCATCAGAATTAAATTTGACTGCAAAGACCCATTTGCATCCAACCGCTTTCTTACCAGCAGGTAAATCGACCAGATCCCAAGTACCATTCTCAGTCAAGGCATTCATTTCCTCAAGCATGGCATCACGCCACCCAGGATGGGATAAAGCCTGGTGAATAGTTTTGGGAATCCCTACAGAATCAAGAGAGACAACAAACGAACAAGAAGTAGAGGACAAACGATCATAGGTAACATAAGAGGAAATTGGATAAGTACACTGACGTTTACCTTTCCAAAGAGCAATAAGTAGATCAATATCACTGGGCATTGGATCCGATGACGAAGAAGAGACCGGTGCCAGACTTGTCACAGGAGGATTAGGTCGTCTAGAATAGACTTGAGTAATAGGTAGTTTTGGTTGAGAAGGTGGTGGTGGGGGTATTGGAACAACACTAGCGTCTGGACCGGTGATATGATACACTAGTAGATCATCATCCTCTTGTGGACACACAGGTGTAGATGGAGCAGTAAAGAAAGGAAGATGTTCATGGAATGTAACATCAGCTGACACAAGATACCTGTTCAAGAGAGGAGAAAAACACCTGTACCTTTTTTGGAGACGAGAGTATCCCAGGAAGACACATTTTAATGACTTGGGGTCCAATTTGGAAACCTGCAGACGAACATCACGAACAAAACAAGAACATCCAAAGATACGAGGTTCAACAGGAAACACAGATTTATTAGGAAACAAAATCTTATAAAGGATCTGATCATTTAGAACAGTGGAAGGCATGCGATTAATCAAAAAACACGCTGTAGAAACAACATCAGCCCAAAACTGTTTAGGAACATGTATTTGAAATAAAAGAGCCCTGGCAGTTTCAAGAAGATGTCTATTTTTTCTTTCAGCCACTCCATTTTGAGATGGAGTATCAACACAAGATGATTGATGGAGAATTAAGTCTGGAAGCAATCAGAGAAATATTCTTTGGCATTTTCACTTCGCAATGTTTGTACAAACACATCAAACTGAGTTTTTATTTCAGCACAAAAGGTTTTAAAATGTGAAAGCAACTCAGAACGAGATTTCATTAAATAAAGCCAAGTCATACGAGAAAAAGCATCCACAAAGGTAACAAAATATTGAAATCCAGTTTTAGACATAATAGGACTAGGTCCCCAAACATCTGAATGTACTAACTCAAAAGCATGACTAGCCCTTTTATTAACTCGAGAAACAAACGATAGACGATGATGTTTTGCAAACTGACAAGACTCGCAATCTAAAGAAGATACATCATGAAACTGAGGAGATAACTTCTTTAACAAAGGTAAAGATGGATGCCCCAACCGACAATGAGCTTCAAAAGGAGATAAAGTACTGGAACAGGCAATGGTCTGAGGTTCCTGGGTATCCAAAATGTACAAACCTCCTGATTCTCATCCTTTACCAATAATCCTCTTCGTCATAAGATCCTGAAACAGACAATGATTAGGAAAGAATGAGATACAACAGTTAAGAGTACGAGTGAGTTTGCTAACAGATACCAAATTAAAAGAAAATTTTGGTAAACTCAATACGGATGACAAAGAAAGTGTTGGTGTGGGATTGATAGTGCCAGAACCAAGGACAGAAGAAATAGAACCATCTGCTAAGGTGACTGAAGAAGGAAAAGTGTGTGATTGGAAAGTGGAAAAGAGACTAGGATTACCTGTCATATGATCCGTTGCACTAGAATCAATGACCCACTGAGAGGAAGAAGAAAGAAAACATGTATTGGTTTTACCTGACTCAGCAAGGGCAATGATGGACTGAGAGTTCTCTAATGCCTCTTGATACTGGGTAAATTTCGCATACTCATCTACAGAAATTGTAATGGTCTGATCTGACGATGGATGAGGAGCATCACTCGTAGTTACAACATGAGCTGACTGAGACCCTGAAGACTTCTGGTTTTTCTTTAGCAATTTCTGGCAAGTCCTTTTAGTGTCCTGGTTCATGACAATAGTAGCAAACTACTCCCCCTGTGGCTTGAGTTCCAGCATTCCAACCACTATTACTGCCACCTCTGCTACTATTCTGAGAACGAGACCGGCCAGTTGATCCACTATTCTGACTGACAAGTGCACTAGGTTGTTGTACAGGTGAGGTATGGGAACCAGTATCTGTACAAAGGACCCTAGTAAAGACCTCTTTTAAAGAGGTAATCTCAGGATTACACAGAATCTGTGACTTAGCACCATCAAATTGAGGATTAAGGTCATCCAGAAAGCTCATAATAGCCATCTGTTCACGTTGAGTCTGCTGAACTTTGATATCAGTACTGAAAGGTAACAAGGCGTTCAATTCCTCATAAGTTCATTTGAAATTCATGAAATAGGTCTAAAGAGACTGATCCTGTTGTTCAGCCTAATAAAATGTCTTGCAAAATGGGGATAACACTCTGTAAATACTCCGTAAATACAAACGAACAGTCTTACTCCAATCTAAATAATTAGTTCCGTTTAGTTTTTGTTCAGTGATTTTAGACAGAATGGGGATAACACTAGGCATAGCCAAGTTCTTCTGTTCAACCGCCATCATAAACACAGGAAAATAAACTTTTAACAACCAGCAAAGCCAATAAAACACACTTAAACAGAATCGACAGCAGATGCAACACCCAAACAGCAAGAAACCACAACTGGTAGCACCGAAATATCAACTGTATAAAAAAGAACAG
Source organism: Nelumbo nucifera (assembly GCF_055504915.1). Taxonomy (NCBI): domain Eukaryota; kingdom Viridiplantae; phylum Streptophyta; class Magnoliopsida; order Proteales; family Nelumbonaceae; genus Nelumbo; species Nelumbo nucifera. The sequence goes on along the minus strand of NC_142649.1, from coordinate 45,352,226 downwards.
AGAAGAAAGACTTTCCTGATGGGCAAACAAACACCACAGGAGTAACACCGAGGCTGAGGCGATCGTCGGAAAAGATACCGGTGAAGGTGGGTAGGCCGATCTGGGATTCCGCTTCCATTGGTAGGGGTGGTGAGATGCAGATGTCACTCGGAATGGGTGACCTAGAGATCGCAGCTGCTGCTCACTTGGGCAACATAAAGAATTCAAAGCTTCTCACTTGGGCAGCAGAGGGAAGAAAACCAGAAATTAGTTTCAGACTGGAATTGGTGTCTCCAGCTCTGATACCATGTGACAGAACAAGAATTGGAAGAAATTGATTTCTTTCAATTGAGAAAATAGTACATATATATACAGCCTTATAGATTTTAAAAAGGAAGAAAATCATACAGCCTTGCAGATACAAAAAAGGAAGAAAATCATACAGCCTTATAGATACTAAAATAGGAAGAAAATCAAAGAAAGAATAATTCCTATAATCAAGCTATTCCTAATTGGGCTAATACTACATATTTACAGCCTATAATTTCGTAACACACCCTTTAAATGGTTTTCCTTTAGTTCCCCTTCAAGAAATATTGGCTACACTTGTGAATGATGTAATTCAAATTCAATGTTCTAGCTTCATAGCGGAGGTTGTCACATTGCATCAGGTTATGTTTGGCATCAAGTATTTCTTTTCCTCAAGCTTACACAACTTTTGTTGGTGAAAAAAGAGAAGCTACAAGGCCAAGATGAGCATGGTCTCCAAAAGATGCAACAAAGTCTGAATAGCCATTTCACTCCTGCATTCTGCAAATTTATTAACTAGTGCCTGAGGTTGGTGTTATTCTAATGGAATTTGGAAATTGGCTTGGGTTTGGTCTAATGTAACAAGACCTGAACTTCAGGTTAATGTAACAAGACCTGCATACCTATCAACAAAGTCGGAAACCTGAAGGTCCTGAACTTCTGGTTAAATTGGGCTTTATGGGATTGTTGTTCTGATCTATTTCCTGTTGCTATTAACCATTCACTCTTTCCTGAATTCCTAATAATAAATAAAAAAATGTAAGGAAGATGTGCAAGTGAAAGTGCATATTTATATAAGGTTATAAAGAAAAAGGAAAAATGAAAGAAAAACAGGAAGAAATGCAGCCCTTCACCGTACATAGCTGTTGAATGAGTAAAATGAAGGAAAAGTATCCTACTGTGGATTTTCATTTGGTATCTCTTTGTCTTTTCCCAGAGATTTTCTGTTAGTTTCTTATTTAGGGTTTCGTGCATTCACAAATCTCTAGGTATACTTCTATACACACCAAGTAAGATTTGTTTTTGCAAGGTTTTTCTCATCCTACTTGATCATCTGAAACGTTAGATTTTGAATGTTTAGAAAGCAGCCATGTATCTCATCACTTCTGTTCATACTTGTTTTTTTATCAGGATGATTCAACTAGGTTCAATTCTCTTTACTGCAGATTGATAACATGGATGCATTGTTTGAAGCACAGTTCTCACCTTTAGCAGATTCAGGCCGTGTGCTCAGTAAATGTGGGAAATGTCTGCGGTACATGAAGTACATCTCCACTCAACCATCACGTTTATATTGTGGTACATGTGAGGAGGTTTATTATCTTCCTCAAAAAGGCACAATCAAGGTAATCTAATTCAATCTTATAAATAATTAATATAATTTTCCATTTGTATTTGTTGGTTCATATTGTTTTACATCGACACAGCAGAAGTAAGGTGCAGATACAGAGGTTGAATAAAAAGTGAAATATCAAAGATAGGCAGATGTCCCATTTTGAGTGATCCTTGAAACATACTCAATTAGCCATATTCTAGTATTCTACCATGTGAAACAGTGCTCATTTCTTCTTTTCACCATCTCCAGTTTACAATTTTTCTTGCTTTCTCTAGCCCTGCCCAACAGTATAAAAGTGTTTTTTTGTTTATATAGTGTTCTTATTCAGTTTGATGTCCTAGGGGCAATATGGTCTTTTTGATCCTTCTTTTTTTATGTTTGCCCAAATATAATAATACGAGGGCTGCCACAAGAAAACATGGTAACAGAGCAGGTTTTCTGATCCTATGGACTGATGTCTCTCTCTCTCATTCTTCTTCTTTAACCTGTGGATTTATAGACAAGTAAAGGAAGTAATCTTAGTAGTTTTTTGGACTGTCCTTGTTGAGAGTACTGAGGAGATTCATTACTGTGGACATAGAGGTGTGATATAAGGAGGTCTGATTGGTATCTTCCTTTGGATTCCAATCATCTGCAAGTGTTTCATGAAGTTATTAGGGTGTCCCCAGTGATTTACAAGGTGCGCACCTAGGCGCACAGGCGGGGCGCATTTTGGGGTATGCGCCTCGCCTAGGTCCTAGGCGCACCCCTTTCAAAAGGTGCATGCCTAGTGCCCCCGGCATGCGCCTTGTGCCTCAGCCCAGGCATGTGCCTTGCGCCTCAGCCCAGGCATGCGCCTTTTTAAAATTTTGCGCTTTTTGCTTTTTTTTTTTGAGTCTAACAGCTGGACCGGGGTCTCCGCCCCGGTGCCCCTGGACCCCCGACCACGCCCCTCAAGGCAAGCCTGAACAAGTCTATGTTAGGGTCTGAAATTCTTATTTCTCACATAAAAAAGTAATGATTTTATAATTTTCATTGCCTTTTAAGAAGATATTTTATTGCAATGAATGAATGAACAACATTAGCAAATAGGGGGTTCTCATGCTTGGGCCGAGAACCCCCTATTTGCTAATGTTGTTCATTCATTCATTGCAATAAAATATCTTTTTAAAAGGCAATGAAAGGTATAAAATCATTATTTTTTGTGTGAGAAATAAGAATTTCAGACCTTAACATAGACTTGTCCGAGCTTGCCTCGAGGGGCGTGGTACAAAAGCAACTTATAGAATCAAGAATGCAATATGTTTTACATCACATTAACTACTTGAAGCAATGCAATTAAGGAAAAAAAGAGATTGTGGGTTTTACATGCTTGAAAATGCTTTATATGTTTGCTTTATTTTTAAATTTTCATTTGAATACACTTTACATGTTATGTTTATGTATTTTAATTTTAGATAATAGGTTTTTTAAATCATTTATTTTAAAATTTAAGTTTATATTTTTCATTAACATTATGGTTAATATTTTTTGAATTTTTTGCATTTTTTTTTTAAAAAAAATTGGCATTTTTTTTGAATTTTCTGACTTTTTTTTTTAAATTTTTTAGCCTTTTCTTTTGTAATTTTGTGCCTTTCTTAAAAAGGCGCGTGCCTCGCCTTGCGCCTTGTGCCTTGTGCCTTGTGCCTTGTGCCTCAGGCGCAAATTGGTCCTTGTGCTTTTTTTGCGCGTTGTGCTTTTAAAACACTGGGTGTCCCACAAGGTTTGATTTAGAGGTTTTCTGCATGTTTCAGCTGTGTACGTTCCTGATTCAATGATTGTAGATTTATGTAGTATTCAAAAGTGAGGCTGTTTCTGTTCTTCACTGTTATGTTGTTTGCTGCATTCAGGAAGTTGGTATTAAAATCTGCTACCTCCAATGGAAGGCCCTTGATTTGCTCATCAGATATGCCCATTGGTTTGAGCATATGTGTGGACACTACATTTGTTGAACTGCCTTGGTCTCTCTGCACTCTTCTTGCTTCATAATCCATTCAGTCGTGCCATTATGTATGGTTTGTTGTGATCTGCAGTTCCCACCAACATCTCTTTAGGCCCATAACTGATTTCCTTTCTATAATGTGTTCTGATTTTTGAGTCAGTGCACATTATCTCTGCCATCATCCGGTGGTTGTCTTCTATTTTTACCATTTGCTCAAAAGTTCGTCTAAGATGGAAGCAATCCATCAAGCTATGTGTTACTTTGGTGATATTCACAAAAATGCTTGCTGTTTCTATCTCTTATTGGGTCATTGCTGTGGGGTGGTGGTGGCAACACGGTCTTTCCGTCCTCTACTAATTTCTTCATTATCAGGAGCACTTCTGATCAGTTGAATGGAAGGGTGGAGGTAGCAACTCCATTGCACGAACTTGGCCTGCCCTTTTTGCTCCTGACATTAAGATATTTTCATCTCTTCTCTACTAGGTATGCTTTTCTGGCTTTCCTGCAGAAGGTGATGCTTGCCACCATGTCGGTTTGTCTTTGGTTTACGGATTGATTTGCTGCTTCTTTCTACACATTTCCAGAGTTTGGAGAATTCTTGAATGTCCATGTTCTCAAGGTGGACCCTATAGCATGGGTGCATCCCTTGGAAACACTCATCAATTAAAATCTTTTTCCATCATGTATTCATCTTATTACCAGTTCTGTGGCTTGTCTGAATCGTAAGATGTAGGCCACTAGATATTCTGTGTCACCTTGACAAACATTCCTGTGGTCCTCCATGCTCATCTTTCTCTCCATCATGAACCATTTTCCCAAGAATCTCTTCACCAGGTCCTCCCATGACTTAAATACTACCCGATGCATGATTAAAAAACCATGTATAAGCTCATCCTATGAGAGTCTTGTAAAATTCTCTAATCTTCGGATTACCATGCAAGGGAACAGACCTAAGGTATCCTCAAATTTGCTCACATGCTCTTGAGCACTGCCATTTTGCCTGTAATATAGTTGCCATTATTGAGGTGGTGTATAGCCTACCGGATATGGCTTTTGAGCGATGCTCAGTGGATAGGGCTTTTGATACAAGCTTGTCTTCATCCTGCTTGTGCCTCCTATGACATTTTGCAGATTCTCATATAGTTCCTCTTTTTTCACTGGTATCGGGTATCCTTCTCCTTGCATAGAAGATCCAAGATCTGCTGCTGCCACTGGACTTGGTAACACTGGCAGTGTTGGCTATCACAGTGCTAGAGCAGGTTGCTGAGGTGGTTGTGCCTCTGTCGCTGGTGGTGATGCATGACTGCTCGGTTCTGATGTCTGTCTGCTCAGAGGGGCCAGATCTTGTTGGATCTGGGTGAAGTTGTCGATCCAGCTTGCTGCGGCCATTGGATCTGGCATAAGAGACTCATAATCTCCCTATCTCACGATCTGGCTTGTTCTTGTGCTTCTTGCATTCTTGCTTCATACCGACACTGGTTTTCATCAAATCTGCTTCGGTTTCCTTCCATTAGGTCCAGTTTCTGCAACTTTTCTTTGTTACGTTCAACTCTATTTGCTAACTCATACACCTTATGGCCATGATTTCATAATCACCTTGATTGTCAGCACAGATGTATTCTGCTTCAATTTACAAAGCTGCTGCTTCTTCCAGGGCATTGACTAGAGTTGGATCATCTGCACATATAGTAGATTTCCTCAGCGCCATGGTTCTCACATCAAGATAAGACAACAAGAACCAAAAATTCTTAATGGGAGAACACCGGGGCAGATTGGCCGATACCTACCTGATTGTTGAGTGAGGTTGGCTGTGGAATATCCATCCTCAGATCTGAGATCTGATGTTTTTATCCTAAGATCTGAAGTTGATCAGGATTGAGAGTGGACTTCGGGTTCTCCACTCAAACCTGGAGAGCTGGAGTCTGTTGTTCTGTGATCTGCCCTTTTTATAGCTTTCTTGGAATTTTCTTGAAACTTCCACATTTTCTATTAGCCTTTTTTAGCTATGTTTCTTGTTCTGTTTTTATCAGATCATGCAGAAAGTGTGATTTGGGAATATTCTAGACTACTTAGGCTAATGCCACGTCAGCCTAGATTAATATGGGAGATTATTGTGAAGTCCCGCACTGGTTATGGCACTAAGAGATGTGTCATTCCCAACCAAAATGTGTACAAGTTGAAGATTCTGTTTCTGTTGGAAACTATTGAAAACTATTAAAAACTATTGAAAACTGCATTTGTGACCTTTTTTGCATGTCTGCCAGCTCTGGTCTGTGGTGATTTGCTTGTCCATGCTCTTACACAATGTATTTGTTATAATAATTAAAAGGGTATTTAGGTCTATTACAACCTTCCCTTTAGGGGGAGTGTTAACTTCTTCAACCTTAACACAACTATTCCAAATATTTTCTTTTGTTGGCGACTTGGTGCAAATTTTAGATAAAGTGCACATTTTGCAAGTAGTCAGATATACAATGAGAAAAGATAACTTTGGTAGTTGATCTGAGAACTGGTCAAAGTTTTATAAATCTCTGGGTGGAGAGATAGAGTACTAATGTACTACTATATCTTTACTACCAGAAAGGCATTGTAGAGATGGAGGCTTTCTTGGACATGTGGTAGAAAGCGTAAGATGATGTATCTGCTCTGATCAGGATTCTGCATAGTCACTATATGTTATGATACTAACATAATATACAGCATGCTACTAACATTTTGGTTCTCCATGGTTTTGAATTACTGGTCATTTTTGAAGTGAATAACAGTTGATGTCATAAACTTGAATGACTTCAATAAATAGCATTATAGCAATAATAATATAACATTTGAGGTGAGAAATTGTATTGTTATTATTACCGTTCTTTTGTCTACTACATCCTTATCCAATGCACAAGCATGATTTTAATTTCCAATTGCTCATGTTCAATTTTGCAGCTGTACAAGGAACTTGTATGCCCTCTCGACAACTTTGAGCTCTTAATCTTTTCCATGGCTGGCCCAGAAGGAAAGTCCTTGCCTTTATGTCCTTATTGTTACAATAGTCCTCCATTTGAAGGTATAGACACTCTCTTTGGAAGCCTTAAGATAAGCAATTCGGGAAACTCAACGAAAGGAGCTGGCATGCCATGTTTCCTCTGTCCACATCCCACATGCAGGCATTCTATGATATCCCAAGGGGTGTGTGCCTGCCCTGAGTGCAATGGTACTCTTGTTCTTGATCCAGTCAGTGCTCCCAAGTGGAGACTTTATTGCAACATATGCAACTGCCTTGTCTTCCTTCCTCAGGGTGCCCACAGGATTTCAACAACCCGAGAGCGGTGTCCTGACTGTGATTCTACAATCATAGAAGTTGACTTCAATAAGAAAACAACACCTCTGAAAGATGGGGCCACTTTGCACACTGGCTGCATTTTGTGTGATGAATTGCTACATTCTCTTGTGGAGATGAAGCATGGGAAATCTTTCTTCAAACGAATGGGAGGGAGACCAAGGGGAAGAGGAAGAGGAAGAGGAAGAGGAGGCAGCAGGGGAAGGGGACGGAGTGGTGGAAAACGAGAGGACCCAAAAATGAGCTTCCGAGACTTCTGACATATGTTGAATTCAGTCTTCCTACATAGTTTGATTTATAAGCAGACAGCATTAGTTAATCATATAACATGGAAGAATTGTTGCTTCTGTTGTTATGGTTCCTAAAAGGAAGCTCTTTGGAGTGGAATATACATGAAATTTCTGAAGGTGTTGGATCTCATTCAATCTCAAAAAATCATGACCACAGACACTGGCTTGGCTTCATTTGGCGTGTCATTATAATTTGTACATTATTGTAGATTGATCTTGGCTATGTGGTGCACCTCACAATAGAACCTCGATTTTCTTCCAGGAGATAGAAAAGCGGTCAGGATATATTGTCGTTAAATCTGAAGCACTCTAGAATAGAATGTTGCTCTGTTTCTCTATGTAATACTGTACTTTTATTCCATTTAATATGGACACTATTGAGGCTAAGGTTAACCCTTCTAAAGCTCTTCATTACAGAACTGCAAACCCTTTCATCTTTAAGATGGTACGAAGACGCGTGTGCTTGCTGATTTAATTGAACTATTAAGGAGAAGTTCCCAGTAGCCGATCGGTTTTACTGTAAATATTTTGTATTTCCATAAAAATCTCATATGACAATCACAGGGCTGTCAATGGATCGGTTCTACCCTTCCATTGACTCGGGGTTCTTTATTTTGGGCAAAGTTGTAATTTCCTTTTGCTTTTATGGGGGCTCCAGCCCAACCCGGGGAGTTGAAGAAAGTTAGAAAGTTTGTTTCCCCTTTCTTATAATTAATTCTGTTTATCACTTTATTGTTAATGGAAAGTTACTGTTATTGATCCGAACCGATTATAGCTGTTCTAGTTCCAAGCCATGTTGGATCGGTTCTGGTTCCAGGTTTGCCGATTATTATCGATTCGGGACTGGTTTGGGTTGTTTCGAACCAGTTAATATAATACATGCTACATTCATATAATGGTTGTTTGTAATTCTAGATATAGTTATTTCTAACTACTAGATATGATAAGAGATGATCATTTGAATCGTCAGAACCCAGAGGTCTAGAAACCTAGGTTTTTCTTGCTTTTTGTCATTTGAATAGCCAGAGCCTAGAGGTATATAATGAAAAAGGGAAATTTGTGGGAAAATCCTAACTGCGTTTTCTGAAATTCCTCACCAAGTATCAGTTCCTAGATCTATACCTTAGCATTCAGGTTGTTTGAAATTTTTGTGAGATGACCATTTTGTTTTCTCCTTTATTCTATCTTCAAAACCCAAGTTGATGAAATCAGGACTCGTGCGATGTATAGGCTTTGTTTAGAGAAATTAAAAGTAGTAGTAGTAGTGTTTTGCCCTCTTTTAATTCTCTATTCCTCTCTTAAACAAATGAAAAAAAAAAATAAAATAGAAATAAGATGGGAAAAATTCAAAACTTGGGTTTGAAGAGAGAATAAAAAAAGGCAAAATAGTTTCAAAATAGTTTAGAACTGATGGACTCCGAGTTAGTTGGAATCTTAAGTAGCTGTCCGTCCCAAAAGAAAATTCAGGGGCCTAGTAGGTCTCACTACCTCCAGAATACTGGGCAACTGTCCCAACTTTACCCATTTTTTCTTGGTGGCATTATGGACCCTTGGTGTTCACCTGAGATCCATCCATCTGTAGGTAAACAGATAAGGCTCACCATGAACCATGACACATCGCCTTAAAGAACGGTATCTAAAAATGCGATCCCATTTAGGAAACCAAGATTCAATTTGTTTAGAACTTTAGATGGAACATGGATCCACCAATCTGAATTTGACAAATAAGATTTAATTTCAATCAGAATATCATTGGATTAAATTTAGACACAAGTTAATATCCTTATTTGCAGCCCTACTGACTTACATTTCTATACTTCAAATGTTCTAGGAAGAATGAAGCATGGATGCTTGTCTCGTCTGACCCAGAAAAAAAAAATTTAAGTAATTGTTAAAGAAGAAAGATATCGTTCAAATGTTGACTCAATCCTTACTCAAGAATGAGACTACCTGTAGGCAATCTAGGAGAAGATCTCCTCATCAAGCAGGTAAATCATGTCTTCTGATCTTATTTTCTAAGACTTCTCACCCCATGTTTTTGCTTTGCAGGAAATGATCATTTACTACAACAGTAGACGACCTGGGACTCTTGGAGCCAATATAAAACTAGCTGCAGTCTGCAGAGGAGAGGAGAAATTTTGGGCAAAATATCAAAAAAGAAGAAAACAAAAATATATATACTCTCCTGCTATCAGCTACCTTAACTTTGTTTGTTTACTCTGTGCAGCATGATTGCTTCTTCTGACTATCTTTTGTGTCCAGCTTCGTACCCTTGAGATCCGGGTTTAGCACCAAAGGCCGTTCCACATCGCCGCCGAATGATTTCCGGCTATTAGCATAGTAAATGTGCTCTAACACCGAAAGAAATGCCTTCTCTACATTGGTAGCATCCAGAGCTGATGTTTCCAAGAACATGAGGCCTTCTCTTTCTGCAATCTCCCTGCCGGACTCAGTTGGCACAGACCTCATTACTTCCAGATCACACTTGTTCCCAGCAAGCATAATTACTACGTTTGGCCCGGCGTAGTGCCGGAGGTCGTTGAGCCACCGGGGAACATGGTCAAAGGACGGCCTACTGGTTATGTCATAGACGAGTAGAGCCCCCAGAGCCCCACGGAAGTAAGCACCTGTCATGGATCGGAAGCGCTCCTGGCCTGCTGTGTCCCATATCTGAGCCTTCACCAGCTTCTTGTCAATGAGGATTGATTTTGTCTGGAACTCTACTCCAACTGTAGACCTGCAGTCTGCGCTGAACTCATTCTTGGAAAATCTTGACAACAGTTGAGTCTTCCCCACTGCTGAGTCCCCAATCACCACCAGCTTGAAAACATAGTCCATCTACCCACACCCCACATCCAACTAATAACCTTTCTGTTGCTGGTGTCTGTCGGTAATATGGATCACCATATCCAACTCTGAAGATGAAGAATGGAGCTAGCTCGTTCAGGAACCATAGGCAGATGGGATAGAATTTAAAATTTCAAGTGGGCTGGAATCCATCAATTTGTTTGTGGGTCTGAACTTCTCTCAAGGGTCAATTAAAATTATCAATGTGGGCCAGAAATTTTTCTGCTTCATCACCGTTTACAGAACTATATTGTCCTTTTTGTTCTTCCCAAAATTTAAATGAAAGTGATGAGGAAGGTCCAATAAAATAAGAGTGGCAGATGTTCGTTTGTTTGTTTGTTTGCTGGTGACAGCCAGCAAATGGTTTCATAAGGATGGACGGCTCTTGAAGCTCTAGTTCATCCTGTTAGTGCTGGGTTTTTCTGGGTCTGTGGCTCACCGAATTGATCACAGTCACAGCCTGTGAGAGGGTCTTGTTTGTCTATTTTTATTAAAGCAACCAACTTTACACAGTCTAAGCCATTACAGCCTGGAACTCTTTAATGAACCAGTGAACCACGGGATGCACGAATACCATTACATGATTTATTGCTCACTTGGCCATGATAAGAAAGAAAATTTTGATTTTGATGCTTCCTAACCAAATTTTGATCAAAATAATCTTAATCAAGTGACATCATTATAACTTATAACCTCAGATGAAACCAGTGTTTTAGAAAACAACCATTTTTGTCGGGTAAACTGTTCAATGGTTTGGGTCAAAAGGGTCAAGTCATGACATCATAAACATGTAATAAATAAATAAATTAGATAAAAGTGTATCAAAATTACAAAAGATTGCAATAATAAAAAGAAGTCATGTATGGGTTGAGTTTAAACCCATTTTAGCTCAGCCCAGACTTGAATCCAACGATGCATCAAATTTCAGCGTGGGCTGGGCCTGGGATGGATAATTCGTATTTGACCTTTGGCTTGATTTGGGCTCGGGCCTTATGCCCGATTCTATGGGTTGAGTTTGAACCAGGCTCAGCCAACCCACTTATACCCCTAGCAATGTTTAGAAAAACGACTTGGAATTGGATCTGTTCTGGCCACTGGTTTTTAGGTCAATCTTTTAATCACCTGGTTCGAATGGATAGCCCGTTCTGATAAAAAAATTTTAAAAATAATTAAAATAAAAAATGACCTAAATCATTGAATAGATCAACGGTTCAACCACCCGGGTCAATGGGTTAATTCAATGATTTTTGGCCTGGGGTCGGATTTATGATAAAAACGGAACCGGCCACCTGAATGATTCTCGGTCCGAACGGTCCGACCTTCTGGTCAATGGCGGTTTGAAAACATTGACCCCTAGTGATTGCCATGTGCATGTTTAAACATTTCTAAAACCCCAAATTACTCTTATATAACTTATGCAATGCACGAAATTAAAGTAAAAGTCCTATGACATTCAAATTGAAACAAATCTGTTTGAGTGCAGCCTAGAGAGTGATAAAACTTCCTATGAATAATCCATATTAATTTTTTACTATGAATTAATTTTAAATTTTATTAATACAAAGAAATAAATAATTTCAGTATTTTTAATTTTATAAAAATATTTTTATTAATTTTTTACTTTTTAATAATTAATCTTAATAATAATTAATTAATAGTAACACCAAAACATCTTTCATTTTGTGAGGAGGATGACTCCAAATGTTTGAGATGGGTGTGAGGACCATTTTGTGAGGAAATTAGGATTCGCTCAAAATCCAAACAGAGATCCAGCATCAGAACTCAAAAATATAAATTCAACTTATGTTCAAATTAAAGAAAAGGGAGAGCTCTGACTATGAATGTGTGAGACAAATAATTAAATTATAAACTTGAATAGAAGGAAATCGTGTTCAAGGGAGATTTAAGTAATATACCCTAAATTTTATTAATAAAAAATAACAGCTTAATTCTACTAAATTTATTGTGTTTTTAATTTTTGTTAATTTCTAATCACTTTCATTGAATTTATTAATTTTTGATAATTATATATTATTTTTGTGCAATTTTACTATTTTTATTATGTTTGATTACGCCATTTATTTACCAATTGAATATAAATTTAGTAACTTATTTAAAACAATCACTACTATTGGTTATTAATTATGATGTATTACTTTTGATTTTGTTTTGAGGTTATTAATTAGTAAAATAATTAATGTATATAATTTTATTAAAATTGCTATTAGTGTTATTATTCGTTATGATTTTAATTTATTTTTAAATTATTGTTCATTTATTATTGCTATTATTGATTTTATTGTTTTTAGTTTACTATTTAATAATTAAATTATGAAAATTTGATGGACACATTCAATGTGCGGTAAGCCGGTAATACATTACTGTACCCTACACGGGTTCCTTAAAGGGGTAACCATGGACCCAGCTAACACAAACCCATAAGAGCCAAAAATGGGTTGCATAAAACCCATTTACATTGTCTTCTTCGCCCGACTGCTAAAAATGTGGCCTTAAATCTCATATCTTGATCAATCACTTTGCGATTGTGGCTCTTGATTATTACTTGCTGCTCTCTCTCTCTCTCTCTAATTGGTTTTTCTCTTGCCTATGATTCGTTTGAATTTGAGGTTAGTTTACAGTATAGCCTTTTTTTTTTTTTTCTTTTCGTTCGGAGGTGCCTTTAGACTAAATGTCAACAAATTAACTATATAGTAGAAGTGTTTTTATTTCTCAAACAGTACGAAATTAACTTATTTTCTACAACAAACAAAAGAACTTAAGCAACGTACATGTGTTGAAGTTCTCTACAGATGAAGGCTCTAATAGATTGAACTTTGCTAACGGAAACGCCATTAGAAAATATGTTGAAGTCTACAACTGAAACACTAATAGAAGATAAACTAGATTGAACTTTGCAACTCAAATGCCATCTGAAAATAATTAAACAACATACATGTGTTGGGTTTCTTTGCAAATGAAGCGTTAAGTAGAAAGTGTCTTGTGGTTATCTGAAGTCTGAAGATAAAGTGTATTGAACATATTTGATGAGAAGTAATTTGGTCCTTCGAATTAAATTGCAATACGTGGCTTCCAAGTAATACCTCGGCGCTGAGTAAGTAGATCATCTCGGTAGGTCGGCTGGTAGTACCTCGCTAGTGCTGACCTAAAGTACACCGGCCACGTCGACCTAAAGGTACTATTGGTGACCTACAAGATGTATTCGCTGACTTGTCACATAGATCCATTGCCAGTTCGAGTTCTCCGGAATATTAATGAGTCGACCTTTAGGCCGACCTACCCGCATCATGCACATCAGAGTCAATCGGATGAACCTTAGCCCTTTGCGCAGATTACATAACTAACGTCATTACTCTCTCCCAACTTAATGGAAACGACTCTGTGAGAGCCTGAGACCCATTACATGAGGTCTCTCACCACTCACACTGATATAAAGGGCTCATTTCCGCTTCAAGAGGTATGCGCTATTAAGCTCTCACACTCTCTAATCTTTTAAACATCTCTAAAAACTCTTTACTAACTTAAGCATCAGAGTGCTCACATCGGGTAAAAGCGACCCGGGCACTCTAACTCTCTCTCTGTTATTGAACTATATAGCTCGGCTAGACTTAATTCAACCAATCTTAGCTTGGCTACCGATAGAGAAAACTTCCAATTCGAGATCCGAGTCACCTGCCACATGAGAGCCGTCAGATCGCACACCATTAAGCTTCCTCTCCAAATCATTCCACATGCACTCACTAGAGAGACTTTGAAATACGAAAATACTTTTCAATAGATGTTGGAACTTTCCCTATCTTGTTTAGCAGAATGGTGAGAGAAGTTTTGGAAGATCAAACTCTCTTGATTGCGATTGATCTAACTCCCATGCCTGATTTTTCCTCCTACAAATACGTAATCTAAACTTTCTATGAGAGTGTTCATTGTAATAGGTAATCTATGAATAAGAGTCTTGCTGACATGGTGGGTGGGTGGGTAAGGAAGGGGAGGAAAGAGAGAGCTGAGAAGGGTTGAAGGGAGAAAGGAGAAATGAGAGGAGGAATGGTAGAATGAGAGGGCTGCTGATGTGGCCCATGTCATTGATATATTTTATATAAATAGTTTGATGATTTAATGTTTTTAGATGAAAATACTGATGGGCTTGGTTGATATTTGTTGATTTCAATGCCATTTCCTCAGCCGCGGATAAAGATGTGAGAATTATTTTTAGGGTCCGTTTGGTTTGCAGGAATAGGGGTTTGGAATCGGAATTGGAATGGGTTATTCCAATTCTAACTGTTTGGTTGGGTGGAATCGGAATTCTATTCCCATTCCTGCTGGATGGTATTCCCCCATTTGAGGGAATGGCCATTCCCTGCCCCTCTTTTGGGAATGAAATTCTATTCCTGCTGATTTTAATTCCCATTCTTATTCCTGTTTGAACCAAACAGACTATAGGAATGGACCATTCTAATTCCGATTCCGATTTCAATTCCGGACCCTTACTAATTTTTGGGGATCCCAATTATCACTTTTTTCATGTCTCGGCAATTCAAAAAGAAAAATAAAAAATCGTAACATAATTGGTGTGATCAAGCAAACTGATGTCTCTTGGTGCTTTAACCAAAGAACTATAGAGGATACCTTCTTCAATTTTTACAAAAATCTCTTCACAGAAGAACCCATTGAAGATTTTGAAGGTACGAACCTCTTTTCTTCTATTATTATAGCTGAAGAAAATTATAATTTGTGTGCTATTCCTTCTTTTGATGAGAGGGTGCCCTTTTATCTCCCTACTTGTTTCTATTGGTGACTGAGAGACTCTTTCAAGGATGCTTTCAAATTTGCAAAGCCAGAAGGTTATTCACGGAGTGAAGGTCAACAGGGCAACTCCAGCTATTACTCACCTAATATATGTTAACGATCTCATCATTTCTGGGCAAGCTACTATATCTGAATTATATTGATGCTATTTATAAAGCCCTTCAACGGTATTGTAACTGGGTCAGTCAATCAACTTCTCCAAATCAGCCATTCACTTCAGTCCTAATATCCACAGCCGTTTCTTCCTTGGAAGATTCCAACAGTTGATGGGGTCAAGATAATGCAATAGACAGATAAATATGTCGTAATCCATTGTTTTAAGTAAGGGTGGCAAATGGGTGGATTGGGTAAGGTTGGGTAAGGGCTGAATACCAATCTATCCATATTGACCCATCAACCCACTATGATCCATCATCAATTTTTGTTATAGGGTCATAACCACTCTTACATTGACCCACCCATATTGATTCTTAATCACCCTCACCCACACTAACCCACCTACCCTCACCTACAAATACAAAAATGGGCCAAGTCGGCCTGTATACCCGAAATAATAATTTGTAAGAGGAAAATCTCTCTCAAGGTTGTCACATGGCAGAAACGGGTCAGGTCAACCCGTATACCAAAAAATAACAAAATTTTTAAAGGAACATCTCTCAAGATTGCCACGTGGCAGAAATGGGTCAGGGCAACCCGTATACCTGAAAATAATAATTTTTGAGAGAATAATCTATCTCAAGGATGCCAGCAAAAGAACCGGGCCGAGCCGATCTGTATACCCGAAAAAAAAAACATTTTTGAGAAAATTCTCTCTCAAGACTACCATGTGACAAAAATGGGTCAAGTCAACTCGTCTACCCGAAAATGTAAAAATTGTAGATAAATGTAGAAAATGCAAAATATTCAGAAAAATACAAAAAATACCAGAAAATTACGAAAAAATGCAGAAAATGCAAAACTTTTGCAAAAAATCATAAAAATGCAAAAAAAAAACCAAAAAATTGCAAGAAATGCAAGAAAACACCAAAAAATGCAGAAATTATGCAAAAGAGCATAAAAAATTGTAAGAAATGCAAAAAATACAAGAAAAAAATAGAAAAATACCATAAAATTGCAAAAATGCAAAAACAAATACCAAAAAATTACAGAAAATGCAAAAAAAAAGCATAACATTTATAGAAGTGCTTTCGTAAAAGTACTTTTACAAAAGTACTTCTATAAAAGTACTTCATAAAAGTGCTTTCATAAAAGTAATTTCGGAAAAGTGCTTTCATAAAAGTACTTTTATAAAAGTTCTTTCGTGTAAAAGTAGTTTTGTAAAAGTGCTTTCGTGTAAAAGTGCATTTGTAAAAGTACTTTCGTAAAAGTACTTTTTTAAAGTGCTTTCGTGTAAAAGTACTTTTGTAAATGTACTTTTATAAAAGTGCTTTCGTGTAAAAGTACTTTTGTAAAAGTTCTTTCGTAAAAGTGCTTTTATAAAAGTGTTTTCATGTAAAAGTATTTTTGTGAAAGTGCTTTTGTGTAAAAGTACGTTTGTAAAAGTGTTTTCGTGTAAAGTTGCATGTGAACACGGAAGTAAGTAAAATATATTTTGTTTCACTTTTAATAACAAAATGAAATGTGGCATGGTGGTTTGGAATGGCAATGAGGTGTGGATGTGCTAAGAGGCCTGGGTTTGATTTTACTTTAATTGCTTTTTTGAGATTTGGTGAGTATAGATTGAGTTTGACTTTGATCCAACCCATCCTGACCCACACAACCCCATCCTGTCCTTGCTAATGGGTACAATCAACTCAACCCACCCTAACCCTTTTCCATTGACCCTAATGGGTTACTCGACCCATAATGACCCGCCAATAGAATGGGTGGGTTCCAAGGTGGGTGGATTGGATGGGTCAAATGAATTGGGGTCAAGATTGCCGGTCCTAGTTTCAAGGTTGGAGCTCTAAAACATGGATACAATTTATCATGGATAAAATGAAAAAATGACTATGTGGCTGGAGATCCAAGTGCCTCTCATGCGGGTAGATTAACGTTAATCAAGTCAGCAATGGCTAGCGTTCCAGTGTATTTATGGAATTATGTCTACTATTCTCATGTCTAAGAAGTTTTGTGATGACCTCCATGCTCTAATGCGTGAATTCTGGTGGGGGTTTAAGGAGGGTGGTTCCCACCCACATTTATCCTAAGGCGCGGGATGCTTGCATGACCCCAAAAGAAAGGGGTTACCTTGACTGTGGTGCCGAGACAGTTCCTGGGCTGGGCATGTTCTGGGCAATTCATTTATTCACGTTCATGTTTTAGTTTTTAGTAAAAATAAATTAATATATAATTACTAATTTATCCATTCTCATGGTAAGGTGGCATTCCCAGAAATTCTCTCGACAGCATAGGCTGTTGCCCCCAACAGCTAAAGTTTTTCCCAAAAGAAATGAGGGATCTTGGGATCAGGAATTTTATGCTAATCAACCAATCTTTAATCACCAAGTTGGGTTGGTTGTTTATCTCTCAGCTGAACAACTTTTGGAATGTTAAAGCTAGCTCCAGTAATTCTAAGGTTTGGTGGGCCATTGTGAGTTGTCGTTATGTGTTGAAGAAGGGTGCTTGTTGGATCATCGGGGATGAAACTAAAGTTAATGTGCAAAATGATCCTTGGGTCCCATCCATTAGCTCATTTAAACCAATACTCAGAGGTGATTTAATTTAGATTCTTCATGTCTAGCCAATTATTTCTTCTGTTCAGAGTCTATACAATGGGATTTGACAAAGGCCTGTGCAAGAAATTGTTGACCCTTGGACATCAAAACAGATTAACAATATCCCACTTCAGCAAAATCACCCCAATCTCCCAAGACTCACTTCTTTGGATTTTAACTCCTAAAGAAGTCTTGAATCTCTCTTAGCTCCTCTTTGATAGCTCATGCTCATTCAGATGTTTGGAAGAAGCTTTGGTCATTTAAGTTGCCACCTCCAAGAGTGATCATCACTTTTATTTGGAGATGCTTGTCTAAGTCATTACCTGTAACAGCTGTTCTGGCCCGTCATAGTAACAAATTTGATCCCAGATGTCCATACAATAATTAATGAAGATAGTGAATCTTTAGAACATTTGTTCAATTCTTCCTCTGTCCTTTGGCAAAATCAGTTTGGTGGATGTCGAACTTGTCCTTGAGATCTGAAACAATCTCATGCTCATTACTTGTTGAGTGGATTCAACATGGGATCATTAGCTCGAATCCGAGAAATGATGAGATATATTCTATCTTCGAAGAGGTGCGTGGTTGTGTTAATGTTATGTGGCATATCAGCTGGCATTCTCATAACAAAGTTCTTTTTGAGAACAAGGTCAGTAGCCATGGCCATGTTAGCTG
Source organism: Nelumbo nucifera (assembly GCF_055504915.1). Taxonomy (NCBI): domain Eukaryota; kingdom Viridiplantae; phylum Streptophyta; class Magnoliopsida; order Proteales; family Nelumbonaceae; genus Nelumbo; species Nelumbo nucifera. The sequence goes on along the minus strand of NC_142649.1, from coordinate 45,333,985 downwards.
ATTACAGGTCAGTCCAATTAGCAGATATATACTTCTCAAGTCACAGTTGGATTCTCCTCGATTGCTGACCAATTCGGATGGTTTCCTCCTCCCAGTGGTTGCATTAAAATAAACGTTGATATATGCTGCAGTCGCAACATCCTCATTTTTCGTTATTCGTCAGCCCACCATGTTACTAGCCTGGCTTTACGCATCAAGCACTGTGATTCATTGGTTGGTGAAGCTCAAGCTCTACTAGATGGCTTAAACTTTGCTAAGTTTCTAAATCTCCGTAGGATTATCATTGAGGGAGATGCTCTAGAACCGATCCGGCCTTGTTGGAGGTACACACCTCCCCTCCTTGGTCCATATGTGCATATGTGATTGATTGCAAGCGGCTCCTTTCTTCCATTGAATTTGCCTTGGTTAAAAAGGTCTCTCGAAAATTATATAAGGTTGCTCATGTACTTGCCAAACTTGGTACAATGGTTTGTTTTGTTTGGTTTGGAGAAAATCCAAAATTTATCTCAAACTCCAAATTGTTTTGTTAGAAAGTATATGTTCTTAGCTTCAATCACATTGATGTACAAATACATTTATTGTAAATGAATAAAAGTATATTATTGTTTCATGTTGATATTCGTATGTTTCTGTGTAATTACTCCCTAAACTGGATACTTGTGAGACTCGTATTAGTTTAGAATGTTCTCAGCCATTAGCACTATAAAAAATGGGTTTTGGAGATGTTTCCAAAACATTGTCAAAAGTGAGGCAAACATCGCAAAAAGGTTTTGGTGACGTTTGCTAAATGCCGCATTTAAAATAATCGCAAAATGATTTCATGACATTTATGCACACTTTTGACGACGTTTGCAAATGTTGCCAATCTTTTGAGAAAAGGCATGTGTAGAGGATTTCGCAACGTTAATGAGAGTTTTAACGACATTTCTTAAACATCATCAAAGACCATTATTTGCAACGTTTAATAAACATCACCAAAAACTCATTTAAATATAAAAAAAAAACCTATGCCAAAGGTCATAGGGCCTTTTCTATTAAAAAAATTGCCAAGAATCAATGATCACCGGTATATATCAATATTAGTGGAGAGGGGCCCAACCACCCAGAAGACTCTAAATTGGTATTTTACCTATAATAAACTTAGGGAGTTTATCCTACTAAGGTTGACACTGGTGTACTGCCAAAGAAGTTGGAGCAGCTTGTCTCAACTGCTAGGTTAAACCCAAAGCACATGTAGTGTTTGTTTAGATGAAACACTGAACTTGGACAATTTTCTAATTATGCCCTGGACCTTGGAGATTGATGGGCAAAACTAGAAAGGTACCCAATTATAATTGTTACTTGTAATTTGACAATAAACCTGCAAATTTGTTAAATTGATACATCTCCAATTGGGAATGATAATTTAGTAATATTACTAATTTCAGAAAAAAGAAAGGTATTAAATTAATCATTAAAACATGATAATATATTTATATAGTTAGTTAGGGTCTCGATCAGTTACGAACATATATATATATATATATATATATATATAATGTACGAATGCTCTCACAATATTTATGGAATTTTGGTTGGACAAAAATTACCCTTTTGTTTAATATTTTCTGAAGTGTAAATAAGGGCAAAACAAGTATTTCATGTCTTTGATAAAGGTTGAAATTAAAGACTATAATTGCTCAGTGTGTATTGAATATTAAGATGTAATTGAATTGCTTGGTCATAAAAAAATTTTATGTTTGGCATTATATGAAGTGTAAAGAAGGAGAAAACAAGTATTTTCTAACGTGCTTGATAAAACCTATTTAATGACTGAAATTAATGACTATAGTTTCTTAACATGATTGGTAATTGAAAGTGCCCAAAGACCAAAATATATTTAATACTTCACTCTATCATTATTAGTAAAAGATTCTTTACATGTGTCTTCCTATCCAATTGTCCTAAATTGTCATTGAAACCCAAGTGTTCTCAGTTGGTTGTTGAAATCTCCCTTGAAATTTGGTAATTGTAATCACCTCCCCTAAACTTTCTGACATAGTTGCAAGTAGACTCCCCTTGTTAGAATCCTCTGATAAGAGAAACAAAAATGTTCAAAATACCCATGCAGTTACTAGTGAGGATGGTTTCTACAAAAAATAAATAAATAAATAAATAAATAAATACAAACTTTATGAACAAAAGAAAAGAGTCGTAGCTTTACATTTGAGTGATTGATATGAAGGGAAAATTTGGAAAATAAATCAATTTCTAAAAAAAAATGAAGGGTTTAAGATAGCAATTGATATGAAGAGAAAATTTGAAAAATAAGCATTTTGGTCAAAAGTGATATTTTGGACATTTTCATGCCTCTTGTTAGAATATTCTAATAGAGGGGGTTTGCTTGCAACTGAGTTAGAAAGTATAGGAAAGGTGATTGCAATCACTGAACTTTAGTGGAGGTTTCAATAGTTTACTCTTTTATTTAATTGAAAGTGCGAAGTATTTGATGATTAATGTCAATTTAACATCTAACGACCAAATCCTTATAGTTAAATTGGTCTAACACCTTCTTAAAGGGCCAAAACGATATAAGCAATTGTGCCACATTGGGAAATGACTTGCACACTTGTAGAATTGTTCCAATCACTCATTTTTTGTAACTTTCAAAAAAATCATCCATTTTTTGTATAAGATACATTACTGTAACTCCATTTCAATGTTTATTTGTTTCTATGAATTGACAATATTCACTTTAATTTTGGGGATGTCCTTAGCTTGACAAACATGGGATTAGGGATTTTGATGGGTAGGGATTTATGACCTTTCTTAGCCTGGCTCGGCCTACCTGGCCTGAAAATTCTTTAGCATAGGTAATCAAATCTCTCAAGACCAGTCCAACTTGGACCCATATCAAGCCCGCACATAATGCAGGTTGGACCCAAGACAAGCAAGCCCTATGTGCGACAAACCTGACCCATCCCAAAAGTTGTGTATATTTATATTATATATTATAATTTTGGTATAATGTCTTATTTATTTGTATAACATTTTACATTTTTTTATGATAATTATATAATATATTTCACTTATGGCGTAGTATTTTACCAAATATATATCCATATAAACATGGTATGTATCACATGTATATATATATATATACACGATATAATACATTAATATACATACAGTAAATTTTCAAATATATTTTCTATAACTTTTTGAAGCTTAAAGTTAAAACTTTATTTGTTTTTGAAACACAAATCCTATATATTCATATGGGCCAGCCCAGATGCTTGGCTCGGGATCAGGCTCGAACATGTATTATTAGGACCAAGTAGGCTTCAAGGCTATTAACTACTTGTAAAAACCTGACCTGACTCATGATCATCCATATTGATGGGTTGGGTAGGCATGGGTTTGGTCCAATCCTAACCTGACCTAAAATCCAATTAAGGTTAACCTGACCCAAACCCGATTAAGTTATTTTGCTTTTTCTATTAGTGAACTCAATAAATATCAAAGTAACCCTAGAAAGGATGACTAAAGGGCTTTTAAAAGGTCTTGAGATATATGTAAGAATCTAAAGACTCCTTGCTCATCATAATAGATTTGATACCCTTGGGGTAACTATGTATGAAGATTTAGGGTCTATTAGGCAAGTCTTTTTTAGAAGATCTTTCAAGCTTTTCAAAGATTGTGAGACCACAAAACGGCCTTTTTCCATTTGACAAATGAAAAACATGGAAGACCTGTAAAGCATGAGGAAGCCCAAAATGGCTGAAAATCAAGGAGCTTTGAATTGAAGCTGCACATCTTTATGCACTCAAAATCTTTCATTTAATATCTTGGTACACTACAATTGACTAGGATACTTATCAAACAATCATGATCTTTAATAGCTTGGAGAACCCCCCCCCACCCCCCCCCCCCCCCCCCCCCGGGGTAGCTGCATCTTTCATATCTAATGGGATCCCCCTTAGGCTCTGTGTTGGAAATTTTGCAATTTTTTGTTCTTAACTATTTGTTTTATGTTAGCTTAGTTTCTTTTCTTTTCCTGTTTGTGTAGTTTTAGTTTTGGTTTTTCGTGTGTTCCTTGTTTCCATATTGCTCTGTGTTTAAATGAAAATGTTGTTCACCAAAAAAAAATGATCTTTAAAGACATATATCTCTAATATTATATTTTAGTCATATTAAACAAAATATGTGTGATAAACACTAATTATTTTTATTAATGATGTAAATGAAATAGAAATTTTAAATTTGAAATAAAAATGAAACACTTTTCTTGTCTAGATAGTGAGTCAAGAATCCAACCTTTTGGACCAAATAGGAAACCATTCATGTCAATTAAATAATAAATATTTAAAAACATAAAAACGCAAAAATGTATAAAGTATATAGATTTTGTAAAAGACATTTAAGCACATATCTGATTTTTTTTGAAGGAAAGATAATAGGATGTTATATTAATTAAGAAAAAGGGATAATGAATACACAAAAAGTAGAGTCCTTTAAAACTCAAGGCAAGCATAGTTAGACAAAATGTTCTCTAAAAGACCAAACTTTGCCAACAACCCAACTGCTATGTTAAGTTCCCTTGGGGTCCATCACTAGGTAGTAGTCAACAGATTTATAACTAGGTTCCTAGCCTTAGTGAATAGATGCTCCAATTTCCATGGCACCTAGAAAGGTAGCCACCTAATTTTATTTGTAGAATTTCCCTTAATCATAAATGAATTTAACCCTAGCTGTTTAACTATTTGAAGACCAGTGAGCAAGGCTAGGATCTCTACCTTTTGTGGAACTTGCAATCCAAATAGGCCCGCTGAAAACCCAAAAAGGTCTCACCTCTAACTAGCCAAAAATCTCCCCCTACTCCAGCCAAACTGGGTTACCCGAGGAGCTACCATCAAATCTAAGAATAATGCCATTTGTGTTAAGTGAGGGTGGTCTACTAAGAATGTGAGGGGAGAAAGGAGATAAGTGCAAGTAGATGACAACTATGTTCCTTTTCATATCTTCCAAACTAATTCCCATGAACTTGTCACTACTAGAAACCTAAAAATTACAATAGCCCACTATGTATTGTTATCTTGCTTACATGGGTTTTGATGTTTTGGTAAGAACACTAGTTTAGTATTATTTCTATTGTTTTTATCTTTTTTTGGTTATTGTATTGTTATTATTGTTGTCAACATTTACTAGTATAGGTATGTCTGTATGTATGTATGTATGTATGTACTTATATTTTTTGATATTACATAATATACAATACAAGACTGGGATCAATCAAGGGTGGGGCAAAGCATAGTACTTAGTACATGTGAGGGAGGCCCACTAATCATATCACATAGAGACTGCATTTCTTCAAATTTGATCCCACACCTCTTGGTGGTGTTTGGAATTGGTACCCTTCTTCAGCATCAATTTCTACTACATTGGTATGTCGTTTGTTCAGAAATTGTTTTCTTTTGAAACTGATGTAGCGCGATCTGGTCGCACCCTACTGGAAGGCAGCTTAGACGTTGGACTGTTACATGGCCAGGTCGAATTGCAAGGAAGAAAGACTAGAGGTCCCAAGATACTTTACCCGGTGTGGGCACTCCAATGCTTAAGTTAGCGTAGGAGATTGTAGAGAGCTGATTGCTTTGAATGTAATAGCAAGTGAGAGCTAAATCACGCACAACTTGTGAGGTTGGAGGTGATGCTTTTATATAGACAAGCTTCCATGGGCCTCACAAAGCATGTCCGAGACCACCGGCCTGCCTTATCCATGTGTCATCAAGTTATTGGATGGACCAAATTATCCCTCATCAATTGCCCCCCACTCCTGAGCCTGACATAGTCAACTCGAGGCATGAGTTATTGGATGGACCAAATTATCCCTCATCAATTGCCCCCCACTTTTGAGCCCGACGTAGTCAACTTGAGGCGGGAGTCTCAACGAGCTGAATGGATTTGGCCTGGTCTCTGGTTCAGCCGAGGTCCAACCAACTGGTCAAACCTGAACAACCCAATTGGCTCGACCTTAAGGGGCGAGGCCATGTATTGGGAATGCACAGATGTCACACGAACTGTAAACTCCGCAGACATCAAAAACGCGTTCAACTAAATTTGGCCTCAGAATACAAATAGTCGCATCCCTAGGAGCCATTGGATCCATTCGATCTAGACTATCTGTGGTCAGTCAAGGAATCTATAAATAGGGCCCTTGGGGACCCATTTACTTCATCCCATTTCAAGATCTCGTGCGTTTGGAGGTCGTGGAGCGTGTTGTTGTCGGTGTCGTCAGTTTGGTCGGCGAGGTTGGTCTTTCTTTTTAGGTAAGTCGTCTTCCTTTGCTCATTTCATTTCCTTCAGTTTTCCTTCCTTGAGTATGTTGAGTAGTGAGTCTAATGGGGAGAGGTTTCAGTTTGGTTAGGTCAAGGAGAGGGCCTTGGTCCAAGACCAACAAGGTTCCCACAAAAGGGTCTCGTCTTTCCATTGGTCGGCTAAGCCCAGAGTACTAGACCACTTCGGTCCTACCTAGTTGTCTACCGAGGTGATCCACCATTTTGCAACTTGCTATAGATTCCTAGAGCATTATGGCTATTCCCTTCCAACCAGTGGCTTTCCTTGGGAGCACGATGAGGATGAGGTGACTGTCTTTGAGGAGGCTTTGAAGGCAGGTCTCCAATTTTCGCTCCACCCCTTTATTCCTAAGGTGTTGAACTACTATAATGTTAGCCTTGATCAACATCATCTAGACTCTATCCGTACCCTAGTCGGTATGATTTCACTTTTCTTTCACCTCGGCCTTCCCCTTGACATCAAGGCTTTCTCCGCCCACTGCCATATAAAACAAAATCCTGCCATTACCACGGGCAAGTTTAGTTACTACTTGTCTTACCAGCCCGAGTACAAACTTCTTCATGTCTTTCCCTCTAAAGTCCCAACCTAGAAGAGTAAGTACTTCTTCCTTGCATTGGCTGGTGGGTGGCCTTTCCCGACACACTAGAGAGAGAGAGTGAAAGATGTTGGGGAAGAATTGAACAAGCAAATGCAAACAAGGATGCAGAACCTAGTGAAAGCGAGCTGAAGTTGGACGACTTCTTAGCCGAGGAGAAGCTAATTCTGGTTGGGCTGAGTCCTTCGGGTAGGTCGTCGTCTCAGGTTTGAGTGTTCATTTTCTTCGCATCATGTTGATTTGACTAACTCTCGAGCTTCTTGTGAAAGTGACATGTCGAGTGTCACGACTTCAGGATTCCTCCAAGACATGAGGAAGAGGAAGAAGAGGGATGGTGTCTTACAAGCACGCACCTCGGGCATCCATTCCTAAGCCCGTTGCACCAGCTGCAGCTAAGGTCCCAGTGGTTGACCTGATCGAGGAAGATCAGGCAAAGGGGCCTACACGAGAGACTAAGGTGGCCCAGATGTCTAAGGCGTGCCCTCTGTAACCCAGGGCTCCAATAGTCGAGGCTCCCAAGGAGAGGCAGTCCATCATGGACTTCAGGATTACCTTGATCAAAAGCAAGGATGTCGTCTTCGCCGATGAGATTGTCGATCTATCGAAGACACGGACTGTAGAGCTTAGCGCCAAGGCGATGCGTTTCCTCATGATAGTAAGCTTCCATCCTCTCCTCTGTATTATTCTTGCGCTACTTCTTTATACTTAGCTTATTTCTTCTTCTTTATAGACAAACTCCATTGTCCACTCTTTGGTCAAACAATCTGAGTGGAATTTGTCTAGGGATAAAAATGTTGAGGCAGCATCACAAGAGTATCAGTACCAAGTGGAATGCACTGTCAATGTCATCTGTGAGTTGAAGGACGAGCTGGTGAATGAGAGGAACCATGTAGGCGAGTTGGAGCTTCACATTGAGAAGCTCAAGAAGGAGCTTTAGGAGAAGGATGCCTACCTTTCCGAACGCGAGGTGAAATTTCTTGACAAGGTCCAGGCTTCTAGAGTCCAAGTGGTTGAGGAGTTCAAGGTCTCGCCAGGCTCATTGCAAGAGAAGTAGGAATTCGGCACTATAGCCTTCTGTCAGGGCTTCAAAATTTACCGGATTATATTGAGGTCGGTGTACCCCAAGCTCAACTTCATGCCCATCAAGTCCTCGGCATACACCAACGAGATGTCCGACCATGTCGACCTAGAACCGGATTCCGAGGAGGAGGAAGACGAGGCCGACAAGGGAGTTGGGGAGGAAACCAACATAGAGGCTGCCGGAGAGGACGCCATCAAAGAGAACACTGCTGAGGAGGAAGCTGCTGACATTACTATTGATGGGGACAAGGAGCCCTGAGATGTCTGAAACTCTTTCCTCTTTTCTTAGACTCCCCTTGTATATATGTAATGGGCCGAGCCTCCGAGCTTGGTCTAAAGAACCTTTCATCTTTTTTTGACACTGATGTAATCATTCCTTTACTTCAATGAATGAAAGTTTATTTTTGATCACCTCGCGTCCATATTCTTTACTTCTCTTGAACCTGGAACTTCAAACAATAATCTAAGTGTAGGATTATCCCAAGGTGCCTAGCTCTTGAAGTGACTAGACATAGTATGGGATTAACCCGAGGTATCTGTGTGTCGAGGCGACTAGATATAGTATGGGATATATCGCAAACTGGCTATGTGTCAACTAGGCATAGTATAAGATATACTTGAAGTGCCTATATGCCGAAGTGACTAGGCTTATTGAACTTTTGAGGTTGTTACCAGGTCGGCATAGGGGGCCTTTTAGGCTTAAAGTGACTTGGCATCCCTTTTGAGCTGTAATTTAGCCGACGTGTGCTCTATGCAAGGAGACTAGACCAGGCCGCTGAGGCGGGTGGTCTTCTATACTTAGTGAAACCTTTGAAGTCACGGACATTGGACTCCCGAGCTCAAAGGTACACCTCCTTAGATTGTCCACATTCTAGGCATGGGGCACTTGCCCCCCTTCCAACTTCTCAAGCTCGTATGTTCCTTCATCGATCACCCATAGTACTCTGTAGGGACCTTCCTAGTTTGGGCCCAGCTTACCTACACTGGGCTCAGGCACCATAACTTTTTGAAGTACAAGGTCACCAACTTGGAGTGGCATCTCTTGACTGAGGAATTATAGTACCGAGCTACTCGTTGCTAATAGGCCATAGTTCGAATATCGGCCAAGTTGCGAACTTCTTCCACTAGGTTGAGGTTGGTCCACAACTCGTTGTCATTGGCCTCCTCATCATACACCTCTAACCAGAAGGTCGACACTTCAATCTCGGTAGGGATGACGGTCTTTGTTCCATACGTCAGGTTGAATGGGGTCTCTCCAGTCATCGTTTTGATCATACTCCGGTAGGCCCAAAGGACGTTGGGCACCTCATCTACCCACAAACCCTTAGCATGGGTAAGTTGAGCTTTGAGTCCATGGAGGATTACCCTGTCCATCACCTTGGCCTATCTGTTTTCCTATTGATGAACCACCAAAGTGAAGTTATGTTGGATCCCCATCTCGGCACACCAATTTTGGAACTTTATGTCCTCAAACTGCTTCCCATTATCGGATATCAACACATTCAGGATTCTGAATCTGCATACTATGTTCCTCCAAAAGAAGTTTGTACATTCCAGGCTGTGATTGGCACCAGTTATTCGGTTTCCACCCACTTCGTGTAGTCAACCGCCACGACCAAGAACCTTCTCTGTCCGATCACTAGTAGGAAAGGACCAAGGATGTATATTCCCCACTGGGTGAAAGGCCATGGGCTCGTAGGGTATGTTGGCGTGCCTCTGGCAGTTGTCACACTTTCAGATGAGCTCGAGTGCATCCACCTTCACTGTAAACCAATAGTAGCATTGCCTTAATGCCTTTTGGACAAACACCCTGCCCCCTAGGTGTCCTCCACAGAGACCCTCGTGGGTTTCGTGTAGCACCTGGCTTGCCTTTAATGGACATAAGCAGCATAGGTATGGAAGCGTGAAAGATCTCCCGTACAATTGCTCGCTAATAATGATGTAGCGGGTTAATTGGCGCTCTACCCTCTGAGCTACATTGTGGCCTGCTGGTAGGGTCCTGTGGTGTAGATAATCAATGAGTGGATCTATCTAGCTCGATTCTGCTACCAACATAGGAACGACCTCTTCTGCACCCTCTCAATGCTAGGTCATGGTAGGTCTTCGACGTAGATCATCCTCCTTATGACGTTGGTTGCGCTGGCCAGCTTTGAAAGCGCATCGGCCTCTGCATTCTTTGTCTACAGTATTTGCTATATGTATACCAAGAGTGGAAGTTGGGTAGGAACATCTCTCACCTTGGCAAAATAGCCTAACATGGCAATCTCCAGAACCTCATACTGCCCATTCACATGGTTTACGACCAACTGAGAGTCGCTACATACCACGACGTGCTTACTGCCGACTTCCTTTACCAGAGTCAGCACAACTATCAATGCCCTATACTCTAGTTCACTGTTTGATGCCTCAAACATAAACTAGAGAGCGTACTCTAGCTTCACCTCACTAGCTCCATAAAGTATCAACCTAGCTCCGCTTCCACACTGGTTAGACAAGCCATCAACATGGAGGATCTGGGGCTTCTCATCCCAGACCAGGACGAGCACCATACTCGTTGATGCCTCCGACGTGTTAATTAGCTCAGTTACCCCAAGGGCTGGTGTGCAGAACGTGTACTCGGCAAAAAAATCTGCTAGGACCTGTGCCTTGATTGCTAGGCACGGCTCAAACCGGATGTCGTATTCACTAAGCTCGATTGCCCACATCATCAACCTTCCCAAGACCTTGAGCTTTTGAAGGATGTGCCTCAAAGGTTGATCAGTCAGGACTATGATTGTATGGACTTGGAAGTAGGGACGTAGCTTTCGAGCTACCAAGACTAAGGTGAAGGTGAACTTTTCTATTTCAGGGGTTTCCGGTCTCAACTGCATGCAAAACCTTACTTATGTAGTAGACAAGTAGTTGCACCTTGTCTACTTCTCTTATTAGTACCAAGATCACTACCTCATCACTCGCGGAGAGGTAGAGTTTCAATTCGTCTCTGGGTTCAGGTCGGGTCAACAGTGGAGGTGAACTAAGGTACCTTTTAAGCTTGTCGAACGCAAGTTGGCACTCCTTGGTCCTCTCAAAGTCTTCATTCTTTTTTATTGCCTTAAAAAAGGGTAGGCACCGCCCAACTGGCTTAGACATAAATCGGTTCAGGGCAATAATCCAGCCTGTTAGCTTTTGTACTTCTTTTATTGACCTAGGTGGCCTTATGTCTAAGATTGCCTAGATTTTATCTGAGTTGCTTCGATGCCACGTCAGTGCACTATGTAGCCAAGGAATTTGCTAGATGTAACCCCGAAGACACCCTTGTTCGAGTTGAGCTTCATGTTAAATTTTCTTAAAATTTGAAAAACAACATTTAAATCATTAACTAAAGAGTTTGAAAACTGAGTCTTCATGGCCATGTCATCAACATAACACTCAATTTTATTTCCAATTAATGAAGAAAACACTTTGTTTACAAGTCGCTAGAAAGTTACTCCAATGTTTTTTAGTCCAAAGGGCATTACTTTATAACAGTATAGCCCTAGCTCAATTACGAAAGTTGTCTTTTTCTTGGTCTTCTAGGTCCATCCGGATTTGGTTTTAGCCAGATTAAGTATCCATGAAGCTCAACAACTCATGCCCCGAGGTTGCATCTACTAGGCGGTCTATTCTAGGGAGTGGGAAACTGTCCTTTGGGCAGACTCTATTGAGGTCAGTGTAGTCGACACACATGCGCCACTTGTTGTTGGCTTTTTTCACGAGTATTGGGTTGGCTACCCAACTCGGGTACTAGACCTCTCTAACAAAGTTTTCTGCAAGGAACTTCCTAATCTCCTTATCTTCTACCCTCCACCACTCTACGACGAGGTTCCTTTTCCTTTGCCTGACTAGCTTGACTAAAGGGTCCACATTAAGTTTGTGAGTTATCACTAATGGGCCTATACCAGGCATTTTTGCTGTTGACCATGCAAAAACATTTAAAATTTTAAGTAAAAAGCTTACTAGTTGCGATCGAAGTAGTTCTATCAGGCGAGCTTTGATCTAGACCATCTTCTCGGGCTTGGATTGGAAGACCGAAACCACGTAGAGTGCATGCAAGATGGGCCAACCAGGAAGGTGTTCTCGAATCGGACTATGTTGAGCTCTAATCTAGTGGCAATTGGTACCCTTGATCTAACCTTGGGACCTCACTACATCTCCAATAAAGCCGACGATGCGCACATCTAATAGTTGCAAGTCCTACTCTAGTTGCATCTTCTCGATGGCCTCTAGGAAAATAATGTTAGTCGAGCTACTGGAATTAACCAGAATCTGCTTCACCTCAAAGTCATTGATCACCATCTTGACTACGAGGGCGTCGTCATGCAGATATTGGTTCCTACGAGTGTCATCCTTGGTGAAGTAGATGACTTCCTCCACATGAGGGCTCTTTGGCGGGTTCTCGTCCTCATGCTCTAGCTCCTAGATTGAGTTCTTCCCCGATGATGTAGTACAACCTGCTACTATGGAACCTCCGGTGATCATGTTGATAAACCTGTGAATAAGCCTCTCTGGTGGCGGTGGATCCTATGGTGGTTCATCTTGATCTCGATTCCTACTTGACTTTGGCACTTTTCTTGGCTGGTTAGCAAATCGGCTTTTGTCATCATGCTTGATGACCTGCTTTACGTAGCCATGACGGATCAGCTCCTTGATCTCGTCCTTCAAGTTCTTGCAACTCTCGGTGTCATGGCCTATGTCACGGTGGAAGTGACAATATTTGCTGGGGTTGTGGTTTGTGGGGTCGCCTTTCATTCTCGGTGGCCATCTCACATACTCGGTTGTCTTGGTCTACATTAGGATTTTGCCCCTTTTCACATTCAGGGTGGTGTAATTCCAGCTCTGGACTAGGGGAGTTTTGGATCACTAGATTAATCTGAAACTCCGGTGTAGAAACCTGCTCCTTCATGGCGATCTACTTTGCCTGTTGTTAGGTGACTGACTTCTCTTCGGTGACTTGCTCTTTCACTGCTTGTTGCTCTCTGCTTCTTCTTCTGCTCGCTTTCTCTTCCCGGACAGCTCTAATCGAGATCCCAGTTCCTCCTCTGCCTTTGTGAACTTGTCAGCTTGGTGGAGGAACTCCTCCATAGAGGATGGACGGTTCAACTCGACTTCCTAGCACAAGTTGGGATGGCAGATGCCACCTATCGCTATGGTGAGCTGAAATGTAGGGTCAAGATTTAGAATTTGGAGGCACTCCATGTTGAACCTCTTTATGTAGTCCCAGAGCATCTCGTTTTGACCACTGAACGATGTTCAATAGGTAGCTCACAGACATAGGGCACCTCTTGCTAGTGGTGAAGTGCATAGTGAACAAGTCTGTAAACTGGTTCCAGCTCTTTATTGAGCCTGTGGCCAATCCTATGTACCACATCCAAGTTGTACCTCGGAACGTCATCGGGAAGGCCATGCAGAGGCCCGTGTCATTTGCCCCATGAAGCTGCATTAGGGTCTGGAAGTTGTTAATGTGATCCATAGGGTCTGTCGTGACATCATATGATTCCAAGCTAGGGACTTTGAAGTCCTTAGGTCATAGGGCCGTAAGGATCTCTAGTGCTAGTAGAGAGGTGTGGGTCACTTGTGGTGCTGCTAGTTCCTCGATAACCTGGCTAACCTCCCCTTTTCTGTCTGCATCATCATTATTAGTGGGAGCGAGGTTGCATCTCCTAGTGTGGCGACGTGAAAGTCGGTGATGTCTTCTCCTTGACACCTCGGTGGTATTGTTGCCTTCTGTCCCGATAGGTGCCATGACTCTGCTATGCTCCTCGACCAGGACCTAGTTCTAGTTGTTAGTGCGACGAGGTGGATCTGGGACCTAGTCCTAGTTTCTAATGTCGGGCTATTGGTCGCCTGGCTGTTGGTGGTGATTTTGGTTTTGGTGGTTCTATTGGGTCTGAAGGGAAGGGAGATCCATCATATGGATGATCGAACCATGTAGGCTGGCTGGGCGAAATTTCAAAAATTTCTTTTCTCCCTTCCGGGAATCATATTCCCAATTTTAGAAAAACTACATTTTTCAAGAATCGTTCTTAAAACAAATTAGACTAGATCTGAAACCAAAAGAATAGGAGAGCAATACCTGATATGGAGTCCACACGTGTAGCTCCCAACGTGAGCCAAGTACTTTTGGCCCATGGTGTTTGCAAAGAGCCACTAACGATTAAACATGGGCCAAGTACTTATGGTCCATGTATGAATCACATTCAGTACATCACACACACTCACATGCATAAATTGATCCAATGAATTAAATAATCTGCAAAACCCTAATTAACTAAAGTTTACACATTATCATCCCATTAAGGCCCATGTATCATCAATAATACCATCTAGGTATATGGGCCAAACTGCAAATAGTTGTTATGCTGAAAATGGGATGGTGTTGCTTTAACTTAGAGAAACAGGGTTTTATAGGGGTGGGCCAGATTGCATCATGTGATGGGCCATCAAACCCTTGGCCCATAACCGAATTTGGGTCACCTAAAACGTGACCCATGGGGCAGAGAACAAACCTCATCAAACCATGGGTTCGGTCCAACCAATTTGGACCAAACTAGGTCAATTCAGCCTAGGGTTTGGTGTCCAAAGCATGATGCAATTATCAAGATTTTGATTGAACTAATTACAGCCAAAATTGACATTCAAGAACAGCAAGAAAACACATAACTTGGGGTTGTAAGTGTGATGGTCCGGATCTAATGCGAACAAACTGCAAACCTGCAAGAAAAGGGTTAATCACAAACTGCAGATTTCTTTTCTACAAAATCTTCTTCTCCTCCATGCACTCCAGCAAATCTTCCAATGTGAAAAATAGAAAAACCTAATTTTCTATTAATTACATCAGATCTAATCCTATACATTTTGTCTAAAAATAAAAAAAAATATTTACAGACCAAATTGAATAGAATGAAATTACAGGGTGTGCAAATCATGGCACCATAAAAGAATACGATCTCCATCACACAAACAGCCCAAAAATTCAAGAAATAATCATAGAACTATTCTAAAATTATTGCACAATAATAAAAAATTAATTTCAGATCAAACACCCAAATATGAGAACCGAATTCTCAGAAAAACTACTAAATTGCGCAAATCGGGTAGAATAGTTTTTGTCGATTTGTGCTACTTCAAAATCTGATCTAAATTTGGTCCAAGACTTGGACCTAGCTCTTATACCACTGAAGGGATGGGAGATCCATCATATGGATGGCTGAACCATGTAGGGTGGCTAGTCAAAATTTCAAAAATTTCTTTTCTCCCTTCCGGGAATCGTATTCCCAATTTTAGAAAAATTGCATTTTTCAAAGATTGTTCTTGAAACAAACCGGACCAGATCTGAAACCAAAAGAACGGGAGAGCAATACCTGATACAGAATCCACATGTGTAGCTCCCAACGTGGGTGTTCACGCCCAAAGAGGGTACCAAAACCCGCTTCCACTAAAAATGGCATAGTGGATAAGAATTATCCTCTTATCCTCTTGCTGATCCAAACCCAGATCTAAACCCAAATTCTCCCAAGTCACATGACTGCTTAAGCTGTTATGTGACTTCTTAATTAATCTAGTTAATTATGGGCCTTAGGCCCATTAAGCTATCAATCTCACTTTCCTTTTAATTATTGGCTAACTTGGCTCTCTTTGTATGGCATAGGACCGTAACATTGATCTCACAAAAGCCCTATGGGTTCAACATAGACTCTGTTACAAGGCCAGGCTGAATTCACTATTGAACATAGTGAATTCCCGAGCCCATCAGTATGGGCTCTTAACGGGCCCAACATTTACACTAAATGGTCCTTGAGTCCAGCAACCTTATGAAGACCCAAGGACTATGGTCTTAAGTGAGATTATCCCATCAGGTATAAAAGTCCTAAATTGTCTTACACTTAACCTCTCATCCCATAATGATCAAACACTACCCAATAAGAGAGACCAATCCCTCGGCTGCAAGGTATAGTGTTGCACTCTCTACTCGGATGGAACCTACGAATTAAAACCTTTGCAAATGTTTTTCATAAAAAATAATATATATATATATATATATTATGCAAAACAAATATCAAACAAGTTTGAAATCAACTATCGCAGTTTAGGTTTCCATCAGAGAGAGTGCAGTCCCCTATCATTCACTTTGTTTGACAAAGGGGCTAATTCTGTCAGTATGATCACCCACTTAGGTGAATTCTCATACTACACCAACATATCCTAGTTTTGACCCCCAAAGGATCTCACTGACTGGTATATCAATGATAGCCCAATCCAACACCTAGTGCAGTACCATAATTGAGTATAGGGTTAGGTGTAAATTTCCAGCTTTGGCCATCAGTCTCCAAGGTCCAGGGCATAACTAGAAATTGGTCCGGGTTCAATGTTTCTAACAAACACACAATACATGTGCTTCAGGTCTAACCCTGGTAGCTAAGACACGCCACCCCAACCGACTTGGCAGCACATTAGTGTCAGCCTTGGCAGGATAAACTTCCCTAAGTCTATCCAACAGCTAAGAACATTCTAAACTAACACAAGTCTCATATGTGTCCAGTTTAAGGGTAATTACACAGAAACATACCAGATATAACACATTTCAATTATGTACTTTTATTCATTTACAATAAATGTTTAATGTACATCAATCTGATTGGACCTAAGGGCATACATTGTCTAACAACTCCTACTTGCACTTAGGTCCAATCGAGTACAAGCCAGAGTCCCATACTATCCATGTGTTTCTCATACACTTTCTATGTCAGTGGCTTTGTCAATGGATTTTTCACATTCTCCACTGATGCTACCTTCTGAATCTAGATGTCCCCTCTACCAACAATCTTCCGCAGTACATGGTACTTCCTCTTGATGTACTTTGACACTGAGTGGGATTGGGGCTCCTTAGCCTGAACAATGGCTTCAGTGTTGTCACACAACAATGGAATGGGTGATGTGCTGGATGTCACTACTCCTAATTCTTGAATGAACTTCTTCATCCATACTGCTTCCTTGGAAAATTCGTTTGTGGTAATGCACTCGGCCTCAGTTATGGAATCTGCTGTGGACCATTGTTTATTGCCTTTCCACTAACTGCATAGGGCCCCATCGTAAAGATGTAAGTAGATGTAGACTTTCTATCATCTGGGTCTGACTGGAAGACGGTGTCGGTATACCCTAGGATCTGTAGTGGACTACCATCGAATACTAAACAAAACTCTTTTGTCCCCCGAAGGTATTTTAGTATGTTCTTTACAGTTGTCCAGTGCTCTTGTCCTGGGTTTGACTAGTATCTACTTACCACTCATAGCCTGAGCTATGTTTGGCCGAGTGCACAACATGGCATACATGATCCTCCCTACGGCTAAGGCATAGGGAACCTCTCTGATGTCCTCAATCTCTTCGAGAGTCTTGGGAGACATACCCTTAGAGAGAGTGACTCCGTGTTTGAAAGAGACAAATCCTTTCTTGGAGTGCTCTATGTTGTATCTTTTGGCAATCTTGTCAATGTAAGTAGACCAAGATAATCTTATTATTCAATTCGATCTATCTCTATAGAGTCGAAGTCCCAAGATATAAGATGCTTCTTCAAGATCTTTCCTGGAGAATTGTTGCGAAAGTCATACCTTCACCGTAGTCAACATTCCTACATCATTCTCAATGAGTAGAATGTCATCTACATATAGAACCAAGAACGTAACCTTATCTCCCACTGCTTTCCTATAAACACCGGGTCATCTAGATTCTGCTCAAAGTCAAACTGTTTGACGGTAGAGTCAAATCAGATGTTCCAACTTCTAGAGGCTTTCTTAAGTCCATAGATGGATCGGTTAAGTTTACACACCATGTGTTCCTAAACCGCAACAACGAAACCTTGTGGTTGCTACATATAGATATCTTTAGTAAGATCTCCATTCAGGAACATAGTTTTGACATCCATTTGCCAAATTTCTTGGTTATAGTGTGCTGCTATAGCTAGCAGGATCCGTATAGATTTAAGCATGGCCACTGGCCAAAAGGTTTCCTCATAATCGATCCCCTCTTTCTAAGTGTATCTCTTTGCTACAAGATGAGCTTTATAGGTCTCAATCTTTCCATCAGGGTCCTTTTTCCTCTTATAGATCCATTTGCAACCAATTGTTTTCAGCCCACGGGTTGGGTCTACGAGAGTCCAGACCTTGTTGGTTTCCATCGAGTCCATCTTGGTTTTCATGGCATCTACTTACTTCAAGGAATCTATGTCCAACATAGCTTTTATATAAGTCAAGGGATCTTCCTTACTGATCGTGGCTTCCATCAAGTAACTTTCTTGATCATAGTCATAACAAATTAGAGGCCTATAAACCCGGGTAGATCTTCTTAGTTGGGTGTTATCTGGAGACTGTGGGACATCTCCACTACTTTTGGATTCTCCTCATCAAGAACAATTTCCTGGTGATGATTATCCAAAATGAAATCTTCTTCCAAGAATTAGGCATTTCGACTGCAAAACACCTTTTGCTCTTTTGGGTCATAGAATAAGTATCCTATAGAGCTTTTTGGGTAGCCTACAAATAGGCAATGGCTGGTCTTGGATTCCAATTTTCAACACTTATTCTTTTAACATGTGTCGGACAACCCCAATCTTCAAGTGTCTTACACTTAGTTTCTTACCGGTCCAAAGCTCATAGGGAGTCTTAGGAACAGATTTGGTTAGAACCCAGTTCAGCACGTATATCGTAGTCTCCAATGCGTATCCTCAAAAGGATATAGGTAGTTCTGAGTGGACGAGAAGTGAATGAACCATATCTAATAGAGTCAGGTTCCTCATTTCTAATACATTGTTTAATTGTGGTGTAGCAAGAGGAGCTAGCTGTGACACAATCCCATTGTCCTTTAAATAGTCCCTAAATTCATCAGAGATATATTCGCCTCCTCAATCTAATCGAAGGGCCTTAGTTTGTCTCTTAAACTATTTCTCAACCTCTTGTCTGAACTCTTTGAACTTTTCAAAGGATTCAAACTTATGTCTCATTAGGTACACGTAACCATAACAAAATAAATCACTAGAAAAGGTTATAAAATAAACATGCTGGTTACGTGTCCTAACATTCATGGGACTACATACATTAGTATGTATCAAGTCAAATGTGGTTGTAAATCTTTTAGGCTTTCTCGTAAATGGTCGTTTCATCATCTTACCCTGAAGGCAAGGTTCACAAGTTGGAAGATCTTCTACAGTTAGAAAATTCAAACAATCATTCTTCACCAACCTTGTGATACGATCTATATTAGTGTGGCCAAGTCAGTAATGCCACACGCACTTGGGATTAACCATATCACGTGATCTTTTCTTGGGGACAATTTTCGACGTAGTTTTGGTTATATTTGTTTCCAGAAAAGGACGGAGGACATAGAGACCATTATCAACTTCTCTGTATGTGAGGAATTTGTTCTTTAGTTTAATAGTAATCATATTACTAAACAAAATAGAATAGGTATCCTTGCTCAATTTTGAAACAGAAATTAGATTTCTTCTCAAAGTAGGTACATAAAGACAATCTTTAAGCCTAACAATTCCTTACCTGAGAAATAAATCTACAATGAAGGGATGGGAGATCCATCACATGGATAGCCGAACCATGTAGGGTGGCTAAGCAAAATTTCAAAAATTTCTTTCTCCCATCTCAGAATCATATTCCCTAATTTAGAAAACTACATTTTCAAGATTCATTCTTAAAGCAAACTAGACCATATCTGAAACCAAAAGGAAGCAAGTAGGGATGTACTTGATATGGAATAACAGTAACTCCCAAAGAAGGTGTTCATGCCAAAAGAGGTGACCAAAACCCACCTCCACTGAAAATGACATAGCGTATGATGAGGTAGGATCAACAAAGTGGTTTTTCAGCAAGAACTCTAAATCTTCAACAAGAATCACGCAAGGGGCTGGTGAACATGACTTTAGATTGTTTCTTCTAGCAAGAAACAATATCAAGAACTATTATTGATCAGATCCAAGAGTGGAGATCGAACTAGGTAGGGGCGGCAAGAATTGGGGAAGAATTCTGCAGATTGCTAAGTGTATAAAACTAGTGAATCCGTCCCCTATTTATAGCCTTCTTTGGATCAGCTTCCTAATCCAATTAGGAAAGAGTTTTTTTATTTAAATCTGATATTTGCATCTGGACTCTTAAATGGATCAGACTTATCTTATCCTCTAGCTAATCCTGATCAGATTATAAATCAGAATTTGCCCCTTTTAATTAACTTACTTAAGCCGAGTTCGAAAAGGCCTTTAGGCCCATTTAGTCACATAGCTCACTTTTCCTTTAAATGCTAGCTAGCTTGGCTCTCTTTGTATGGAATGGGACCCTAGCATTGATCTACACATCAGCCACATGGATTCAACCCAGCCTCTGTTATAAGGCCTGGTCGAATTCACTACAGAACACAGTGAACCCCTGAGTCCATCAGTATGGGCTCTTAATGGGCCCAACATTTACACTAAATGGTCATTGGGTCTAGCCACCTTATGAAAGCCCAAAGACTACGGGCAGATACAAGATTAGCCCATCTTGTATTACTCTTAATGGTCTTACACTTAACCTCTCAGCCCATAATGATCACACCCTGCCCGACAAGAGAGGACCTCTCCCTCAGCTGCAAGGTACAGTGTTGCACTCTCAAATCACATGAATCCCGGGAATTAAAACCTTTTGCAAATATTTTGTGAAACCATAACATATAAGTATATATCTATATAAATATATTTTGTAAAACAAATTTCAACAAATTTGAAATCAACTACCAGTAGTTTAGGTTTCCATTAGAGAGAGTGCATCCCCGATCTTTCACTTTGTCCGACAAAGGGATTGATCCTGTCACTATGATCACCCACTTAGGTGAATTCTTAGACTGTCCCAATATACCCAGGTTTTGACCCCCGTTAAGGATCTCACTGATTGACATATCAAAGACAGCTCATTCCAACACCTAGTGTAGTACCATAATCGATTCTAGGGGTCAAGTGCATCATTCCAGTTTTGTCCATCTTTCTTCAAGGTTTAGAGCAATACTGAAATTTGGTACGGTTCAGGGTTTCAAGAAAACCCACACTGCATGTACCTTAGGTCTCATTCTAGTATCTAGACAAGCCACCCCAACCCACTTGGCGACACATCAGTGTCAGCCTTGGTAGGATAAATCACCCCAGATCTATCCAACGGCTGTGAAGATTCTAAACTAACACGAGTCTCATAAGTGTCCAGTTTAAGAGTATTACAAAAAAATATACCAAAATAACACGAATCAATTATGTACTATTAGTCATTTACAATAAATGCACCAGTACATCAATTTGATTAGAGGTAAGGGCATACACTGTCTAATAGCTCCCACTTACACTTAGGTCCAATCGGGTATAAGCCGTAGTCCCAAATTGTCACTATTTACAAGCTCCCATAGATCCAATGTTGTCACACAACAGTGGAATGGATGATGTGCTGAATTCCTAATTCCAGAATGAACACCTTCATTCATTAGGCAGCCTCACTTACTGCAATGTGCATGGCTTAGGTTGTGGACTATTATTCTTACTTAACAAGACCTTATCATAAAGATGTAACTAGATGTATACTTTCTATTATCTGGGTCTGGCTGGAAGTCCAATTCTTCCTCTCTGAAACACCATTTAATTATGGTATAGCATGAAGAGCTAACTGTTAAACAATTCCATTGTCCCTTACGTAGTCCTTGAATTCAACAAAGAGATATTCACCTCATCGATCTGATCAAAGGGATTTGATCTGTCTCCCCAATTGTTTCTCAACCTCTTGCCATAACTCTTTGAACTAAAAACTTGGTATGTTCAGAAGCGTGTCATTAAAAACTTCGGAACACCAGTTTAAACATTTATAATTTTATTTTGATTCTCAAACAACTACTAACGCAGTAAGGTGATGAGAACGGGTCGTATCCATAGAGAAGCGAGGGAAAAATAATTATGTACTTAGATCCGGGAGAAGAGAACGCAAGTGGGAGTTGTAGAATAAAAAATTAATTAATTAAAAATGGAATTCATTAAAGCCACATTCGAACAATACTAAGAATAACAACTACCTAAGAAGAAATAAATAACAAAGACAAATGAATAACATGAATGAAATAAATGTGTCTGAGAATCCGATCAGAGGTAGTAGTCTCCGGATCTCTCCTTCGACTCTTAAACTTCTCGATCTAGGCCTTCTGTCTTACTGGCCGAATTCTAGATCTGCAGAAAAGAAAACAAAGATCAAACGGAATGAAAAAAAAAATTGCAGAAAGAAAGAAGTGGAATTAGAAATGCAAGAACAAAAATTAAAACTAAAACTAAAGAGACTGGAGGGGTTCCTACTTGCAATTCGCCAACACCACTAGGTATACGTAACCATACCGTGAATGATCATCGGTAAATGTTGTAAAATAAACATGCTGGTTAAGTGTCCTAACATTCAGGGGACCACATACATCAATCCATATTAGGTCAAGCATGACATTAGATATTTCAAGCTTACCTGTAAATGGTTATTTCGTCATCTTACCCTGAAGGCAAGGTTCACAGTTTGAAAGATCTTCTATAGTTAGAAAATCCAAAGGACCATCCTTTACCAACCTTGTGATACGGTCTATGTTAATGTGAACAAGTCGGTAATGCCACAAGCACGTGGGATTAATTGTTTCATGTGTTCTCTTCTTGGGGATTATTTTCAGCGTAGTTTCAGTTATGTTTGTTTCTAGAGAAGGATGGAGAACATAGAAACCATTCTTGTGTTCTTCGTAAGTGAGGAATTTGTTATTCCGTTTGATAGTAATCACATTACTGAATAAAATAGAATAACCATCCAAACACAACTTTGAGACAGAAGTCCCCAACCATTCCGTCTGTACATAAAGACAACCATTAAGTACAATAATTCATTCTCTGGAAACTAATTCTATAGTTCCTATAGTTGTAGCTACAACTGTTGCAGAAGTCCCCAAGCAGAGAGTCACTTCCCCATCACTCAGCCTTCTGCTTATCTTTAACTCCTGCAATGTGTTAATGCATGAGTAGAATCCCCATAGTCAATACTCCAAGAAGCAGAAGTGACCAACAAATAGGTCTCTTGGACAAATGATTCGAAATTATCTTGTTTCTTGGTCTCCAGGTACTGAGGACAATTCCCCTTCCAATGGCCGGTTTGTTTGCAAAAGTGACAGGCATCTGATCTCTTGTCCTTCTTTCGCTTTTTAGGCTTGCTACCCTTCTTCTGGGGCTTTCTTTTCGCCTTCCACTTTTTCTTACCCGAATTGCCACCTTTAACAAGCATGGCTATCGGCTTATCCTTCTTTATCAGTTCTTCAGCCCTCTGCAACATATTATTGAGTTCCTGAAGGCTAACATTTAGTTTGTTCATGTTGTAGTTCATGATGAACTGATTAAAGGAGGGAGGTAGGGAATTTAGGGTGTCATCAATTTTAGTGTCATAATCAAGCCCTGAACCGAGAACCTCCAGTTCATTAATATAACCCATCATCTTTAGATAATGGTCATGAACCTATTGGCTCTTAGTCATTTTAAGACATTCTATCGAGTAGAATGATTTTGCTCTTTATACATGGTCCTCAGACTATCCAAGATTTCCTTGGACACTTCGATTTGATCGAATTATCTCTATATCGGATTGTCTAAGGAGGCTATGATATAACACCAAGCAAGAGAACTTTTCTCTTCTCATTCTCGATACTCTCTCCTACGAGCCTCAGAAGCCCTATCACCCGGATGATCCGGAGTAGGGTTTTTAGTAACCTTGTCCAATTCATCGGATGTTAATACCAACATAAGGTTATAGAATCAGTTAGCATAGTTTGGGCCCTTAAGCTTGTTATCGTCCAACAATTTGGTGAACTGTCTGTTTGCCATTTCTAGTAAAGGCAAAGGAGATTATTAGTCCACAACCTAAATTGATTCATGTTAACTACATAGAAATGGTTTTTAACCTATGTTCCATTTCCATTTGTTCATCTCTGAGATTTCCCTCCTATCTCAGTGACGGAGACTGTAGTTATGTCTCTGGAAATGTGGAAAATCACATACACTGCATGAAGCCAACTGTTTCTGCTACATAACCCCACCACCTTTTGTGAAGGATCATATCCACTCACCTTATAAGCTTTACCTTTGGCCTCTGTCAAACAAGGATCATTGTCATTTTAGGTTAAACCTTTCTGTCCAGTAAGTGCTTACCCATTATTTTCGTGAACGCCAAGGTACCATGAGAGAGTCTTCCATTTTAGGATAGGCCCTTCCACATCGGTCTATGATGCTCCTATCATCTTATGAAACAACCCAATAGACTCACTAGAAAATGGATAACCCAATTTTATGGTGCATCTCCTCATTACTGATAAGCCCATCTTCATGCTAATATGATGGAAGGCCTTTAGAGAGTTCATCATATGAATCTCCCTATGCACTTATATTTTGTTAGAGGGAACAAGTAATTATGCCATATTTCTTATTTAGGTCAAACCAAAGTGGCTTCCACTGACTTTCTTAAAGTCAGATTTAGATGGGCTCTAAATGGTCTAGGGTTCTGCACGATACATCTTGGGAAGGAAGCTAATGTAGGGCCCATCAAGAAGGGAGATCATCCAGTGATCTTAAGGACACCATGGCAATGATGTGCATTCAGCCATGTTGTGCAAAAGAGCCACTATCGAATTAACATGGGCCAAGTGCTTGTGGCCCATGTACGTAGCACATCACACATCATACATCACATGTATGAAATAATCACATAGTTGATCCAATCAATTAAATCATCTGTAAAACCCTAATTAATTTGTTAGACAGTGTATGCCCATAGCTCCAATCAGATTGATGTACTTGATGAAATTTATTGTAAATGAATAAAAGTTCATAATTGATTCATGTGTTTTGGTGTGTTTCTGTGTAATACCCTTAAACTGGACACTTATGAGATTCGTGTTATTTTAGAATCTTCACAGCCATTTGATAGATCTGGGGAGATTTTTCTTGTCAATGCTGACACTGATGTGCCTCCAAGTTAATTGGGGTGGCTTATCTTAGCTACCAAGGTGAGACCTGAGGTACATGCAATGTGGGTTTTCTTGAAACCTTGAACTGGACCAAAATTCCAGTATTGACATGGACCTTTGAGATAGAAGGGCAAAACTGGAATGTTACACCTGACCACTAGACTCGATTATGATAATGCACTACGTGTCGGATTGGACTGTCTTTGATGTGCCAATCAGTGAGATACTTAGAGGGGGTCAAAACCTGGGTATGTTGGGACAGTCCAAGAATTCTTCTGAGTGGGTGATCATAGTGACAGGATCAACTCCTTTGTTGGACAAAGTGAACGATCGGGGATGCACTCTCTCTGATGGAAACCTAAACTTCCGGTAGTTGATTTCAACCATTTTAATTTGTTTTTGTAAAATATATTTATATAGAGATATACATATATAGATTATAGTTTCAAAATGTTTGCAAAAAGTTTTAAATCCCGGGATCCATGTGAATAGAGAGTGCAGCACTATTCCTTGTAGCTGAGGGAGAGGTCCTCTCTTGTCAGGTAGTGTTTGATCATTATGGGCTGAGAGGTTAAGTGCAAGACCATTGAGGGTAATACTTGATGAGCTAATCTTGCATCTACCCACAGTCCTTGGGTTTTCATAAGTTGGTTGGACCCAAGGACCATTTAGTGTAAACGTTTGGCCCATTTAGAGTCTATAGTGATGTACTCATGGGTTCATTGTCTTTTATAGTGAATTCGGCCAGGCCTTGTAAGAAAGGCTAGGCTAAACCTATGTAGTTGATGTGTAGATCAATGTTTGGGTCCCATGCCATACAAAGAGAGACAATTGGGCAACAGGTTAAGAGGTTAAGTGAGCACATAAACTTAAAGAGCCTAAAACCAAATTTCGAAATGGGTTAATTAAATTAATTAAGTCTTATCCACTTAAAGAGTCCAGATCCAAATAAAAATTTGGATCAGGAAACTCCTAATTTGATTAGGATTAAGCTAATCTTGAACTACAGATAAGATAAGGGATTATCCTTCTCACTTAAAGAGTCCAGATCTAAATAAAGATTTGGATCAGGAAACTCCTAATCAGATTAGGAGGTTGTCTCTTTAAGTCTATAAATAAGAGAGTTGGGCGGACATGAAAAACACACCAGACAAGACACAGCAAAATGTAGAGTTCTTCCCTGTTCTTGCTGCCCCTACCCAATTCGATCTCCACTTGTGGGAGTGATCAAGAATTGTTCTTGATATTTCTTCTTGGTAATAGAAGCAATCTAAAGTCATGCTCACCTATCCTCTACTCTATTCTTGCTGAAGAACCATCCTCCTGATCCTACTTTACCACACACTTTGTCATCTTCAGAAGAAGCGGGTTTTGGTTATCTCCTTGGGCGTGAACACCTTTATTGGGAGTTATTGCTACTTTGTATCAGGTATATCCCTATCCTCCCTTTTGGTTTTAGGTCTGGTCCGGTTTGGTTCAAGATTGATCATTGAAAATGCAGTTTTCTAAAATAGGGAATGCAATTCATAGATTGGAGAGAGAGAAATTTTTGAAATTTTGCCCAACCTTCCTACGGGGTTCGGCCATCCATATGATGGATCTCCCATCCCTTCAGTGGTATCAGAGCCAGGTTCAAATCTTGAACCGAATTAAACCAGATCTGAATCTGCGCGAATAGGTAGAAGGCGTTCTACCCGATTTGCGTAGTTAGCATTTTTCTGGGAAACCGGTTCCCATTTTTTAGGCAAATGATTTGAAATTAAATTTTTATTAATTTGATTTATACTTAGAATTGTTCTACATATTTTTCTTGGATTTTGGGTTGTTCGTATGGTGGAGATTGAATTCTTTTATTGGCGCAAGAAATTTGTGCACCTGTAATTAATTTTATTTTTTTTTAATTTTTGGACGGAATGTATAGGAATTTGAATCTGATGTAATATTAATAGAAGAATTAGGTTTTCTATTTTTATTTCATTCGAAGACAAAGCAGAAAGTGCAAAGGAGAGAATTTCGTAGATTCGGGTTTAGCGATCTGCGATTTGCAGTTTTGGAAACTACATACTGCGAACTGATCTTTGTTTTTGCAGGGTAGCGATCTTACGAAGAACCCTCTTACTGATTCTTGATTGTCATGTATCAGTTGTTTAATTTCAAATCATTTTCTTGAATTGAATCTTGAATTAAACATCAAACCTTAGACCTTAAAATTTCCCATATGGATCGAGGGATTGATGGTTAATTGCAAGATGCAATTCGGCCCACATCTGTAAAACCTAGTTTTAATCTGTTAAAATTGCTTTAGCCCAATTCAGCATAAATGCTATATGGGTCAAGCTGCTCTTTGCAGTTCAACCCATATACCTAGATAATATTAATTGTTAATATTATGGAATTAAATGGGCTTTATATATGGGTTTTATAGTTATTTAATTGATTGGATCAATTATGGATTTCATGCATATGATGTATGGATGTGTGATGTGCTACGTTCATGAACCATAAGAACTTGGCCCATGTTGATTCGATAGTGGCTCTTTCGCACAGCATGGCTGAATACACATCATTGCCATGGTGTCCTTAAGATCATTAGATGATATCCCTACATGGTGGGCCCCATATTAGCTTCCTCCCCAAGAGGAACCATGCAAAACCCTATGCGTTTAGGGCTTATCTAAATCTAGCTTTATGAAAGATAGTGGGAGCCACTTTGGTTTGACATAAATCAGATCTAGGGGGTTTTTCATTCCCTCCATTAAATATAAGTGCATGTGATAGGGAAATTTCATATGATGAATTTCTAAAGGCCTTCCATTATTAGTATAAAAGTTGATTGTATTGGTGGGTATGAATGCACCATTAAATTGGGCTATCCATCTACTAATATAGTTGGCTGGATTGCTTCATGAGATTATAGGTTGATTGTGTTGGCGTTCATGAATAT
This sequence comes from Nelumbo nucifera, assembly GCF_055504915.1. NCBI lineage: Eukaryota > Viridiplantae > Streptophyta > Magnoliopsida > Proteales > Nelumbonaceae > Nelumbo > Nelumbo nucifera. Next base: position 45,305,975 of record NC_142649.1, on the reverse strand, counting down.
GATGGGTGAGCACTTACTAGACAGAAAGGTTTAACCTAAAATGGCTATGAACCTTGTTTGACAGAGGCCAAAGGGAAAGCTCATAAGATGAATGGATGAGATCCTTCATATAAGGTGGTGGGATTTTGCAGCTGAAATAATTAGCTCCATGCACCCCATGTGGTTTTCCACATTTCCAGAGATACAACTGTTTCCGTCATTGAGATTGGAGGGAATCTTAGAGATGTCCAAAATGGAAATGGAACATAGATTAAAATCCATATCTATGTGATGACATGAATCAATTAAGTTGTGGACTTATAAATCTGCCTTGCCTTTACCAGAAATGGCAAACGGAAACTTCACCAAATTGTTGGATGATAAAAAACTCAAGAGCCCTAATTATGTTGACTGGTTCCGAAACTTTATGCTGGTTTTGACGTCCGAGACATTGGACAAAATTACTAAGAACTCTACTCTGGATCATCCGGGTGATAGGGCTTCTGAGGCCAAAAGAAGAGAGTATCAAGAATGGGAAGAAAAAAACTCTCTTGCTCAGTATTATATTATAGCCTCTTCGGACAATACGATACAACAACAATTCGATAAGATTGAAGTGTCCAATGATATATTGGATAGTTCGAAGACTATGTGTGAAGAGAAAAACCGTTCTACTCGACAAAAGGTTTTAAAATTGTTTATGACGGCACAGATGATCGAGAACCAACAGGTTCATGACCATTGTCTAAAGATGATGGGTTATATCAATGAACTGGAGGCTCTCGGGTCAGGGCTAGATCATGACACCAAAATTGATGTTGTCCTCAATTCCTTACCTCTGTCTTTCAATCAGTTTATCATGAATTAAAACATGAATAAGCTAAACGTTAGCCTTCAGGAACTCAGCAATATGTTGCAAAGGGTTGAAGAACTGATTAAGAAGGATAAGCCGATAGCCATGCTTGTTGAAGATGGAAAATTGGGCAAGAAAAAGTGGAAGGTTAAAAGGATTCTGCAAACAGACCGACCACTGGAAGAGGAATTATCCTCAATATCTAGAGACTAAGAAGCAAAGTAACTTAGAATCTTTTATCATAGAGACCAATTTGTTGGTCACTTCTACTTCCTGGTGTATTGACTCTGAGGCTTCAACTCATGCGTGTAACTCACTACAGGGTTGAAAATAAGCAGAAGACTGAGTGATGGAGAAGTGACGCTCTACTTGGGGACTTCTGCAACAGTTGCAGCTACAACCATAGGAACTGTAGAACTAGTTTTTAGAGAAGGAACAATTGTACTTAAAAATTGTCTTTTCATACCTAATTTAAGAAGAAATTTGATTTCTGTCTCAAAATTGTGCAATGATGGTTATTCTATCTTATTCAGTAATGTGAATACTAATAAACGGAATAACAAATTCCTCACATATAGAGAACTTGAGAACAGTTTCTATGTTCTCCATCCTTTTCTGGAAACAAACATTGCCGAAGCTACGTCGGAAAAAATCCCTAAGAAGATGACTCGTGATACAGTTAATCCCACGTGCCTATGGCATTACTGAATTGGCCACACTAATATAGATCATATCACAATGTTGGAAAAGGATGGTCCTTTGGATTTTCTAACTATAGAAGATCTTCCAACCTGTGAACCTTGCCTTTAGGGTAAGATGACGAAGCAGCCATTTATCGATAAGCCTGAAAGATCTACAAGCACACTTAACCTTATACATACTGATGTATGTGGTCCCCTGAATGTTAGGACACGTAACTAGCACGTTTATTTTATAACATTTACCAATGATTACTCACGGTATGGTTACGTGTACCTAATGAGGCATAAGTCTGAATCTTTTGAAAGGTTCAAAGAATTCAGACAAGAAGTCGAGAAACAGTTAGGGAGAGAAATTAAGACCCTTCAATCTGATTGAGGCGGTGAGTATCTCTCTAACGAATTCAGGGACTACTTAAAGGAAAATGGGATTGTATCACAACTAGCTCCTCCTGTTACACCATAATTAAATGGTATGTCAGAGAGGAGAAATCAGACTCTATAAGATATGGTCCAATCACTTCTCGTCCACTTAGAGTTACCTACATCATTTTAGGGTTTCGCATTAGAGACTGCGATATACGTGTTGAACCGGGTTCCAACCAAATCCGTTCCTAAGACTCCATATTTGCTATGGACCAGTAAGAAACCAAGTGTAAGATGCTTAAAGATTTGGGGTTGTCTGACACATGTTAAAAGAACTAGTGCTGACAAATTGGAATCTAATGCCAGTCGTTGCCTATTTGTAGGTTACCCCAAAGGCTTTGTAGGTTATTTATTTTATGATCCAAAAGAGCAAAAGGTGTTTTGTAGTCGAAATTCCCACTTTCTAGAAGAATATTACATCCTAGATAATCATCATCAGGAAGTTGATCTTGATGAGGAAAGCCTAGGGGTAGTGGGAGATGTCCTACCAACTCCAGAAAATAATCAACCTAGAAAATCTACCCGGGTTTTCAGGCCTCCAGTTCGTTACAGCTATGACCAAGAAAGTTACTTGGTGGAAGCCACAACCAGTGAGGAGGATCCCGTGACTTATTCGAAAGCTATGTTGGACATATATTTGTTGAAGTGGGTAAATGCCATGAGAGCTAAGATGGACTCAATGGAGACCAATGGAGTCTAGACTCTAGTAGATCTACCCCTTGGGGTAAATGCAATTTGTTGCAAATGGATCTATAAGAGGAAAAAGGGCCCTGATGATAAAGTTGAGACCTACAAGGCTCGTCTTGTGGCGAAAGGTTATACTCAAAAAGAGAGAATCGATTATGAGGAAACCTTTTCACCTGTGGCCATGCTTAAATCCATTAGGATCCTACTAGCTATAGCAGCATACCATGAATATGGGATTTGACAAATGGGTGTCAAAACCGCATTCCTGAATGGAGATCCTACTGAATATATCTATATGCAGCAACTGCAAGGTTTCATAGTTGCAGGATAGAAACACATGGTATGTAAACTCAACCGATCCATATATGGACTTAAGCAAGCTTCTAGGAGTTGGAAGATCCAGTTTGACTCTACTGTCGAATAGTTTGACTTTGAGCAAAATTCGGATGAGCCCTGTGTTTATAGGAAGACTAGTGGGGATAAGGTTACGTTCTTGGTTCTATATGTAGATGACATTCTACTCATTGGGAATGATGTAGGAATGTTAACTACGGTGAAAGTGTGGCTTTCACAGCAATTCTCTATGAAAGATCTTGGAGAAGCCTCCTACATATTGGGTCTTCGACCCTATAGAGATAGATCGAAGAGGATAATAGGATTATCCCAGTTTACTTACATTGACAAGATAGTTAAGAGATAAAGTATGGAGAACTCCAACAAAAAAAATGTTCCTTTTAGGCATGGAGTCACTCTCTCCAAGGGTATGTCTCCCAAGACTCTCGAAGAGATTGAGGGCATGAAAGAGATTCCCTATGCCTCAGTCGTAAGGAGCATCATGTATGTCATGCTGTGAATTTGTCCTAACATTTCTCAGGCAGTGAGTATGGTAAGAAGATACCAATCTAACACAGGGTAGGAGCATTAGACTGATGTGAAAAAATATACTAAAATACCTTCGAAGGACAAAAGAGTTTTGTCTAGTTTCGATGGTAGTTCACTATAGATCATCGGGAATACTGATATCGACTGTCAATCAGATCCAGATGGTAGAATGTCTACATCTGGTTACATCTTCGCGATGAGGTCCTGAGTAGTAAAAATAGCAGATTCCACAACCCAAGCTAAGCACATTGTCGTAAGTGAGGCAGCCTAATGAATGAAGGTGTTCATTCTAGAATTTGGAATTTAGCAGATCACCCATTTCACTATTGTATGACAGCACTGGATCTACAGGAGATTGATGTTAAAAGGTAGCATCAACAGAGAATGCGGCAGACCCATTGACTAAACCACTGATACAGAAAGAGTTTGAGAAACACGTGGAAAGTCTAAGACTGGCTTGTACCCGATTAGACCTAAGTGCAAGTGGGAGCTGTTAGATAGTGTATGCCCTTAGCTCCAATCAGATTGATGTATTTGATGACATTTATTGTAAATGAAGAAAAGTACATAATTGATTCATGTGTTTTGGTGTGTTTCTATGTAATACCCTTAAACTGGACACTTATGAGACTCGTGTTAGTTTAGAATCTTCACAACCATTGGATAGATCTGGGGAGATTTTTCTTGCCAAGGCTAATATTGATGTGCTGCCAAGTTGGTTAGGGTGGCTTGTCTCAGCTACCAGGGTGAGACTTGAGGTACATGCAGTGTGGGTTTTCTTGAAACCCTTAACTGGAACAAAATTCCAGTATTGCCCTGGACCATAGAGATAGATGGGCAAAACTGGAATGTTACACCTAACCCCTAGACTCGATTATGATACTACACTAGGTGTCACATTGGGCTGTCTTTGATGTGCCAATCAGTGAGATCCTTAGAGGGGGTCAAAACCTGTGTATGATGGGACAGTCCGAGAATTCATTTGAATGGGTGATCATAGTGACAGGATCAGCCCCTTTGTCGGACAAAGTGAATGATTGGGGATGCACTCTCTCTGATGGAAACCTAAATAGTCGGTAGTTGATTTCAACCGTTGAAATTTGTTTTTGCAAAATATATTTATATAGAGATATACATATATATATACATATATATATATATAGATATATATTATGGTTTCATAATGTTTGCAAAGAGTTTTAAATCTTAGGATCCATGTGAGTAGAGAGTGCAACATTATTCCTTGCAGCCGAGGGAGAGGTTCTCTCTTGTCGGGCAATGTTTGATCATTATGGGCTGAGAGGTTAAGTGTAAGACCATTGAGGGTAATGCCCGATGGGCTAATCTTGCATCTGCCCACAATCCTTAGGTTTTTATAAGGTGGCTAGACCCAAGGACTTTTTAGTGTAAATGTTGGGCCCATTAAGAGTCCACAATGATGAACTCATGGTTTCATTGTCTTCTACAGTGAGTCTAGCTAGGCCTTGTAAGAAAGGCTGGGCTGAACCCATGTGGCTGATGTATAGATCAATGTTTGGGTCCCACACCATACAAAGAGAGCCAACTGGGCAGCAGGTTAAGAGGTTAAATGAGCACATAAACTTAATGGGCCTAAAGCCCAATTTCGAACTAGTTTAATTAGATTAATTAGATAGGGACTTATCTGAGTTTCGATCAGTAGATAAGGATAAGAGGATAAGTCTTATTCACTTAAAGAGTCTAGATCTAAACAAAGATTTGGATTAGGAAACTCCTAATTTGATTACGATTAAGCTGATCTTGAACTACAGATAAGATAAGGGGTTATCCTTATCACTTAAAGAGTCCAAATCCAAATAAAGATTTGGATCAGGAAACTCCTAATCAGATTAGGAGGTTGTCTCTTTAAGGCTATAAATAAGAGAGTAGGGCGGACATGAAAAACACACCAGACAAGACATAGCAAACTACAGAGTTCTTCCCTGTTCTTGCTGCTCCTACCCAGTTCGTTCTCCACTTGTGGGAGTGATCAATAATTGTTCTTGATATTGCTTTTTGGTAGAAGAAGCAATTTGAAGTCATGCTCACCATCCCTCTACTCCATTCTCATCTTTTCATAATTAAAATTAAAACATTATCAGCCCATTATAGCCCATAATATTATCAAATAACATTATCTAAGTATATGGGCTGAACTACAAAAGGCAGTTCGGCCCATATAGCAATTATGATGAAAATGGGCTAAAGTAGTTTTAATTCATTAAAACAGGGTTTTACAGGGGTGGGCCGAATTGTATCTTGTGATGGGCCATCAAACCCTTGGCCCATAATCGAATTTGGGTCAGAAAACTAACCCCATCGATCCATGGGTTCGGTCAAATCAGATTGGACCAAACCTTGGTCAAATTCGGCCTAGGGTTTGGTGTCCAAAACAATATGCAATTTCAAGAATATGATCTGAAAACTAATTACAGCCGAAAAAGACAACCAAAATCAGCAAGAAATAAATCAGAGGGCTGTAGTGTGATGTTCTTGGACAATCTGCAAACCTGCAAAACAAAGGTTAATCGCAGGTAGCAAATTCAGTATCTGCAGAACGCAGATTGCAGATCTTGTATCTGCAAAATGTCTTCTTCTCCTTCATGCAATCCAACACTTCTTCCAATGTAAAAAAATAGAAAACCCTAATTTTCTATTAGTTACATCAGATCAAATCTTATACATTTTGTCTAAAAAAAATTACAAACCAAAATAATATATTATAAAAATGCAGGGTGTGCAAATCTTGGCGCCATTAAAGATTTTGATCTCCATCACACATACAACCCACACATCCATGAAATAACCACAAAACCATTCAATAATTAAATCTGAATAACAAAATATTAATTTTCATATCATATGCCCCATTACTGAGAACTGAATCCTCAGAAAAGCATCAATCTGTGCAAATCAGGTAGAACCAATTCTGCCCATTTGTGTAGGCTCAAATCAGTTCTGATTTGGTTCAAGAATTAAACCTGGCTCTGATACCACTAAAGGGATGGAAGATCCATCACATAGATGGCCGAATTACGCAAGGTGGCTGGGCGAAATTTTAAAAATTTCTTTCTCCCATCTGAGAATCCTATTCCCTAATTTAAAAAACTATATTTTCAAGGTTCATTCTTGAAACAAACCGGACCAAATCTCAAACCAAAAGGAAGCAAGTAGGGATGTACCTGATACGGAATAACAGTAACTCCCAACGTAGGTGTTCACACCCAAAGAGGTGACCAAAACCCACCTCCACTGAAGATGACACAGCGTATGATGAGGTAGGATCAGCAATGTGATTCTTCAACAAGAACCCTAATTCTTCAGCAAGAATCACGTAAGGGGATGGTGAGCACAACTTTAGATTGTTTCTTCTAGTAAGAAACAATATCAAAAACTATTCTTGATTAGATCCAAGAGTGGAGATCGAACTGGGTAGGGGAGGCAAGAACTAGGGAAGAATTTTGCAGATTGTTGAGTATTTAAAACTGGTGAATTTGCCTCCTATTTATAGCCTTCTTTTGATCAGCTTCCTAATCCAATTAGGAAAGAGTTTCTTGACCCAAATCTAATATTTGGATTTGGATTATTAAATGGATAAGACTTATCTTATCCTTTAGCTAATCCTGATCAGTATTGGCTCTTAATGGGCCCAACATTTACACTAAATGGTCTTTGGGTCCAACCACCTTATGAAGGCCCAACGGCTGTGGGCAGATGCAAGATTAGCCCATCAGGTATTACCCTTAATGGTCTTACACTTAACCTCTTAGACCATAAAACACTACCCGACAAGAGAGGACCTCTCCCTCGGCTGCAAGGTATAGTGTTGCACTCTCTACTCACAAGGATTCCAGGAATTAAACCTTTTGCAAACATTTTGTGAAACCATAATATATATGTATATCTCTATATAAATATATTTTGCAAAACAAATCTCAACAATTTGAAATCAACTACCGGTAGTTTACGTTTCCATCAGAGAGAGTGCATTCCCCGATCATTCACTTTGTCCAATAAAGGGGCTGATCCTGTCACTATGATCACCCACTCAGGTGAATTCTCAGACTGTTCCAACATACATAGGTTTTGACCCCCGCTAAGGATTTCACTGATTGGCATACAAAGATAGCCCAATCCGACACCTAGTGCAGTATCATAATCAAGTCTAGGGGTCAGGTGTAGCATTCTAGTTTTTCCCATTTGTCTTTAAGGTCCATGGCATTACTGGAATTTGGTTCGATTCAGGGTTTCAAGAAAACTCACACTTCCTATACGTCAGGTCTCACCTTGGTAGTTGAGACAAGCCACTCCAACCTACTTGGCGGCATATCAGTGCCAGCCTTGTCAGGATAAATCTCCCAAAATCTATCCAATGGCTATGAAGATTCTAAACTAATACGAGTCTCATAAGTGTCTAGTTTAAGGGTATTACACAGAAACATACAAAAATAACACGAATCAATTATATACTATTAGCCATTTATAATAAATGCACCAGTACATCAATCTGATTGGAGCTAAGGGCATACATTGTCTAACATACAGTTCCTATGGCTGTAGCTGCAACTGTTGTTGAAGTCCTCAAGTAAAGTGTTACTTCATCGTCACTCAGCCTTCTACTTATTTTAAACCCCTTCAATGTGTTACATGCATGAGTAGAAGCCCTGGAGTCAATATAACAAGATGCATAAGTGACCAACATATTTGTCTCTTTGGCAGGAGATTCGAAATTACATTCTTTCTTCTTGGTCTCCAGATACTGAGGACAGTTCCTCTTCCAGTGTCTGGTCTGCATGTAGAAGTGATATGCATCTGATGCCTTGTCCTTCTGCTTTTTAGACTTGCCTGCTTTTTTCTGAGGTTTCTTCTTAGCTTTCCTCTTTTTTTATCTGACTTGCCACCTTCAACAAGCATGGCTATCAATTTATCCTTCTTTATCTGACTTGCCACCTTCCACACGTGTAGCTCCCAACATGGGTGTTCATGCCCAAAGAGGGTACCAAAACCCGCTTTCACTGAACATGGCACAGATTGAGATGAGGTAGGTTCAGTAATGCAATCCTTCAACAAGAACTGCAATCCTTTAGCAAGAACTGCAATCCTTCAGCAATAATCAAGCAAGAAGTGTGAGCACGAAATTAGATATGATTTTCTAGCAAAATCAGAGGTGTAACTGATCTCTATCAGTCCAAGAAACTGGAGATCAAATTAGGGTTGGATGGCAAGAACAAAGGGAGAGAACTAAATGTAGAAAAGTCTTAAATTAAAGCAGCTCACCCCCTCTATTTATAAGCCTTCAAGATCAGCTCTCCTAATCCTATTAGGAAGAACTCTTAAGTGGATAAGACTAATGCTCTTATCCTTATGCTGATCCAAACCCATATCTAAACCCAAATTTGTCAAAGTCACATGGCTGCTTAAGTTGTCATCTGACTTCTTAATTAATCTGGTTAACTATGGGCCTTAGGCCCATTAAGCTATCAGGCTCACTTCCCTTTTAATTGCAGGCTAACTTGGCTCTTCTTGTATGGCGTGGACCCTAACATTGATCTCACAAAAGCTATATGAGTTCAGCCTAGCCTCCATTACAAGGCCTGGCTGAATTCACTGTTGAACACAGTGAACCCCTGGGCCCATCAATATGGACTCTTAATGGGCCCAACATTTACATTAAATGGTCCTTGAGTCCAGCCACCTTATGAAGGCCCAAGACCTATGGTCTTAACTGAGATTATCCCATCAGGTATAAAATCCCTAAATGGTTTTACACTTAACCTCTCATCCCATAATGATCAAACATTGCCCGACAAGAGAGGACCTCTCCTTCGGTTGCAAGGTATAGTGTTGCACTCTCTACTCGGATGGATCCCGGGAATTAAAACCTTTGCAAACCTTTTTCATAAAAAACATAATATATAAATATATATATATATATATTGCAAAACAAATCTCAAACAAGTTTGAAATCAACTATCGGCAATTTAGGTTTCTATAATAGAAAGTGCAGTCCTCGATCATTCACTTTGTCTGACAAAAGGGCTGATTCTGTCACTATGATCACCCACTCAGGTGAATTCTTAGATTACCCCAACATACCCAGGTTTTGACTCCTAAAGGATCTCACTAATTGGCATATCAAAGATAGCTCAATCCAACACCTAGTGTAGTACCATAATCGAGTTTAGGGGTTAGGTATAACTTTTCAATTTTTCCCTTCAGTCTCCAAGGTCCAGGGCATAACTGGAAATTGGTCTGGGTTCAATGTTTCTATCAAACACACATTACATGTGCTTTGGGTCTAATCCTAGTAGTTGAGACATGCCACCCCAACCGACTTAATAGCACGTTAGTGTCAGCCTTGGCAGGATAAACTTCCCCAAGTCTGTCCAATAGCTGAGAACATTCTAAACTAACACAAGTCTCATAAGTGTCCAATTTAAGGGTAATTACACAGAAACATACCAGATATAACGAAACAATTATGTACTTTTATTCATTTACAATAAATGTTTAATGTACATCAATCTGATTTGACCTAAGGGCTACACTGTCTAACAGGGTCTGGTTTGGCTATTGCTACTGTGACGGCTGCGTCATGGCTGCGAATCTCTCCTCCCACTTCCGCATCTACAAGTTGATACCATGGACATACTGTATCGGCTCATGGAACTGGCACACGTCAATCCCCACAGGAACCATAGAGGGCTCAACTGGGGGGAGAGGCACACGTTCACCTAGTGTAGTGGGAAAGCTAGGTTTGGCACTACTGGCACACCAGACAGAGTCAGGGGCACTATGAACTACTCGATGGTCATTGAGGGTACTTCAGGATGGGCTCCGAGTTGTTCTTGCCCCCCATGTGACTTGGTTTTTGTTGTTGTTGGTGGGCTGGTTGTTGCTTGATGAAGCCATTTGATTAGTAAAGTAAGAGAGGAAGGTGGTGAGATCACGACATTTTGTTGTGTTTCCCAATGATGTCAATTGATGTAGTGCGGTCTAGTCTCTCCCTACTAGAAGGCAGGTTGGACGTTGAACTGTTATGTGGGCTAGTCGAACTACAAGGAAGAAAGATCAGAGGTCCTGTGGTACTTTACTCGGTGTGGGCACTCTGATGCTTAAGTTAGCGTAGGAGATTGTAGAGAGTTGATTGCTTTGAATGTAATAGCAAGTGAGAGCTAAGTCGTGCATACCTTGAGGTTAGAGGTGACGCCTTTATATAGGCGAGCTGCCGTTGGCCTCATGAAGCGTGTTCGAGATCACCGGCCCGCCTAACCTGGAGTTCGTTCCGCACCCAAAGATGGACTCCGTGTAAGCTAATAAGATCCGTTGGCTTGCAACGCGATCCCGAGGAGATCGGTGAATGTGGCGAACTGCTCAGGCCCCAATCTTAGCTAAGTGACCCAAGGTGCCCGAGGTGACTTGACTGTTGAGATGTCCGAGGATGCTGAAGTGTCGTCGAGTTGATAGGTCGCTCCACGTGTCATCATGTTATTAGATGGGCCAAATTATCCCTCATTAGAAACCATTACTATTATATAGGAGTTTGGCTTCGCTCAATGCAAGCTCATGCTTATACCTTTGAACAACCTCTTGCAATCTTGCATTGGGAATATCTCCCCATGAAATAAAGCACATAGGTACAGAGGTATTCCCAATACAAGACTACAAAAACTATTAGAACGGGCATTGCACTGGCCAAAGCTGAGCTCGTTATATAAGTGTTTTTCAATACCACATCAGCATATTATTACTGAGTTCACATCTCCGCCCCACAGCAAATCCCCACCATGTATTGGGAACATCTTCTGATGATAGTATCAGTCCCGATGATGTCATCATCGGGAGATGTTTCCAATACACAGTGGGGATGTGCTGTGGGGCGTTGTGGGGTGGTTCCTTGTGGGGCGGAGATGTGATCTCATTATTACTAACCATGGTTTTCAAAACCGGACCGGACCGGAAAAATCGGGAACCGGTTAGTTGACCGGTTCCGTTTTTTCCCAAAACCGGATTTTCTCCAAAAACCGTTGATTTTGGTCAACAAACCACTGACCCGGGCAATTAACCGTTCGAACGGTTTTGACCGTTTTTTATTTTTTTAATTTTTTTATATTTTTGTTAGAATGGGCTGACTATTTGGTTTGAATGGTCGGACCGTTGGACCCGATAACCGGACTCCTGACCAGTTCGGCCTCCAGGTCGATTTTAAAAACCATGTTACTAACAACTGTACAAAAATGAGAAAACATCCAAATTTTTAAGACATAACATGAGAAAAACATTTTTCATAAAAACACGCAAGTAAACAGCGAGCGTTAAAACAGATTTCAAAGATGAAGTTGATGTGGCAAGGTTTTTTCCTGGAAACGGCATAGGCTGATTATCTCGACAACTGGATCGTTGGCTGTATAATTGGGTTATTTCTGTTAAGTTCTCTTCTCCTATCCACCCAATCCATCGTCAGCACAGAGCACAGTACCCAATCCATTTACGGCCCAAAACAAAAGATGGGAGAGACATCCAACGGTGTTACCGTGGGCTGTTATAAAGGGGATGCCCCATTGCGAACGCATGCAGAAAAAAAAAACACTAAAACTATATAAAGCTCAGTGCAGATATATGTCAATTATTAATTCCACCTTTTGAAGCTGTTCCTCTTAGTTTGTCTGCCTCTTTATAAGTCGGTCTGATATTGTTGTTTCTTAGGTTTCTTAATTTTTTCTTCTTTCTGTTTGTGTGTGTGTTTTTTTTTTCAGCCGTGTGTTTCGTCTGCCAGCTGGCTTTTTTAATGGAATTATCTTTAGGCCTAATTCGTTCTTTGGAAAGTTACTTCAGGTAAGTATAACCCTTTTTCCAAGTCTCTAAAACCCATGGACGGGCCTCATAATACTCCCTGCATTTGTATTTATTTGAGTAAGTATTTTTTAAGAAATATTTATTCGAATAAGTGTATTTATTCATATTTTTTTATTTTGCACGAAAATAAGATAATAGTCATTTTAGCAATAAAAATTATTGTTAAAGGGATAATTTTGTCCTGTCCAAGTGTTGGGAACTTTCCCCCATGTGGAAAAGTTACTTATCCACTTAGGAGATATGTATCATTTACCCAAGGAAAATAAATTTATCATAGACCCTACATAAATACCCGAAGAAAAAAAAAAAAACGTATATGTCGGTCAATGGAAACCAAAATTCCATTGACCAACTTTCTCCCTTCTCAAAATCCAAACAAAAAAATTGAATGAACCCTTAATCTCTCTACCAAAAAAAAAACTATTAATTCCATGTTATAAGAAATATATCTCTATCCATTTTATATTCAAATCTATCTTATCTATCTATCTATATGTATCATTTGACTATCTATATGTATCTTTTGAGATTTATTAAGACATGATGAGAGCGACATATATAGAATTGATCATCGATCATGTATCATAATAACCTATGAATGTTAAAAAAAAAAAAAAAACAATCTATATATATGAATGTTCATCACCACGTGAGTCATCTCTCCTAAAGACTTCTTTGGCAGGTTGATCTGTTTCCTAGAACAATATCTTCATTCGGGTTTCTGATTTTTTTTTTTTATTTAATGATAACGATAAGAAGACTATCCTTTTCATCAATAACTTAAGAAATGGTATAAGATGGTGGCAAAGTTTGGAAGTGCTCTGAAAATCAGTTGGATCTGATTGGAAGAAAGAATGTCAAATTAGACCAAGTCAAGGTGAGTGATATTAATTAAAAATTTAAAATTGGTCGACTGATCTGCTCGATAACAGAGGGCAACTGGGCAAGAATATCATCAATCAAGTCAGTCAGATCTCCTAACCACGAAACACTACTGAATATGTCCTCAAAAGCTATAATATAAAGTATGAGAAATGTTTCCGATGCATAACACACCTTGATATTATATTTGGTTTGAAAGAAAATAAGAGAGAAAAGGAAAGTTGAGAGAAATTTCTCAATAAAATTTGTGAAATTTTTTAAGAACTTTTTCTCAATTTTTCTATCAAACCAAACAGAGTCCTAGCCCTAGGGTCTTATGGTCAGCATTCAGCAGATTCAGACCCTCATCAACCATTACTGACGTCAAGTGTGACCCACAATCACAGAGGGTAAGATATACTCTATAGTATTTGACCCCTTTAAAATATGAAGAATGATATTTAATTTCTAATAAAATAATATGAAAAATCTGTATATGTGAAACATTCCGAAATAACAAATACAGAAGCATGGTATAAACATATTAACTAAACTCATATTCATATCTGGAGTTCTAGAAATACAAGAGTCCATAGATTCTTCTCAAGATAGTCTATTTTGTTTTTCAATTTCTTTCTATTTTTTCTTTTTTTTTTGACAGAAGAAAAAACTTCAGTGATATTAATTAAATATGCATACAAGAGCTGTGATGACTTATTTTTTTATGGTGAGTACTCTTGTATCAAAACATGTGTTGTAAATGTGCCATTACTATATTCATTCTGTTTATATGCATCATATTCTCATACTCCATGCGTTCAAATAATTGCAAAAGATGATCGAAAGTATTGCAAGGTCCAAAATATCACATTTTGGTGAATTGGAGGTTTGAATTCCACAAAATGTGTGAATTGGTATTACATGGATATTCTAATTCATATCAATTGGGCACATCCAAACATTGAAACATTTATACATAAATTGAAAGTTAAATTACATATTACCGCCTTGTAATTTGGGGTAGTGACGTTTGTCTCCCTTATAGGTCCAACCTGCCCTCTAGCTCTTCGTTTGACTCATCACTCCAATAGAGACCGGTGCAGTTGAGCTTTATCAAGTAGGGAAAAGCAAATTATCTCTTTCCTGACCACTTTGCTTCTAAACCTTGATATTGAACAAAACCCTCATTGTGAATTATGATAAAGAAGAAGAAAAACCATAAATAAAGTGTTTATATATAAATTGGCTAGTCTCTGCTGAGGTTAATGAATTTGAGCTCTGTCAAGTTCTCAATCATGATGGTAGCTGGAACTTTGAGATGATGAACCGAGTTCCAGAATTTATTATAAATATAGAATCCAAGAGGTCAAATGCGAGACCGGATCTGTTCCTCACACAGGGTGCCTCACACTCATCTTACACGCACATCCTGATAATGTATTGAGAACATCTCCCATACTTATAAGTTATTATTCACGAAAGATGTTCCCAATGCACGGTGGATGTGCATGTGAGGCGCTCCTGTTCCACCAAATGCTATATTGACAGTGGAGAAGATCGATTAGTTTGGAATTGTACTATGAATGGAAAATTTTCACTTACCTCAGCTTGGGATTTGGTTAGGGACGAATAACCCTTTAAAAGATTGGAATGACTACATTTGGAAAAGAGGCCTGTCCACCAAAATTTCAATTTTTATGTGAAGGCTCCATCATGGTGCCCTTCCAACTTACGAACTTGTAATGAAAAGGGGCATCTTCATGGTATCGAAATGCCACTGCTGTGGAGGACCACAAAATAGAGACTTTTCATCATTTGTTTGCAGCTAGTATTGTGGCTTAAAAGAATTTGGAAATACTTCTCCAATCTGTTCAACATCCTCATAAACCCATCTCAACACATATCTAATTAGGTTAGGAATTGGTGGAGGCAAAGTCAATATGATTCTCAAGTGCATTACTTGATTAGCATAGCTCCAACCAAGGTTCAAAGTATTGGAAAGACAATTTTAAGAGACGTATCAGGATACGCTTTGGATATGTATGGATACGGACGAAAAATCAAGATATCATTTAAATGTAAAATCTATAATTTAATGTTTATATAAAGTGTGACATATTGGGATATAATTAGTAACCGTTGAAAAAATGATGGAATAACTAAAATGTAAAAAAAAAAAAAAAAAAAAAAAAAAAACTAAACTAAAATATGAATGTCAATTTTCAAAAACCAATATAGTTAATCTTAATATTTATTAGTATATATATTTTAATAATTAATTCTAGCATTTATTAATAAAAACTTGTCACTCATTAATTAAGAAAAGTGAAAATTTACTTAAAACTAAAAATGCATATAATCATAGCAAACAAATATTTGTGGCTCATTGGCAAACTTGTGGTTGTTAAAACTTACAATCAAGTGACCAAGGTTTAAATTTTGTTATAGTTAAAAATTGAAGTTTTAACACTAACAAAACGAAATTAATGATAGGGGATTATTAATTAAAGGAATTAAAGAGAGAACTTGAATTAGGCGCTAAAATTCAAATTTAAATTTAAATTTGTCTTGGAGTAATCGACTAATTAATGAAAGAGAAAATAGAGTTATATAAACATCATTAATGAGAGATTTGGTATTAAATATGGATTAACTGTATTGGATTGTTTTATTTTGAATGTTCAATTATTATGTGGATAATTTGGAAGGAAAGATGTACTAGAATGAATGTTCAATGGTGTAGTCGTTCTCAAGCCCTTATAAATATAGTGAAAAAATGGCTTATTGTCGAGTTAAGTGGTATCCAAAAAATCCCCAAAAGTGCCCAAACAATCTTGTGTTTCAAGTGCTTAATATCATCCCAATTAAAACCACAAGAAGAAGGAAAATAAGATGGGTCTCGTGGAACTTTCCTTCTCACTTTGGATTTAAATTAAATGTTGATAGTGATAGTCGTGGGAACCCGGGTGAAAAGTGGAGGGAGCAGTATTAATAGAAATGCTAATGGAGAATTTTGTTCTGCCTTCTACAATTCTTCCGATTGATCTTAGAAAGCTCATGCATGAGGATTATATTAATATCCCTTTGTTGGGTATTGACTAGTTGAGTTGTAATGTGGTTTGCTTGTTTATTTTGGGTGGGTTTTGAGTGGTTTAAGGTGAGAGCATTTTGTTCTGGGCTTGGGGCAAGGCGCGCTATGTCCTTCCTTATTATATTTAATTTTCTTTTTGATAATGGTTAATAAAATTTATAGGTGGCCACCTCTTCATTTGGAGTAAACTTTGGGGTCTAAAAAAATAAAAAAAAGGGGGATTTATACATATAGGTAAGACAAAGGGCAATAATGATCCCACAAATTAAAGACATGAGAAGTTTTTTTGGAAGTTAACTGGAAGAATGCTAATTAAGGAGGGCGCAAAGTATTGGAACTTGAAAGTTTAGGGGTCCTTGTTACAAATAAAAGTTTAGGGACTAAGTATCACTTTCCCCAAATTACAAGGTGATAATATGTAATTTATCTAAAATTGAAATGGTAGTTGGGTCATTCTATCGATGTGTAGTAAACATAATTTGTTTATATTGGTTTAGAGAAGGGATGAAGATGATATTCGGACAAATTTTGGGAAGAGTGTAAATTCAAATATGTACAATGCAAATATATACAAGATTTAGAAATATCATATACAAGTATTTATACTCTTCCCAAACCAAGCCTTGATGGAAAGAGAGTTGTGTACAAGTAGCTCAGCCCCTAATTTTACTACATGATCACCGAAAGAATATGACTTGGGTATTGATTGGTAATTGTACTCTTTACTCTCAAAGGAATAAGAAAATATGAGACTCTTTGGTGATTGAATTTATTAAAAACTTGGTTCAAAGCAAGGTTTTAAAAATTGACTTGGAAATAGAATCATTGTGGCCACCGGTTTCCTAGTCAACAGCTTGACCATCAGGGTGAAACAGTTCAGGCGGTTTAGAATATTAAGGCAAATAAAATTATTACTCTTGGTCTTTTATTAGAAAAAAAAAGAGATGGTTGTTGGCTAAGAAAGAAAGAAAAAAAGGACGAAGGAGAGAATGGGAAAAAGGAAGGAAAACACTTAAAACCCCAAATAGGGGTGCAAATGGATCTGATCAATGATCTAATCTAAATTTGAATCCAATCCTATTTTGTTAGTGTAGGCGTTGCATGTTGCAATATCAAATGATGATGATGATAATAGTCAGCAACCAAATGACCTTATTGGTTGAACCATTAACCTATTTAACTAGGGAAATTGACTATAATTAAGACATAATTCATTTTTTTTCTTTGTATTTTAGCCATTTCTATCTTTACTAAAATTAATTCTTATTTTCAAACATATTTTTATTTAATATGAAGAATATATAATATTAATATATGTTCAATTTTTCTATAAAATTTATAAAAAAAATTCTATATTTTTATTTTTTATTATTTAATTTATAAGGTAATAAAAAATACTTATTTACCAAGAGAAAATGCAATTCCAATATATTGTTTGAATATTGGTTTTTAATATTGTAGTCAAATAAATTATACATATATAATATGCTATTTATTATTTATTTATAAATATGTTATTTATATTGCCTTTTTGCAAACTTCTTATATGTTGAAAATAGTTGAAAAAAGTACTTATATTTTTATTATTATTTATTTCAACTATTATATTTTCTGTTCCTTTTAATAATTTATTATTTTTTTTAAATTAAGTTGAGTCGCATCAAATTCGGATATCCAACGTATTGATCGGATTCAGATTTGAATCAATATTTATGAGATCCAATTAGATCTTTGGATTGAATCGAATTCAAATATACATTGATTCAAATCTGATTCGATCTATTTGCATCCCTACCAAGCCACTTGCCTACAATGGCCTAGCTAATTAAACCTTTGAACCATTTGACATGGTTAGTGGGGTCATGTGTTAGACATTAATGCTCTTTATTTTATATCCTAATTTTTATCACATTTCTATCTTTAATGAAAATAATTCTCATTAATCACACTTTTTATATATGATGAATATATAATATTATAGAATGTACCCAAAATTATCTATAAATTTTTACATTTTCTATAATTTTATGTTTTTTATTATTTAATAATAACATCATGTGTTGATTCATTTGACATGGATAGTTGAACCACTAACCCACCACTTGGATGGAAAAACCATTTTTTTCTTTTTTAGTTGATTTTAAATCATATTTTACAGTTTCATCATCAATAAAAAATAATTCTTATTTCCACATTTATTTTTGCACATGGCAGTGCCAAATGATGACGATGATGATAATAATCAGTAACCAAAGGACCTTAATGGTTGAACCATTAACCTATTTAACTAGGAAAATGGATTATGATTAAGAAATTGATTCATTTTTTTCTTTGTATTTTATCCATTTATATCTTTACTAACAATAATTCTCATTTTTTCAAACATGTTTTTGTTTAATATGAAGAATATATAATGATGTAGCACGGTCCGGTCACTCCTAACTGGCGCTCACGTGGCTCCTGAGAGGTACCTGAGATGAGAGGAAAAAAGAAGAACTCTCGAGTGGTTTTCCGACGGGAACGCTCCGATGCTTAAGTTAGTACTGTGTGCAAGAAGCAAAAGGAGAACGAAGGATAAGAGTGAGGATAGTGTGTTATCACTATGTTCAGGAGGTCGAAGATTCAAGAAGAAGTTTCCCTTCTGCCCTGAGGGCTTTTATAGGGACACTCACATTAGGTCGGGCATAACCGCCACTGGGCTCCTGCCATAGCCATTACCTGCTAGGGCTGCGCAGGTGGCCGTTGTGGTGTACGCTTCACCCGGGTGAGTGACACGTTTCCAAAGTGGCAGGCATGCCTTTGCCTGTTGAGAGACGTGGACGCAGACTGTCGGAAGGACTGGGACTGTGCCGTCAGTAGAGGATATGACGCAGTCTGACCGGTACGGTCTGTCAATCGGAAGCTTCCTGGAGGGTGCTAGCGCGGCTCGTTCGCGAGGTATCTCATAGTGAGCTTGGGATACTCCAAGATTACCTTAGTGAAATTGGTCCTCGGAATGACTTCTGTTAGGGAGCTCGGGCGAGCTAACAACTTTAGCTCGCGAGCTACAGTTGCCTCGGGGTATCTCTTCCAAGATAGCACGGGGAACCCGGAGTTCGCCTTGCGGCAGACTCCTCCTCTCGTGAGCTGTAATGTAGTGGACTGCTTCGTGGGCCCGTCACTTGGTCGCTCCGGGCTTCAGTGCTAGGCTGTCGCTCATGCTAAGTCGGCGCCTACGTGTCACCGTTTCATAGGTTGGGTCAAATCATCCCTCATCATATAATATTAATGTATGTTCAATTTTTTTATAAAATTTATGAAAAAAAATTTTATTTATATTTCTTATTATTTAATTTATGAGATAATAAAAATTACTTATTTACGAAGAGGAAATGCAATTTCAATATATTGTTTGAACATTGGTTTTTAATGTTGTTGTCAAATCAATTATTTATATATAATATATATGTTATTTATTATTTATTTATAAAATATGTTATTTATATTACATTTTTGTAAACTTTTTATATGATTGAAATAGTTGAAAAAATACTTATATATTTTTTTATTTCAACTATTATATTTTTCTTTTTATTTTAATAATTTATTACTGTTTTAAAAAATTAAATAGGATCTTATCAGATTCGAATATCTGACATCTTGATCAGATTTGGGTTCGAATCAATATTTATGAGATTCGGTCAAATCTTTGGATCAGATCAGATTTGAATATACCTTAATTCAAATCTGATATGATCTATTTGCATCCCTACTAAACCACTTGCCTACGATGACCTAGCTAATTAAATTATTGAATCATTTGACACGGTTAGTTGGGTCATGTGTTAGACATTAATGCTCTTTATTTTTTATCCTAATTTTTATCTCATTTCTGTCATTAATGAAAATAAATCTCATTAATCACACTTTTTTATATGATGAATATATAATATTATAGAATGTACCCAAAATTTTCGGAAAATTTCTACAATTTTAGAATTTTATGTATTTTATTATTTAATAATAACATCCATTTGACATGGATAGTTTAACCACTAACCCATCACTTGGATGGAAAAACCATTTTGCTTTTTCGATTGATTTTAAATAATGTATTCCATTTTTATCATCAATAAAAGTATTTCTTATTTTCACATTTATTTTTGTTTAATATGGTGAATATATAACAATAGAATTGTATCAAAATATTTTATACAAAGATTATATCTTTCTTTGAGTTTATATATGTATGTATGTATGTATTTAATATTCGTTACTTAGTTATGACATCATAGATTGACCCATTTGACCCGGAATGTTAAATCATTGACCTACCTACCATCTAGATATGGAAATGGTTTCATTTTCAAACTGGTTTTAAATTTTGGATTTCATTTACATCATTGATAAAATAATTATTATTTATCATACTTATTTTTGTTTATATTATTAGTATATAATATTATAGATGTGCCCAAAATTGTTTCATATTTTTTGTACTATTCTATTTTAAAAATTTTATTCTTAATTATACATTATGGGTTGACCTATTTGACCTAAAAGGTTGAACCACTAACCCACCCCCTAGATAGAAAGATGGTTTAATTTCCCATCGATTTTAAGTTGTATATTTGATGTCCATCATTAATAAAATTATGTCTATTTTGTCATAGTTATTTTTTAATATGACAAATATATAATCATATAAATGTGTCCATTTTTTTCAATTTTTTTTCTATATTTTTTGTATTTCTTATATTTCCAAGTTTGTATTATTTATTTATGACATCATATGGAATTAACCATTTGACCCAAATGATTGAAGCACTTACCCACAACCTAGATGGAAAATATGATTTCATTTTGAGGTTTATTTTAAAAATATAAAATTTCATTCTATTAATAATTATTTATGGATTAGTGGAATTTAATGATGATAATCAAAAGTATTTTTATATTTCTAAATTTGTATTATTTATTTATGACATCATGAAATTATCCATTTGACCCAAATGGTTGAACTACTTACCCACAACCTAGATGAAAAATATGATTTAATTTCTATGTTTATTTCAAAAATATAAAATTCCATTCTATTAATAATTATTGTGTGTGAATTTATTAGTGGAATTTAATGATGATAAACAAAAATATAAATGTTAGATTCAATGAGAGAGAATGTGATTTATTTAATGACTTAAATGTGAGACTTAATGAGAGGTAATTGAATGTACTTAATGGTATTCTTTTAATTACATTTTCTACCCTTTCAATGGAGATGAACTAAATTCAAGAAAAGGGGTATTTCAGTAAAAAAAAATTCCAGAAGCCAATAACTCATTCACGCTTATATATATAATGAAAATAGTTGAAAAAATACTTGTTTTCTCTTTTTCTTTATATAAACTGTTATGTTTGTCTCCTTTTAATAATTTATTAAAAGTTTTAAAATTTAAATTGAATTTGGGTCACATTTGGATATCCATCATCATTCATGGATTCAGATTCAAATCGACATTTGTGAGATCTGATTGGATCTTCGGATCAGAACTAATATTTATTATATTGTTGGATTGGATTCGGATATACCCTGATTCGAATCTGATCCAATTCATTTGCATCCCTAACCCAAAGGACTTTTATTTCTTGTATTAGCTGGCCCCCAGGTGGGTAAGTAACTTACTCACCTAGAAGGAAAATTGTCACCTAGAAGGAAAAGTGATGCTCATCTCCCAGATGGACAAGTAAATTTCTCACCTAGAAGGAAGTTGTCAATAATTGAATTGGGCACAATTTGCTTTTTTAATAATAATTTTTTATGACTAAAATGACCATTTTCTTATTTATTGGGAAATAAAAAAACATGGGTAATTAAATAACTTCTTAAAAAGAAAATGGAGCCCAAATACAAAAAATAAAAAAATAAAAATTCTAACAATTATCTTAGAAATTTGCATTGAATCATTTCAAGGGTAGGTTGGGTATATTTAAGATATAGGTGTCAAAAAAAATTATTGAGTGTTAATTCATTGTGCTCGCCAAGTGTATCTACCTACCTGATCTTGACTCACATAGAAAGGCCGAAAGTAATGAGATTATATAGGTTTGGCTTATACATACCATAGAGACGTGCGGTTTTCATGGCTGCAGTATAGTATTTGTCTTCTTATTGTAACTAACCCATAAAGGGGGACAAAAGAGGTGTTTAACAAATAGGTGAGGAAGGGGACAAAACAGGAGTGAAATAACTTGCAAACAAGGTTTTTGAATTGCCGTTGGCTCAGAAGGTCGGATTGTTCGGCTCGGGAATCGTTCAGGCAATCGATTCTGTTTTACCCCAAATTCAATTTTTGATTAAAAGTCGTTGAAAAAGCTAACAATTCATTGATCTGGGTGGTTGAACCATCGATCCATTCAACGGTTTTTAACCGTTTTTTTATTTTTAATTTATTTGTCAGAATAGATTGTCCATTCAAACCAGCTGATCAAACCATCAACCTAAAAACCGATAGCCAAAAAGGTTCCATTTCTAGATCACTTTTTAAAGCGTTGCTTGCATGGGTTGCATATCCATCGGAGGGAAAAGTTTGAGACTCGATAAGAGAGGGGTTAAACTTAAAGCTCCATTTTATATATAAGGTAATATATCAGAGGATTGCATCTACAATTATGGAATATCTCTATCCAGAATCTATAAAGAAGTATTTGTTATTACACGCCTTTCAGCTAAGATATGCAAAATTAGCTGTAATTATACTATCATCATCAACTAAGCCATGTCGGCCATTAATCTTGTTTTTTCATTTCATTCTATTGAATGCTATATCAATTGTAAAATCATGGACACATAGAGGTGGTATAATTCTAGCATGCCACTTTTGCGCATATACTCGGTTTATTATATCTATTAGTATATAAAGCAGATATATGCTCTGGATTTATCTAGATCATGACAAAAGTTAAATTGAAATACCATATATTATATAATTAATACTAATGTTTTCAATTCACCATTGATCTAGACTGTCTATTCATTCAAACAGTCATTAGACCTTTTCTTTAGGTTCAGTTTTCCTAACTCCTAGAATTTGACCAAAATCAGTTAATTTTTTCAAAACCTATTCTTTCCTAGCGATTGAACCATTGACCCATTTGACCCCGATCATAGGTCATGAATTACACATTACAAATATATTCATATTTTCAAAGGTCATAACTTTACACTCAATTATTCCATTCGGGTGTTTTTTTTTTTTTTTAAATATATGCATCCCCTTTATTTATATCAAATACTTTTTTCTAAAATTACCTATTACACTCTGAACAGATGAACTTCTGACCCACGACCTGAGGGCAAAAAAGTTACTCTAGCACTAATTGCTTTTAAAATGCCAACTAATGACAAAGCTAAATTATTATAGTTTTTCACATACTAGAATTTGGCTTTTCTTAACCTTTGATTAATGAGGTCCGGTGGTGATAATAAAATCATTTTATGTGCTGGAATGCAGTAGAGAGAATTAATCCCTGATTCAGAATTTGTGGTCAGAACTAGGCAACTAGCTAAGTACATATCAAAATGTGTTAGTTGTATGTACCAAGTGAAAATCAATGCACGGTTATTAGCATTTTTCTCAATTAGTCTTATTTTTTGTTCTTTTGTAATGTTTTCCTGAGACTTTATTAGTTGAAATTTCATCTTTCATGAAAATCCTGTCTCCCATTGAGTAGAAAGAATTTGTCCTACACCATAAAAGGTGGCCAATGGGTAAATGTTCTCTTTTAGTAGCTTTTGAAGGAACTCTCCATCATATGACTTCAATAAATACACACCTAACCAAAATGCAGGCCTAATACATGAGAAATCCCCCTAATTCCCAATATATTGTATTGCAAGGTTCACAAAGAGTCCAGATTTCCCCATCCTCCCAACATTAAAAAAAGAAAAGTTATCCAATATGTTCTAACATGATATCTTTGTCTATACATCTCATACATGTATGTGGTGGATCTCAATTTTATAGTGAGATGTGTAGATACGGATTATGTTGAAATTGTTGGATAGTTTTTGTTGGGAAGAGATCCCAATACATTTCAAAAACTGATATGTATCATACAATATGAATCGATATATTGAGATGTTTTGAACCTTACACTTGTCATCATCATCATCATCATCATCATCAATCAGTTAATCCTGACTCAGTTGGTAAGGGTTAGATAAGGGGGGAGGGGGGGAAGGGAGTTAAGGGTATGACGATGAGAATGGGATAACCCCAATATGGGATTGGGGGATGGGCTATCCCCGGTTGTGTAATCCTTCGAAAGGAATAAATGGAAGATCAGGATTCATCACTAGATAGGTCCGACGCAATAGATTGATCTAGTTCAAAATAAACAAGTTCTTGTTTATAAATAATACCCCAACCATATTAAATTTTGTATATTCAATCAACCTCTTTTACATTATTAATCTATGCTTTCTAGGTTTACCTAAAATCCTCCTGCTTTGCTTGAAAACTTTTGGGGATTACCCTTCTAAGATCACTGCATTCTTTGAACAAATTTCGTTATCAAACTTTATCTGATATGACAATGCATTTATTTTGATTCTACCTATACCAACCACACATGTCTTTGTCCAATAAATCAATTAATTAATTGATGTAATTCCGTCCATATAGACATTGTTAATAGTTCCGAATATAAAGACAAAAGTACTATAAATTATTACTTTTTTTCTCTGAATAAAGTAATAAACTATATATATCACATTATTAAATATTGTTTTTGTTTCCTATTTTACAGGGATTTTGTAAGAGGAATTGCAATAGTCCCAATCATGCAGTTCTGCTCGTACAATTAGGCCAATCATGATTTGCCAATTGCCACTCATAACTTTGACCACGTGGACTTGGTTGTATCCATTTCTTCAATCTTATAGCTCACGAGTGATTTAAATTACGTGCCACTAGGGGTGGATTTGAACCGAGCCGAGCCGAATAGTATCAGGCTGAAGTTCGGCTCAAGACTATTCTACAAGGCTCGAACTTGAGTTCGAGTTCGGTTCGAGTCAGAACCTTGAGTTCGAGTTCGGCTCGAGTCAAAAGTTCATAAGCTCGAACTCGGCTAAATTCAGCTCGTTTTATATTTTATAAACATATTTAGAAAAAAAATTTTATAAAATAAAAATTATATATAAAAATTTTTTATTTTATATTTAAAAAATTAATTACTATAATATTTTTATTATATATACATTATTTTTTATAATTTTATTATATATATATATATATATATATATATATATATATATTCGAGCCGGTTCGTGAGCCTCACGAGCCGAGCTCTAGTAGGCTCGAGCCCAGCTCGTTTAATAATCAAGCCGTTGAATTGAGCTCAATCTCGAACTCGAGCTTGGCTGAAACTGAGCTGAGCCAGTTGAAAAGCTCAATGCCACATACTGACTGACTAGATAATATAATTTTGATCAAATTAACAATACAGGATTAGATCGAGTGGGATCATATGCCAAACCCCTCAATGTTACATACATTGAATTGGTGGTAAAGCACCTTTCGATTCGAATTCAATCACAGAAAGGCAAGTTCTCATGACTCCGGATCTCCTGCCAACGTCTACCCACAATACATTACCTCCGTGAATTGGGAACATCTCGCCCTGCATAATATTATGCGGAGGTTGAGATGTTCTCCAGTGTGGCTGCTATAAAGTGGACAGAATTTGTGTGGGCAGGAGATCCGAACTCAGTTCTCGGTGTTGTGTGCCAAAAGTCTTATATGCATGCACCATATCAATAATTTCCTCTTTATGATAACTAAAATCCGAATTTGCATTAGGAATGGCATCAAGGTGGAGTGGAGTCTGGTTTTGTATGCTTCGTCTCTGACCCCGAATTCAAATATCCTGTCTCCTTTCCGCCTCGAACTCCATTGACACTAAAAGTCCTAACTCCATTTCTGTTTCTATAGGGCACAATGATCCTAAATTTGACCAAGGCTTGGCTGAACGTGATGACTGTCCAGCAGACTTTGGAACAAATGACAAGGTTTTACGTTGGTATTTTATAGTGGGATCCATTAATTTATCACCGACATGGAATCTCATCATTGGTTCCACAGTCTGTCAAACAACCATCCTATTCAGCTAATCCGAATTCTCCAAATTTATATTATTTGCAAATTTATTTTTTTATTTTTTTGAAACCTACGTATAAAGGAGTGGCATGGGGAGAAATTCCGAATAGGAGTGGAATGTATTAGGGGTGTCTAGGATTCGGTTAACCAAATCATGGGCAAATTTTATAAACCGAACCAGTACCATCAGTTAATCGGTCCATCGATTTCAATTTTTCGGTTTTTTATATTTATAATATATATAATATAAATATATGTATAATATTTAATATTTTATTATATTATAAATATTATAAAAATATATAATATATTTATAAATAGATTATTATAAATATAATCTATGTATATATTTATATATATAATGAATATATATTTATATATAATATATAGAAAATATGTGACGTATATTAAAAATATATGTAAAATATACATATAAATATATGTGTCGGTCGATTCAATTAATCACCGTTTTTTGTAGATAAACCAAAAATTGAACTGATCCTTCAATTTTTCAAAAATACCAAACCGAAACCGAATCAGTCGATTTCATTAATTGTATTTTTCGGTTCGGTTTTCTCGATTTAATTCGGGTTGATTAACTGTAATTTTCGGTTCGGTTTTCTCGAGTTAATTCGGGTTTTCGATTTTTTCATGGACACCACTAGGATGTATTATGCGGCAGGTGTGGAGTGCAAGGGAATAAATCCAAACTCCTAAACCCTTTAAGATTATCAGTACAAATAAATTAATAAAATCAACGGTAAAAGAAAGAAAATGTCGGGTTGCGTTTCAGTGCACAGGACGAAATCTCCAACCGATGATGGATAGGATATGAGAAAGACTTCGTGATAGGCGGTGATAGATACAGTGTGGCAGCATCAGAAAATCAAACCTTTCATGATTAACTGGAGAGTGGAGACCACTCGTATGTTTTCAAATTTCAATCCTAATGTATTTGCCACGTGGGAATTAGTATGATATGTAGAACAAGCCATTAAAAATGTATTTCCACGTGTTAGATGCTTATCCACAAGAAGAAACCTAACCCGAGGCAAGAAAAGGAAATTTTCCCTTTCAAAATTGACACGTGGAAAGCTGCCACGTCCTGATAACGTGACTAACGTCTTCGGCCAGCTGCCAGCCCTTTACCTCTACAACGTAGACGCTTGGCCCCTTGCCCCCGTTGTCCCTCCTGGAAACCAAGGGACATGAGCCAAAGCCAACCACGAAACCTTCTATGACCGCACGAGCACGGTGCGCACCCATCACTTGCCAATAAGCTTGGCTACAACTATGAGAAAAAGTGATAAATGATAGGGCAAATTTTTTAAACTATTCCTAAAATTTAATTAATTGACTAATTTATCTTTGTTGTTTGATTTTTATCTTAAAATACCTCTAAAGACAACTGATTAAATCTACCCCTGTTATTAACGTTCGTTAATGTTCCGTCAAAATATTTTTAAAATCCAATACTACCCTCCAACACCACCGGCCATCATTGCCTTCAGGAGCAAAAGGAAGCTGCCCTTGTACGGCGACGACCAAATGCTCGTCCGAGTTACTGTGTCAAGCGATGAGTCTCCAGAAACTCGAAATGTAAAAAATCGTTGGAGGTAAAGCAAAAAACGAAAGGATGTGAGTTCAAACTCAGGTATCAGTAGCAGCAACAGCCGGGAGAATGGCTTCCGACGGGCTTCCATCGGCTTTCTTCTCTGTTCTCTTGTATCACCAAGTCCCCGGTTTCCTTTCTTTCTTTGAATTGCAGTGATATAATTCGAAGAGAAAAAGACCCGCCATGATAGTTAAGTGACAACATCGTACGTAGCTATCCTGAACTTTCTGGCTCTCCTCTGTTCAATTCCCAATATCGGCGCCGGAATCTAGCTAGCCTTCAAACCGAACAATGAGTGCATCCACTATTTCTGGTGGCTGGTGGTCCTCATCTTTCTTGTACATCTCACCGGATTCGTCGGCGCCTACTGGAACTGCCAGTGCGTCCTGGCCTTTTACATCTTTCGCATGGCTGTCCTCATCGTGCTCCTCCTCGCTCTGCTTGTCCCAGTTTTCGTCGTCATCAGGCCTGACGGCAGCTACATTGCACTAGGCAGGAGCTACAAGGAGTACAGGCTCGAAGGTTTCTCTTTGTGGCTCCGCACCCATGTCACAGATTTTGCAAATTAGGGCAAGATTCGAACTTGTCTCGCCAACTCCAACGTCTGTTCCAAGCTTTAGCCAGGACCAAGACTACATCACTTTTTATCAGTTCTTTATGTTTTATACCTCTCCTCTTCAAGCAAGTCCCTCATCGTTGAGTTTTTGTCCCTGACACTTAGGGTTTCTTGTTCTGTGTTTTGAGGTTGTCTCCGACGATGGGTGTCTCTGGCGATGTGTTTTCAGGTTGTCCCCTCCACCTAGATGGGTGTCTCTGGCAAAGGGCCTTCACTTCGGATCGAGGTTCAAAAGATGATCACAACGTTTCGATGGTCTGACCCAAGAACGCCTCAGCAATTTCCTTCGTTTTAATCAGCACCATCAAATAAATCTCCTCAGCAGCGAAATGCTTTTGGACAGATCCAAGGTAGAAATTATGGGTTTCGCAAACTTTTGATTATCAAAATCTTTGCTCAGCTGTGGCATGTCTCTTACTGTGATACATCGGTAACTTGTTGCACGCCAACCACCGGAATGTCTGCGGCAAATTTTAGCATTAATGGGCTATTTTCATATTATAAGAACGGATATTCCATCTCATATTGTGATTCAAGCAACGCCTTCAATTCATCCAAGGTATCAGACCTTATTAGTAGATGGAAACTGGGTGGACAACGTTTTCCTGCCCAAGTAGTGAGATTTGGGACCTGCACAGATGCATCCGCTTGGGTTGCGATACCTCCATGAACGGCATCAGATGTATCCGCTCGTAAATTCAAGGTTTTTGTTAAAATCTCTGATAAATTTCCATACCATCAGAAAGACGAGCATAGAAGGAGTTGGGTTTATTTTGAATATTTAAAAAACAGGTGAAGAACAAATTTGTCATTTTACTTTTTTCCGTTACTGTTTAACTATAACAATAATTATCAGAAACAGTAAAATATTTAAGACAATATTAAAATAATAAAAATATAATTAGTCAACTATCTAAACCTTAGGGGGTAATTTGCCCTGATTGATAAAACCATGGTTGTTGATTAAAAGCTCGGTCCAATAACAGTCTTCCGCGTCAACCATAAACGTACGAGACGAATAAAGCATGGTGCCGTTGGATATACCGCCACGTGTACTCCTGATTTGGCCGATTCGACCGGTATATCCTTATATCCCCTCGAAGGCAAATGGCTTTATTACCAGTCTACCAGTTTAATAGTCCGTTAGCAGCGAAGACTCGTTTTTTCGAAAACCCTTTTTAACGAATATTCGCTAAAAATTCCAAAAATCGGCTTATGAGATGTTTGGGCTAATTTATGACTTATGAGCCCATTCTGTCGTATAAATGTGACCATCGCTGCGGCCTATAAGGCGACTGTCTGTGATTGCAGAGCTGCGCTTCTTCTCAATATCTCGGGTTTTGTGGAGAGAAATGGCGGTTTTCGTTCGAACGAAGCGGGTTACCGATCCACTCAACGACGAGGTGAGAAATTGTTTGTGCGGGAGAGATCACCGGAATACCAGCTATGTTAGTAGCGGGAGTGAACACGAGGGTGATGACTCTCCTTGTCTCTCCGACCTAGTTTATGGCTTCTTGGAAGATAACGCTGAGGTCCGGCAACAGGAGGATCGGTCCGACTCGGATCATGATTTCTCCGGCAGTGAACGGACGGATGTGATCGAGGATCTGGAGAATGCGATGATGGTCGACGGTGGGGATTCGTTTCGGTTGCTGCTTGTTTCTACTGTCTCCAAAGCGGTGGAGATGTTCTCTTGCTTGAGACCGAATAAGGCGGCCTTCCGTCGGCAGGTTATGGTTTATCTGCGGGATTCAGGCTACAATGCCGGGATCTGCAAGACGAAATGGGACAGCTCCGGCGGGGTGACTGCCGGGAGCTACGAGTTCATCGACGTAGTCAGGTCGGAAGGCTCTGCGAGTCAGCAGCAGCAGAGATACTTCGTGGACGTGGATTTCGCCGGTGAGTTCGAGATCGCGAGGCCAACGGCGCATTACGAGAAGCTCCTAGAGCTGCTGCCGAGAGTTTACGTGGGAAGATCGGAGCAGATGAGGCGTATCGTGAGGCTAATGTGCGATGCAGCGAAGAGATCACTGAAGAGCAAGGGGCTTCATCTTCCTCCATGGAGAAAGAACCGTTACATGCAAGCGAAATGGTTCGGACCGTACAAGAGAACAGTTAATCAGGTCCCGGCGTCGGCGGCATTCCCGGCCGGCTTTGAGAAATTCGCCGCGCAGTGCAGGTCCGTGGGATTCGACGCCGTGTCTGACGGAACCGGCGGCCGTTTCGTCCGGCCGGCGACAACTCGGACAAGATAAAATAATAACAATAATTTTTTTAAGAAAAATCTGGTTCGTCTGTCAGAGAAATCATACGCGGCGGATGCCAGCGTAAGGTTTGCGGCGCACGATAGCAAGGGAAGAGGACAAAAGAGAAGGTGGGACCGACATAGACTCAATGTCTCAATCTGCGAGGGCGATGACACGTAGATGTAATCAAGGGTATTGTTTGTGAGATGACTTGTACGGTTTTGAGCCTGATGTGATGTGAAGGGACGCTTGATGTGGTGTCGTGGCGAAGTTGACAGGACTTTTTCTGTACAGTGTATTTGGTTATTGTTTGATCGGTTTGGGTACTGCGAGATTTGTAGTAGAAGAAAATAAATATAAATTTTAATACTAGGAAAAGGAAATTATTATTTTTGAATATTCGGTTGTGGATAAGGTTGATGGCGGAGACAGGCAGCTTGCAAGTATATCTTTAAGTACATCTTTGAGAAGTTTTTACACGTGTCGATTGTTGAGTATTAAATAATTAATTAATATTAGGGGAATATTAGGACGAGAATGTTAGTCAAAGACTGGGTCATTGTGTCTACTGTCTAGTAATGGGACGTTTTGGGTTTTACAAAATTGTCCTTGTTAAAAATTTGATTGCCTGATGTACATTAGATGGTAGACAGGTTGTTGGATTATTAGTGCTAATAAAGGGAACATAGTAACTCTACAGTCTACTCTAGACAATAGAGTTGTCTAGAATAGAGTTGTCTGGAATTCTAGATAGCACTGAGGGTGTATTAATCATCAGAAACGTAATTGGATTGAAAAAAAAAAAAAGAGGAAAAGAAAAAGAGAAGAAATAAGAAAAGAACTCTCTGGATATCAAAGGTATGTTAAAGTGTTTATATGCAAAAGTGCTTATATAAGTTGTTTCTTGTGCAAGTTTCTATAAAGGGATTGAATAAATAATAAATAAAGGGATTGAAGAATCGAAAAATTTTAATTGAGGTTGGATATTAATTTTTTGGGTAAAATTACAACCGTCCTTTATTTTAGGGTAGTGACACTTAAACGAGAAAGGATTAGTTGAATATAATAATTGCTGTGAAATTAATGAGAATGCTACATACCAATAATAATAAAATAGATGAGATTCACAATTATTTTATTTATTTATTTTTATATGGGCCCCATGTGTTCTTATGAATGGCATGAGCCTTAGCGTTGATTTTCACTAAAATGTCTCCAAATTATTTTGTGACAAAAATTCATCTAAAATTTTGGATTTCAACACTTTGCCCCGTTGATTGGCATTTTAGTTTCATGGAATAATTCTGTTAAATATTTTTAAAATGTAAAAACCTTCCTGAGGTAGCCTCTCCTATATTTTGGCTTTAACAAATACCACCCTTGTAGTTTTAAAAAATCATGCAGTTACCCTCCCTTCTGTGGACGGTAGACGGTAGTGCATCTATTTCTTTAAAATGCTAATTTTACCCTTTTTTTTTTATCTATCTATTGAGGTATAAATTTACTAAAATACCATTGGAAAACCTTTTAAGTTTACGGATTTTCCCAATCAGACTTCTGGCTCATTCCCTTCTCTGTAAATTTCCCTACCCTAAAACCAGGCAAAGTTCACCCACGGGATCATCCAAAAACATTTGAATGCAAATTGTATGGCTTTCTATAATAGATGAGGTTCTCACTGAAGTCTCCGAAGAACTCTCTGATGAACTTTCTGGTGGGTGAACTTTACTGCTGCTTTCTCCTGTTGACGAAGGTTGCCTGCATTTTCAACCATGAGGGAGAAGACCATCTTATATAACTGAAATATAACCGGAGCCTATAACAATACACGTACGTATGGTATGACAATCGAAACTTGAACGGTAACAAATTTTCACAGTTCAATCTAATCAATTTTTTTTTCTTGAACATTTTGAATCTTTAGTTATTTTGTTTTAATCATTTGACTGCCAATACACTTCCCAACCTCATGAAAATTCGAAACAGAAATTAACTTGATCCCTTGAGCATTTTACAAACTAACATTAGTTCAATGGTTGATTGGTCTCTTGGTAATCCAACTCTGCTACCGTAGTGGGTGCATATCCAAGTGAGACTACTAAAGGGGGGTGAGGAATCGGTCTCTTTGAAAGAGAGAGAAGGGTCTTGTGGACAGGGAAGTGAGGATCTTTGGGTTGAGGATGCAGGAAATAGGGATAACTCACGAATACTAGGCAATAGATTGCTTGGGATCGGATAATTTCTGATATGAGGAGGATCCATATTTATGGATGGGATCTCAAGATCCTAAAAGGTAGGAGATGAAGATATTCGCTCCGTGTCGGGGAAGAGAATATTTGATTCATTGTCAATTATTGGATGCGCTACTGGAGTATCGCCATGTATTTCATGAAGATCTTCTTCTCAGGGATTGGCTTTCCTTATCCTCGAAATCTCTCATTACTCACGTGTTCTACTACCTTTTTGCGCATTATAACTAGTCTTATGTGGCAATGGTAACATTACCATTCGGTGATCGGTGCTTTGCCAATTCCACGTGGCGGCTCATAGGGAGCTTTGCTATCGTGGGTCCATGTGCGTCCGGGCACACGCGGGCTTCACAATGGGCTCAGCCTAATGTCCCTTCTAACCCGTCGTCAAGAGTGGGCTCGCGAGCTATGAGTTCATCGCACATTGTAGTGGGCATAGCTTCATCATCGCACACTCAGGTGGGCTTGGGTCGTTTGGGCGGGTCCCTGTGGGGTTTCTTGGGTCGTTTGCTTCGTGTGTTGTGAGTTCATCGTAGAGGTGACAGTGTGTCGCAAGTTCATCGTAGCGTGGTGGTCGATTGCAAGATACTCACATATGCTTTTGTGGTGTTAATCCTTATGTCTGAGTGTTCTTTGAGGGTTTGAGTGAGCGGTATATACCTATATTGTCCCCCCTACTTATCGGTAAGTAGGAGATTATCGATAGGCATATTGCCTTTTCGCCTTCGGATTTTGTGATAGGTTTGCCTGTGTGCGTTGGGTTTGGAGTTTTTGCCTATTTTGTAGTTTTGTGTAGATCACATGTACCATGTATT
The DNA here is from genome assembly GCF_055504915.1 of Nelumbo nucifera. NCBI lineage: Eukaryota > Viridiplantae > Streptophyta > Magnoliopsida > Proteales > Nelumbonaceae > Nelumbo > Nelumbo nucifera. The sequence goes on along the minus strand of NC_142649.1, from coordinate 45,271,947 downwards.
CGCTTTGATGGTTAATTATAATCTATGACTTAGCCCCCTGTCTTTTGGTGATTTGCTTGCTGGATGCGAATAGTGTCTTACACTAATTGTATTCTAGCCCCCTTGACCATTGACAGGAAGGAAATCAACAAAAGACAATCCCTAAATATAATTGTTCGAATAAGCATTTGTTTTCACCGCATGGTATTGGTTAATGACTGATGGCTCGATGGTTGCCATTGTTTGTTATTAATGAGCTTTCAAGTATGATGGCCGTAATCATTATTTCTCTTTTTTAGTGTCCGAATGTTGTATGCGTCGATACGCTCGAACACATGCGCCGTTGTAAAAAACTGTAAGTTATTTGAAATTGCTCTTCGTAGTGATTCGTCTAGGTGTACCTATTCGGCTCCCTTGTTATCAGGCCGTGGGTTGTGTATAAAAGGGTGCGGCATGTCTTATTGTTTGTCATCGTCTCCATTCGATCCAGCTTTCTTGTTTCACTTGTCCTAATCTCCCTTGCAATTTGCGTTTAGTGATGGCTCTCAACAGAACAGTGCGTAGGGAGGGGCTCGGATTCCTGATGTCCCGCTCCATCGTCTCCGGTGGAGTCAGCACCTAGTAGGGTAGGCGATGATTCGGAGCTCACCTTGGTTCGTCGACTGCTTGTACAACATTGTGAGGATAATTCCATAGCCCCTTTGGGGTATGAGGCCGTCGATGGCATTCCTGTCCAAGGCGTTCGTCTGAGTTACAGGTTTATGGTGACAGGAGCAGCGGTGAAATTTGCGGAGGCGATTATTCGAGATGGTTGATTGCCACCATTTGAACTTCCCTCCGTCGTCATCAGTCTGACACTAAATACGCTTGCTATGGTGATGTCTGAGATTATGAATCTCCCTTTCGACCATATGTCTTGGTCTGTCTTTGTGCAGTGGTTGAGGACTTGTGGAAGTTTTTCTGCCATCGACTTTCACGTCGAATATATTGAAGAATGTGTCACTCTACTGGCGTATGTACATTAGCCTCTCTAGCTAACCTGGGTATGGTGGTCTCACCGTTAGTCCTTCTCGGACTGTTAATCTTGCGAGGAAGGAGGGAGATGTTGTTAGCGACGACTTGGTGGGAGGGAGCCTTCTCTGTGATTGGTTTTGTGTATCTCTTTTGTTGGGAATGTGCAGTTTTGTTTCCTATCAATGCTCTGTGGTTAATAGTGACTGCGGGGTCTGTTGGGGACCGCCATGTGGCACTCGTAGGTAGTGGCCTTTCAATTGTCGTTCCAAAATCATTGCGAGTCAGTCGCACGTGTGGGGCAAATTCGATATCCGATACAATTCGGTGGTGGTTATTGACGTGATGCTTCATTTGAATTAAATGTGCCTCGCTGGTCCCACTTTTGTAGGGGCATTTGGGTAATTTTCATGGTTACTTTTCCGCTAAGCATCGTTTCGGGTATTGCACAGACGTCTTATCGTCTTCTCTAGCGCCGTTTGGTCTGCTGTGCGTGTGGAAGTGGGAAGTCACTATAAAAGGAGGAAGAGTAATCACATTTGTTCTTTCTTCAACTCTTGCTATCGTCTCAACAAGTCATTTATTCCTTGAGTTGCGCAAAAAGGCCCTTTCCTTTCTTTCTTGTCTCTTGTTTTCTTGTGTCTGTTTCGTCTGCCCCCATGGCCGCTCGTCAGGGAAATCCAGACTCTTTTTTCGCTGACTTCGCTAGGGAAGTCGACACTGCATCGTTGTTGGTGGAGAGGGAGGTGGCCTCGGCCGTTGATGGTGGGAGGGGTTTTTGGCCCCCTGTGCCTGTGTCTTGGGGTGAGGGTGGCTCCTTTGATGTCATTAAGGGCATAGAGTTAATGTGTCTTTGCGACACTATAGATGTTTCTATGTCCTACAAGTGTCAGGAGCCCCAAACCGATAGTTCAAGGTCTCCCACTAATTATACTACCTGGACGCGATACATTCTTGAGAACCCCATGTATTACCGGATGCTTCAAGATTCCATGCTTCTTAAGTTCATGGATTGCTACACAAATCTCCGAGGTCGGGAAGGTGTCAAGTATGTAGGGCACCTTCTGAGCCATTGGTGTTCTCGTACCCACACCTTTGTGGGTGCATTTGGGGAATTCACCATCATAGTGGAGGATGTGGCAGCATTGTTAGCGCTGCCGGTTGAGGGTGCTGTGGCACAACATTTGCAACATGTTCAGTCTATCCCTCTAGTGTTGAGGGGGTTGTGTGAGGAGCTTCTTGGGGAACTTCCTCCCTATAAAGCTTTGGAGGACCAATCCACTTCTTGGGGTAAAATTCCATTGCATCAGTGGATGTTGTACTGGTTCGAGTGCCATGGTGGGAGGGATGTTATGGTGCGAGGTGCAGGCTCTCAATGTCACCTTGCTGCCTATGTGGCTTCCCGTTTTCTATTCTCAGGGATACCGGACTATGGTCTCTAAATCATTCTAATTCCCCTAGCTGTCATTGTTGCCAGTGGGCATCAACTTCCCTTGGCGTCGATGTTCCTTGGGTATTTGTACGAGCAGCTAGACGACACTGTATAACAACTTAATGACCCCAGCTGCAAGAGGTGTGTGAGCTATATTTTCGCGCCTTTTCTTTGGATGTTTATCTGTGAGCGGTTTGAGCTCAATGTGAAGCCATGGAGTCTGCGTCCTCTCCGTCTGCACGTTGCTACTCTTAATGGTGACGAGTCGAAGGAGAAGGTTTTCGAAGTCTGTAGGGGAAAGCGCTGGCTTCAGGCTAAGAGACATAGAAGTTTCAAAATGAGTGAGATCAGCATGAAGTTGGCTTCTTTGGATGGCTATGTGTGGAGGCCGTATACTCAGGCAGTGCGCCACTCCGTGCCGTTTTGCATTGGCGTTCCCGTTCCGAAGGGCGGAGATAACCAGTGTACTCTCAATGTGGGGAGTGTTGCTGCGAGTATGGCGCGGTTGATACTGTGGCCTGGTGTCATTGGCTATTTGGATCGCTCAGGTGAGGCGCAGCTCTCCGTGTACTGGCCGAATTGGGTTCTCTAGGAGTTCGGGTATGATGACATGGGTGCCCAATTTTTGAGTTTTGCTAGTGAGGACTTGTTCTGGGTCCGACGTCACAACCGTGCTTTCCTTGGGTGCGCTCGGTTTCTAGTGGCTGGATATGGTAGGGTACAGGTGTGCATGTCTCAATTTGTCATATCTCTGCGCATTGTTCGGGGGGTTCCAAGAGCTGCTGTGGACAAGCCCCCATCTTTGTCATGTGTTGGCCCCTCCTAAAGGTCACACTGCTAGCCGGAGGGGAGGTGGAGTTATTGTTCACTCTAGTCTACCGAAGAGGTCGCCGGCCAAGCGTGCTAGGAAATGGCCGACTGCCAATGAAGGGGAGTGTAGCCATCCCCCTCCCGCGAAGAGGGTTAGGTCTGCGAGGGTGCCTCGCTCTTTTCATTCTAACAGGGCACCAGAGCCTTCGGTTGCGGCCTCATAGCAAGCTCGTGAGGGTGGTTAGGGGTCCCCGGTCTCGACTGCAGTGGGTAGGATTATGATGGCCGTAGAGTCTATGGGCCCTCGTCCATTTCTCCAGTGGGTGGATGAAGCGGAAGGCTCCCCCTCACCCCAAGTGGGGTCCTGGGGCTGATGATTCAGTAAGTTTCTCTTAATCTATGCTCTACTTTTCCTTCTTATGTTGCGTTGGACAAAAACTATGCTAATATTATTTACCTTTGCGTTTCCTCAGTCTGTGGAGAGTGATGGCCCTCATGTGGACACGGAGGTTCGGGTGATGTCTTTGGATCAGACGACAGGGGTTCCAGTCACCTCTCCTTTTGAGGCAGGTTTGGTGAGCACTTAAGCCCATGTTTTATGTTTGATTTCGTTATTGTTAGTTTATATTGCAAGAACTAACCATAAAACAGTCCTTTGTTCTGAGGCGGGTTGACCATGATGAAGCTCAACCCGGCGAGGATGATTTGGGCGTCGATGAAGCAGATCAAGAGGTAGATCATGGCTGTGTTTTATTACCCGTTCAATATTTGGCGTATAACCAGTATTGTTAAACTGACTGTTTGTTCCTGACTTTATCGCAGGTTTTCTTCTCCAAATTTCTGATCGGGGTGCCAGACACGCCCTTCTTCAGGCGTCAGGCCGAGGAGTTGAGGGCAATGCAGCCCCCCATAGTTGAATCCGTGGTTTCTGAAGACGTTGAAGGTGGCAATGACATCTATGACTCTGTTGCCCAGGAAGTGCACTAGTGTCACGGGGCTAATCGACGGGGCCCCGTGCGGCGCTTGATTGGGGTCGAGAAAGCCTACAAATGCAAGCAACAACACACAAAAGGAAACAAGAGTGCACACAAATTAGACAAAAGGTAACTTGTATTGCATTAATCAATGGTAAGCACAAGCACATAGTACAGTGTCGAGGGGATCCCGTGCTTAACCTTTACACGCTTATGAGCTCACTCGACTACCTACCTCCCCTCAAAGAGTACGTTAAGCTTTTGGGGGAGTGACAGAATGATACATCAAAATACTGTACATGCATACTACTATTTACATAATTGCTATTGACATACCCCCCTTACAAAAAGAGTACAAGGACCCAACCCAAGACACTTGGATGGCGTACTGATGGCGTGCTAATGGCGCTGATGGTGGCTGAACCGTCACAGTCTCCCCCACTCAATTCAATCTTCATCCTCGAAGATTCTTCCTCAGGTACTCGTCCAGCTTCACTGCGAACGGAAGGAGGTCTTCTGCAAGCTCCCAGGTGTCTTCTTCTACAGGTCCCTTCCACTTCACCAGGTACTCCCATTTTGATGTTTGGGAGGATTGGGATAACCTATGGTTGAGGATGGAGTCGAGGGATCGGTTCTTGGGTGGTTGGTAGGATGGGTGTGGGCGTTGACTTTGGTTTCGGGAGGTATCTTGGCTGTCGGCATGGTAGGGTTTAAGTTGGCTTACATGAAAGACAGGGTGTACTTTTATCCATGGCGGTAGTTTGAGTCTATAGGCTGAAGCTCCTACTTTGGCTAGGATTTCACAGGGTCCCTCATATTTTCTCACAAGCCCGGGGTGTACTCTTCGAAAGAACCTAAGGCAATGGGTATGGAGTTTTACTAAGGCCAGGTCACCTTACTTGGAAGTTCTCGGGTCGTCTACCCAAATCGACCCATTTCTTCATTCTTTTGGAGGCTTTCTCTAGGGAGGCTCGAGTGATGTCAAGGCATTCTTTCCATTCTCTGGTGAAAGTGAAGGCTCGAGGGCTTCTTCCTTGCTGGTCATTGACGATGCTGTGCGGACATCTTGGTAGTTGGCCGGTGATGACTTCAAAAGGACTTTGATTGGTGGAGGAGCTCTTCTGTGTGTTGACGGAGAACTGTGCAATGTCCAGCAATCGAACCCAATTCTTCTGTGTAGCTAATACAAAATGGCAGAGGTACTCTTCAAGGAGGGAGTTCATTCTCTCTGTCTGCCCATCTGACTCTGGATGGCTGCTGCTGGAGAAGTTCAAGTTCGAGCCAAGAAGCTTGAATAGCTCTGTCCAGAAAGCACTAGTGAATCGGGGATCACGATCACTAACAATGTTCTATGGGACTCCCCAATATTTCACCACGTGCTTGAAGAAAAGGTATGCCGTGTCTTCAGCTGAAAGGTGCTTTGGTGCTGGGGTGAAAGTGGCATACTTGGAAAATCTATCAACAACAACAATGATGGATGCATAGTCTCCCACTGGGGTGAAAGTGCCAAGGTACGCTGCCACCCAGGGTGTCCTGCCCATAAGCTGTCATGGCATTCACGTAGGAGAGTCTTCCTCAAGTCTTCAACTCTCGGTACAAATATCCGCCTTCCCTTTGTCAAAAGAAGGCCTTCTTCAACCCAAAACCGCTTAGTCTTCCCTTCACGAGCCGCTGTCAATAGGCTCTGTGCAATGGGGTCCTTCTGGAGTCCTTCCCTGATGAGCTTAGTGAGGTCCAGTCTGATATGGTTTTGAGAGGGACCTTCACCTGTGGATAGTGTTGCAAGCTCAGGCTTCCTGCTAAGTGCATCAGCAACCCTGTTCATCGGCCCTGGCTTGTACTCTAGAGTCATGTCAAACTCCGCTAAGAAATATTGCCACCGAGCTTGCTTAGGGCTCAACTTCTTCTGTGACTGAAAGTAACTAGTAGCTATGTTGTCAGTCTTGACCACGAACTTGGAGCCAAGTAGGTAGTGTCACCATGTGCGGAGGCAGTGGACGATGACTGTCATCTCCTTCTCTTGCACAGTGTACCTCCTCTCTGTATCATTCAATTTGCGGCTTTCAAAGGCGATGGGATGTCCTTCTTGCATCAAGACCCCACCAATGGAAAAATCAGAAGCATCTGTGTGTAGCTCATACGGCTTGCTTGGATCAGGCAAGTCGAGGATAGGTTCTAAAGAGAGCTCTTTTCAAATCATCAAAAGCTGTTTGGCAACATTCACTCCAGGTCCACACACTAGTCTTCTTCAGTAAGTTGGTGAGAGCAGTGGCTCGTGCTGAGAATCCAGAGATGAATCTTCGATAGTAGTTCACAAGTCCAAGGAAGGAACGAAGTTCGGTGACCCTAGTGGGCGGTGCCTAATCGTCGAAGAGTACGTTAAGCTTTACACGCTTATGAGCTCACTCGACTACCTACCTCCCCTCAAAGAGTACGTTAAGCTTTTGGGGGAGTGACAGAATGATACATCAAAATACTATACATGCATACTACTATTTACATAATTGCCATTGGCATACCCCCCTTACAAAAAGAGTACAAGGACCCAACCCAAGACACTTGGATGGCGTGCTGATGGTGCTGATGGTGGCTGAACTGTCACACTAGGCCAGTCAGCCGGCTATGGGTTCAGAGGCAGCAACACAGCGGGGAGAGTCTACTGTTGCTATTAGCAATGCTAATGCCTCTGGGGATATAGGCAACAACATGAGTGATGCCGACGGCCCCGAAGGTGTGGGGGTGCAGTTCTTGTTGAGCCGTGGTCCCCTGCTGTAGTGATTAGCGTCATCGGTGATGCTTCTTCACGGTTTGGGGCAGACGACTCTATGGAGCCTGAGGTCTTGGCGAAAGCGGAGCATCACTCAGGGGGTGAAGAGACGGAGCCCGGCGTTATTTTTCCTCCTGAGGAGTTGTTGTACAAGGAGGAGCTACTTCAGATACGGCAGGAACTGCTAGAATACTATGACAATCACGCCATCCCGTTATTGCACTACCCAGTGGTGGAGCTAGTACTGGTTCAGGGTAGAGGTGTGCAGTATAGCATCTCTAGAATGGTTGCTCAATTCGCATTAACTGCGGTTCGTGTTGAGTGGTTACCAGAAAGGAGATTGCATCCAGAGATTGTAGGTCCCGCCCTTAACACTGTTGCTATGCTAATGAGTTGTGTAATGGGCCACCCATCAGAGGACTTATCGTGCACTGACTTCACTTGCTGGTTGGAGGCGTGTCGGGCTTTTTCATCGATGGGTTTCTTCATGGACCAGATCTAGCGACAAGTCATGGTGTTAGCGCATACCTTTTGGAAGGCTAGTCGGGACATTCCTCAGATTGATCTGCTCCGTTCCATGAAGGATGTCCGTGGGTGCTGGAAATATGTTGAGGCAACCATCGCTAGGGTCGCAAACAAGCTCAAGGGTCTGAGGGAAGAATGTGCGCAGCAGGAGCGGATCCTCAATGATTACAAGGTGGAGTTGGAGAGCCTAAAGAAATTTGAGGAAACTAGTGGGGTGCTGGATGCCATATCTGCCATACGGGACGAGTGAGCCAAATAACCGTTGCCTGTACCAGGTTGGGAAGAAAACTGAAACGTAATGGACCATTCCGGGGTCTTTCTACAATGTGAATGTGTAACAATTTTGTAATTTTAGCTTTGATATATGGTGACAGGTTTGATAATGTGTTTGCAATTCTAATATTGACATATAATGTGTGACAATTTAGATTCTGGGGTCTCCTAATTATTAATCGCAATGTGCTTTTGTCCTCATCGTGGCACGGGTGTAGTACGCTTAATTGCAGTTCATTAGGGTAGGTTGAGTGATGTTACTATGCCGCGCTGAGATATTGTCAAATGCGAGTAGGTTACCGTGCTGAGGTATTGTCTAATGTGTGCATAGGAGTCATTTAGTGTGACGTTTGTTGTGACTGAGGTCTCTGATGGACTTCTACGGGTGGTATAATTGGACTTTGGTTGTAGTATAAATGTAAAGAAAACTTATCCGCAGCATGCTGCTTTTGTGCGTGCGATCATTACACAAAAGGGTTGCATCGGTAAGTGTTGGTTAACAAGCCCCCCATTGGTTTTATCGTGATCGAGTGCAAGCATAATGTCACTTTATCACAGACCGTTGGAGGGGGTGAATAGTATGAATTCATCTTCTGAGATGCTATAAGGAGGAGTTGACCTAGATAACCTCTATGCAAATGAGCAGCTAATTAAGGGGTTATGCATGTATTGAAATGTTATCAAGTGCGAAAGAGTACTAAGCAGAAGGGCCAAGATCTGAGACACGCGTTGATGTCTATATTTGTAGGAATGGTCTTTTGCTTTTGGTGGGGAAATGCAACATTGTTACCCCCTTCTAGGACTGCATGTTGCCATAGCTTAGAGAGATGAGGTCCTTCGCTACTCAGTTCATCGCAACCATGTTTTGGGAAGGCGGGCTGTTGTTCGTAGGCCAAGTGTTATTGCTGACATTTGGTGGTTGAAGCTTGTTCCCTCTTGGTTCATCGCGATAAGGCAGAGTATTTGAATTTACAAATTCTATGGGAATCATACTTGTTGCCAACATAGCCCCCCAATGGCTACATGGAGGTGTTGCTATGCCTAGGGTTGCCAGGGTTTGTTTGTGCCTGGGGTTGCCAGGGCTTTATCTGTGCCTAGGCATGTTAGGGCTTTATCTGTGCCTGGGATTGCCAGGGCTTGTTTGTGACTAGGGTTACTAGGGCTTGTCTGTGCCTGGGGTTGCTAGGGCTTAGTAGTGTGCTTGGGGGCCCGGGGATTTGTAGTGTGCCTAGGGTTCCGGGGCTTAGTGGTGTGCTCAGGGTGTCTAGAGCTTTGTAATGTGCTTGGGGTGCCAGGGCTTAGTAGTGTTCCTGGGGAATCCGGGGCTTTGTAGTGTGCCTAGGGTTCCGAGGCTTAGTGGTGTTCTCGTGGTGTCTAGGGCTTTGTAGTGCGCTTGGGGTTGCCAGGGCCTTCGCATGGAGCATGAAGCATCGTGGAACCGGCCATGGAATGAGAGTGCTTAGGGTTGCTAGGGCTTAGTAGAGTATAGCAAAATAGATTGTATTATTATAAACAAGATGTGTATGTAAGCAGGTATATGGCACATATAAAAACAAATTGTAGTGTATCATTCATTTTGGAATAGACACATGTACTCTTAATTGAAGGGCAAAACAATTTTATTATATTTCTAGACTTCATCACATGTTAAAGAGTGATTGAAGAAGAAAAAAAGTCATATAAAACATCATGAATGTATTCATAAAACATGTACATTTGTTTGTGTGATTACAGAAGCACCTAGTTAATCAAAGTACGGTTTCAACTAGTAACCATTTATGGTTTCATCATCCTCGCCTGTATCTACGGTTTTTAATACATAGTAGCTTGTGCTATGAGCTTCTTTTATTAAGTATGGCCCTTCCCATGTTGGTGCGAACTTTCTCGCAAACTTGCCTTGTCGAATGTTGAGAACTGTCTTTAGCACTTTATTCCCTCTTTGAAGCTTCTGGGCCTTAAATGTCTGTTGAAGTTGTTAGCCAAAGCTTGTTTGTATTTCTCTTGCTTCTATGAAGCTGCTTCTCTAACCTCGTCGACTATTTCGAGTCTGTCTGCCAGTAGTGCATCTAAATCTTCTGCCTTGATTTTCTTACCCATTGTGAAAGCCACCCTGGCAAATACAACCTTTATCTCTATTGGGAGCACTGCCTCTTGACCGTAGACTAAGGAATAGGGTGTTGCCTGTGTACTTTTCTAATAGATGTGCGATAAGCCCAAAGTGTTTCCGATAGCTTATCTGCCAAATCCTTTTGATTGTCGGCCACTGTTTTTCTTAGCATCCTTAGCAAAATCTTGTTTGTGGCCTCCGCTTGACCGTTTCCTTGGGGGTAATATGTCGTAGATGTCCCTAATCTTGCTCCATACTGCCCTAAGAGGTCACGAATTTCTTGATTTTTGATGGACAAGTCGTTGTTGGTTACTTATCCGCATTGGTACTCCGAATCTATGGACTATGTTTTGTCTTAGAAAGTTTGCTATGTTAGCTGCACAGATCTGTCGTAGGGGAATGGTTTCTACTCATTTAGTAAAGTAGTCTATAGCAACGATGATAAAACAGTACCCCCTAGAGGGTGGGTGTATCTTGCCTATGAGGTCTACCCCCTAAGTGTGGAAGGGACAGGGTGTGGTAACTAGGTGGAGGGTGTTGGCAGGTTTGTGGATCCTTTCGCCGTGGATTTGGAATTTGTGGCATCGGTGTACATGCCACTACGTGTCCTCCATCATATAGTTGGCCGGTAGAAGCCTAGGTGTAGGATGTGGTTATGTAGAGCAAGCTGGCCTTGGTGGGCTGCAGGTTCAGAGCTATGGGCTGCCTCTAATACATCATTGATCTCTTCACCAGCTAAGCATCGTAGGGGACTTCCTGCATGCGATTTTTTGTATAGCACTCCGTCTTAGAGATAGAACCTCTTGACTTTGGATAATAACTTTCTCCTCAATGTAATATCAATAGGTAGTGTGTGTTCCCGTAGGTATTCTATGTACATCCTTCTCCATTCTTCTTCGCAGACTACTAGACATTCTCTTCCATTTGTCTATGGGATGCATTTGTCACACTCTCTCTGAACCTTGGTAGAATCCCACTTCATCATAGGCCAGTAATATCCTGGTCTTTGTAATTTGCAGAATAGGGTGCTTGTGACATCGCCACAACTGGCCTTGTGTACTTCGTTCAACACTGACTCGGCCTCCGATTTGCCTAGGCACCTTGTCCTTACGCCGTATGATTCTCTATGGTATAGTACCCTGTTCACCAGTTGGAATTTTGCAATTAACTTGATGTCTTGTGTCCCTATGGCCTGACTTTTTAGCTTTTGTATAACTTCGTATCTTCAATCATCTACTGCTACTTTATGTTCCTCCTCCACCCGGTCCCTCAAGGTTTAAGTTGATTGTTTGTTGACTGATTGGATAGTAATTTCTATTGGCTTTGGAATGGCATGCATCTTGGATCCTAAGGTAGCTAATGCGTCAGCAAACCTGTGTTTGTCTCTATTCTGGTGTTTGAAGTCTACGTCTAGATTGCAGATAAGGGATCTCACTTGATATAAGAAAACCAGTGTTGCAAGGGGAAAGTGGCCAATAGATCTGCCGCTGCTTGACACTTAATGGCTCTAGGCTATGTGTACTCTATGGCATACTCATTGAGTTACATCATCCATTTGATAAGTTTGTCGGGGAGAGGGGGTCTAACCATGAAGAACTTAATTGGATCGTTTCATGCGATAAGCCTCACCTTTTGCCCTAGAATGTAGTGCCTGAATTTTTGTGTAGCAAAGACCAAGGCTAGGCACTATTGCTTCATGTGAGAATAATTCTTTTCTGTCGGTTTGAGTGTCCTACTGGCGTAATAGATAGGGAGTTCCACTTTGCTATCATCCTCCTGTGCTAATAGGCATCCTATGAACTCTGCTCCTGTTGCGATATATATTCTAAATTCTCGCCCATCTTTAGGTGGTGACATCGTCGGTTCCCTAGCTAGTGTTGTCTTTAATTGCTCAAAGGTATTTTGATGCTCCCGAGTCCATCTGAATTCAACAGATTTCTTGACTAGTTTCATTAATGGAAGAGATGTGTGTGCAAGGCCAGGGATGAACCTTCTTACATATGAGACTTTTCCTAGGAACATTTTTAACTAGGACTCGCTCACTAGCGGCGGGAGGTCTAGGATAGCTTTAACTTTATTTTCGTCGAGGTGTATCCTGCTTTGATCTACCCGGTAGCCTAGGAACTTTCTCAATTGTACCCCGAATGCACACTTTAGTGGGTTTAATCTCAGCTTGAACTCTCTGCATCTGGTGAATACTTTCCTCAAAACTTTTGTGTGGTCCTCTCTTTTTCTTGCTTTGACTACTATGTCATCTACGTAACACTCGATCTCCTTGTGGATCATGTTGTGGAAGACACTAGTCATCACTCTCTGGTATGTGGCCCCGACATTCTTCAAGCCGAAGGGCATCATCTTGTAATACAAGTTCCCTATGGGTGTCTTGAAGGTGGTGTGAGGTGCGTCTGTGGGGTCCATGAAGATCTGAATGCATCCATTGTAGGCACCCAAGAAGGAGAAGAGCTCATGTCCCACGGTTGAGTCTATCAACACCTCCATGTTGGGAAGAGGGAACTCGTCTTTTGGGAAAGCCTTCTTTAAGTCTCTAAAATCGATGCAACATTTGTAATAAGGTGGGGTTAGTATTTGGGTGTTGCTCTATTGTTAAGGAACTAGGTGAGAAGGTACTAACCTCAGCTATCCATTATTCTTCGTTACTAGAACTATGTTGGAAAGCCACTGAGGATGTGCTATGGGTTTGATGAAGCCTACTTTCAGGAGCTGTTCTATTTCCTCTTTGATCTTTAGAGTTATTTCCGGCTTGAAAATCCTTTGTGGTTGCTTCACTGGCTGGAATTTTGGGTCTATACACATGGAGTGGTGGATGAGTTCTAAGTCTAGTCCTGACATCTGGTCATATGACTAGGTGAATACGTCCTGAAATTTTGCGGAAGAAACGCAGATTAGACCGGTTTCAGGTTCTAAAGTTTCTGCAATAAGGACACTTCCTTACCTTGTAAGAGTGCAATGAGTTTTCCTCTGTCATTGGTTGCTAGCTTAGCGGAAATGTATAAAGGCCTTTTGTCAGTTCCGTCTGTTTCTAGGTTGATCTCCTCTAATGGTTCCTCGACCGTGTCGATGGAATCCATCATGCACCTTAGAGGTACTCTAGCCTCATCGCAGTATTCCAGTGTGTCTTCTTTTGACTCCTGAAGTTGTTCATGTTATTATTTGTCTCAGATTTTGAGGGTTTTGTGTCTATACAGATCTGTGGTTAAAAGTGATACCTTAGTTGCATTATTGCTTGATGGTGTTACTGTAGCGACATCGACTTGCGATACAGTGAAATGGTACTGGTTGAGACATTACTTAGAGTCTTCCATTGAGAATTGTAGAAACTTTGTAGTAAACATGTATTTGGTTTTAAAAATACTGATAATAGATTAAGGTTGAATTCTTTTTGAAAAAGAAATTTTACTGCTAGTACATGTTGCGATAAGGCTACACTAAACAAGATGCATTTAACAAAATCATACCTCGGAAATGGCCTTCTTAGTTATGGGTAGTTCGTTGTCCTCGTGGTCCTTGACGATGGTATAGTAGTCTTTCCTATTGTGCCCCATTATTCGGACACATCTGCTTCTTTTCTATCGTTCCGAGGTTCCCGTAGGTTTGCTTTCAGGTTGGTGAAGCAGCTTTGTTCCCTCGACCTTTACTATCCTCGTTTCGCTATCCTCTGCCAATTCCGTGAAGTAGATGGCGTCTTGTAGATGTGTCTCGAACTTGTTGAACGGGGCCATGATGGCCGGGATCCTTATCGATCTCCCTTGGTATCTGGCTTTGATGCATTGGTGGTATGTTGAGGGAACGAGGGCTAGGTCATGGATCAATTGATGCCCCAAGAGCACATGGTAGCAGGTCCTTCCCGGGATTACCTAGAACTCTCGCATTATGCTGAATGGCCCGATCGCCATTTTCAGCTCGATGGATCCTTCGATGACGGACGGATTTCTGTTGAAGTCTATTACCTCTAAAGGTAGATCCTTGATGTCCTCCTTCCGGATGTTCATCAACTCTAGCGTGTGGACGGAGATAAGATTAATAGAACTTCCCGTGTCGACCATCGATCTTCTCATGTTGAAGCCCCCTATTTTTGCCATTATGTATAGGGGTCTGTTGTGATGAAGATCAATGGCCAATATGTCGTCCTCTGTGAACTCTACACTGCTATGATCACGACTATAGGGTTGTAGAGGGTGCCAGAATACCACTGCCAATGCTCTGATGGCCAATTTCTGTGTCTTTGTGTTGGCCCCGTGCTTGGTGAAGAATTGATGCAGTTCTCACTCTGTTCCAGTTTCTCTATCAGAGCGTTAGCTTGATACTGGCCAGACGCCCCAACCACATTGATGCTACCTCCCTAGGTATGGGCTAGGAGGGGGTCAGTTTCTATGCGAGCCGGGTCTTTCTTTATATACTGGTCTAACTTCACCTTTTGTGCGAATATTCTCCTTAAGGTGGAGCAGTCCATTAGGTCATGGTGTGGTGTTTGATGGTAGTTGCACCATCTTCCTCCGCACTTGTCCTTCTTTGGGTCTACTCCTAGTGGTGGTGGCGGCAGGCTGATGGCTTTGCCTTCTACTAGCTTGTTCATGATCATGATCACCTCCTCCCTTGCGTAGGGGAACAGAGGAGGTGGTGGTGCATTTCTCTTTCCTAGGGCATTATCTTGCTGATATGGCCCTTGTCTGGCTCCTCTGTTGTTTCTGGGCCTCTTGTCGACTACGTACGCCTCGTTTCTATTATACAGGGAAGTGTCTTTGATGGTTCGTGCCGTCCTCTCCACGCACCTCCAGAGTTGGATGAAGGTTTCGACTTCAATGTTTTCGACAACTTTTCTTAGTAGCGTCCTCATCGAAGACAGTGTGTGTGAGTTTCTGGAATCTCATGACATAGGCCAGAAGATCCTCTCCCAGTCCTTGTTCTATGTTTCGTAGATCGACCATCACCAACTTTCTCTCCAAGGTGAACCATTTTGACAGGAACTTCTTGGCTAGTTCACCCCATGAATCAATGCTTCCGGGGTGAGACTCACGAACCAGGTGTACGCTAGACCGATCAACGACTTTGAAAATTCTCGCACTTTGAGGTCCTCGTCAAGAGCGAAGGAACCTAGGGTGTCCTCAAACTTGCTGATGTGCTCTTGAAGGCTACCTCTTTGTCCGTCGTATTGCGGTCACTATTGAGGAGGGGTGTACTCGATAGGGTATGATTTGTATAGAATGCGGTCGGAATAGGGCTTTTGCAAGACGGCCGAATCCTGGCTGGTTTTCAGCTCCGAGATTGGTGTTCTCCTGAGTGTTGCTCTGCTCCTCAGGGATGGTGGTAAGGTTGATTCTTCTTGAGGCCATTCTTGGTGATAAAAAATGAACCAGAGATTCTACTATAGGTAGGGTAAGGCTGGGGTGAGGAAGCAGTGTCTTTGAAGGATAGAGAAGGGTCTCGTGGATAGGGAAGTGATGATCTTTGGGTTGAGGATGTATGAAATGGGAATAACTTGGGAATACTAGGCAATAGATTGCTTGGGATTGGATAATTTCTGATACGAGGAGGATCCCTATTTATGGATGGGATCCCAAGATCCTAAAAGGTAGGATATGAAGATATTCGCCACGTGTTTCATGAGGATCTTCTCAGGGATTGGTTTTCCTTATCCTCGAGATCCCTCATTACTCACGTGTGCTACTACCTTTTTGTGTTTTATAACTAGTCTTATGTGATAATGGTGACGCCACCGTTCGGTAGTCAGTGCTTCGCCGATTCCATGTGGGTCCGTGTGCATCTAGGCACACGCAGGACTCGCCATGGGCTCGGCCTAATGTCCCTTCTAACCTGTCATCAAGAGTGGGCTCGCGGGCTGTGAGTTCATCGCACATTGTAGCAGGTGTAGCTTCATCACATGCTCAGGTGGGCTTGGGTCCTTTGGACGGGTCCCTATGGGGTTTCTTTAGGTTCGGGCATTGGCTGAGCTCGACCGACCATGGGTTTATCGCGGTTTTGCTTCGTGTATTGCGAGTTCATCGTAGAGGTGATAGTGTGTCGCAAGTTCATCGCAACGTGGTGGTCGATTGCAAGCTACTCACATATGCTTCTGTGGTGTTAATCTTGATGTCTGAGTGTTCTTTGAAGGTCTGAGTGAGCGGTATATACCCACACCAACCTTAAACATAACACCAAATCTTTGAAAACAAGACGCCAAGATCCAAATTAAAAGACTGCTGTTGTTAACGGTTAGCTCATCTGTGGATTATATCCACATCACAACAATAACATGGCTGTTTAGTAAAATAAATATTGGGAATATGGGTCAAAGAAAATTGGAGGAAAATCTTTAAGGCGTGTTTAAAGATATTGTCTTTAGAACGTTATTTGTCCCCACTCAGTTTTATTGAGTTTGCTATTGGGTTATAGGAAAATGCATTCCTAGAATACAACAGAGCCTTGGGTGAGAATCTGCAAGTAGAAAAGTTGAAGAGTCTCCAAAGAAACCTTCTGTGAGATAATAGTAGATCAAACTGAGAGAGACGAGTGATTTTTCAAAAAAACTTGTGTGGTCATTTGCTTGATTCACACTATAATTTCTAAAGAGTCATCTTGAAGAGAAAGGTGTTGGTTCAAGAAAAGGCTCTTTGTATAGTCACAATTTCAATCTTTGTAACTGTTAAAAATTAGTTAACAGTTAATGATTGTTAACTTTTGAATAATGCCTCTTAGTCACACTTGATCAAATCATGACCGTTGGATTTTCTTAAAACGTCAAGAGTCATTATTCAGCCTCGCACCAAAAAATCAATGCCGCCTAATGCGAACCACGCGAGTGTGAGCAAAGTGCACCTCATCCACAAATGCGTGCACGCACGTTGCACAATAGCAAGCCTCCATACTGTCCTCTTATAATTCTAAGGAGTGTAAACAAACTCTTATTTTAAAACTCAAAACTTGTTTAGTAATTTTCCAATGTGGGACAAGGCTTTAAAGAAGAGAACACGTTCAAAAACTAGTTTTAGTGTGAGATTTAAAAACTATTTTCAACATACATGTACAAGTGTATTTTCATATAATTAATCAATCAAGCCCCATTGGATTTAATCTCCAATGAGATTAAAATCCAACAATAAATAACCGCAAAAAAGCCACCCAACTTATGCACGAAGATGACCCACCAACAATAAAAGGTCATTGACTCGAATGGTTGGACCATTTGGCCTAGGAACCATTCAGGCAACCAGTTCCATTTCACTCCTAACCCGTTATTTTGCCAAATACCATTGACTTGGTTAGTGACCCATTGACCCAAATGATTAAACTGTCAATCCGTTTGACCCAAACAACAATTTTTGGTCGTTTTTAATTCTAATTATTTTTAAATGTTTTTTTTTTATTTTTTAAATTTGGAATTGACCATTTATTTGAACTAAACGATCAAACCGTTCACCCAAAAACTAGTGGCCAAAGCAGCTCTGATTCTGGGCTGGTTTTTAAAACATTGATCCTGTGTGAGAACATTGCTTGCATTCTAACCTGATGAGGTTTCAAAGGGCGGGAAAGTGCAAACAGGAGAAGAGAAGTGAGTGACATAATACTTCTTAGTATTACAATATGTTGATGTTTTGAATTTCACTTATATTTGTTGGTAGTTCTAAGGTCATGGTTAATAGTTTGAATCAAAATACACGTATAAGCAACTATTTGTTCTCGGGTCTGGTTGATTTGTTCTTAAAGATTATCGGTTTGAACTGATGGAAAAGATGCAAGTGTGACACAAAGTGAGTTTTACTTGTTCGAAGGTCTTGTGGATTTCACTTATATTTTTTCTTCAGTTTGATTTCACTTAAAGCAAAGTGAGATTATATATATACAAGTCATCCTCATCTCTTGAATAATCAATAATCATTCAGTTCCCTATTGTTTACACTAATTAACTGGGTTATTGGTTTAAAACAAAGGGAGATATACTACTCCTGTTCAGGTGATCAGCTAGTGCTGGTAAAAGTATCAACAAGTATCAAAGGGAGATACCATACATCACATGCTAAATGAGTAATAATAAAAACCTGATGACATTAGTTAAATTGTTCACAAAAATAACAGACATCAAGACATGTGTTGTTAAAGACCAGTTGAGTAATTTAGCACTAATATATAATGCCCAACCCGACCAAACTGATCAACTTGAACCGGCCCAATCTGAGTCGGCCGGGTTTTCATCGGTACGGATCAGTTTCGGGTTGTGCAAATTCCTAAACCAATGATTTGAGTTGGTTTCAGTTTTCACACAAGAAAACCGAAACCGACCCGAACCGAATCGACTTAGTTCAAACATGAAGTTCCAAAGCCCATTAGGTCACCTAGTTTTTGAATGGTTGCAAGAAACTTTGGATTAGTGAATAGTGATTAATGAACAACTTTTGTGATTAACTTTTCATTTAAATTTTATCATAGGAGATAGCTGAAATGATGTTCAATTTATGACAGCTTTTAAAATTAGCAAGATTTTATCACAGGGATGAACTTAGAACTGAAACCGACCCAAACTGACCCAATCCTACTCAAACCGACCAGGTCGGTTTTGCTTAACACTGGGTCGATTTTGATTTCTATGTTAGATAACCCGACCAAGTCGGATCGGTTGAAAAAATCACAGTAAACCAACCCAACCCGACCCATGAACAGCCCTACATAAACAAAGTGCTAAACAATTTTTATGCTGAAATAAAACACAATCTGTTAATCAAGAAAAAGAGAACAATCAAGTACAAACAAAAAGTCTGAACACTAGAAACTGACAAAACGATCAGTATAAATATTAGGGTTCGTTGACAAACCCAAAACCCTAGGAGCTATTGGTTCCTTTCAAAACATTCAATAAATAAGTGTAAAATGCAGATCCTTGTCCCATGTTCTACAAAAAATAAGTGTAAAATGCAGATCCTTGTCCCATGTTCTACAAAAAATAAGTGTAATATACATTTTACCTTCTTCTTCTTAGGCGACGGCGACGTATTTGCGTTCTTCTCCGATCACAGTGAAGAAAACCCCCTTCCTCCACTGTGATTTTAAGTGAAAACTTCCTTTCCGTACACAAAAATACTTAGCAGTGAGGTCCCACGAAAAATGGGAATGGAATTCGGATTCCACCCAATTAAAACAGTTAGAATCGAAATGGGCTCATTCCGATTTCAATTCCAAATCATATTCCTGCAGTCCAGACAAACCCTTATTTATGATGATTTCTAGGATATAAATTGGTCAATATATTGTTTTGTGGTGGAAACTGGATTGTGATGGCTGTCATGCCATGATTATATCTTTCATGGCACTCCATTTGAAGGATAATGCTTTAAGGCCTTAATTATTCAGTCAAATAGGTTAAACCTCCCGATGGACATTTTCTTTTTGTCCGAACTGCTTGGACTCGTCTTCTACGTTTTTTTTTTTTTTTTTCAGTTAAAATACCTCTATGATCATTGAGTTTTTAATAGGAAAAAGGAGATAAAATCATTAAAATAAGGAATTCCAAATGCAACCTTAATATCCTTTACCAGTTCTATGAGCTGTGCTCTTTGTGTTGAAGGCGATGGGCTCACTATTGTTAACCTTTGGTGCATGGGCGGCAGATTCTGAGCCACCATGACAACTTCACAATGTAACAGTTAATTAATTGCAGAGGTTTCCTCAGCCACCATACCTGCTCTTACTCTGTTCATCATGTTCCATGCTCTCCACCGGTAATTAAGCTGTTCATTGTTTGTCCATGCCAGAATGGAAGAACACTTACTCGTTCGGTCTCATGTTCCAGACTTTTTTTTTTAATCTTTTACTTATTTCAGATTTACAAACCGAGTAAGCTGGATGAATGAACCAAACCTGTCTCGACATAGTCGTGGGGAATTTCTTTAGAAGAATAAAGCATGAGAAAAAGACAAAATTATATAAGTATTTTACTTTCTTTCAATTGTCATATCAATTTCATACTAGTCAACCAAAACTTTGGAATATTAATTAGACTTATAATTGAGGTGCAAGAAAATTATCTTATCAATTTGAAAGTAAAAAGAAAAGACTCAATTGCATAACTAAGCTTAAGTTTTTTAACCATCAAATTGTTAACCATGTCCTTGAAGTCGCATTCCATGCTATTAACTAGTAATGGAGAAAAGCCTAATTTGCAACTGATCTCCCTACCTGATAGATCAAGCTTGTTCTATTAATTATTATCTATTTTTCAAATATTATTTTAATTACGAATTTTTATAGGTAATTAAAAATCTAAAAAATATTAATGTTCAAAAATTATACCAGTGATAGCAAAATAATAGTTTTCTTCAAAGTGATAATAATAATAAATTGTTATATTAATTTAATTATAAAAAAAGAAGATGAAATTTATTCTGGTATACATGATTTGCCATACAATGTTGACATAATTTTATGGATTGGTTGGTAGGTGGGTGTATCACATGAATCTTTTCTCTCAATGATTAAATATTATATCTTTGAAATTGAGCATAACCAATTAAATAGAAGTATCGAGAATCAATGCCAATAGGCATTAAGGAAACAACCTACATTTGAAGATAAGTAGGCCCAATTATATAGCAAATACTAATCATCATCAACTTATAAGCCAAATTCCATTTATATAATTAGTGTTGGAAAAATATTTGTTTTGCAACCTACCTCTTTTCCACAATAACTTAAACCTGTTTCATCAATTTATCCTTTATGTTGTTAACTTATGCTATAGTTCAAAAGTTATCTACTTACCATTTTGTAATGGTTATTAAAGAATTTTAAATAGGGTTATACTAGTCTATGAGATGTTTCCAATACAAAGTTAGGATGTGCTGTGGGGCTCAGATGTGAATTTCATAAAGTGGGACATGGGATCATAAAGTGGCACACATGCCAATAAAGGAAGATTGTCACAATTAATTCTCATAGCATAAAGTATAATTGGGGTGGGTGTTAGTTGGCAATTGATGTCAATTTACCGGCGGGCATTGGTGTATAAAATGAGAGGTTTTTGACAATTTCAATGTTTATAGTTCTGCAGTAGAAATCAGAAATCTGCATTAGGCCTGTTCGTACTTCTTTATAAAATTTATAGTGTTTTTCACATATTTACATTTTTTCCTTTTAAAAGTAATAATGTTTAAGAATTATGAACATGGCGACCAAATAATGTGTTCTAGCTAAGATGATAATGATTGTTACTATTAGAAAATAAGATGATATATATTTGTTTTCATATAAGTTACTGCAAAATGTCGACATCATTACATGCTAGGTCTGTACTTGAATGTAATTGTCTTCTCATCATATATATATATATATATATATATATATATATATAACTTTTTTTATTTAAAGGATAAATTAAACACTAAAGATAACTTTCTAAGTAAGAATAACTATTGAAATCAATATCTATGAACATTATTTTGATTAGCTCCATTTGATAGCATATCTAATGTATATCATTCTTTAATAAGTTAATTGAAGGCAAATAAGAGACATGAATATATAACTAAGCTTAATCATCAAATTGCTAACTAGACCCTTCAACGTAACATTCCATGCATATAAACTATATTAGAAAAAAGTTTCAATTGCAACAATAACTTAAACGTGTTTCACTTATCCTTATTTTTGTTAATATTTTATTATTTAATTAGGCTATGTTCATGAAAACCAAATAATAAGTTTTTCTAACAGTAATCTTTTTTCCTTTTGAAATCCCCTTCCCCAATAATTGAGTCAATTGGCACTTCCAATTTTCTTAGATAGATTATGATAATTATTATAACTGTAGTATTGTATTTTTGGTAAAAATAATTATATATACCATGATTAAGGAGACAATGTTTTTTCACTTATTGCGTATATCATTCACAGCATAATGTCAACATCATTACATAATATGTGGTTATGTGGATTTGCACTTATAAGAAAACATGTACACAACCTACATTCCAAGGCACTAGCAAATATGTACATGTTTTGCACAAGACAAGTTTGGATGACAATGACGACAACCACAATGATGTATATTTTCAAAATTTTCTATAATTTTTAAATTTTTATGTATATAAAAATAATTTTTATTTATTGCACTTGTATTTGTTTTATATGATCGATGGATATATAATAGTAGATATGTGTCCAAGTGTTTTCTAAAAAATTATGTTTTTTTGTAATTTTATCTTTATATTTTTATTTTTTAATTATGACATCATGGGTTGACCCATTTGACCCAAATGGTTACTAACCACTTGGATAGAAGAATAGTTTCCATTTTAGGTCATTGTTTTAAAAATTGGGTTTTATATCTAATTGAAATAAGAAATATTGGTGAGAAAAAAATTCTTTAATGAGAGAGAATGTGAATTAATATCCTAAAAGTAAGATTTAATGAGAGGGTATTGAATAAGATGAAAAGCAGTAGTTCAAATTACATTTTCTGCCCATACAATTAGAGAGGGACCAAGTTCAAAATAGGGGTAGTTTAGCTAAAAACACTTAATAAGCTCATTCATACTTTCAATATATGGTAGTATAGATATCTAATGTTTTTCCCTTTTTTTGTAGAAAAAAGGCATATTTAATGTATATCATTATTTCTAATTATAATTTTAAATATATCAGTTAATAGTTTTTTTTTTTTTGTTATAGATCAATATCCAAAGCATTTCGCCCTTACATATCCATGTGTGTCTTAACTATGTTACTATCCATACATTTACAAAGCATATTTCCTACACATTTCCTAAGATTTCTTTTTGATGCTCGTGAAATAATAATATATACTTTGAAACTTGCTTAAATGTAACTTAGAATGTTTTAAGGTTCTTTGTTTAAATGTAATTTAGTGCCCAATATGACTGAGCTCTTCTTGTCTTCTTGAACTTTAGATGTATTATATTTCATACCAAATGTAATTTAGTGCCATAGGTGAAATTATTATTTTGCAACTAAAATCTACCAAAATAGATGTTTTGCTCTTTGGTGAGTTAGGCCAAATGTTTAACAGGCTTTGATCTAGGCGCAGTTTTTTTTTTTTTTTTTTTTATCTTATAAACATTAATTTTGGGTCAGAACCAATTCATACTAAACTCTCCCTATTGAAATCATGGGTGTATTTGATGAGATTCATTCAAAGGTTATTTTGGTAAAAAATAAATAAATACAAAGAAAACAGGAGTGTCTGAAGCAAAACAAGGGTGGTAATGCTGCTTTCTTTCAAAAATTACGGAAAAAAGAAAATCAAAAGTAAGGCATTTTCAATTGACAAGAGGAAACTACACTGTTCTCCCATGTGGCAAATTCATTTGGAGCTTTAAAAAGTTTTCGTCTCTTTACCTTCATCCATTAACAAAACATTTTCCCATAATACCTTTTCATTCACCCTTGTTATTCGATCGGTAATATTAAAATTAAGGCTGCGTTTGTTTGTGATACAAACGTCGAACCAGGGTAATTATACACCCCGGTTTTTGCGAGTGTTTGTTTAAAATGTAAAAAAAGTAATGATTATCAAAGTAAAAATGCATTTTCTGACACTTTTATACTCTAAAAAGAGAGCATCACTGTACTTATTTTTTGGATATAAATTTGTATTCATTTGATAATTAACTTTTTGATCAAAGTTGAGGCATTGGAGCATAAAATAGTTTGAACAGTTAATGATGGGCCCACACCTTTGCACCGATTTCAAACAAACAGAATGAATGCAAAAACGGTTTAAAATGTGAATCGTATTTGCATTAATGAACCGAAAAATGGGTAAATATGTAGTGTACATATTTGTGTTTGCATTGCAACCAAACACAGCCTAAGGAATTAAAGGTACAGATACATAATTCAATAGGCAAAACTTCAAGACAAAGTGGGTCATGGAGCTAAGACTTAGCAAAATATGTAGGTACCTGGATCCCATTAAATTGTTCATTTAAGATTATGTTTGGTTTGAAGGAAAAGGAAAGGAAAGGAAGGGAAATGTAGGGAAAAGGTAAGGAAAGGAAGGGAAATGTAGGGAAAAGGTAAGGAAACCTATATAAGGTTTGTAAAGGTTTCCCTACATTTTCCTTCCTTTCCCCTATTGTTTTCTTTAAACAAAACACAGCCTTAGAGAAGCTTCTTAGATTGACAGGTTGGGAGCCTATTTTCATGCCTTAACAATCATGACGTGGTTAGCAGTTGCTTCGATTTTTGTGGGAGCATGTTTAATAGATCCTGATGAGGAATTCAAATCAGCCCCCCTATAAGATAGTTTCCCACAACATTCCATAGCACATCTCTGCCGTGTATTGGGAACATCTCCCAGTGATAATATCAGAAATGATAAGCCATCATTTGGAAATGTTTCCAATACATGGCGGGGATATACTGTAGGACGTGGGGCTGATTTCAATTCCCTGATGAGTTGACCGTAGTAGTCTTTCTTATTTTGAAACAATGGAAAAAATTTTCATTATCTTTGCTTATGGACCAAAAGTACAAGGTGGTTGTCATTGGTGTTATCGGCATCAAGACTATTAGTGCAATGGAGCAAGCAGATTTTTCTCAACGAAAAGATATATATTCTCTTGGATCACTGGATAAATTCTCACTTTTGGAGATTCTTCTGGGCCCACTAGTTAATTCAACAACAGGAACTTAAGGCTAAGGAGTGGAATGTTGGGCTCTCTGACCATTCTCCTTTATTCAGGCCAAAATTTGAAAAGATAGGCCCATCCTTGTTGTTATCTCTATTCTTAGTCGTTCCTCTACAGCGGATGGGGGGTGTGGGCTCAAGCCCATTGAATTGATGTTCTCGTTTTTGTCAAGATTTTTAGGCTTGTTTAGGTCTTGTATGAGTGTGTGTCTATGTTTTCTCTTTTGTGTTTTGTTGGTAGGTGTTTAAGTGTTTATGTTGTGTTTTTATCGTTACGGAGTTTTCAAGGGCTTTGTGGTTTCTGTTGAAGTATTATGACATTCATTTTTACTGACGATTTTCTTGCTCCCGGTGCTCAGCTTACCTAGGTTGTTGTTTCTTTCTTGATATATGCATGGTGGTGTCTAGTTGGTTTTGTTTGTCTTATTGATTTTGAGTCTTTGCTTAAACTTTCTACTTATTTCTTGTAATCTGAACATTTTCAATGAAGAATTGTCTTTTGGCCTAATAAAAAAGAGAAGCTTCTTAGATGGGTTAAAAAACTAAGGGTGCAAGTTGGATATGTGTACCCAATTTGGAGAGTTTGCACAGGGCTAAGCACAATTACTTGTTTACCCAAGTAACTAACATACTTAAGCCCAATGGAGAAAATTATATATTCCATTAAAACCGAAACAAAAAATTCGGTTTCTATTCTTTCATTTTAATTATTAGTTTCAGTTTTCAGAATTGAAAATTAGGTTTAACCAAAACAATCAAATTAAACAAATTTCATTTATATAATATAGGGAAAATCTATTATGCCGGAAAGGCTTTGACCAATCACAACCCCCGTGAATTTTGATAAAAAAAACCATTTGATTGGTTATCTATCTATCTATCTATCTATCTATATATATATAGATACACACACTTATGTATGTATATATTTAATGAAATTTGATTTTAACCAAAATTTTCAGTTTCAGTTATTTTTTGTTTTTCCTTAATTTGGTTTTGCCTCTTAGGCATTCAGTTAATTCAGTAATTTTTTGTTCTTCCTCTTTGGGGTTTCCAGAGGTTTCCTCTCTCTGTTCTGAGAGAATCTTCATCTCGAGTTTCTTCTCATCGTCCATCTTCTGTCATCGGTCGCTTTTTGGGTGGCTCCCCTCAGGGAGTTACCCCTCTCCCCTTACTTCTCTTCCCACTCTCTCCCTCTCTTCTCTGTTCTTTTAGATTTTCTTCCCCCCTTCTCCCCCTTTCACTCACTCCTCTCTCTCCTTCTCGATTAACTTGTTCCACTCATCATTCTTTCCTCTCACTCATTCTTCTCCTTTATTATTTTTGTTTTTTTTTTTTCTTTTTGTTTTTTGTGCAGGGATTAAGGGATTATGGTACAGGAGGATGACTCTTGATTAATTTGGTGTTGGGAGGTGGCCATCATAGCTGCTTTGGATTTCGCCATCCATGGCTGTTTCCCAACTATATTCCACCGGTGGTTACAGTTCCTGGTGGTTACAGTTTCTTGGTGGCAATTTTGGACATCTTTTACTGTTTTTCTCTGCTCATGCCATTTTGGACACTTTGTTCTTTATCTCTCACTTTCATTGGTTGGAGATGTGCTGAATTGTTACGGTGGTTGGTGATTCTTCCTCACCTTATGTCGGTTGCAGAAGTTCTTTATTTTCTCCTTTATCCATTGTGTATATTTTGTTCTTTCTAATTTGCAATTTTTTGTTTGATACTGTTACTTCTTTGTTTTCATACAATTAATAAGTTTCTTGGTTGAATTTAGCTTTGAAAAAAAGAATTAGTTTTGGTTTATTCCATAACTGAATAAATCAAATGCTCATCCTTAACCCTAAATAACAAATTCTAGGTATCAGCATACCTAAAACCTATTTACCATGAAGTAAGCCAAATATTGATTTTTTAGTAAATAAAATTCACTAATTAGAATATCTAATTAACACCATAATAATATCAATTTATATAGCAATAATATTCTAACAGTGGTATGTTGAATTCCAAAGTTTCTTTCATAAATGTATCTAAAATACAAAATATACAAAATGTGGATTTTTTTTATTAGAAATCATAATAGGGTATGCAAGGTATATGATAAGGATTTAACGATATTCCATTGTCCTACTTGGAATTTGAATTATAATCCAATGAAACAATAATATTGAATTTTAAATATTTTATTCATTTTATACAATAAGTTTAGTTATTAATTCTAGTATAAACCTCATAGGTATAATTTTATTCTATTAAAAGTCCAGATGGCTTGTGCTTATTCAATGCAGAACCTATTGATGAGTTTGATGGCATAGATCTCTTTTAATTCCCCTATTATTACAGCAATGGAAAATTCTACTTTGTGATTCTGACAATTATACGATTGTAAAAATAGCATAGATGATTCCTTCGTACTGTTTCTTGACAAAGTTCTCAGTCTACTTGGGTTTTATAGAATGTCGTTCATTAATTAACATGTGCTTTGCTACTACATCAATTTCCATTCTAATTAATGCATGGGACACTGACAGACTACTTTCAGGCTTTCAGCCCTCAAGAGGTATTCTGCAAGGCACCCACCAAATCCATGGTATTAAGCCTCATCGACACGGGCCTCCCATTTATCATCTAATGTATGCAGATGATTTTATTATTTTCGGGCAAGCCATTTTGAAGGAAATTGACCTCATACTTGACCAATACTGTCAGTGGTCAGGGCAGCTAATTCATTATTTAAAAGGAAAACTCCCATCAGTATCCTGTATTTTGGCTCGAGTGATAATTTAGTTCTTGAACTTTAGAATGCGATAATCTAGTATTCAAAATTTAAAAATGTGACAATCCAGTACCTGAACTTATTTTCAATGATTTTGTACGTTTGCTTTAAATTTTCAATAATTATTGGATATTAAACTATTGTTTTATTAGAGATTATAGTATAAATTTAGTTGAAATTAGGAGTGTTCAATGATTGGTTCAGTTCGGTTGTAGGCTGTTTCGCCAACCAAATCGATTTGGTCAAGTCCACAACTTGTCACTCGAAACCGATTGACCATTTGTGAAAACCCACCAACTTGGGTTGTATTGATTTGTGTCTATTTTTGGTTTAATTTGTTTGTTCAAAATATTTAAACTTAAAGATTAACTTTAAATTTCATAAATCACAACGATATTATTAAAAAATAAATTACAACAATTAAATTTAAAATATAAAATATTAATACATATTTATTAAACCAAAGCCGATCTGAAATGCTAGAAAATCGACCAACTCGGATTGAGTTTGATCGGATTGTTTATTAAAAGGTTAAAATATAAAACACTTATATACTCTTATGAATTTCTATTGTTTAACTTTCGCTTAACAAAGTTCGTGCATCGCATGAGTCCCCGTCACCATGACTCTCCTTGCTCCATTATCCCCACCCTGCATTCTCTTTGATATTCTCTCCTCTCCCCTTCCCACCACTCCCATTAAGCCATGCCCCACTCCATAATCAATTCCTAAAATGCATCCCCTCCAATCTATATCCACTCTCCCTCATTTAAAATATTCATATTAATTATTAATAAATAGTTAAATATGGTTAACATTTAATCCCACCCATATTCAATGAGTATTAAATAGATTACCAAAAGTTAATAAATATGGTTAGTAAATTACCAAAAATTAAATATTCTTATTAGTATGGTTAGTAAATTATCAAAAATTAATAAATATTGTTATTAATTAACTTATTAACAACGTTTTATAGAAATTGAAGACTCTTAAACCAATTTCTATAAAATTGAGAATTATATTTAACAATTATCAAAATGTATAAAATTTTAGTTATTGTTATTATTATAATTAATAACCAAATAAAAACGGGGGAACAAAATATTATAATGTTAGAAAATAAAATTATTAATTAAATTATATTGAAAAATAAAAGATAAATTAGTATAATTTTGTTAGTAAACTACCAAATAAAAAATATACTTAATAACAATTTAAAAAAAAACCAATAAATTCCCATAATTACACAAATGTAATAAAGTTTTCAAAAATTTTCATAAAACTACATTTTGTAAGATAACATTTTTGAAATTAAAAGATATAAAGTATTTGAAATTTTATTTAAAATGCATTAAATAATTATTGAAAATTGTTAGAATATTTTGGAAATTTTAGGAAAATTTATTACATTTGATAGATTTTGGAAAACCATTGAAAAATTATGTAATTTTCATTGCTAATTATTGAAAATTATTAAAGATAAATGACTATGGGAAATGGAAAACTATAATTTGAACAAATAATTACACAAATTATTAAGATAAATTAGTATAATATTGGAAAAAGGAAATTATTGGTTAGTTTATATTAGAAATTATAAGATAAATTAGTATAATTTTGTAAGTAAACCATTTAAATATAAAATAAATTATTTAATAAAAATTTAAACAAATTTGAATAAACTTTCAAAATTACACAAGTACAATAAATTTTTCAAAATTTTCATAAAATTACATTTTAGAATATTAAAGACAATTTAGTGTACTTTTAGAAATTTACCATGTGGTTGATACTCAATATATCCTTTTGATCATTTCTATCATCAAATTGAATATTGGGTTAACGGGGACAGTGTTTTCAAAACTGGATCAAACCAGATGATTAGACCGGAAAAATTGGGATACAAACACCATTTCACCTCAAAACCGCTTTTTGTCCAAAAATCGTTTATTTGGTTAGCGAACCGCTGACCTAGGCGATTGAACTGTCAACCCAGACAATAGTTTTTGGCATTCTTTTGTTTTTCTAATTTTTTATTTTTTTGTTAGAGCGGGTCACCATTCGGACTGAACAGTTGGACCGTTCGACCTTAGAACCGTTCCCTATCTAGTCCAATTTTAAAAACCTTGGGCGGGGAGTGGATGCCTTCCCTTGAGCTTTGCTTAGTGTGCGGCATGGCCTGGCCTAAGGTCTAGCCCATGGATCAGCCCGACCCACGACACGGCATGGGCCCATGTGGGCTCGGGCCGTGGGTTATGCCGAACCGACCCCCCAAATTATCCTAGAGGAGGGAGGCACGGCTCGGGATGCATCGTGGGCCAACACGACACGACTCACACTTTGTGTGGGCCACATGCGGGTTGTGCCGTGCCGACCCAACACAACCCAATTTACACCTCTACTTGAACTCGCCCAATACTAGGGACGAGGTAGGAAAATTTGAGGATTCTCCATCTTTGATGAGAAGCGAGGTGCGTTGCCCCTGAACTCACCCGACATTAAGGAGTGGTTACTTTGCCCTGAACCCGCGTGACACTAGGGATGGGGGGGAATGGGGTAAAGTGTCTTGACTATGTGGCAGGAAAAGGGATGGGATGCCCTGCCCTGAACCTACCCCGTTGTCATTCCTATATAATTGTTAATTATTAGTGGAATTAATAAAAATGTTTGTTTTTATAATTATTTATATTTATTTAAAGTTAATTAAAATTTTATTTAAAAATAATAAAAATAATAAAAGTTATTAAAATTACTACAAATTAATAATAAAACTAAATTTATTAAAAATATTTATCCATATTTAATTAACAATAATTATTTTTTATAAATCAACAATAAATAAAAAATAAAAATATTAAATCTTTCAAATTTTCCCGTGCATCGCACGGGTCTCTACTAGTAGACCAATTGACACCACTACTGAATATTGTATCTTATAAATAAATTGAACAGAAAATGACTGATAAAGTGACTTGAAAATAACTTTTATGACACGAATTCATAAATTTTATGGATCAGATCATATCAGATTCTGATGGATCCATATTTAATTATAAATGGATCAGACTCGATTAGAACTCAAACGAACTTATACCCCGTTTTGCTTCCCTGCCTATTATTCATGTTATCAGTAGCTCAGTTCAATACCATGCAAACTAAGAGAAGTGGGCCTAATGTTCCTTTCAATCTGCCTTACATTCCGGTTGTTGAGATGGTTACTAGAGATCATTCTTTTGTCCCGGAACTGCTGGTTCTCGGTGGAATGTCCAATGGGCCTCACTCCCTATGTCCCTATTACCTTGTGATGAGCAACTAATCCGACTGACCGACTGCTAAAATGGCCATTACCCAAATGATGGTTCCAGCTATCTATCGGGGTATTGGGAGGGGTGGATTGGATAGTCTTAACTTTTAACATTTTTCTTGTACAAAATGGTTGTTCTCATTCAAATTCATGTTCACACATTTAACAGCCTGAGATTTGACCATTAATCTGATCATTGATGAGTTCATATCTGCACCCTACAACACATCTCAGCATGTATTAGAAACATTTCTCATACTTGTATTGGGAGATGTTTCCAATACACAGCTAGTATTCGCTGTGGGGCATTTTTGGAGCACGCTCGGTGGGGTGCAGATGTGAATTCATCATTGACAGTTAAAATACAAAAGGGTTTCTTTCCATGTAATATCAATTTACATCAGCACCCCATAGGCACCCCACATGCACATCTCAGCATACATTGGGATTTGGGAGCATCTCCCATATTTATTATTGAGAGTTGTTCCTAATACATGGTTGTGATGTGCTGTGGGGCTTACCCTGTAAGGTGCCGACCGATGTGAACTTGCCACACCTCAACCTCTTTTATAATTTCCTATACTCCTGTATTGGAGTGTATGTCTGGTCAAATTGATGAAAGTATCAAAAACCAAGTGAATACACTATATTTAATTGTTTCCACTTCATTCATGTGGTTGCAATTAAACTTTGGTGGTAATTGCAGACGAAATATCCAGGTCCAACATCCATTGATTCATGGTGTATCTAGGAATCTAGGAAGGTTCTATCATTATATAGGACATCAAAATTGTAGAAGAAGCATTTACACAAGAAGCACAACAATTGAGTGCTCAAAAGATTAAATTAGAAAGAGACTCAAGAGCCATATTTGAAATATTCAAATTACTACACGAGCAAAAGTACGAGTTAATTTGGAAATCGGCTGACTTTTCTAAATGCTAAAACACTAAGGGGATGTTTGGAACTGTGGTCGTTTTTCAAAAAAACGGTGCCACGTTGAATCCACATAGGTGTTTCAATAAATGTCCATGTAGCTCATTGTTTGATTCAGTTGATTATTAAAAATCGGGCATGTCTTGAAAATCGGGACCCCACCGATGCATAGGCGTTTTTTTTTTAAAATTGGTCTCAAAAAGCGTCCACGCTTCCAAACACCATGTAAAATGCTAAATTATGACCAAAGCTGATCGGTTAACCAATTGACCAGTTTGATTCGTTGATTTTTTTATTTTTACAATATATATTATAAAAATATATATAAATATATAATAAAAAATTAGAAATATATATATATATAGTATATATTTTTTGTTCAGTTTGATTTTCTGGTTTTTCTTGTTCACCCCTAACAAATGGATCAGATTTAGGCTGCATTTGTTATTCCTTATTTTAATGACTTATCTCCTTTTGCAGTTAAAATACCCTTAGGCTCAGTTTGGAAGCAGTACAAATGCAAATATGTACAGCGTAATACATATAAAATAATACAAAATATAAGGTTTTGCACTCTACATATTTGCATTTATACTCCTTCCAAACTCAGCCTTATGGACAATGAATTTTTAACAGCAAAAAGAGACAAGTCCTTAAAATAAGGAATGCCAAATGCACCCTTAATCCAATTCATTTAAATTGCACTCAGATATTTGTTTAGCCATAATCAGAATCCAATCCATTCATCCGGAACCAGTAAAAATGCATGAGAGTGCAAATTAGAAAAATATGGGTGCAAGTCAGGTTGGTTTTATCAGCTTTAAGATCAATTCAGAACCAACCCTAAGAATTAAGAATTGCGCCTGAGGCCTGATACCGTACCAAACCCAAGGTTAACCTTGATTTATCCAAACCAGGCCCAGACCACAAGAAACTTGAAACCTGAGGCACTCAGGTTGGGTTTGGGGCCGGATTAGTCAATCAGCTCATGCTGAAATTTGACATACATGTATATATATGTATATATGCAAATATGTATCTATAAATTCATGTATATATGTATATAATCTAACTGGACTTGGGTTGGGATAAGGTTGCGTCAGGCTCAGGCTACCTAAGGGCTAGGCCTGGCCCCAGCCCAAATAATAAAAGTATCTCATGTTTTGGGCCAAGGCCCAGTCGAAGGATAGAAAATCAAGGCCAAGCTTATGTAAAACTGCAGGCTGGATCAGTCGATTTCAGGTTGGGCCCGCCCAAACTGTACCTCTAGAGAAAAATGCAAATTCAGGTCTTGTTTTACTTTATCTGCAATGTAAGAGTGCAAGTCAGGCCAGGTTGCATTAGGTTGAGGTCAACCCTAACCCAACACACTCTCTGGAATCCCCAACCCTGACGCTAATCCAACCTGAAGTTTTCAGGTTTGCCTGATTTCTCTACTTACTTTCACGATATGTACTTTTCTCCTAAGGCTCTGTTTGGAAGGAGTACAAATACAAATATGTAGAGTGTAAAGCCTTGTATTTTGTATGTATTTATACTGTATATATTTGTATTTGCAATCTTTCCAAATTGAACCTAAAGTCGTTGGATTTATATTTACGAATATACATACATATCACATGCAAATATGCATAAATAATTATATACATAAATAAATATTTATATAATATTTATACATACAAATAAAAAGCTATGTTGGGTTAGAATTAGATCAGGTTGGCCAAGGCCTCAATCTTAACCTAACTTGAAGTTTAGTTGAGTTCCCACTTTTCCACCCTAACTTTACCCAACCCAACCTAATTTGCCTATTTTTGGGTTGAGTTTAGGATAACTTGACCCAAATTTTAGCGCTACTGCAATGGAAGAATACAAAATTAGGTAAATAAATAATAAAAAAAGGAAAAATCTATGATGCCGTAAAGACATAGTACCGCAAGAGCTTTGACCAATCAAAACTCACCCATAAATTTTGATAAATATCATCTGATTGATTAACATATTTATGAAATCGGATGATTGATCAGTAGTTTTGAGATAGATTCATGTCTTTCCATTATCGTAGTGGAACCCATAAATAAAATAAAATATAAGATAAATCAAGTCATTCCATACTTTTTGCACCAATACAAATGAAATTGCACCGCAAACAAACCAGACCCAAGTGAATAAACATTAGACAATGCTTTTCAGTTCGGATGGTTCCAATATGTCATCTTAAATCAATAACAAATTGACATTTTCCTACGCAGTGAGACCTTTAAAGCTTCTTCTGTCCAGTACAATGGATCGAAAATCCTTAACAAATTGCTTTACCAGAAAATGTCAAATTCCTAGTAGGAAGACCATTAGGCATTAGGCTGTGTTTGATTTGAAAGAAAAGATGGGGGAAATTAATGGAAGGGAAAAGTAGGAAAACCTATACAATCTCTAAGCTTTTGTCCAGTACAATGGGTTGGAAATCCTGAACTCAGTCTGCCTAAAACTCTTATTTGGATTCCAGGTTGATGTAGCTCAACTCATTTTGTGACACACCCAAAGTTGAAAAGAAGATGATGAAGAAGGATGACGGCTCAAGTAAATGAACCAAGTATGACCATCAAATCTTTGTTCTTTATTATTAATTCTACCTATTACCTAATGTTGATAGAATTAATAAACATCATTGATCCTTTCCATTTAGCTATATTAGATTTCTGTGGAAATAATACCAACTTGGGATTGACCTCAATACATATATCTACAAAAGGAGAGGAAAAAGAGTGAAACAAGTAATTGAAATAGAAATTCCTTTTGGAAATAATATAAAAATAAAACAAAAACTTGGTTAGGTTTATGATATGTCTATCCCCAACCACTGTTTGACTTTAAAATCTGCTTTCCTTTGTTGGTTCACCTACATTTGAGTGATCGAATATGTTATAATTTAGTTATCCAATAAAAATATGAAGGTTATTGACGAAAATTAGGGAAACCTGCAGTAGTTTTCTTAACCATAATACAACCAGGAGAGAAGCAAATTAAAAGGTCTTTAAGATATAAGTCTCCTTTGTCTTTTATTTTTTTTTCCTGCAAAACATATACCTCTTAAATGACCTAAATACCTCCTTAACAATAATTTTTCAGCTGAAGGAAGGATGAGACTGAAACCAAACTGTTGATGATACTTGAAAACTCTAAAAGGCTTATGATAAGATTTGCAAGTTGAGTGGAAAATGGAGCAACATTATTAAATGTTGTTATCTAGATTTGGCATGGCTTTGTTTTGGAAGCCAAAGAGCAAAGTTTGAAAAGTACTGAATTTGTTTTTCTATCATTTCCCACATTCCATTTCCGCCCAAAGCTTACCTGATTGTTCTTTAGGCCCTATTTGTTTACGGTGCAAATCTGAACCGGATACTAATTTTGCATTTAGTACAGTTTTGTATCTGTATATTTGTGACTATAATTTATACTCTTAACTAATGTAAAATTTATACTTTCTGTTTCATTTGTATTTTTGCATTATAAAAAAATGATGCAAAATTTGCACCATCTTCTTCCTACCTCAATTCTCTCTCTTATAAAGTGAGGATCACATCATATTGCTTCCTGCTCACTCCAAAACAAATAATCATCTTCCAACCAAGGACCAAGGATTAAAGTATTGATATGATAAATCAAGATGTTTTGTATCCCAATGTACTCAAATACACTTGGATATACCGATACAAGAATATTTTGAAAACATTAAGATAAAATGTGGGACCCTCTAACACTTGTAAAATAAATAAAAAACAAAGGGTATTGATATTTTAATCTAGCCTCCAACCTCCATCCTCTTTTGTATAAAGTTGGGACTACATCATTTAGCTTCCTAGCTATTTTATTTCTCACAACAAATAAGACAAAACCAAATCTCAAACCAAAATAAACTACAATTTACACTCTGCCTATATGCACTCCCATGCATTCACATAATTACATGTGGTGTGCTTAGTTTCGGTGCAATTTTATTTGCACTAGTACAAATGAATGGGAGTGCAAATGAAAAGAATGCAAACTATATATATATATAAAGGAAGGTTTTTAAGCTACAACCCTCACCATTCAGACATGTAGCCTTTTCATTTTTCTACAAATCTAGACACATGATATTTTTTGAGAAGTTATTAAATCCCACAACTCATTACCACCATTCAGACAAGTGGCATTTTCATTTTTTGAAAAATTAGACAAGTGCCAATTTCTGAGAAATTCTTGTTAAAGCCCACAACCCACTACCACCATATAGATATGTGGCTTTCTCATTTTTCTAGAAAGCTAGACACATGGCATTTTCTAAGAAGTTGCTGCTAAAGCCCACAACCCACTACTACCATTCAAACACATAGCATCCTATTAATTCAAGAAATAGGATTCAAAAAGTGGGTAGTTTCACTCCTAAACATTCTCAATAGACAGTTATTTATTAGTTTAATACATGTTTATCCATAGTCTATTAAATAGAAATGGTGGGACCCATTAAAAGATTACCATAAACTCATGTTTGTTTTTAAATG
This sequence comes from Nelumbo nucifera, assembly GCF_055504915.1. NCBI lineage: Eukaryota > Viridiplantae > Streptophyta > Magnoliopsida > Proteales > Nelumbonaceae > Nelumbo > Nelumbo nucifera. Next base: position 45,235,856 of record NC_142649.1, on the reverse strand, counting down.
ATTTTTCAAAAAGAAAATACTTTATTAATTACAAACTTGATTTAACTTTTAGGAACAACCTAATTTAACTTTTGAAAATAAATTTATTAGATAAATAATAAATACCAAATAAAGTGGGTTATTGTTTACCAATAAGATCTCATTTAATATCTTAAATCAAATTAAAAAACATAAATTAATAGTGGGATTCAAATAAAATAGGTCAGAAGAGATTGTCAATTACAAAGATGCAAGACCCATATTAGTTTTTTTTTAATTTAATTTTTGATAACTAAATAGTAAACTTCAAACTAAATTATACACCCATTTAGTTACATCGTACTTAGTACGGGGTCATTCTCTAGTTATCTAGAAAAATAAATAAATTAGACAAAGTAACTATTTTCTCCCTCTAACCTTTCCCTGTACAACTAGTTATTGCTTTGCCATTAGGGGTGCAATTGAGCCGAGCCGAGCCAAACTTTGGCATGTCTTGGCTTGGCTTAACTAAAATACTACTAGGTCCAAGTTTGACTCAAACTATATTTTTCGGCTTGAGCTTGGTTTAATTAAATATCCAATGAGCTCGAATTTGGCTCAAAAGCTCAAAAATAAATATATTTGTATATTATATAATATATGATATTTTTTATAATTGATGTGGAGTAACCCAACCCAGCTCATTCGAGGTTGGGAGGCCTAGCCCACAAGCACCAGATCCGGGAACGAGATCCACTACAATAGGGGTTACCCTGCCCCACCGTATGGAACCAACCACAATGCGCTCACATGACCCTGCCAAACTCGCTACAAGCCCCTGTACGGCTCCCATCTCAGGTGTTCATCTCCACCTATCTCTAGGCAACTCAAGTATAAATAGGGGTACCCCCTTCCAGGTAAAGGGGTTACAAAAACTCAAGACCTACAACTATTGTCATAATAGCTATTGCATTAACTACTATTGTAACTTTAGTCTACAACTATCTACCATGATCCTATCCTGATACTCTCCCTTTGTACCCTATACTAACTTGACCGTCGGAGACTATGCCTCAAGTTCTCACCCAGGGCCTCTAACGAGTTTCTACCTTATAGCACTTCGGCCATCTACCCTCGGCTTCTACCATACTCAAGGTCCACCCTACATCAGCCTACACACCTCAGCCTCAGCATTGACATCTCTGAGTCCTCAAAGCCTTCGGCCAGCCTTTAGAGTCTAGGGGCAAAATTACTTTGTTATCCTCGGCCATTTCGAGCACCAACAATTGGCGTCGTCTATAGGAACAACATTGATACGTTCCCCGAAAGAACTATAGCAAGTTAACAAGTCCCTAAGCTCCGACAAATCAACATGGTACGAAGAACGAGAAATATGCAAAACCTTGTCACTAGTGAACAGTTCCAAGCCGTGCTCGACCGCCTGCCGCCTGGAATATTTGACACAACGAGTCGAGCAGAACTTCCCCCAAGCAGGAGGTCACCCCCAAGGTGACCGCCCCACCGGGGAGTCAACATAGTCGGGCCAGCGCAGGTCCACCACCCATTTGGCCCCCAACCTTGGCCACGCGAAGCGGACCGAGCCCTTAGAGTCTAGCAGCAGTAGCCCAGCCGACCCACGCTCCGACACCTTTAAACCTCCCAACATAAGGGAGGAAAAACCAAAACAATCGGAGGACATCCACTAGCCCTCCGAGCAACACCACCAACGCCAGAGGACCGACTCGAGGGACGAAGGCGGGTGCCGTGATCACCCCAATGCCCACTCCAGGGCTGAGGGCCGGCGCCGAGCCCCTTCCCCTCACATCTCGGACCTCTAGGATGTTCTGAATGGTCATCACGCTAGGTGCGAAGCGTGCGGCCTCAACTCCAAGCACTCTGGTGTTTGTGTTGAGCATCATCACGTCCGTGAAGAACGAGATGGCGCCCTAGCCAAGCCCGACCCCATGTTCGTCGAGCTCAAACAGGTCAAGGAGGTCCAAACCGACACCTCGGCCGGACAAAGCTCCTGCCAAGGGAGAATGGATGCCTTTTCCCCTAATATCATCACTGAGCCTCTACCCCCAAACTTCAAAGCTCCCGCCTTAGAGATGTATGACGGGAACACACTGAACTGGACGACCACCTAGAAAGCTTCAGGCACTCGTGATCCTATATGGGTATTCCGACGCCTTGACATGCCAGACTTTCCAGGCAACATTCAAGGGAGTCACTCGGCGGTGGTTCTCAAGCCTTCCACCTCGGTTCATCAGCTTGTAGGAGTAATTTTTCAGCATGTTCCTCGCGCGTTTCATCAGCAGCTGGCACCCTCAGAAGAGCGTTGTCTCACTGATGACTATTAAGTAGAAGCGTGGGGAAAGCTTGCGGTCATACATTGACCACTTCAAGAAAGAAGAACTTGAGGTCCACGACCTTGACCCCCTGGTCTCTATGCATGCCGCTATCAGCGGGCTCCTCCACAACTCTGCCCTCAAATGCTCCGTGGCCAAAAGCCAACCGAAGATGAAGCTGGAGTTCCTAGAAAGGGCCCAAAAGTATATTGCGATTGAAGAGGCCTTGGTCACGGATGCCCATGAGAGGGGCGCGGAGCACCGGGGTGGAGCTCCCGATAAGAAGAGAAAAAATGGGGACCAGAGCCGCAACAACAACAACAACAGAAAGCCTTCAGCCCCGGCCTTGGCTTACAATCAGTATACGCCACTCAACTCCACCCGCACACAGATTTTGATGTAGATCGAACAAGAGAAATTCATCAAGTGGCCTGAAAAGTTGAAGAATAACCCCCGTCAGGGGAACCCCAAAAAGTACTACAAGTTTCACTAAGGTACAAGCCACGACACTAAGGGCTACTACGATCTCAAAAATGAGATAGAGTCCCACATTCGTTGGGGCCACCTCAAGCAGTACGTTGGAGGCGAGGCTAGCGCCTCGTCCTCTCAACAACAGTAGTAGCAGCACCAGTAAGCAGTAGGTGTCATCGACATCATAGTGGGAGGCATGGCCTTGGGTGGAGCCTCAGCTTCGGCTCGTAAAGCCTACGCTAGGCAGTTGAACATCCAGGGGCCAGACCCCAAGAAGCAGAAGCAAAAACCCCTCTCCTTCATGGACGAGGACCTAAAGGGGGTAGTAGTCCCCCATGACGACGCACTGGTGGTTTCGACCGTCATTGCGGACTTCATAGTCAAAAGGATCCTTGTTGACAGTGGCTCCTCAGCCGACATCCTTTTCTACAAAGCTTTTGAAAAGATGAAGTAGCTATGGAGCGCCTTCAGCCAGTAGATGCCCCACTACTCGGCTTCTCTAGCAACATCGTCAAACTAGAGGGCATGATTTCCCTACTGGTCACAGAAGAGACGGAGCACCAACAGGTGACAAGGATGACAAAGTTCCTGGTCATGAAGATTGGCTCACCCTATAATGCCATCATGGGGAGGCCAACCCTTCACGCACTCCAGGCAGCCATTTTTTCCTACTACCTCGCCTTGAAGTTCCCCATCGAGCGTGGCATCAGGGTCGTTCGTGGGGACCAGCATTCATCCCGTCAATGGTATGTGGCAGTGTTGAATGGCAAGAATATAGAAGTTCTGCTACTAGAAGGTCTCGACTCAGGGAGGAGCCAACAAGCCAAGCCCAGTCGGGCGAGGACCTTGTCTTAGTCTCCCTAGACAAGGATGAACCTGACAAAACAGTCCGTGTCGGGTCCAACTCTATCCGAACTGGTAAGTTTCCTCAGGCTCAATGCCGATGTCTTTGCTTGGTCCGCCGCTGACATGCCCAAAATTGACCCTTCGATCATTACACATAGGCTAAGCGTGGACCCGAGCTCTAGGCCGATTCGGCAAAATAAGAGGAACTTTGCACTGGAACATTGGAAGGCCATAGAGGAGGAAGTTGAAAAGCTACTCGATGTCGACTTCATCCAAGAGGTACACCTACCCTAACTAGTTGTCAAATGTTGTTATGGTAAAGAAAGATAACGCGAAATGGCAGATCTGTATCAATTTCGCAGACCTTAACCGAGCCTGCCCCAAGGACAGTTTTCCTTTGCCGATGATAGACCACCTCGTTGACACCACTACAGGGTACGAGCTACTTAGCTTCATGGATGCCTTCTCCGGATACAAATACAATTAGATAAAGATGCACCCAGATGATGAAGAGAAAACCTCATTCATCACTAAACATGGCACGTAGTGCTTGTTAGATAGTTTTGTATGCCCTTAGCTTCAATCAGAATGATGTGCGTTATGAGTTTATTGTAAATGAATAAAAGTACATATTTGATTCATGTTCCCTTGGTATGTTTCTGTATAATACCCTTAAACTGGACACTTAATGAGACTAGTGTTAGTTTAGAATGTTCACAGCTAGTGGATCGGTCTAGGGAGACCTATCTTGATAAGGCTGACACTGATGTGCCACCAAGTCGGTTGGGGTGACTTGTCTTAGCCGCCAGGGTGAGACCCTAGGCACATGTAGTGTAGGATCAATTGAATCTTTGAACCGGACTAGATTTTCAGTATTGCCCTAGACCTTGGAGATTATTGGGCAAAACTGGAAAGTTACACCCGACCCCTAGACTTGATTATGATACTGCACTAGGTGTCGGATTGGGCTGTCTTTGATGTACCAATTAGTAAGATCCTTAGCGGGGGTCAAAACCTGGGTATGTTGGGACAGTCTGAGAATTCATCTGAGTGGGTGACCATAGTGACAAGATCAGCCCCTTTGTCGGACAAAGATAATGATCGGGGATGCACTCTCTCTGATAGAAACCAAGACTACCGGTAGCCGATTTCAATCGTTGAGATTTGTCTTGCAAAATATATTTTATATGAGATATAAAAGTATATATTATTATGGTTTCTAAAATGTTTGCAAAAGGTTTTAATTCTCGGGATCCATATAAACTGAGAGTGCAGCAATGTTCCTTGCAGCCGAGGGAGAGGTCCTCTCTTGTCGGACAGTGATTGATCATTATGGGCTGAGAGGTTAAGTGTAAGACCATTATGGATAATACCTGATGGGCTAATCTTGCATATGCCCACAGTCCCTAGGTGTTACAAGGTGGTTTGGCCCAGGGACCACTTAGAGTAAGTGTTGGGCCCAAAGAGCCCATCTGATGGGTTTCAGGGGGTGCACTGTCCATAACAGTGTATTCGGCCAGGCCCTGTAACAAAGGCTGGGCTGAACCCATGTGGCTGATCTGTAGATCAATGTTTGGGTCCCACGCCATACAAGGAAGCCCAACTGGGCAGTAGTTAGGAAGGCTAAGTGAGCACATAACCTTATTAGGCCTAAAGCCCATTTCGAACTCTGTGAATGGATTAGCAGATAGGATAGGGTCTTAATCCTATCCACTCAGAGAGTCTAGATCTGGATGTGATTCAGATATGAAAACCTCCTAATGAGATTAGGAGAAGGCTGATCCAATCTGCAGATAAGATAGGGGTTTACCCTTGTTTTGGAGCAGCTACAGTAACCCGAACCAGTGAAGAAGGAAGAAGAAGATGAAGAAGAAGACAAGAGAAAGAGAGAATAGGAGGGTTTAGTCGAAATTGATTAGTCTTCCAATCAGTCGACCCCCTAATGTTTATTAGGTTCTAATTACACTTACAAAGACTAAACTGTCCTCACTTAAGTGTGGGGCAGAGTACTCTAATAAAACAGCCACATAAGCAAGGTACTTAACTGACATGAGATTACTAAACTACCCCTATTTGGCTCCCTCTAACACTCTCCCTCAAGCTGGAGAATATATGTCATATAATCCCAGCTTGTTACATAGATAGTTCACTTTCCCTGAGTTTAGAGCTTTTGTAAACAAATCTGCCCATTGATCATTTGAGCCCACATGTTCTGTGTTTATCTCTCCAGCAAGGACCTTCTCCCTCACAAAGTGGCAATCAACCTCTATGTGCTTTGTTCTCTCATGAAATACAGGATTGGATGAGATATGGAGTGCAGCTTGGTTGTCACAATACAGCCTCATAGGTTTATCCATGTGAAACCCAATTTCTTGTAGAAGATTCCTCAACCACACTAACTCACAGGTAGTATGTGCCATGGCCTTATACTCAGCTTCAACACTACTTCTGGCCACAACCGTCTGCTTTTTACTCTTCCACGTGCCAAGATTTCATCCAAGAAATGTGCAATAGCCCGTAGTAGATCTTCTATCATTCACTGAGCCTGCCCAGTCTGCATCTGTATACCTCACTACTTCAAGTTTTCCTCCTGGTTTATACAATAGTCCATGGCCAGGAGCTCCTTTCAGATACCTCACAATTCTAAGAATTGCATCCCAGTGAGGTATACGAGGGTTCTGCATGAATTGGCTCACCACACTGACTACAAAGGATATGTCGGGTCTCGTAATAGTCAAATAGTTTAGCTTCCCCACTAGTCATCTATACCTTCAAGGATCTTCAAATACTTCTCCTGTATCACTGCTCAACTTAATATTTGGTTCCATAGGGGTATCAGCCGGTTTTGCACCTAACAGTCCTGTTTCTTCCAATAGATCAAGAACATATTTTCTTTGGCACAAATTTACACCTTGTTTTGACCTGGCAACCTCTATTCCCAAGAAATACTTCAATGTTCCAAGATCTTTTGTTTGGAAATGATTTTGCAGAAATACCTTTAGTTTGCCAATCCCCAATTTATCATTGCCAGTAATGACAATATCATCCACATAGACCACTAATAGAATCTTCCTAGCTTCTGAGTCATAGCTGAACACTGAGTGATCTACTTGGCACTACTTCATTTTAAAACTCTTCACCACTTCACTGAACTTCCCAAACCAAGCACGCGGTGATTGTTTCAACCCATAAATTGCCTTCTTCAATCTGCATACCTTACCATCCTCCCCCTGAGCAACAAACCCATGTGGTTGCTCCATATATACCTCTTCCACAAGATCACCATGGAGGAAGGCATTCTTTATATCAAGCTGAAACAGATGCCAATTATACATAACTGCCAGGGAAATTAGTACACGAACAGAACCAATCTTAGCCACCGGAGAGAATGTCTCCATGTAGTCCACTCCATACAACTGTGAGTAACCTTTAGCAACAAGTTTGGCTTTCAGACTCTCCACACTACCATCTGGCAAGTATTTCACAATATACACCTATTTATAGCCCACAGCATGCTTACCAGGTGGAAGAGTAGTAAGTTCCCACGCTTGAGTATGTTGAAGAGCAGAAAATTCCTCCTTCATTGCTCACCGCCAATCAGGTGAACTGAGAGCTTCTTAAACATTGTTATGTATAGAGATAGAGGATAAAAGTGAAACAAAGTGGTGATGTGAGGTAGAAAGACGAGATAATGAAACAAAATTGAAAATGGGATGGAGGGTAGAATTGCATTTACCTTTCCGTAAGGCAATGGGTAGGTCAAGATTTGAAGGTTCAACAATATGAGCCATGAGAGGATTCGTAGATGAGGTAGAAGCCGGAGGAGGGGCCGGTGTCGTTCGACGTGTATACACTTGCCGGATTGGTGGACGTCCGGTGGTGATCTGCACGGGGTGAGGTGATGAGTCTACTCCAACAACAACATCTGGAACTGGATCACTAACAGGAAGAGGAAGAGGAAGTACGGGTGGAGACGAAGGCGCTTCAGGACTTGAGAAGAAGGGGACTGACTCAAAAAAGGTGACATTAGGGCAGACATAGCACTTCCGGGTAATGGGATTATAACACTTGTACCCTTTTTGAGTCCGTGAGTAGCCAAGGAAGACACATTTAATTGAGCGTGCACCTAGCTTGTCTATTCCAATGCTCAGATTGTGGACAAAGCACAGACAACCAAAGACACGTGGAATTAATGGGAATGGAGATAAAGTGGGAAACAAGATAGAGAAGGGGGACTGACCATGAAGGATGAAGGAGGGCATCCGATTAATGAGAAAACATGCAATGAGTACAACATCACTCCAAAACCGTTTAGGAATATTCATGTGGTGAAGAATAGACCGAGCAGTTTCAAGAAACTGACGGTTCTTCCGTTCAGCTACCCCATTTTGTTGAGGGGTGAATGCACATGATGTCTGATGAATAATGCCATGCTGTTCTAAATACTGTTGAAATGAAGTAAGAAAGTATTCATGACCATTATCTGAATGGAGAATTTTGATTGGAACACCAAATTGTGTGCGTATTTCAGCATGGAATTTTTGAAAAATGGAAAACAATTCACTTCTTTCTTTCATTAAGTAAATCCATGTCATTCTTGAACAATCATCAATAAAGGGGACAAAATACTTGTACTCATTATAAGACTCTATTTTGATTGGACCCCAAACATCTGAATGAACCAAAGAAAAAAGACTCAACATACGACTCTCAACTCTTGGACTGAAGGACACACGACGATGTTTCCCAAACTGACATGACTCACATTGCAAAACTGACAAATGACTCAATGATGGGACCAAAATCTTGAGAGCCTTGAGAGATAGATGTCCCAGTCGGCAATGCCATTGTAGAGGAGTAAGTGAAGTCTGAAGAGCAATTGAAGATCCACCACCATCAAGATAATACAATCCACCAGCTTCATGCCCCCCACCAATCTTCTTTCCCGTCTTGAGATCCTGAAAAACACAAGTGGAAGGAAAGAAGGTAACAGAACAGTTAAGAACTTTGGTTATTTTACTAACAGACATAAGATTGAATGAAAACTTAGGAACATATAAAACAGATGATAAGGGCACAGAAGCCATGTCAACATTACCAACACCACATATGGGGGATGAGGACCCATTGGCATGTGTAATAGTTTGTGATGTGGAGGTTTCAGAAAGAGAAGAGAACACACCTGGAGTCCCGGTCATATGATCTGAGGCTCTAGAGTCAATAATCCAAGGATAGGTTTTAGATGACATGCAAGCAATACCTGATTGGGAAAATGTGGCAGTGGTATGCTATGAAGTAGTTTGAAGGAACCGTTCATACTCATCACGCGGTACACTCACCATCTCCCTCCTAGAGGTAGATGTAGATGTGGGAGGAGTTCGGTCTGCCGGTTTACTGTCACTGATATCAACCTCACCTGCTACAACATGATTAGCCCATTTAGAGGGAGGGCCATGTAGATCATAACAGAAATTCACTGTGTGTCCCTCTCTATCACAATGAGTACATTTCCTTGTAGAGTTATTCTTCCCTCTGCCATGGCCTCCCCCTGAGTCACGACCACCCCGACTAATCATGGAATTGCCACGGCCTCCTCGGGGAGCATGACCTCCCCCTCTTGTACTATGTCCAACCCCTCTATCTGTCACTAGTGCTGATTTATCAGATTGTGTGGAGTTCTCTGTCTGTCCCAAAGAAATTTTACGAAGCCTTGAGAATACTTAGTGTAGGAAGAGTAAAGCCCCCCAATATTTGGGCTCTAACTGGTTCATATTCCGACTTCAGCCCCACTAAAAATCTTGTAACATCTAGTTGCTCCCTTTGCTGTTGCTGAACTTTAATATCTGGAGTAAGGGGATGATAGACATTGAGTTCATTCCTTATATTCTTCATGCAGGCATAGTACTCTTCTAGTGTTTTGGTTCCTTGTTGTAAATCAAAATACTCCTGATAAAGCTGATATACTCTTGTTGTGTTATCTTGTCCAGAATATAGCTTCTTAGCATGCTCCTGTATATCCTTAGCCGTATCAAGGAACATGAATTGGCACTAATTTTGGGTTTCATACTATTCCACAGCCAAGTCATATTTTGAGCATCTTCTTATTCCCAATCATCAAACCCTAGAGAGTCTTCTGGTGGCTTCTCATCTCTTACATGCTTTACTTTCTTCTTTGCCTTGAGAAACACTTCCACTGATTTAGCCCATGGAACATAGTTCTCCCCATTCATCTTAATTGAGGTCATTTGTACCCCTAGGTAGTCGGAGGAAATTACCACACTAGGTTTCTGATCATTGTAGCCATCTCCTATTGCTGCCATTGTACTCTTTCACAGTTGCCTCTGACCTTATTTCTCAACTACAAGCTGATTGATGTTGTTCACAGTTTGATACTTCAGCACCTATTGCAGCCCCTAAACACAACAGTGGGAGCACACACTTGTTCTTCTTCACACTATTGCTGACTTCACACACCTATGACCCACATAAGCATCACAAGCACCACAACACAACAGTAGGCCCTCTTACAACCACTCAAAAAAAAATTGTGCATCACAAGCACCACAACACAGTCAAACTGCTACACCCAGTTCAGACTTGTTTAACACACTTAAGAGGGCATTACACAACCACAAGGAGCTTGGCAAGGTCACTGCATTCTACCTTACACCACTCGGCCACCTACAGCAGCCCTAACACCACTCAACAACTCAACTCACAGCAGCCCTACACCATTCGGCTACTGCACACACAGCCCTTCCTAGGGCAACAATGAACCTAGTTCTCTAGGTTCTAATCAGTACTAACTGATTCTTGAAGGGTTCCTACCCAGAAATACCAGCAACACAAAAGGACTAAATAACCAACCTTCCTTCGAGAGTATCAGCCAACCATTCACTGCTGAAATCACCTTCCTTGATGAAGAAAACTGTGCGCAGTAGAGAGCAATGAGTTGTGATGTCTCAGACCTAGGGCGAACCAGCTCTCTCCATTAACTAATCAGAAACGAAGAAGAAGGTGTCACGACCACAACTGAGATGCTTTACAAGCAGAAGCAGGTCAGAAACCTCGCTCTGATACCATGTTTTGGAGCAGCTACAATAACCCGAACTAGTGAAGAAGGAAGAAGAAGATGAAGAAGATGAAGAAGAAGACAAGAGAAAGAGAGAACATGAGGGTTTAGTCGAAACTGATTAATCTTCCAATCAGTCGACCCCCTAATGTTTATTAGGTTCTAATTACACTTACAAAGACTAAACTACCCTCACTTAAGTGTGGGGCAGAGTACTCTAATAAAACATCCACATAAGCAAAGTACTTAACTGACATGAGATTACTAAACTACCCCTAGTCGGCTCACTCTAACAATCCTTATCACCTAAAGGATTGGCTGATCCAATTATGACTTGGATCAACAACTCCTAATGAGATTAGGAGCTGATCTTTTAGGGTTACAAAGAAGGGAGGGGCGACAGCCTTTAGCAGAGAGACATTCTCACATCCTCTTTAGAGCTGAAATCATAGAAGAAAGAATTAAGCAACCCTGCAGAATTCTTTCTTGTTGCCTCCTTCTTCTTGCCGCCTACATTGCTTATTCGATCTCCAACCGAGTGGGAGAAGTCAAGATTTGAACATGATATCAGTTCTTTGTGAAAGGACTGATAGGAAGCTATGCTCACGTGCCATCCTACTAATTCTTGCGAAGGACTAGGTTCTTGGAGAAGAACACTGCTGATTCTGCTCCATCCTGCACTGCGCCATATTCAGTGGGAGTGGTCTTTGGATCCTTCCTTGGGCGTGAACACCTCCATTGGGAGATATTACTTCTCCGTATCAGGTATAATCATCTCCTACTGCTTTTGTTCAGATCTGGTTCAGTGTATGGTTCAAGATTGATCCTTGAAAATATGATTTTCTAAATAGGAATACGATTCCCAGTTGAAAGGGAGAGAAATTTTTTTTGAAATTCACCCACCTTATTCCGCAAGATTTGGGCGTCCATACGAGGGATCTCAAATCCCTTCAGTGGTATTAGAGCCATGGTTCAAATCTTGAACCAATTTGTTTCAGATCTGAACCTGCGCAAATGGGCAGAAGGTGTTCTACCCGATTTGCGCAGATAAAGGGTTTTGGGAAATTGTCCATAAATTTATGGGCGAATAATCTGAAATTATTTTTGCATAAATCTGAATATTGTTTAGAATTGTTCTTTTTTATTTTCTTGATTTATGGGTTGTTCGTACAAGAGGAGATCGAATTCTTGATTTGCGCAGGGAACTTGCGTTTTTCCAGTTTCTAGATTATATTTATTACATTTGGTCTGTAAAATAATTTTTTTTTTTATTTTTAAGACTGAATGTATAGGTATTCGATCTGATGTAATTATTAATAAAAATTAGGATTTTTATTTATTTTATTTTGGATCGAAGATGGCGGCTCAAAGAAGGAGATTTCATAGATGGGAGAATGACAATCTGTGATTTGCAGTTTATGAAACTGCAAACTGTGATCTAACCTCTGTTTTGCAGGATGGATTGTGTGAACAACCCTGTTTGACTGATTATTGTTTTTTTTTTATCAGTATTTAATTTCAGATTATTTTCTTGAATTAAAGATTTAATTAAAGATCAAACCCTAGACCCATTCGAACCAAGTGAAGGGTTGAGAGATCCATCGTATGGACGCCCAAAGATTGCGGAACAAGGGGCGAATTTCAAAAATTTTTCTCTCCCTTCAACTGGGAATCACATTCCCTATTTAGAAAATCATATTTTCAAGGATCACTCTTGAACCTTAAACTAAACCAGACCTGAACCAAAAGGAGTAGGAGAGAATTATACCTGATATGGAGAAGTAGTATCTCCCAATGGAGGTGTTCACGCCCAAGGAAGGATCCAAAGACTGCTCCCACTGAAGATGGCGCAGTGCAGGATGGAGCAGAATCAGCAGTGTTCTTCTCCAAGAACTCTGTCCTTCGCAGGAATCAGCAGGATGGTACGTGAGCACAACTTCCTTTCAATCCTTTCTCAAAGAACTGATGTCAAGATCCAACCTTGACTTCTCCCACAACTGGAGATCGAACTGGCAAACAGGGCGACAAGAACAAGAAGGCGGCAAGAGAGTGTTCGCAAGGTGCAGAATTCTCTCTTCTTGTTTTCAGCACTAAAGGAAATCTGATGTGTGTCTCTATTAGGCTGCCACCCCCAACTGGATAAGACTTCTCTTTAGGTGATAGGGATAAACCCTTATCTTATCTGCAGATTAGATTAGTTTTCTCCTAATCTCATTAGGAGGATTTTAGATCTGAATTATATTCAAATCTGGACTATCTGAGTGGATAGGATTAAGACCCTATCCTATCTGCTAATCCATTTCAAAATTCACCCCTTTAATTAACTAAATGAATAGCCCAGTTCGAAATGGGCTTTAGGCCCATTAAGCTTATGTGCTCACTTAACCTTCCTAACTACTACCTAGTTGGGCTTCCTTGTATGGTGTGGGACCCAAGCATTAATCTACACATCAGCCACATGGGTTCGGCCCAGCCTTTGTTACAAGGCCTGGCCGAATACACTGTTAAAGACAATGCACCCCTTGAAACCCATCGAATGGGCTCTATGGGCCCAATACTTACCCTAAGTGGTCCCTAGGCCAAGCCACTTTGTAACACCCATGGACTGTGGGCAGATGCAAGATTAGCCCATCAGGTATTATCCTCAAGGGTCTTACACTTAATCTCTCAGCCCATAATGATCATACACTGCCCGATAAGAGATGACCTCTCCCTTGGCTACAAGGAACAGTGTTGCACTCTCTACTTGTATGGATCCCGGGAATTAAAACCTTTTTGCAAACATTTGAGAAACCATAATATATATACTTTTATATCTTATATAAAATATACTTTGCAAAACAAATCTCAACGGTTGAAATCGGCTGCCGGCAGTCTTGGTTTCCATCAGTGAGAGTGCATCCCCGATCATTACCTTTGTCTGACAAAGGGGTTGATTCTATCACTATGATTACCCACTCAGATGAATTCTCGGACTGTCCCAACATACCCAGGTTTTGACCCCCGCTAAGGATCTCACTGATTGGTACATCAAAGACAGCCCAATCCGACACCTAGTGCAGTATCATAATCGAGTCTAGGGGTTGGGTGTAATTTTCCAGTTTTGCCCATCAATCTCCAAGGTTCAGGGCAATATTGGAAATCTGGTCCAGTTCATAGATTCAATTAATCCTACACTGTATGTGCCTAGGGTCTCACCCTGGCAGCTGAGACAAGTCACCCCAACCGACTTGGTAGCACCACAATGTCAGCCTTGTTAGGATAGGTCTCCCCAGACCGATCCACTGACTGTGAACATTCTAAACTAACACGAGTCTCATTAAGTGTCCAGTTTAAGGGTATTACACAGAAACATACCAAGGGAACATGAATCAAATATGCACTTGTATTCATTTACAATAAACTCATAAAGTACATCATTCTGATTGAAGCTAAGGGCATACAAAACTGTATAACACCAAGATTGGTTCAAATTGTTTGGACCGAATCTAGGGTTCGACAAAGGATGAATATCAGCCCTATTTTTCCCACTAATGGGCCTGAGGATTGATAATTAATTAAATGCTTAATTTGGCCCAACCTGTAAAGGCCCAGTTTAATATTGTTAAAACAGCTAAAAGCCCACTCTACGAATAAAGCTATATGGGCCGAACCCATCAACCCTAATTCGGCCCATATACCTTGATAATATTAATGGTTAATATTATGGATTAAAATGGGCTTCAAATGGGCTTTGCAGATAATTAATTGATTGGATCAATTTATCCCTGCATGTGATGTATGGATGTGTGATGTGCTACGTACATGGGCCATAAGTACTTGGCCCATGCTTAATGCACATAAGTACTTGCGCACACCATGGCTGAATGCACATCATTGCCATGGTGTCTCTTTTGGTCATTGGATGACCTCCCTCAGTGGTGGGCCCCACACCTCATCGAGAGGTTATGTGCAAAACCCTAGCCGATTTGGGCCCACCGAAATCTGGCTTTATGAAAGTCAGTGGGAGCCACTTTGGTTTGACCAAGATCAAACTAGGGCATAATTAACTATTCCCTCCACATAATATGAGTGCATCCCCGATCATTACCTTTGTCTGACAAAGGGGCTGATTCTGTCACTATGATTACCCACTCAGATGAATTCTCGGACTGTCCCAACATACCTAGGTTTTGATCCCCGCTAAGGATCTCACTGATTGGTACATCAAAGATAGCCCAATCCGACACCTAGTGCAGTATCATAGTCGAGTCTAGGGGTCGGGTGTAACTTTCCAGTTTTGCCCATCAATCTCCAAGGTCCAGGGCAATACTGGAAATCTGGTCCAGTTCAAAGATTCAATTAATCCTACACTGTATGTGCCTAGGGTCTCACCCTGGCAGCTGAGACAAGCCACCCCAACCGACTTGGTGGCACAACAGTGTCAGCCTTGTCAGGATAGGTCTCCCCAGACCGACCCACTGGCTGTGAATATTCTAAACTAACACGAGTCTCATTAAGTGTCCAGTTTAAGGGTATTACACAGAAACATACCAAGGGAACATGAATCAAATATGTATCTTTATTCATTTACAATAAACTCATAAAGTACATCATTCTGATTGAAGCTAAGGGCATACAAAACTGTCTAACAATCGAGAGGTTACGTGCAAAACCCTAGCCGATTTGGGCCCACCGAAATCTGGCTTTATAAAACTCAGTGGGAGCCACTTTGGTTTGACCTAGATCAAACTAGGGCATAATTAACTGTTCCCTCTACATAATATGAGTGCATGTGGTAGGGAGATTCATATGATGAACTTTCTAAAGGCTTTCCATCATTAGCATGAGGATGGATCCTTCAGTAATGAGGAAACACACCAGAAAATGGGCTATCCATTTGCTATTGGGCTTGTCTGAGTGTTTCATAAGATGATAGGGGCGTCATAGACCGATGTGAGAGGGGCTTCACCAGAAAATGGGAACTCTCTCACGGTACCTTGGCGTTCACGAATATGATGGGTAAGCACTCACTGGACAAAAATGTTTACCTGAAAACGGATATGAACCTTGTCTGGCAGAGGCCAAAGGGAAAACTCATATGATTAGTGGATATGATCCTTTATAGAAAGGTGGTGGGGTTATGCAGCTGAAACAGTTGGCTTCATGCACCCTATGAGATTTCCCACATTTCCAGAGACAACTCGTAGTCTCCGTCACTGAGAGAGGAGGGAAATCTCATAGATGAATAAATGGGAATGGAACGTAGATTAAAATCCATATCTATGTAATGAACATGAATCAAATTAGGTTGTGGACTGATGTTTGTTTTTTTATCAGAAAATGGCAAACGAACAATTTGCAAAGTTGCTTGATGACAAGTTGAAGGGCCCAAACTATGCCGACTAGTATAGGAACCTTATGCTGGTCCTAACTTCTGAAAAGTTAGACAAAGTGGCTAAGAATCCTTCCCCGGAGCGTCCGAGTGATAGGGCTTCTGATGCCCGAAGGAGAGACTATCAGGAATGGGAGGAGAAAAACTCCCTTGCCCGCTGCTATATCATTGCCTTATTGGACAACCCAATACAGAGGCAATTTGATCAGATCGAACTTGCCAAGGACATATCGGACAGTCTCAGGACAATGTACGAAGAGCATAATCGTTCTACTCGGTAGAAGGTCTTGAAATAGTTCATGACTGCGCAGATGTCCAAGGGCCAACAAGTTCATGACCACTGTCTTCGGATGATGGGTTACATCAACGAACTGGAGGCTCTTGGATCCGGGCTGGATCTTGTGACCCAGATAGATGCTATCCTTAATTCTTTGCTTCCTTCCTTTAATCCATTCATAATGAACTATAACATGAACAAGCTGAATGTCAACTTACAAGAGCTCAACAATATGTTGCAAAGAGCTGAGGAACTGATTGAAAAGGATGGGACTATAGCTATGCTTGTTGAAGCCAGCAAGACAGGCAAGAGAAAGAGAAAGGCAAAGAAGCCTCAAAAGAAAGCCACTAAGGGCAAGAAGTAGAAGAAGGACAAGGCATCAGATGCCTGTCACTTTTGCAAGAAGACTGGCCACTGGAAAAGGAACTGTCCTGCCTACCTGGAATCCAAGAAAGGTAATTTCAAAACTTGTGTTATAGAAACCAATTTATTGGTAGCTTCTACGTCCTGGTGTATTGACTCTGGGGCTTTAACTCATGTGTGTAACTCACTACAAGGGTTCAAGGTAAGCAGAAGGTTGAGTGATGGAGAAGTTACGTTCTACTTGGGGACTTCTGCGACTGTTGCGGCCACGACTATAGGAACCATGGAGTTAAACAAAATTGTGTGGCCTGTCCTACCGAGGGGGTAGGGCTGAGTCCAGTGAAAATCAATGGGATTTCCTCCTCCACCAAGGGCTAGGCTCGGACTCTCCCCAGGTTGAGCGGCCGCACGAGACCGTCACTTTCCTCACTCGTAAGCAAGGGGACACTTTTCTCCGCAGAAAAGCTAGACTCTCCCCACCTCGACCTGAAGGACCAGCCCTTGGGATAAGACACAAAAAAATATTTACTCTTCCAGTTGTGCACGGAAGAGGGGTTATCTACGGGTTTGAACTTGCAGGGTTGGAAGTAGATGACACTAGCTTCGAAAGAGTGCTTCCTCAGCACGAAGACCGCTTCGGAAGAGCTTCAGCGTCAGCTCCACCCCCTGGAGCCGAGCTGCCACCAGCATAACCACAATGGTTCCTATCGCATTGGGCACCAGTTGGCTAAGGGTAATCCCATACACCCTTAGCAAGTCAGAGATCAACGGATGAAGGGGGAACCGAAGACTGAATTGGAGGAAGTGCTGATAAACACAAAAGCAGACTCACCTCAGTAGGAGCGCGAGGCTTCCGGCAACGGGGCTTCCACTTCACACCAAGGTCGGGGACCAGACAGTTTCGATCCTTCCACGATGTCGACTAATAGGATCCTGTCTTTGGTAGCTCGGTACAAGCTGCTCGATAACCTTATGTACAACATTCCCTTAGGTAGTTTTCCTTGGAATCACGGTCATGATGAGATTGTGGTGTTCGAGGAGCAACTCGTAGCTGGGCTGCGATTCCCACTTCACCCTTTCATCATCGAGGTCGTCAAATTTTTTGACATCCCCATAGATCAGCTCCATCCCAACTCAATTCGTAACATTGTAGGTACCATCTCCCTTTTTCACGACTACAACCGGCCTTTGACCCTCGACATCTTTTCTTCGATCTATTCCATTAAAAGGAACTCCGCCTATTTTCTCCCCGAGCACAGGCAAAGTTATTACATGTCTCCCTGTCCTAGCTGCAAAATTTTGCATGACCTTCCCAACAAAGTCCTGGCCTGGAAGAGGCACTACTCCGTAGTTCGTAATGCTGCAGGGTGGCCATTTCCATCCCACTAGAGACCTACCATTCAAGACCCCAACATCAAGTTGGACAAAGAGACATAGGAGGAAGTCGGATCTTGGAAGAAGCTCGGGTTGAAGTTTGAAATCTTCGTGCCCGAAGAAAAGCTCATACAAGTCGGGTTGAGTCCTCATGGTAGGTCGTCGTCTTGGTGCACGCACTTGTTTTCTTTTTGGAAGCTTGCCTTGATTTTGTAATTGATCTATTCGTTACTTTTTTCTAGGAGCCATGGCTGATTTCCCTGCTACTGAGCTCTTCGGAAGCATGAAGAGGGCGAAGAAGAGGAAGACCTCCAAGAAGGCCCGTTCCATGAAGTCGTCACCACATCCAACATCAATGTCATTGTCTCCAAACATCCTCCCGTCATTGACTTGGTCAAGGAAGACCAAGGTAGGGCTTTTTCCGTTTCACCTACCCGAGGAGACCCTAGTGTCCGAGCCCCAGCCCACTCAAGCAACCACCCCTTTGAGAGATGACTCTTCTCGAGCAGCTCAGAGCATTTTGACTCCGAAGTTCGGTCTCCTCAAGAGTAAGGATGCGGTCTTTGTTGAGGAGGTCGTGCAATGGGCCGATCTGCAGGTGGCCCAACTCGGGGCCAGAGCGGCGACTCAAAGTATGGTGGTATGTATCTACTCCTTGGGTTGTACTCTTTATTGTTCTTTCTTGGTACTTAGATTTTATTTCTTTCTTGGCAGGTGAACTCCACAATTCATGCTCTTGTTTGCCAATCTGAAGTGCAGCTGAAGTGGGCCCTCCAGGCTGAAGAAACCTCCCGAAGCATTCAACCCAAACTGGACTTAGCTCATGGCGAGATTCATAAGCTAGAGAAGGATGCGCAAGCTCAAAAGGAGCTAATCGTGTTGCTGAGGGAGGAGAAGAAGAAGCTTAAGGAGGAAAGGGAGGCCCTCTAGAGGGAAAACGAGAACCTCGAGGAGCTCGTGAAGGAGCGCACGGAGATCTTCGACAATGCGTCAAGGACGCTAAGGTTCAGGCCATCGAGGAGTAAAAATCTTCGGAGGAGCAATGTAAGTTAATGATCGAGACCAGCACGATGGCCTATCATAAGGGCTTCAAGTTCAGCAGGTGGCTGACATAGCACGAGTTCCCCAAGTTCAACCTCAGTGCTATCACCACATCCAGGGTCACCAAGGAGATGGTCGGGGAGGCTGCTAATGACCCAGACTCCAAGGAGGAGAGTGACAACGACCTCCTCGATGAAGAGATAGCAGAGGAGGGAGACAGAGATGCTGCCGCCGAGGACCATATGGAGACCGACCACCTTGCTATAGTTACTGATGGAGACGAGGAGCCCCACATCGACTGATGTTATATCTGCCTCTTTTCTTGGACCCCCCATATAAACGTGATGTCCCATGCCTCCGAGCTTGGTTGAGTAAATATAGCTCTTCTCTTTCTTTTTTGTAAGTACTTTGAACTTCCTTTAGTTAATACAATGTAATAGTTTCAAAAATTCTTGTTGTGCAAAAATTTTCTAAGTATGAATTACTCCCGAACACCCAAGTAGGAATAACCCGATCTCAATGTACGCCGAAGTGAACAGACACTGTAGAGTATATGCCCGACCTGTCTACACATGAGCTACTTATTTTCCCATGCCGAAATGACTAGGTTCTCGGTTGCCTATGCCTTAGCGACTAGGTCTTAGGTTACCCATCCCGAAGAGACGATTGGGTCTTAACACACCTATGCTGAGGAGGCGACTATGACTTATTTACCCATGCTGAGGAGGCAACTAGGACTTATATCGTACCAAAGTCTTTTGCCAACTCGGCACCATAGCCCTTAGGCTCTGGGAGTGACTTATAGTCCTCTCTCTAGTTCGATGTCCTTTTGACCAGCTCAGTGGTCTTGTGGACTTAGAAAAATTTTTTAGTCGTATTGGAGTCACGAGCTCATAGATAGTACCTCCTCAAGTTGTCAACGTTCCAAGCCCGAGGTACTTGTTTCCCTTCCATGTTCTCAAGCTCATATGTGCCCTCTCTTAACACTCGTCTCACTCGTCTCACTAGGTCACCAACTCGAAACTATCATTTCCTGACCCAGGCATTGTAGTACCAAGCTACTCGTTGCTAGTAAGTTGTAGTTCGGATATAGACCAGGTCGTGTACTTCTTTGATCAGATACAAGTTGATCCAGAGCTCATCGTCGTTCGCCTCTTAGTCGTATGCCTTGAGCTGCAATATTGGTATTTCGATCTTCATTGGAATCATAGCCTCCGTTCCATATGTGAGGTTGAAGGACGTTTTACCGATTGCAGTCTTGATGGTCATCCTATAGACCCAAAGGACACTGGGCAACTCGTCCACCCACAACCCTTTTTGGGCGAGCACTCTGCCCCCCATGTGTCATCCACATAGTCCTTCATGGATGCAACATTGGTATTTCAATCCGTGGAGAATAGCCCTATTCGTCACTTCGGCCTGTCCGTTCGCCTGCGGGTGTGCCATCGAAGTAAGTTCTACTGAATCCCCATCTCGGCACACAAATTCTGAAACTTGATGTCTTCAAACTGCTTCCCGTTGTTTGAGATCAGCACCTTGGGTAATCCGAATCGTCACACAATGTTCTTCAAGAAGTTTTGCACGTTCCGACCTGTAATGCTTACCAACGGCTTAGCCTCCACCCACTTTGTGAAGTAGTCCACTGCAACGACCAAGAATTTCCTCTGCCCTATTGCCGACGGAAATGAACTGAGGATGTCGATCCCCCATTGCACGAAGGGCCACAGGCTGGTCAGGTACTTCAGATCGGCAATAAGTTTATGGAGGATGTTGGCGTGCCTCTGACATTTATCGCATTTCTTGATGAGCTCGAGCGTGTCTCCTTCATGGTAGGCCAGTAGTAGCCTTGCCTTAGTGCTTTTTGGGTGAGCACTCTGCCCCCCATGTGTCATCCACATAGTCCTTCATGGATGTCATGAAGTACTAGTTTGGCTTCTCAAGGTCACAAGCAACGTAGGTAGGAGAGCATGAAGGACCTCATATATAGCCGTCCGTCGATAAGGACGTACCGAGCTGATTGACGCTCTACCCTCCAAGTTGCATTGCATTCTATTGGTAGGGCCCCATGGAGTAGATAATCAACGGGCAAGTCAACCCACCTCGGTTCTGCTTGCAACACGAGAGCGACCTCTTCTGCCCCCCGAGAATGCTGAGCTGAGGCAGGTCTTCTATATATACAGTTCACATTGTGTTGTCGCCAGAACTTACCAATCGCGACAGGACGTCGGCCTCAGCATTCTCGGACCTCAATATCTGCTTGATGAAGCAAGAATGAAGGCCTAGTTGGATTTCTCTGACCTTGGCCAGGTAAGCTACCATAGTTGAATCATGAGCTTCGTAGTCGCCGTTGACAATTGAGAGTCGCTACACACGACGAGGTGTTTTACACCCATCTCATTAACTAGGTTGGGCCCAGCAATTAATGCCTCGTACTCCGCCTCATTGTTTGTGCCTCGAATCTGAATCAGAGAGCATACTCCAGCTTCACCTCACTCGAGCCGTACAATATCAGTCTAGCACCACTTCCTCTCTGGTTAAACAAGCCGTCTACGTGGAGGATCCAGGGCTCCTTGTCCCAGGTTGGTCCTACCCTAACCGGGACCGATGCCACGCTGGTTGACACCTCCGACGCATTAGCAGGCTCAATCAGTTTAGGGGCTGGCATGCTAAACGTACATTCTTCTACGAAATCCGCCAAGATTTGGGGCTTTGATCGTTGGACATGACTCGAATCGGATGCCGTACTCACTTAGCTCGATGGACCGCTTTGTCAGCCTCTTTGAGACCTTGGGCTTAAGCAAAATGTGCCTCAGGGGGTCTGTTGGTGAGGATGACAATGGTGTGGGCTTGGAAGTATGGACATAGTTTTTGAGCTACTACTACTAGCGCGTAAGCTAGCTTCTCGATGTCGGGATATCTGGTTTCTACGTCCTGTAAAACTTTGCTTACATAGTAGACTGGTCGTTGGACTTGATTTACTTCTCTGATTAGTACCAAACTGACCACCTCGTCACTCGTAGAGAGGTACAGCTTCAGTTCGTCTCCTTCCTCAAGTTGGGTCAAAACCGAGGCGGTACTTAGATATCTTTTCAACTCATCAAACGTGAGCTGACACTCTTCAGTCTATGCAAAGTCTTCGTTCTTTTTTATTGCTTTAAAGAAGGGTAGGCACCGTCCCTCCGACTTAGACATAAACCGGCTCAAGGAAGCTACCCGACCTATGAGTCTTTGGATGTCCTTTATTTTTTGGGGCAGTCTCATATCTAAAATGGCTTTAATCTAATTAGGGTTGGTTTCGGTGCCACGTCGGTTCACTATGTAACCGAGGAATTTGCCCGACGTGACCCCAAAGACACACTTGTTCGGATTAAGTTTCATGTTAAATTTCCTTAGAATTTGAAAAACCGAATTTAAATCATCAATTACAGAGCTCAAGAATTGGGTCTTTACAACCATGTCATCAACATAACACTAAATCTTATTGCCAATCAAGGTCCAAAAATTTTATATACAAGTCATTGGAAAGTTGCTCCAGCGTTTTTCAAACCAAAGGGCATGACTTTATAATAGTACAACCCTAGCTTAGTTACAAAGGCAATCTTGTCCTGATCGGCTAAGTCCATCCTAATTTGGTTGTAGCCGGAGTAGCATCCGTGAAGCTCAACAACTCGTGCCCCGAGGTCACCTCTACTAGATCTATTCTAGGAATGGGGAAGCAGTCCCTTGGGTAGGCGTTGTTCAAGTCAGTGTAGTCGACGCACATGTGCCACTTTTCGTTGGCCTTCTTCACCAGCACAGGGTTGGCTACCTAGCTTGGGTAATGGACCTCCTTGACGAAGTTTGCAGCGAGGAGCTTCCCGACTTCATTGACTACCCTCCACTGCTCCAGGGCGAGGTTGCATTTTCTTTGTCTAACTAGCCTAACTAAAGGGTCCATATTTAACTTGTGAGTAATCACACTAGGGTCGATGTCGGGCATCTCTACCGCGGACCAGGCAATAACATCTAAATTATTAAGTGAGAAACTTACTAGTCGTGTTCAAAGTGGTTCGCTTATCAGGGAACCGATCTAGAGAGTCTTAGTCGGCTTAGTCTTGGAAATCGGTATGTGGACTATCTCCTCCATCGGGTTACTCGCTCCTTGGTGTAGTCCGTTAGTTGTTCTAGCTCGACATCTTCCACCAGTTTTTCCTTTCCTTTTAGTGCAGTCACGTAGCACTTGCGGTACTCGAGCTAATTGCCTCGTACAACCCCTACTTCATAATCCGTCGGGAACTTCATCGCCAAGTAGTATGTAGATACTATTGCACGCAAGACGTGCGGAATGGGCCGACCCACAATCACGTTGTAGGGGGACGGAGTCGCGACAACCAGAAAGTTATGCTCGAACCGCACTATGTTCGGCCACATTCCTACTTCTACTGGTACCGTGATCCGACCAAGGGGTCTGACTTCTTCGCCGCTGAATCCCACCAAGGGTGTTTCTATTGGCTCCAAGTCGCTTTGCTTCAGCTGTAGCCTGTCGAAAGTCCCTTTAAATAGGATGTCGACCAAACTGCTTGAGTCCACCAGAATATGCTTCACTTCAAAGTCATTAATGACGAGCTTCACCACAAGAGCATCGTCGTGAGGGTACTGTATCCCACGCGCGTCGTCCTCAGTGAAATAGATAGGCTCTTCTATCCGAGGTCGTTTCGGTGGGTTTTCTGCTTCGTGTTTTAGTTCTTTGACTGATGTCTTCCCTACTATTGTAGTACACCCTGCTACAATGGATCCATCTCGCAGATAAGTCTTTCTTCTGGTTGTTGTCGAGGTTGTTGCTCGTTCTGTCTGCTTGACTCTAGAGCGTCTCTCCTTCGGTCTCCCTGCCGGTCCCCCTGTCCTTTCTCTTCACGCAAGATGTAGTTCTTCAAGTATCCGTGATGAATGAGCTCTTCGATTTCGTCGTGGAGGTTCTGGAAGTTCTCTATGCTATGGCCATGGTCCCAATGAAAGTGACAATAGACATTCAGGTTCCTGGTCATCGGGTCTCCCCGTAGCCTTGGTGGCCATTTGACGAAGGAAGAGTCCTTAATTGCCATCAAGATCTCTCCTCGCTTTGTGTTGAGGAGAGTATTGTTGGTTCTTTCTACAGGAGGGGTCCTAGATCACCAACCCGATCTGTAGCTTCAGGAGGGGGACTTACTCCTAGAGCGAGGTGACTTACTTCTTCTCCTTGGTGACTTGCTCTTCTTCCTTTTGTGTTTGTCGCTGCTCGTACTTTCTTCTTCTCTCTTCCTCTTCTCGCCTTACTGGCCTTCTGGTTTCTGGCTGAGCTCTTCTTCAACGCTTATGAATCTCTCGGCTAACACGAGAAACTCTGTAATAGTCTTCGGCCGATTCACTCCAAGCTGCGATGAGGCACACTGCTAGGTCGAGCTCCAATATTTATAAGCATGTTTCATTGAAATGCTTGATGTAGCTCCAGATTGACTCACCTTCCCTCTGCACCATGTTTAGAAGGTTGTCTTGTGACTCCTGGCACTTCTTACTAGTGATGGAGTGGGCTGTGAACATATCCATGAACTATGCCCAACTTCTGATGGAGCCCAGCATGAGGTTCCTGTACCAAGTTTGGGCTAATCCTTTGAAAGTGGTGGAGAAAGCCACGTACATACACGCTTCGTCTGCCCCAGCGAGATGCATTTGAGGAATGGCGAGTTTTGTGACGCCACCGCTGTTGCTTCTTTACTGGCTCGGCGTTGGTGTTGGTAACTTCTTATGGTCAAGCACTGCGATTCTGGTCCACTCTCGCTCCTGAGCACTATCGCGAAGTGGATCAGGGTTCCTTCTTGCTGCTTCTTCTTGGTCTCGAGACCGGTGCTGGTTGTTGTGGGGTGTTGAGGGGTCTTGTCTTGAGCCCGTACCTCGGGCCCTAAGCTGGCGATCATTGCGTCACGATTTGTTGTTCTCTAGCTACGAAAGTTGTTGACTGTTCCTCTCGGGCTAGCTAACTTTGGGCCTATCCTTCGGGTTCCCCTTTTGAGAAACTGGGGAAGTGTGCTGCCCGTCCGTCTTGCCCCAAGGTGGGGTCCGACCCTTGGAAGGGGCCGGTACCTGCAAGGTTCCCTCACTCCGATGGGGAGATCAGCAGACATTCTGATGGGCCTTGTGTTGATTCTAGTTCTGGTTCTAACCTTGATACTGACCTATTTGTTGTAGTGGAAACTGCTGCTAGTATTCCTGGTAGAAGTAGTATTGCTAGAATTGTTGGAGTTGGTGAAACTGCTGCATTTGGATCTACATTGTCCTGACAGTTGGAACGAGATCATCGAACTGAGAATGCCCGACCCTAGGAGGGATCACAGAAGGCTCCAAAAAGGTGGTGTTCACCTGAGTCAATGGGACATTTATCTACTAAGTTGCCTGTGGCACTGATAGAGAGGGGATCCCCGAAGCAGCCAGGGGAATGGTGAACTGCCCGATAGTCACTAAGAGGCCTTGAGGTAATGATGTTTGGTGATCTTGCCCCCTAGTGATGTTCATATCAATACCCTTATCGATGTTGCTTGAGGATGCCATTGAGAGAGAGTAAGGTGAGGTGTGAGGTTGACATTTTGATCGTTTCCCACAAACAACGCCAATTGATTGTGCACAACCTGTAAGCTCCTAACTGGAAGAACACCTAGACCTTAGTCATGTAGCGAGCTGGACCAAGCTGCAAGACAGAGGATCAAAAAATCCGAGGTGGCTAACCTGGGTTGTGCGAGCGAGGTGAACAAATAATCGCGCGTACCTAAGTCTTGGGGTTTGGTGCCCGTATATAGCTGGGCTGTCATAGGTCTCGCGAAATGCTCCCAAAATCCTTAGCCCATGACGTAGGGATCTGTTCCACTTTGGAAGGGGGATAACGTACCAATTAATGAGGCTTATCATTTCCCTCCGATTCAGGTGAGGTAAGGACGAGGCCCACAGTTACGCGACATGATCCTGAGAAGTTCAGAGACGATTGTCGAGCTCGTAGGTTCAGTTACATGGCACCTCGGTGTAAGTGGGTACTGAGGTGCTCCGGATCCGAAGTGGCCGAGCACCCGAGGTCCCCCGATCTGCTAACGTGGCACTATGTGCTGATTTGTCATTTGGTTGGCAAGTCACGTCTACATGTCCCTTACATATTAGGTCAGGCCAATCACCCCTCATCACTTTCCAACATAAAAATGCTTCAAAATTTTGGTAAAAGGAGCAGATTTGTGAAAGTTCTTTTAGGACCCCTAAGTTTAGTTTATGTGGAGGTGCGGTCATCTTAAATTTTATTAATTAACTATTATCTAAAGGAAAATAAACGAAAATTAAAACAAGGGAGGGCATAATCCGCCTTGCTCCAAAACTCATATAAAAAGCACACACTCTCACAATCTCAGCCTAACTTCAAAAACAAAATTATATCAAAACAGACAATGTAATGAAGTGTAACAAACATTACCCATTCAAAGAACAGGAAACTATTGACCGTTTTCTCTAAGCAACTTCGTAAAACCATTAGGAAGTTGATACATTGAAGTATATAATGCATGGTCTTCGGATCGTTTGGCCTAGAAACCGTTCAGGCAACTGATTTTGTTTTATGCCAAACTCGGTCTTTGGCTAAAAACCGTTGAAAAAGTCAACAACCCATTTATCTGGCGGTCAAACCGTCGACCCGTTCAGCGGTTTTTTACCATTTTTTATATTTTTTTTAATTTGTTTGTCAGAATAGACCGTCCGTTCAAACCAGACAGTCGGACTATCAACCCGAAAACCGTTGGCCAGAATGATTCCGTTTCCAAGTCGTTTTTTAAAACCATGATATTATGTGATGAAATTTTATTGACCTATTTCTCCATTAGCCAAGCAATCCACGACATGGTTACCTTCTATTAAAATGTGTGAAAATTTTAAAGACAGTTAATTTCTTGAAGAAGAAATCTTATGAAGAAGAATATCAACCAAAACTTTATTATCAAGCTTTCTCCACTTTAACCTTCATAAAGCCATAATTGAAGCAAAATGGCAAACCATCTGTAAGAGCCAAAACCTCATAAACAAACAAAGTCTACCAGCATAGGAGTTGTGGAATCCAAAGCAGAAGGCGCCAATGTTATTAATTTCTCACAAGTCACAATTCCACCTCCATGGAACAGATTTGTGGAAGTTGCTTTTTAGTTTCATCCATTGAAAATGATGTTCCAATGCCCAAAAAAATGCATCCTGATTGGAGAAAATTCAAAATTCCATAGAATGGATTGGAGAAAATGATGTTCCAGTGCCCAAAAAAATCCACTAATTCCCCTTTTATATGGGTCTCTTTAATTAGTAAACTTTCATCATGGTTCTGATGTATAGATTTGACGAGAGGAGGAATACTGTTAGACAGTTTTGTGTGCCCTTAGCTTCAATCAGAATGATGTACTTTATGAGTTTATTGTAAATGAATAAAGATACATATTTGATTCATGTTCCCTTGGTATGTTTCTGTGTAATACCCTTAAACTGGACACTTAATGAGACTCGTGTTAGTTTAGAATGTTCACAGCCAGTGGGTCGGTCTGGGGAGACCTATCCTGACAAGGCTGACACTGTGGTGCCACCAAGTCGGTTGGGGTGGCCTGTCTCAGCTGCCAGGGTGAGACCCTAGGCACATACAGTGTAGGATTAATTGAATCTTTGAACTGGACCAGATTTCCAGTATTGCCCTGGACCTTGGAGATTGATGGGCAAAACTGGAAAGTTACACCCGACCCCTAGACTCGATTATGATACTGCACTAGGTGTCGGATTGGGCTATCTTTGATGTACCAATCAGTGAGATCCTTAGCGGGGGTCAAAACCTGGGTATGTTGGGACAGTCCGAGAATTCATCTGAGTGGGTGATCATAGTGACAGGATCAGCCCCTTTGTCGGACAAAGGTAATGATCGGGGATGCACTCTCACTGATGGAAACCAAGACTGCCGGCAGCCAATTTCAACCGTTGAGATTTGTTTTGCAAAATATATTTTATATAAGATATAAAAGTATATATATATATGGTTTCTGAAAGGTTTGCAAAAGGTTTTAATTCCCGGGATCCATATAAGTGGAGAGTGCAACACTGTTCCTTGCAGCCGAGGGAGAGGTCCTCTCTTGTCGGGCAGTGTATGATCATTATGGGCTGAGAGGTTAAGTGTAAGACCATTGAGGATAACACCTGATGGGCTAATCTTGCATCTGCCCACAGTCCCTGGGTGTTACAAGGTGGCTTGGCCCAGGGACCACTTAGTGTAAGTGTTGGGCCCATAGAGCCCATTTGATGGGTTTCAGGGGGTACACTGTCTTCAGCAGTGCATTCGGCCAGGCCTTGTAACAAAGGCTGGGCTGAACCCATGTGGCTGATGTGTAGATCAATGCTTGGGTCCCACGCCATACAAGGAAGCCCAACTGGGCAGCAGTTTGGAAGGCTTTTTGAGTACATAACCTTAAATGGGCCTTAAGCCCATTTCGAACTAGGCTGATTTGATCAGTCATTTAAAGGGGGCGAATTCTGAAGTGGGTCAGCTAAAAGGATTGGGCTTAGACCCTATCCACTCAGAGAGTCCAAGATCTAAATGAGATTTAGATCTGGAAACCTCCTAATTAGACTAGGAGATAGCTGATCTGATCTGCAGATAAGATAAGGATTATCCCTTATCACTAAGGGACTTCTAACCCAAATATGATTTGGATTAGCAACTCCTAATCTGATTAGGAGCTGATCCCTTTGAGATTATAAAAGGGGAAGGGGGCGGCAGCCTTTTAGATGATCAATAGCATTCTTCTCTTTGAAGAAAGAGAGATTGAGAGATTTCCTGCATACTGCGAATCTCCAGTTCTTGGGAGTAATCAAGATTTGATCTTGATCTCAATCTTTTGGGAAAAGATTGGTTGGAGCTGTACTCACAAGCCGTCCAGTTGATTCTTGCGAAGGGTCAAGTTCTTTTGAAGAGCATTGTTGATTTTGCTCCATCCTTCACTGCGCCATCTTCAGTGGGAGCAGATTTTGGATCCTTCCTTGGGCGTGAACACCTCCTTTGGGAGATAGTATTTCTCCGTATCAAGTATAATCCTCTCCCACTCCTTTTGATTAAGATCTGGTTCAGTTTATGGTTCAAGATTGATCCTTGAAAATATGATTTTCTAAATAGGGAATACGATTCCCAGTTGAAGGGAGAGATAAATTTTTGAAATTCGCCCCTTATTCCGCAATCTTTTGGCGTCCATAGGATGGATTTCTCATCCCTTCAGTGGTATCAGAGCCATGGTTCATATCTTGAACCAGTTTGTTTCAGATTTGAACCTGCGCAATTGGGCAGAAGGTGTTCTACCCAATTTGCGCAGATATGGTTTTGGGAAATTTGTTCCCAAAATTAATGGGCGAATAATCTGAAATTAATTTTATATAAATCTGATTATTATTTAGAATTGTTCTTTATGATTTTCTTGATTTATGGGCTATTCGTACAAGAGGAGATCGAAATCTTGGTTTGCGCAGGGAACCTGCAAGATTTGCAGTTTCTTGATTTATTTATTACATTTGGTCTGTAAATAATTTTTTTTATTTTCTAGACTCAATGTATAGGTATTCGATCTGATGTAATTATTAATAGAAATAGGATTTCTATTTATTTTAATTATGGATCGAAGATGGCGACGCAGAAAGGGAGATTTCGCAGAGAAGAAGATTTCGCAGATGGGAGAATCGCTATCTGCGATTTGCAGTTTGTGAAACTACATTCTGTGATCTAACCTCTGTTTTGCAGGATGGATTGTGCGAACAGCCCTGATTTACTGATTGTTGTTTTTCTTTTATCAGTAATTAATTTCAGATTATTTTCTTGAATTAAAGATTTAATTAAAGATCAAACCCTAGACCCATTCGAACCAAGATTGGTTCAAACTGTTTGGACCGAATCTAGGGTTTAATCAAGGCTGAAAGTCAACCCTAATTTTCCCACTAATGGGCCTAAGGATTGATATTTAATTAAATGGTTAATTCGGCCCAACCTGTAAAGGCCCAGTTTTAAACAGTTAAAACTGCTAAAAGCCCACTTAAAGCATAAAGCGATATGGGTTGAACCGTTCGGCCCACATACCTGAATAATATTAATGGTTAATATTATGGATTTTGGGCTTCAAATGGGCTTTATAGATAATTAATTGATTGGATCAATTTATCCCTGCATGTGATAAATGGATGTGTGATGTGCTATGTACATGGGCCATAAGTACTTGGCCCGTGCTCAATCGACAATGGCTCTTTCGCACACCATGGCTGAATGCACATCATTGACATGGTGTCCCTTTTGGTCATTGGATGACTTCCCTCAGTGGTGGGCCCCACACCTCATCATGAGGTCTCGTGCGGAACCCTAGCCGATTTAGGCCCACCAAAATCTGGCTTTATGAAAGTCAGTGGGAGCCACTTTGGTTTGACCTAAAGATAGAACTAGGGCGTAATTATCTGTTCCCTCTAGATAATATGAGTGCATGTGATAGGGAGATTCATATGATGAACTCTCTAAAGGCCTTCCATCATTAGCACGAGGATGGGTCCTTCAGTAATGAGGAAACGCACCAGAAAATGGGCTATCCATTTGTTGTTGGGCTTGTCTAAGTGTTTCATAAGATGATAGGGGCGTCATAAACTGATGTGGGAGGGGCTTCACCAGAAAATGGGAACTCTCTCACGGTACCTTGGCGTTCACGAATATGATGGGTAAGCACTCACTGGATAGAAAGGTTTACCTGAAAATGGCTCTGAACCTTATCTGACAGAGGCCAAAGGGAAAACTCATATGATGAGTGGATATGATCCTTCACAGAAAGGTGGTGGGGTTATGCAGCTGAAACAGTTGGCTTCATGCACCCTATGTGATTTCCCACATTTCCAGAGACAACCCGTAGTCTCCGTCACTGAGAAAGGAGGGAAATCTCAGAGACGAATAAATGGAAATGGATCGTAGATTAAAATCCATATCTATGAAATGAACATGAATCAAATTAGATCGTTGACTGATGTTTGCTCTTTTATCAGAAAATGGCAAACGGATCATTTGCAAAGCTACTTGATGACAACAAGTTGAAGGGCCCAAACTATGCTGACTGGTATAGGAACCTTATGCTGGTCCTTGCTTCTGAGAAACTTGACAAAGTGGCAAAGAATCCTGCCCCGGAACGTCCGGGAGATAGGGCTTCTAAGGCCCGAAGGAGAGACTATCAAGAATGGGAGGAGAAAAACTCCCTTGCCCAGTGTTACATCATTGCCTCCTTGGACAATCCGATACAGAAGCAGTTCGATCAGATCGAACTTGCCAAAGACATATTGGACAGTCTCAGGACAATGTATGAAGAGCAGAATCGTTCTACTCGACAAAAGGTCTTGAAACAGTTCATGACCACACAAATGTCCAAGGGTCAACAAGTTCACGACCATTGTCTTCGGATGATGGGATACATCAACGAACTGGAGGCTCTTGGATCCAGGCTAGACCTTGCAACCCAGATAGATGCTATCCTTAACTCTTTGCCTCCTTCCTTTAATCCGTTCATCATGAACTATAACATGAACAAGCTGAATGTCAGCTTACAAGAGCTCAACAATATGTTGCAAAGAGCTGAAGAACTGATTAAAAAGGATGAGCCTGTAGCCATGCTTGTTGAAGCTGGCAAGACAGGCAAGAGAAAGAGGAAGGCAAAGAAGCCTCGGAAGAAAGCCACTAAAAGCAAGAAGCAGAAGAAAGACAAAGCATCGGATGCCTATCACTTCTGCAAGAAGACTGGCCACTAGAAAAGGAATTGTCCTACCTACCTAGAATCCAAGAAAGGTAACTTCGAAACTTGTGTTATAGAAACCAATTTGTTGGTAGCTTCTGCGTCCTGGTGTATTGACTCCGGGGCTTCAACTCATGCGTGTAACTCACTGCAGGGGTTCAAGGTAAGCAGAAGGCTGAGTGAAGGAGAAGTCACACTCTACTTGGGGACTACTGCAACCGTTGCAGCCATGACCATAGGAACCGTGGAATTATATTTTAGAGAAGGAATAATTGTACTGAAAGATTGTCTTTATGTACAAAATTTAAGAAGAAATTTGATTTCTGTCTCAAAACTGTGTGCAGATGGTTATTCTGTCTTCTTTAGTAATACGATTACTATTAAAAGAAACAACAGATTCATTGCATACGGGGAACTGGAGAACGGTCTCTATGTTCTACATCCTTCTCTAGAAACTAGCATAATCGAAACTACGTCGGCTGAAATCCCCAAGAAGAGAGCCCGTGATACAGTTAATCCCACGTGTCTGTGGCATTACCGACTTGGCCACATCGGTGTTGACCGAATCACAAGGTTGGTAAATGATGGTCCTTTGGATTTTCTAGCTGTAGAAGATCTTCCCACCTGTGAGCCTTGCCTACAAGGCAAGATGACGAAACGGCCATTTAACGGTAAGCCTGAAAGATGTACGGGCACACTTGACCTAATACATACTGATGTATGTGGTCCCCTGAGTGTTAGGACACGAAATCAACACATGTATTTCATCACCTTCACAGATGATTTTTCACGATATGGTTACGTGTACCTAATGAGACACAAGTCTGAATCCTTCGAAAAGTTCAAAGAGTTTAGACAAGAGGTCGAGAAACAGTTAGGGAGAGAAATTAAAGCCCTTCGATCAGATCGAGGTGGCGAATATCTCTCTGACGAATTCAGGGACTACTTAAAGGACAATGGGATAGTATCACAATTAGCTCCTCCTGCTACACCACAACTTAACGGTGTTTCAGAGAGGAGGAATAGGACCTTATTAGATATGGTCCGGTCGCTTCTCATACACTCAGAGTTACCCACATCCTTTTGGGGTTACGCATTAGAGACTGCGATTTACGTGCTGAATCGGGTTCCAACCAAATCAGTTCCGAATACTCCATATGAACTTTGGACCGGAAAGAAACCAAGTGTCAGACACTTGAAGATTTGGGGTTGTCCAGCACACGTTAAAAGAACGAGTGCAGACAAGTTGGAATCTAAGACCAGCCGTTGCCTATTTGTAGGCTACCCAAAAGGCTCTGTAGGTTACCTTTTCTATGACCCAAGTGAGCAGAAAGTGTTGTGCAGTCGAAATGCGCAATTCTTGGAAACCGACTATATCCTGGACACCCATCGTCAGGAAGTTGTTCTTGATGAGGAGAACTCAGGAGCAGTGGGAGATGTCCCACAAGTTCCAGGTAATGACCAAATTAGAAGATCCACTCGGGCATCCAGGCCGCCAATCCGTTATGGTTATGATCAGGATAGTTACCTGATGGAAACCTTGACTAGTGAGGAGGATCCCGTGACTTACGCGGAAGCTATGTTGGACATAGATTCCCAGAAGTGGGTGGAGGACATGAGAGCAGAGATGGACTTAATGGAGGCCAATGGAGTCTGGACTCTAGTAGATCCACCCTCCGGGGTAAAAGCAATCGGTTGCAAATGGATTTACAAGAGGAAGAAGGGCCCCGATGGCAGGATTGAGACCTTCAAGGCTCGTCTAGTGGCAAAAGGGTACACTCAGAAAGAAGGCATCGATTATGAGGAAACCTTTTCGCCTGTGGCCATGCTTAAATCCATTAGGATCCTGGTAGCTGTAGCAGCATACCATGATTATGAGATTTGGCAAATGGATG
Organism: Nelumbo nucifera; assembly: GCF_055504915.1. Taxonomy (NCBI): domain Eukaryota; kingdom Viridiplantae; phylum Streptophyta; class Magnoliopsida; order Proteales; family Nelumbonaceae; genus Nelumbo; species Nelumbo nucifera. The sequence continues at coordinate 45,202,034 of NC_142649.1, read as the reverse complement.
TCAAAACTGCATTCCTGAATGGAGATCTTACTGAAGATATCTATATGCAGCAGCCGCAAGGCTTCATTGCTGCAGGTCAGGAAAACATGGTATGTAAACTTAATAGAAGTTGGAACATCCGTTTTGACTCTGCTGTCAAATCGTTTGACTTCGAGTAGAATCCGGATGAACCCTGTGTCTACAGGAAGTTCAGTGGAGATAAGGTTACCTTCTTGGTTCTATATGTAGAAGACATTCTACTCATTGGGAATGATGTAGGAATGTTAACTACGGTGAAAGTATGGCTTTCACAGCAATTCTCCATGAAAGATCTTGGAGAAGCCTCCTATATACTGGGTCTTCGACTCTATAGAGATAGATCGAAGCGGATAATAGGATTATCCCAATCTGCTTACATTGATAAAATAGTCAAAAGATACAGCATGGAAAACTCCAAGAAAGGAAATGTTCCTTTCAGGCACGGAGTCACTCTCTCCAAGAAGATATCTCCCAAGACTTCTGAGGAGATTGATGGCATGAAAGACGTTCCCTATGCCTCTGCCATAGGGAGCATCATGTATGCCATGCTTTGCACTCGTCCTAACATTGCTCAGGCAGTGAGTGTAGTAAGCAGATTTCAGGCCAACCCAGGGCAGGAGCATTGGACTGCTGTGAAAAACATACTTAAGTACCTTCGAAGGACAAAAGAGTTTTGTCTGATGTTCGACGGTAGCTCACTACAGATCCAGGGGTTTACAGATGCCGATTTCCAGTCAAACCCAGATCATAGAAAGTCTACATCTGGATATGTTTTCACGATAGGATCGTGTGCTGTTTGCTGGAAAAGCAGCAAACAGGGGTCCACTGCAGACTCCACGACCGAGGCCGAATACATTGCCGCAAGTGAGGCTGCCAAAGAAGCTGTGTGGATGAAGAAGTTCGTTCACGAGTTGGGAGTTGTTCCGTCCAGTACATCACCCATCCCATTGTTGTGTGACAACAATGAAGCCATTGCTCAGGCTAAGGAGCCACGAGCCCACTCGAAGTCGAAGCACATCGAGAGGAAGTACCACGTATTGCGGGAGATTGTTGGTAGAGGGGACGTCCTGATTCAGAAGGTAGCGTCAGCGGAAAATGTAGCAGACCCATTGACAAAGCCACTATCACAGAAAGTGTTTGAGAAACACGTGGAAAGCATGGGACTCCGGCTAGTACCTGATTGGACCTAAGTGCAAGTGGGAGCTGTTAGACAGTTTTGTGTGCCCTTAGCTTCAATCAGAATGATGTACTTTATGAGTTTATTGTAAATGAATAAAGATACAAATTTGATTCATGTTCCCTTGGTATGTTTCTGTGTAATACCCTTAAACTGGACACTTAATGAGACTCGTGTTAGTTTAGAATGTTCACAGCCAGTGGGTCGGTCTGGGGAGACCTATCCTGACAAGGCTGACACTGTGGTGCCACCAAGTCGATTGGGGTGGCCTGTCTCAGCTGCCAGGGTGAGACCCTAGGCACATACAGTGTAGGATTAATTGAATCTTTGAACTGGTCCAGATTTCCAGTATTGCCCTGGACCTTGGAGAGTGATGGACAAAACTGGAAAGTTACACCTGACCCCTAGACTCGATTATGATACTGCACTAGGTGTCGGATTGGGCTATCTTTGATGTACCAATCAGTGAGATCCTTAGCGGGGGTCAAAACCTGGGTATGTTGGGACAGTCCGAGAATTCATCTGAGTGGGTGATCATAGCGACAGGATCAGCCCCTTTGTCGGACAAAGGTAATGATCGGGGATGCACTCTCACTGATGGAAACTAAGACTGCCGGTAGCCGATTTCAACCGTTGAGATTTGTTTTGCAAAATATATTTTATATAAGATATAAAAGTATATATATATATGGTTTCTAAAATGTTTGCAAAATGTTTTAATTCCCGGGATCCATATAAGTGGAGAGTGCAACACTGTTCCTTGCAGCCGAGGGAGAGGTCCTCTCTTGTCGGGCAGTGTATGATCATTATGGGCTGAGAGGTTAAGTGTAAGACCATTGAGGATAATACCTGATGGGCTAGTCTTGCATCTGCCCACAGTCCCTGGGTGTTACAAGGTGGCTTGGCCCAGGGACCACTTAGTGTAAGTGTTGGGCCCATAGAGCCCATTTGATGGGTTTCAGGGGGTACACTGTCTTCAGCAGTGCATTCGGCCAGGCCTTGTAACAAAGGCTGGGCTGAACCCATGTGGCTGATGTGTAGATCAATGCTTGGGTCCCACGCCATACAAGGAAGCCCAACTGGGCAGCAGTTTGGAAGGCTTTTTGAGTACATAACCTTAAATGGGCCTTAAGCCCATTTCGAACTAGGCTGATTTGATCAGTCATTTAAAGGGGGCGAATTCTAAAGTGGGTCAGCTAAAAGGATTGGGCTTAGACCCTATCCACTCAGAGAGTCCAAGATCTAAATGAGATTTAGATCTGGAAACCTCCTAATTAGACTAGGAGATAGCTGATCTGATCTGCAGATAAGATAAGGATTATCCCTTATCAGTAAAGGACTTCTAACCCAAATATGATTTGGATTAGCAACTCTTAATCTGATTAGGAGCTGATCCCTTTGAAATTATAAAAGGGGAAGGGGGCGGCAGCCTTTTATATGATCAATAGCATTCTTCTCTTTGAAGAAAGAGAGATTGAGAGATTTCCTGCATACTGCGAATTCTCTCCTGCCGCCACCTTCCTGCCATTGCCATTCCTTCAGTTCGATCTCCAGTTCTTGGGAGCAATCAAGATTTGATCTTGATCTCAATCTTTTGGGAAAAGATTGGTTGGAGCTGTACTCACAAGCCGTCCAGTTGATTCTTGCGAAGGGTCAAGTTCTTTTGAAGAGCATTGTTGATTCTGCTCCATCCTTCACTGCGCCATCTTCAGTGGGAGCAGATTTTGGATCCTTCCTTGGGCGTGAACACCTCCATTGGGAGATAGTATTTCTCCGTATCAGGTATAATCCTCTCCCACTCCTTTTGATTCAGATCTGGTTCAGTTTATGGTTCAAGATTGATCCTTGAAAATATGATTTTCTAAATAGGGAATACGATTCCCAGTTGAAGGGAGAGATAAATTTTTGAAATTCGCCCCTTATTCCACAATCTTTGGGCGTCCATAGGATGGATCTCTCATCCCTTCAAATACAAGGAATGTTACGTGGGTCTTGTATGAATACAGGACTGATGACATTGAACGGGTCACTTAACCATTGCTTTAAATTTGTGGTTGACCCAATCTGTTAGACCGATGATCCAGTATTGATACTGGCCCACTATTTTTTACACACACAAAAATAAAAGAATCGATCAATGAACTGTGTACATTGATACAGGCAGTTGAGCCATTGACCCCATCTAACCCATTAAGGGGCATTCAATTAAAGTCTACAACACGAATGTTTTTGTTTAGTTTTATTTGTTTTCAGAATTGTCGCATTAATAAAACAAATAAAAATGTTTTTGCACTGTTTTTATTTTTAAAGGGAAAAGCAAGTTGATTTTGTTTCAAAAAACAATACATGGTTTAAGTTTATTTGCCAAAATCTTGATAATTATCTTGTAAACTGTATACAAAGGCTTATGGGTCTGAATTGGATAGGGTCTTCTGGGTGGTCATTTTTGGGGATTAAGGTTATAAAAGTCCGGTTCAGCTCCTCTAGCAGTACTTCCTCACTAAAAAACTGTTTTACTGCTGCAGTTACATCCCTTTTTTCCACAATGTCCCAAACTTTTGATAGAATAAGCTTGGGAGCTTGGGTCGCCGTCGGGCTCGGGAGCTTTCCTGGGGTTTATTTGTGCTAGGGCCTCTAAGATTTCCTGATCAGTGGCCTCTCTTTCCAACTTTTCTATATCATTAGGCCCAAGCTGGGGATTAATGCAATCCAAAGCTTCCTCAACTCCAGTAATTTGGGAAGAGATTTGAAGAGGTCTAGGAAATACTCTCTCACTATTTCCTCAATCTTGATCGGGTCTGCCTCCCAACCTCCATCCCTATTCTTTAGCCTTAATATTCTATTTTTTATATTCCTTCCCATGGTGACCTGATGAAGGAACTTGGAGTTCTTATCTCCTACCTTCAGCTAGTTACATTTGGAATTTTGAGCCCAGAAAATTTCCTCTCTGTGTAGCCAAAGATTCACTTTGTTTTCACACACTTTAATCTTTGCTGGGGAGACGATTACACCATCTACTGTAAGGGCCGATTCTAGTTCTAGGTGGGCTTCCTTTAGTTTCTCTTCTAGTAATCCAAAGGATTTTTTTATTCCACTTTATGATATCTGATTAGAGCCATCTACATTTGCTAGTTACTTTTTTCTAACTTGAACCATTACAGTTCTTCTCCCACCCTTCCTTTATAACTTCTTTGCAGTCATCATGACACACCTACACTTCTTCATTTCTAAAAGGCCTCCTCTTTCATCCTTGCAAGGGCACTGTATCTAACAAAATAGGGAGGTGGTCAGATCCACCCAGTTATTTTGGCAGGGAGAAGATAGGATGAACCATTTTTGTCGCATGGGCCCTAGAAATTTATGCACAGGAAGCCTTGACTTGTGACTCATGTGCCCTGAATTGGGAACATCTCCCCCTGCATAATACTATGCAGAGGATGAGATTTCTCTTACGGGCATTCTACAAAGTGTGGTGCATTTCAATCCACACCTTGTGTTTGATTCCATGCTTCTCAACTACAACATTTAAGATAATCTATGCCATTAATCATTAATAAACAATATTTTATTTTTTAGTAATATACATAATATAATAATAATAGTAAATTGCTAATAACATTAATATTAATAATAAATGAGTAGTAAAATTAACGATATTTTATAATATTACAACAACATTAATAACATTTAATAATAAGTAATAATATCAATAACAATTAATATTAATAAAAGTAATATTCAAAACTTAATAATTATATAATAATATTAACATTAATTAATATTATTTAATAATAAATAATATTTTTGCAAAAAATATTTGAAATTTGCAGAAATTACAAGAAAATCAGAAAATTGCAGAAAATTTGCAAAAAATGCATGAAATTTTCCAAGGAAATGCAAAACATTGCAAGAAAATCAGAAAATTGCAGGAAAATGCAAGAAAATCAGAAAAAAATGCAGAAAATTGCAAGGAAATCAGAAAATGCGTGAAATGCATGAAATTTGCAGAAAAATTGCAGAAAAGTGCATGAAATTTGCAGAAATTACAAGAAAATCAGAAAAATGCAGAAAAAATGCATGAAAATGCAAGAAAATCAAATTAGGCTATGCTTGGATGAGAATCAGGATAAAAACCCAATTTTAGGCTTTGTAGCTTGGGGCTTGTGTTTTGACTTCAGATTATAATGTTTTCTAAAGTAATTTTTACCAAATACTCAACATTTCTTCAATGTGGGTGGATGGTGCAGTTGATCATCCAAACTCTCCACCCTCTAAAGTTGCCACATGTTTAATCCTCTAATCACATCACCCTTGCACTCCACTCTGTATTGATATGCACTCAAAGTTCTTTACTTCTTTATCTCTCTCTTATTTTCTATCACACCAGACATAGCCTAAACATCTTGACTAGAAAACCTGTTTCCATATTTCCTTGTCTCAGATCAAGTGTTATTTGCAACATTCATTATGAACTTTGACTGGAATAATAATGTTTATAAGTAGAAAAACAAACTTGAGTAATGTTTCTAAGGCTGCATTTGACTCTCCCAAAAATAAGGCTTTTTCTCCTTGGTTGGGCAGAATACAAGGAGAAAAGGCTGGTTACTGGTTATTATCTGAATAGATGGGCAAAAGTTATAGATAAAAACTCCCTTTCTCTTATCCCTATGAGTATGGGTCAATGGCTCAGATGTGTAATTGTTGCCGGTAAAGAAAGAAGTCAGAGCTCTTATATCTTATTTTTTACTCTTTTACCTATTTATTTGTCAGGGAGATCAAAATTCTCCAGGTATTATATACCATTGGCCACTAAGGATGTATTCAGCATAATCCAAGATGTAAGTGGATCTATTAAGTTTGTAAAATTGATGTCCACCATGTTTTGAAGGTTGAAGTATGTGCATAAATTGCTTGTCTTCACCAAATTATCTTGTTGGTTTATGCCAAGAGACCCACATTTTTCTTTCTATTTCTTATCATTTTTCCATCTGCTCTCTCTCTCTCTCTAAGTGGCTTTCCAACTTTCAGTATGAGACTTTTAAGCCTAGTGCTTTGTATATATGGCTAATTGGTTTTCTTTCTATGGGACTTATCTGCTTGCTAAAATGATTTTTGTTTTGTTTGTTTATGTATGTTTTCTAATGTCTTTTCCCCTCCAACTACTGGCCATTTATATAAATCCAGTCTTTGAGATTTTGTTTTTGTCTTTTCAAATGATATTTGATAGAAAATAATTCCAACAAACCCAACTTTCCACAAAACTGAACAGAACAGTAGGGAAAGGCATGGAGTATAATTAGGATGATAGTACAGTCACATCTTACCCTATAATATTAGGATGAAAACCCCTGTATCCCCAAACTAAGAATTCTCTATTGACCCCTGACTCTTAGAGTAACCATTTCTGCTTAATGCTTTTGTGAAGATCAAAAACTGTTTGTTTAAAATAACTGCATAAAACTCGGGATCCTGGTGAATCATAAAACATGTTTTAATTATATATCCAAACAACAGATTCCATTACACAACGATCAAGATCATGCTGATTTTTTTCATTGTTTTTCATTCCCAAATTTTTTACCAAGTCAGCAACCCAAGTTTCTTTTATAATAAATATTAGAAAATAGATATTCATTCAAGATCATACTGATTTTTTTCATTGTAATAACTATTCCATGAGGCTCAATCTTTGGTCCAGAGGGGCGGGAAAAGTTAAGAAAAACAAAAAAGCAGAACACCAACAAAAAAAACACCAACAAACACAAATCTAAAGTTCTGAAAAAGAACACTGATGGTCGATGCAGCAAGGTTGAATACGAACGCCAACGTAAAAAAAAAAAAAAAAAAAGAAGCCAAGGGTAGCTGGAGAAGGAGCACTTACCGCTGGCAGTTCGATGCAGCAAGGTTGAAGTTGCAGAAGCAAGTGAGCACTGATGGTCGGAGTTGCAGCAGCAAGCCCAGAAGCAAGCAGCAGCGAGAGGTACACTAGGTAAAAAAAAGGGTTACATAAGATAAAATTTATAGGTGAAATACAGGATCAATGAATGAGAATTGCGTGGATTAATCCACGAGAAAAATCCATATTGGCCCATGCTGTGGATCAGCGTGGATCAGTCCACACCACAGGCAAACCGAACAGCTATTTGGGTGTTGCATGTTCTGAAACGCAATATATCGTGGACATTCCACGATTCCGAATACCTCCTAGTCGCTAATGAGATTGAATCCAAAGTTGTTTTCCTGATATCCAATCCTACCGCACCCCAGACAGAACAAGGGAAGTTTTTCATATTGGATTTGGTACGGTTCCTTTGTTCCGTTTCTTTTCCTAACCACTCGTATATCCAGGGGTGTGTTTATGTTGACTCTGATTTTTTTTTGTTTTTATAGAAACCAAGAGGGGCTATACAAGAAGGGGGGTAGCACGTTTCCATAAATCAGACTTATAAATACTAAATTCTAAGGAAGATCATTAAGATTGAGACTTATAGTACCTGTAGGGACGAAAAGGCTTGACTGGCAAGCCAGTCTGCCGCTTGATTAGCTTCCCGATAGACATGATTGTAAACCAAGTCTTCGTTTGCTCGATTCTTCAAATCCAAACACTCTTCAATAATGTTTTGAAGGTTCCAGGGGGGTCAATGGGCCATTTCAAACAAGAAATCACGATCAAGGAGTCACCTTCAATAATGATGGAATGGTTGGGGAAATTCATTGCCAAGTTGTGGACCTCCCACGTGGCCCAAGCTTCCGCCAAGTTGATTGTCGTAAAACCCAAGTGGTAAGCCTTGTAATTTACCACCTCACCCATGAAGTTCCTATCTATGGGACTGAGCACAACCCATTGTTTAGCCGAGATGCATCGAAGTTAATTTTGATAGTACCAATTTTTGGAGTTTGCCACACAACATATTTGCACGACTTATGGGAATCCACCCCATTAGTCTTCAAATTGGTTTCATAGTATTCCGAAAAGGCCGATAGAGCTCTTTCAATCACCACTTGAATAGGGGGGTTGACGCATTATTAAAGGATTTTTTGTTTCTATTTTTCTAGATGTACCATAATAAGAATGCACACTTTTCTCTTTCATTGTTTCCTCCATTTGAATTTTTCTTACCAATTTTAAGCCACCAATCTTCCAATGAAAGATTAAATCTTGAAGGACCCTCCAAAATGAGATTTATTGCATCCCAATTTTGTTTAACAACTGTACAATTTTTAAAAGTATGCTCCATATCCTCGTTATCTTCACAAAAACTACATTTTCCATCCACACTTAAACATCTATTTTGCAAAAGCAATTTGATTGGGAGTCTTTTATTAACCAGGAGATAGAGAAAAGTTTTCAATTTTGGTGGACAATTAACCTTCTAAACAGTCGAATTCCACTTTGGGTTCAACTCTTCATGAATAGACAAGTTACATTTTAATTTATAAGCAGACTTAATTGAGAACTTTCCATCACAGCTAAGTCTCCACACTAATTTATCTTCTTTTTTATTTGAGGGGATAAACATAGATTTTATTTTCCCCCATATATTCAAAGGAACCAAGCTACAAATTCTATTTTCAATCCATACACTCCTATTCTAATCAATAACCTCACTAAGAAGGAGATTATTATTTTCAATCCTATCAAGAGGAATAATTTGGTCCAAAGAGGTATTGCCAACCCATGTATCTTTCCAAAACTTGATAGATTTGCCATTGTTTATTTCCCAACCTAACCCTTTTTTAAGGAGATCTCTCCCCTTAAGGATACCTCTCCAAGCCCATGATATACCTTGCTTTTCCTTCACATTCCAAAAGTCCTCATTTTGAAAGCACTTTGTTTTAATAATTTTAACCCAAATGTTATCACTGTTAACTAATATTTTCTAGCCCAACTTTGCCGAGTTGGTTTCATTAACCCAATGGAGGTTTTCTAGCCCCAAACCACCCCAACATTTTGGGGTATGCACCTTGTTCCAACCAATTAAATGAACCGTTTTTTTTTCACTAGAATTTGACCATAAGAAGTTCCTTTGGCTTTTATCATTTTCATCAATGATATTTTGGGGAAACTTAAAAGAACTCATGAGAAATTGTGGCATTGTATTCATTGAAGCATTCAGAAGGGCCATTCTACCTACCAAGGATAAAGTGTTTTTTTTTCTAACTTGCTAGTTTGTTATTAACCCTTTCCTTAAGATTCAAAAATGTGCTCTTTGAAACTCTACCATTTATTATGGGGGCTCCCAAATAAGTATTAGAGTTTGCTTGGATTGGGATCTTCAAAATTTTTGCTATGATTTTTTGGAATCTCGTTGGCGTGTTTTTCGAGAAATGGAGTGTAGATTTTGAAAATTTTGGGCATTGGCCAGACGTCGCAGCAAAATCAATGAGAATGTCTTTTATTTTCAAACATCCTGTAATCGAGGTCTCAGAGAATATCATACAGTCATCTATAAACTGTAAAATTGGAATTTTTGGACTTCCTTTAGCAACCTTATAACCAATTGAGCTTTTCTTACATAGAGATTCTTTTTCAAGTTTCTTTGCTAATGCTTCTGCGCAAAGAACAAAAATATAGGGAGAAAGAGGATCTCCCTATCTGATCCCTCTAGAAGGGCTAAATTCCATAGAGGGACTACCATTTATTAAAATTTGATAAGATACCTTTTTTATACATTCCATAACCCAGGTAATCCATTTCTCATGAAATCCAAATTTCCTTAAGACTTTCTCAATGAAATCCCATTCTATTCTATCATAAGCTTTTTCTATATCAATTTTGCAGGTAAGCATACCAGTTTTTCCTTTTTTTCTTTCTCATTATATGTAACATTTAATGAGCAATAAGAATGTTGTCATTAATCTGCCTGTTAGGCACAAAGGCACTTTGGTATGGAGATATAATATTATCCAAGAAAGGCTTAATCCTGTTAACAAGGATTTTTGAAATAATTTTGTAGATGACTTTGCATAAACTTATGGACCTATAGTTAACATTTTTAGGGTTCCCATTTTTTGGGATGAGTGATAAAAGATTTGTTCAGAATTCGACATAATTTCCCAGAATGAAAGAAAGCCTTAACAGCTTTACAATTTCCTAGATAAAGTTTTGTTCTGATTTTTATGCATAAAAAGACATCCCAGACTTGGGCATCCTTATCCTTGCAGCCATCCTCCTCTAAATGTAGGACTTCTCCAACTTGTTATGTGTTTGGTACCGTTTATGTTTATTGAATAAACGTTTGTACTTTATTTGTTAGTAAAACCGAGAAATGCAGTAATTGCAACTGTTTATGACAACTGGTTGCCACTAGATGCCACTTCAGCATAACAGTGAATAAACCTTGGTCGTTTGTGGAAACTTCAAAAAATAACTTCTATAAACGGCTGGCATCTGGCTAAACGGTACCAAACATCACCTTGTTTAGCCAGATGTTCGCCATACACGTGGATCATCAGTTCCGGTGGTAGATCGAGGATGCGAATATGGATGTTTGTCATATCAAACACCAGCTTGCTTGGTTTGATATCCGGGTCCCATTCCTTTGGAAAATGACTAAGAGCGCGTCCTCTTAAGCGTTTAACGTCGTAGTCTTGGATCTTTTTCCTCCAAATATTTTTTACTCTTTCAAGGACCCCATAGGCATTCAAGGGCTTATCTGCTACTACCTTTGCTAGCAGGCAAAGCCTGCATTTCTCGTCCATGCTCTACGGGTTTCCTTCCTCCTCCATGCGATGGGGAAAGTTGTAATCTAGAGTCTTACTAGGTGGAATGGTTCAGCGACTACTGATTTTGAAGATCAAATAGTCAGAATCTCGCGCTTCCAGGGAGCAGGACAATTAGCTCGTGCAGCGAAAGCGCTCACTAGGGAATAGAACAATCAGCTCATGCAGCGAAAGCGCTCACCCGTGAAAGCGACACTATACATTGAGTTTCATGGACTTTAGTTCGTACTAGAATGAACTAAAGCCTTAAAAAAAATAAATAAGTGGACTTCCTACTAGGGTCTCCTGAGTGGTGAGTCCTATCTAGGGTGGGGCATTTGTGCTTTGACTACAACTTCTCTTGTCTGACAAGTAACTTGAGCTTGTTGGTTCAGTAAGCTTTACACATTTTTTTAAGAAAAAAACTTTATACATTGGGATTGATCAGGACCCTCCAAGAAAATGATAACAAAAAATCCAATAGTTTCAACCTTTGGATGATTCTCAACAAGGGGGGACCCATCAAGACCAACTCACAGGCCATAAACTAGGGCGACTGGTGAAATTGTGTAATCCTAGAGGGATCTCATGAGTAATGAGTGATGAGTGATAAAAGGGTTTGAGCCGTTTTACCTTGACCATTCAAGAGAAAATGCAATAGACCCGATGGTCAACGATCATGACCAAGTATACCGTTGGGGCCCCACATGACATATAGCTACGTCTTTGTGGTGGAATCCACATGGCATATTCTGCTCTGCTGTTTATCGAAGAAAAACGGACAAGTACACTGTACCCCGTTGCAGAATTCTAAAATTATAGTCCTCATAGTCTATTAGTAGTCTCTTATAAACCACATCCTACTCATAGATTTGGCATTAATCTACCGTTAGGATTCATCCCACCTGTACGATGGGGCTAAGAATTCTTAGATGAATTGGAAGATGCTTTTCAACAATACAGACCCACATGCTAAAACCTGAATCAAACAAGACAGTGCCTTATAGTTAACACATTGCATTCTCCTTCAAGCAAGCGCGACTTATTATCCACAAATCACAAATCACAAATCACAACCCCACGATCAGATCAAAACTGAAACTTTCTAATCTTGTATTCTTGTTCTCTTGAATTTCTCAAAACAATCACTAATAGGCAAGATTATTACGAAGAATACCACCATACTGATTGCATTGTTTGATGCACTTGCCACGTGGCAAAAAACTGGATGAAATCTCAAATTTGTAATTACCTGTGAACCTAGGCTCAATTTGGAAGGAGTACAAATACAAAAATGTAAACTGAAAAATCTTGTATTTTGGTGACGCTATTGTTCCTTCTTGATACTATCTAATCCGAGGTATTCTGAACCAAGGACACGATCAGATAATGATGCCAACTAGACGAAGTTGTGCACTAAGATCTGCAACTAGGAGAAAGGTCAGAGGCCCGAAGAGTTGTTCCCCAGGTAAGTACTCCAACGCTCAAGTCAGTTCGGTAGAGAAAGAGGTGGATGGGCCGAATAGGTTGGAATAATGCTTGGTCTGAGCCAAAGAGACAATGCAAATATGTTCACAAAGTGTTCATCCAAAAATTCCAAAAGTTTCTTACCTCGAGTGGGGAATACCTATTTATAGTTGGGTGTTTGTGTCCTAAATGGATAGGGCTTCCAGGGTTGTTGGGATGAGGTCATCTACTAAAGTCTTCAGGAGGTTTTCTCTTCCCCGGCGGGGTCTGCTTTCGATGTGGCTAGAGAGAGAACGGCCGCGGAGGCTGCCACGTGGCATCCTTGGCCATCTCAACTATCACCCGAACACCACTCCCTCAGTTCCAAAGTCGAGGAGTGTAGTGCTCTACCACGACTAGGTGTGGAAGAGCTCCGTGGTCCTCAGCTGAGGACTTTAATTTCTTCAAGTTGACTGGTCTTGAGTCTGGCCGGTTTGCTGGGTGAGACGTCCGATTCAACACTTGTGTCGTTTCAAAGGTGAGTCGGTAGACGCGTCGTTTCGTCTTTCCAATGTCACGTGTGTGTGAAGGGCAGCATCGAATTGGTGTCATTGATATGGTTTGATCTGATCTATTGGATGCTTTTATAAAAAGGGGGTAGGGAAGCCATTTCACTTTGTCATTAGAGAAAAGTTTGCGCCTTGGAGTTCAGCTGAAGTCCCTTGCTTGATATCTCAGGTGTCCCAAACTTCTTTTTTTTCTTTAATAAGATGTCTTTTACTTTGTCTTCCTTGTCTTCCCTTTTCATTGGATACACTTCGGGGAGTGAGAGCGAGGGTAGTCCTCAGCGCGAGGTGACTAAGGTTAGGGCACTGATGGAGAAAGATTTGACCCAACCCCTTGGCCATGCGACACGTGGAAGTAACCAAGAGTGACCTGGCAGAAGCGCCAGCTTGGCATGGCAACGGGCCCACAACCCGAGCTCCGAGAAAAAGAGTCCCAAGCTCCCCCAAAGGAGGAACCTACAACCCGAGCTCCGAGCTAAAGAGTCCCGAGCTCCCCAAGGAGGAACTCGAGCTCTCCCTTCGAGGTTCTGAGCCTTACAAGGAGCACAAAAGGCAAAAAACCCGAACTGCCCACCCAGGGGCAGTTCGGGCCATACTTCTATCCGAACTCAAGACTTCACCTCGCACACCACTTAGGCTCCAAGTCGCCTAACTGAACAACCGTACCTAACGCCCAGGAAGCCCGTACATGGAGGCGGCGCACCTAACTGATTAGGGGTCTGACACATGACAGCCACCCTCCAATGGCCACCTGCCACCGCCATCTCAGGCGTGGCAGAGACGGCCCTGACAAGGAACAATGGAGGTTATGACACCCAAACTGGCAACTGGCAGTGGAGGTTATGACACCCGAACTGGCAACTGGCAGAGGTTATGACACCCGATCTAGCAGAGGAAATGACACCCGATCTGGCGGAGGTAATGATACCCGAACTGGCAGAGGTATGGAAGTAAGTGTACAGGGTGATTATAAAAGGCCCCCATCTCTCAAAGAAGGAGGTATGTGATTCTTGCGCTTTCTGGTCTTGAAGTTCTTCATTTCCCTTGCCTTCTCAAGAGCACTAACTTGAGCTTCGGAGTGTTCCAACCGGGTTCATCCCCGGAAGTCTCTGTTTTCTTCCTTGTTTCAGCCACCTCCAATTCCATCATAGTCGAGGTAACCAACAGCTAGGATCAACCGGATTGCGCACCATCATTTGGTGTCGTCTGTGGGAAAACTTTCAAAAAGCCTCCCCTATCCTTTAACTCTCTTTCTCAAAGAAATCTTAGCTTCCATGGCTTTCTCTAGCAGCAACAGGCACAATGTCGACTTGAATGTTGTAGGGGAACACCCTCAGCCCGCCACTGCATGCATCGGACAGTTCACCGTCCCCCTCTCGACGGACGGAATCCCTAGCCTCAATGCACCAAGCATGGTGGCGCCTATGAATGTTCCCCTTCCCCTCCCTATTGAGACAACTTTCGCCGAACCAACTGTTGTCCCTCTGGCGACTAGCCAAAACCAGTTTGATGACTTGATGCAGTGCATGCGGGGTAGTGCGGGGCGATCACCCACGCTTTAAAAGTCATGGTGTTCACTTACTATTTGGCCATGAAGTTCCCAACAGACTTCAGCATTGGGGTAGTGTGGGGCGACCAGCTCGAGTCCCGTAAGTTCTATGTTGCCGCCCTCAAGGGAAAGGCCAAGGTAACCGGCGACCTCGAACTGGAGCAACCAGTGGAGCAGAACGAGGAGCAAGCTGTGCCAACAGAGGAAACTGTCCCCGTCCCTATCTCGATAGGAGACCCCGCCAAATCACTTCAGATCAGAGCGTCCTGGAAGAACCCTTGCGATCCGAACTGGTACGCTTCTTACTCAGTAACATAGATGTTTTTGCTTGGTTCGTGGCAGAAATGCTTGGCATAGACCCTAAGCTCATAACTCACAAGCTCAATACTGACCCTATAGTTAGGCCCATTAGATAGAAGAAACATAACTTAGCCCTAGAACGCTGGAGGGCGATCGATGAGGAGGTCGAGAAGCTCCTCGCAGCAGACTTCATAAGAGAAGTTCATTACCTGAGCTGGGTAGCCAACCCCGTTCTGGTAAAAAAGGCAAACGGCAAGTGGCGCATGTGCATCGACTAAACCCACTAGAACCGAGCTTGCCCAAAGGATTGCTTCCCCCTCCCCCGGATTGACCGCCTAGTAGACGCGACCTCGGGACACGAGTTGTTAAGCTTCCTGGATGCCTACTCGGGCTACAACCAAATAAGGATGGACCCAACCGAAGAGGAAAGAACCGCCTTCGTAACCGAGTTTGACCTATACTGCTACAAGGTTATGCCCTTCGGACTGAAAAATGTTGGGGCAACCTTTCAAAGGCTTGTGAATAAGCTGTTTCAACCCTTAATTAGCACGAAGATAGAGTGCTATATAGACGACATGGTCGTCAAGACACAGTTTTCGCATGAATTAATACAAGATCTGCATTCTGTCTTTCAAATTCTGCGTCAATTTAACATGAAACTAAACCCAAATAAGTGTGTCTTCGGTGTCATCTCGGGTAAGTTCCTAGGGTACATCGTCAACCGGTGCGGTATTGAGGCCAACCCGAACAAAATAAAGGCCATCCTAGATATGAGACCACCTAGAAAGGTAAAAGAGATTCAGAGGTTAAATGGCCGAATAGCCTCTCTGAGTCGTTTTATGTCTAAGTCAGCAGACCATTGCCTGCCCTTCTTCAAGGCAATAAAAGGCAAAGGGTTCGAGTGGAACCCGAAATGCCAGCTCGCATTTGACGAGCTCAAGAAATACCTCGCCAGTGTCCCAATGTTAACCCGGCCCGAAGAGGGCGATGTTTTAGAACTGTACGTCTCGGCAAGCGACGAAGTGGTCAGTTCGGTACTGATAAAGGAAGAAGATTGGGTCCAACGACCCATCTACTATGTTAGTAAAATATTGTACGGAGCAGAAACAAGATATCCGGAGATAGAAAAACTAGCTTATGCGCTGATCATTGCGGCCCGCAAACTCCATCCGTATTTCCAAGCCCATACCATCATCGTCCTCACCAACAAACCCTTGAGGAAAGTATTACTCAGGCCCGAGGTCTCTGGACGATTGACGAAGTGGGCCATCAAACTCAGTGAGTACGATCTCCAGTACAAGCCCCGAACTGCTATCAAAGCCCAAGCCTTGGCGGATTTCATTGCAGAATGCACGTTCAGCTCCGAGGTCCTTAGCCCGGTTAAGCACGAGACTCCCAGTTCGGGTGAGCTCGATGCTCCTAGGTCGGTTGAGTCCGAGCCTTGTAAGGTCGCACCCAGTTCGGTATCTCTCCTGGTTAGGATGAGCACAAACTGGGATGAAGAGCCCTAGATCCTTCACGTAGATGGCTCCTCAAATCAGTAGGGTAGCGGAGCCGGTGTAGTTCTTCGTGGTCCGAGTGGCACAAAACTGGAGTACACGCTATGCTTCGAGTTCGCGGCATCCAACAATGAGGTGAAATACAAGGCGTTGATAGCAAGGCTAGCTCTGGCGCAAGAGGTAGAGGCAAAACACATAGTTATCTGCAGTGATTCCCAGCTCGTGGTCAACCAAGCTACAGGGGAATACGATGCCCGCGAGCCAGCTATGATCGCCTACTTGGCAAAGGTAAAAGAGGCTCTGCTTAGCTTCCAATGACACTTCATCAAGCAAATCCCAAGGTTAAAGAATGCTGAGGCCGACGCCCTGTTCCGCCTAGCCAGCACCAGTGACAACACCATGAGAACTGTGTATGTAGAGGACTTACCTCGGCCTAGCATTCTCCGGGGGGCAGAGGAGGTCGCTCCTGTCGCCCAGGTAGAACCGAGCTGGATTAATCCACTCGCGAGCTTCCTGCCACATGGAACCCTCCCCGCATAACACAACGCCGCCAGGAGGGTAGAGCGCCAGGCAACCAAGTTTGTCATGATAGACGGACGGCTGTACCGAAGATCCTACATGCTCCCCTCCTTGCGCTGCTTGCGATCTCTTGAAGTCGAGCTCGTACTCCGTGACATCCATTAAGGCCTATGTGGCAGACACCTGGGGGGCAGGGCCGTCGCCCAGAAAGCACTACAACAAGGGTACTATTGGCCAACAATGAAAGCAGACGCTGTCGGGCTAGTCAGGAAGTGCGAGAAGTGCCAAAAGCACGCCAATATTTACCACCATCCCGCCGCCGACCTCAAGTACCTCACCAGCCCGTAGCCCTTCGCGCAATGGGGTATCGACCTACTCGGGCCATTCCCGCCAGCAACATGAGGAAGGAAGCTCCTAGTAGTGGTAGTAGACTACTTCACCAAGTGGGTTGAAGCTGAAACTCTCGTAACCATCACAGCTCGAAACGTCCAGAACTTCTTTTGGAAGAACATAGTGTGTCACTTCGGGCTACCTCGGGTGCTGATCTCCGACAATGGCAATCAGTTCGAGGACATCAAATTCCAAGAGTGGTGCCAAGACATGGGGATCCGGCAAAACTTCACGTCGGTTGCGCACCCACAAGCAAAAGGTCAAGCGGAGGTCACGAACAGAGCTATCCTCCGCGGACTGAAAGCCAGGCTAGACCGAGCTAAGGGGTTATGGCAGACGAGCTACCCAGCGTCCTATGGGCATACCGAACTACAGAAAAGACCGCCACTGGAGAGATTCCCTTCAACCTCACCTACGGCACGGAGGTAGTCATCCCAGCCGAAATCAAAATCCCCTCACTTCGGTTGGAAGCATACAGTGACAACACTAATAATGACGAGCTACGTACCAACCTCAACCTACTTGATGGGGTAAGGGACCTCGTGTACATTAGGACCGCGACATACCAGCAAAAGGTAGCTCAGTACTACAACGCCAGAGTTAAGAAACGAAACTTCAGCATCGGCGACCTGGTTCTCCGCAAGGTCATGGTACCTGAGCCCGGCGTTGGCAAACTCAGGTCGAACTGGGAAGGACCCTACCGAGTAAAGAGAGTACTTGGGGGAGCATACGAGCTCGAGACCCTGGAGGGTAAACAGATACCCTGGGCATGAAACATTGTCAACTTAACACGATTTTACCTATAATTGATCAAACTAAGCAGGCCATGAGTCACTACCAAAGTCTAAGGGCCAGAATGCCGAGCTAACAAAGACTTCGGCACCCTAAGGCCCAGAATGCCGAGCAAACAAGGACCTCGACACCACAAGTATGGATCCCGAGGTGCATAGCCCAGGGCCCAATTCAGCCTGTGTTAACTAACCCAGGAAGAGAACAGATCGGGCACATAGCCTTACTATGTTAACTCGCCTCGGGGCCTAAGTCTAGCAGTTCGGCAACATAGTCAGCTCGGCGTATTCATTATAAAACGAAGTATTCATTGCTCAACACTTTGCCAAAAAAGGAAGTATTCATTGCAAAACAAACTTGTTTACACTTCATCAAAAAAACAGAAAAAAAAACAAAAAACACAAACGAGCTCACAAGCCTGGAGGTACATCTTCCTCGCCTTCAGAAGGGACTTCGATAATACCCAAAGGTCCCGCTTCGTCTTCGGAATCTGGGTTATCATCAGTTGCGGCAGCCATCTCCTGAGTGATGCGCAAAGTGGTTATGGCACTAATGTCGAGCTCGGGATACATGTTCCTTATCATCCATCGGCTCAACTTGAAACCCCTTCTGTACGAGCCCACCATCATATCGTCAAAGCGCGACGAAGCGATGTAATCCTCGACAGCTTTCACCTTTGCCTCCTCGACGGCCTGAGAAAAGATCTGAGTCTTCTCCCTGATATCATCCTGAAGGTACTCGATCTAATGCTTCAGGTCCAACTTCAAGTCCACCATATGTCTCACCACCATTCCTAGGGCCTCTTTGTCCCTCCGAGACCTCGATAGCTCGGCTCGCGTAGAACGGGAAGCCGCTTCGGCAGCTTGTGCTCGCTTCAAACCCCTCTCCCCCTGGATTGCCTAAGCGTGGATAGAGGAGTTCACCTACCAAAACGAGGACAAATCAGCTCGGTAAAAAAAAAAAAAGAACACTACTTCGACTTACCACCATGGCGTGAGAGGCAGCCCGAGCGCCTATGAGATTTGTAGGAAGATCGGACCACTATGCGACCTCCTCAGGGCAAATGGCCTTCTTTCTTTTTCGGAGAGTGTAGCTCGGTGTCAGCACGCTCCCAACCTCATCGTGACTTCCTAAGCCTGAAGGCACAACTCGAGTATAAGCTATTTTGGCATAGGGGACCCCTGCCGCTTCCTGAAATGGAGGGGCCACCTCGGGCTCATCGGGAGGCTCCATTCTCGGTGCCTCAGGCTCCTTAACCAGGGAAGGATCGGCGCGGACCCGCTTAGCAGCTTGCTTCCTCCCTTTTCATACCATTGAACAGACTCACACCTCGAGTCTTCTCTACCTCCATAACACTTGCAAAAAGGAGCTCGACGTTAAAAAACGAGAATAAAAACAAAAGCAAAAGTTGAACGGATGGGATATCCATCACATGGACGTCCAAGTCTTGCGGAATGGACTGGGCGAATTTCAAAAAATTTCTCCCATCTTTGTAGGGATTCGAATTCCCTATTTTGGAAAACATATTTTCAATGATCAATCTTGAACCATGAACCAAATCAGATCTGAACCAAAAGGAGTAGGAGGGAGGATGTACCTGATACGAAGAAACAATATCTCCCAATGGAGGTGTTCACGCCCAGGGAAGGATCCAAAATTTGCTCCCACTGAAGATGGCGCAGTGCAGGATGGAGCAGAATCAGCAATGTTCTTCCAAAAGAACTTGACCCTTCGCAAGAATCAACTGAATGGCTTGTGAGTACAGCTCCAACCAATCTTTTCCCAAAAGATTGGAATCAAGATCAGATCTTGATTTCTCCCAAGGACTGGAGATCGAACTGGAGATAATGGCGGCGGCAGTAAGGAGGTGGCAAGAGAGTATTCGCAGGGTGCAGAATTCTCTCTTGTGATTTTTTGCTCTCAATAGGGTCTAAATGTCTCTATTTTCTTAGGCTGCCGCCCCCTTCTTTTGTTAACCTAAAAGATCAGCTCCTAATCCAATTAGGAGCAACTTATCCAAATCATATTTGGATAAGACCTCTCTTTAGGTGATAGGGATAAACCCTTATCTTATCTGCAGATTGGATTAGCTTTCTCCTAATCTCATTAGGAGGTTTCTAGATCTGAATCACATTCAGATCTGGACTCTCTGAGTGGATAGGATTAAGACCCTATCCTATCTACTAATCAATCTCAGAATTCGCCCCATAATTAATTAAATAAATAGCCCAGTTCGAAATGGGCATTAGGCCCATTAAGCTTATGTACTCACTTAACCTTCCAAACTGCTGCCCAGTTGGGTTTCCTTGTATGGCGTGGGACCTAAACATTGATCTACACATCAGCCACATGGGTTCGGCCCAGCCTTTGTTACAAGGCCTGGCCGAATACATTGTTAAAGACAGTGCACCCCCTAAAACCCATCAAATGGGCTCTATAGGCCCAACACTTACCCTAAGTGGTCCCTGGGCCAAGACACCTTGTAACACCCAGGGACTGTGGGCAGATGCAAGATTAGCCCATCAGGTATTATCCTCAATGGTCTTACACTTAACCTCCCAGCGCATAATGATCAAACACTGCCCGACAAGAGAATACCTCTCCCTCGGCTGCAAGGAACAGTGTTGCGCTCTCAGCTTATATGGATCCCGAGAATTAAAACCTTCTTGCAAAAATTTTAGAAACCATAGTATATATATAATTTTATATCTCATATAAAATATATTTTGCAAAAACAAATCTCAACGATTGAAATCGGCTGCCGGCAGTCTTGGTTTCCATCAATGAGAGTGCATCCCCGATCATTACCTTTGTCCGACAAAGGGGCTGATCCTGTCACTATGATCACCCACTCAAATGAATTCTCAAACAGTCCCAACATACCCAGGTTTTGACCCCCGCTAAGGATCTCACTGAATGGTACATCAAAGACAGCCCAATCCAACATCTAGTGTAGTATCATAATCGAGTCTAGGGGTTAGGTGTAACTTTCCAGTTTTGCCCATCTATCTCCAAGGTCCAGAGCAATATTGGAAATCTGGTCCGGTTCAAAGGTTCTATTAATCCTACACTGTATGTGCCTAGGGTCTCACCCTAGCGACTAAGACAGGCCACCCCAACCGACTTGGTGGCACCACAGTGTCAGCCTTGTCAGGATAGGTCTCCCCAGACCGATCCACCGGCCGTGAACGTTCTAAACTAACACGAGTCTCATTAAGTGTCCAGTTTAAGGGTATTACACAGAAACATACCAAGGGAACATGAATCAAATATGCACTTTTATTCATTTACAATAAACTCATAAAGTACATCATTCTGATTGAAGCTAAGGGCATACAAAACTGTCTAACAAAAGTATCTCTGAGCAAGAAACCTACCCGAACTCAGACCGACCTGAATAAGCTTGTCCTCCATCAGGTAGACTTCGTAGTTGAGCCCAAGCCGGGCCCAGTCCTGGAGGCCCTTCACCGTATCCTCGTCTAACGCAACACCGGGGTCAGGAACGGCCAACCCCCACTCAGTAGGAAACGACCACCCCGTAGCACTTCGAACCACGAAGTAGTCCCGCTTCCATGCCGGGACCTTATTTGGGAGATCGTGTAAGAGCTTGAAGCTCGGGCAAGGTGACAAGTAGTACGCCCTCCTATGCCCGGGCAGGGGACCCGCTTGTTTCTTAAGCATGAGAATAGAAGAAAAAACTTCCAGGTCCAAGGGAAGGCAGTGTTCACAGCACAGGGAGATGGTCCCGACAAGGTTACGGATGGAGTTCGGGTGAAGCTGACCTACAGTGACGCCGAAGTGGTTCATGACCTCGACGATAAGGGGATGGAAGGGAAGACGCAGCCCGACAACAAGCTGCTCCCGGAATATCACGATCTCGTCCGGACCGTGCTCCCAAGGAAAGTCGTCCAAGGGTAAAATATAAGTATACTCCCCGGGCAGGTTGTACTAGACAATAAGGGACCAAAGCCTCCCAGGCGTCATAGTGGAAGGTCCGAACTTATCTGGCACCCGAAGTGACTCGACCTACGGGCTCGAACTCGAGCTCTACCTCGGGCCCCGCCTCAGACACACTAAAGCTGTTAGGGACAGCAACTCGTTTCGTAGAACCAACATCTGACCCCCCCAGTGGACTATCTGAACTACTCGAGCTAGACATCGAAACAAAGAGAAGGCTGAGGACTCACCAAGAAAAGCTACCGGACTATGAAAAAGTGACGCGAGCTGATAGCATTGGACGCGAGCTCAAGAAACGAATGCTGAAGGATGGCGAAGGAAAGTGACCAGGGCCCCCCTACTATTTATAGCCAATGTACTCGTGCATCAATGACCAAGATCGAAACCATCCAACGGCTCCCCACGAAATCGGCTGCGCACCCCCCGAGGAAAAGTCAGTTTGGCGCGCATTTTTGACATTCAAAAATTTGAAATCGTTTACGCACGTGAGCTACACGCAGCTCGGGATTGACCCCTGGTCGAACCAAGCCAACCCCAGTTGAGCCAAGAACACAAGCAGGTCAGACCGGAGAAGTTCCAAACCAAGGCCAAAGTGTCCCGAGGCAAATCCACCCATCATCCCGTGAACTCCCCATGCCGGGTCAGGACCCCGGGCATGGGGAGTGGGGGCCATTGATGGAGGGAGATTTGACCTGACCCCTTGGCCATGCGACACGTGGAAGCAACCGAGAGTGACCTGGCAGAAGTGCCAGCTCGGCACGACAGTGGGCCCACAACCCGAGCTCCGAGAAAAAGTCCCGAGCTCCCCCAAAGGAGGAACCTACAACCCGAGCTCCGAGCTAAAGAGTCCCAAGCTCCCCAAAGAGAAACCCGAGCTCTCCCTTCGAGGTCCTGAGCCTTACAAGGAGCACAAAAGGCAAAAAAACTGAATTGCCCACCCAGGGGCAATTCAGGCCATACTTCTATCCGAACTCAAGACTTCACCTCGCACACCACTTCGGCTCCAAATCGCCTAACTGAAAAACCGTACCTGAGGCCCAGGAAGCCCGTACACGGAGGCGGTGCACCTGACTGATTAGGGGTCCGACACATGACAGCCGCCCTCCAACGGCCACCTGCCACCGCCATCTCAGACGTGGCAGAGACGGCCCTGACAAGGAACAATGGAGGTTATGACACCCGAACTGGCAACTGGCAGTGGAGGTTATGACACCCGAATGGGCAACTGGCAAAGGTTATGACACTCGATCTGGCAGAGGAAATGACACCCGATCTGGCGGAGGTAATGATACCCAAACTGGTAGAGGTATGGAAGTAAGTGTACAGGGTGATTATAAAAGGCCCCCATCTCTCAAAGAAGGAGGTATGTGATTCTTGCGCTTTCTGGTCTTGAAGTTCTTCATTTCCCTTGCCTTCTCAAGAGCACTAACTTGAGGTTCGGAGTGTTCCAACCGTTCCTCCCCGAAAGTCTTCGTTTTCTTCCTTGTTTCAGGCACCTCCAATTCCATTAGAGGCGAGGTAACTGGTAGCTAGGATCGACCGGATTGTGCACCATCAGGCGCCAAAGACCGATGCTAATGTGGTCAAGGTCAGTGATGAGGGAAGTGCTAAGATCCGAGAGATTGATGTCAATGAGGTGACCAAGGTTGATGTGAAATCTGAAGAGTGGTTTGCTTCGGCTTCGTGTAGCCTTTCCCGGGCCAACCTGGCTCAGATCCGGGAAGTGTATCATATTCCCAATGTGTACGAACTGAGGTGTCTTGGGATCGGGGATAAGCCACTTCGGCCCATTCCAAGGAGATTAGTGTATATGTCCATAGTTTGATAGTTGGCCTTAGGTTCCCTTTAGATCCAAGGGTAGTGGCCTTCCTGAGGTGGTATCGGGTCTTACCTATTCAATTGATGTTGAACTCATTTCGGTACTTGGTCGGGTTGCTCTTCTACTGCACTCTCAATGGCATCGAGATCACCCTGCTGATGTTTAGATATTTTCTCCACTTGAAAAAGCACAAGCAAGGGTTCTACTACTTGTCGGCTAGACCAAACACCAAGGTGCTTGTTGGGGCTCCCTCTTCCACTAAACACTAGAAAGAGGGTTTTCTCTTTGTGAAGTGTCAAGGAGGTTGGTCGTTATCCTTTGCCGTATCCATTTCGAGGACCAAGTATAAGGGTCCTTCCTAGTCTGAATTGTTGAATGAGGAGTTAACTACTATGAGGAGGATAGTGTGTGTCCACATCGGGGAATACAAATCGTCTTGATTGTTGACCATGGCTGGGCTGATGTGCCCTTTCGCCGATTAATCCTAGTCTGGTCCGTGGGTTGTGTGGTCATTCCTCTCTCTCTTTTTTAGTGAGCTTGTCTAACTCTGAGGTGAATTGTGTAGACTCAGATATGGATGGTGCTAAGGAGAGAGCTCGGTGTATGAAGGTCGTGACATCGAGGAAGGTGCAAGCTGCTGGGATTCAAGCACACACCCTAGGGGCGTGATGGTTGACTCTGAGGAGGCCGTGGCCCAGCTGGAGCGGTCTTCATTGTAGAGGGGGCATGCTCCAAAGCAAGCTATGACTGAGGGTTTAGCCGGAGTGTACGTGTCGCAGTGGTTAGTTCAGCCAGAGGACACCCTTGAGACAAAAGGGGTGGCCGAGCAACTTGCCCTGGGTGTGATGCTCCCCAACATTGGGAAGGAAGCTAGCAGTCACACCAGCAACTTCCTAGAGAGCGTGTCACTCCATCAGGTCATGGCAGTAAGCTTGGCTTTACTTATTCTTCCTTGTTTCTCTCCCTTTTTTTTGTACTAACTATTCGATGCTCTATAGTGGGTTTACTTGGTCATCAGCCTTGTCGACCGCCTCCATTGACTGCGGCAATTTTACAAGTCATGAGAGATAAAAAATGCCTAGCTGAAGGCAAAGTTGGCCAAGCTGAAGCGCTACGTCGAGGAGAGGGATGACACTTTTCATAAGCTTAAGGGCCGCATTCATGATCTCAAGGAGGCGCGTGATGTACTAAGGAGGGGGCTCGAGGAGGCTAAGGTGAAGATTGCTTGCACAAAGGAAGAGGGCGTCTCTGAATATAAGGCTTTGGAGGCACATTAGAACAAGATGGACGACTATGCTACTAACTCCTAGCAAGAGGGGTTCACTCTCTATCAGCGGAGGGTGATGCGTCACTTCCCGAAGGCAGCCAAAGCCGTTCAGGGATTCGACCCATTTGATGTCGAAGAACTTGACAAGGATACCGTTGTAGCTAACGCCCAGGAGTGAGCCGAGGATTCCCCAACTAACAATTGATGTGCTATTTTTTCTCTTCTTTTTTTTGTACACAGATAGGTATGCCAAGCTTAAATCAATGCATCAACTTTCTTTTTTTATTAATGGAAATTTGGCCTTTCTATGTTATTTTTTGCTTTTCTAAGTTGTTGCGCTTTAGAATTAGGCCGGTCGGTAGGGAGTGTGGGCCGTTCTTTTGTACTTCAGGCTAGTCGGAGGTCTTCGATACTTATTAGATGAGGTCTTTGGTGTGGTGGCCTTGGTCTTATGCTGACTGAGGTCTCTAGCTTAGTGGCCTCGATCTTATGCTAACCAAGGTCGTTGGTCTTTGCTGCCAATGTCTCTAGCTTAGTATCCTCGATTTTATGCTGACCGAGGTTTTTGGTCTTCATTGGTTGAACTCTTTGGCTTAGTGTCCTCAACCTTATCCTGACCGAGGTTGTTATTCCTCGGTCTACGGTGAGGTCTACGGTCTAGCCTCTTGGTCTCTCAGTTCGGTCTTCAACTGTCATGGTCTTTGCACTTCTGGTCGTGCTAGTCTTCATCCTCTCTACGCAGCGTCTAGGCCTCTTCGACATTCATATACTTCTGCCTGTGCTTCATGAGCATGGCTAGGTTGGGAGGAGGGTTCTTTTGCAAACAGAAGTTGAACATCGAAGAGTGCATTCTGTTCATGATGGCAATCATAGTTGCTGATTGGTTTAGAGCTCAGACTTGGAGGGCATCGGTGTTGAACCTCGCTAAGTATTCCCTCAAGGTCTCTCATTTTCTTTGTCGCATTTGTATGAGGCTGGCCAACATCTTCTAGTGCCTTTGGTTGGTGGTGAACTGTGCTAGGAACTGTGTCTCCATCTGCTCCCACGAGGATATGGACCGTGGAGGAAGGGAGGCGTACCAAGTTCTTGAGACTCCATGGAGGGTGGCGACAAAGTCCTTGCACATGAGGCCTTTAGAGGAGCTATGTAGCATCACTATTGCCTTGAACCCCTCAATGTGGTCATTGGGGTCCGAGGCTTCATCGTACTTCTTGAAATGAGTATGTCGCCATCTAGTTGGGGAAGCTCATCGACGATTTCTTGGATGAAGATGGGCTCTTTGGCGGGCTGTTGACCGTGGTGCTGCTTTATTGGTCTAGCTATCGGAGGGGCAACGCTTCTATCTGCTTGGCTGCACTCTAGTTTGGCTAAGCGCTCTCTTAGCTATTTGATCTCGGCATCTCTATCGGCTTGGACTGTGTTCGTGGACTTCTCCCCTTTTGGGATTGTAGATCGATCTCGGACTGAGTTGGATTCGACTATTGAGATTGGCGACTGTTGTAGATGTTGACCGAGTTGACCTGTTGTTGGCACCTTAGCGGAGTGATGAGATCTACTGTGGGCATCGTGTGCATGAGGCCGGGTTGGGGAGTCAGATCCTTTGGATGGCTATGGCCATTCGCAGTGGGACTAGGCCCTTTGCCTGTTTGTGTTGCCCTTTAGGGGTCCTCAGTGTGAGGATTGGCTATAGTAGGTGCTTTTGTGGTAGGGCATGTAGCTTGGAGAGGGTGAGCTGATTGCCCTAGCGTCTCCATCATGGCTAGATCGACCACAACATGATGTTGGGGCTCCCAAGGTGGAGAGTTGCAAAGCCAGCGGGATCCTAGAGATGGGCAATGGTCTCCAGAACGGTTAGATGTGTTTTTGGGCATGCTTTGAGTGTGCGGAAAGGTGTTTGGGAAATCTGATGTTGTCCGATCTGAGGTGTTACGAGCTGAGGACACAATCAAATAATCTTGCCAATTGGACGAAACGGAGGTGGGAGGACGAAGCTGCGCATTGAGATTTGCAACTAGGAGAAATTTCAGAGGACCGAGGAGTTGTTCCCTGGGTAGGTACTCCGACGCTCAAGTTAGTTCGATAGAGAAAGAGGTGGCCAGGTTGAACAAGTTGGAATAATGCTTGGTCCGAGCCGAAGAGATAGTGCAAAGATGTTCACAAAGTGTTCATCCAAAAAGTCCTAAAGTCCTTTACCTTGAGTGGGGAATGCCTATTTATAGTTAGGTGTCTGTGTCCTAAATGGATAGGGCTTCCGGGGTTGTTGGGATGAGGTCGTCTACCAAGGTCTTCAGGAGATTTCCTCTTCCTCGCTGGGGTCCACTTTCTTGTCCATGTAGGACACTCCTTAGTTGTGCTCTTCCATTACATGTGGTGTCGACGTGGCTAGAGAGAGAAGGGCCGATGAAGCTGCCACATGGCATCCTTAGCGAACTCAACCATCACCCGAACACTTCTCTTCCTCGTCTTCTTTTGGTCTTCCCTTCAAATTCAACTCCTTCCTCCTTTTCCCAACAAATATTCCACCAATTTGAATAAATCGGATTCGACTAATAATTGGGGTCTGGTCCACTTACATGCTGCTCGATATGGATGGCAATTTTCCCCATCCTCGATAGGGACCCGACTTCCCTGACTCGATGGGGTCAAGGATGGGGATTGTTTTGGTAGGGTGGGGATGGGGATGGGGATTAATAGGAATCCTGATCAGGGTTAGGGTCGGGGATGGGGATTAAGGTCCCCGCCACACCCAACGTCGATTATATATATATATATATAAGTGTTATTTATATTAAATCAATATTATTTATATATATCAAAATATATTTAAAACATTATTTATAATTTAAAATTTTTATTTATTTTAAGCAAATTTATTTATTTTTAAATAAATTGTATTATCTAAAAAATGTTCGAAGATTTAGGTTTCGCCGGAAAATCCATGCCCGCCGGAGATCGGAGATGGATGACAAATTTCGAGGGCGGAAATGGGATTAATTTTAGAATCGGGGAAGGGTATTCCCCGTCCTTTCAATCTACCGGTATTAGACCGATCCATGAAAGTCAACGTATTCGGTGTTTCAGTATCTTTGTCAGGTTGTCCATTTGTTCCCTCATTAGACACTAGTTAGTACTCAGTAGTCTGTAAGCATTAATGAAGGTCAATATGTTGTCAGACTGTCACAACCCAAAGTCCCAAACCAACCTCTCAGTGCAAACCGGCAATACCTTTATAATGTGAACTCTAGGAGGGGCATTATCGTAAATAGAAGGTAGAATCTACTGATGGCTAACGTTCTGCGTACATAATAAGCTAGGCTACACTCACCACACATAACATAACAGACGGCACTATCATACATACGGTTCTAATCGTCTCTATCTGTCCATCTGGACCGTCAAATGAGATTACTCTACCGGTAATCATTTACAAAAGGATTGGACGGTTCCGATTGATAAGTGCGGGCAAGAGTTTACGACAAAGATTTCATTGCATTTCAAGTGCAATAGGAACAGACGTGGATAACAAGTGAGAAACATACAAACATTTTCCATCGGCGGATTCGCCAGCTGTGCGGCCAACAATGTGGAGGGTGGGCCCCACTTCTCTTATTTACATCCAATTCAAGTTCGAGAATCGAACGGCGCTACACGGAGAGAAAGAATTCGTTTTGTCTTTTTTTTTTTTTCGTTTTTTTGGGTTTACATTGTTTGGTTAATTGATTTGTTTTACTATGAGAAAGAATGCAAGAAGTAATCTCAATCTTCGACGCGAGAATTGAGTTTGATCTGAGTTTTTGATTTTTTTTTTGAAGTTTTTGGGTTGTTTAAATTCTAGGAGTTTTGATTTTATTGAGTTTGGAATAAATGGCGAATGGACTGATCCAACAATGGTGTCAAAGGTGATGGAGTTGAGTAAGGAGTTGAGTAGGTTAATCCAATTAATCTTGGATGAAGATGACTCCCGGCCTGAAACTTTCGATCAAGCTATGGAAATTCTCTCTGCTCTGAAGGATTTTAAATGCAAGAAGTCGCTCTCGCATAAGGTTGATACTATCGCGTGTCCCGATCTTTTCCGGTGCCCTCTTTCCAAGGAACTCATGAAGGACCCTGTTGTCTTGGCTAGCGGAGAGGTTAGGTTTATGGTTATAGTTTATTTCTAGTTCGTCAATGATTTGTTCTATTTCTTCGTTTTTCTTTCATGTTTGTGTACCGTTGATCAAGTCGAAAACGTTTCTATTTGATACTGGTTTTGGGTATTCACGGTGTTCAATCATAAGTCTTTCTTTTTATAACTAATGAATTTTGTTTGGAAAAAGAATTTTTGAGTGTCAATTTTCATATTTACTTAATTATATTACTCCTTAAGATGACAAGGGTTAATGAAGATAGAAACGTCTGAGATTGTTGGTTTGCTTTCTTGAAGGATTACAATCTTAATTGGAAGATTTTCAGTGGCTGATTAGCTGTTACCTGTGATTTTTCAAAAAGCTGCAGATAGTTCTTTGTGATAGTCACTGTAATTCAGTTTCTAATTCATGTTACTATGATATAAATTCTGTTTGATTTCTAATCTCGGTACGGCTATTTGTTTCTTTGATGCTCCTCTTTGTTTTAATACATGCAGACCTATGATCGACCATTTATTCAGAAGTGGTTAAAAGATGGGAATCTGATTTGCCCCAAGTCCAAAGAGATCATCTCCCAATCCGTTCTAATTCCCAATCTCTTGGTCCAGGACATCATTTCTGAATGGTGCAAGAACCAGGGAATCAAGCTACCTAACCCAGCTCAGGATTCCGACGAAGAAGGGATCACACAGGTAGCCATACAACATTTTGAGTCTTTGCTTGACGCTATACTATCTAATAATCTTTCAGGGCAGAAAAGGGCGGCAAAAGAGTTCCGGCGGCTGACCAAACGAGAGACCTCATTCAGGATTCTATTTGGCCGGATTCCACATGCCATTGATCAATTGCTCATGCCCATCACATCAGGCCGGGCATCTTTTGTTCCTGACCTCCAAGAAGATGTAATAACAACAGTTTTGAATCTTTCAATCCATGACAGTAACAAAAAACTTGTTGCAGAGACTCCGAAGGCAATTCCTCTGCTTGTTGAGTCCTTAATGTCTGGAACAATTGATACAAGGAGAAATGCAGCTGCAGCCCTGTTCACATTATCAGCCCTCGATTCCAACAAGGTCCTAATTGGGAAGTCAGGGGCTCTTAAACCCCTTATCAAGCTTGTAGATGAAGGACACCCATTAGCAATGAAGGACGCAGCTTCAGCAATCTTCACTCTTTGCTTCACCTTCGAGAACAGGGCGAGAACTGTTGATGATGGGGCAGTGGAGGTGATCCTAAAGAAGATCATGGAGCGGATATTGGTTGATGAGTTGCTAGCAATCCTTGCTATGCTATCTAGCAATCAGAAGGCTGTTAAGGAAATGGCTGATCATGGTGCTGTGCCATGTTTGCTTAGCATCATCAAAGAGACTTCCTCTGGACACAATAAAGAGAACTGTGTGGTTATCCTCTACAGCATTTGTTTTTCTGATCGGACAAAGTGCAAGGAAATCAGAGCAGACGAAAATGCCCATGGCACCATGTCACAGATTGCACAGAATGGGACACCAAGGGCTAAGAGAAAGGCTAACGGCATCCTGGAGAGACTTAATAGAGTTGCTATTAATACACATACAGCCTGACAAATTCCCTTTACAACATATTTTCTGTAGATATTGTTTCTTCTTTCAACATCCTACACATTTGTCCAATTGGGTACTCTGTAAAAAGATTTACATTCACATACATGTTTCATATTCAAACCCTAGACTTATGGGTAACACAGAACACTAGACCTGTATCTCTTAAGCCAAGATTCCTCTTCATCATAAATAAATTCTATGCAAAATTTTATTGGTAAGGGTTTCATCCTCTTCCATTTCATTTATAATTCCTATTCATGTGGTCTTACTAGATAATTGAACTATAGCAACGGGTGGCAATGGTAATTGCAGTAGCTATTGAACCCCAACTACACCCAGAGTGTTCATTCAAGGAGCTCATTCCCTTTGTTTGGTCATAGTGAAATAGTAGTTTTAGTATTAGTGGTAGAAACATGAATATCAGTACTATGACCCATCAAAATTTGGACTGTCTATTAGCTATACTCATCATCTGAATACAACAGATATTGTAGAAAGGTTAATGGTTACCCCATTAATGGTATTGGCAACAATGGCCAGAGAAGAAGTGGTCCACTGAATGAATGGAGAACAAGTTAGTGAAATGATGAGCCACATGTAGGGATCCTACCATACTTGTCTCCACCCACCCTCGCTTGTTGGTGCTGCTGCTGCTTAGTTCTTTCTTTAATGCTAGTTTTAGTAGTGAGAATAGATTAAAATTGTAGCTGATATCAACAAATTTTGGGTAGTCTGGCTCTGGTACAAATAGAAATGAACAGAAAAAAATGAAAATAAGGGTAAAGAGAGACAAAAGGATTGACAGAATGAGGGGCAAAAGAAAGTGACATGATTTGATTGATCGATCCACGAAGACTCAACTGGTAATGGTGTAAGGAACTAGAATTGTTTGAAAAACAGTGCAGCCAAGACAAATTTTTTTTTTCCCTGTAAGTAAGCTTCATTAAGATAAAACCAGAGCTAGTACATGGCAGAGGAGTATTTACAATTTTCATATTGTTCTGTCTCCTTATATATTGTATTACACAATTTTCAAAAGACATAGCATCGAGAATCTGATGAAATTGCAAGAGTTCCTGCCACGTGCCATATGCTTGATGTTGGTATTGATCCTATCTACAATTTCCTTGGCATCAGCGTGAAGCGAAAAACCATCCTGTTTGTGTTCCTGGTTGCTAGTAATCCTATGTAAAGCGCTTGGAGCTCTGCCTTCCCCATGCTTCAATTCAGGTACTTTCTTCCATGATGTGTATACCTGCATCAGAATGTATACAGATTCCAATGACAGCATGAATATTAGTGCTACTGAATGACCCATCCACATGAATATAGAATTTAGCATTTGGTGGAATTGATTGCTGCTGTGAATTTAAAATTGCTCGGCAAGAGTTGACTAACGTAGTGGTTGGTGTTCAACTGGCTTAGATGTTCTTGGACTTGTAGTACCAGCTGCATTGTTTCTTGCTTGCCATATACACCTGTATATGGTTGTTATTTTCTCAAACAGAACTATTTTATGCTTGCATTCTACTTGCAGGAAATCCAACTGTTGCTGCCTTGGATGGGCCGAGTGCAACAAAGTAAATTCACTTCCGAACTGAGCGCTGATCGATGAGTCTGAGATTTGCAGTTGCCGAGGGCCAATAGGTCAGCCCTATGAAGAGAGAGAAGATGTAAGAGGCCCTGGGTGTTAACCCGAGGCGAGGACTCTGACGATCAAGTTAGTGAGGGTGTGACGAGGGGTGGACGAGGCCTGAGTTAAGAGTGCTCAGATGATGCCATAAAGGAGACAATGAAATTCTCAGTAGTGAAGAGTCTAGATGCTCAACTGGGGGGGATCACCCCCTATTTATACTTGAGACCGCATTGAGGTAGGTGGGTGCCATTGAGAGCGTGGCCATCTGAGGTCACCACGTGCAGTTGTGCCATTGGTCCCGCATCGCACGCCGGCCTCTGCTCTAGGCGACGCTCCCATTAGGTCTGCTCTACGCGTTGCCTTCTGCCACGCGCGGGCATGCCATTGGTCCTTACTATAAGCGCCTACATCATTTGCCCCCCACTCTCGAGACCGTGGTGGAGGTCTTAGCTGAAGACCTCGGCCTCAGCCGAAGAGAGTGTGTTATCCTTACTAGGAGACACTGAGTGGCCTTCTTTGGTGAGGGCCTCGGCTTTCCGAGGAGGTACTTCATCTTTGATCACAACGGCGTCGGCATAGGCTTCGATCCCGCCTCTGAGGAGTGCTATAGAGGTTTTGCCGTGTGGAGGCGTCGACCTCAACTTCTGCAAGTTCGGGCCCATGTTGGATATGGGTATGAGACGTACGTGCCCCTGGTCTTGCACTTTACTGGCATCATGGCAAGTCTATGTGATGCGTCGACCTCGACTGGTGGTCGTTGAGGGTGACACTAGTGGCAAGTGGTTGTGCCATGACCGTACGCAGGATGGGTGTTGCTATTGACAAGTTGAGGGCCATACGAGGGATGGGTTTCGGCGCTCGGTGTAGACCGTGCGCACTATGGGTCCCCCACATTAACAGGTCAGGATCGTGCCCGAGATGGGCTCCGAGTCGTAACCGTACGTGGGATGGGTTTCCGTTCCGTGCTCGTACACAAGACGAGCGCCAAGTTGGTCAAGTTGCGCTACTTTCGGTTCAGGATCGCTGGGCAAACCATCCGACTCAACAAGCGGACCGATCAACTTGCTCGGCGTCATTTTGTCTTCCCAAGACTTGTCACGTGTGTCGATCGCCGGATTGGGCCATAGAGGCAGTTGCTCCATGGCCGCTAGATTGGAGGTGATCTGGGCCATCCATTTTTCTTTAAATAGGGGACTTAGTTGAGTTCGCCTTTGCCATTTGCTTTCAAGAGCTTTAGACTTCAGAGACCTTGGCCTTCCTTTCCGCTTTCCTTTTTTAGACTTCGTCTTCTTAGGTAAAGAACTTCAACTATAGCGATGTCTTATTCAAACTTCGGCCTTGAGTTCTATGACCTCCCTGATCCTTCGGGAGTGAGCTCCTTCCAAACCCCATCGCTTGCTAGCAGTAGCGGAGGCCACTCGAGTGAGCCTAAAGTCCCTTCTCCGAGGCTTGAGATCGAGGTGTTGAGGGAGAGGACTGCCCCTGTAGGCACCGAGTGCAGCTAAAGGGGCAATGACTCTCCCCATGAAAGCGTTGGGTCTACGAGGCCAAGGGAAGTCGAGGGGTCCTTGGGGTCTTCCGAGGTGTTTGAGGGCGAGGAAATTTCTGAGCTTAGTTCGAGGATGGTGGCCAAGTATGCGACTCGAGGGGTGATGGTGGGACATCTTCCCCGCTCCGAGCTGGATAGTATCCTTGACCTTGAGCAAGTGAAGGCCCTTGCCAAGAAGTACTACATTCCTCAGACTTGTAGGCTTAGGGTCCCTAACACCAGTGATCGGCCGTAGACATTGGAGGAGGGTGAAATCTGTGTCTACCAGCACTACTTAGAGTTTGGCCTTAGGTTCCCTCTTCCTTCCCTCATCTCCAAGCTGTTGAGGTGGTATGGCATCTCAATCAGCCAGTTAGCCCCCAACACCCTTAGGACCATTATAGCGATGCTGGTGATGGATCGGCTCTAAGACGTAGAGCTAACCCAGAAGATTTTCCGAGGCATGCTCATGCCGAGGCCGCACCCTCAAGAGGTGGGCATATACTATTTACAGGCTCACTGCGGCTAAGCTGTTGACAACCCCACGTTCGTGCACAATTGGAAGAATAAGTTCTTCTTTGTTTCTTGTCCTCAAGGTTGGTCGTTCAGGTCAGGTTGGGGGGAGCTGAACTTGACTGTCGAGAAACCCATCCCTTATCTTCAGGACGATCAAGTCAAGGTGATTACCCGCATCCGAGTGTCAGGGGTGATCTGGGCCAAGACCTTAGTGGAGGAGGAGTTACCTTTGGTGTTGGCTGGTCTCAGCCCCACTTGCCTTGGTATGAGAACTCTTACTGTCATCTTTAACACGTCAACTTTCCTTTTCTTTCACATAAGTACTGATATGTTTGCTTTTTTTTTTTCTTTTTTTTGTAGAGATGCCTATCGACACCAAGCAAATCGTGTTGGAGAAGGCAAAGTCCTAAAAGAGGACACCAGGCGAGGGCCCATTGCAAAGACAAGCACCTTGGGAGATGATGCCAACCGAGAGGACGCCTCGGCCGCCAGTGCTTACCAATGCTAGGGCTGATCGAAGGAAAAGGCCGGCCGAGGGGGACCAATGCCGAGAATATGGCCAGAAGAGGCCAGCTGACTTGCCTCAACCCCTCGTGGGGAAGAGGCTGGCACATAAGGACTGCCCAGCTGAGGGCGGCAGCAAAGGAGGAAATAGAGGCGGTGGCAAGCTGAGGGGGCCACTAGGGGTTCTCGTCCTTTGGGTGCTCACCCTTCACCTGAGCCGTAGGGTAAGGGGCAATTGGTGACACGGCGAACATTCCTACCAGACCTCTATGACTGCGCTCTAGATTACTTGGCCGAGGTATGCTGCATTCTTGTCTTGTTGTTTTAGTGAAACTTTTTCTTTTTTTCTCTAAGTTACTGACGGTGTTCTTGTTGCAGGCATGCCGGTACTTCGTCGGCCTAGGTGACAGGGTTGAAGTTCTTCATCAACACTTGAAGAACTCTGAGTAGAAAAGGGAACGACTCGAAGTGTGGGTCACTGAGGCCAAGAGCGGCCAAGAGTCCACTGCGTCGGCCATGCGGGAGGAGAAGGAGATGAAGAAGGTGCTAGAGGAGGACCTTAAGGGGGAGAAGTCTCTCACTACAGAGTTGAAGGAGGCCTTGAAGAAGACTAACGACATGCTGAAGTAGTCCGAGCTGAAGCGTGTCCAGTTGGACGAGGCCCTGGCAGTAGCTCGGGCATAGGTGGTGGAGGCCGAGAAGGCCAAAGATTCCATTGAAATTTGGAAGATGACGATCAATTACTAGAATGCCCTCACCGATTATGGGGCCGAGTCCTACTTGGAGGGCAACAAGGACACCAAGTTTCAGGTGTTGCAGCTGATGCCTGACTTTCTAGTGGACAAGTTGGGGTTCCCAGAAGCCGAGGCCCCTACTGCTGAAGTGCTCGCTGATGAGGTCCTTTCTTCTACCGAAGTGCCCATTGCTGACATTCCTCCCTTAATCGAGGATCTTGTTCCTACTGAGGACGTTGCCTGAGTTGCTCCTTGTTTTATTTTCTTTACTTTTGTTTAAGTTAATTTGTAAGGGGCTCAGCCACCCCCAGTCGAGGCCAGATTTTGTAAAGTGAAACGAGTACAGTTAATGAAATACTTTTTGCATAGCTTGTGCCTTTGTTGCTTGCTTCTTTTCTTTCTCCTTCTTTTCTTTTTTTTAGCTTAGATGCCCCCTTTTGAGAGGTCACAATAGCAAAGAAGTTATTGAAGTAGCTTGTTACTTAGTCGTTCACTTAGGAAGCTAAGTTAAGGGAGTTCAGCCAAGGCCGAGCTATGCTGCCGAGGGGCTCGGGGCCCCTTTCCTTAGTGAGAAAGAAAGGGAAGAGGAAGCCTTAACTCTCATGACTTGTTCTCCACTCCCACTAAAAATTGGTTTGACGAGGTAGAACTAAGCTGTTGAGGTGTCGAGGGCCCTTTTCTCAGCAGAAAGGAAAGGGAGGCAAAAGCCTTAACTCTTTTTAGCCTACTCTTCATCCCTACCAAGGAAGCTAAGCCGGGGCTAGTTTTTTAGCCTGCTTTTCATCCCTGCCAAGGAAGCTAAGCTGAGGCTACTTGATTCCGCCGAGGGTTGGGGTGTTGGCTTGCCTTGGCTTTCCTTAGGGATGTTTGGGGTGTGAGCCTTTAGTTGGCCAAGGCCGCGAGAACATGCCTGGCTGAGGTCATAGTGCGCTTCCTACTTAGCGAAGCACTTAGATTATTTTTAGTGTGTTTATTCGTGATAGGCCAAGGTCTTTGGCCGACGCTTATAGCTGAGGTCCCTACTATTTCTTGCCTTAGCGCGAAGGCTAAGTAAGCATATGGTCCACAAGGAACCGTGTGCCTAGGCCGTCATCCAGTCCGAATGTGTAACCTCAGAGGAGGTTGTATGCATTGGTTGGTCGTGCAACCGAGGGGTCTTGACAGTTAGCAAAATAAGAACTTATACACTAAAGTTGGGCTGAGGGGGAGGAACTTTGCACTTTATTCACTACTTGGTCAACAAGGAGTACATTTGCTAATAATACATCCAAAGATTCTTTGATTTCCATGTCTGAGGGATTGGTCTTCCACCCAAATACTTGAGCCGAAATGTACCGGTGCCGACAACCTACTTGATTCTGTAGGGACCTTCCCAATTGGGGCTGAGCTTGCCAATACCGGGCTTGGGCACCATAACTTTTCTGAGGATGAGGTCTCCTTCCTTGTAGTATATTTCCTACACCTAAGAGTTGTAATAGCGGGCTACCCTCTATTGATAGGCTGCGACCCTGAGTTGAGCCTGCTTTCGGACTCCTTCTGACTGATCTAGGTTGGTTCTGATCTCTTCACCATTATGGGCTTCATTATACGCCTCTACTTGAAGTGTCGGCTAGCCAATTTTTGCTGGAATGACGGCCTCGATGCCATAAGTCAAGTTGAATGGGGTCTCTCCCATGGCAATCCGAGGTGTCGTCCGGTAGGC
Source organism: Nelumbo nucifera (assembly GCF_055504915.1). Lineage (NCBI taxonomy): Eukaryota > Viridiplantae > Streptophyta > Magnoliopsida > Proteales > Nelumbonaceae > Nelumbo > Nelumbo nucifera. Next base: position 45,164,709 of record NC_142649.1, on the reverse strand, counting down.
TCATAGGGCGCTGTATAGTTTGTCGGACCAGAGGCTTTTGGCTCTATCTAGTCTAGTCTTCAATCCTCCTAGAATTGTCCTATTGGTGACCTCGAATAGGCCATTGGTTTGTGGGTAGCCTACCAAGGTGTACTACTGCTTGATGCCAAAGCCGATACACCATTCTCTAAACCTTGTGTCGTCAAACTGTTTCCTGTGGTTGGTGACCAGTATGTGGGGGATGCCAAAGCGACAGATGATGTTCTTCTAGAAGAAGTTTTGAATTATCTTGGCTGTGATGGTGGCTAAGGGTTTGGCTTCCACCCACTTAGTGAAGTAATCGATGGCAACGACGAGGTACTTCCAGTTTCCGGTGTCTTGAGGGAAGGGGCTAAGGAGGTCCATACCCCACTTGGGAAAGGGCCATGGACTACTAAGATCTAAAAGAGTTATGGTTGGTCAATGGGAGATGTTGAATTGTCTTTGGCGCTGGTCGCACTTCTGTACTAGCTTGCTGCGTCCTTTTGTACCATTGGCCAGAAGTATCCTTGCCTTAGCGCTTTTTGGGCCAATGCTCTGCCTCCAAGGTTGTTTCCGCAGATGCCTTCATGGATCTCTCGGAGCACATACTTTCCCTCCTCTCGACGGAGGCATCGAAGGTAGGGCAAGGTGAAAGACCTTCGGTACAGATTTCCCTCGAGGAGTGTGTAATGGGTTGCCTATTGTCGAACACTCCTAGCTTCATTTCTATCTTCGAGTAGTTGCTCATGAAGTAAAGAGGCGATGGTGGGGTCCATCCAACAGGGCTTGACTTGCATAGGGAGTACTTTGACTTCTTCAATGCTGGGGCGTGCTAACTTCTCAACACAAACTGTGCGGCCAAGGGTTGCACTCAAGGTGCTTGCTAATTTGGATAGGGCGTCGGCCCTCATGTTCTCGGGCTGTGGGACTTGCTGTAAAGTGAAGTGTCGGAAGTGGCTGGCAAGCTCTTGGACCTTGGCCACCTATTCGGCCATGCTATTCTCTCTGGCCTAGTATTTGCTGTAAACTTGGTTCACCACCAGCTGGGAATTGTTGAAGACCTCAATGTATCAGGAGCCATGGTCCTTGGCAAGCTATAGGCCTACGAGTAGGGCTTCGTACTTGGCTTCATTATTGGAGGCCAAGAAGTCAAACCTCAACGCATACTCTACTTCGGTGTTGTCTGGGGTGAGGAGTATGAGACCTGCTCCACTTCCCTTTGAGTTGGAGGATCCATCAACAAAAAGCTTCCAAGTAGGCGGAGGTTCTTCGGTCAGTTGAGGTCCCCTTGCTCCTTCTGGGGCCTGGCCAAGGGATGGGTTGAAAGTGCATTCTGCTATGAAGTCAGCTAGGGCCTGCGCTTTGATTGTAGGCCTCGGCTGGTATTGTAAGTCGAACTCAGACAATTCGATGGCCTACTTGGTCAGCCGTCCCAAAGTCTCTGGCTTAGCGATGATGGCCATGCGGAGCTGGTTGGTTAAGACTGTGATGCTATGGGTTTAGAAATACGATCTAAACTTCTTGGCTGAGACCACTAGGGTAAAGGCCCAATTTCTCCACTTTGAGGTAGTGGGTCTCGGTGTCGTAGAGGACCTTGTTGATATAGTAGATAGGCCTTTGGACTCCATCTTCTCTTATCAACACCGAACTAATTGCCTCGTCTACATAGGATTTGACGTTTCTCCCCATTTGATGCTTGAAGACCTTGTTTACTAGACATTGGTAGGTGGCCCCGGCATTCTTGAGGCCGAAGGACATGGCTTTGTAATAGTATGTGTCATGCTCGATGATGAACGAGGTCTTATCCTCATCCTTGGGGAGCATTTTGATCTGGTTATGCCTAGAGAAGGCATCCATAAAGCTGAGTAGCTCGTACCTTGTGATGGCGTCGACAAGGTGGTCTATTCTTGGAAAAGGAAAACTATCTTTGGGGCAGGCTCGATTGTGGTTTGTGAAGTCAATACAGATTTGCCACTTCCCATTACCTTTCTTTACCATAACCACATTGGACAACCAGTTAGGGTAATGTACCTCTCGAACGAAGCCGGCATTGAGTAGCTTATCAACCTCCTCTCCTATGGCTTTCCATCATTCTGGTGTAAAGTTCCTCTTCTTCTGCTGAACTGGCCTAAAGCTTGGGTCCACACTCATCCTATAAGTAATGACCAAAGGGTTAATTCTAATCATGTCAGCAGCAGACCAAGCTAAGTTGTTGGCATTAACTTTAAGGAAACTTACCAGTTCAGAAAGGCTTCTTGGAGGAAGGTTGGACCCAACGCGCACCATTTTCTCAGGCTTGGCCTCGTCCAGGGGGACCGAGACAAGGTCCTCGGCTGGTTGGCCTCGGCTCGCTAGCTCCTCCCTGAGGTCGAGGCCCTCTAACGGTAAAGGGTCTTTGTTTTTTTCCCTTTAGTGCTGCCACATAGCACTAGCGGGTAGTTTGCTGATTCCCCAGACGACTCCGACGTCGTGTTCAGTGGGGAACTTGAGAGCGAGGTGGTAAGAGGAGATGGATGCCTTGAGCACGTGGAGGGTCAGCCGCCCAATGATGGCAATTGTAGGGGGAGCCGATCCTCACGACCAGGAACTCATTCATCCTCATCACCTGCTAGCGTTTTGTCCCTACCGTGACTGGTAGGATGATCTTTCCCTCTAGTTTAACGACATTCTTGGAGAAGATGATGAGTGGCACGTTGGCGGGCTGGAGGCACCCGGGTGCCAGATTCATCTTCTCGAAGGTGTTGTAGAAGAGGATGTCTGCTGAGGAGCCGCTATCAACCAATATCCTCCTTACCATGAAATTTGCGATGATGATCAACACTACCAGAGCGTCATCATGGGGGACCGAGATCCCCTTCAAGTCCTCGTCCGTAAAGATGAGGGCTTCGGCTTCTTGGGATCCAACCCCTGGATGTTTAGCTACCTGGCGTAGGCCTTCTGGGCTGAGGCCGAGGTGCCACCCAAGGCTGTGCCCCCGATGATGATGTCAATGACGCCTACTTACTACTGCTGCTGCTGTTGTTGTTACGAGAACGAGGTGCCAGCCTTGCCATCCACGTACTGCTTCAAGTGGCCACGATAGATGAGGGACTCAATCTCATTCTTCAAGTTGTAGCAATCCTCAGTGTCGTGGTTGGTTCCACGGTGATACTTGCATCTTCTTTGGGTTACCCCTCTTGGGGTTCTTCTTCATTTTCTCAAGCCACTTCACGTACTCCTCCTTCCCTACTTACATGAGGATTTGTGTTCAAGTGGAGTTGAGTGGCGTGTATATGTTATAAGCTAGGGTCAATGCTAGTGGTTTCTTGTTATCCTTGTTATTGTTGTTATTGTTGTCGTTGCGGTCGTCTCCATTTCTCCTCTTCTTCTCTGGGCCTCCGTGGTGGTGGTTGGCTTCTCCTTCCTGGCGGTTTCCGGTTGAGACCTCCTCGGTGGTGATGTACTTTTGGGCTTTCTTCAAAAAAATTCCTCCTTGGATTTGGGCAGGGTCTTGGCGACAAAGCATTTGAGGGTCGAGCCCGACAGGAGGCCGTTGATGGCAGCATGCATGGAGATAATGGGGTTGAAGTCCCAGACCTCGAGCTCCTCCTTAAAGCGGTCGATGTAGGATTGTAGGCTTTCACCATGCTTTTGTCGAACAGTCATGAGTGAGACGATGCTCTTTTGGCACTATCGACTACTAATAAAATGGGCAAGGAAGAGATTGGCAAACTGCTCCCATGAGCTAATGGAGCGAGGGGGGAGCCCGAAAAACCATCGGCAGGTTACCTGGAAGGCCCGACACGTCAAGGCGTCAGAGTACCCGTAGAGGAGCATGAGTGCCTTGAAGCTTTCCAAGTGATCGTCTGGGTCGGACATTCTATCGTACATCTCGAGTGTCAGAGCTTTGAAATGCAACGGGAGGGGTTCCGAGGTGATATCGGCGGTGAAGGTGTCCATTTTCCCAGATGAGGGGTTCTGGCTTGCCGAGGTGTCGGCTCGATTCTCCTTAACCTGGCAAAGTTTATCTTTGACGACGCTGAGCTACACCTACAAATCAACAATCTTCTGGTTGATGGGGGCCTGGGCCTCGTCTTGGTCTTCTTGGGTGCAAAATGAGTCGGCCTTATTCCTTGAGTATTCCAATACGGGTATGTCTCCATTCCTTCTGGCCCACCGATCTTTCAGGAGCTCTCAGAGGTCCGAAACATGAGAGGGAGAGGTACGACATCGACCCTCAACCCTTGAAGGGGGGCTGTGGTGGCCCAATCGCTCGCCTACATCCCAGGGGCTTTCTCGTCAGCGACGATGTCCTTGGTCTCGGCGGTGATCGTGAGACCGCGCTGATTCGTCCCCTCGTCGACTAGGGGGTCGGGAGGTCCTCGGCGGCTGACTGGCACGTCGGCTAGTGTTGGACTCTGAGGGGTCGGCCCTGTTGGATCCGATTGGGCCTATAGCTAGCAGGTTTGGAGACACTCGTCTGCCATGATGCCCCAGGCTCCTAGCGGGGTAGCTACCTTGAGGGCGGCCTCCTGCTAGACACCCCACCTCGTCTAGCCTTTGTGCGAGGTTGTCGAGCCAGTCGAGGACCGCTTGGAATTGGTCCATCATGACCAAGTTCTAAGCATTCCTTGTGTTTCTCGCCATCTCGGCGGAAGCTTAAAGGTTGATTTTAAGGTGAGCTTTTAAGTGCAAGTTCGATTGAGGGAAGTCTTAGCAGTCGTTTCCCACAGACGGTGCCAATTGTTGCTGCCATGGATGGGCCGAGGGAAACAAAGTAAATTCGCTTCCAAGTCGAGGGCTGATCGATGAGTTCGAGGTCCGCAGTGGCCAAGGGCCAGTAGGTCAGCCTTGTGAAGAGAGAGAAGACATCAGAGGCCCCAGGTGCTAACCCAAGGCAAGGACTCCGACGATCAAGCTAGTGAGGGTATGACGAGAGGTGGACGAGGCCTGAGTTAAGAATGTTCAGGCGAGGCCACAAGGGAGACAATGAAATTCTTAGTAGTGAAGAGTCTACATGCTCACCTTGTCGGGAATCACCCCCTATTTATACTTGAGACTGCTTGGAGGTAGGTGGGTGCAGATGGCTAGGATGTAGTCCGGCCTTGAGGGCGTGGCCATCTGAGGTCACCGTGCGGTCGTGCCATTCGTCCTGCTCTAGGCGACGCTCCCATTGGGTCTGCTCTGCGTGCCACCTTCTACCACGTGCGGGCGTGCCATAGGTCCCTGCTATAAGCGCCTACATCACCAACCAATATGATATGGCTAAATTAATCTAAACTGATTCACATATTTATGGATTGAAACCAATAGCTTCCTGCGGCCAGATTGCGTGTGCAAGACGGTAATGTAGAAAAAATGCTCCTGAGTTCTGACTTTCTTCTTCTTGTTCAGAGAAAGCACAGTTAGATTGCCGGATTATCTTTTTTTTTTTTTATTTTTGAGTTTCTATCCTATGGGAAGGGCATCCCATAAAAACTTCCACATAAACATTTGAAATTTTGGAGGAATCTTTAATGACCATAGAAAGCTTCAGATACATATTTTAGTCACTTGAAGTGGATGGTAGTTTGTTGCATAAGCTTCAGATATGCTGACTTGACTGCTGTCCTGTTTTATTTGGCTTCCATAATAACTGATCCTTCTCTAACTGGTTGTTAATTGGAGTTTGCAAAACAGCTTTACATAAGCAGGATGAAACAAACTCTCTAATTTCCTTTTGTCACAGCCACCAGTGTTGTGCACAGCATCTGCGACTTTAAGTTCAGACAATGCCTTCATGCTCAAATTATCCTTGGATTATGGTTTGAAGTATGTGTCACCCATGGGTCTCCCACTTCATTAATTAATATGCCTACCACCCTTAACTAACCACAGAAAGCTCGTGTAAGTTGCCTTCCCCATGCAGAGACATTTGTTTTGGGTTTTAGCATTAAATGGGGTATTTCCTTTGAAGTATTTTGCTCTTATTATACTTGTCCACCAGCTTGCTGGGTTATGCAGGAGCCTCCATACTTGAGGCGAAAACATTGCTCTGTTCATTTCCTCTACGCATCTGATTCCCAAGTCTCCCATTTTCTTACTGCTATACAGATTTTGGAACAAGATATAGTGTATAATTTAGTTCTCTCATCACTCCCTTTCCACCAAAATCTTCTATGTAACTTTTCAATCTTTTGATTCGTAGCTTTAGGTAAGATTGAGGTCCCATTGTGTATAATGGCATTCCTGAGCCACTGACTTGATCAAGGTAGTTCTTCCTGCTTGCAATAGGAGATTTGCCTTCCCTGTTGCCATTCCATTTTGTGGCTTCTCTATTATATCATTATTTGCTCTTATCCTTTCGTTGCCAACCGAAAGTTTGACTCTTAGGCTCTGTTTAGGAAGAGTGCAAATGCAAATATGCAGAGTACATTCTGGTCAAATGCAAAGTTTGTTTAGTTTTGTAGTGATAAATTTACTTTCTTGCTAAATGAGTTTTAGTTGTAATGGATGCAAATACAAATCCCGAGGCAGAAATATGTCTTTTTAACATTTGATCAACTTTGAGTGTAAATGTATATCCATTTTTTATGTAAAATCCTCTCTCATTTTGAGTGCAAACATGCCTTGAAAATTGTGTTTTCTGTCATTGTCAATACACAAATGTATTCTGGTCAAACACTAGCAAAACTGAACTGGAGTGCATATATGCACCAAACCAGAATTTGCACTCTTCCCAAACAGAGCCTGAATACTGATCATGATTTTTCATATACTTGGCATTAAGTAACCGAACCAAAGGAGTTCTATTTCTCTTGTGTGTGTAAGAACTGAAAAATATGGTGGATATAATTGATATGTTGACCAGAAACTTTCTCAAGATCATGAAAAAGCACTTTTAATACCTCTAGTTTTTTGTTGCTTTATAGATGATGAAGCAAAATCAATATACATCAAGTGAAAAATTGGTGGGCATTTCTTTACCAACTTCACTCCTGTTCGGTTTTTTTTCATTTGCACTCCCATGCATTTGTACTAGTGCAAATAAAATTGCACTACAACCAAACACGGCCTTAAGATTCTCTACCTTGTGAATAAAGCCTGACAAAACTTGCATTCCAATCGAAGATAGAGATGTAAAACACACCTGCAATAATATCCTTTATTGTTTTAATTCACTCTTCCAACCCCAATGATATCCTTTATTGTTTCAATTCTAATCTGAGTACAATTTCCCTGAATGCCCTTAATGGGGTGGCCAACACTAAAGTACAACTTCCTTGAGCATAGATGTCAATATTGTTTTAATTCACTCTTCCAACCCCAATGATATCCTTTATTTCAATTCTAATCTGAGTACAATTTCCCTGAATGCCCTTAATGGGGTGGCCAACACTAAAGTACAACTTCCTTGAGCATAGATGTCAATCATGCCCAACTTACTTACATAATGTTGAAGCTTTGCTTTTGGAAATCCCTTAGTAGAAAGGCTATTAGCTGCTCTTTTGATGCAATGAAAGGAAGGCACACCTCTCTTGATTCCACTCCTTCCCATATAATGCGTCTAAATACTTCAATGCATTTAGTTCTACCATTTTGAACTAGGTTGTAAGCAATGTTAATAGCAGTCTGGTTATCACAATATAACATTAGTAGTTAATCACATAAGACACACATCTCATCAAGGAGAAAACTAAGCCATAAAAACTCTGAAACCCCATGGGCCATAGCCCTATACTCTGTTTCAACTGAAGATCTAGCAACCACTAACTACTTTTTACTCCTCTAGGAAATCATATTCCCAGCTACCATAGAATAATAATTTGATGTACATCTCCTGTCATCAACATTACCTGTCCAATTAGCATCTGTATATGCTTCTTCATATGACAATGTTTAGCAAATAATATACCCTTCTCAAGAGTTCCCTTATGCTGTGTTTGGTTTGAAGGGAAAAATAGGGAAAAGAAGAGAAATATAGGGAAACCTTTACAAACCTTGTACAAATTTCCTTATATTTCCCTTCTTTTCCCTACCTTTTCCTTCAAACCAAACATAGCCTTAAGATAGCACAATACTCTTTTTGTAGTAATCATATGTGTGTCTTTAAGGGCATGCATGAACTAGCTTCACTGACAACATATGAAATATCTAGATGAGTCATACATAGGGAAAAAAAGCTTTCCCAATAATCAGTTAAAAGTTCTCCATCATTAGTTGAGTGTTTATGATTCACATCAATAGGAGTGGAGGTAGGTTTAACACCAAGTTTCTTAGCTTCAATGAGAAGGTCCAATACATGCTTCCACTCAGAAATAAAGATACCTTCTTTGGATCTGGCAACTTCAATGCCAGAAAATACCACAACTCCCTTAAGTCTTTGATCTCAAATTCATAATTGAGGAACTTCTTGTGTATCACTTCTAGTGACAACAATATCATGCAGATAAACAATAAAAAATGTGTCCAAACTATTTCTCCTCTTAACAAAGAGGGTATAATTGGATTGGATCTAAGTCTATCTAAACAGAACAAGAGCATCCCTAAACTTGTCAAACTAAGCATGTGGAGATTGTTTCAAGCCATAAAGTGACGTCTTCAATTAGCACACATTGCCTTGCATCTCCTTACCATATATACTAGGGGGAAGGGACATATACACTTCTTTAGTGAGATCACCGTTCAGTAATACATTTTTAACATTAAACTGATAAGGAGGCCAATCACAGCTCATGGCTAAAGATAAGAACTTCACAAAAGTCATTTTAGCAACTAGAGAGAATGTCTCAGTATAATCTATCTCATACACCTAGGTATATCCCTTGGCAATAAAACGTGCCTTATATCTCTAAACCGACCTATCAACATGACATTTGATGGTGTAAACCCACTTGCACCCTATAGGTTCCTTTCTAGCTAGCAAGTCAACAATATGTCAGGTATTATTTTTATGAAGTGTTTCTATTTCAGTCCTTATAGCATCTCTCCACTCTGGTTTGGCTAAGGTTTTAACCATTGGCTTTGGGATGTATTGATAGGAAACAGAGGCTGAAAATAAGTAGTAGGATGGGGACAACAATCTGTAAGAAAGATGTTTGAAAATACAATGAGTTATACATTTCCTCTTACATTTTCTCAGAGCAATGGGAAGGTTAAGGCTTGAAAATGAGGGTGCTAGTGGTGGAGGTATTGGACCTGTCCTCTCTTCAGTGATTGGAAGCACTTGAGACTCAACTGGAGATGTGGGAACAACATGTGTCTACCTTAGTTTTTTCTACTGGTACTACCTCTAGAGAATATGATGAGTGGTAAAGACTAAAGGACTAGCAGGAAGAAGGAGAATAGCAAGAATGGGAGACCTTAAGGGAAAGGGGCCCTCCATGGGAGTGGAAGTAATTGCGGAGGGCTCAACACAAGACTTAACTAGAGCTAGCAAAGGAAGCGATGAAAAAAACAATTCAAGAGAACTCTCCCCCTTAGAAGGATGACTATAAAAGGGAACCAACTATGCAAAGATGACATTCATGAAATCAAACTATGTACCACTAATGGGATTAAAACAACAATACCCTTTATGTGTGGAGGCATAACTAAGGAAGAGATACTTCTAAGCCTTGGGTTCAAATTTATGTCTCTTAGAATTGTGAATGCGAACATAACAAGTATAACTAAAGACACGTAGAGGAATGGAGAAAACATCAACACCAGGAAAGAGGACACCAAAAGGTCACCGTAAGACTCGAGAAGGCATCTGATTAATAAGATAAATGGTTATTAAAACTACATCACTCCAAAATCTCATAGAAACATGGATGGCAAAAAGAATACTCCTTACAATTTCCACAATATGTTTATTTTTCCTCTCTACTACTCCATTTTTCTGTTGAGTATGAGTACAAGAACTCCAATGAGCTATCCCAAATCTTTTGAGGTAAGAGGTAAGATCCTTCTCAAAATATTCCATAGCATTGTTAGATCAGAATATTTTGATGTGGGTATCAAATTGAGTAAGTATATATTCGTAAAACTGTTACACAGTTTAGGCACTTCAGCACAAGAGCGCATAAGGTAGATCCAGATATATATCATGAAAAATCATCAATAAATATGATGAAATATTTATAACCACTCATACAAGGTAAATGGTAAGGCTCCACACATCAGAGTGAACAATATTAAAAGGAATAGTATATCTTTTATTGCTTGCAAAATAAGTGTTTTTACAATGCTTTGAGAACTCACATGACTCACAATGTATACTTGACAAACTTATCTCCTTAATGGTTCAAGAAACAAATGACACAATGAAGAAAAAAAAAACAAATGACTCAAACGATGATGACATAACATAATATGACTAGTGGACTTTGAAACAAAAGCAGTTCTTTGAGGTTGTACTTAGCTCTGCACAAGCAAATCTAGTAGATATATCCCATTCACCTCGTGGCCACTCCCAATTAGCTTCTAAGATTTCATGTCCTAAAAAACACAACATGAAGGATAAAATGTCACACTACAATTCAGGGATTTAGTTAATTAAATTACTAATTGAAACCATAATGATATTAAATTTACGAACATGAAGAACGTATGATAAAGTCATGGCATATAATGTTTTGATGTCTCCCTTTTTTGCGATAGGAGCAAGAGAACCATTAGCAAGGGATATCTTATCCCAACTAGAAAGGGGTAGGTAAGAGGTGAATAAATGTGAAACACTAATCATATAGTAAGACGCACAAGAGTCAATTATCTAAGGGATTTTATGAGTACCTAAAATAGTAGCATGATTTGCAGTAGCACAAATACCCGAGTGTTCATACATAAAGGAAGGAACTATCTTTGATGAAGTAAATGTTGTAGCAGTAGACTCTAGATGACTAATTATTTGGCCATACTTCTCATACTTAGCTCTGGCAGTTGCTAGTTACTCTCCCACTAACTTCTTACCACTCTACCCCTATTTATTCTATGAGGAGGTGACTACATTTACATTTCCACCTTTCCCATTCTTAATCCTTTTTTCCACTATTTACATTCTTGAACCAAGGCATGGGCTTAGGTGCAACTTCCAACAAGTGTTTGTAGTATGTTTAGGCTTCTTGTAGTATTCACAAACAACAACTTTCTTCCCAGTGTTGATCTTTGACTTCATCCCGACATTAGCATAGTGACCCACTTGCAACTCTACAAACTAAGCTTATCTTTTGCTATCCTCACTACTCACCATTGCATAAGCCTAAGACAAAGTTACCCTATCCTTTGCCAAAACATTCAACCTCACAATATCATACTCCGGGTTGAGTTTGGTGAGAAACTCAAAAACTCAATTTCTCTCTACCAACATCCTATGTGTTTCAACATCCTTTGTACACCCCCAAATGACAATCTCCATCAAATCAATCTCTTATTAAAGATATTTTGTATGGAGAAGTAGACGGCTAAGGGCTTCTCCATTGTCTTAGATTATTCACATCATTCTTTAATTTGTAGGCTCAGACAACATTCAACTTTTGGGAATAGGTCTCCGTGACACTATCTCATACTTCTTTTGTAGTTTCCATCCACGGGTAGTGCTGACTAATATGTGGTTGCATAGAATTTACTAACCAACCCACTATTGTGTAATTTTCCTGCATCCACCTTTCATAACTAGGGTCATCCTCCTATGTTTTCTTCTTGCTTCTAGTGATGTAACTTGATTTTCCTTTACTACACACATGTATCTTAATTGACTGAGACCAGGCTAAATAATTGGTTCCATCCAACTTCACAGTGATCACTAATCTAAATAGAGTATCCATTGACCCCCATGTCCAAACATGGAATCTGTGGGATATTTGGCTTCTCATCCAGTTTACTTCATTGAGTGAGTAGATGCAAATGGAAATCGAAACAAGGCTTTAAGCTAGAATTTCTAGGGTTTCACAAGACCCAATAGAATGGGAGAATAAGAGAAAGTTCAATTGCTCCTACTAGAGGTTCCAGAACTCGGTCCAACACAAATCACCCTTAATGAAAATCAAAAGGCTTCCCTTTGATCCCCAAGCGTTAGCTTCAATGTGTTTCTATGGCCTATAACAAGGTTTCTCTAGTTATCTTGGGTTTTCGAAAAAATCTTCAATTAATTACTCATAATTAATTACGTAATGTTATTATTAATTAATTATATTTAATTACTAATAATTATTGATAATTACGTAATGTTAATTATTATCATTGTATATATTATTATCATTAAATTTAACAATATAATAACATAATAATACAATTATCAATTAAATTGTTTAATTATCAACTTTTTTTCAACCCCAAAACTTACTCCCAGTGGAGGGGTGGCCACCGAAGCTTTATTCATATGCAAAAAACCTTGGACGGGGGGGGGGGGGGGGGGGGGGGAACATGAAGCCTTACCCCTAGCACTATACAGAGGAAACCTGACTCATATAAACAACAAGTGTCTGGGAAACCTAAAATCAACGAATTCACAAAAAAGGAAGACCTAGACCATCTGCTATAACCAAATTCTGTAAGTGCGAAGGAAGAATTTCTATGCAATCATAAACAATTTTCTGAGAAATTAAGCAACCAAGCTTTGCAAGAGCATCCGCTGGTTAATTAGCTTCTAAATAAATATGAAAACAAAAGAAGTCCAATCTATTCCTAAGCTCCTGTACCTGAGACAACCGAAACCAAAGCTTCCATGGGGCTGTACAATCACTGTTGAGGATATCAATCAAAAGTTTGGAGTTTGGTTACACCATAATCTTATTTAGGTTAAGGGAAACCGCCATGTAAACCATCCATTAAAGCCATAGCCTCTTCCATCTCTGATAATACCCCCTCCACTACAGGGGCCCGGGTTTCCTCTAGAAGCACCATCTACATTCAATTTTATGTAACCCTCCAAGACGGCCAATAAATGCACCACTTTGATGTTCCTACCCTTAATTGGTTGTATCCGCAACCCCAATCCCTGTAAAGAGAGCTGCTGATTAAAACTCACCTTATGGGTTAAATTTAAAGAAGAAGAAACCTCATGAATCCACCACACTATAACCCAAATCACCAACTTAGAGCATCTGAATTTATTTTCCATTCTGCACATGTTTCTCTCTTTCCAAATCTCCCACACTGCAAAGCAAGAAATTAGCCCTACCACAACAACCCTTTGATTTTTAGTCGAGGCTACTAAAAACCAAATGGAGAGAAGCTCCTTAATACTCTCATTACCCCTAAAAGGAAGCCCTAGAATTCTACTAAAGAAAAACCATACTTTTCAAGCTAGGCAGCTATGCACCAACAAATGGTTGATATCTTCCTTTGAGTGGTCACAGTAGCAAGCACATCTAGAGATGAAAGGAACTCCTAACTCTTTTATATCAGCATCCACACCAACCTTCCCAACCATAAGTTTCCAAACAAAGAAACCGATCTTGGTTGACACTAAAGCATTCCAAACCACCTTGTACCAGTCCACCATGGGATGAGCAGTTCTATAGAATGACCAAGCCGATTTAACAAAGAAATCCCCCTTCGCCTCAGGGAGCCAAACTATTTTATCTTGGCTGTTAGAGAGCTTCAACCCGGACCCCTGAATACTACTGAGAGCCTCTTCCTCAAGAAAACCACTGACCTAATTAAGATTCCAAACTCCTGCATCATCAACAACATCACAAACTCTCAGCTATAGATTTAGGCCTTCTAGCTGAATGGATTTATCAATCAAAGGACCATCCATGGTCCATTTGTCACACCAGAAGATAATTTCTCCCCTTCCCACCATCCACTTCGAGAGATGGACTAAATCACTTCTTAATTTCATGTTAACTTTCCAAGTACAAGAAGTGTAGAAAGGAGGAATGACTGTATAGAAATGACCATGCTTCAAAACCTTGGCTCTAAAGAATTCAGCCCACAAAGAGTTTTGAAAGAGCACCTTCCACAATGCTTTCAGCCTAAGAGCTTTTTCACATCAAATAAACTTTTGATTTGGAGGCCACCTTCAGAAAAAGGTCTCACAATTTTTCTCCAAGCGACCTAGTGGTGATGGATAACTGAATCCGAATTAGACCACAAAAAACTTATCATCGACTGTTACAAGCGCCTTATAACCTTCTTTGGAGTTGCAACTGCCGACATCAAATATATAGGAATTCTATTCAAAACATGTCTAATTAAGACTAGTTTACCTCCTACTAAAATCACTTTCCCTTTTCAGCCTAAAATTTTTGCCACCACTTTCTGCACTACCCCATCAAAGGCTTCTGCTTTCACATGACCCTTACCAATTGGAATACCAAGATAAGTGAAGGGAAGTGGATTATAAATGTAACTAGTGGTTGATGTAATAATCTGGATTTTGCTGTGTAAAGCATTTGCGGAAGTGAAAAAACAACTCTTTGACTTATTCACCAATTGACCAGAACAGTTCTCGTACCTCCGGATTACTGTCACGACTTTCTTTAACACTTGCTTGGACCCCTCGTGGAGATAATGGTGCCATCAGCATAGAGACTGTGAGTGATAGGCGGACAACCCCTGTCAGTCACATAAACATTTGTAGGATGCTCTTCACCCAACTTAGATAAATTTCTACTAAGGACCTCCTCTGCAATGATAAACAAGTAAGGCGATAGTGGGTCCCCTTGCCGTAAGCCTCTGGTGGACCGAAAATATCCTATGATTCCTCCATTCCATAGAACAGAGAACCAACAATTATCAACCAGTTTTCTAACCATCAAGGCCTCACTAAAATCGAACCATCTCAAGACAGCGAAGAGAAAGTCCCAATTAGCCGATCATAAGCTTTTTCCATATCCAGTTTAAGAACTACATTTCTCCCCACTACCTTCCTTTCAATATCATTAACCATTTCCTGCACCAGAGCCACATTGTCCATGATGTTTCACCTCTGTATGAAAGCACCTTGCTCTTGTGAAATTAGCTTAGGTAAAATGCTAGTCAGTCTTTTAGTAACAATCTTTGCAAGAATTTTGTAGCAAAAATTACCTAAGCTAATGGGACGAAAATCTGTGAAACTTTTAGGAACCTTGCATTTAGGAATCAGAGTAATAAAAGAGGAAGTGTAACTCACTGAGAGCTATCCATCATTAAAGAAATATTGGACAGCCCCTACCACATCAGCTCCAACAATACCCCAATATGAAACAAAAAAATGCCCTGTGAAGCCATCCAGTCCTGGAGCACTGTCTCTATCCATGGCGTGAACCACCTCTTGAATCTCTGTCTCAGAAGGAACGACCAATAAGATTGTCTCCCTGATTTACCATACACGGAATGACCTCCAGCAAATCATCATCACAAACTACCCCTTCCTCTGATAAAACACTGCGAAAATAGTTCACTTCACCCTGTTTCATCTCCTCTGGTTCAGTAATCCAGTTTCCCATAGAATCTTTGATTTTAAAAATTCTACTTCGCACTCTATTCATTTTAAACAGAAAGATGAAAGAATTTTGAGTTTCTATCACCCTCTTTCAGCCACTTGATTCTAGATTTCTGTCTCCAAAAGATTTTGTCCAGTCTGTGAATTTCATGAAGTTTCTTCCTCTCCTCTTTGAGCTCAATGAGACTAGCAACCGAGTTCATCTGTAAGTGATTCATTTCTACACGTTGAACACTGTCTTCTGCCTCCTTCACTGCCTGATGAACATTCCCAAAAACCTCCCAATTTCATTGCTTGAGCTTATTCCTTAATTTATGTAATTGAGAAATAAACTCATCAAAGGATTGGCATGAACATCCTTAGCCCAGCAATCCCTAACAACCATGTGAAAAGTGTGATGAGAGAGCCACATCTGTTGAAACCTGAAAGGCTTAGGACCTATCTGTCTTTCCTCCTCAACAGCAAAAACCAAGGGGCAATGATCTGAATATGTGCGATTGAGATGATTTACTGAATTCAAAGGGAAGGATTGAGCCCAACTAGAATTAACCAGAACTCGGTTAAGACCCCAAACATAATCTAACCCACCCTTCTCTATTATTACACCAAGTGAATCTGCTTCCAAAGTAACCCAAATCTACCAAACCCACAACACTTATCATATCAACAAAATCCTCCATTGCAGAGACATCAGGACTTCTTCCTTCCACCTTTTCCTCTCTACAAGCAACCACATTAAAATCTCCAACTAACAACCAAGGGTCGGAAATACCAGAGGCTAAAATCCAAATTCTGTCCCAAAGAATTGTTCTTTCCAACCGGTCACATTTAGCATAAACCATAGAAAGAAAAAAGATCTCATTGGCAAAGGTGGTAATCTTCATAGTTAGAATTTGATGACAGTCCTCTATCAACTGTACAGAGAAAAACCTATTCCAAAACAAAACAATTTTGCTACTAATATTAACCATGAAACTAGTCATGTTAAGTCTTCTGGAAATCAAGGAAAGTCTACCATCCCCAATCATGGGTTCAGTCAGTGCTACCACACCTAATTTATGCAATTTGTAGAGTTTTTTTTAAACGAGTGATAAAGGGATCATTTGCAATCCCTCAGATATTCCAGAAGAGACCATTCATTGAGAACAACTAGAAGTAATCTTACCTTGGCAAGTCTGCGATCTGGTAACTAGTATGTTCTCGCTCTGCACATATTTTTTACAAGGCCTTTTCTTGCGAACCACCTGTGTCCAGTTCGCCTCCACCTCTAACCCAGCTTCATCCTCAGAGAGAGCGCAGGAAGAACCTTCCATTCTTTCAATAATTTTGTCAAGCAACTCAGCATCAGAATTGTTGACAATGTTGTGCCCCCAACGAGAAAGCCTTTCATCCAGTTCCAACTTGGATTTTCACAGATCCTCTAGACTCCAAATCCTATCTGGCTTCCTAGAAGGGGTCGTCTCCAAATTGATTGGCCGAATAGTTTTCAAGCTAATGTCATCTTTGGATGCAAAGGAGCGCACTGCTTCAATAGGAACCACCATCTATTTAGGAACTTCATTTTGTTGAATCTGGACCTCTTCCGTAATTAGAGTTTCTGTCACTTCCCTTTCTATAATAACCATAGGAGCTCTATGAACTTCATGGTAAACCTGCTTCACAATTTGTTTTTTTCTAGGGCCTTGTTTTGGTTCTGCTGGCTATGAAGCTGAAGTAGTATTGGTCTTGTAGACTTCTCCCTCTGCTTTTGAAGATCTCTTCAGTTTTAGTTTGCAATCACCCTCGCTGTGACCATGTTTGAAGCAGAAAGTGCAGTATTTGGAAAGGTTCTCATAGACTATTTTCTTCTAGAAGCCCTCCTTGCCGAGCCCAACCCAAACACGACTAGTGTTTTCTATCAATAGATCTACTTCCACACAAACCCTAGCCGACATAGTTCTAATTAATCGAGCAGTTGTCGGATCCACTTTTAGGACTCTTCCTGCTACCTACGCAATTGATCGTAGATATCTGTCACTGTAAAGATTAATCAGAAACTTTGGCAATGAGATCCAAAGAGGAACCACCAAAGGTTCCCACCCTAACTCCAAACCAAGCGTCCATTTCAGAAATCTTAGTAGATAATCTTTGACAAAAACCACCTCTCGTAGCCAAACCCTAAGGTATTCCTCTTCACTTTCGAATCTAAGAAGCACATGCCTAGGATCCAGGGCTATGACAACAAGAGCTCTTTGTAGTCTGAAAGTACCTACTAAAAATTCCCTGATTTCAATAAGGGAACGGCGACCATACGAACATTTTCCAACTAGTGTGAATTGAAGAGGGGAGAGAGATTTCTTAATATCTTCTTCTAAGAACAACACAACAGGTTCTCCCCAGTTGATCGAAGGCACCTTCAAGGGAATATTCACCGCTAGTGGATCAAGAACAGCAGGAAAGGGGTTCGCAGAGGCAGCAACCACCGAAGCAAAGGAAGAAGCACCTTGAGAATCCCCAAGTAGCTCCCCCATCTCGTCTCTTCCGTTCGTTTAATTATCAACTTGGTATTAATTAAGTTATTTAATTATTATTTCATTAATTAAGTAATAACAATAACAATGATAATAATAATAATAATATAAGGAAATAAATTATAAATTGCCATTTTTTAAGACACTCATACAGTCTACGGGTCCACATAAATTGACCCTTATATGTCAAACCCATAAAATTATACAGATCATTAAATTAAACTTGAACCATTTATTACTTTAATTTAACCATTCTTATTATTATTATTATTAATTTATTTTAGTATTTAATTTAAATTTTTTGTTATATAATAATAATATTAAATAAATTTGTAATTATTTAATTTTTTACTTAAATTATTTTTTTCAACCAAGTATAATTATTATATAATAGATTTTTTAATTCATATTTTGCATTTACGAATAAACATTAATGATTTGGCTTAACAATTTTAATTTCTATTAATAAATATTGATTCTTATTTAAGGTTTAATTACTATTTCGGTAATTATTATGGGGCCCACTTTGAATAAACATTAATGAATATTTATTCATATATATATATATATATATATATATATATATATATATATATATGATTAGATTAGTGTTAATTAATTACTGTTATTAATATTAAATGTAATATTTTTTGCTATTTATAGCTTAAATTATAATTACTATTAAAAAGTCATTTAGTTAGTTTTAAAAATATTACTATTACATTTAAAATAGTTTAAAAATAATTACTATTAATTGTTGTTAATTACTGATAACGGGTTTTTGGGTCAGGCTTTTAAGTAGTCCGAATTCGTTTAACTTAAAATATTGTTGTGGACCGGCCCACAAACTCAGTATCTAACCCAGTTTAAGTAATTTCAAATCAAACCGGTTAATTAAAAATGAACTTATTAATTCGGCATAGTATTTAATTAGTGTTAATTACTAATGTAATAGTAATTAATGATTTTAATTAATTAAGTACATCTATTAATTACTAATAGTAATTAAATAGTGATAATTAAGAAAAGTAATAATATTATTAATTACTCAAAATTAATTACATAATGTTATCATTAATTACTGATAATTACTAATAATTATGTAATGTTGATCATTATCATTGTATATATTATTATCAATAAATTTAACAATATAATAACATAATAATTCAATTATCAATTAAATTGTTTAATTATTACTTCATTAATTTAATAATAATAAAAATAATAATCGTAATAACAACAACAACAACAATAATAATAATAATAATTATTATTATTATTATTATTATAAGGAAATAAATTAAAAGCTGCCATTTTTTAAGACACTCAAATAGTCTACGGGTCCACATAAATTGACCCTTATATGTCAAGCTTGTAAAATTATATGGGTCATTAAATTCAACTTGAATCATTTATTACTTTAATTCAACCATTCTTAATATTATTATTAATTTATTTTAGTATTTAATATAAATTTTTTGTTATATAGTAATAAACTAATAATATTAACTAAATTTGTAATTATTTAAATTTTTACTTAAAAATATTTTTCCAACCACGTATAATTATTATATAAAAGATTTGTTAATTCATATTTTGCATTTACGAATAAACATTAATGAATATTGATGTAGGCACATGTGTCCCTGCCCAATAGCGGGCCTACATGTGTTAGGTGGCAGCATTCAGAGTGGACCCAATCAGGGTGCGCACGGAACAAAGCTCGGCGGCCTCCCCAGAACCAATAGCACGGAGTCACCTGGAGACCTTGGTTGACTGTGCTCCTTGCGTATGGGCTGCATCTAGGCCATCTAAATTAACCTACCTCCGGGCGATCTCAAGTATAAATAGGAGCTAACCCACCTCAAGGTAAGGGACTAGAACTTAGACTCAAGAACAAGCACTTAAGAACATTTAGCTTCCTTCGTGACCTCGTCTGAGTGTTCACACCTCAGACCTTGTCCACCTTGCACCTCCCTCATACTAACATGACCGTCGGATTCTCCGCCTCGGGTACAACCCAGGGCCTCTGACATTCTCCTCCTTTCACTCTGTGTAGCACCGACCTACTAATCCTTGGCTCCTCCAAGGATTAGTAGAACAGCACCATCACCACTGAAGAGAGAACTCCCAAGGGCCGAGGGCCGAGGGCCGACATCGCACCTCTACCTTGTGTCTTGGACCTCCGAGACCTTCTGAATGATAGGTAGGATAGAAAAAATGGACATGGGCCTGCATCAGAGTATTTAGGGGTTTGGGCCGACCCCCACTGAGTTAGAGAAGACTAGGACGGGGCCCAGGTGCCCCTCAACCAATGAATCGTCGACCTCCAAGAACAGCTCGGAGCTGTCAAGGATGAGCTTCACCAAGTTAGAGAGAGCCGAGCAGAGGCCTCGACTAGCCAGAGCCATCCGCCCGGGACTATGGATGCCTTCACCTTGGACATCATTTCCGAGCCTCTCCACCCACACTTCAAAGCACCAACGCTGGAGATGTATGATGGGATCACTGACCCGAACGACCACCTGGAGAGTTTCAAGGCACTCATGCTCCTTTATAAATATTTTGACACCCTAACGTGCTGGACTTTCCAGGCAACCTCCAAAGGGGCAGTCCGTCGATGGTTCTCTGGGCTCCCTCCTCGCTTTGTCAGTTTATGGGAGCAATTCGATAGCCTCTTCCTTGCCTACTTCATCAGCAGCAAGCGATGCCAAAAGAGCGTCGTTTCCCTGATGGTCGTCTGAAAGAAGTGCGGTGAGAGTCTGTGGTCCTACATTGACTGCTTCAAGAAAGAGGAGCTCGAGGTTCGAGACCTCGACTCCATGGTCTCCATGCACGCCACCATTAATGGCTTCCTACTCGGCTCGACCCTCAAGTGCTCGGTAGCCAAGACCTTGCCGAAGTCCAAGGCAGAATTTTTGAAGAAGGCCCAGAAGTAAATCACCACCGAGGAGGCCTTGGCCGGCGATTGTCAGGAAGGAGAGGCCGACCGCCACCACGGAAGCCCAAAGAAGAAGAGAAGGAATGGAGACAACCGCAACAGTGGTAACAACAACAACAACAACAAGGATAGAATAAAGCCACCGACCTCAGCCTGGCTTACAACCAATATACGCTACTCAACTCCACTTGGATGCAAACCCTAATACAGGTTGGGAAGGAGGAGTACATGAAGTGGCCAGAGAAGATGAAGAGGAACCCCAAGAGGGGAAACCCGAAAAAATACTGCAAGTACCACCGCGGCCACCATAACCAGTACGTTGGAGGCGAGGCCGGGTCCTCGTCCTCACAGTAGCAGTAGCACCAACACCAGCAGCAGTTAACCGGCGTCATAGACGTCATCACCGGGGGCACCGCCTTAGCCCGCAAGGCCTACGCCAGGCAATTGAACATCCAGGGACCGACTCTCAAGAAGCCGAAGCAAGAAGCCCTCGCGTTCAAAGATGAGGACTTGAAGGTGATCTTAGTCAACCATGACGAGGACTCCGTTCATAGATAAGGACTTGAAAGGGATCTCATCCTCGTGTTCAGCCCTTATAAATATAAGGCCTTGGGTGGAAAGATCGGGCCCTTTACAAAAAAGATGAACAAAAAGAAAAAAGCAAAAAGGTGGGCCACCTATGCATCGCCCTTGGCGGGAGGGGCAACAGAGTCCTCATTAGCAGTAGGGTCAGCGGGAACCTCGGTAGGGACCACAAGAGGGACCTCGAGGCGAAGAGTATCAAAGTCCAACGGCACCTTCAGCTCATCCACCAGGAAGTCCGGCATCAACCTCAGCACTTCAAGTTTTGTGTCCTCGATCCCTTCTTGGTAGGAGTCGGCTCCATAGTTGGTGAGGCATTTTTTGTACTTCATCGTCATCTTCCAAATGAGGATGGTGTCCTTGGCGCTCACCTCAACCTCCGCAGTCCACCCCTGGGCCTCCACCGCAACCCCATCAAGATGGGCACGCTCAAGCTCAGACTTCCTTAGTTGTTCCTGAAGCTTAGCGGTCCGAGCCTTCTCCACCTTCAGGTCATCCTCCAGCATCTATTGGAGCTGTTTCTCCTCATCCAAAGCCAAGGGGGCATCATCCCGACTACTCTCAACCGAAGCAACCCACACTGCAAGCCGCTCATTCTTCTAGATGGTCCGATCCCGGCGATCGAGAAGGAGCCCGACTCGGTCCCCTAGGCCGACAGACCTGCAACAAACGCATCCCCATCAGCAAAGTTAACCAAAAAAGTGAGAAGGTAAACAGTGAAGCAAAAGTTTGCCAAAACTCACCTCGGCTAGAAAATCCAAACCCTGCTCCCGGATGGTGAGAGGGTCACTGTTCATCATGGCGAGACGATCCCCTTGAGGGATCATCCCCTTTATCAGAGCTTGACCGACACCCTCAGCATCGATGGAGTCCCCCTCCTAGACATCCCACCTGGGGCGGAACACTCGCCTTGCGACAAGCTCCCCCTCCTCTACGGGCTCCGATGTAGACTAAGGAGCGGACGAAGGGCTGGTCGCGGGCCTCTCTGTTGAAGGTCGTCTTTGAGCAACTGTTGCCTCCCCTCCTCTCTCATCGGCCTCGGCTAGGCGGTCTTTGTGCCCCAACCTCTTCCCTAGAGGGGGATGAGATGCCTCAGCTGGCCTCTTCTAACTGGTCTCTTGTTGCCGGCTCCCCTCAACCGGTCTCTTCCCTCTATTGCCCCCTCTGCCAGTAGGGGCTTGAGGCCGAGACGTCCTCTCGGTAGGTGCAGACGTCCTCTCAGAAGGTGCAAATGTCCTCTCAGTGGGCCTCCTCGGTGTCTACCTCCTCAACGTGCCCTCACCCAGGGCCTTTTTCTTGGCCAGAGCACTCTTTACCAGCATTCGCTTTGCATTCACTGACATCTCTACAAAAAGACAAAGTAAGAAGTCAGTACCTCCAAGTAAAGCAAAAGACTGACATGTCAAAAGCTGGCAACAGGACTTCTCCTACCGAGGGGAGCGGAACTGAGCCCTGCAAAAACTAAGTGAAGCTCCACCTCCACTAGGGGCTTGACCCGGAGGGTCCCCAACACAAGTAGGTGGGATACCGCAATGGCTTCATCGTCCCAGAGTAAAGGCTTGGACTTCTTGGCGGACAGGTGCATCTCCCCCTAGCCCGACTTAAACGATCAACCCTCGGGGTAGGAGATGAAGAAGAACTTGCTCTTCCAATTATGCATGGACGAGGGGTTGTCAACAAGTCGGCCTCTTCGAGGCTGGAAATAGTATACCCCATCCTCAGTAGGGTGTGACCTCGACAAGAAAATGGCACGAAAATTTTGAGTCAACTCCACATCCCGAAGCCGAGCCACCACCAATGGGGCAATAATAGTCCTAAAGGTTTCGGGGGCTAGTTGGCTGATCATAACCCCGTACCACTTCAACAGCGCAAGGATCAGAGGATGGAGGAGAAATCTGAGGCCAAACTCTAGAAAATGCTGGTAGACACAGATCTCCCCCTCCACTGATGTCCACGGCCGGTCACTAGTGTTAGGAACCCTAAGTTTATAGGACTGGGGGATGTAGTACCTCCTAGCCAGGGACTTCACCTGGTGAAAGTCAAGAACACTGTCGTGCTCCGAGCACAGCAGGTGCCCTATCGTCCCCCCTCGGGCAGCATACTCGGCCACCGTCCTTGGGCTGGGATCAGGAACCTCTTCCCCTTTACCACTTGGGGGGAACCCTCAGCCTCCCTCAGTGACGCGGACACGACGCTCTCATGAGAAGAGTCTTCTCTCCATTGGCTACACTCGGCACCTTCGGGGGCAGCCCTCTCCCTTAGCACCTCAACCTCACGCCTTGGGGTTGGGATCTTGGCTACCGAAGAGCCTTGGCTGGATCTGGTGGATGATGGGGTCTGATAGGAGCTCAACTCCGAGGGATCTGGGAGCTCATAACACTCTGGGCCAGAGTCGGAGTAAGACATGGTGACGAGACGTTTACCTAAACGAAGACGAAGGTTGGAAAGTTCTAAGGAAGGCGATATAGCCGAGGGCTCTGGAAGCAAAGGTCACTCGAAAGCAAGGGCACTTGGAAGCAAATGGTGGGAAAAAACGCGACTAAGGCCCCTATTTAAAGGAAAATGGAAGGCTTAGATCGTTTTCGATCCAATGGCCGCGCAGTGACCGTCTTTACGGCCCTGTACACCGACCGACACGCATCGCTCGCCTCGGGAAGATGAAAAGATGCCAAGCAAACCAGTCGGTCCTCTCATTACAACTCGTTGGTCCACCAACCTTACTGAACCTAAGAACACGTGACCCGGCTCGCCTGACTCCTGTCTTCCCTACGAACGTGACGCTGTAACCCATCGAGGACACGGTCCTGACTCATCAGCTCAGAAACCCGTGTCGCACACTGTCAGCACCCTCCATCGAGACCCATCTCCTTCATAGTTCGCAGACTGACAATGGTGAGTTTCATCCTACAAATGGCTAAGTCACAAGCCCAAACCTCCTAGTGACACGCCCTTGGAACCTTCAGCCGAGGCCGAGGCCTCCACGGATTTGTCTCTGCACTAGCAAGAAAATAGGGCAGGGGGGGCAAGGTTCCCCTCGTCCATTGACAGGGCAGGCCTCCACGAATTTGTCAATTGACAGCCGAGGCCAAGGCCAAAGCCTCCCGACAGAAGGAGCCTCCACGACATACTTCAGAGAAGGGAATGAAGATCAAGTCGAAGCCACCGTAGGCCACATCATGCTCGTCCCCGACAAGCCAAGGCCAAGATCTTTGTCTAGAAGGTCCAACAGCACCTCCCAGTAGAACCAATGCCCTCTCTTCGGCTGAAGCTGAGGTCCTCAACTCAGACCTCCACCACGGCCTCGAGAGTGGGGGCAAATGATGTAGGCGCATGTGGCCCTGCCCAATAGTGGGCTTGCATGTGTTAGGTGCCAGCGTTCAAAGCAGACCCAATCAGGGTGCGCACAGAACAGAGCTCGGTGGCCTCCCCGGAACCAATAGTGTAGAGTCACTTAGCAACCTCGGGTGACTGCGCTCCTCGCGTACGGACCGCATCTGAGCTGTCCGAGCTCACCTATCTTTGGGCGAGCTCAAGTATAAATAAGAGCTAATCCCCTCAAAGTAAGGGACTGGAACTTAGACTCAAGAACAAGCACTTGAAAACATTTAGCATCCTCCGTGACCTCGTCTAACTATTCACACCTCAGACCTCCTCCACCTTGCACCTCCCTCATACTAACTTGATCATCAGAGTCTCCGCCTCGGGTACCAACCCGGGGCCTCTAACGTTCTCCTCCTTTCACTCCGTGAAGGATCAACCTAGTAGTCCTCGGCTCCTCTAGGCCTCGGACTCCTCCACTACACCTCGGCACCTAGGCTTGGGAACGAATTGACTATGTTGCCCTCAACCCATTTTGACTAACAATATATATATATATATATATATTATATATATTGGTGTTAATTAATTATTGTTAAATGTAATTAAATGTAATTTTTTGCTATTTATAGCTTAAATTATAAATACTGTTAAAAATCATTTAGTTATAGTTTTAAAAGTATATTATTTTTTTAAATAATGTATTCATTAAAAAAATAATTACTATTAATTGTTGTATGATGCACTGTTAATTATTTTTAATTAAATGAAATTTTTTGGTAATTAAAAAATAATTAATGTTAATTGTTGTATGATGAACTGTTAATTATTGTTATTTCATTAATAAATACATTATATTGTATGATGCACTATTAAATAATATTGTTTTTTAATGGATATTGATAATTATTTAAAAATACTGTAATTATTAAAAATACTATTAATTAATAAATACATTACTGTTAATAAATGTTGTTAAATGTAATTTATTATAGTTTTAAAAAATGAATAATTTTAATACTCTAATAAATAATTACTTTATGAAAGACATAATTAATTATACCCTACTATTTAAAGATTCACTACTTATTAACAACAAATCTATTACAAAAAATATATCAATAATATATAATCAACACTATTTATTATAAATAAAACTAACAAAAACATAAATTAATATTTTTTTTCTACTTACAATAATTTTCAATAAATCATTAACATTATTATTGTTATTATTATTATTATTATTATTATTATTATTATTATTATTATTATTATTATTATTACAACTACTTAATAAATTATTTT
Source organism: Nelumbo nucifera (assembly GCF_055504915.1). NCBI lineage: Eukaryota > Viridiplantae > Streptophyta > Magnoliopsida > Proteales > Nelumbonaceae > Nelumbo > Nelumbo nucifera. The sequence goes on along the minus strand of NC_142649.1, from coordinate 45,138,677 downwards.
TATTAATTAATTAGTTATACCGATTAATATTGCTAAATTAATTTATAAAATTAGTTACATAAATTAATTCAATTTTACTACCTATAATTACTTATATTTATTATAATTAAATAGTATTAACATAGTAACAATTAATTATAGTAATTTTAGTAATATTTATAATAATTCACTATGAATAAATTTTTAATTATTAAAAATAAAATAAATAATCTTAATATTCTAATACAAAAATACTTTATGAAATATATAAATAATTATACTTTACTATTTAAAGATTCACTACTTATTAATCAGCAAAGCTATTACTACAAATATACCAATCAGTAGGATTATTGCTATTACTTTTAATACATCATTAACATTATTGGTAGGATTATTCCTATTACTATTATTATTATTATTACTTATATTACTTAGTAAATTATTTTAATTAATTAATTAGTTATACTAATTAATACTGATAAATTCGTTTAAAAAATTAATTATATAAATTAATTCAATCTCGTTACCTATAATTACTTATATTAATTATAATTAAATAGTATTAACATAGTAACAATTAATTATAGTAATTTTAGCAATACATATAATAATTCACTATGAATAAAATTTTAAATTATTAAAAATAAAATAAATAATCTTAATATTCTAATACTAAAATACTTTATGAAATAAATAATTAATTATACTTTACTATTTAAAGATTAACTACTTATTAGTCCCCAAAGCTATTACTGAAAAGATACCAATAATATATAAAGAACACTATTTAATATTAACAAAACTAAGAAAAACATAAATTATAATTTTTTAACTATTTACAATATTTTTTATTAAATCATTAACATTATTATTATGATTATTGCGATTATTATTATTATAACATTAATTATATAAATTAATTCAATTTCAGTAGCCATAATTACTTATATTAATTATAATTAACTAAATAGTATTAACTGGTAATAATTAATTATGTTCATTTTAGTAATACTTCTAATATTTCACTATGAATATATTTTTAAAGTATTAAAAATAAAAAAAAATCTTAATATTTGAATAAAAATAATTTTTGAAATATATAATTAATTATATTTTATTTTTTAAATTTAATGCTATTACTTATCATCATAATTTTGTTTGAACTATAAATTATTATAATAATATTTAAATTTAATATTTCACGATACTTTTTATACTAAAGTAAAATATATAATAGTTACCTTACTGATTCAGCTTATTTGGATGTTATTATAACAATTTATATATTTTAATGAAACAAGTACTTATTATTTCTTTTGCAGATATTTCCATTGATATAGCACTATCAAATTATATAAGATTTAACTTCATGTATGCCAACCTTACCTATTTATTTAAATTCTGTAATAACATGATTTTGCTTTTATTGATTGTTAATTAATTGACTTATCAGTTATTTTATATTATTGAGATGCAATAGTTATATATATGGGCCAAGGAGGCTTGAAAATTAAGAAGATTTATTTTGATCTAACGTAGAAATAGAAGAAAACGGTTTGATGCTTTAGCTACTTCCAATTGTAGAGTATTTGCTCCTAATCATAACATTAGTGGTGTAGTGTTTGACTAGTCACATTAAATATTAGTACATTTTTTTATTTATAGAAATGAAACTATTGAATTATTTTTTGATAAATTTACAAGAAAAAGTTAGGAATTCTCAAATTCAGAGGAACTTTATATTTACTGAACATAAAAAGGAAGCAAACATAGTTTTTGAAGAAGTTGAACATGGTACATAAATAATATTTACAATGTATTTAATAGAATCTTTGTTTAATAAATTAATTACTAATTGATTAAGATATATAAGAGATGATAATAGGAGATATGGCCATTTATCTTTAGATAAGAGGATAGGTGATGTAAAAGAAAGAGAATATAGTCATTTAGCTTTAGACAATATGTCCTATGATGATGAGGAAAATGTCATTGAGGGCACTCAAAACAGTAAGTATTTTACTAAAATTAGATATATAGCCCCTTTTAACAGTATTAATGTCCATTTAAAATTTTTTAATTTTACTTTATAAGAAATATAAGAGAAATTTGGGATTTTGGACCTCCTACTGAAGCATGTAATTATTGTGGAGCAATTGTCTGGTATGAAGAAAGGAATAAGAAGACATGTAAAACTTCTACTCCCAAATTTTCAATTTGTTGCCAAGTTGTAAAAGAGGAAGCAGATCAAAAAACTTTAGAGAGAATATTAGAGCTTATAATTCTTTATTTGCATTTACTTCTATGGGAGGAAAATTTGGTAATAAGTTCAATGATGGTAGGGGCCCTTATGCATTTCATTTAAATGAACAAAACCACCACAAGATTGGATCTTTACTTCCATTAAGTGGAAAATGACCAAAATTTGCATAGCTCTACATATATGATGCATCCAATGAAGTATCAAATAGGATAAATGCAGTAAATGGTATTGTGGGTTCCAATGAGTTGGATAGAGAAATTGTTTAAGGGTTATTAAGTATGTTGGATGAACATAATGCCATTTCAAAGGTATTCAGAATGGCGCAATATAGATTTAATGAAGATAATCTGATTCCAACTCAATTAAGACTCATTGGTAATCGTCGGAAAGATAGTCGACAATACAACTTACCAACTATCTGAGATCGCAACAATTATAGTTGGAAATGGAGATGAATACAATACATGCCAAGATTAATTAATGAAGAGAGATCAGGTGGTCTTAGGAGAATTAATGAATTGCATCCATGTTTTATGATAATGAATTATCCACTATTATTTCCATATGCAAATGATGGATTTAGAGTTGATTTATTGTTAATAAATCCTCAAAATGGATGTGTAATGAAATGCACGAAGATGAGCATCTATGAATGTTATGCTTTTAGATTGCAAGGCATTTTGAAGGACAGACATTAATTCAAGGTGAACGTTTGTTCCATCAATTTGTTGTTGACGCACAAACATGTATAGAAGAGAACAAGTTGACTTATTTCAAGAATAACTAGTTAAATATTCAAGTAGAATTTCATAAGGGTATAAGAGATGCAGTTGTTGTAGGAGACACTAATACATCATTTATAGGACGACGCGTCGTATTGCCATCAACTTTCACTGGAGGTCCAAGATATATGGTTCAAAATTATCGGGATGCAATGGCAACCTGTAGATGGGTTGGATCGCCTAATCTCTTTCTTACATTCACATGTAATCCAAAATGGAATGAAATAAAGAGATTTGTAGATATTATACCTGGGTAAAAGAAATGAAGAAATACCAGATATTGTTGCTCGCGTCTTCAAGATAAAATTGGACCAAATCATGAGAGATTTGAAAAAGAATTTCTTATGTTGGGAAGAGTCATTGTAGGTATTATAATTGGTTGGTAATTCTATTCATAGATATTTAAATCATATAATTTTACTATTTATAATAATTTAATATATTTCTAATTTTTTTCATCAATTTATACCATTGAATTTGAAAAATGTGGGCTACCACATGCACATATTTTGTTATTCATGCATCAAGATGATAAACCTTCAACACCGACATAAGTTGATAGAATTATTTCAGCTAAACTTCTAGATAAAGAAAAAATCATGAGACATATGAAACAGTGATTCAGTTATGATTCATAGTCCATGTGGAGAGTTAAACTCAGATGCTCCTTTCATGATTAATGGAAAATGCTTTAAGTATTATCCTAATGAACTTTGTAATGAGACAACGTTTGATGGAAATGGTTATCCTATATATAGGAGAAATAATGGATGAATTGTAATGAAGATTGATCGTATTATGAATAATAGATGGATTATTCCATACAATATTGATTTACTTTAACGGTTTCAAGCACATATCAATGTAGAATCTTGCAGTCGTTCTAGATCTATTAAGTACTTATTTAAGTATGTTAATAAAGGAAATGATAGGGCCACTGTTTTTATTGAGAAAGATATAGAAGAGAATCATTGTGAAATTCATGAGGTAAGAGAGGTTAATGAAATAAAAACTTATTTGAATTGCCTCTATACTTCAGCATCAAAAGCTTGCTACAGAATATTCATGTTTGATATCAATTTCGATTCCCAAGTGTTGAAAGATTATCATTTCATCTGCCTAAAGAACAAACTATTACTTTTAAAGTTAATGACAATTTAGTCAGTGTTTTGAATAGGTTTGATTTGGAAAACACTAAGTTTACTCAGTAGATGTATGCAAATAATATATATGATGATTCAAAGGTGTTGACATATGCTGATTTTCCTACAAAGTGGGTCTGGAATAAAAAAAAAAAAAAACAAAATTTGGACAAAAAGAAAGTCGGGTAAATCAATTAGGAGAATCTACTATGTACACCCAATTTTAGGTGAACGATTTTATCTTAGAATGCTTTTAAATATTGTAAGAGGTCAAAGGAGTTTTGAGGAAATCAGAATAGTGAATGGAATCATCTATCCTACCTTTAAGTCAATATGTTCAACACTTGGATTATTAGATGATGATTATGAGTGGCATGAAGCTATTGAACAAGTCGAGTTGTGGTTTATTGGTCAACAGCTATGTGAAATATTTGTTACAATTCTCTTATTTTGTGAGGTTTAGACTCTAATAATTTGTGGAATAAACATTGGGAATTGCTATAAGATGATATATTACACCATCAAAGAAGAATACTAGAAGACAACTCAATTGATCTATTAGATGAGCAATTAAGGAAATATGAATTACATGAAATTGAAAATATATTAAACAAGTGTAATAATTCTCTTAAGGATTTTTCAACACTTCCATTTTTAGATAAGTCATTCCAAACTCGAGTTAAAAATAGACTAATTCGAGAAGATAATAACTATGACGAAATTCCTTAAGGATTGCATATATATTCATTGAATATGGAGCAAAAAATTATATTTGAAGTAATCTTACAAGCAGTTCACACAAATTCATGAGATTTATTTTTTGTTCATGAAAATGGAAGTACAAGAAAAAAACTTATCTTTAGAAAGCAATAATTGCATAATTAAGGTTTGAACAAAGGATTGTGTTAGCGTGTGTATCATCGAGAATTATAACGCTTTTAATACCAGGAGGAAGAACTACCCATTCAAGATTTAAGATTCCCCTTGAAATTGGTAACAACACATGTCTAATTACACAAAGATCACATTGTTGAATTGATCCAAGTTGTTCATTTAATAATTTGGAATGAAGCTCTAATGACTCATAGAAATGCATTTGAGGTTGTAGATAGAACTTTTAGAGATCTTATGCGTGTAAAGGATCTGTGTTCTTTTGAAAAAGTTTTTGAAGGGAAACCCATTTTTCTTAGAGGAGATTTCAGACAAATTTTACCAATTGTTAATAAGGGAACGCAGGAAGCAATTGTTTCATCTGCGATTAATAAATCAAATCTTTGGCATCAATACGTTGTTTTCCACTTAACAATAAATATGAGGTTTTAAGTTAGCCACCCAGATGAATCGTCTGCAAATTCTTTAAAGGTATTTTGTAAGTGGATATTAAATTTTGGAGATGATAAACTACATGCATTATCTTTGAATGATCAACACGAACCAAGTTGAATAAAAATACTACAAGAATTTTTTATACCTCTAGGGAATAATCCTGTTAAGAATATTGTGTCAGCAATATAGTCTGATTTGGAATGTAAATATACAGATCACAATTATTTGACTAAAATAGCAATTTTAGTACCTACCAATGACAAGGTAGATGAAGTGAATGATTATATCTTATCTACTATACTTGGTGATACATTTACATATTTAAGTGCAAACACAATGAGTCCTATCTCTGAATCAATTGAGAACCAAGATAATTTATTCCCTATGGAATTTTTAAATACATTGTAGTTTTTTGTAATTCCAAATCATGAACTTAAATTAAAAGTTGGAGTTCCAATCATTCTCCTTCAAAATTTGAATCAAACTGATGAGTTATGCAATGGAACAAGGTTAATTGTTACTTAGTTATCAAGAGTAGTAGATCTAAAATAATTACAGGAAATAATGTGGGTAAAAAGGTTTTCATTCCAAGGATAGTGATGACTCCAACAGATTGAAATTGGTAATTTCTTCTTAGACGAAGGTAATTTCCTATGAAGATCTGTTTTGCAATGACAATAAATAAAAATCAATGACAAACTTTGAATTATGTTGGAATTTACTTGTTGCGACTTGTTTTTACTCATGGACAATTATATGTGGCAATCTCCTGTGTAATATCAAAAAATTGTTTAAGAATTTTGATTGAAAAAAGGACAATGAACCAAAAGAATATACACAAAACATTATTTATCATGAAGTCTTCAATCATTTGTATTCAGGTATATTAATTATCAATAGTTATTCCTTAAGATTTTATATATATTGTGTGCCTAATATAATTTTCAAATTAATGAACATGTGAACGAAAATATGTCTTCAAGAGATTATCAATATCTCAATGAAATAAAATCGAATTCTGATTTGTAGAAGATTAGAGCATGGGTATCACGCTTATGAAAGGCATTGGATTTTAAAAATAACGATGAGCCATGGAGTTTGGACATGTTATTAATTGATGAAAATGTAAGTATACATATTTTGCGATATTTTCATGAATTTTAAATTTATTAATATATTTTTATCTGTTTAAATCTTTTGTAGAGAGAACAAATACATGTTGCTATATGGAAGAGTTTGTTTTATAAATTTGGAAAAATATTGTGTGAGGGTTCTTTATATTTTTTCAAAACTTTTAATGTTATTCAAAGTAAGGAGTCCTACAAAGTTGTAAAACATGCATTTGTCATATATTTTAAGTGTGATACTCTGGTTGAATCGATTCCTAAAGAAATTGTAGAAATTCCTAAACACATATTTGATCTCATTGATTTTGATAACATCACCATAAATGAAAATAATACAAATCTTACGAGTCAGTAAATTTTTAACATTTTTTACATATATATTTTTATATATTTACTTTATATTTGTTGATGTTGTAGATGTAATTGGGAAATTATATGCCATATCTGGTGAAGAATCAATTCATAAACAAAACGAACAAACAATGAAGCATAAGAGTATTGTTTTAGAAAACAATAGGTATTCTTTAACTCTTTATCTATTGTTATTAAAATTGCTAATATTGAATTAAATTATTACAAGGGAAAATGTATCAAGGTCTCTTTATAGGGTGAGACGTGGAGTTTAATTGGAAATGATTTAATTGAAAATAAAGTGCAAATATTCTGATCATCACTTCAACAATGGTAAATAAAATATCAAGGTAAATTTAATCATTGTCTCTTAAATTTGTTCATTTTCATTATATTATATTATAATTTTGAAAGTTAATTATGTTTGTAGGTGTTAGATATCTCTCATCAACAAGTGCAACAAAATTATACATAAATTTGCAAAATGAATGTGTCACTAAGTTCTTAGCAAGGTATGAATTATATATATATATATATATTAAATATTTTTATTTTTTTTGTTTTTCAAATTATCTAATTTATTTAAAAATTTTCTGAACTATTTGTTAGTGTTGAAGCAAAATTCATTGTCAACAATTGGAGAAATACATACAACTGAAAATTATTCTTTACCGTTAGAGGTGAGAATTTTAAAAAATAGGAGGATTATTTTAGTTGTTTGAATTAAAGACAGATAGCACATCCAAGGTTTGAACGAATGTTTAATAACCTTAATGAAGTAGAACTTATAAATATTTATTATATTATTTTATTGTCATAGGACATTATTTGTCCTTGCAAAATATCCATAAACAAGGTTTTACGCGAATGTGGATGGTATTATATTGCATGCACCAACTGTGTAAAAAAATTACAAGACTCTACATCACATTGCAACAAGTCTAATATTAATGTTCCTTATTCTGAAATTAGGTAAATATTTAACTTTTAACTATAATAATATATTTTTTAAATGTTAATAGATTATTTTAATTTATTAGATTGAGAATCAAAGTGGAGACGAAAGATGACACAGGTGTTGCTACCTTTGTGCTCTTCAATAAAGAAGCAGAATTTTTAATCAAATATCCAATATCACATTTAATAGACATTTCACTTAAGCTAGTATTTTTTCATGTTTTTTAGATTTGATGTTATCGTATCATATGATGTTTATTATAATTTCAATTGATTATAAGAAAATGTGGATGAATTATTGGGCAATGCAATTTCATAGTTAACAACACCTAACAGAGTTGAAATGAAATGAAACATAGTATAAGTGAATCTTCGATTACTGGATCAACAACTACAATTGAAAGTCCTTCGAGAAAAACAATTTATGCGGGAATAGATTCTGAGGTAAGATCTTACTTCTAACTGATATTACATACAACCAACATTTATATGTTAAAGGAATATTTATATATTACACACCTATTATAATCAGGATATTGGAAACAATCAGAACTTTGAAAGTGTAGAGGTTTGATCATTATGTCGAGATTGTTAATGGATCTGAAGGTTATTACCATTGTTAAAGCACTTAAAAGAAAACAATTTCATGAAACCACAATCATATTTGTTAGTAGAAATAAGAATCTGCAAAATATGTTTACTTTTTTTTCCATTGTATGACAATTATTCTTCTTTCTTACCTATTGTGATTTTATTATTGTTCATATAACTTTCATTAGACTATTTCATTGATAAAATGTTCTTTAAAATGTTCTTTATTGTTTATAAAGTTATTATTTCTATAATGAAAACTACAAATTCATATAACTGGCATTATCAAATAGTTTCAAAATTGAAAACTAATTCTTATGTGTGTGTATGTGTGTGTGTGTGTGTGTATATATATATATATATATATATATATATATATATATATATAATTAACTTCCCCGTACTTAGTACAGGGCCATTCACTAGTTAACATTAAAATTAGAGTCCCAAAACAGTCAGATTTTAGCACCATAATTATCTCATATAATAAATTCATGCATTCATAACAATTTAACCAGCTCAGGTACTTTATTGCCTTCCAAAAACAAGTCCATAATAGCAATAAAAAAAGCATTATGCATTTGAATAGTTTTCCTTAATCGGTACATTGATTTCTTGTTCCCCACACCTCTAATATTCCAAAATAATGCAGAAATCATAATTAAAAGAGAAAATTTTAAATTAGTACACAATACTTTGGGCGTAATGCTACTTTGGTCCCTGAACTATAAAACGTACCAACCCAGTACCCAAACTTTCAAAACATGCCAATTTAAAACCTGTCGTTAGTAGTCCATTAGTTATTTGTATCATGTGACGATATGTGTGATTTAAAACTTTTAAAATGGCAAAACTACCCTTCAAAAAAACATTGTTCATTGTCTTCCACCTTGAAATCAGATCTCGAAGAGAGATTGCTGGAAAGAGACAAGATGGAGAGAGAGATAAAGAGGGGAGAGAAAGAGAGAGAGAGAGAGATATAAAGAGATGAACAGAGTATAATATACCAACATACTCGGTCTTACCTCTATAGTCTTATCTTGGATGATGCATTAACATCTACTGGTCTAGGGTTGGTTCAATTTCTGCTATATACCTAACAAAATTGAAGAATGCATCCGAAAAAGAGAAATTCATTTAAGTAGGCACAAAGGAATAGGGCTCTGAACAAGAATCTATCCAGCAAACAAAAAACGTACTTATTAATCATATTAATAAAGTCTGTGCAAATAGACACCTGAATTGAAGAAGAGCAATGGGATCTCAGCAATGTAAATGGCTTTGCTACAGAATGACCAGATTGTCGTGTTTGATAGAACAGATTTAGACCCTTCCAATATTACCTTGGGACCAAGCTCTGACAAAAGACTATTATGCTCACTCCATTAAGTTCGACTTGTCATTTCGAAACGTATGTCCCCCGACAGATACATGGTGTTTTTTAGGCTGCTTTGGTTGTAGTGTAATTTTATTTGTACTAGTACAAATGTAAAAAAATTGTAAGTTCTTGTTTAATTTTGTTTTAGAATTTACTTTATTATGTTTTATGTCTTAATTTACTTCATTTGTACTGCAATTAAATAAAATAAAGGGAGAATGACTGTTCAACACACCCTAAGAATCCTTAGCCCCACCATACAATTAGGGTAGGTGCCAGTTTGAAATTGATACAAATACACGAGCATGTATTAGTGTTTATCATTTTGAATTGTATAGGATTGTAGTGAAATTCAAAATTCTATAGTATGTTGCAGTGTACTTTTCTATATAATAAAATAAATTGGAAACAAAAATAAATTAGAATTTACACTCAAATCATTTGCACTGTCGTAATTTTGCATCAGTGCAAATTTATTTGTATTACAACCAAATATAGCTTCAGGTGCTTTGTTGTCGGAGGGTGTGTTAGTGCAAAGTGGTGGGTTCAACGATGGTGAATGTGCTGTCGTTCGTTACCTTAAGCCATGTGCAGAATGTGATTGGGATGAGGTTATAAATGATCTTGTTGTTCGCAGGTGGTATGCATCCAACCATATTTTGCCCAATGGCAAAATGGAGGTATAAGGAAAGTTTCTTACGAATTCATCCCAAAGGGTTTGAGTTCAGAGAATAATGAGACAATAGATTCTTGAAAGAGACAGCTTCAGAGAACAATTTATACCCTTTTCTTCACCTCTCCATTGACGTCAATTTGTCTTCGCTATCCACCGGGCAATTCTACTAGATTACATTAACAACCGGATCATCAGGCGTTATCCAGTAATGCCCGTAGAGTTTCTAGGAATTACACAAACAACCGAGGTCATGGTTTGCGGTCGATGGTTCATAAAAAAAATGATGAAAATTGAAAGGCATTTGCATCCTTTTACATGACACTTAACGGGTTTTAAAGTTCATGGGCCAAAATCTATAGAGCAAAGTAAAGCTCAAATTCTAATGAAAATCAGTTTCTAGTATCTAAGATTAGGCCAAAATCTATAGAAGACATATCCAAAAAGATTCTAATGATGCAGGGAGTAGATTTATAGTCTCTAAAAAACTTCCAAGCTACCCTTGATAGAAGATTCACTAGTACTCGAAAATGGTTGGAGGAACAAGAACTTAGTTCAAGTTTAGATTTTGATCAAAGTATAGGTAAATATATCGGAGAAAGAGATGAAATCTTAGTTCTTGCAACAGCAGGGCCACCAGAAAGCAATGAGGAAGCGGTCTTAATGGTGGAATAGACACCAGTCCAACTTGGTCAACTCGGTTCAGAGTCATTGGTTCTGGTTCAATCAAAGAAACCTACCAAAGGTAATGATAATCTTTCCAATCTTTTCCTACTTTTTAATTAGGGAAAATTTCAGATTAGTACTTTATACTTTTAGATTTTAATTAGATAAAATTTCAGATGAAAACTTTGTAATTTGTAGCTAGTGTCACTTTGGCCCATGAACTTTAAAACCCGTTAAGTGTCATGTAAAAGGATTTAAATGCCCTTCAATTTTCATCATTTTTTTTATTAACCATCGGCTGCAGACCATGACCTCGGTTTTTTGTGTAATTCCTAGAAACTCTACCGGGCATTACTAGATAACGCCTGAAAGTTTTTTAGAGACTATAAATCTACTCCCTCCTTTATTCATTTTTTTGAATTTTTTGAATTTTTATATTTTAAAGCCACATAATACCACACGTTCAGCCATGCATTCACATTTCCCACCCCAACAAGCAATCTTAAACGCGTCATTGAATCAATCATGACTCTTAGGCTTAGTTTGGAAGGAGTACAAATACAGATATGTATTGCACACAAAATAATACAAAATGTATGGTTTTGCACCGTACAGATTTGTATTTGTACTCCTTTCAAACTGAGATTAAGTCGTGATACCACATTAAAAGACTACTCAGCAGTATTGCACACAATAATACAAAATGTATGGTTTTGCACCGTACAGATTTGTATTTGTACTCCTTTCAAACTGAGATTAAGTCGTGATACCACATTAAAAGACTACTTAGCAGCTTAATTGTACCCTTCGTATTTTCAAAACTTTCTAACTCTTTTTTAGAGAGAAACTCTTTCAAGCACAGATTTCTTCTACATTGCCTCCTAGGTATGTTTTCCAATCATTAAGTTGCATGACTAAAACCTGACATTTGTTTGGAACCTTTATAATGTATTTTCTGAAACAAGGGAGTGTCTTATTCACAATCTGTTAGATAGTGTATGCCCTTAGCTCCAATCAGCATGATGTACATTATGACATTTATTGTAAATGAATAAAGTACATATTTGATTCATGTTATTATGGTGTGTTTCTGTGTAATACTCTTAAACTGGATACATATGGGACTCGTGTTAGTTTAGAATCTTCATACCCGTTGGATAGATCTGGGGAGATTTGTCCTGCCAAGGCTGACACTGATGTATCACCAAGTTGGTTGGGGGAGCTTGTCTCAACTGCCAGGGTGAGACCTGAGGTACATGTAGTGTGGGTTTTCTTGAAACCCTGGACCAAACCAAAATTCCAGTATTGCCCTGTACCTTGGAGATAGATGGGTAAAACTGGAATGTTACACCTAACCCCTAAACACGATTATGATGCTGCACTAGGTGTCGGATTGGGCTGCCTTTGATATGTCAATCAGTGAGATCCTTAGAGGGGGTCAAAACTTGGGTATGTTGGGACAGTTCGAAAATTCATCTAAGTGGGTGATCATAGTGATAGGATCAGCCCCTTTGTCGGACAAAATGAATGATCAGGCATGCACTCTCTCTACTGGAAACCTAAACTGCCGGCAGTTGATTTCAACTGTTGAAATTTGTTTTTGCAAAATATATTTATATAGAGATATACATATATATATATATATATATTATGGTTTCAAAATGTTTGCAAAAGGTTTTAATTCCCGGGATCCATGTGAGTAGAGAGTGCATCACTGCATCTTGTAGCCGAGGGAGAGGTCCTCTCTTGTCGGGCAGTGTTTCATCATTATGGGCTGAGAGGTTAAGTGTAAGACCATTGAGGATTATACCTGCTGGGCTAATTTTGCATCTGCCCATAGTTTTTGGGCCTTCATAAGATGGCTGGACCCAAGGACCATTTAGTGTAAATGTTGGGCCCATTAAGAGCCCATAGTGATGGACTCAGGGGTTCACTATATCCAATAGTGAATTCGGCCAGGCCTTGTAACTGAGGCTAGACTGAACCCATGTGGCTGATGTGTAGATCAATGATAGGGTCCCACGCCATACAAAGAGAGCCAAGCTAGCCAGCATTAAAGTGGAAGTGAGCATGAAAACTTAATGGGCCTAAAAGCCCTTTTTGAATTGGGTTAATTAGATTAATTAAATAGGGGCGGATCTGGGATTTGGATCAGCAAATAAGATAAGGGATAATCCTTATCACATAAAGAGTCCAGATCCAAATAATGATTTGGATCAAAGGAACTCCTAATTTGATTAGGAAGGTTGATCTTTATCTGCAGATAAAATAAGGGATAATCCTTATCACTTAAAGAGTTCATATCCAAATAAAAGATTTGAATCAGGAAATTACTAATGAGATTAAGAAATTGTCTCTTTAAGGTTATAAATAAGAGAGCTGGGCAAACCTTGAATTCACACTCACTCAATACAGAGAGAAGACAAAACAGTTAGACTGATCTTGCCTTCTACTCTTTTTCTTCCTGCTCTTGCCACCCTACCTTGTTCGATCTCCAATTCTTGGATTGGATTAAGATTTGATCTTGATATTGTTTCTTGCCAAAAGAAACAATTTAAAAGTTATGCTCACTATCCCATTCGATTGTTGCTGAAGAATCACTAGTTCTTGGTGAAGAATTACCTGTTGATCCTGCCTCATCCTAAGTTGTGTCATCTTCAATGGAGGGAGGATTTGCTACACTCTTAGGGCATGAACACTTACATTGGGAGGAGCATTCTTGCATGGATTCTGTATCAGGTATATCCCTCAATTAATTTGGTTTCAGATTTGGTCCGGTTTGGTTACAAGAACGAACCTTGAAAATGCAGTTTTCTAAATTGGGATTAGGATTCCCGAATCGAAGTAAAGAACTTTTTGAAAATTTGCCCAACCTTCCTGTAGGTTTCGGCCATCAATATGATGAATCTCCCATCCCTTCAATGGTATCAAAGCCAGGTTCAAGTCTTGAACCAAATTAGAACAGATTTGAATCTGCGCAAATGAGCAGAAAGCGTTCTACCTGATTTGTGCAGTTAACGTTTTTTCTGGGAATTGGTTCCCAGATTATGGGCAGATGATCTGGAAAATAAATCTTTATTATTCTATAATATTTATAGAATTTTTCCGTGAATGTTTCATGAATTTTTGGGCTGCACATGTGATGGAGATCGAATCTTTTTGGTGCCAAGATTGGCACAATCTGCGATTTCTTTTCTATTCAATTTTGGTCTGTAAATATTTTTTTTATTATTTTTTAGACAAATTGTATAGAAATTCGATGTGATGTAATAATAGAAAAATTAGGTTTTTTCTATTTTATTGCCATCTAGAGATTGCTAGAGCGCGCAACAGAGGAGAAGAAGATTTCGCAGAAATAAGTTCTGCGATCTGTGATTTTGCAAATATCAATTCTACAATCTGTGATTAACTGTTCTTTGCAGGTTTGCATGATATCCAAGTAAATCATAGTGCAGCCCTCTGATTTTAGTTTCTTGATAATTTGATTATCTTGAATTAATTTAATTTCAAATCATTATTCTTGAATTAATTAGTTTACAATCTGTGATTAACTGTTCTATGATCAGTGCAGCCCTCTGATAATTAGTTTACACCAGATTCGGTCCAAACTGGTTGGACCGAATTGTTGGTTCGATGAGGTTGGTTTTTCTAACCCTAATTCGATTTAGGCCAGAGGGTTGATGGCCCACTTCAAACTTTAATTCAGCCCACCTCTGTAAAAACCTAATTTTAATATGATAAAACTGAATCAGCCCTAATTAAGCAACATGGGCCGAATTGCTTTTCACAGTACAACCCATGTACCTAGATAATGTTATATGATAACATTATGGGCTCTGTTGGGATGATAATAATTTAATCTAATTAATTAAGAATTTTATAGATATTTTAATTGATTGGATCAATTTGTTTCATGCATGTGATATATGGATGAGTAATGTGCTACGTACATGGACCATAAGTACTTGGCCCATGACTATTTCGACAATGGCTCTTTCACACACCATGGCTGAATGCACATCATAGTCATGGTGTCCATAAAATCATTGGATGATCTCCTCGTTTGGTGGGCCCCACATCAGCTACCCCCCAAAAGGAACCATGCAGAACCCTAGTCGTTTAGGGCCCATTTAAACCTGGCTTTGATAAAGCCAATGGGAGCCACTTTGGTTTGACCTAAATAAAACTAGGGCGTAATATTGCATTCCCTCCATTGAAATATGAGTGCATATAATAGGGAGATTCATATGATGAACTCTAAAGGCCTTCCATCATTAGCATGAAGATGGGTCCTTTAGTAATGAGGAAATGCACAATAAAATTGGGCTATCCATTTGCTGTTGGATCTGTTGGATTGTTTCAAAAGATGATAGAGGCGTCATAGACCGATGTGGGAGGGGCCTATCCTAAAATGGAAGACTCTCTCACAGTACCTTGGCGTTCACGAATATGACATGTAAGCATTCATTGGACAGAAAGGTTTAACTTAAAATGGCAATGAACCTTGTCTGACAAAGGCCAAAGGGAAATCTCATGAGATGAATGGATGTGATCCTTCATAGAAGGTGGTGGGGTTATGCAGCTGAAACAGTTGGCTGTCAGACAGTTTTGTATGCCCTTAGCTTCAATCAGAATGATATAATTTATGAGTTTATTGTAAATGAATAAAGATACATATTTGATTCATGTTCCCTTGGTATGTTTCTGTGTAATACCCTTAAACTGGACACTTAATGAGACTCGTGTTAGTTTAGAATGTTCACAGCCGGTGGGTCGGTCTGGGGAGACCTATCCTGACAAGGCTGACACTGTGGTGCCACCAAGTCGGTTGGGGTGGCCTGTCTCAGCTGCCAGGGTGAGACCCTAGGCACATACAGTGTAGGATTAATTGAATCTTTGAACTGGACCAAATTTCCAGTATTGCCCTGGACCTTGGAGATTGATGGGCAAAACTGGAAAGTTACACCCGACCCCTAGACTCGATTATGATACTGCACTAGGTGTCGGATTGGGCTATCTTTGATGTACCAATCAGTGAGATCCTTAGCGGGGGTCAAAACCTGGGTATGTTGGGACAGTCCGAGAATTCATCTGAGTGGGTGATCATAGTGATAGGATCAGCCCCTTTGTCGGACAAAGGTAATGATCGGGGATGCACTCTCACTGATGGAAACCAAGACTGCCGGCAGCCGATTTCAACCGTTGAGATTTGTTTTGCAAAATATATTTTATATAAGATATAAAAGTATATATATATGGTTTCTAAAAGGTTTGCAAAAGCTTTTAATTCCCGGGATCCATATGAGCGGAGAGTGCAACACTATTCCTTGCAGCCGAGGGAGAGGTCCTCTCTTGTCGGGCAGTGTATGATCATTATGGGCTGAGAGGTTAAGTGTAAGACCATTGAGGATAATACCTGATGGGCTAATCTTGCATCTGCCTACAGTCCTTGGGTGTTACAAGGTGGCTTGGCCCAGGGACCTCTTAGGGTAAGTGTTGGGCCCGTAGAGCCCATTTGATAGGTTTCAGGGGGTGCACTGTCTTTAACAGTGTATTCGGCCAGGCCTTGTAACAAAGGTTGGGCCGAACCCATGTGGCTGATGTGTAGATCAATGCTTGGGTCCCACGCCATACAAGGAAGCCCAACTGGGCAGCAGTTAAGAGGGTTAAGTGAGCACATAAGCTTCGTGGGCCTAAAGCCCATTTCGAACTGGGTTGTTTATTTAGTTAATAAAGGGGCGAAATCTGAAGTGGATCAGCTAATAGGATTGGGCTTAGACCCTATCCACTTAGAGAGTCCAAGATCTAAATAAGATTTAGATCTGGAAACCTCCTAATCAGATTAGGAGATGGCTGATCTGATCTACATATAAGATAAGGATTACCCCTTATCACTTAAAGGGACTTCTAACCCAAATATGATTTGGATTAGCAACTCCTAATCTGATTAGGAGCTGATCCCTTTAAGATTATAAAAGAAGAAGGGGGCGGCAGCCTAAAACACACACAGATCATCAGGTCTTCTTTAGTGCTGAAATCAAGAAGAGAGAATTCTGCTCCCTGCAAATACTCTCTTGCCGCCCTGTTTGCCAGTTCGATCTCTAGTTGTGGGAGAAGTCAAGATTGGATCTTGACATCAGTCCTTTGAGAAAGGATTGAAAGGAAGCTATGCTCACGTACCATCTTGTTGATTCTTGCGTAGGACAGAGTTCTTGGAGAAGAACACTGCTGATTCTGCTCCACCTACACTGCGCCATCTTCAGTGGGAGCAGTCTTTGGATCCTTCCTTGGGCGTGAACACCTTCGTTGGGAGATATTACTTCTCCGTATCAGGTATAATCCTCTCCGACTCCTTTTGGTTCAGATCTGGTTCAGTTTATGGTTCAAGATTGATCCTTGAAAATATGATTTTCTAAATAGGGAATACGATTCCCAGTTGAAGAGAGAGAAAATTTTTTGAAATTCGCTCCTTATTCCGCAATCTTTGGGCGTCCATAGGATGGATCTCTCATTCCTTCAGTGGTATCAGAACCAGGTTCAAATCTTGAACCAGTTTGTTTCAGATCTGAACCTGCGCAATTGGGCAGAAGGTGTTCTACCCAATTTGCGCAGATATGGGTTTTGGGAAATTTTGTTCCCAAAATTAATGGGCGAATAATCTGAAATTAATTTTATATAAATCTGATTATTATTTAGAATCGTTCTTTATGATTTTCTTGATTTATGGGCTGTTCGTACAAGAGGAGATCGAAATTTTGGTTTGCGCAGGGAACCTGCAAGATTTGCAGTTTCTTGATTTATTTATTACATTTGGTCTGTAAATAATTTTTTTTTTGTTTTTATTTTCTAGACTCAATGTATATGTATTCGATCTGATGTAATTATTAATAGAAATAGGATTTCTATTTATTTTAATTATGGATCGAAGATGGCGGCGCAGAAAGGGAGATTTCGTAGAGAAGAAGATTTCGCAGATGGGAGAATCGCTATCTGCGATTTGCAGTTTGTGAAACTGCATTCTGTGATCTAACCTCTGTTTTGCAGGATGGATTGTGCGAACAGCCCTGATTTACCGATTGTTGTTTTTCTTTTATCAGTGATTAATTTCAGATTATTTTCTTGAATTAAAGATTTAATTAAAGATCAAACCCTAGACCCATTCGAACCAAGATTGGTTCAAACTGTTTGGACCGAATCTAGGGTTTAATCAAGGCTGAAAGTCAGCCCTAATTTCCCACTAATGGGCCTAAGGATTGATATTTAATTAAATGGTTAAAGCTATATGGGTTGAACCATTCGGCCCATATACTTGAAAAATATTAATGGTTAATATTATGGATTTAAAATGGGCTTCAAATGGGCTTTACAGATAATTAATTGATTGGATCAATTTATCCCTGCATGTGATGTATGGATGTGTGATGTGCTACGTACATGGGCCATAAGTACTTGGCCCATGCTCAATCGATAGTGGCTCTTTCGCACACCATGGCTGAATGCACATCATTGCCAGGGTGTCCCTTTTGGTCATTGGATGACCAACCTCAGTGGTGGGCCCCACACCTCATCATGAGGTCTCGCACGGAACCCTAGCCGATTTAGGCCCACCAAAATCTGGCTTTATGAAAGTCAGTGGGAGCCACTTTGGTTTGACCTAAAGATAGAACTAGGGCGTAATTATCTGTTCCCTCCAGATAATATGAGTGCATGTGATAGGGAGATTCATATGATGAACTCTCTAAAGGCCTTCCATCATTAGCACGAGGATGGGTCCTTCAGTAATGAGGAAACGCACCAGAAAATGGGCTATCCATTTGCTGTTGGGCTTGTCTAAGTGTTTCATAAGATGATAGGGGCGTCATAGACCGATGTGGGAGGGGCTTCACCAGAAAATGGGAACTCTCTCACGGTACCTTGGCGTTCACGAATATGATGGGTAAGCACTCACTAGACAGAAAGGTTTACCTGAAAACGGCTCTGAACCTTGTCTGACAGAGGCGAAAGGGAAAACTCATATGATGAGTGGATATGATCCTTCACAGAAAGGTAGTGGGGTTATGGAGCTGAAACAGTTGGCCTCATGCACCCTATGTGATTTCCCACATTTCCAGAGACAACCCGTAGTCTCCGTCACTGAGAAAGGAGGGAAATCTCAGAGACGAATAAATGGAAATGGATCGTAGATTAAAATCCATATCTATGAAATGAACATGAATCAAATATGGTCGTGGACTGATGTTTGCTCTTTTATCAGAAAATGGCAAACGGATCCTTTGCAAAGTTACTTGATGACAACAAGTTGAAGGGCCCAAACTATGCTGACTGGTATAGAAACCTTATGCTGGTCCTTGCTTCTGAAAAACTTGACAAAGTGGCAAAGAATCCTGCCCCAGAGCGTCCGGGAGATA
Organism: Nelumbo nucifera; assembly: GCF_055504915.1. Lineage (NCBI taxonomy): Eukaryota > Viridiplantae > Streptophyta > Magnoliopsida > Proteales > Nelumbonaceae > Nelumbo > Nelumbo nucifera. The sequence continues at coordinate 45,119,031 of NC_142649.1, read as the reverse complement.
GGGCTTCTGAGGCCCGAAGGAGAGACTATCAAGAATGGGAGGAGAAAAACTCCCTTGCCCGGTGTTACATCATTTCCTCCTTGGACAATCCGATACAGAGGCAGTTCGATCAGATCAAACTTGCCAAAGACATATTGGACAGTCTCAGGACAATGTATGAAGAGCAGAATCGTTCTACTCGACAAAAGGTCTTGAAACAGTTCATGACCACACAAATGTCCAAGGGTCAACAAGTTCACGACCATTGTCTTCGGATGATGGGATACATCAATGAACTAGAGGCTCTTGGATCCGGGCTGGACCTTGCAACCCAGATAGATGCTATCCTTAACTCTTTGCCTCCTTCCTTTAATCCGTTCATCATGAACAAGCTGAATGTCAGCTTACAAGAGCTCAGCAATATGTTGCAAAGAGCTGAAGAACTGATTAAAAAGGATGAGCCTGTAGCCATGCTTGTTGAAGCTGGCAAGACAGGCAAGAGAAAAAGGAAGGCAAAGAAGCCTCAGAAGAAAGCCACTAAAAGCAAGAAGCAGAAGAAAGACAAAGCATCGGATGCCTGTCACTTCTGCAAGTAGACCGGCCACTGGAAAAGGAATTGTCCTGCCTACCTGGAATCCAAGAAAGGTAACTTCGAAACTTGTGTTATAGAAACCAATTTATTGGTAGCTTCTACGTCCTGGTGTATTGACTCCGGGGCTTCAACTCATGCGTGTAACTCACTGCAGGGGTTCAAGGTAAGCAGAAGGCTGAGTGAAGGAGAAGTCACGCTCTACTTGGGGACTACTGCAACTGTTGCAGCCGCGGCCACAGGAACCGTGGAATTATATTTTAGAGAAGGAATAATTGTACTGAAAGATTGTCTTTATGTACAAAATTTAAGAAGAAATTTGATTTCTGTCTCAAAACTGTGTGCAGATGGTTATTCTGTCTTCTTTAGTAATACGATTACTATTAAAAGAAATAACAGATTCATCGCATATGGGGAACTGGAGAACGGTCTCTATGTTCTACATCCTTCTCTAGAAACTAACATAACCGAAACTACATCGGTTGAAAACCCCAAGAAGAGAGCCCGTGATACAGTTAATCCCACGTGTCTGTGGCATTACCGACTTGGCCACATCGGTGTTGACCGAATCACAAGGTTGGTAAAGGATGGTCCTTTGGATTTTCTAGCTGTAGAAGATCTTCCCACTTGTGAGCCTTGCCTACAAGGCAAGATGACGAAACAGCCATTTAATGGTAAGCCTGAAAGATGTACGGGCACACTTGACCTAATACATACTGATGTATGTGGTCCCCTGAGTGTTAGGACATGAAATCAACACGTGTATTTCATCACCTTCACAGATGATTTTTCACAATATGGTTACGTGTACTTAATGAGACACAAGTCTGAATCCTTTGAAAAGTTCAAAGAGTTTAGACAAGAGGTCGAGAAACAGTTAGGGAGAGAAATTAAAGCCCTTCGATCAGATCGAGGTGGCGAATATCTCTCTGACAAATTCAGGGACTACTTAAAGGACAATGGGATAGTATCACAATTAGCTCCTCCTGCTACACCACAACTTAACGGTGTTTCAGAGAGGAGGAATAGGACCTTATTAGATATGGTCCGGTCGCTTCTCATACACTCAGAGTTACCCACATCCTTTTGGGGTTACGCATTAGAGACTGCGATTTACGTGCTGAATCAGGTTCCAACCAAATCGGTTCCGAATACTCCATATGAACTTTGGACCGGAAAGAAACCAAGTGTCAGACACTTGAAGATTTGGGGTTGTCCAGCACACGTTAAAAGAACAAGTGCAGACAAGTTGGAATCTAAGACCAGTCGTTGCCTATTTGTAGGCTACCCAAAAGGCTCTGTAGGTTACCTTTTCTATGACCCAAGTGAGCAGAAAGTGTTCTGCAGTCGAAATGCACAATTCTTGGAAACCGACTATATCCTGGACACCCATCGTCAGGAAGTTGTTCTTGATGAGGATAGCTCAGGAGCAGTAGGAGATGTCCCATAAGTTCCAGGTAGTGACCAACTTAGAAGATCCACTCGGGCATCCAGGCCACCAGTCCGTTATGGTTATGACCAGGATAGTTACCTGGTGGAAACCTTGACTAGTGAGGAGGATCCCGTGACTTACGCGGAAGCTATGTTGGACATAGATTCCCAGAAGTGGGTGGAGGCCATGAGAGCAGAGATGGACTCAATGGAGGCCAATGGAGTCTGGACTCTAGTAGATCCACCCTCCGGGGTAAAAGCAATCGGTTGCAAATGGATTTACAAGAGGAAGAAGGGCCCCGATGGCAGGATTGAGACCTTCAAGGCTCGTCTAGTGGCGAAAGGGTACACTCAAAAAGAAGGCATCGATTATGAGGAAACCTTTTCGCCTGTGGCCATGCTTAAATCCATTAGGATCCTGCTAGCTGTAGCAGCATACCATGATTATGAGATTTGGCAGATGGATGTCAAAACTGCATTCCTGAATGGAGATCTTACTGAAGATATCTATATGCAGCAGCCCCGCAAGGCTTCATTGCTGCAGGTCAGGAAAACATGGTATGTAAACTTAACAGATCCATTTATGGGCTTAGGCAAGCTTCTAGAAGTTGGAACATCCGTTTTAACTCTGCTGTCAAATCGTTTGACTTCGAGCAGAATCCGGATGAACCCTGTGTCTACAGGAAGTACAGTGGGGATAAGGTTACCTTCTTGGTTCTATATGTAGATGACATTTTACTCATTGGGAATGATGTAGGAATGTTAACTGCAGTGAAAGTATGGCTTTCGCAGCAATTATCCATGAAAGATCTTGGAGAAGCCTCCTATATACTGGGTCTTCGACTCTATAGAGATAGATCGAAGCAGATAATTGGATTATCCCAATCTGCTTATATTGACAAAATAGTAAAAAGATACAGCATGGAAAACTCCAAGAAAGGAAATGTTCCTTTCAGGCATGGAGTCACTCTCTCCAAGAAGATATCTCCCAAGACTTCTGAGGAGATTGATGGCATGAAAGACGTTCCCTATGCCTCTGCCGTAGGGAGCATCATGTATGCCATGCTGTGCACTCGTCCTGACATTGCTCAAGCAGTGAGTGTAGTAAGCAGATTTCAGGCCAACCCAGGGCAGGAGCATTGGACTGCTGTGAAAAACATACTTAAGTACCTTCGAAGGACAAAAGAGTTTTGTTTGGTGTTCGACGGTAGCTCACTGTAGATCCAAGGGTATATAGATGCCGATTTCCAGTCAGACCCAGATGATAGAAAGTCTACATCTGGATATGTTTTCACGATAGGATCGTGTGCTGTTTGCTGGAAAAGCAGCAAATAGGGCTCCACTGTAGACTCCACGACCGAGGCCGAATACATTGCCGCAAGTGAGGCTGCCAAAGAAGCTGTGTGGATGAAGAAGTTCGTTCACGAGTTGGGAGTTGTTCTGTCCAGCACATCACCCATCCCATTGTTGTGTGACAACAATGGAGCCATTGCTCAGGCTAAGGAGCCACGAGCCCACTCGAAGTCAAAGCACATCGAGAGGAAGTACCACGTACTGCGGGAGATTGTTGGTAGAGGGGACGTCCTGATTCAGAAGGTAGCGTCAGCAGAAAATGTAGCAGACCCATTGACAAAGCCACTATCACAGAAAGTGTTTGAGAAACACGTGGAAAGCATGGAAACACGTGGAAAGCATGGGACTCCGGCTACTACCTGATTGGACCTAAGCGCAAGTGGGAGCTGTTAGACAGTTTTGTATGCCCTTAGCTTCAATCAGAATGATGTACTTTATGAGTTTATTGTAAATGAATAAAGATACATATTTGATTCATGTTCCCTTGGTATGTTTCTGTGTAATACCCTTAAACTGGACACTTAATGAGACTCGTGTTAGTTTAGAATGTTCACAGCCGGTGGGTCGGTCTGGGGAGACCTATCCTGACAAGGCTGACACTGTGGTGCCACCAAGTCGGTTGGGGTGGCTTGTCTCAGCTGCCAGGGTGAGACCCTAGGCACATACAGTGTAGGATTAATTGAATCTTTGAACTGGACCAGATTTCCAGTATTGCCCTGGACCTTGGAGATTGATGAGCAAAACTGGAAAGTTACACCCGACCCCTAGACTCGATTATGATACTACACTAGGTGTCGGATTGGGCTATCTTTGATGTACCAATTAGTGAGATCCTTAGCGGGGGTCAAAACCTGGGTATGTTGGGACAGTCCGAGAATTCATCTGAGTGGGTGATCATAGTGACAGGATCAGCCCCTTTGTTGGACAAAGGTAATGATCGGGGATGCACTCTCACTGATGGAAACCAAGACTGCCGGCAGCCGATTTCAACCGTTGAGATTTGTTTTGCAAAATATATTTTATATAAGATATAAAAGTATATATATATGGTTTCTAAAAGGTTTGCAAAAGCTTTTAATTCCCGGGATCCATATGAGTGGAGAGTGCAACACTGTTCCTTGCAGCCGAGGGAGAGGTCCTCTCTTGTCGGGCAGTGTATGATCATTATGGGCTGAGAGGTTAAGTGTAAGACCATTGAGGATAATACCTGATGGGCTAATCTTGCATCTGCCCACAGTCCCTGGGTGTTACAAGGTGGCTTAGCCCAAGGACCTCTTAGGGTAAGTGTTGGGCCCGTAGAGCCCATTTGATGGGTTTCAGGGGGTGCACTGTCTTTAACAGTGTATTCGGCCAGGCCTTGTAACAAAGGCTGGGCCGAACCCATGTGGCTGATGTGTAGATCAATGCTTGGGTCCCACGCCATACAAGGAAGCCCAACTGGGCAGTAGTTAAGAGGGTTAAGTGAGCACATAAGCTTAATGGGCCTAAAGCCCATTTCGAACTGGGCTGTTTATTTAGTTAATAAAGGGGCGAAATCTGAAGTGGATCAGCTAATAGGATTGGGAGATGGCTGATCTGATCTCCAGATAAGATAAGGATTACCCCTTATCACTTAAAGGGACTTCTAACCCAAATATGATTTGGATTAGCAACTCCTAATCTGATTAGGTGCTGATCCCTTTAAGATTATAAAAGAAGAAGGGGGCGGCAACCTAAAACACACACAGATCATCAGGTCTTCTTTAGTGCTGAAATCAAGAAGAGAGAATTCTGCTCCCTGCAAATACTCTCTTGCCGCCTCCCTGTTCTTGCCGCCCTGTTTGCCAGTTCGATCTCCAGTTGTAGGAGAAGTCAAGATTGGATCTTAACATCAGTCCTTTGAGAAAGGATTGAAAGGAAGCTGTGCTCACGTACCATCTTGCTGATTCTTGCGAATGACAGAGTTCTTGGAGAAGAACACTGCTGATTCTGCTCCACCTACACTGCGCCATCTTCAGTGGGAGCAGTCTTTGGATCCTTCCTTGGGCGTGAACACCTTCGTTGGGAGATATTACTTCTCCGTATCAGGTATAATCCTCTCCCACTCCTTTTGGTTCAGATCTAGTTGAGTTTATGGTTCAAGATTGATCCTTGAAAATATGATTTTCTAAATAGGGAATACGATTCCCAGTTGAAGGGAGAGAAAATTTTTTGAAATTCGCCCCTTATTCCGCAATCTTTGGGCGTCCATAGGATGGATCTCTCATTCCTTCATTGGCTCCATGCACCCTATGTGGTTTCCCACATTTCCAGAGACATAGTTCGTAGTCTCCGCCGATAGGAGGGAAATCTCAGAGATGAACAAATGGAAATGGAACATAGATTGAAAGTCATATTTATGTAGATAACATGAATCAAATCAGGTTGTGGACTAATGTTTGCTTTGCCTTTTATGAGAAATGACAAACGGACAATTTGCCAAACTATTGGACGACAATAAACTTAAGGGCCCAAATTATGTTGACTGGTATCATAACCTTATGTTGGTTCTGACGTCCGAGAAATTGGACAAGGTTGCTAAGAACCCTGCTCTGGATCGTTCGGGTGATAGGGCTTTTAAGGCCCGTAGGAGAGAATATCAAGAATGAAAAGAGAAAAACTCTCTTGCCCGGTGCTATATCATAGCCTCCTTAGACAATCAGATACAATGACAATTCGATTAGATCGAAGTGTCCAAAGATATCTTGGATAGTCTAAGGACAATGTATGAGGAGCAAAATCATTCTATTCGTCAAAAGGTCCTAAAGCAGTTTATGACATCACAAATGTCCAAGAACCAGCTAGTTCATGACCATTGTCTTAAGATGATGGGATATATCAATGAATTGGAGGCTCTTGGATCTGAGCTAGATCATGTCATCAAAGTTGATGCCATCCTGAACACTTTGCCTCATTCCTTTAATCAGTTCATAATTAACTACAATATAAACAAACTAAATGTTAGCCTTCAAGAACTCAACAATATGTTGTAAAGGGCCAAGGAACTGGTAAAGAAGGATGAGCCCATTGCCATGCTTATTGAAGGTGGCAAATCGGGCAAGAAGAAGAGGAAGGCAAAGAAGAAACCTCAAAAGAAACTAGCAAGCCTAAAAAGCAAAGGAAGGACAAGGCATCAGATGCTTGTCACTTCTGCAAACAAACCGGCCACTGGAAGAGGAACTATCCTCAGTACCTGGAGACCAAGAAACAAGGTAATTTTGAATCCTTTGTCATAGAAACCAATATGTTGGTGACTTCTGCTTCCTGGTGTATTGACTCTGGGGCTTCTACTCATGCATGTAACACATTGCAGGGGTTCAGGACAAGCAGAAGACTGAGTGACGGTGAAGTGATTCTTTACTTGGGGACTTCTACAAGCATTGCAGCTACAGCCATAGGAACTATAGAATTGTATTTCATAGAAGGAATAATTATATTAAAAGATTGTCTTTATGTACCCAATTTAAGAAGAAAATTTAATTTCTATTTCAAAATTGTGTGTAGATGGTTACTAATGTGATTACTATCAAAAGGAATAACAAATTCCTTGCATATGAAGAACTTGAGAATGGTCTTTATGTTCTCTATCCTTCTCTGGAAACAAATATAACCGAAACAACGTCAGATAATAACCCTAAGAAAAGAACCGTGATACAATTAACCCCACGTGCCTGTGGCATTATCGACTTGGCCATATTAATATAGATCATATCACAAGGTTGGTAAAGGATGGTCCTTTGAATTTTTTAACTGTAGAAGATCTTCCAACCTGTGAACCTTTCCTTTAGGGTAGGATGACAAAATGGCCACTTAACGGTAAGCCTGAAAGATCAACAGGCACGCTTGACCTTATACATACTGATGTATGTGGTCCCATAAATGTTAGGACACGTAACTAGCACGTTTATTTCATAACATTTACCGATGATCACTCTCGATATGGTTACGTGTACCTAATGAGACACAAGTCTAAATCCTTTGAAAAGTTCAACGAGTTCAGGCAACATGTCGAGAAATAGTTGGGGAGACACATTAAGGCCCTTCGATCAGATCAAGGAGGCGAATATCTCTCTGACAAATTTAGGGACTACTTACGGAAAATGGGATAGTATCACAACTAGCTCCTCCTGCTACACTACAATTAAACAGTGTGTTAGAGAGCTGGAACCGGACTTTATTGGATATGGTCCAATCACTTATCGTACACTCAGAATTACCCACATCCTTTTGGAGTTACGCATTGGAGACTGTGATATACGTGCTGAACCGGGTTCCAACCAAATTCGTTCCAAAGACTCCCTATGAGCTTTGCACCAGTAAGAAACCAAGTGTGAGACACTTAAAGATTTGGGGTTGTCTGACACATGTTAAAATAACAAGTGCTGACAAATTGGAATCTAAAACCAGTCGTTGCCTATTTGTAGGTTACCCAAAAGGCTCTGTAGGGTATTTATTCTATGACCCAAGAGAATAAAAGGTGTTATGTAGTTGAAATGCCCATTTCTTTGAGGAAGATTACATCTTGAACAATCATCGTCAGGAAGTTATTCTTGATGAGGAGAGCTCAGGGGTAGTGGGAGATGTCCCACAAGCTTCAGTTGATAACCAACCTAGGAGATCAACCCGGGCATCCAGGCCTCCAGTTCGTTATGGCTATGACCAAGAAAGTTACTTAGTGGAAGCCACGACTAGTGAGGATGATCTCGTCACTTATACAGAAGCTATGTTGGACATAGATTCCTTGAAGTGGGTAGATGTCATGAGAGCTGAGATGGACTCAATGGAGACCAATGGAGTCTGAACTTTGGTAGATGGATCTATAAGAGGAAGAAGGGCCCCGATGGTAAGGTTGAGACCTACAAGGCTCATTTTGTGGTGAAAGGGTACACTTAGAAAGAAGGAATGGATTATGAGGAAACCTTTTCGCCCGTGGCCATGCTTAAATTCATTAGGATCCTGCTAGTTGTAGTAGCATACTATGATTACGAGATTTGGCAAATGGATATCAAAACCGCATTCCTGAATGGAGAACTTACTGAAGATATCTATAAGCAAAAACTACAAGGTTTTATAGCTGTAGGTCAGGAACACATGGTATGTAAACTCAACCAATCCTATGGACTTAAGAAACCTTCTAAGAGTTGGAACATCCGGTTTGACTCTACTATCAAATAGTTTGACTTTGAGCAGAATCCGGATGAGCCCTATGTTTACAGAAAGACCAGTGGGGATAAGGTTCCATTCTTGGTTTTGTATGTAAACGACATTCTACTCATTGGAAATGATGTAGGAATGTTGACTACGGTGAAAGTATGGCTTTCGTAGCAATTCTCCATGAAAGATCTTGGAGAAGCCTCTTATATCTTGGGACTTCGACTCTATAGCGATATATCAAAGAGGATAATAGGATTATCCCAATCTACTTACATTGACAAGATAGTCAAATGATACAGTATAGAGAACTCCAAGAAAGGAAATATTCCTTTCATGCATGGAGTCACTCTCTCCAAGGGCAGGTCTCCCAAGACACCTGAGGAGATTGAGGGCATGAAGAAATTTCCCTATGCCTCTACCGTAGAGAGCATCATGTATGCCATACTGTGCAATCGACCGGACATTGCTCAGGCCGTGAGTGTGGTAAGTAGATACCAATCTAACCCAGGACAAGAGCATTGGACCGCTGTGAAAAACATATTGAAATACCTTCAAATGTCAAAAGAGTTTTGTCTGGTATTCATGGTAGTTCACTACAAATCCTTGGGTATACCGATGCCGATTTCTAGTCAAACCCAGATGATAGAAAGTCAACATCTAGATACATCTTTACGGTGGGGTCCTGTGCAGTTAGTTGGAAAAGCAGTGAACAAGGGTTTACTACAAATTCCACAACCGAAGCCGAGTACTTCGCCGCAAGTGAAGCTGAAAAGGAAGTCGTATGGATGAAGAAGTTCATTCGGGAATTATGAGTAGTTCCATCCAGCACATCACTCATTCCACTATTGTGTGACAATACTAGGGACATTGCTCAGGCCAAGGAGCCACGGGCCCAATCAAAGTCAAAGCACATCGAGAGGAAGTACCATGTTGATGAGAATGAAAATTATCATATTTTTACCCCTTAATATTCAGTCTTTTATACTTCCTTAGTACCTAATTGGACTCACTATTCTTGTGTTTTGATTTAGGGCACGAAAGAAGCACTAGGAGAAAAACAAAGCTGATCGAGTAATTTTTCACAGTTTCGGTGCTGCATGATAATTTGGGCATAACCCTCCCATCTAGACTCCAATTGAAATGATTAAAGATGAATTGGAATGATAAGGAAACACTCTACAACTCTCATGTTTTAAGTTTTGATAGATTTGGACTGCATCGAGGTCAAAATCGGGCCCGAAGTCTAAGCAAACTCATAGCAGAAGCACAGTTCATAGAGAAGCCTTGCAACGGTCCAAATCGTTGAGAAAGCCCAATACGAATTTAGCATGCAAGAATAAGAATTCGATTGAATCATCAAAGAGTTTTATTAGATTCAAATTCTTGTTGTATTTCTAAAAAGAAAAAGAAAGAGAGAGTTAGAGTCCATCTAAGTTAAGGATTTTTATTTAGAGATAAGGATAAGATTAGATCTGAATTAATCATTATCCCATTAGGAAATAGGACTTTCTATTTTTGAGAAAGAATTCCAAAATGGAGTTGGAAACAGCCCCTCCCCCTAAAGCTATATAAAGGGGGGCGGACTAGCACCCAAGGCATCATCAAATCCTCCAAGAGAACCTCTACCTTTGAAGAGAGCAATCAGCAACCAAGGAGGAAGAAGCAGAGTTCGCCCCCTCTCATCTGGAAGCTACGATTTCATCATGAAGAGTGTGTAAGGTTTTATTTTCTGGTTGAAAGGTTAGGGAAGCTTTGATTCTATAAACATTGTGAGATCTAATTGATTTTTATTTCAATTCATTGTTTATGGGTATTCATATGTTTTCTGTGATTTCCTGTGAAGATTATTTTTATTGATTAAGCAAGAAGGCACCCTTGCTCATTCAACAAGAATAATCTATGGCCGATTAAACCTCCAATTTCATATATGATTAGTAGGTTTAATCATAGTGGCAACTAACATAATTGATTATAGAAAAAATTTTTATTTATGTTAGGAAGATATATGATCTGGTCTAAACGGTTCGAGCTTGTGAGATCGCTGACCAGAATTGGGTCTCTCCCCTCTTAATACTATTAATAGATTAAATCCTAAGAGTTTTGTGAGATCGCTGAAGAAAAGTTCACCCCCTTTCTATTGTTTTCTTTTATTTCATCTTATTTTCCTTATCTTTACAACCCCATTCTTTGTTTACTTGGAAATAAATCCACCCAATCCCTGTGGAGACGACCTTGCACATCACTATATACAAAATATCTAATTCGAACAAGACTTTTTATCTTTGGTTGGATTCGACACCCACCACATGTACTACGGGAGATAGTTGGAAGAGGGGACGTCCTGATTCAGAAAGTAGAATCAGTGGAAAATGTAGCATACCCATTGACTAAGCCCCTAACACAGAAAGTGTTTGAGAAACATGTGGAAAGTATGAGACTCCGGCTTATACCCGATTGGACCTAAGTGCAAGTGGAAGCCGTTAGACAGTGTATGCCCTTAGCTCCAATCAGCATGATGTACATTATGACATTTATTGTAAATGAACAAAGTACATATTTGATTCATGTTATTATGGTGTGTTTCTGTGTAATATCCTTAAACTAGACACATATGAGACTCGTGTTAGTTTATAATCTTCATAGCCGTTGGATAGATCTGGGGAGATTTATCTTGCCAAGGATGACACTGATGTACCACCAAGTTGGTTGGGGTAGCTTGTCTCAGCTGCTAGGGTGAGACCTGAGGTACATGCAGTGTAGGTTTTCTTGAAACCCTAAACCAAACCAAAATTCCAGTATTGCCCTGGGCCTTGGAGATAGATGGGCAAAAATAGAATGTTACACCTGACCCCTAGACTCGATCATGATACTGCACTAGGTGTCGGATTGGGCTACCTTTAATAAGCCAATTAGTGAGATCCTTAGAGGGGGTCAAAACCTGGGTATGTTGGAACAGTCCGAGAATTCATCTGACTAGGTGATCATAGTGACAGGATCAACCCCTTTGTCAGACAAAGTGAATGATCGGGAATGCACTCTTTCTGGTGGAAACCTAAACTATCGACAGTTGATTTCAACCGTTGATATTTTGTTTTTGCAAAATATATTTATATAGAGATATACATATATATATATATATATATATATATATATATATATATATATATATTATGGTTTCAAAATGTTTGCAAAAGGTTTTAATTCCTAGGATCCATGTGAGTAAAGAGTGCAGCACTACACTTTGCAGCCGAGGGAGAGGTCCTCTCTTGTCTGACAGTGTTTGACCATTATGGGTTGAGAGGTTAAGTGTAAGACCATTGAGGATTATACCTAATGGGCTAATCTTGCATCTGCCCACAGTCCTTGGGCCTTCATAAGATGACTGGACCCAATGACCATTTAGTGTAAATGTTGGGCCCATTAAAAGCCCATAGTGATGGACTCAAGGATTCACTATATTCAGCAGTGAATCCGGCCAGGCCCTGTAACAAAGGCTAGGCTGAACCCATGTGGCTGATGTGTAGATCAATGATAGGGTCCAATGCCATACAAAGAGAGCCAAGCTAGCCAACATTAAAGTGAAAGTGAGCCGGAAAGATTAATGAGCCTAAAAGCCCATTTCGAATTACATTAATTAGATTAATTAAATAAGGGTGGATCTAGGATTTGGATCAACAGATAAGATAAGGGATAATCCTTATCACTTAAAAAGTTCAGATCCAAATAAAGATTTGGATCAAAGGAACTCCTAATTTTGATTAGGAATGCTGATCTTTATCTGTAGATAAGATAAGGGATAATCCTTATCACTTAAAAAGTTCAGATCTAAATAAAAGATTTGGATCAAGAAACTCCTAATGAGATTAGGAAATTGTCTCTTTAAGGCTATAAATAAGAGAGCAGGGTGAACCTTGAATTCACACTCACTCAATACAGAGAGAAGACAACACAATTAGACTGATCTTGCCTTATGCTCTTTTTCTTCCTGCTCTTGCCGCCCTACCCTGTTCGATCTCCAATTCTTGGATTGGATCAAGATTCAATCTTGATATTGTTTCTTAGCAGAAGAAACAATTTAGAAGCTGTGCTCACTCTCCCATTCGATTCTTGCTGAAGAATCACTAGTTCTTGGTGAAGAACTACTTGTTGATCATGCCTCAAAGATGAGACAAAAAAGAACCCTATTTTTATCCTCTAATATTCACTCTTTTATATTTATTTAGTACTTAAATGGACTCATTACTCTTGTATTTCGATCTATGGCAATAAAGAAGGCAATTGGAAGAAAATAGGGCAAATCGGGTGATTTTGTACAGTTTCGGCGATAGTCAGTAATCTGGGCCTAACTCGCAATTCCGGATACCGAATTGGACAATTCAAGAAGCATTAGAAAGATGAAAGGAAGGCCCACAACTTTTATGTTTTGGGTTTTGACAGATTCGGCCTGCATCGAGTATGAAAATGAGCCCGAAGTCAGAGCAAGTTCGTAGCCAGGCCCATTTCACAACTTAAGCCCAACTCGCAGAAGTACCTTGAAGCAGCCCAAGTTTTAAAGCAGCCCAACTCGAATTCAAGAGTTAAGAGTCCAAATTTCGAATGTAATCTCCAAGGAGAGAGTTTTATCAGATCTAAAGTCTTGAATGTAATCCTAGAGAGATAAGAAGATTGAGATTAGAGCATTAGATAAGAGATAGGATAGGATTAGTTCAAAGAAGATCAAGACTCCCTAAAGATAAGATGATCTCCTAGAAGGAGTTGGAAAACAGCCCTCTCCTTTGGCTATATAAAGAGGGGGGTGAACCAGCTCTGGCATCAATCACTCAATCATCCAACAATCAAGCATCAAGCAACTCAAGAAGATCAAGTCGGCCATGGAGAAGCAAAGCATGGAGATTGCGCAGATCATGAAGATCAGTTCGGCCAAGGGGGGAGGTTCGATTGTGTCATCGTAAGGTTCTGTAGTTAATTTATTTTCTTGTTTTTTTTTAATTCAAGTATTCATTGATTCTTGAACATATTTTTTATTGGATGTTAATGTTAATTAGTCTGACAAACTGAATTAATGTTGATTTTCTTATTGCTATCCATGATTTCGATGATCCGTAATTGTCACGAATAGTGGTACAAGTAGCAATTAGGTTGATATCTTTTTGGGTCAATTGTTCGTGGCAGCCTTTGACCAATGTTTTAACATGGTTCAACCTAAAGGAATCGATGGAACAAGATTCAATAATTGTAGCTATCTCAATTATTGTTGTTTTGGTTTAACTGTTTTCACAAATCTTAATGTTATCACCGGTTAATATGGAACGCTATCGTACCCAGTTGAGTGGTGATAAGTGTTGATTGAATGCTGGGTTTGGTCAACTGAATTAGGAAAACACAAGGTTTATTATGGCTATTCTAATAAATTTAAGGTTAAATGCTTGAATTGCAAGACTGCTGAATTTTACCTAGGATCGATGGCCAACTGATTCAACCCGAACCCTTGAACCAGAATTTGGTAAGACTGATTTCTTTTTTATTGTTGAGTTTGCTATTGCTTTCTTGTTCTTTTAATTTCAGTATTTAAATTCTCTCACTCAATCACATTACCCATTCAGCTAAGAGATTATTGATTTGCTCCCTGTGGGATTCGACCTAGAACCACTTTTTACTGCAAATATTTTATTATGGGACTAGTATTAATTTTGAGGGCTTCGACAACCCGTCACTCAACCTAAGTTGTGTCATCTTTAGTGGAGGGAGGATTTGGTACACTCTTTGGGCATGAAGACCTACGTTGGGAGGAGAATTCTTGCATGGATTCCGTATCAGGTATATCCCTCTCATAATTTGGTTTCAGATTTGGTCCGGTTTGGTTACAAGAACGAACCTTGAAAATGCAATTTTCTAAATTGAGACTAGGATTCCCAGATGGGAGTAAAGAAATTTTTGAAATTTCTCCCAACCTTCCTATAGGGTTCGGCCATCCATATGATGGATCTCCCACCCTTCACAATCCTATAAAAACCACTAACCATTGGTGATCAAATGGATCAGTTTTGCTATGAATAATGTGTTGGGAATAATCCCTATATTTTCCTTGTGCAAATCAAAGATATCTTAACCACAAATATCAAGCATGCAGTAATGAAACAAATAACTAAATACAAAGCAAGCAACAGTAGTACACACCAAGAATTATGTGGAAAACCCCTCAATGTAAGGGAAAAAATCACAGGACCGAAATCTAAATCATCCACTATCAGCAATAGTAATGGGATACAATGTTTCTCTATCTAATTACAACTAGATGATGAACATCAAGAAAGCTCTTGGATTCCAATAACAGAAAACATCATTAAAATGGATAACAAACATAAAATCTCTCACCAAGAGTGAAAGCACAACAAGGAGGCAAAAAGGTATGCTAAAAATAGATTTGTCTTCTTTATTTCAGCCCTTGTAAATCTTCTTCTTTTTCTTAAAACCTTCTTCTCAAAACCCATTTCTTTTCTCTAATATTTTTTAAAGAGAGTTGTTAGAATTTGAGAGAGTGGAGAGTGAGCTCTCTCCAATTCATTGGTTAGCAAGGAGTGTTGTCTTGCCTTGCAAGCCAATGCAAAAAGTCTCTTGACTTTCTATTCTTTTCCTTTTTTTCTTTTTCTTCTTTTCTTTTCTTTGTCTTTATTAGTGGATCCCAACTCATAAGGAGGTAACCCCAACAATCTCCCCCTCCCGACTTATGAGGAGGGTTGCACCATGCCCAAACCTGCAATGCTTCTATAATATTCAAACTTTTCTTTTGGTAAGGCCTTGGTCATCATGTCTAACCTATTCATGTCAGTGTGAATTTTCTCAAGTTGCACTTCCTTTTCTTCAAGAACATTCCGAATCCAGTGATACCTCACATCAAAATGTTTGGACTTAGAATGAGAACTTGGATACTTATACAAGTGAATGGCACTCTAACTATCATAATGGAGTGTAAATCTTACTTGCTTTAAACCAAGTTCATTTAAGAGCCTCTTCATCCACAATATCTCCATGTAAGCCTCTGTGATAACTATGTTTTCAGCCTCTATAGTTGAAAAGGCTACACCTTTTGGAAACTTAGATTGTCATGACACTACTCCCCCAACAAAAGTGAACAAGAAACCTGATGTAGACTTTCTAGAGTCAATGTCACTTACCATATCAGCATATGTAAACCCTTCAAGCATAGGTTTACCACCACCAAAACACAAGCATACTTTGGATGTGCCTTTTAGATACTTGAGGATCCATTTCACTTCAAGTCAATGCTCCTTGCCTGGGTTGGCAAGAACTCTACTAACCACACCAACTGCATGTGCTATGTTCGGCCAAATACAAACCATAGCATACATAAGACTTCATATGGAAAAGGCATAGGGAATGTTCTTCATTTCTCTTATTTCTTTCTCATTCTTTGGGATTTGATCACCAGACAATTTGAAATAATTTGCCAATGGGCCACTAACCAATTTTGCTTTATCCATGTAAAATATCTCAAGCACCTTTTTATGTAGCTTTCTTGTGACAACCATGATCTCTTGGATTTCCTATCACGTGAGATTTTCATACTTCGGATTTGTTGAATTGGACCTAAGTCCTTCATGGAGAAAGACTTGCTTGACTACTTCTTTAACCTATCAATTTTTATCTTACCTTGCCCAACAATCAACATGTCATTAACATATAGTAAAAGAATGATAAAATCATCAATAGAAAAATACTTGGTGAAAACACAATGATCTGAAGTTGTTTTATCATACCCATGTTCTGTCATGAATGATTCAAATTTTTGGTACCATTGCCTTGGAGTTTGTTTCAAACCATACAAACTCTTCCTTAACTTGCAAACCATATGTTCTTTCCTTTGACTTCAAATCCTTTTGGTTGTTTCATGTACATGTCTTCTTCGAAGTCACCATGGAGAAAGGTCATTTTGACATCCAATTGTTCAACCTCCAAATCCATACTTTCGGCCAAACCCAATGCAATACATATTGATGATATTTTTATCACTCTAGAGAAAATTTCATCAAAATAGATGCCCTTTTTTGTCCAAATCCCTTCACAACCAATCTTGCCTTGTACCTTGGTTGTGAGCTTCTATCTTCATTCTTCAACCTGTATACCCATTTGTTCTTGAATGCCTTTTTACTCTTGGGTAGTTCCACCAAATCATAGGTATGATTCTTATGCAAAGAGTCAATCTCCTCTTGTATAGCCTTGAACCATTCTTTCTTGTGCTCACTTTCTTGAGCCTCATGATATCTTTCGGGTTCACCTACATCTGAAAGCATTATGTACTCATTTGGTGGATATTTTCTTGATAGTTGGCGTTCCCTAGTTGATCTTAATTTAGTTGGTGTCTCTTGATGGGGCTGCTCTCCCTGTTCATCATTACCATTAGCATCTTCATTGAGAACATTCTCATTATTTTTTGAGTTTATATTTTCTTGTTGCACATCTCCCCCATCATTTCTATGCACAAAGGGATGAGACATTGGATCCAAGTCTACAAGTTCACCATCATCTGCTTGAAGCTTCTCAACATTTTCAAAGTCTTCAATTGTTTGGCCTTCAAGAAAGACCACATCTCTACTTCTGATGATTTTCTTTCCCATTAGATCCCATAACCTATAACCAAACCTTTCATCTGCATATCCCAAGAAAATAGATTGCTTGGTTTTGTCATCAAGCTTAGACTGCTCATCCTTGGGTATATGGACAAAGGCCCTACAACCAAATATCTTGAGATGATCATAAGAAACATCTTTTCCTATCCATACCCTTTCAACAACATCACCATTCATAGGAATTGTAGGAAACAAATTAATCAAGTATATAGCTATACGCATTGCTTCTCCCCAATAACATCTTAGCAACTTTGCTTGTGACAATATACATCTAACTCTCTCTAAAATGGTGCAGTTTATTCTCTCAGCTACACCATTTTGCTATGAGGTCTTAGGGACTACTTGTTCATGTCGAATGCCATGATTTTTACAATAATTCTAAAATAGACCTTCATACTTACCACCATTACCAATATGAATACACATGAGAGGTCTACCTATTTCTCTTTCAACCATATCATGAAAAACTTTAAAGACATCTAGTACTTAATCTTTAGATTTCAAAGCATAAGCCCATACTTTTCTACTAGCATCATCTATGAAAGTAACAAAGTAAGATGCACCACCAAGAGTTTTGACTTTCATAAGCCCATAAACATCAGAATGAATCAATTCTAAAACATGCTTTCTTCTATGAGGATGAGAGCTTTGAAATGAAACTCTATTTTGTATACCATCTAAGCAATGAATGCAAGTATTAAAATGCATACTTTTCACACCGGTTAATAGATTTTTCTTGGCAAGAATTTGCATTCCCTTCTCGTTCATGTAACCTAATCGTTTATGCCACAATTATTTAGAGACTTCCTTCTCTATGATGTTCATTTAACCATTGCAAATACGTCCTTGTGTACGGTAAAGAGTGCAGCACCTGTTGCCTTTTGCTACCACTAGAAACCCCTTGGATAGTCTCCATTTTCCATTGCCGAATTAAGTATTAAAGCCTTCTTCATATAGCTTTTCAACTGAAATCAGATTCAAGCAGAGATCTAAAACATGTCTGATATCCTTGAGAACTAATTTGCAACCTACGTCAGTCTTAAGATAAATATCACCCATCCCCACAATTTTGGAAGTTCCACTATTTCCCATTTTCACGACACCAAAATCACATGTACTGTAAAACATAAAATATTTCTTGTGAGGAATAACATAATAGGAAGCACCCATATCAACAATCCAATCTACGTCATGGCATGCTAAATTAATGCATGACTCTTCACAACCTATGAGAACAATAATATCTCCACTTGTAACTATAGTGGTGTCCTTTTCTACATTTCTTTCACTTTCTTTCCTATCTTTCTTGTTGTCTTTCTTGAGTTTTCGATACTCACTCTTGTAATGGCCTTGTTTCTTATAATGAAAGCATGTGATGTCTTTCCTTGCCTTGGACTTGCCTCTAGACTTGTCACGGCTATGTGGACCTTTACTTTGACTTCTACCTTGGCTTTCTATAAGGAGAGCATATGGTTTTGAGTCCTTTGATTTTCTTTTAATTTTTCATTGAGAAAATTGCTTCTTACCATGCTTGTTTTCATTATTCCATCGGGTGCAGAGTTACTGAGAGATACCTCAAGTGTTTCCCAACTTTCCAACAATGAGATAAGTAATAATAGATCTTGAAGCTCATCATCCAACACTATCTTCATTGAAGCTAATTGATTTACAATATCTTGCATATCATTCAAATTCTCGATGATGGAGCCACCTTCCTTGTACTTCAAATTTACATGCTTTTTAATTAAGAAAACCTTATTTCCGATAGTTTTCTTCTCATACAATTCTACCAACAAGTTCCAAAGTGGAACAATTGCTTTTAAGTCAAAGAGTTCTCAATCCTCATTAGACATATCTTTTAGCTTGCCATTATCACCTCTCATAGGTGCATACAAATCTCTAGAGAGCATCGAATCCTTCATTTTTTGTTTTTAGAGAGATTAGTTTCTTCCATTTAATAAAATCATTTTAACTGAACCTCCTTCCATGATTTACACAAGAACCAACCTGGCTCTGATACCAGTTTGTTGGGAATAATCCCTATATTTTCCTTGTGTAAATCAAAGAGATCTTAACACAAATATTAAGCATAAAGTAACAAAACAAATAACCAAACACAAAGCAAGTAATAGTAGTAGACGCCAATATTTACATGGAAAACCCCTCAATGTAAGGGTAAAAACTATAGGACCGAAATCCAAATCATCCACTATCAGTAATAGTAATGGGATACAATGTTTTTCTATCTACTTACAACTAGATGATAAACATCAAAAAAGCCCTTAGATTCCAATAAAAGAAAATATCATTAAAATGGATAGCAAACAATAAATCTCTCACCAAGAGTGGAAGCACAACAAAGAGGCAAGAAGAGATGCTGAAAATGGATTTTTCTTCTTCGTTTCAGCCCTTGTAAATCTTCTTCTTCTTCTTAAAACATTCTTCTCAAAACCCTTTTTCTTTTCTCTAATATTTTCTAGAGAGAATTGTTAGAGTTCGAGAGAGTGGAGAGTGAGTTCTCTCTAATTCATTGGTTAGCCAAGGATGTATAGGCTTGCCTTGCAAGCCAATGCAAAAGTCTCTTAACTTTTCATTCTTTTCCTTTTTGTCTTTTTCTTCTTTTCTTTTCTTTGTCTATATTAGTGGGTCCCACCTCATAAGGAGGGAATCCCAACATAATGGTTGTCAGTATTGTTCTGACGAGCTACTTGTTTTTTTTTTTTTTTGCAATCAAAACCACCACTTTAGCAACCTATTTTTTTCGTAGTCAAAACCACTATTTTTTTATTTTTTTCTAAAACAGGGGAGCATCTTCCTCCCAGTCTTTGAAAAAACAATGACCATTGGTGACCAAATGGATCTGTTTACCAATGACCATTGGTGACCATTGGTGACCAAATCTAGGTCAAGAAGGTGATTAATTCGATCTCGATTCTAGATATTCTGACCCATGGCCATTTCCAAATCCTCTGCTTTCCTAATTTTTAGTTCTATTAAATATTATTGTATCATTTATTCCACTAAATCAAAGAATTAAAATTAATCTACCTCAATTAAATAAATTTGGTCCCAAATAGTTTCCATTATTTAATAATAATTATTTCTTAATATTTCTTAAATTACAATAATGAAAATTACTACTAATACTAATAATAATTCATTTTCTATTATGTAAATAATGTAATTATTAAGTTGCACCAATTTCCTTATTTTTTAATAATAATTAATACATAATTATTAGATTACAATAAAATTACCGAATATTTATTATTATTAGCATAATGATAACTATTACACTAAAATTTGTAATTTGAAATTACTGTAATTACAGTAATTTTGAAAACAATGTAATTCCAATCATAATTATTAGTGTAATAATTATAGTTTTTTTTTCAAAACACTTTCATTACACTATTAATTATTATTGGAATTTTATTGTAGTAATTAAATTATAATAATTATTGTAATGAATATTTTACAGTTTCTTCACATTAATTTTATTACACAAATAATAACCATTGGAATTTTAGTGTAAAATATTACTTCACAAAAACTTTTAACAATAATTATTATTGTAGTTTTATTGCTAATAATAATTACATTACACTAATAATTATTAATGTAATTTACATTTTCAGAAACTTATTAGTGTTATTTACACAATAAATTTTCATTATTTAGTAATTAACAGAAATTAATAATTGTTCAAAATTTTCAACCATTTATTTCTGTAAAAAACTTTAACTTTAGGAATTTAATAATTAATTATTAATTAATATTACAATAATTATTATTAGTGTAGTAATAATTATTAAATTACATTAAAATTCCATTAATTATTACCCTAAAATATCTTATTTTGAAAATTAAATTTCCATTAATTAATAATTAAATTATTGATTAATTTTTATTCAATAAGGTAATAATATATTCAAAAAAATTCAGTAATTTAATAATTTCAGAAAGTTATTGATAATTTTTATTAGATAATTAAAGATATTAATTTGAATTTATTTTCATTTAATTTATATAATTATGGTTTCATATAATATAAGTTATTGAATAATTATAGAAAATTAATAATTCTTGAATAATTTATTGGTTAAACTATTGTTATTGATGGTATTGTTAACAAAACAAATTCTCTTATTTTGAAAATTGTCAATTTATTGTTTCAAAAGTTATTCATCATAAAATGTTGAAAATGTCAATTTTCAGATAATTTTTGAAAATTGTTAATTAGTAATTATTGATAACTTATTATTGAAATTATTTAAAATTATCGTTAAATATTTATTAACTTTTATTAATCAGATAATAATTAGTAGTTATTGGGGAAACATTATTTATTAGTTCTTGTGGAATGACTTCAGCCAGTTTATGAAAATCCCAAGATTTATTGTCTTTATCTATAAATTCACAAACCATGGTATTTGGGTTTTCATCATCCAAATATTGATTGTTTGTGGTTATCATATCCTCTATTGTCTTTACATCTAGCCAATTATCTATCCAAAATTTACACTTTTCATTATTTCCAATTTTCCAGATCAAACTTTTTTGAATCCATTGGGCTTGTTGGTAGTTTTTTTCCAAGCCCAATAGCCAGTTTCTTTTTGATAAATTACAAAGGCCCCCCGTACTATGGGGTCTGTGACAAAGACCCCCTATACTTTATTTTGCGACAAAGACCCCTTGTATTATGAGCATGAGACAAAGACCCCCTGTACTTTATTTTGCAATAAAGACCCCCTGTACTATGACCATGAGACAAAGACCCCCTTGAATGTTAAGTCAGATGACAAAATGTATTAAATTACCAAAACACCCCACTAAACTTTTCTATTTTCTTTTTTGCCCTTTTCTCTTAAAACCTATTTAACCTATTATTTTCTCTTTCTTCTCTTCTTTTCCCCTCCCTCACGATGCACGAACAACAGTGGCGGTAATCCACATCTCTCTCTCCCTCCCTCTCTCCCCTGATCTCTCTTCTTCCTCTATAGGGAGTGCTCCAAAACCCAAATGGGTGAAGATGATGAAGACGAATTGGGCAGGGGGTAGTGACTGATTTGGCAGAAATACAGAGGGGGGCAGCAACTGGTTGTGACAACTGTGGGAAGGAGCAGAAATAGAAAAAGAAAACAAATAATTAAAGATGGAGAGAGGTCGGTGGTGGATTCGTTGTCATTAAATTCGAATCCGCCGCTGTAATCAGTTGCAACAGTGGAAGACGGTGACGGGTTTGAAGGCAGAGGCGGCGGTGGAAGTGGAGGAGGAGGGGTTGCTCTTTGGACGGCTATAGGGGAGGAGAGAAAGGGAGATCGGCAAGTTCTCTACCTCTCAGAATAAGCGATGTCTGCACCCAGGCACTCAATCTCCATGACACCGATATCTAGCTGGGGTGCTAGGCAGCCCAAACCGGATCCAGGGAAGCAACGAGGCAACCAGGAATTAGTGAAAGGATGCATGTGAAACAACATGTTCACTACTGATTGGTAAACAAAGTGAGGGAAAAATACAGATTTGATCGACATGAGGGAAAAAGCTAAAGTGAGGGAATGTTCTTCTTCTCAGCATCTATATATTCTTTCTTCTTGTGTGATTCTCAATAACAATTCATTCCGTTACATTTTCTTTCCATAATGTATGTATATATATGCGATCAAATGCAATATTCCTAAGAATAGATTGCGGTTCCTCTGTTCTTTCATTGATGCAAACAATATCGCATGGGTAGGAGATGATCCCTACATTAAAAGTGGAGAAAAAGAAATGGTTCCAAATGTAGATAATTCTGGGATCGTCCATTCAAAAATCGGAGAGTATTCCATAGAAGAAAGAAGAACTGCTACTTCATGTAGGAAAATGGGGTCACTGTAACTTTGGAGGAGAAGCTCTGACGCACGTCTGAAGACACTGTCTTGCCCCCACTCAGTTTCACTAAGTGTGCTATTGGGTTATAGGCAAATCCGTTCCCAGGATACAACAGAGCCTTGGGCAAGAATCTACAACCAGTAAAGTTGAAGAATCTCCAAAGAAACCTTCTGTGAGACTGTAACAGACTAGACTGAGAGAGAGAGAAAGTGGATTTCAAAAATGTGTGTTTTGAAGTCGGATTCATGCTCCTTAAATAGTTTATGAAGAGGTATGAAGAAAAGGTAGGTGCTAGTTCAAAGAAGGCACCTTGAATAGTCACACTTTCAAATATTGTGATTGTTTAAAAAGTAGTTAACAGTTAGTGGTTGTTAACTTTGAATTGTGCCTCTTGATCACACCCTATCAAATCATGACCGTTGATCTCATCAACGGTGATCAACGGTCAGCATCGCACCAAAACCAAAGCCGCCCTTTGCGAGCCACGTGGGTGCATGCGAAGTGCGAGCAAAGTGCGCCTATAAAGCGCCTCATTGCGCCGCACACACGCACGCACACGCATGCGCGCATGTTGCACGGTACCAAACCCCCATACTCTCCTCTACTATTTCTAAGGAGTGTAAATCAGCTCCTATTAAAATACTAAAAACAAAGCTTATAATTTTCTAATGTGGGACAAGTTCAAAATTGTGTTTTGTAAGAGAAAAGCTAATTTTTCAATCAAGTTGTAGGTGCAATTTCTCATGTAATTGACCAATCAAGCCCATTGGATTTAATCTCTTATGAGATTAAAATCCAACAATTCCCCACATTGATTGATCGATTACATAGTTCTCTCTCAATCCAAACTACTATGACACAGTTATGCATACAAAAGGTGTTTATCAACTTAAACATTTTGTTAGTATAGATATTTCAGAGCCTTGTCAAAGTTATTGGTGGTAAGACCTTAAACTAATTACTCTCAAGACAGACCGAAGACACTACACACAAAAATGACCAGTCTCTGCAAGAGTTTCATGTTTTGCTCAACACTGTTATGGCTATGTGCTTCTTTCCTAGTTTCATGAACAATCCCGAGAGCAAACCCAAACTCTCATGAGAAACGCACCACTTCTATGTTCACATAGGTAAAGTTCCACTATGTGTTCCGTTATTTGACACATTTCAGAACTTCATTAAGAGTTTAACTCAACCTCTCATCATAACGGATAGCACTATTTATGTTGTGATGGGAAATTTGTCAATGTCAGTGCTAACAATCGTATTGTTGTAACTTGTTGTTACCCATTAAACCCAATGCTTATGGTTTTTCAATTCAGGTCGGGTTACCATTACAGTTGACTAAGTAAAAGGTTTTAATTTCATCTCCTTGGTTATCATTCTTACCAATTCTCTGGCCAAGCCCTTGGTAAGAAGATCATCCATGTTTTTACTTGACCTCACATAGGTTATAGTGATGACTTCATCTTGAATCAGTTGCCTAACAAATTCATGTCTCAGACTTATATGTTTGGACTTACCATTGTAGGTACCACTGTAGGCTCTTGACAGGGTTGCCTCACTATCACAGTAAATGGAAATTGGAGGCATAGGACTAGGCCAAAGTTTTATATCCAATAATAAATTCCTAATCCATTCCATGGTCGAGTGAGATATACAAGTTTGTCTCTTGGATGCCCAAGAAATCGCACCCCCACCAAGGACAAAAATCCATCTAGAGGTGGACTTGTTATCTCCATTACTAGTAATCCAACTTGCATCAGTGTATCTTTCTAGTATAGTTGGATAATCACAGTAAAACAAGCCAAGTTCCAAGGTTCTCTTGAGATACCCAAGAACTCTCCCAATTGCTTTCCAATGCTCTGCACCGGGATTACTTGTAAACCGACTAAGTTTACTTACTGCGAATGCAATATCAGGTCTAGTACAAAGCATAGCATACATCAAGCTTCCTACTACACTAGCATACTCAAGTTGTGCAATTGCTCTACCAGTATTTTTTACTAGCTTCTATATTCTTTAAACCCTAAATGATTAAATTTCTCAAATACTTTCTCAATATAATATGATTGGCTTAATGCATAACTCCTACTATGTTTTTTAACTTTTATTCCCAAAATGGTATCTACTTCTCATAAATCTTTCATCTTGAAGACAGAGGATAAGTAGTTTTTAGTTTCATTTATGCCAACCATATTTGTACCCACAATAAGCATATCATCAACATAAAGACATACAATTACTCCATAATTTTTAGTGAATTTTGAGTAGATGCATCTATCAGCACTATTATGTTTAAAACCAAAAGCTAGAATGCAAGAATCAAATTTCTCATGCCATTGTTTAGGTGCTTGTTTTAATTCATATAGTGATTTAACTAGTTTACAAATTTCTTCACATTTCCAAGAAGAACAAATCCTTCTAGTTGTTCCATATAAACCACTTCATTTAAATCACCATTTAAGAAAGCAGTTTTAACATCCATTTGATGAACAGATAAGTGATAAATGGATGCTAATGCTATGAGTGTTCTAATAGAAGTTGTTCTAGCCACTAGTGCATAGGTGTCAAAGTAATCAATTCCTTCCTTTTGACTAAATCCTTTGGCTACCAATTTATCCTTAAAAGTTTGTACAGTTCCATTAGTCTTCTTCGATCCGTTTTTCACAAAATTGACCTTAGAGTTCAGCATACCAGCCAAGGTCTTATCCCTACTATCTCTAATTTGAGACTCTTCTTCAATACGAAGGTGTTCCTATAATCCTTCCAAGAGGGTGGAAGTTTGGCAAAGATTACTCCCACTTGGAAATATTCAGGAAGAATGATGTCAAGGGATCGAATTTTGTTGACTATCACCTATAGTTCATGAACTTGCTCCAATATGGGTTTATGGTCGTTCATGGTGAAGTCAAAATATTCTGCAATAAGATACTTATTCATACCTGATTCTTGCACCTTGTATTTGAATTCTAAGGCCTTCTAGATTTTTTTTTGAGATGTAAGTTCCATGTAGAAGTTGTAGAGCCGGTCTGATAAGGCATTCAGTATGTGTCCTTGGTACAAAAGTGAGTCATCTTCTCATTTTGCTCTTTCCTTTTTTAGTTTATTTGAGTCTTTGTCAGTGGGTTCAAGAAGTGATTGCAGATTCAGGTCTAGCAGATAGTATAGTTTTAGTGTGGTCAAAAGAAGATCATCATGTCTTGCCATCGGCTGAAGTTTGCTCCACTGAACTGGTCTAGTCGAACAAGATCTTGGTTCATCATCTTGATCGAAGTCATGCTTGCTTCCACCTCCATTGCAGAATAACGTTCTAAAATTGTAGGAAAATTGGGGTCACTATAACTTTGGAAGAGAAGCTCTAAGGCGTGTCTAAAGACACTGACTTTAGAACGTTATTTGCCCCCACTCAATTTCACTGAGTGTGCTGTTGGGTTACAGGAAAATCCGCTCCCAGGATACAACAAAGCCTTGGGCGAGAATCTGCAACTAACAAAGTTGAAGAATCTCCGAAGAAACCTTCTATGAGACTGTAACAGACCGGACTACGAGAAAGAGAGAGTAAATGGACTTTGAAAATGTCTGTTTTGAAGTCTGATTCATGCTCCTTAAATAGTTTATGAAGAGGTATGAAGAAAAGGTAGGTGCTAGTTCAGAGAAGGCACCTTGAACAGTCACAATTTCAAACATTGTGATTGTTTAAAAAGTAGTTAATAGTTAATGACTGTTAATTTTGAATTGTGTCTCTTGATCACACCCAATCGAATCGTGACCGTTGATCTCATCAACAGTGATCAATATCAGCATCACACCAAAACCAAAGCCGCCCTTCGCGAGCCACGCGGGTGCGCGCGAAGTGCAAGCAAAGTGCACCTCATTGCGCATCACACACGCACGCACGCACGTGCGTGCGCATTGCGCGGTATCAAACCCCCATACTCTCCTCTACTATTTCTAAGGAGTGTAAATCAGCTCCTATTAAAATATTGAAAACAAAGCTTATAATTTTCCAATGTGAGACAAGTTCAAAACTGGGTTTTGTAAGAGAAAAGCTAATTTTTCAATCAAGTGTGTAGGTGCAATTTCTCATTTAATTGACGAATCAAACCCATTGGATTTAATCTCTTATGAAATTAAAATCCAACACTTCATAGATGTGGGAAAGGGAGAGAATGTCCTTCTCCGAGCACATTTTTACTATGGGACTTACATGGATGAAACTTTTGATCTTCAGTTTGACGACAATTACTGGGCTATAGTCAAAAATAGCAGTGTAGGCCCATTTTACTACAAAGTGATATATTCAACCAAGTTTGATGCCATAAGTGTTTGCTGAGGATCTGATGCTGAGGAAAAATACAGAGGCGTGGTGAACAAAGTGAGGGAAAAATCTAAAGAAATTCATATCAACGACCGATTTGATCGATCCCCGGCGACGACACTGAGTTGGTGCAGATACTGATTGAGTAGTGTTGCTTCACATTGCAAATAGCTTTGTTGTCCTTAGGTGGCCCAAAGCCCCTGGGTTATCCTAAAGACGACCCCATCTTTGGTAACAATTGGGACAAGGAGACAATCAGAAGCTGGATCTCGAATATGCTCTTCATCATGGAGCAATTCCCACTAGTGGTTCTCAAGGAGATGATATAGCAGAGCTTCTTCCAGGATGTGTTGAAGAGAGGAAAATGGAAGCGGCCCAAGGACTTGCAGAGGATTGTCTTGTATCACACCCTGATGGAACCCCATTTGCAGAGGTAGAGAACAGCAACGGCGGTAATCCCCGATCTCCCTTTCTCTCCCCTTATTGCCGCTGATGTTCGTGTATCATGAGGTCGAGGAAGATGAGTAGTGTTTTTTTATTACAAGGGTAGTATTTGGATTAAAAAATATTGTAATAGTGGATTTCAACGGAAAGCTAACGGAAGGGGGTTTTTGTCTCACGGTCATAGTACAAGGGGTCTTTGTCGCAAAACAAAGTACAGGGGGTCTTTGTCACAAACCCCATAGTATAGGGGGGTCTTTGCAATTTACCCTTTTTTTTAATTTTCTTGGCTTAGATATTTATTCTTAACCACTTAAAACAATAAATTATTAGGGTCTTTCAAGATTTTCCAACCCAATTTGATTAGATTTGCTTGATTTGCTTAGAGGTGTAAATTGGGTCGTGCCGAGCCGCGGGCAGCATGGCCTAGCCCGGCACAGCATGGCACAATGGCATGCGAACCGTGCCAGGCCCAGCACGATGGTCTAGGTTGTGTTGGGCCTGAGGTTCCAGGTCCACGGGCCTGCATGGCTCGACAAGACTGTGCATAATGTGCCGCTCGTGCCCCACGTGTCAAAACGGCCCAACCCGTAGCATGGCATGGCACAGCCCACGAGCCCATAGCGGGCTGTGCTCGGTCCACCTGATGAACTAGCCAATGACTAGTTTCAGCTTTTTGGGTTTTTTTACAGAAATACCCCCAATAGCTATAAACAGCTAATAGGGGTATTTATGTATTTTGGTTTTGGGGGGAGAAAGAATGACACAAATGCCCGCAACAGCTAATTTGGGGGGCGTTTGAATAAAGTGATAAATAACTTTACAATGACCAAAATACCCCTCCCAACAAGTAAAAATGACTAGTTTTTAGGGTATTTTGGGCAATTGAATTATTTCCAATTCCTATAAATAGCCATATCCTCCACCATTCTCATCACACCAATTCAACAATTCTCTTAATCTCTTCCCTATTTCCCATACTCTCTCAAGTCTCAATCTCTCAATCCGTCATACAATCTTCGATTCTTTAGTTCTCAACTTTATTGAAGTTTCAACAAGAAGAAGGCTTGGTCAACAACTCAAGTGTCTCAAGTTAGCAATTTGGAAAGCTTGGACTCTTGGAGTTGAAAGGCTTCAACCGTTGAAATCAAGTTGGGATTCTAAACTGGCAATCTGGGTAAGTGCAATACGGAACTTCCACCCCTAGTATTGATACTAGGGGAAAGAAAAATAAGGTCACTAAGTTGATTAGCCTAGTTTAGAAAATATTTAAAGTAGAGGAGGTTCAGGAGAAGGGAAAAGGAGCTCTTCGGCAAAAATGTAGGAAAGACTTTAGTTATTGTAGGAAGGGTGGTACTGGCCATTTGGGCAAACATTTGCTTACCCATGAGAAAGAAGAAGAAGAAGAAGAAGAAGGGAGAGAAATAGCACAAACACAAATTGGGCGGGGGGGTTTTGGTACTTTTAAATATTCTCAAGAAAAAATGAGGCAAGAATTAGCAAAATACATTATACATGCTAAACAACCATTTTTGTTAGCTGAAGATACTAAACTTGAAAAATGGTTACGTAATTTTGTAAATCCACAATTTAAAAAAGTTTCTAGGAATACTATTAGATCAAATGCTATAAACATTTTTTATTCATATAAACAAAATTTAATTTATATGTTATCAAATCTTAATTCTAAGGTTGCAATTACTTCTGATATTTGGAATCCTAAACTTAACATAAGTTATATTTGTGTTAAATAAAAAAAATTAAGTTTTACTACGCTTGAATGGCCACATACTAGCCTAATTAATGCTGCAAGTATTTTAAATACTTTACATGCTTATGGAATTGATAATAAATTATTTTCTATTAGTTTTGATAATGCTAGTAATAATGATTCAGCGATAAATATTTTAAAATCTTAGTTAAAACCATGTTTAAATGGTAAATTATTTCATATCAGATGTGAATACCACATCTTAAATTTATGTATTTAAGATGCTTTAAATATTATTTCTACTCATATTTCTAAAATTAGAAATTGTATTATATATATTAAAAGTTCTGGACAAAGAAAGAAAGAATTTAAATATTTATGTCAAAATTATGGTTTAAAATATAAACATTTTATATTAGATGTTAAACATAGATGGAATTCTACCTATGCTTTGTTAGAAAATTGTATTTCTTACAAACAAATTCTTAGTGATTTTTATAATGCAAAAATGCCTACTGATATTATATTTGAGGAAAACTAGGAAATAGCAATTTGTATAAGAGATTTTTTAAAACATTTTTATGATGCAACTAATGAATTATCGGGTATTTATTATCCAATTAGTTGTAATTTAGCTTATCAATTAATGATGATTAGTGATTGTTTTGCAAAATATAGAAAGAATCCACAATTTAAAAGTATTATTGAAATAGTGGAAAATAAATTTAAAAAATATTGAGAGAACATTTCTCCTCTTTATTGCTTAGCTACAATATTAGATCCTAAGATTAGGAAATATGGTTTAGATATTTTACTTGAAACGTATTGTGAAAATATGAATATTAAAATTGGAAATAAAAAAGAAGAAATTAATAGTTTATTATTTGAAATGTATAGTTTATATGAACCTAAAGTAACAGGGAATAATAAAAATTCTACAACTTGTACAATTGCATCTTTCACTTCTGAACTCGACAACAAGTTCATTTACTGAACTTAATTTTTATTTACAAGCAAATTTTTCTATTTTAGGTGATTCTTCATTCACCTCGGAGGGAACAAATAGTTTTGATATTTTAGTCTGGTGGAGTGAACATGCAAAAAAACTATCCAATTCTCGCCACCATGGCAAGTGACCTACTAATCCCTCCGGTGTCTATAGTTCCATCGGAGTCTTATTTTAGTGTAGATACTAGGGTGTTGAACGACAAGAGAAGTTGTATGAATGATAAAAGTCTAGAGATGTGCATCTGCTTTAAAGATTGACAAGATGCTAAAGATAGATTACAAGACAAAGGAGGGCATAACACTACATCTGATGTTTCACTTGAAAGTAGATGATCAAAGTCAAGAACAATAGGAGAAAATGATGAAGTCAATATTTTTTGTATATTCAATAGTTGTATGGCATTTTTTCAAATTATTGTAAATTTTGTTTTAATTTTATTTAATTTATTTGATATTTTTAATAACGTAATTTTTTTTCAATTTGCAACTATATTGTATTTTTATATTTTATTACTTTATTCCATTTTCTAATTTTCATATTTCATTCATCCAACCATTGTATGTTTTATATCATTCAAATTTAAATGAAATAAAATTCCTATTTTTCTTCTAATTTGTTATTTACTTTGAGTCTTTGTCTCTTTGACTTCTTATTTGGTAGAGTATTTTTTTCATTTCTTTGTTAGATTTCTTATTTTTTCAAATAGTTCCCAAAGGAAAGTTAAATATTTTAGTTTTACTTAGCAAAGAAATAAAAAAATCAAAATATCAAAAAAAAAACAGTCTGGCCCGATTCGGCCCACACCCAAGGCCCAGTCTGTAGCCTAGCCCGGACAGCCCCCAAATTATCCTTAGGGAGGGTGGCACGGCCCAGGACTGCCCGCAAGCTGGTACGACACAGCTCGCACTTTGCTAGGGTCATATTTCTCAGACCTAGGCCACCCTGTTTTCTATCCAATCAAATGTTGTCCCATTTCGTTAGGGCAAAATATTTATTATTTTGTTTTTTCCTCATAAAAAATGCCTCTATAGTTTATCCATTTCCTTGGTTATTTCCTTTGGCATGCCAAACATGCTCATATATTACTGGGCTAAATTTCCCACTAGTGCCTTGAATAGAGTGATCTATCCTCCATTTGTAAGGGTTTTACTCTCCCACCCCTCCAGTTTATGATTTATTCTATCCAAGACATTACTAAAGGTTCTTTGGGTGAATCTCTTATTTATGAGAAGGGTGCCCAGATATCTCTCTTCTTTATTTGATCTTGGAATTCCAATAATCTCTTTAAGACGAAAAGGTACAAGGAGAGAGGATCTCCCCATCTGATACCTCTAGGGATCCATTTATTAGAACTTCATACCAACTATTGAAATACATTGCATATCCATATCCAGTTAATCCATTTCTTGTGGAACCCTAGATTCTCTAGAGATAGTTTGATGTAATCCCATTCTAATTTATCATATGCTTTATGCATATCTATCTTGTATGTCGTGTACCCCAATTTTCCTTTCTTACCCCTTATAGAGTGTAGGATGTCATGGGCAATTAGGACATTATCTACAATTTCTCTTCCTGGAAGAAAGGTTGATTGATAAGGGGCAACAATTTTTGCCAATAATGATTTTAATCTATTGACCTGAATTTTAGCAATAATTTTGTATATTACATTACATATGCAAATGGGTCTAAATTGGTTAGGATTTTCTGGGTTTACCTTTTTGGGGCTCAAGGCTAGCAAGGTCTTATTTAAGTTTCTCGTCATTCTTCTAGAATGGAAGAAAGATGTGACTGTATTTGTTTTCTTCTTCTGTAATTATTGGAGTTAGTACTTAGAGGAAGTCCTTTGCTTCCTCCATTCCTTCAGAGGAGAATCTTTCCTTGAAGGCATTTGTGAAAATATTTTTCACTTGCTCCACTTCTGAGGTCCAGTTATTGTTATTGTCCTTGATCCCAATTATTTTGTTGTGGTTTCTTCTAATTAGGGTAATTGTGTGAAAAAAACTTTGTAATTTTGTCTCCACATTTAAGTCAAGTGATTCTTAATTTCTGGGCCCAGAATAATTCTTCTTTTTCTAACAGTTTATTAAGTTGTTTATGTAGGGCATCCTCTTTGTTCTTTAGGACATTATCTAGGGGGTTTGCTTTCTCTTTCTTTTTGGGTAGCCCCTAATTGAGCAAGAATATATTGCTTCTGAATGAAAATAGTCATATTCATGCTTATTCCAGTTTCTTATTTTGTTAGACAATAATTTTGCTTTTTCTAACTGTTGACCTTTCGATCCTATTATCATCTGGGTGCCGCATGTTTCCTTAATCAGCTGCTGGCTCACCTTATCTTCATTAAACAAAATTTGTTCAAACTTAAAGGGTTGATATCCCCAATTTTCTTTATTCTTTGTTTCTAGAAGGAGGGGGTATGGTCTGAGCTTAGAAAGGGGAGACTTGATAGTTGAGCTTTTGGGTGCATTGTCCTCCATTGGTCGTTAGTTAGGACCTAGTCAATTTTTTCTAACAAACGGCCTCTTCTCCATGTAAATCTATTGCCTTTTGCTTCCAGATTTATAAGATTGCATTCTTGTATTAGTTCATTGAAGTGGTTAGATTGGCTTTGATTAATCGGGCCCCAACATTTGTCTTCTTGGGACCTATAAGCATTACAGTCACCCACTATGCACCATGCATTTTGGTTCTGCGAATTTATATCCTTTAACCATTGCCATACTATCAGTTGTTCATTTCGATTTGGAGGGGCATAAAGAAAAGTGGTGTCCCATTGTAACTTGCTACTTTTGTCCAACACATTTGCATGTACAAAGTCTATCATTAGAGACTATAATATTCAAGTCCAAAATATCCATAAACCACCAGCATACCCAATTGGGTTTACTACAAAAGATTTAAAATGTTTTAATTGATTGAAAAACTTTGCACCCCTTTCTGGAAGATAATATCCGACTGGTGGATTCTTACTAAGGACAATATCTTCTAACGGTGAATCTGACTTCCAACACCCCTGACATTCCATGCTAAGAGGCTTTTGCTTGTCACTATTTATTTGAGTTCTCTTGTCTAAGAGAGGGGAACAAGGTATGGTCTCAATGTTCACCATCCTTGTCACCGCTAGAGTTACTGTTGGTGTCCATATTTCTTACAATCATAAAGTGGTCTTGGTCAACCCTATTCATATTTTCCCCAGTTTCATTGGTCGAAGTAGGTTCATCATGATGACTCTTTTCTTGCTCATTAGTGGTCTCTACTTTTTTGTTGTTGCACCAGTTATTCATTACCCATTCCTTTGTCAGCATCTGAGGTTCTACTATGGCAGCGGATTGGTTCAATCGACTTGTAGTAGGCCCTCTTTTGTTCCATTTTAAATCTTCACTTTTTTTGCTTCTAATGGCTCTATTTTCTTTCTAGTTTTCAAGTGCACTTCGGGTGGCAAGACAGAGGTTTTTTCCTTCCTTTGACAAAATTCCAGCCAGAGGTTGCTATTCAATCTTTTATTGTGTGTTGCTTCCTTGCACTAGGCCGCCATGTTCCCTAGAAATCCACACTCACCACAGAGGTTATGGTTGTTTTTATAGATTAGCTTATAAGTTACACTTTGACCACCAGCTCTTACTAGAACCTCCAGTTTAATTTTTTTACTGAGATCAACAGTAACACATACCCTAAGGTATCAGGCTTTATCCATGGAGAGTGTTGTTCCATCCAGTTTAACTACTGGACCAACATCCTCCAGGATGAGTTCGAGATACTCTTGTTCCCAACATTCCAAGGGGAGGACGGGGATATGGACCCAAAGATTGGCTAGGTTTAGTTGAGAGCCATACGGGTTGAATCCAACCCTCAATTTTGACAAAATGGGATACTTGTTGAAAATAATGGGCCCACATCCGACTCAGCTCAGTCCAAGATGCCCACGATAACTAACTAGATTAGCATGTACAGCTTAACTTGTATATTTGTCAATCAACCAAAGTAAATCTCTAAGATCAATTTGTTGTAATTTATCTTCTTGATTATCAATATAAATACATCATCTGAATCACCAATTAGTGTGATCGGTTCTCACCCAAATCCTCTGTTCTTCATGGTATCATAGCCTCGTCAGTCTGAAACCATGTCTTGTATCAACTAATGCCCAGTCATCTTCGTCAACCTCTACACGTATTGGCTTTGGAAACAACAGTTGTGAACGTCGGGAAAATAACTTCATCGGCAATTCACTTTATGGCTGAAGTTATGGACTCGCCACCCATCAGGAATTATCAATGGGGAATGATGGGTCTCCCAGGTTAAAATTTCACAATGTTTTAGAAATAATGACTCCATATCAATCGGCTAGGATAATGCTAATCTGGGTAAGTTGAGAAAGAGAGAGGAAAGGGGTTAGGCACCCCTCTCCCTGGTCAGTGTGGATATTGGATTTCCCTTCTCTACTCACAAAAAAAGGATAGGACTTAGATTCTCTGGTAGTTCAAAAGAATAAAAGCCATCATGCATGGCCCATGCAATCCAGTCCATCATGCATGGCCCATGCAATGGCCCAGCAGAATAAAAGCCATCATGCATGGCCCATGCAATCCAGCCCATCATGCACGGCCCATGCAATGGCCTAGTAGAGCAGGATTCAGTCAAGGAGGTCAGGTTGCTAGCCACAAGAACCGGTCAAGAGGTTAGGTTGTTAAGTTGTTGATTGTTAGTTTGCCATGGCATGAGAATCAGCCAAATAGGTTAGTTTGTTATTATGAGATGGCATAGGGATCGGCTATGTAGTTAGAAAGCTAATCCCTTCCTTTGAGGCTATCTCAGTGGTAGACAGTTAGAATTTCTTGTATTTAAACATCATCCAACCACATGGATGGGCAGTTGAAGTTAAATAAATCTTATGGTTTTATTCTCACCTTAAGAAGAATAGTCTTTCCTTTCTAACTTTGACTGGGACCTATCATTGGTATCAGAAGCCCTGTTGACTCGCCAGGAACCATCTCTGAGCCATGCTAATGGTCGCAGCGGACAGTCCTCCTCCGGACCTTCCCGTGACGATACAGAAGGAGGACGACCCATGTTCTCCTCGAAATTAGCCAAGCTCGAGTTTTCCAAGTATTCCGGTGATGACCCAACTGAATGGTTCGCCCGTGTTGACCAATTCATCGAAGGGGAAGCAAACCAATGGTGGCAATGGTTACGTCAGGCCTATCGCGAAGACAGAAAGGAGGTAACATGGAAGATTTTTGTAGAAGAGCTCTAGGCTCATTTCGGCCCAATTGACTGCGAAGACTTCGATGAGTCGCTATCAAAAATACGACAAACGAGGTCTCTGTAGGAGTATCAGAAGGAGTTCGAAAGATTGGGCAATAGGGTGCACGGATAGACCCAAAAGGCGTTGGTGGGCACGTTCACGGAAGGTCCCAAAAGGCTGTGTCGTCATGAGAGGACTCTACGTACAGCCACCAGGACCGCCGATGACTCTTTCCTGACAAAGACGAAGACAACTCCACCACTGAAACGTCTTTCTTGGACAGAGATGCAGAGGAGGCGTGTTCAAGGTCTGTGTTTCAACTGCGACGAGAAATTTGGGCCCGGACACAAATGCAAGGGGCCGCAGTTGTTACTACTCGCCGGAGACTGCACTGACGACGAACCAAATGATGATGAACAAAGCTTCACCAACCCGCACAGGGAGCTTGAAATATCACTCCACGCCCTTACGGGATGGTCGACGGCTAAAACCATGCGTGTCACGGCCAAGGTAGGATCCCACGAACTGATTGTTCTTATCGATAGTGGATCCACTCATAACTTCATCAACAACAGAATAGCCGAACTGCTGCAATTACCGGTAGTACCTACCAAGCCCTTCAATGTCAAAGTAGCCAATGGCGAACCCCTTAAGTGTCGAGGAAGATTTGAAAATGTCCACGTCTTACTGCAAGGTATCTCGTTCACCTTAACGCTTTATTCTTTACCACTAATTGGGTTGGATATGGTACTAGGAATCCATTGGCTCGAGCAATTGGGCACAGTGGCGTGTGACTGGAAGAAAATGACGATGGAGTTTTCTTGGGCCAACCAACACCAGCTGTTGAAGGGGATCGACAACCAACTAATTCAGCCTGCACCCTTCAAAGCAATCTCAAAGGGGATAAAGTAGGGACATTCGCTATTTGCCGTCTGTCTCCAAGCAGTCACGGAAGAGGTATCACCACAACTACACCCGGATATGCAGCAACTACTGGCCGAATTCAAAGACCTCTACCAAGAGCCCACACAACTGCCACCACGGAGAGAGATCAACCACCGCATCAATCTCAAAGAAGGAACGGAACCCGTCAATGTCCGCCCGTACAGGTATGCCTATTTCCAAAAAGCTGAAATAGAAAAACAAATACAGGACATGTTATAGTTGGGGCTAATACGATCTAGCACAAGTCCCTTTTCTTCCCCTGTCTTGCTAGTTAAAAAGAAGGATGGGACTTGGCGTTTCTGTACCGACTACAGGGCACTCAATGTCGTGACCATTAAGGATCGATTTCCTATTCCAACTATTGACGATATGCTAGATGAACTATATGGAGCCTCCTTCTTTACTAAACTTGATTTACAATCCGGATACCATCAGGTACGGATCCACCCACGGGACATTCATAAGACGGCATTTCGCACACACAATGGTCACTATGAGTACTTGGTTATGCCCTTTGGCCTGTGTAATGCCCCTTCCACCTTTTAGGCTATTATGAATTTTGTCTTTCATCCCTATCTCTAAAGGTTTGTGCTAGTTTTCTTTGATGATATTCTTATTTATAGCCCCAATTAGAGCATGCATCTTGAACATGTTAAAACAACTTTTGAGGTTTTAAGGCATCACCAATTTTTTATCAAGTTTAGTAAATGTATATTCGGCCAGCCAGAAGTGGAGTATCTGGGACACATTGTCACTTCCCAAGGGGTCAAAGTCGACCAAGGGAAAATTGAGGTTATACTTAAATGGCCTCAACCCACTCATGTTACTGACTTGCGCGGCTTCTTAGGCCTTACAGAATATTACAGGAAGTTCGTCCGCAACTATGGGATCATCGCTCGACCCCTCACTAATCTTCTCAAAAACGGTGAATTTCGATGGACCACCGAAGCCCAAGAGGCATTTACAGCCTTGAAGAAAGCAATGACCACGACCCCCACACTGGCAATGCCTAATTTTGATGAGCCTTTTATCATTGAGTCGAATGCGTCCGGGGCAGGTATTGGAGCAGTATTGACGCAACAGGGATGACCCATAGCATTCATGAGCCGAGCTCTGGGCGTCAACAAACAAACTTGGTCCACCTATGCCAAAGAGATGCTCGCCATTGTTCAAGCAATACGGACATGGTGACCTTACTTGTTGGGCCGAAAATTTTACGTCCAGACCGATCAACGCAACCTCAAGTATCTCTTAGAGCAACGGATTGGGACACCGGAACAACAGAAGTGGGTGTCCAAACTGCTCGGGTATAACTATGAGAACATTTACAAGCCTGGACGGGAAAACTCTGCTGCAGATGCTCTATCTAGAGTACTAGGCAGTCCTAGCCTTAATACTCTTTTTATTCCTCAAACATCTCTGTGGGACACCATCAAGAAAGAAGCCAGCACTCACCCCTACATGATCCGCATCGGAAATCTTGCAACAGAGAGTCCTGGAGTTACCTACACATGGAAGAATGGACTGGTCTTTTATAAAAATTGGGTCGTGATCCCTCCTCGGTCCCACCTCATCCCTACCCTCTTACAAGAATTTCATGACTCCCCATATGGTGGACACTCGGGGGTACTAAGAACATACAAGTGTATGGCACAGCAGTTCTATTGGCCCTCCATGTATAAAGATATCCAGCAATACGTGGCCTCTTGCGTCATTTGTCAAAAAAATAAGGCAGACACTTTATCCCCAGCAGGGCTGCTACAGCCATTACCCGTTCCTTGCCAAGTATGGGACGACATTACCATGGACTTTATAGAAGGTCTACCACCTCCAAAGGCAAAACCACTATTTTTGTGGTAGTAGACCGTCTTACTAAATCAGCTCATTTCTTAGCCTTACCACACCCTTATACAGTGAAATTAGTAGCCGAAAGGTTTGTAGAAGGAATTGTGAAGCTCCACGATATGCCAAAGACAATCATTAGTGACAGAGATCCTATTTTCGTCAGCCACTTTTGGCAGGAGTTCTTCAAAATGCCGGGTACCAAATTGCACATGAGCTCCGCCTATCACCCCCAAACTGATGGACAATCCAAAGTGGTCAATCGTTGTCTAGAGCAGTATCTTCGTTGTTTTGTTTTCCAACAACCTCGAAAGTGGAGCTCCTTCCTCCCATGGGCAGAATTTTGGTATAACACCACCTACCATTCCTCTATCGGAATGACGCCCTTTCAAACCCTTTATGGAAGACCACCACCTCGTATTCCAAATTACCAAGGCGGAACATCCCCGGTAGAAGAGGTAGATCAAGCCATGCTCTCACGAGATACCATTTTGCAGCAACTCAAAATCAACCTACATGCAGCAATTAACCGCATGACTCAAATGGCTAACTCTGAAAGAAGAGACATGGAATTCGAAGTGGGAGATCTGGTCTTCCTCAAACTCCACCTGTACCGACAGCAAACTGTTCAGAGGCTATCACAAGTTGACCAGTCGTTACTATGGGCTGTACCAAATTGAAGAACGAATTGGCAAGGTGGCCTATAAACTTCAACTTCCCGAAGGCTCGCGCATCCACCCAGTTTTCCATATTTCCCTACTCAAAAGACAAGTGGGCGAAACCACTGCCACTAGCACCGAGTTTCCGCCCATAAACAAGGCTGGAGAACTTGTCACAAAGCCGGCAGCCATTCTGGATACCCGCTGGGTGAAGAAAGGATCCACCTTCGTGGAAGAAAGCCTCGTACAATGGAAGAACCTTCTCCCCGAAGATGGCACATGGGAAAATTCTAAAGAGCTGCGCGAGAAGTACATCAATCTGGACCTTGAGGACAAGGTCCATCTGCAAGACGAGGGCAATGATAGGCCACGAAGGTCGAACAGGGTGCCTACGCACAACCCAAAGTACGTAGAATAAAAGCCATCATGCATGGCTCATGCAATCCAGCCCATCATGCACGGCCCATGCAAATGGCCCAATAGAGCAGGATTCGGTCAAGGAGGTCAGGTTGCTAGCCACAAGAACCGGTCAAGAGGTTAGGTTGTTAAGTTGTTGATTGTTAGTTTGCCATGGCATGAGAATCGACCAAATAGGTTAGTTTGTTATTCTTGTTAATTTGTTATTATGAGATGGCATAGGGATCGGCTATGTAGTTAGAAAGCTAATCCCTTCCTTTGAGGCTACCTCAGTGGTAGACAGTTAGAATTTCTTGTATTTAAACACCATCCAACCACATGGATGGGCAGTTGAAGTTAAATAAATCTTATGGTTTTATTCTCACCTTAAGAAGAATAGTCTTTCCTTTCTAGCTTTGACTAGGACCTATCAAATCCCCTTTTGGATGTAGGGGCCTGAGCAAAAGGATGAGAA
Source organism: Nelumbo nucifera (assembly GCF_055504915.1). NCBI lineage: Eukaryota > Viridiplantae > Streptophyta > Magnoliopsida > Proteales > Nelumbonaceae > Nelumbo > Nelumbo nucifera. The sequence goes on along the minus strand of NC_142649.1, from coordinate 45,078,938 downwards.
ATTGCTTCCTCAGCCCTTTTCTATCAGAGCCCCCACCTTCAGACTCAGTTGAATGGTCTGAGAAGAGAGGGAGCGTGAACCTCTTGAACTCCAGAGAATCCTCAAGCCTTGAACTGAGAAAAACGAACACAAGAAACAAGAACAACAATAAAGAAAGCAATGAAAATAAAATCAAATACAAAGAAAAACACTATGTGAACTGTTAAAATACCTCGGCAAAAAGATGAAGACTAAACCACCATCGAATTACTAAAAACCTTAAGAAGGGGATGAGGTAATGAGTTTTACCTCTTGTGGCCTTTACAAGTATCAACGATGCTGGTATTCGCAAATGGGTTTAAAGAACTCGAATGGACAATATGGAATTGTTAGGTCGGCAGTTCGATAGTAGCAATGGGGAGCATATCGACAGTAGAGCAATGGTAGGTTGAGGTTTTAAGGCAGAGATGTGGTGGGACGACGGTAGAGCAGGTCGAAGCACGCCAGACGAAGGATGATAACGCCGATGGGGATATGGGGGTCGTGGGATTTTCCCCTGAATCGCCGCTCTTCTCTCTCTCTCAGAATTTCTCCCTCTCTCTCTCTCTCAGACTTTCTCCCCTCTCTCTCTCTCTCTCTCTCTCTTAGTTTTCTCTGAATTTTCTTAGTTTCTGCCTCTCCTCCCTCAATCTCTTTTTCTCTCAATTGCTCTCAACTCTCCCTCTTTTCTCCTTCTTCTTCTTCACTTTTCTCTCTCTGGAAACCCTTCTACACTTACCCGACAGCCTCTCTAAAGGAGAGCCTCCCTATTCTTTATTCGAAGAGGCCCCCTTCTCAAGCTTTCCCCTCTCGACCTCCCCTATTCTCTTGGGAATGGTGTCTCTATTTATAATGGAGGGTAAGGAGAGGTTCTGTCAATTCTCAAAAAATGAAAGGGGGTTTTAGGTAAATTAGGGTTTAAAGGGATAGGAGGGTTCAATATTTGGGGAGAAGGGCATTTTGGTAATTTTAGGTTTAAAGGATATTTTGGGGATTTAAGAAATGAAGGGCATCTTGAGGGTTTGGACACAATGAAGGTATTTTGGGAATTTGAAATGAAGGGATAATTTTGGAATTTTAGGGTATGAAGGACATTTGGTAAGGGGTATTTTGGTAATTTGAAGGAGGAAATTTTGGCAATCTTGTTTGAAGGGTATTCTGGTAATTTGGAATGGGGATATCTTGGTAGTTTGTTATGAGGGGTATTTTAGTAATTTTGTTAAGGGTAAGTTGGAAACTTAGAGGAGGGTATTTTGGTAATTTGGTCTGAGGGGGTATTTTGGTAATTAGTCCAAGGGATATTTTGGTAACTTGGCAATGAGGGAAGGGTATTGTGCTAATTTGGAGAAAGGGGTATTTTGGTAATTCGGACATGGGGTATTTTGGTAATTTGGTGCAAGGGGTAATTTGGGGATTTGGCTAGGGGTATTTTGAGAAATTGGATGAGATCAATAGTGGGTTTTGAGATTTAGGTTCTTTGGATAGTTTGAGATGATTGGTAAAGCTAGATTAAGCCATCGGGTCCGGATCGGGTGGATTTGGAATCCGATCAATCCGGAGCCTTGAAATGGAATCTTGAAGGCAAAAGTGCCTTCAAGCACAACTCATATGAAAGTGATTATGTTCAAATGGGCTACTTCTGGTTCGCATCAAATGAGAGTGTGTATCCTCTCTTCAGGATCATTTATTCAAAACTCTTTGAATTCAAAAGCATACGCGATGGAATTGTAAATTGTTGAACAAGGGAGTTATTGTAAGGAAGGCTTTCTCACAGGGGGTCTGCCCCAGTTTTTTTCTCTTTTTTTGTTTCTTCTTCTCTCTTTTTTCTCTCTTTTCTCTTTTTTTGGTTAACAAAAACGGTAGGCTACGAAGTTGATACTTCAATGGAGCGAGTGACGACTATGATCCTTCATCATCGGCCAAATAGGGATGTCTACTACTGATTTGCCAATTTTTCAAAGATCGATGAGGTCTTGCTCATTAGGACAAAACGTGGTATGGGATAGAGGTTATAAATGATGGGTTAAAAGGCTCAAATAACAATTAATAGGGAGCATCAAATGCATGGATCACCTCTTGGGAAATTTGATTCAGGGTTCGCTCTCATCACCACGTTTACATTCTCTTTCTCTCTCTCTCTCTCTCTCTCTCTCTTTGATTTTTTATGAAGGCTCTATTCATAGCCCCTAGGATGGAGATTGATCTTCATATTCTTCATCAACAGGAATCATGCCTTCTTATTGATCAGGGAGGATTTTATTTCGGGACGAAATGTAAATGGGTAGGAAAAATCAAAACTAGTATGTGAGTGTCATCATAACAACTCCTATAATGTTGAAATCATATTAACTACTCTAGTTTCTTTTGACTAGATGATTTTTCGTTTGTCAATTCAGCTATTGCATTGATCTTCCTTGATAATTGCCCCACTTTACTTGAGTATTTCATTCTCAGCAAAGGTACTAAAAGTATATTTTTCTTTTTTTCTTCTCTTTTTTTTTTACTCTTGCTCGATTGCTCCAATCACATTCCACTTATTTTTGACAACTTGTTGGAAAGTGTTTATTGTTAAAAAAATGCTAACAGGAAGGCTCAATGGGCTAACTAGGGGATTTTACTTCATATTATCAGGATTGAATGTACAAGGTCAAGCAAGCAGCCAAGAATGGCCTCCCTCCATTTCATTATTGACTGCGTGTTACATATTGATGAAGCATATGTTGAGCATAGTATATATCGATCAAAGCCCCCTTGGGCATTCTCCTCCTTTATCTCCTTTTTTTGTTTTCTTTTTTATTCTCTCCTTTTTTTATTTGTTAACCCTTTGATCATTCCTAAGGTGCACCATCTGGGTTTGACTAGTTTGTTGAAAAAGGGTTTAATGCATAAACTCAACTGGTTAACTAGCGACTTTTGCGAATTCAATGGATCATTACGGAAAGAGAAACAGCCGAGGATAGCCTCCAGCCCTTTCTTTTGCTAATCGACAGAACACTAGGTTAGGATAGTGCCTTTGTTCTGTATCGGCTCATGTGTTATTCAAGGGGAACGGACTATGTTTTGGTAGCTACAATTCTGCCCCAATTTGGACAAAGATGATGGCTTTATTACGAGCTAGGAGGTTACCAAGAAATTCAACTAAAAAGCTCTTGATCAACAACTGACTTTTCTTTAGGCATGCTTTTGAGATAGACAACCCTAAATGGACTAATCACTCTCTTATGAGTAAGCATCTTAGGCAAGGGAAAGAGAAATGGGGGAAAATAATATTTTATTTATGGAAGTGGTCGGACCCATGAGATGGGCTAATCTACGTACCCCTTTGAAAGGGATCAGGCCGGACGTAGTTCAAAATGCCTTGGAATGGCAAACAAGAGAGAATAACAAACTAAATGCAATAACAAAATGAACTCTTGATGGTTGGGGATAGGGTAGAGAGCATTGACCCCCTATCTCAGAGACTACATTCAAATTCACACAGTTGGCTTGACATTACAAATGATACTCAAAGTTGACCAAAGATGACGTTCAAAATATGCTGACAAAAGGGAGAACTTAATTCAAAGATGACTCCTGAGGCTCAGAAAATGCAATGAGACCTTAATCAATTAGCTGAACTACAATCTTGAGCTAATGAAAATTGTAAGTGTCATGCCCCGAGCCTCTATGATAATCATAATAGGCATTCTCATCGTAATTCTTAGGTTTATGCATCAAGGGAGGTCTCTCTTTAGGCAACTCTAGATATCCATCATTCAACAAGGTAGGTAACAACTAAGAGTATGAACAAGGAAGTGAGGACAACTCCTTTTCTGTTTGGGGTTTGTTGCACCCTTGGGGTGCGCTGCTGTTGACGTGATTGTGGAAGCACTAAAGTAGAGACTCCGAAAGAAGGATTAGATGGAGTTGTGGCTGCAAAGCTAGCTGGGTGGCTAGATATGAACTGTACTTTGGCTCAGAGGTGGTTGCCCTTACTCTAACCATCAGTAGGTTAATCCGTCCATGCCTAAGAGATTCTTCGATTATGATAACTCCTTTCACCACTTCACTGAAGTCCTTGAGCGGTTGTGTAACCAACAGAGTATGGTAGGGATCTTTCAAAGTCTTGATAAAAAACCTAACCATATTTTCCTTGGGCATGGGGTGTCACAGTTTGGATGCCATTTCACACCACCGATAGGGCATAATCTATGAAAGACTCTCCAGGATTCTGAGCCATGGACTCAAGATCTGCTCGATCTAGCACTAATTCCATGTTATAAGAAAAGTGGTCTAAGAATGCTTCAGATGCTCGTTTCCATGACTTCTTTTTCTCTTCCTCAAGATTAGCAAATCACATTCTAGCACTCCCCGTCAAGCTTTTCTGGAACATCTGGATCAGAAGCTTCTACCATCGGAACCTTATTGAAACATATCCCTACAAAAGATTTTTAAGTGAATTTGTGGGCAACATTTTCCATCATATTTCTCAAAATCGGGCATCTTGAAATTCTCAGGACAATTTAGCATCTGGGTACAAGCATAACTCCTTAAAATCCATGATTCCCAAATTGTGGACCCCTTTTACTTGCCTTATCTCTTCCTTCAACTTTTCTATATCATCCTTGAAGGAGGTTTGGAATTGGGGAGGTGGTATAGTGAACTTGGGATTGTCCTTGCCAAAAAGGGTTGGAGAGGATTGAGCATAGGATTGTCCCGGGAAGCTGAAGGCTGGCTGTCGTGGGGATTAATAGTAGGATTGTTTAGTAAAGCTACAAGTTGGTTGGGAGGAAGGCTGACAGTAGGGTGCTCTGTGAAGCTAAAAGCTGGTTAGGGAGGAGGCTGGTGTGATGAAGTAGTGAACACAAAAGGGCCAGGGAGGTGTAAAGGTAGTATTGGGTGTGGTGGATGTTGGGAACGAAGATGATGTGAAAGGTGTGAAAGTTGTTGATGTGCTTGGAGGTGTAAAGGCGAGAAAGGTTCTCGACGCTAACGAATAAGTGCTTTGATTTGATGAGGAAGGAGGAGGCGGTACTGATCAGGTATGCTCTTCGCGGAAGGCCGCAAACTAGGCTATTGCATTTTTTAATTGCTCCTAGAGTTTGAGGTAATCGGTATATAGAACTGGGGCGGGTATGTTTGGGTCCGCCAAAACAGACAAACCTATAGATGAGGATGCAGCTGTAAGATCATTATTACTAAGTCTTTTTTTCATGGCTCGGGAAACCGATTGGGTTACTACATGAAGGGTCGAAGATTTAAGATTAACAATGGTGTCCTCCTGTTAACATAACTTAGTAACTCCTTTATTTTGTTCTCATTCACTCTCTCTCTCTCTCTCTCCCTCTTTTTGAATTTTTTATTAATTTTTGAAAACTTTGAATTTTTTTGTGAATTTTAATTTTTATTTTTATTTTTATTTTTATTCCTTGATATTTTCCTTCTTTTTTTCTTTTTTTTTTTATTTTTTCATCTCTTCTTTCCTTTTTATCCCTTTTTTTAATTCCTTCTTTTTAAATTTTTCTTCTTCTTGTTGTTTCTCTTTCTTTTCCTTTATTATTTTTCATTATATTTATTACTTTTGGATTTTCTCTTTTCTTTTTTTTCTTTTTTTCTTTTTTATGATTTTTCACTATTTTAATTATCCTTTTTTTTGTTTTTGGATTTTTCATTTTTATCTTTCGGGGATTTTTCTTCCTCTTTTTTTTATTTCAGATTTTCCCATTTTTTATATTTAGGCTCTTTTCTCTTCTTTTTTTGTATTTTGCATTTTCCCTCTATTTTTCCTTTTTGATTTTCCATTTTTTTTTGTTTTTTTACTTTGGGTTTTCCCCTTCTTTTTTTATTTTCAGATTTTCCCATTTTTTGTTTTTTTTGTGGTTTTCACCCCTTTTTTGGTTTTTCTTCTTCTTTTTTTATTTTCTCCTTTTTTTTGTATTTTACTTAATCTTTTTTCACTCCTAATAGGGCCCTCTAAAATTGATCACGCAAATGCATCACACAAGGTGGCTGACCCTAGAGTCTAGGCTAACACACAAATGATATGCATGGGCCTGGGGTATGACATCTAAATTCATGGCCAAACCAAAGTCACCATCTTCAAATCTCCATCCATATGGGCTTCTCAAGTTGGTGACTGGCTGAGAGCTTTCCACCGGCCTCATCGGATGCCTAGTCCCGATGGCCCAAATGTACCGGACTCTCTCCTAATAGAACAATGGGCTCCTAGATATCTTGGGATACTATGAAATATGCAAATGCTCATACATATGACAATTATAATGAGGCACAATCATAAAAATAAGCAGGAATAGTAATATAACCAATTCAAAACCTATGCCCAAACACATTCTTAGCATATACATGATAAGAAAGTAGAACATTACATCGTTATCAAGCGTGAACCAGCCCCACTATTTCCATTGTCACTTTAGAAAATAATTGCTCAAATACTTTGAATAATTGCTCGATTACTTGCTCAAAGCGATACTTTAATCGGCATGTGTACGCTAGGCCCCAATCATAATTATCCTTGTAATCATTTATGTTAGCCACAAAAAAGGTTAAAGCAGAACCTTACTTGAACTCTGGACCCGTGAAAAAATAAATAAAAAACCGCTAGTAGGCCCCCTTTTATCTAGTGACAGCCACCTATGACTCCCTCTCACATGCATATATGGGTATTGAAACACCCACCAAACTTGAAGCTGGAGTCAAGGCAAGTGGCCTGTTGTGCTAAAGCCAGGGTGAATTAAATTTTCTGCCACCGATACCCACCCTCTTATGCCACACAAACTGCAACTTTCAGACCAAAGCCACTTGATCAGTCGACCAAATGTCATTTCTGTTGATAGATCAAGTGACAATAGGCGATTTAGGTCCAGGTCAACTCAACAGAAATGTTGTTTGAACTTTAGCACAAAACATGCATGACAGGTTGGGATGTTTCTTTAACTAGGTGTCTGAGTGTCTCCTTGGAGTGAGGCCAGCCTAGAGGTTATTCAGAAATCTCTAAAGAAGCGCAGGGTAATGAAGGGAAAATCTATCATAGGTCACAACCTTAAACTACCTATTCTCTAGCCATTCATCTAGGGCAAGTCACAGTCAAATCATCACCCCAGATACTCCCAATCTTATAACCACCCACCTGGCCTAGTTCTTTCCAACGCCTAAATACCAAACCAAGGCAAAACTATCCTCAAGTTCGAATTCATACCCAACCTGGACAAACCTATCTGCAATCATCCTTTAAACATGACTGAAACCAGACCCTTCTCCTTTGTCATGACCCAAGCTTGGTTTATCACGAGTGCTTGGCTTGTGTACCAGCCCTGAGACCTCTCAATAATAAGCTCTTCGGATAAAGAAAAGGATTTGGCTCTAAAAAAGAAAAACTGTTGTCACATGTAAGACCAAAGATGCATGAAACGAACCAAAACAGCCTCACAATAACAGCTAAACAGAAGATCATTTGACCCTGCTATAGATTACCCACTTCTTACCGAGTCCCCTCTACTGTGAATGGACAAGAAACCAAGAAGCTACACTAAGTTGCGCTTGTGAGAAGCTTCTCATCCGATAGGGACCACCCTGCCAGACCAATGGACATGCCAAAACTGATTTCAGCTAATGACCCACTTACAACTGAGCCTACCCATTGTTTAGATAAAGACTTAACTTAAGATCAACAAGAAGAAGAAAAAAACAGACCTGAAATCACCTATCTTAGCCTGAGAATAAATTTTGGACAGTCTAAAAGGTAGGTGAGAAATCAACATTTAGAAATCTCAGAAATGAGCCTCAACCAGAGGTACTTACTCCAAATGCAGGTTCAGCTTATAAGATCAATGGACCTCACAACCACAACTTCATTTATTAATCATCTGAAGGAAGAAAGAAACAAGATAAAGCAGGTATCTGGAAGAAAAGGCAAGATCAAGACTTAAAAAAAAAATATATTCTGTAATTCCAAACAACATTAACAACACCCTTCCCTTCCAGTCTTCTTATGGGATAGAACTTACAAAAGCATTCTCTGTATTCCGATCATTCAACAGACTCAGAGCAAGACCTGGTTCCTTACCTTTAGCTTATTCAAAACAAGAACTTAGGGGGGCATACTACTTACTCCTAATCCAGCACTTTAAAGATAAATGCAATGTTTGAATAGCTCAAGCTTACTGCCTTTTTATTTTATTTTTTTTATATATATGTATGTATTTTTTCATGCCCAGAATCAAACTAAATAAGGGAACCCCCAAGTTAAGCCCTGCTCTTCTTGTCACTCCATCAATACAAACCTTACAAACACCCTAGCACCTAGGATACTTCAGAACTGTGTGTCTTAAAGCCGAAAACAGCAGTCCCTCAGACCTTCCTTCTACAGTCGCCCCTCTGGTGACCAAAGCTTAACTGAGATAGAAAATCCAGCAATGGGAAATTCCCCTTAGGGTCAGCTACAGCCTCAGTGATTCAGGGAAACATGGAAGATAAGAGCTCAAAGTCAGCAGTGGTTGAATTATGATGGCGGAGCAAGTAAAATGCTGCTTGCTGTCAAAGAAACCTGAGCATCCTAATCTGTAATAACAGTATTCAAATCTAAAAGATGATAGGCTAAGGCCCCTTTGGGAATCATCATGTCAAAGCAAACTCGGACACATATAAAGAAGCAGCTCAGAAGATACAAAACAAGAATTATAAAATATTGAATAATTGAGCCAAGGACTTATTTGAACCAAACAAGAGAAAGAAATTGAGCTGTAGCTCTCACTGTTAGCTATTTCTGAAATAAAACAGGGGAAACAGGCCAAGCAGAGATAAGTCCTAGAATTATGCTTAAGAATGCTTTAGTCCAAGAGAGCCCCAAACAGTGGGTCATTTCCAAGTAAATCAGCCCAAGGTAAAGCAACTCTGATTTCTATAAATCCCAGATACTTGGCTAACTAGGTTCTGGTTTGTCCTTGATCCAGGTAATGCCTATGTCTCACTTTCCATCCAACCGGTCTACTTTGTCTGCACCACCACAGACTTGGCTCATGCAAATTCAAGTAAACCTAATCATGGTGCTCTATAACCAACACAATTCTGGATTCCACATCAGATTATTCAGGAAAACACACCTTCCGCTTTTTTAATATGTTCTCTCTTTTTTGGATATTTTGCAAAACCGAAAAATAGGAAACCAACAGATACCAAATTGTTATTTTAAAGCTGAAACCGATTGCCTCAAGTGCAACCAGTAAGGGAAATGGAGTTCACACTGTTCTTAGCCTTCCCCAGTGGAGTCGCCAATCTGTGAACATCGGGAAAATAACTTCATCGGCAGTTCACTTCATGGCTGAAGTTATGAAGTCGCCACCCATCAGGAATTATCAATGGGGAGTGATGGATCTCCCAGGTTTAAATTTCACAATGTTTTCAGAAATAACGACTCCATATCAATCGGCAGGATAAGGCTAATCTGGGTAAGTTGAGAAGGAGAGGGGGAAGGGGTAATGTGGATACTGGATTTCCCTTCTCTGCTTACAAAAAATGGATAGGAGACTCAGATTCTCTGGTAGTTCGAAAGAGTGATCCCTTCTCCATTCCTAGACCAATCCCCTTTTGGATGTAGGGACCAGAGAAAAAAGGATGAGAAATTGCTTCCTCACCCCTTTTCTATTAGAGCCCCCACCTTTGGACTCAGCTGAATGGTCTGAGAAGAGAGTGAGCGTAAACCTCTCAAACTCCAGAGGATCATCAAGCCTTGAACTGAGAAAAACGAACACAAGAAAGAAGAACGACAATAAAGAAAGTAATGAAAATAAAATCAGATGGAAAGAAAAACACTATGTGAACTGTTAAAATACCTCGGCAAAAAGATGAAGACTAAACCACCTTCGAATTGCTAAAATACCTTAAGAAGGGGATGAGGAAATGAGTTTTACCTCTTGTGGCCTTTACAAGTATCAACGATGCTGGTATTCGCAGATGGGTTTAAAGAACTCGAATGGACGATATGGAATTGTTAGGTCGGCAGTTCGATAGTAGCAGTGGGAGCATATCGACGGCAGAGCAATGGTAGGTTGAGGTTTTAAGGCAGAGATGTGGTGGGACGACGGTAGAGCAGGTCGAAGCACGCCAGACGAAGGATGATAACGCCGATGGGGATATGGGGGTCGTGGGATTTTCCCCTGAATCGCCGCTCTTCTTTCTCTCTCTCAGTTTTCTCTGAATTTTCTTAGTTTCTGCCTCTCCCTCATTCTCTTTTTCTTTCGATTGCTCTCAGTTCTCCCTCTTTTCTCCTTCTTCTTCTTCGGTTTCTCTCTCTCTCTCCGGAAACCCTTCTGCACTTACCCGACACCTCTCTAAAGGAGAGCCACCGAGAGCTCCCTATTCTTTATTCGAAGAAGCCCCTCCTCAAGCTTTCCCCTCTCGACCTCCTCTATTCTCTTGGGAATGGTGTCTGTATTTATAATGGAAGGCAAGGGGAGGTTTTGTCAATTCTCAAAAAATGAAAGGGGTTTTAGGTAAATCAGAGTTCAAAGGGATGAGAGGGTTCATTATTTGGGGTCCAAAGGGTAATTTATGGTAATTTAGGGTAAAGGGCATTTTGGTAATTTTAGGTTTAAAGGGTATTTTGGGGATTTAAGGAATGAGGGGTATCTTGAGGATTTGGACACAATGAAGGTCTTTTGGGAATTTGAAATGAAGGGGTAATTGTGGAATTTTAGGGTATGAAGGGCATTTGGTAAGGGGTATTTTGGTAATTTGGAAGGCAGAAATTTTGGTAATCTTGTTTGAAGGGTATTTTGGTAATTTGGAATAGGTATTTTGGTAGTTTGGTCTGAAGGGTATTTTGGTAATTTTGTTAAGGGTAAGTTGGAAATTTAGAGAAGGGTATTTTGGTAATTTGGTCTGAGGAGTATTTTGGTAATTAGTCAAAGGAATATTTTGGTAACTTGGCAATGAGGGAAGGGTATTGTGGTCATTTGTAGAAGGGGCATGTTGGTAATTTGGTGCAAAGGAGTAATTTGGAAAATTGGATTAGATCAATAGTGGGTTTTGAGATTTGGGTTCTTTGCATAAGATGATAGGTAAGGTTAGATTTAGCCAATCGGGTCGGATAGGGTGGATTTGGAATCCGATCAATTCAGAGCCTTGAAATGGAACCTTGGAGGGATAAAGGGGCAAACAAAGGTGCTTTGGGCTGAAATTTTACAAGTGGGTGTTTGGAGGTGTTCGAGATATGATGGTAATGTTTGATTGGTTGAGGGGGTTCAAGATCGTAGAAGTTTAGGTCAATGGGATGTTTCGAAATGGAATCTTTATTTGATGGATGGGCAAATGGGGGAATCTAGGGCTGAAACTTTATGGGCAGGTGTTTTGGGAGGTCCTAGGTCTAATGGTTAAGGTGTAAGTGGGGGTTAATTGGGGCCATCGGATAGGTTTAACGATGGATTTGGGGGCTTTGGGGCTGAAAGTTGGGATTTTTTGGGTTTTGGGATGTTTTGGAGAGATCAAAGTGTTTGATTGGGAATTTGGAGTGAATTAGAGGTTCAGGCGGCATTCTGAGTAAAAATCAGTTGCTAACAACAGTTTTCCAAATGTTATCTCGGTAAAGATGGATGGTTGTAACTATTTACTTTGGAAGTTTCAAATACTCCCAACATTGGTCAGAGCAGAACTAACAGGGTAGGTAGATGGTTCTCTCCCATGTCCGTCTCAATACCTTTTGGATAACACTACACCCAATCTAGCTTATTCATCGTGGGTCAAACAATACCAAATTTTGCTCAGTTGGCTCCTTGCCACTCTTACAAAACCGGTGATTACACAACTGGTTGGATGCTTTACATGTCGAGATGTTTGGCACATTTTGGAGAACTTATATGCGTCCAAATCAAAGGCCCAGATTACTCAACTTCGGAACCAGCTTCTACTTATCAAAAAGGATGGTGATTCAATGCACATTTACCTTCAGAAAATCAAAAAAGTCACTAACAGTTTGGTAGTTGTTGGATCACCTCTTGAAGACTCAAATATTATTCACCATGTTTTGAATGGGCTTGGGACTGAATACGATGCCTTTGTTACATCCATTCAGACACGATTTGATGATCTCAGCTTTGATGAACTCCAAGCTCTTCTGGTCAATCAGGAGATTCGAATTGAATCTCGTATGCAGTCTCTATCTCCATTTCCCTCTGCTAATTATTCATCAAAGAGTTCCCACCCAAAACCTCAATAGCTTGAAAAAAATTCCAAGGACTCCAGCAACATTGGTAAGTCTAAAATGCCAATAACCCTTGTCAGATTTGTGGGGTCACAATCACTCGGCCTTCTAGTGCCGCTATCGGTACAATCAACACTTCAAACCTAAGCCCAAGAAGACCACTGCACCTAATGACTCTACACTAGCATCATACAATGCTTCTCTAAATGCTTCAAAAGAGGATGCCTATTGGTACCCAAATTCTGGGATAACTAACCACATAACCTCGGACTTAAGCAAACTATAGCTACATTCAAAATACACTGGTCCCGATCAAGTCACTATTGGCAATGGTGAAGGTTTGGCAATATCCCATATTGGTTCTAGTATTATATCATCTTCTTCTCGTTCTTTACTTTTGAAAGACATATTACATGTGCCAAATATACAAAGGAATCTACTCTTTGTGGCTCAATTTGCTTTTGATAATGATGTTTATTTTGAGTTTTACCCTCACAATCGGCGATTGAGAACACCTCTACTTCAAGGGGCAACTAAGCATGGTCTTTATAGTCTACCTTTGCAACTGAATAAAGCTAATGAATCAAATAAAGTTGCATTTCTTGGTGTTCGAACATCGGTAGGCACTTGGCACTCTCGTCTTGGGTATCCATCGTCAATAGTAGTTAAGCATGTTGTGAGTTGCTTTAAGCTTCCAGTATCTAGTATGTCTTCTTCTTTCTGTTCAACATGTCCACAAGGAAAAAGTCATCGATTGCATCTTCTACCAATCAATTCAGTCTACTCTAGGCCTTTGGAATTGATTGTCTCTGATTTATGGAGACCTCCTATCACTTATGTAGGGGGCTTCAAATATTATATATCATTATGGATTACTATAGTAGATATTTGTGTTTTTTTCCTCTCTTTCAAAAATTAGATGCCCTTGGTGTGTATTAAATTCAAACAACATGCTGAACGATTGCTCGGCCATCCTATCTGGGTGTTTCAATCTGATGGGGGAGGTGAATTTTGTAGTTTTTGTTCCTACATGGAAAATGAAGGCATACCCATCGCTTCTCTTGTCCCCATATGCAAGCACAAAATGGAAAAATTGAACGAAAACACAAACAAATCGTTGAAACGGGCCTTACCTTGATGAATCATGCTTTTGTTCCTCGTACTCATTAGTTTGATGCTTTTGAGACTACTGTGTATTTACTCAATCGGTTGCCCACTTGGGCTCTTCATGGCAAGACTCCATATGAAATGCTCTTCGGTAAGAATGCAGACTACAAATTCCTAAAAACTTTTGGGTGTTTATGCTTTCCATACATTTGGCCTTATATGACTCACAAGTTGGATTATAGATCAAAGCCATGTGATTTTATGGGCTATAGTTCTCTTTGTTGTGACTATAAATGCTTGAGTCTTGAAACTGTGCACTACTTCATCAATGTGCATGCTCAATTTAGTGAATGCTCTTTTCCCTTTCAAAAACTCAAGTTGTTCTTTAGGCCCATCCACCTCAAATTCTATGAGGCCCACAACACCTTTAATGTCACCAGTTTTATTGCCTCCATCATCTAATGGGCCTACCCCTGGTACTAATTCTGACAATGGGCCCATGCTCAATCTGGATTTATCATCTAATGGGCATGCTTTTGATTATTCTAACAATAGGCCCATGCTCAATTTGGATTTATCTTCATCCAACTTGGATTCGTCCTCATCCATGGGTCCATGCATGTCACCTGTTGACAATGTTTCATGTGTTGAGCCTACACAACCTATACAAGTCCAAAATGTTCATCCTATGAATACACAAGCCAAGGCTGGTATTTTTTGCCCCACCAAGAAGTATTCATTGGTCCCTACTAAGTATCCTCTATCTGAAGTGGAACCCACATGCTTCTCATCTGCAAATCGCCATGGCCATTGGAGAGCTACTATGCAGGATGAACTTGATGCACTACTACGGAATGGTACATGGGATTTGGTCCAACCCAAGCCCACTGCTAATTTTGTGGGTTGCAAATGGGTTTATCGTATCAAATGAAAACCTGATGGCACTATTGACCATTACAAGGCCCGACTGGTTGCCAAAGGTTACAACCAACGTGAAGGCCTCGATTATAATGAAACATTTAGCCCAATTATTAAACCCACAACTCTTTGGGTGATTCTTAGTATTGCCATTTCTCAGCATTGGCCCTTGCACCAGCTAGACATACAAAATGTCTTTTTACATGGAGACTTATCTAAAGAGGTTTTTATGCATCAACCCCTAGGATTTATTGATCATGATAATCCACATTATGTGTGTCGCTTATGCAAGTCCCTTTATGGGCTCAAACATGCCCCTCGAGCCTAGTACTCCAAGCTCAGTTCATTTCTCGTTGGTGAAGGATTTGTCATGTCTAAATCTGACACATCATTGTTCATCTCTATTCATGGTACTACATCTCTCTATGTATTGATCTATGTTGATGACATCATTGTCATTGGGCCTAACTCAGTTGCCATCTCCAATTTACTTCAGCAAATGGGCTCCCACTTTGCTCTCAAGGAGCTCATCCCACTTCACTATTTTTTGGGCATTGAAGCCATACGCACTAAACCTAGGCTCTTCCTCTCCCAAATAAAATATATGCAAGATCTATTGCAGACCCTCTCTAGGGATGACATCAAACCCATTAAAATGCCTATGGCGTCATCCACTCAGCTCTCTCGCAATGATGGTGATCCTCTTTCGGATCCCACCATCTATAAGCGCGTTGTTGGTGCTCTTCAATATCTACTATTCATTTGCCTTGACTTGGCTTAAGTACTCAACAAGGCATGTCAATTTATGCACACTCCCACTACCACTCATTGGGCCTTTGTTAAGTGCATTCCCTGTTATGTCAAGCATACTATTGACGCGGGCCTTTGCATTCAACCATGTGCTTCATTAGATGCCTACATATTTTCTGACTTTGATTGGGCTGGCTGCCCCAATGATAGGCGGTCGCATGGTGGTTTTTGCATTTACATTGGCGACAACATTGTCTCATGATCTTCTAAGAAGCACACCACTATTTCTCGCTCCAGCACGGAGGCTGAGTATTGTAGCCTCGCATTTGCAACATCTGAAGCAATTTGGCTATGTTCCTTACTTAATGAATTGGGTGTGACACTCTCATGGGCACCGATTCTCTGGTGTGGTAATATTGGCACCACATACCTAGCAGCTAACACAGTTTTTCATGCACACACCAAACACATAGAGTTAGACTTTCACTTTGTGCATGAGAAGGTCACCTCCAAATCCTTACATGTCCGTTACATCTCCTCTCAAAATCAAATTGCGGACATCTTCACAAAACCTCTTGGTGGTCATAGATTTTCCTTCCTCTGGTCCAAGCTTCATGTTGTTTCACCTACCGTCAGCTTGCGGGGGGATGTTAAAGATAATTCGCCCACGTCCAACTCAGCTCAATCCATGATGCCCACGTAACTAACTGGATTAGCATGCACATCTTAACTTGTATATCTGTCAATCAACCAGAGTAAATCTCTGAGATCAGTTTGTTGCAATTTATCTTCTTGATTATCAATATAAATACATCAACCGAATCACCAATTAGTGTGATCGGTTCTCACTCAAATCCTTTGTTCTTCAATACTTGCCATTTATAGACCATGGTCCATTTTTTAACACATTTTCGTAATCGTGGGCAACAACAATTGAGAAGAAAGTAGTCATTACTTAGAGATTATATAGAGAGCTTACTTGTTATACCCCTTGAGGTTTTGGCTCTTTGGGATCATCCAAGTTCACTTCTACAACTCATTTCTAGTTTGCATTAGAGTTGTCAATGTATTGAGCTTCCTCATTCATGGTGTTTTTCTCCTTGTTGAACAGATCAATGAGAAAGTGTTTTGCTCTACTAGATTCACCTTTCTCTGATATCTTCCTGGATTCTTGTAGTGTCTTTGATAAGTAGTGGCTATAAGAGCAATGTGGGGAAAGAATGCACATACAGATGTTCTCCATTCTCTTATAGCACTTAACTTCTTTACTAGTTTTTAAGGTAGTAAGTTTGTTGGTAGTTGAGTTTGCATTTTCCTTGATAGATTCTCTAAATCATAGTCTTTTCTTGATAGGGAGGTAATTCTACTTGTCATTTCGATCGGCATCCTTTTGACTTAGATTGCAAATTCTCAGAGAGAAAATACCTCTTTTTATAGTATCCGTCTTTCCTATCTTCTTCTAGATATTATCTTTGCTTTTTAGTCCATTCTTATGTTCATGTTTTGATAGAGTTATATGTTTTTCTAACAAGCCACCATTATCATGAATTGGCTAGTTTTTCCTTGTTGGCATTTGGGTTTGTCTCATAGCACCCACTACGTTACACTCGAAGTTTGTATCCCTTATCTTAATACCATTAGTGTGGATGTAATCATTCCTTCCAACTTGAGGGTTTTCTTTTCCTTACAATCTTTGTTATCCTTTCGATTGGACCCTTGCTTAGTGTCCAACAAGTTATCTTTTCCATCCTTGCTTGCATTAGTGTAATTTCTATGTATCTTCATTTTCCCTCCATTTAGTGTCATCTTGCTCTTTTTCTTGAAGTCGAGTGTGATTTAGCCTTTTATGGGACTTAAATGTTCTTCCTTAATTAAATTTTGTCACCATTGAATGTTTGTTTTCATTTTCTATGACAGTTTAAAGGTATGATTACACTTTGGTTCATTCAACAATAATATACTAGCTCTCTACCTTGATTTGTCTTTCGGTTGTTGATAAGATGTTGGGTTAAGTACACTGCAACCCAATGCAGAATTCTGAATGACAACCCCCCATAGTCTACTAGTAGCCCCCCTATAAACTGCATCCTGTTTGTGAATTTGGCATCAATTCACAGTTAGGATTAAATCCCCCCTGTACGGTGAGGCCAAAAAATTATGACATGGACTGATCAATCATCCTCCCTAAGATGTTTGTATCCATTTAGTCTTAAATCCTTATGCTTTTATTGTCTTATTGTCATCATCACTATGCAAATCACTTCATAATTTTATTTTTGAATTCAAACTTATTTTTGTTGGGAATAATGGCATACTTGTTTCGAAACTTCCTATTGGACAAGTCAAACTTATTTCTGTTGGGAATTCAAACTTATTTTTCAATAGTTTTCAAAAGTTTCCTTTTGTTGTTGGCTTTTCACCTTGCCATTTGTATTCTCATGTTTTATTGTTGTATGCTTACGTAGATAAGTGATAACTATGCACGAAAGCTTTTGCATGGTCTTTTTTCTCTCTTTTTGAAAATATTGACCACCATTGGACAATTCCACTCTTTTGCTAGATTGAAAATAGTCTTTAGTGTTGATTTTAGTTTTGGGTCATCTTAGTTTTTGACTATTGACAACCCTCTCCTTACTAACCATACTCATAAACTCAGTTTTTATCTTGGAGTCATTGCTCCACCTTTAGCCTTTTTCTGCCTCGAGGTTTGGGTTTCAAGTGCTTGAGGATTTCTGGTAGAATAAGGTTTCTACAAAGGCTATAGATGCTTCTCAGGTTTCTCCTTCTCTCTCAAGCTTAAGTTGGGTATGCATTTATAGAAAAAAGAGGGAAACATGTCTAAAACTTCCCCGATTATAGAAATCGGGCTTCAATAGAGTTCTTTCATTAAAAATAGGGAAAAGATTTTGAGAGGAAAAAGCATATACTTGACCTTTCTTTCTTTGTGCAACATTTTACCTCAATTTGGGATGGATTTGTATGTGTTTTGTGCATCCAATGAGAACTTGGGGTGTGTTTGACATTGCATTCTCATATTTCCAGCTGCTAATGACACAAAATGTAACTTTGAATTACCTATATATGTTAATTTGCCTTTTCTTAACTTTAAGTAGAAGTATATTTGGGTTTTTGGATTTTTTAAGTCCACTCAGCTTAATTTTATTGGTCCAAGTGTCTTAACAAGTCAAATAAGGGGATAACATCAGTCCCCACCTTCTTGTGGTCCTAGATTAGGACAGCTGATGTGGCAATTTAACCTAATGCATCAAAATTGAATATTTCTAGTTTAATGGTGAAATAGATGAATTAGGTTATGAAATTTGACGTATAGAATATTTTTGGGTTTCTATATATGGTGGTGAGGTCTGATTGGTTAAATAAAACTTGGATGATGGATATCTATGGCTGAGATGCTTTTAATCAATGAAATTTGCAAAATGAAATCTTGGTTTGATGGTAGGTCAAACAAGGGATTTTGGAGTGAAATTCAATGGATGAGAACTTTTGAACATCTTGAATTTGATGGAAGTGATGAATCTTTGATTAGAGATGTGATTGACAAATTTGGTTTAGATCAGGTCTTAGCTTATGGTTTATTAATTAATGAGAAGGCCTGAAATGGAATGTTGCTTGTTTAATAGTTAAACGAAGGTGCTAAGTCACAAAATTTGACATGTAGGGGCTCTTTGAGTCTTTAAATATGATGGTGAGGTTTGATTGGTCAAATGAAGCTTGGATGATGGAGATGTACATCGGGTATGCTTTAATCAACGAAATTTGCTGAAACAAAATTTTGGTTTGGTTTGGGTTAAACAAGGGGATTTTTAGTTGAAATTTGGTAAAGTGGCATGGGTTTCAATTATGAGGCTATTGGGAGGGTTTGATTGCATCAGGGATGTACGGATCATGGGTTTTAGACCTGAGAAGTGTTATAATGTCAAACACACTAAAGAGGAATCTTTGACAAATGAGTAACAAAATCAAGGAGTTTAGGGCTGAAATTTAGTGCAATTGGATGTTCAAATGTTTTGTTTCACGTGATGTAGTTTGATTAGGGAGCCAGTATGGTGATGTGGCATAATTGTGATTCTTAAGAGATTTGTGAGGTTTAATTGGGCATCTTGAGTGCGAAAAGTGGGTCAGAGAAGGGACCAAGCAAAAATCGAGTGCTAATAGCAGAGATTTGAAATAGGGTGATCCTCTCTCTCGCTCTCTCCTTTCCTTTTTACTTTAGTGGCGGATGTACTTAGTAGATTAGTCTTAAAGGAAGATAAGGGGGGAATAATATGTGGTTAGAAGATCAGAAAAAATAGTGTTTCTATGACTCATCTTTAGTTTGTAGATGATATTATTATATTTTGTAAAGGAGTTGAGTTGAGGAAAGTGAGCAACCTTAAGGATTTAATACTAGGATTTTGGAGTATTTCTAACTTAAAGATTAATTTTGAAAAAGAGTTGTGTAGTAGGGGTCAATTTGCCTGATAGTGAAGTTGAGTCTATTACAATTACTTGCTAGAATGCTCAATTTCTTCTTAGCCCTTGACTTATTTGGGTTTACATTTGGGTAAAAATCATAGGGAAAGCAGTTTTTGGTGTCCAATCATAAAGAAATTTGAAAGAAGATTGGCAATATGGAAAAATAATTATATAACTCGGGGGGGTAACTTTGATTAAAGCTACTCTTACCAATATACCAATATATATATATTTTTTTTGTGTTTAGGATCCCTCCTAGGGAGGCTAGGAAATAAGAAAAGTTGATGAGAGATTTTCTTTAGGAACTAAGGGGAGAGAAAAATGATCACTTAGTTAATTGGAAGATAGTTTTTCGAAGTAAAGAGGCAAAGGGTTTCGGATTAGGGAATTTGGTCCTTAAAAATGAAGCTTTACCAGGGAAGTGGCTTTGGAGATGGCCTTTAGAAATAGAAAGTTTGTGGCACAGTGTGGTTGTTAGTTTTCAGGGTTGTTTCGTTTCTAGTTGAGATGTTAAAGTGTTTCATCAAGCTACCCAAAAAACACCTTTGGAAGGAAATACATGGTATCCTCTCCAAATTCCTTCAATTTGTAAGGCATGACACTTGCTTATGGAATTTGGTTATTTTTTGGGAAGACATTCAGTTCTTTTTTCAAAAGACATTTGGGTGGAGAATGTGGCTACCTGACCCAGAGGGAGGATGGAATAGATGGAGTTGGAGTTGCCACCTAAATTTTCGTGAGATGGGAATTTAGGAAAAACTCAGGATTTTTCAAGAAAAGCAATTTTATTTCTTGGTGACTCATTAGCCCAAGAGAGAAAAGAGATTCTTAGGGTCTGGGGACCAACGTACGGTGTGGAAAGGTGTTAGGCACTCCACACTTGCTTGGTTAAACCGGCCTCTACTTTACCAATGTTTCAAGGAAAATTCAATAATTTTTTGGCCTAAAAAATAGTTCACACATACATTAAAGATTCGTCCACACGCAATATGATAATACTAGAAAAAAAGTAATAAAAACAATTATTTAACTAAATAAATGATCAAAACAAGTACTAAATTGCTTGAAAAAAGATGACTAAGATAACAAAAGACTGATTAAGAGCAAAAGATAATGATTTGATAACTATTATACACTAATGTTGAAATCATGAGAAACAAGATAAAAAAATAAATATGCAAATAATCCAAAAAATGTGTCTAAGTATGCAAACTATATGCATGAATGTTGTTTATGGATGGAAGAATTTGGAATCGACTGACTTTGTGAGACTATCCTATTGCTAAATAATTAATGTATGGGATGAATGGTGATGGCATCTAATAGGGCTACCATGTGGCCAACTAACAAGAACGGGAAATATGTATATATAAAAGATATGAACATAAAGATGGAAACCTAAAAAGCAAATTAGTTGCTTATGCTAAAGAAGGGGTAAGAAATTAAATGACGTTAAAAACAAAAGGAACATTCTAATTATATAAGAAAAGTATCTAATTGATCTAAGAGATTGATGAGATGGAGGGAGTGTGCCTCATCCAATAGTGGTGGGAATTTAGTCTAAATAAAAGAGCACATCACATGGGGTATCAAAAGGTTCTAACATGCTGACTTCCATGAAGTATGTCCCTATTTAATAACATTAGACATGCAAGAATGATGATATGGAGCTAAAATGGTCAATGATCTAATTCTGATTATCAAACTATGCAAATATTAATCAAATCAATGAACATCAATGAGGATGTTGGTATCAAATGGATGACATGCTTAATGCCTTTGTACTAGAAGAAATTAAATGGCAAAACTATTCTCATGACACTGATAGGTTGGAAATTAATTAACTTAATTATGTATGAGGAAAAAACAACTAGAAAGAAAAGAAAATCATTTTTTTTTTCAAATTGAGAGACTAGGGAGACTAGTGACTGAGGTTTAAAGGCTTTTTGAGGGGAGATTGATTGAGGGAAGGGGTTTTTAGGATAGCTTTGGGAGAGATCTTCTCAATTAACCAAGACAATAAGTAGAAAATTTCACCAATTTACATAAATTGAACATTCCAAGTTTAGGTGATTGGCTTGATTGTTTGGAAGCTCTTTAGCTAGTCAAATTTTAAATTTTAAGATGTTTCTAGAAGACAGGAGAAAGATCTGGTCGTATGGGTCCCAAGGTTCAAAGTTATAGTGAAGAATAATCCAAATGGAGGGTCTGAATCAAATCTAACTTTGTGTCTCAAGACGGAGGGGTTAATGGTGTCAAAATTGGACGATCTTGGTACCATTGGACTTAGAACTTCGAGTTATATTCATCTACAAGTCTGGATTTCAGATTTCATGTGGGATATGGTTCAGGATAAAAAAATGATCCCGATCAGATGATCGAAATTGGTTTCGACTTCAGATCTTGACATGAAGGGGTAAACAAAGTTAGATTTGGGTGGTCTTGGTGTTATTGGATTTTGATTTTCAGCCTACATACCTATGGTTTTAGATTTTTGATTTGACATGAAATGAGGTTCAAGATAAAAACGACTTTGACCGAATGATCGAAATCAATTCTAGCTTTGGGTCTTAAGATAAAGGGGTAAATGGTGTTGGATTTGAGTGAACTTGGTGTTGTTGGATTTGGATTTTTGGGCACTATGTACCAATGGTTTTAGATTTATGATTTGACATAAAATGAGGTTTGGGTCAAAATGACTTCGATCGAATGATCAGAATCGGTTCCATCTTTGGGTCTTAAGATGAATGGGTAAATAGTGTTGGATCCGGATGATCTTGGTATCATCGGATTTGGATTTTTGGGCTCTACATACTTATGGTCTTGGATCCTTGAAGCCCCAACTTTTATAAAATTCAAAAAATGCCCCCAAGTTAGCTGAAGCATGAAGTGTTGTAGAAAGACTAAAGAGAGCAAAAATGGAGTGTCTACAGAGATATTTTAGAGTAGCCACCTTGTAGACAATTTAGGAAGGAAGAAATGTTAGAATTTTCCAAGATAAGGAGAGATCTCTTGTAGAAGTGAAGGAATGTATTTTAACTAGGGCTATTCATTGGATTAAATCCTTGGCTTCCTTTAATTCATTATCTTTTGATGACATTTGGAGGAACTAGGCTACAATAACACTCTTCAATTAAGAAAAAAAGAGCTACAATAGTTTAGGCATCTCCACCAAAAGGGTTTATTAAATTGAATTTTGATGGAAATAGTCAAGGTAACCCAGGACCTTCTAGCATAGGAGAAGTCATGAGGAATGAAAATGACAACATCATATCCTTATTCTCAAGCTCGGTGGGGATAGGGGATCTAACGGGCTAACCAGCTAAGAATGGAGAATTTATTAATTGAAGGGTATTCTAAGGTGATTGTACGCGTTGGTTGTCAAATCCATACTTGGTCATTGGGAGTTATAGGGATCTCAAAGAAAAATCAATTGCTTAACAATATATATAACATGTAGAACCTAGTGGGTGGGTAGGGAGGCAAATGCTTTGGCTAATTCTCTTGCTAAACAAGGAAGTCCTAGGGATCAATTATTTTGGGGCAGCTTTGTAATCTTTATTTCTGATCACTTGTAGTGTTTAGGAGAGGCAACATCTCATGCTTTCCAAGGGATGGTTGTTAAGATTTATTCTTTTTGATTAATGAAATAACTTTTTCAATTATCAAAAAAGTTATTGTTATTCAATAATTATTCAAAAACAAAAACAATGATTATTTACTAAACTGGTAAATTATTGCAATGATTTTTTGTCAATTATCTGGTTGGAAAAGTATTAATATTTTTCACTAATTTTCAATAAAATAGCATAATAAATTCTGTTATTTTGAACATTGTCAATTTATTGTTTGGAAAATATTCAATAATTTTTAGTATATTAATAAAATAATTTCTCTTTTTTAATTGTGAATTTAATAATTTATTTAATGAAATTAATAATTTAATAGAAATTTGAATTTTTTCCATGCATCGTATGGATCCCTACTAGTATATCTATATTTGCACTCTTCCTAAACGGAGCCTAAATAAATTATACATTCTTTTGTTCTATTATAGGAGTGCTTGGGTGCTTACTTGTGACATGGCTTTGGCCTTTGGATCTATTGTTGTGGCCATTTAAGTAAGTGTTGGGCATCATTGCTGTTTTCTGAGGAAATGATACCACATCAACCCCACATTAAAATTCATTTTTTGAAAAATGTCTGGTATTTGGTTAACCGTTTTTCCGAAAAACATTTTTTCAAACCACATCAAAATTGAGAAAAGTGTGATTTGAGAAAATACCCATTTTGGTGTTTTACCGTTTTTCTACTATTGCTAGCAATAACATATTAACATGCCATTGTAAAACGCCTAATAATAGTATCAAATAGAACATCTGAGAAAACGTTTTACGAAAAAACAACATACACTTATGCAGTACTGTTTTCTGACCGGCCATTCGTTCCGAACACCGCCTGATTCAAAGTGGGCAAAGCAATGAATCGAAGGCTTTGATTTCATGCTTTTAGCGCGGGCTAAAACCATACAAAATCCACGCGACTTGGAATAATTGAAC
The DNA here is from genome assembly GCF_055504915.1 of Nelumbo nucifera. Classification (NCBI taxonomy): domain Eukaryota; kingdom Viridiplantae; phylum Streptophyta; class Magnoliopsida; order Proteales; family Nelumbonaceae; genus Nelumbo; species Nelumbo nucifera. Next base: position 45,054,917 of record NC_142649.1, on the reverse strand, counting down.
TTGTCATCCACACGATTTAAGTGGGACCCATTAAATTTCGGGTAGCCATGAACGAACGTGCCTACTGCGCACCCAACTCTAATCGGGATCGAGGACTATTGAAGTCTTACCTTCAACGTTCTGATTTGACTTCATCGTTCAGTAATTAGTCCCATCCCCACTGAAAAGTGAAAACTAACGAGCAAGAAGGCTACCAAGCACAAGGTTTTCTTACCGTTGGCGAAATTCCGTCGATGCGGTAAAGAAGATTCTGATAAGGCGAATTAGAAGAAGGCACCGACTATATTCGAAGTGACAGGTTGGTTGCAGAAGACGATTGTGGGTGGCCATGGCGTCCTCTGCAACTATTCTCCGCATCTTCGCAATTCTACATCTCTTGCTCGTGGTGGCAGCCGACGACGTTTCCCACGACGATGATTCCATCCCCAGATCCGGATCCCCCTCCTGCAACAATAAATTCCAGCTGGTAAGCGGATTGGGTCGATTCTCATTCTTTTAATTCGTCAGAAACTGTGACAATTGATGGCTAGATACCAAACAATTCCCCAATTATTCATCTTTTCTGGCGAATTGATGAGTAGATACCAAACATTTTTTCTTTCTTATTTTTCTTTTAACATGCCATTGTTCCTAGTTGTATATGTGAAGATTCTATTAAGCTTACAGATTTCTGGAAGCTAAAGAATTGGTAATTTCAGAGGATAAAGGAACTGGTTAGAAAATAGAGTGGAAAAGCTATTATGTGCATAATAAACCCATCAGAGCCGAGAAATGACAAACAATGAAGATTAAGAGCAAAGAATCATTTTAGGTTGGCAATTTATCATGATGCAGTGGTATAATGTCTTTCTGTCATAATATTCATACATTTCTCCAAACATCAAATGCCTCTTTTGTCTTTATAATATTGTCCCTGGAGTCACCAGGAAAATATTAACTTGATTGTAAAATCAGAACTGAGTTGTTGAACACTTTGTATGCTCATAAAGAACTGGAACAAGCAAAAAGGGAATAAAAAGAAAAAGAAGGGAAAAAAAAGGAAAACATTAAGGAATAAATCCAGATTTATTTGAGAGGAAGTTTGAGAAGTAAGAATGCAATTTTCTTCTGTTTGGTTATACATAAAAAAGAAGAAAATAATATTTTTGCAATTCTTTTCAAAGTCATATGTGATTGGTTGTGGGGTTGGTCTTATAGGTCATTAGTCAGATTGGGCTGTTGTAGTGTTTTGGAGTTTTGTATTTTTCGTGGTCCTACATGTCCCTTGCTTTGCTTTTGTCTTTAACTAGTGGGTGTTATGGGGAGGGTTCTGGCTATTGCAAGCTTTGGGTTATAGTGGCCTTTCCTTTGAGAGTTTCATACGTGTCTTGTTCTTTGTTTCGTTTTTCATTTGTGCTGTTTAATGATGATCCTTTGTCACTAGAGTTGTACTTTCCTCAATTTGTAAACACTCTACTTACATGTGAGAAAGTATAGATAATGAAAGTCTTGTCCAAAGTATTAAATATTATTTTCCTAGCTAATGTTCATTTACAGCTTTGTGGTTCTTTTACAGTCTTGAACCATTGGATATCTACCACAAGATGGTGGCTATTAGATGTTTCACTCTATATCCACAAGATGATCTGTCACCACCATTATGAGCTCTTACCGATGCCAGAAAACCTCTACTGATTGATTTCCCAATTCTCTTGGTGCCTTGGGTGAGATGGGTCCTCTTGGTTGGGAACTCTCGACCTCTTTGCTGCCCTAAGACGATATCTATTGAAGCTAAGATTTTAGATCACCTTTCTCTTAGGTTAGGGTGATGATTTTGCAACATTACTAAACATGGAAAAGGTTTTTTGTTGCAATTGACCCTTTGTGAGTAGGAAACTTGGAACTTTCCAATTCCAAGGAATTGTCTTAGACACCAAAGACCTTTAGATAGGAGGCTATTTCACAATGGTTTCCATAGTTGAGATCTAATGCCCATGGTAGGTCTCTAGAATCTTATCAGACCATTCAGTAACGAGCCTTGATCCAGTTGGACCAGCTCCTCAAGTCTAGACTCCAAATTAGGCCCGTCCTTGACAATAGGTTTTCAAGCATATATCTTCTCCAGTAATAGTACTCAGATGCCCCAGCTTCCCTCCAACTCCCTTGTTCACCTATGGACGAGGCTATAAGTTGAACCATGCAAATCTGTGTGTGCCTTTTTTTTTCTTGGGTTGAACCTCTATTTTTTGTTTTCTTCTTGTTTTCTCTTCTCTTTGCCAATCGATCTCGGTCTTGAGTGAAAACGAAATTGTAGTAAATAGAATGAATTGATTTCATAGTTAAACCAAGATCTCCTTGGGAATACACTATTTTAATATCTCTTTTAATTCATACCTGTAGGAAGCTAATCCATATATTTTTGGTTGAAGAGAAATCTGAAATTTTCCCTTGATTTCAATGATCTAATCATCAATTCAAGAAGTTCTCTGATAGAAATCACACTACTTCCATGGACTGCAACTTACACAGCTCTCTAGTCTAGACCTATTAGGCACCAGAAGTAGCAATTTGATCTCCACTCTCTAAGGTTTCTTTTTTTCACTCAAGGGAGGCAAGCGTATTTGGGGGGGGGGGGGGAGAGATCCCTTTAAGGTTTCTAAAACTTAAGAGATAAATAAGAGTAGGAGAACGAAACCCCTCATCACCTAGAGATTGAAATCTTAATTCCTTCTCTACTATGTGTGGCCAAGATTAAAATGGGCGTATTGGCTTGTATTGTTGAGCTCTTCATTTTATTTATTTTTTATTTTTTTCAAACCTGTTCAGGGGGATTGGTTTAAGACCTGTCTACCCCCCTGAAACAGGTCAAACCCCGGAACTCCTCATATTTTACATATCAGTGACTCACCATACGATTCATATTGGCTGATACATTGCAAAATTTTGATCCTTGGGCTGACCTAAACAAAATAAGAATTATCTAGAATATGTGGAAGGAGAGAAATGGCCAAGTTTTTAATTATGTGCTGAACATAGAAGATGAGGTAGTGAACAAAATTTTGGGCATATTTTACTCTTTTGATAGTCTTTTTTGATTATCATAATATCTTTGTATGAAAACCATATATGGTTGTACAGTCTTAGTGATAGGAATCAATCAGCACCCTTGAAGACTTATTCTAGAAAGAAGGCCTTACAACAGGTCCTGATATGGCGTAGTGATGGTACTTGGGATTTGGACTGAATTGAACACCAAGGGTATTTTTGTCAATTTACAATTTTTCTGTAGGGTCCAATAATAGGGTTTGATTGTCTATTTATAGCTTGTTTATTTTTAAAATTTCAGTCATTGCATAAGTAGGATTAGAGTTATCGAGTCTTCTTTGAATTGAAATAGGATATGAGAACTTAGTTTGAGGCCTACTAGGATTATTGAGTTTAACAGTTTGACTCCTAGGATTATTATGAGTCTAACAGTTTGTCTCCTAGGATTATTATGAGTTTAGAGTCTATAAATATGTATGGACGTTTTACACAAAGGCAATGAAGTTTATTGAGTTTTCTTCAGCTTATGCTAACTATGGTGAGTGATTTCCATGCCCTAGAGTGATTCTAGGCACCCTGTGAGTGATTCCAGGTATTTTCTCTCTTCTTTCTCTCCCTATTTTCTCTCTTACTCCTTCAAGAAACCATTACAGACATCAACAGCCATAAAAGTTTGATCAAAGAAGACCATTCAACATTCTCTAAGGACTAGACTGAGCTTGTCCTACATCATTCAGGGTACAGAATGTTGTGTACAAGGGGATGTATACTGTAATGTTTTTATTCCTATTATAGCAATGAAAATTTCCTTTACTCTGTCAAAAAAAGGACTCAGCTGTATCTTATGATATAAAGCTTTTTGAGTGCCAAATACTTGTATCTGCAACGTTAACTTTCCAAAACTGAGTTGTTCTGTATCATTTTTACTTGAGAAATAAGCTGCAAAGTAGCCACTATCTCTTTGAGTTTTCTTGAAATGAGTCATTTGTCCTATTAGTTCATCACTTCATCTTAAAATTAATAATGGTATTGATCAGAAACATTTAATGGTGTTTTGGTTATTTTTGTGTGCATTTTTGTTTCATCTCATTTATAAAACCATTTACTATTTTGACCATTTTATCTGTGCATTTTTGTTTTATCTCATTTATAATATCATTTGCCATTCTGTGCATTTTTGTTTAATCTCTTTTTTAAAATCATTTACACACATTATGCAACATATTGATTATCTTGTTTATATGTTGTTAAGATTCTTTGCCTATTTTTGTTGATTTCTTTTATAGACATCTAGGCTATTGATTTCATATACTTCTGAATTTGACTGTCAGGTTAAAGTGAAGAATTGGGTTGATGGTGTTGAAGGTGAAAGCATAGATGGATTAACTGCTAGATTTGGTGCTACATTACCAAGTGAGGAAAGCAAAGCACTAAAACTGCCTGTTGTTTTAACGAATCCCCTGAATTGCTGCACCAATTCCTCCTCTAAGGTCCTTCCCATGTTCTACACTGAATCCTTGTAACCTTTATAGTATATGATTACAAAATTTTACTTAGTTTTACTATCATGAAAGTACAAGTTCCTTGGAGGCCTTTGATATAGACTCTTTTATGAAACTTGAAAAGTCACAATTCTCTTTAAGTTGAGATGTCTTTGGCATAGGAGGCTACTTAAACTTGTCTTTCCATTCCAATAATTCAGTGGCACATGCATTTTATTGTATACTAAAGTTAGGCTGTTTTTATGGTGTGGTCTTAACTTTTTGTACCTTGATTATTTCTATAGGGTATGATTACAGTAGTAGCCTTTTTCATCTTTTTAGTTAGGTTGATGGCTGATTCAATTGACTTCCATGCTTGCATATCTCATGGTTAGTTCCCAATGTTGAAGCAAAGTGCCTTAGGGGTGGAAAGGAGACAAAGTATAGGTTTTTGATAGGGAAATCCATGGAAGGTTGTCTGAGATTTACAATCTCCTTTACTGATCAAGAAAGGATTAACAATATCCTGCATTTTCATTAAGAGTATGCTGTTTCAGTCAACAGCGCAATGTATCTTCCGATCAATTGAAATCTATGTAAATATGTTAAATGTTTATGATTCTCAATTAACTGATTGTTTTCTAAGTAAAGACTTTCATTTATTGGGAAAAAAAAGAAAGGTATTTTGTAGTTTTCAGACTCCTAGATAGTCATTGAACTAAACTGATCTCCAACTGCTACCCTATTTTGTTAACACTATAAAGAAAGGAATTATAATATTGCCCCTGATTAAGTAAATAAAGTGAAAAATCTCCTTATACCCTTAAGTTAACTTCTAACACTAGGAGAGGGAGAAAGGAAAAAGAATTTGGGAGCTAATGTGTGTTTTTGAGGAACTGAAAAAATAAGGAAATGAAGAACACAAAAGGATTGCAAGAAAGCAATGGGGAAATTAATATGGAAGAGTGGAATGAATATCTAGTGATTGTTAGTGACATGTCCCAAGTTGGAGGGATATGTCAAGGGTTGCTTGTCCCTTGACTCACCATTTGAATCTAATCATCAGCTGGAAGACAATCGGGGAGAGTTTTTGAAAGATGTGAAGAAGTTCCAGAGACTCGTAGGGAGACTCTTGTATTTGTCTATGACCAGGCTTGATATTGCTTATGTAGTGGGTGTCCTTAGTCAGTTCATGCACAATCCTAGGACAACTCACTTTGAAGCTGCAGAGAGGATCCTTAGATACCTCAAGAAGTTTCCCGAAGCTAGTTTGTTGTTCCAAAAACAAGGTGAAAGTATATACTGATGCTGATTGGGCTGGAGCAGTTGATGACTGAAAGTCTACTAGTGGGTATTGTGGCTTTGTAGGAGGAAACCTGGTCACATGGAGAAGTAAAAAACAAAATGTGGTGGCTAGATCTAGTGCTGAAGCAGAATATAGAGCAATGTCTCATGGGGTTGCTGAATTCATGTGGATAAGAAATATGTTAGGTGAACTGGGTTTTGCAGTGAGCAATCCTATGTCACTCTACTGTGACAACAAAGCTGCCATCAATATTGCTGCTAATCCAATCCTGCATGATAGGACGAAATACATTGAAGTGGACAAGCTTTTTATTAGAGAGAAACTTGTAAATGGAGAAGTGTGTACTCCATATGTCAGCTCAGAAGAACAACTTGCAGATATCTTCACCAAAGGTCTTCATCATGTGCGGCACAATGATTTGTATGACAAGTTGGGCATGATTGACATCTATGCTCCAACTTGAGGGGGAGTGTTGAAATAATTTAGTTATTTGTGTTAGGGTCTGTTTGTCTAGTTAAAGCATTTTTTATTTCTGTTATTTCTGTTATTGTACTCACTTACAACAAGGGCACAAGGGTCTTTTCCCTTCTTATTTATGCCGCCCTATATAATATAATAAAAGCTGGCGCTGCCAGCACTGTTCTATTGCTCCAAACTTTTTCTTCTTCCCTTCTTCCTTCTCCTTTCTCTCTTCTTTCCTTCTCTTCTCTACTTCCTCATATTTCAATCGGATTTATTGTCAAGAACACCTAAATGATCCTTGGATTCAGCCACCCTATGAAGACCCAAGGATAATGGACTCATGTAAGACAAAGCCCATTAGGTAATCAACCCTGTAATGCTCTTTTACACTTAACCTCTTGGCCCATAATGAACAAAACACTGTCCGTTAGGGAAGGACCTATCCCTTGGCTGCAAGGTGCAATGTCACACTCTTTACTTAGATGGATCCTGGGATTAAAATCTTGGGATAAGTTGACTGTACTCCACCTCAGAATTCTGAATTAAACTGCAAACCTACAACAATTCAAAATTATAAACACCTCCACCTATAACATCCATACCTGCCTGTGAATTGGCATCACTTCCGAGCTGGCACCTACCCCAACTGTATGGTGGAGCTAAGATTTTTGAGGGTGGAATGAACAGTAAAAACCCCTAAAATCTTTTGCAAACCTTTTTTATTAAAGAGCAGTAGCATATATCTATATGTGTGTGTGTGTGTATATATTGCAAAACCAGATTTCAAATGCAAGTGAAATCCACTGTTGGCAATTTAGGTTTCCATAAGAGAGAGTGTAAACCCTGATATTCACTTTGTTCGACAAAGGGGCTGATCCTATCACTATGATCACCCACTCAGGTGAATTCTTAGATTGCCCCAACATACCTAGGTATTTGACCCTTGATGGATCTCACTAGTTGGCATATCAAAGACATCCCAATCCAAGACCTAGTGTAATACCATAATCTAATATGGGGTTATGTGTAACTTTTCAGTTTTGCCCAAGGTCTAGGACATAATTAGAAATTGGTCTTGGTTCAGTGCTTCTGATAAACGCCCACTGGCTTTACTTGGGGTCTAACCTTAGCTGTTGAGACAAGCTGCTCCAACTCCTTGGCAACACACCAGTGTCAGCCTTGTTAGGATAAACTCCCCAAGTATATCCAATTACTGAGAACATTCTAAACTAACACAAGTCTCTTAAGTGTCTAGTTTAAGGGGTAATACACTGAAATGTACCAATATTAACATGAAATAACTATGTACTTTATTAATTTACAATTAAATGCTTATGTACATCAATCTGATTGGAGCTAAGGGCATATGTCTAACAAATCTTTCATCCTCCTTTTGATTTGATTGGAGTCAGATTTTTTGGACAAATCTTTGAAGACAATAGAGTGTGGTCGATCTCCCTTGTGGATTCTTTCACTTGTGCTATATTCTTCAATGCTTTAATACAGCCTAATACCTTGGGGGTTAATTTCCCGGTGAAAGAAATTTGGAACAAGCCTATTCCTCCAAAAGTTCAGGCTCTTTGTTGGGAGGTCTTTCTTGGAAAGATTAAACCTTGTGATGTGCTGGAAAGAAGAAGGCTGAATAAGTGCCTTTCCTCTCATATGTATTTCCTATGCGAAGACAGTGGTGAAACTATATCCCATCTCTTTCCTTTGTGCTTTGCATTTGGAAGCATCTTTGTTCTTTATTTGGGTGCAGGTGGACTCCTCCTTTGGAAAGCGGTGAGGGCAGCTGTGGTTTGGACCATTTAGGAAGAGGAATGGGAGAATTTTCAGTGATAAATGCAGATCCAAGGAGGAAATCATTGACTTAATCAAAATAAAGGCTGTGCATTGGGTGAAAACTTTGGAGGATTTCCACAATTTCTCTCTGAATGACATCTTGACATCTTGGAAAGAGGTGGCATCCTAGGCTCAAGAAAAATGCAGATTATGCAATGGACCCCCCCGGCTTCTAACTTTCTAAAGCTCAACTTCGATGGAAGCTTCATTTTTTTTGATGGGAAACGGTAACTTTCATTAATTCTTCAAAAAAACTTAGTACAAACTGTCACCTTCAAAAACAAGGTGGCCTTCTCATCAAAATTACAAACAGGCCCGAAAAAGGTTCTTCCTACTAACTCCTTGCTTTGCTAAAGTATCGGCCATTGCATTGGCTGATCTTCTAGTCCATTTAAAACAGACTTCAAGCTCCCTTAGTTGCATAATCTCCCTTACAGGTTGTCTAAGGGACCAGGCGCCTAAGCTGTTTGTAAGGAAGGGTGGATGCTTCATTGGCAATATGGGAGCCTTCAGGAATTCAAAAGGAAGGGTGGTAACATTCTATTCAAGACCATTGGAGCATGGAGATGCACTGACAGCTGAGCAAGGGAGTTAAACATGCCCTATGACTGGGTTATAAGAATTGCAAATGGAATGGGATTCATTAGCAAAACAAAGGGTTGACAGACTTCACATTTTTTAGGTCTTAGTTTGAATAATGTGTAACTTGGATTAATAGACTATACCTGAGTGTACTAAACTCTTCATATAACTAATGAAACCTTTCTACTTCACTGATAAAAAAGGAATTTCCATGTGGATTGGAATTTCTAGAGTTGAAGCTTTGGTTTGTTTTGGTTGTCTGATATCGGGTTTCAAAGATGGATGTTTAGAGGCATCATTAGTTTTTCTTTATTTTTTATTTTTTATTTTGGTGTGGCTGGGGGATGCATCTTAGTTCTATCTCTAGTAGCATTTTATGGTTGAGTAAGAGATTTTTCTCTCTTTTCCTTTTTTTGTTCTAGTTCTCCTCTTATAAATTTGCTATTGTTAAGAAAAAGGTTAACAAGTTTACATTTTGCACCTACTTTTCATTTTCACTCAAGGTATTCATATGGAGTATACCTGCTTCCATAATGACATGGAGGTTTATTTGTTCTTGTTTGTCATGGTGCTTTTCATAAATCTACCCAGCATTGCTTCAAATTTTAATATCATATTGTTCTAGTTGCATCTACTTTGATTTGTTAAAATTATCTTATGACTGTCTTGTTTCTTGCGCCCTATTTTGTTCTTTTCTTTCTCTTGACTTGTTTGTTTGGTTTCTTAACCACCAAATCTTGCTTTAAATAAGTTTTTGCTTTGCAGTTATCCAATTCCCTGGCTTTATCTGTGCGTGGAGATTGTGCCTTCACAACTAAGGCACAAGTTGCACAATCAGGTGGTGCAGCTGGTTTAGTGGTGATAAATGACAATGAAGGTAGCATTTTTATTTGTTTTTCCTTTTTGATAAAAATAATGATAATTTCACAAGTTATAGAATTGCATTGTTAAGAATGACAGGAGTTTGGCTTCCTTATACGAAACATGAATAAAATCATATTAGCATCCCAATGGAATATGAATTGGCCCTTCCCTAGAGCCAAATGCATGGTTCAAAGTATCGATACACCCTTGTGTATCGGCAGAAGCGTATCAGTACTTAAAAGCATGCGGTTTTATATGTTTTTTATTCTTTTTTTTTTAAATTTGGTTTTTGGGGAGGTTTTTATACATATTTTTTATTTAAAAAAAGAGTGGTCCTGAAACACCTGTAAACAGGTGTATCGAGACCCCAACGATATGATACGATATGCCCGATACGGGGCGTATCGTATCGAAATTTTGATCCTTAAATGATACACCATTTTAATTTCTTCCAGTGCTAGACACCAGTCTGTTAAATATGATAGAGCAATGTTTGTGTCACAGGAGTTAGTGCCATGGTGGTCCTTTATAAGAAAAAAGATAAAATGTAAACAAGGATTTTGTGCTAATTTATGGGTTATGGGGATTTTATGTTTAGTTCTTTTGTGATTTATGATATCTATGGCACTCCTACAATGTTATGATTTTTTTTTTCTATTTTGAATTGTAAAAGAAAAATTTTATTAAAAGAGAATACCGAGAACATCCAACAAAAGTTGTTAAGAAAACACCCACCAGAAAATAACAAAACGGCTACAACATTTGAAACTTAAGCCTCCCCACAACAAAACCCAAAACAAGAAAACAACCCACCTTCTTCCCCTCTTCCCAAACTCGCAGCCCTACTTGTATTAAACTGACCTAATACCTACTTCACCTAACAACACACCCAAACTCCCTCATTCCAAGACTCACCCCTTCCCCTAATGGCCTTTTCTTCAAACTCTCTTCTCTTCTTGTATTCTTCAAATTCTCTTCTTGCAAGCCCCTTACCACCCAAAAAGAACAGGCCCAATGTCTTACCTACCTCCACCTCCCTTTCAACAACTTCCTTTAACTCCAGTCTTCCCTGGCTCTCCTTTGGCACCTCAATGTTAAGAACCCTGTTATTACAAACACCACCAGATGTCCTAAAACTGTCATCTGAAAAAGTCAAACCATCCCGTTGAACAGTTCTTTCTTCAGTTTGAGAATCCACGTCATCAAAAGGGGAAATAAGATTTTGCTCCAAAGATCCATTTTCCAATTGCCCATTCCCTAGTGTCCCTAAGGTACTTCTTCCGGACTCTTTTTGCATACATTCTTTAGACCTCACCGCTTTTTTCTTGTAAACTCTCTTGAATCTACTGCTCAGTCTGTCACCAATGACACCCTCAAGCCGAGAAAACAATTTTGTCACATCAACTGGTCACTATTAGCAACTTTTGGTTTTTTAAAGTCTGATAGTGCATCTTTTTCTTTCTCTGCATTCTCTTTCCTTGGTACCCTATTTTGCCTAAATCCTCGCCCAATTTAGCTATAACCACTTCTGAAATTTTGCCATCAACTCCAAACTTCTCAGGGGGATCCCCCAAACCAACTTCCAACTCTTCAGAATTATAGAAATGTCAAAGCTCTGCAGAATACCATTACTGCTGTCAGAGAAGTTGCTTCCCAACTCTACGGCATCATTTTCACAACTGGTCTCAAATTCCCAGATTCCTTTACTTCCTCCCTACCTGTCCTACCACCGGAAGCCCCACCTTCAAAGAAAGAGCCAATCAAATCCTCTCCTACTTCACTGCAACCTGCAAAGTTAGCCATTTCCCTTACTCTATCAGGCGTCCCCCCTTTTCTCAGCTTATCTTCATTCCTCGCTTTTGTCCTCAAACAATTGTCAACCATCCCTGCTGTAACAAGTCTGACACTTTTTTCATCAGGAGTAATCCATGTATAATCACCTGCTTGGAATTTCTATTGCTGAAAACAAATTTTGCATCTATAGACACCTTAGGTCATTGCAGCCCAAACTCTTCATCCACCCTCTCTGTACAAAGTTGCAGAGAGCCTGGGTCCTCCTTCAACACAACTCGTTCAGTGAAATAGGACCCTCTTCTTGAACAAACTAAGTAACCACTCACTCCCACTTCTGTTTACAACAGCAAAGAGATTGCTTTTTAAAGGTCGAACTTTTCCTTCCTCTAGCACCTTTTACTTGTAACCCCTGGAAACGATTGTGTCTTAAGGCTTCATGAAGCTTCTGAGGGCCGGCCTTTCTAACAAAACTCCTTGAAGGAATTGACACTTGCTCAGAGTTTAATGGGTTGGCCAAACCTGGCTCTGTCAAGTAAGAACTTGGAATTTGGCATCCTCTCAAATGAGGCCTCAATTTCTTTTCTGCTGCAAGTTAAAGGGATTAGTGACTAGTGAGGATGTTGATAGATTTCCCCTGTGTCTAACAGCTTGCATCCTGAGCTCACATGTGACCACTTAAATAATCACATGCCTCATGGTTAAAAGATTCTGGTTGTATGGTAGCTTTTAAACCATTCATCCTGAGAGGATCATCTTAATCCTATCTGCAGATAAAGTTAGTTTACTCCTGATCTTATCAGGAGGTTACCAGATTCAAATCTGATTTGAATTTGGTCTCCCAGAGTGGATAAGGTTAAAAGCCCCATCCTTTTCACTAACATTAATCTCAGATTCGCCCCATCTTTTGGGTGATCATATCAGCCCAGTTCGAAATGGGCTTTTGGCCCATTAAGTATTCAGTGTTTAATTAGTTTCCAATCTGCTGCCCAGTTGGGCTTCTTTGTATGGCGTGGGACCCAAGCATTGATCTACACACCAGCCACATGGGTTCGGCCCAGCCTTTAAAACAAGGCCCAGCCGAATTCACTGAAAAGCTCAATGAACCCCTTGAGTCCATCGTATGGACCCTATGGGCCCAACACTTACATTAAGTGGTCCCTGGGCCAAGCCATCTTATAAAAACCCAGGGACTGTGGGCAGGTGCAAGATTAGCCCATCAGGTATTATCCTAAATGGTCTTACACTTAACCTCTCAGCCCTTAATGATCAAGCACTGCCCGACAAGAGAGGACCTCTCCCTCGGCTGCAAGGAACAGTGCCGCACTCCCCTCTCACATGGATCCCGGGAATTAAAACCATTTGCAAACATTTGAAACCGTACATATATAAATATATTAATTTTGCAAAAACAAAATTCCAACGATTGAAATCAACTGCCGGCAGTTTGGTTTCCATCAGAGAGAGTGCATTCCCGATCATTACCCTTTGTCCGACAAAGTGGCTGATTCTGTCACTATGACCACCCACTAAGATGAATTCTCAAACTGCCCCAACATACCCAGGTTTTGACCCCCACTAAGGATCTCACTGATTGGCATATCAAAGGCAGCCTGATCCAGCACCTAGTGAAGTGTCATAATCGAGTCTAGGGGTCAGGTGTAACTTTCCAGTTTTGCCCATCTATCTCCAAGGTCCAGGGCAAGACTGGAAATCTGGTCCGGTTCAAGGATTCAAGTAATCCCATACTGCATGTGCCTCGGGTCTTACCCTGATGGCTGAGACAGGCCATCCCAACACTTGGTGGCACACCAGCATCAGCCTTGGCAGGATAAATCTCCCCAGACTTATCCAACAGCTGTGAACATTTAAAACTAACATGAATCTCTATAAATGTCCAGTTTTAGGGTTTTACACAGAATTAAACCAAACAACATGAATCAAAACATGCACTTTATTTATTTCCACTAAATAACAAGTACATCAAATCAGATTGAAGCTAAGGGCATACATAAACTGTCTAACATCATCCTGGTCTGAACCTCTGAAGTTGAGGAACTTAAAACCCACCCGAAGTCTCTAGGCTTAAACCCCCTAACTCTGTCCACTTGATCCTCCTCCAACCCTTTGACCACAATACCAAAGCTTCCTGGTTGGCCTGTTTCATCCTTATTTAAAGCTGTTTCTTTTTGTTTAATGACAAACAGCTCACCCCTGTTTCATCCTTATTTAAAACTGTTTCTTGTCATCTGATCATGTAACTCATTTTGTTTCTTAAATATTTTTTTTCTTTACTATCCCCCCCCCCCCCCCCCCCCCCCCACCCCCCCCACCTCCACACACACACACATTCCAGGGAATGGACCATTGCCTTCTAAATAGTTATATGAAGTAAACACACATTTTTTTGAGAAATCACAATGGGTCGGGTGAATTACAATTTTTATCTGGGTGAGAGCATCTATTTCTCTATCTGTCATTTTGGGAAAACCATATAGCCTATCCAAACTGTTATCCATAAAAAAAAATCCAAGCTGTTAACTGGATAGGGATTGGGGGATTGGAGTGTGCTTACTTTTCTTGACCATGTCTGACCTATATCCGTTCTTGTGTTGGAGTTTTCCATGAATTAAGTTAGCTGTCCAAAGTCTCCATTTATTCCTATTTTCTTGTGTGTTTTTGGCCTTCTGATCATTGGTGAATGTGTATTTATTGATTCCCAAAAAGTTGGAATCTCCCTTATCCATGTAGGTTTATTTATAGATAGCCATATTGATACATGTCTGTTTGACTAGTGGTTATGGAGAGCTAGTTCTTTAATTCAGAACTTATCAGGTAACGTCCATTTTGCATCTTGGATATGATATCTCTAACCTTGTTTTCCTTTTATGCAGAACTTTATAAAATGGTTTGTTCTGATAATGATACTTCTCTGAATATAACCATTCCTATTGTGATGATTCCAAAGTCAGGAGGAGATGCTATAAAGAAATCAATGGTAGATGGTGGGAAAGGTAATTGCCACTATCCATATATGGTGTCTTTAAATCTTCACTTGTTTTCATTGATCACATTTATCAGTTGTTAGTTTGCCATGAGTGAAAATCTTAATCTATTATTTGATATTCCCTAATTCTAGCTAAACTTCATCCTAGACCTTGTTTCTTTAAAAAAAAAGTTTGCTTCTGTATCCTTTTGTGATCCGATTATTGCTTAATAAGTAATATGGCTAACCATATTTTCTCCAATGTAGTGGAACTTCTACTGTATTCTCCAAATCGTCCAGTTGTGGACTTCTCTGTGATCTTCTTATGGCTGATGGCTGTTGGGACTATTCTCTGTGCATCTCTCTGGTCAGAATTTGTTGTGTGTGAGCAAAATGATGAACGCTATAATCAATTGACGCCCAAGGTTTAACCTTTACATCCCTTATTGACCTTTATCTGGACTTGCATAGTGTACGTACGTATGCATTTATGTATGCATGCATATATGTATCTATGCATGTTTGTGTATAATGAGAAAGTGTTTGTCTACTTTAATGTGATTTGCTTGATCTGTTAAATAGGTTTATTTTCAATGTTAATTGCTGTCTTGTTATTGCAGTAAAGAGACAGAACTTGATATTAGGAAACCCAACTCCAACAAGTTCTTTTTATGTAGCACTTCAGCCACTCTATGCACCATACCATTGCCCTATTTTCTGTTTTACACTGGATCTAGCTAAAACCAGTATTTTAAAACGTGGAGGTGTGACGCAAGGCATCCCACTATCTAGAGGTGTGAATTGTAGTTCAGAACGTAAGAGGCATAAGCCTCTTGATCACAATGAGGCATAAGCATTCTTAAGAGGAGGATGAGGTGGAAGAAGAAGAGGAAGGAGGATCTCATATGTTTATATAAGGGGCCGAACCATCCACTTGAAACTGATTTCAGCAAGGAAGGAGAAGAAGAGAATGGAGAAGAGAAGAAGAGAAGAGAGAGATATGAGAGCCAAAAGTTCTGGTTGGTGGCACAAGATTTAGATTATATAGGCTAGGGCAACCGTACAAAATAAAAGAGTAAAAAGACATAAATGCCCTTTGCGGCATATAGTACAAATTACATCACTCCCCCTCAAGTTGGGGCTTAGATGTCAATCATCCCTAACTTGTCACAAATATTATAATGTTGTAATGAATTTAATCCCTTAGTAAAAACATCTGTAAGTTGTTCCTCAGAGCTAATGTATGGAGTGTATAGTTGCCCCTTCTCAATTTTCTCATTGATGAAATGTTTATCAACCTCAATGTGCTTGGTTCTATCATGAAGAATTGGGTTGGCTGCAATGTTGATAGCAGTTTTATTGTCACAATTGTAGAGAGAATGGGCCGAATGGCCCATGGCTGTTTTTATTTTTCTATTTGTTTATGTTTTATGCTGTTAATGGGCCTTTCTTATGTTATGTTTACTTAAGTTAATTGCCCAATTAAGGGCCTCTCTGTAAATATTTGTAAATTACGTTTAATGAAAAGGGATTAGGGGGAAGAGAGGTTTCATTCGAAAAATAACTCTCTAAACCCTATTTACCGCCATCTTCTTCTTCTTCTTCTCTCCTCTTGCTTCTCTTTTCTACTGTTCTCTACCACCTTTTTACACCCTTTTAATCAGTCCGTTTGTTTCAGAAGATTGTTTTTCTTCTCGGTATCAGAGCGGGCTCTCCTTTTTTCTTTTTTCTCCTCTTTTTTCCCATACACAGTGTGTATGGAGAGTTGAATCGGATGAGTAATTGAAGATCTTTTCATAGCCTAGTTGTTAGTGGATTTTTGGAGAGAGGAAGGCTGTCTTTGTCATCATTTTGACAGTCCCTGGCTAGAGAATTCTGCTTGTGGGCCCCACAGGGAGCTTCACCTTGGCGCTCAGTGATTGAAGGGGTCCTTGTTCTTCCTCTTGAAGATCGATTCAAGCCTCTTGGTGTTCTGTGAAGTCTACAAGGAGCGGCTGGTATTTTCTGTTTTCTCCCTGGTTCCAGGTGAGACGCAATTGACAGGTTCGACTGTATAGAGGTTGGGTGGGCAACTAACCTCTTAAAGGGAAATTCCAATTGACCCAATAGGTTCTTGATCCATAGTAACTCCGCAATTCCATGTGACAGCCCCGTATTTTGCCTTTGCACTTGACCTGGCCACCACACTCTGCTTCTTGCTTCTCCAAGTTACAAGATTTCCTCCTACAAAGGTACAATAACCGCTGGTGGGCTTCCTGTCGTCCATTGAGCTAGTCCAATCAGCATCTGTGTACACCTCTACCCTCATAGGTCATAGATCCATGCCTCTTAAGAACATGCCTGTCTCTGGGAATTTCTTCAATTATCTGAGAACCTTGTTTACTGCCTCTAGGTGTGCCTCTTGGGGTGCATGCATGAACTGACTGAGGACACCCACATTATATGCAATGTCAGGCTTGACCATACATAAATAGAGAAGTCTGGCCACAAGTCTTTGGTACTGCCTTGGATCTTTCAAGGGCTCACCACTACAATCCCCAAGTTTATGATTGACATCCATAGGTGTGTCAACAGGTTTAGCTCCTAGCTTCCCTGTATCCTTTAGAAGATCTAGGATGTACTTTCTTTGGGAAATGAAGATGCCTTGTTGAGAGTGGGCAACTTCAATTCCATGGAAGTAGCGCAAAGGCCCTAGATCCTTTACTTCAAACTGTGTATCCAAGAACTTCTTTAACCTCTGTTCTCTAAGACCCAGTCTCTAATGGTAACAATATCATCTACATAGACAATCAAAGCTATTGTTTTTCCTTGTTCCCTCTTTACAAAGGGTGTGTGTGATCAGTTTGACATTGCTGAAAACCCATCTGTTGTACTGCTTGGTGAAACTTGCTAAACCAAGCCTTTGGAGACTGCTTTGGGCCATACAAAGATTTTTTTTTAATTTGTAGACTTTATATTCATTGCCCCTAGCACAAAAACCAAGAGGTTGAATCATATAAACTTCCTCTTCCAAATCACCATTCAGGAAGGCATTTTTTATATTGAGTTGATGAAGTTTCCAATCAAGATTTGCAGCAAAAGATAGAAGAACATGGATAGAATTCATTTTTGCAACAGGAGCAAAAGTCTTGGCATAATCAACCCTATACACCTGTGTGAAGCCTTTTGCAATAGGACCATCTGCCTTCTGTTTCACAGAGAACACCCATTTGCACCTCATAAGCTCCTTTCCCTTGGGAAGATCTACCAATTCCCACGTGCCACTTTTGTGAAGGGCGTTGATCTCTTCCTTCATTGCATCTGTCCACTCAGGAACAAGTAAAGCCTTTGCAACACTCTTGGGAAGGGGAACACTATCAATGGCAGATAGAAAAGCACGAAAAGAAGATGAGATATTCTCATAGGACCAAAAATGAGACATAGGGTGGTGTGTGGTACACGATTTGACACACTTTTAGCAATAGGGAGGTGCAGATCACAGCTTGAAGTGCCAATATCAATAGGTTCAGGAGTACCAACTGGAACAATAGTACTTGGGTGTGGTGAAGGATCCAGCCCCTTGGAGTCTGATGGCATTGGTTCCATAGTTTCTTGCAGCTCTGTGGCAATTGAACTCTACTAGCCCTAATTTTTGAAGCATTGTCTCCAAAAGACGCGAAATGGAGGATCAAGAAGGGAAGGCAATAAAACTTGTGTCTGACTCTGTTTTTCCTCAACTATACTCTCCCCCTTAGGAGAAATGAGAAAGTAGGGAACATCTTCAAAGAAAGAGACATCCATAGAGAATATTTTTTTGATACAGGGTCAAAACAACGATAGTCTTTTTGAGATAGAGGATAACCGAGAAAAATACACAATAACTTTGGGATCATGTTTACCACGAATAAGAGAGAGATCATGAACAAAGCACTTACATCCAAAGACACACATAGATATAGGAAACATCGGGGCTTTAGGGAAGTGGAACTGATGAAACCTATATTCCAATAACCGAGACGGTGTCCTATTGATGACATAGGCAGCAGTCAGAACAACATCCACCCAGAATCATTTTTGGACATTCATTTGTAACATCAGTTCCTGAGCAACTTCTAGAAGGTGTCAATTTTTTCTCTCTACAACCCCATTTTGTTTAGAGGTTTTGGCACATGAGCTCTTGTGATGGGAAC
Source organism: Nelumbo nucifera (assembly GCF_055504915.1). Taxonomy (NCBI): domain Eukaryota; kingdom Viridiplantae; phylum Streptophyta; class Magnoliopsida; order Proteales; family Nelumbonaceae; genus Nelumbo; species Nelumbo nucifera. Next base: position 45,036,410 of record NC_142649.1, on the reverse strand, counting down.
TACAAGATGCAAAGAAATCTGTGAGGTCACAATGAAAATACTCCTTGGCATTATCTGATTAAAATATTTGGATTTCTGTCTGAAATTAGGTGTAGGCCTTACGCTGAAAATCTTTTACAAATTTAGGAATCCCGTGAATGCATAGGATAAACCCAAGTGTGTCGAGAGTAGTCATCAATAAATGAGATGAAATATTAGTAGCCATTCTCAGTTGGAATATTAATAGGTCCCCAAACATCAGAATACACAATATAAAAATGAAATTCTGATCTTTTATTGCATAAAGGATTTGAAGTTCTACAATGTTTACTTATGTTGATTATGCTTGTAATTGATAAATTCTAGCATAGTGCCTTTGCTCTGAATATGTTGCCTTCGCTTGTTCCCATATTTCTTTTGTTATCTCGGCCCACATAAAATTTTGTTTAACAGATGGTAACATAGATGTCAAGAGCCAGGACATAATCATGCAGTTCTCTTGGTTCCAGTTATCATATTCAGAAGTACCAGCCTTAGGTTCCTTTATTTTTCCATTAATATATCCTGCCTTACCCTTGGCTGTGATATACAGCCGCATCTCCTTAGATCATTCCAAGTAATTTCTGCCATCCAAAGGGGTAATAGTCATTGGGAAATTTATGGAGTCATGACCACTGCTCATTCCACCTTGATTTGTGGTGGTTCCTGAGGTTGCAAAATCTTCAGAATTCATGACTGACACTTCTAAGACAACAACAGCAGTCCTTCACTTCAATGTACACACACACAAAAGGACTACACAGCCCTTACTCTAAGTATTCTGACAGTTAGAACACAATTACAGTCCTTGCTGCAACACGCTTTCACCAGTCTAACAGACCTCTCCAAGGCTAATATAAGCCACAAACATCAGTGCACTGCTGCTGTAACAGCCATCTGAACACTTTCACAGGTGTAACAGACTTCTCCAAGGCTAATATAAGCCAGAAACATCAGTACACTGCTGCTGTACTAGTCAACCAAACCAGGTCACTCATGACCTACAAATAATTCCCCAAGTACACAGGTTTCTGGATCATCCGACCCACAAAGAAGGGGTTAAACTTCCCTTATACCATTCAGTCAAGGCCTTAACCTGTTCTTGGTACCAGCACCAAGAACCAAAAGAAAAATAGATTTAAATTCTGTCCCTGTTCAGTTCAAGAGGATTCATGTAACTCGCAGAAGTGTAACCTCCTAGCATCATCATTTGGTCCATACATGCTTGTTATAATGCCCTTAAAAGCCATTCCCTAGGTAGCTTCAATTGAAACTGAGTATCTATTCACCAACTGATCTGAAACCTATATGGCATCTACGTTCCACGTGAAGAGACTTGACATATCTTATTAGGATAGTCCTTGTTGTATATTGTATATGTGTTTTATTTAGCTTTATTTTCTTTCAGCGCTGTAAGGGCACTTTTGTAATTGTACATAATATATGATCTTTAATATATTAGAGGCCTTTTGGGGATGTGGTCGACTGATTCGTTTGACACCCCTGAACCTGCTTTCTCTTATGCTCGAACTAGGGTTTGACATGGTATCAGAGTAGGTCCTACAAACTTGTATTTGATTGAATCTGTTGTTGGGCGTTAGAAGGAACATCTAGAGTTTCTAGATTGACTGTTTTGATCTGGTTGGAAGAAGTTTTAGAGGCTATTCTGTTCAGCACAAGTTTTCCAGGGTTTCTCTGGAAAATCGCAACCAGCATTGAAGTTCTCTCTTGTTCTCTTGATCGGCTGTACCAATCGACTTGAAACTCTAGATTTTGTGTTGCCCTAGTTAGTTTTAAATGTTTTTAGAGTTTGTTCTTGGATCAGATTGGATTTGAATGGTCTCCTTCCAGTGATTTAAAAGGTGTGCCTAGGCGCGTTTTGGGGTATGTGCCTCGCCCAGGTCCTAGGCGCGCCCCTTTCAACGAGAACCCCCTATTTGCTAATGTTGTTCATTCATTCATTCCAATAAAATGTGCCCCTTTCAACGAGAACCCCCTATTTGCTAATGTTCATTCATTCATTCCAATAAAATATCTTCTTAAAAGGCAATTAAAGTTATAAAATCATTATTTTTCATGTGAGAAATAAGAATTTCAAACCCTAACATAGACTTGTTCGGGCTTGCCTCGAGGGGCATGGTACAAAGGTGACTCATAGAATCAAGAATGCAATATGTTTTACATCACATTAGCTACTTGAAGCAATGCAATTAAGGAAAAAAAGAGATTGTGGGTTTTACATGCTTGAAAATGCTTTATATGTTTGCATTTATTTTTAAATTTTCATTTGAATATGCTTTACATGTTATATTTATGTATTTTAATTTTAGATAGTTGGTTTTTTAAAACATTTATTTTAAAATTTTTGTTTATATTTTTAATTAACATTATGTTTAATATTTTTTGAATTTTTTGGCATTTTTTTTGAATTGTCTGACTTTTTTTTTTTATTTTTTAGCTTTTTTTTTTTGTAGTTTTGCGCCTTCGTGTCTCGCCTTGCGCCTTGCACCTCAGGCGCAAATTGGCCCTTGCGCCTTTTTTGCACCTTGTGCTTTTAAAACACCGTCTCCTTCTTGACAGTCCAGTAAATTTACCTATTTTGGACTATCATCTTAACATCTTTGTTTGGCTAAATTTTTCAACTGAGTTTTGATCTCTTGCATGTTATTTGGCTATTCATATAACTGTTATTAAATTTGGACCTGATTTTCTTGGGTGGCTGCCTTGTTTTGTTCTCCTTGGTAATAGCTGTTATTCTTCTGGAGTCTGGACTGTGGTGGTTTACTAAGATGGCTGACAAGGTTGATGATATACCCGTGAAATTTGATGGACTAATTACAGTATGTGGAAATTCCACTTTGGTTTCTTTATCGAGGGAAAAGGCTTGGAATGTTATCTGAATGGTAAGGTTATTAAAACTGATGAATTTGAAGCCAAAGCTTTTCAACTATGGAAGCTCAATAATGGAAAATTGGTGTCTTGGATTCTGAGTTCCATAGAGTCCCACATTGCTGTACCTATGCGTAGAATGTATACAACCTATGAGATGTATGCTTATTTGAAGAAAGTTTACCATCAGTCAAATATGTTTGGACATTATTAGATCAAATCTGAATTTTTTACTTATTGTCAAGGGGACAGAAAAATACAAGAATATTATGCTGGATTCTTGGATTTATAGGCAGAATATGAATTAGTCCATATTGACCCTTTGGATTCCTTTGAATGTGTTCAGTATCTTCAGTAACATTTTGAGAAATGAAAAGTGAATCAGTTCCTCATGAGGCTTAAACCTTAGTATGAGATAATTAAGTCTACTATTTTGAGTAGAGGAACCCTTCTAGACCTAGATTTTGTGATGGGGGTGTTAGTTCCAGTTGAATAGAAGAAGAAACATGATTTAGCGTGGTGTGTTCTATGTCTCACACACCCAGAAAGAAAGATATTTATATTAATATGTAGATAGATAGTTCTATCCTTAGAAGAATAGTAGAGTACAATAGTGTACAAAAGAAATATAAGAAAGATAAAATTATAATATTAGTCCTCATCGTCTCTACACTCCCCCTCAAACTGATGTAGACAAGAGCATCAATTTGTCCATAAGGAATTGTGTTTAGTGTGAGCCATAGCCTTGGTGAAGAGATTAGCCAACAGAAGGTTGCAGGACACATGAGGAAGTATGATGTGGCCTGAATAGGAGAAAGAAGCTCCTAAGAATCAATTCCTAGTAAGGCCTGAATTTCCAAATCCATGGCAGCTTTCTAATGCCTGATTATTGTAGCTTTTTGGTAAGACTTTGGGATATTTGTGGAAGACAAAATTGCAGAAAGGGAGCTATGGGTTACAAAAAATCCATAGTGGTTAGGAGGACAAGAAACTTTGGAAGAACGTCATAAAGGAGTTGGAGTAGGAGGTGAAGGATCACTTACATGAGAAGCAGATATGGATGGAATAAGGCCTGGGGATGGAAAAGGGGTAGACACTAGAATTGATGAAGAGGTGGAGGCATAGGCATTGGTGCAGCTATTAAGATACATAGTAGTATTGGTCACCTCCACCCAAAAGGTAATAGGAACATGGGAGTTAAACAAAAGGGATCTTACCATACTCAATATGTGTCGGTTCTTGTGTTCAACAACTTCATTATGTTGAGGAGTTCTTGAGCAAGATCTTTGGGACATAATACCATGTTTCTTTAAATAAATTAGGAACTCTCCGTTTTCGCCATCAAAATATTCTCCCCTTGAGTTGAAATGTAGGATATAATTGGTGGCATTATGCTGGCTCATTACCATAGTGTGAAAGTTTTGGAAAGTGGAAAGAACTTCTAATTTCTTTTGGAGAAAGTAAACCCATGTATATTTAGTGAAATTATCAATAAATAAAACAAAATATCCATAGCCAAGTCTAGATATAACAAGAGATGACCAAACATATTATGTATTACTTGAAAAGGAACAGTGGGCAGTGTAAAGAGACTGGGCCGAATGGGTCCTAGTATCTTCTCTTGTAATATTTTTTCTATTTTCCTGTTAGCTAATGGGCCTCTCTTAATGGGCTTGTTATTTCTTTTTGTTTGATCTCTTTATGTTACTGCCTAGCTGGCCGCCCACTTAGGGGCATACTTGTAATTATTTTAACATTAATTTTTAGTAAAAAGGATTAGAGAAGAGAGGGAAGGATTATTCGAACCTTTTCTCCATCTTCTTCCTCCTCTTTTCTCCATCTTCTTCTCTTGTACTGCTACTCTTACTTTTCTTCCTCCTTTTTCTCTCTATTTTTTTTAAGTTTACACCTATTTTTGAGGACTGGTTTACATCTTGGTATCAGAGCAGGTTTCTTTCTTCCTTTTTTTCTTCTTCCTCTTTTCCCATACACCCTTCGATTAAGAGAGTGTATGGAGAGATAGGTTCTCTATAGCTCAGAGGATCTCTGCCCTAGTTGGTAGAGGGTTTGGAGAGTTTAAATCTAGTTGGATATTGCCAAGAAGTGGTGCTGTTCTGTTGTTGCCCAAAACCCTAGCCGACTAGAGATTTTCGAAGGTACAGGTAAAAGTGAAGCTTTGGGTGTGGCACTTTGTGCTTGGGAGGTGTCTTTTGACTCCTAAAGGAGGGCGGTTCAGGTTTGGAAGAGATTGAGAAGCTCTGGTAGGAGCGGCTGCATCTTCTCTCTTCCTCCCCAACAGCTGGACGGAGTAAAACCCTAGCTTTTAGGCATCTGGGTTCTGGTTTAACTTCAAGTAAGTTTATATAGACCAAATTTCTGGTTCTTTGATTTTCGTTTGATTAGTGGAGCCGTACGGAAGTGAGTTCAAGCAAGTGCCAGTTTCCGGCCTCGGCTCGGTAGATTCCGTTTTGACTGGTGTGACCACAATCAAGCTAGATGGGACAAATTATCTTGCTTGGGCACAATCTATAAGAATTTATGTCTATAGTAGAGGAAAACTTGGGTATCTCACAGGTAGTAAAGTGAAACCCGAAGAGATAGACCCTGAATTTGAGAAATGGATGCAGGAGAACTATACAATCATTGGATAGTTGGTCAACTCTATGCAACCTCATATAAGTCAGCATTATCTTTGGATGTCTTCGGCTAAGGAGATATGGGACAGTGTTACTGAGACTTATTCACAGAAGTTGAATGTAGCCAGAGTTTACAAGTTGAAAAGTGACGTGAAGAACCTAAGACAGGGGGAGAAGAGTGTAGCAATCTACCATTCTATATTGAAATCCCTATGGCAAGAAATTGATGTTATGGAGACAATTGTATGGGAGAGTAAGAATGATGCTGAAATGTATAGGAAGTTGGTGGAGAGAAATAGGGTGTTTGAATTTCTTACTGGACTCAACCTTGAGTTTGACATCATTAGGCAAAGTATCCTAGCCAAAGATGAGGTTACTCTTTCCTAGGCATACGCTATGATAAGCAGTGAGGAGAGTAGGCGGCAGGTTCAGTTACAGAGTCCACCTACAGAACACTTTGCACATGCTGGAATAAAGCCAAAGGGTCCTACTAAGAAAAATGAGCAGATATGTAAATATTGCAAGAAACCAAGGCATACAAAGGACACTTGCTGGAAGCTTCATCCTGAGCTTCTTCCTGACAGGTTTAAGAATAACAACAGTTCTAAGAAGGGCAGTCATGAAGGAAAGCCTAAGACAGCTAATGTTGCTACAGTACCTGAAGGAGGAAATAAGGAGAGTGAAGAAAAATCAACCATTGAGGAGTTGGCAGCAATGAAGGCGGATTTTGAAAAGTATGGGAGGCTGCTAAATCACTTGGAAGCTACTGTTTCTTCATCTCACTCTTCTAGCAACACATCATCATCATCTGCATTTGCTCACTCAGGTATTTGTTCCTTTGCAAATCATGCTTCAGTTTCAGGTAATCATAAAATCCCTTGGATTATTGATTCCAGTGCATCAGACCATATGACCAGCCTGTCTAATCTCTTTTGCTCATACCACCTTCTCTCTGTATGACCAGCCTGTCTAATCTCTTCTGCTCATACCACCTTCTCTTTGATAAAGAGAAAATATCTCTTGCTGATGGGTCTCTTACTCCCATTTCTGGTAAAGGGGATATATATTTATCCTGTCCTTCATGCCCTTAAACTTAATACAAACCTTTTATCTGTTAGTAGCTTAACTAGATCCATGAATTGTAGCATAACCTTTTTTCCCACTCATTGTGTTTTTTAGGACCTGCAATCTCAGAGGATGATTGGGAGTGGCTATGAGACGAACGGAATATACTTGCTGGACACACCGGATAGAGCTTTTGGACCACCTCATGGAGTTGCCTTAAAGTCAGTCTTGTTAGAGTCTATTGACAAAGTCTTGTTATGTCACTTTCAGTTTGGTCATTTGTCTTTTTCTGCTTTGAGTCATTTGTTTCCAGATATGTTTAAGAGAGTGTCTTTATCGAGTTTTCATTGTGAGTCGTGTGAACTGGCAAAGCATTGTAGACATTCTTATTCAGTAAGCAATAAAAGATCTCTTTCTCCTTTTCATATTGTTCACTCTGATGTGTGGGGGCCATATCATTTGCCAACTATGGGGGGTTATAGGTACTTTATCCTTTTTATTGATGACTACTCTCGTTACACTTGGATTTATCTCATGAAATCCAAGGATGAAGTGCCAACTATTGTGCAAAAATTTCATGAACTCATCCTTACCCAATTTAACACTCGGATCACAATATTCCATTCGGATAATGCTAAGGAGTATTTTGAGAAAACCCTCTCCGCCTATCTTGAAACTTTTGGGGTTATTCATCAAAATTCTTGTTCCTACACTCCACAACAGAATGGAGTGGCGGAAAGGAAGAACCGACGTGTGGTTGAAGTTGCCAGATCCCTCCTGTTTGCATCCCATGTTCCTATAAAATTTTGGGGAGATGCTGTTCTTACTGCTACATTTTTTTATCAACTGTATGCCCTCCTGGGTTCTTAACTTCAAAACCCCCTTTAGCCTTCTCTTCCCGGATGAGGATCTTTTTTCTCTTCCTCTCCGTGCTTTTGGGTGCACTTGCTATGTGCATGTTCACAGCCATCAAAGGCACAAATTTGAACCTAAGGCTCGTAAATGTGTTTTTCTGGGATATGCCTCCACACAGAAGGGATATTGCTGTTTTGATTTAGTTAGTGGCACCCGCTTTGTATCTCGGGATGTCACATTTGCTGAGTTGACACCTTTCTGTAGTATTTCTCCTAAGGGGGAGAAATCTGAAGAACCCTTTGCTATGTCTCCAGCTGTTCTTCTTCCCATTCCTCTTGAGTCCTCACATGAGGTGTCCACTTCTCCCACTGGACCTACCTCCGATATTCCTGCTCCTCCTCTTCCTCCACCTCATTCTCCGGTAATTCCTCCTCATCCTGTTCTCCAAAGGTGGTACCAAAGGCACAGATTCAGACATGGGCAAGTTGTTTCCATTCCTACAGAAGAGCCTCTTGCTCCTCCCATCATTACTGAGGTAAAAGGTCAGTCTTCCTCTGACCCATCTACATCTTTCCCAGACCTTGACCTTCCTATTGCTCTCCGCAAGGGCAAGCGGAAGTGTACAACCCATTGTATCTCCAAACACCTGTTTTACAGCCTTCTCTCTCCTTCCTACTACTATTTTCTTGCTTCTGTTTCTTCTCGTGTGATACCCAGGTCTGTATTGGAAGCGTTATCTAAACCTGAATGGATGGATGCTATGATGGCTGAACTGGATGCTTTGCATAAGACCCATACTTGGGATATTGTTGACTTGCTTGAAGGGAAGGAACCAGTGGGTTGCAAATGGGTGTTTATCATTAAATATCACTCTGATGGATCTATTGAGAGGTTTAAGGTTAGGCTGGTTGCTAAAGGCTACACTCAGATGTATGGTATTGATTATCTTGAGATATTTGCTCCTGTAGCTAAGATGACCTAAGTACGGGTTTTGTTACTCTAGCCACTACTTTTAATTGGCCCCTACACCAGTTTGATGTTAAAAATGCCTTCTTGAATGGAGACCTACATGAAGAGGTCTATATGTCTTTGCCTCCAGGGGTGTATGGGAAGGAAATGCAAGGCAAGGTGTGTAAACTGCAGAAATCTATGTATGGTCTCAAACAATCTCCTCAGGCTTGGTTTGAGAGGTTAAGGGCTGCTCTTGTCTCCTTTGGGGTTATACACAAATTCAATCTGATCATACCCTGTTCTTGAAGAGAAATGGCTCTTTGGTGACCTTTTTGATAGTTTAGTTGATGATATTGTGGTCACGGGTAATGACACTCAAGAGGTTAGTAATCAAAAGATTTCTTAACTCTAAATTTGAGATCAAGGATTTGGGAGATCTTCGGTATTTTTTGGGCATTGAAGTTGCTAGATCTTCTCACCAAGGCTGTTCCAAGGAAGAAGTTAGAGGCATACCTATGCAAGTTGGGAATGACAAATACTATTCCCAACTTGAGGGAGAGTGTAGAGAACACTGATGTGGGCCCCATGGCTGTGGTCCCCACTATGTTCGTATGACAGCACAACATGTATTCTTTGTTAGTTATGTCAGTGTTAGTTGGTAGTTATTTCAGACAGCTTGTTATTTCAGCTTATTATTAGTTTATTTGCCATGTAAGCATTAAGGGCAATTCTGCCTTTTTCTACAATTAGTAAGCATATAAATATTAAGAGTGGGGCAGCAGATTCATCAATCTGTCCCTCTCTCTCCTTTCTAAAACCCTTGTGTACTTTTGCTTCTCCTTCTTTTCTCCTTTTCTTCTTCTTTTCTCCATCTGAAACTCTTTTTTACTTTTGGATTCAAGACTGATTGTAGTCTTGATCGACTACTCCAACTAAAGAGAGATATGTGCTTAAATGATACCTACTTTTCTCTTCTTCTACAAGTAGTGGATTTTTGAGAAAAAAGATTAGGTGAGTGATATAACATTGAACTGTCAAAGGAGGTAGGCATATTTTAGAACGCCACAAATTTTAAAATACTCAGAAGCATCCATTATCAATTAGTGCTGGATAGATAATTACAGTCAGAAGGCTCCTGTAAACATCTTCCAAATAACGGGAAAAAATAAAATGATACCCTTTGAATAATTTGTGGGCATTATGGATCCTTAATATATGTTTTGCAGTTGAAGTAGTTTTGAAATTTGAAATCTGCTGCATAAAGCTTGTGGTTCTTCATTCTTTATATGTGCAGATATAATAAAGGAATTGTCTTTTGCCCAAAACTATTTGATTCTTGTATTCTTTGAATTTTATAAAATAGGTGCACTTTGTGATTAAATTTCCTTTCTTTCTTTGGCTAGGAATCTTCCAATTCTAGGACAACCAGAGATGATTCTGAGAAGGAAATTGTAGACATTAGTGCAAAGGGTGCTATATTTTTTGTTATTGTGGCATCCACATTTCTTTTGGTGCTCTACTTTTTCATGTCATCATGGTTTGTGTGGCTTTTGATTGTACTCTTTTGCATCGGAGGTATTCAGGTATGCAATTCCTTTTTGGAATTTTCTATAATTGCACCCTAATCGTAGTTTAATATGGAGATTAGTGATCTAAATTGTATTTCATGCATATCTCATATATGAGAGCCATAAAGCATTTCTCGTTTCTAATATGAGATGTAGTGTATGCCATGTAAGCAAAATAGAAAAAATAAGAGATGAATTTGCTTTATTGCATATTCCATTTCATTGTTGCTCTTATATCTTTAGCATTCACATGTTATGTCAATTGAAAGTGAAAAAAGATGAAATATGTATTCATTTTCTACTAAAAAGTTGTTCTAATTATCTTTAAAACAAGTACATGGGATGGATTGGCTAAGGCTTTGTGAGGAAATGGAGACTAGAAAGGAATAGTAGGATGGGGACAATAAGCTATAAAAGATGTTTGGAAATGCAATGTGTTGTACATTTCCACTTACCTTTTCTCACAACAATGGGAAGGTCAAGGTTTGGAAATGGGGGTGCTGGTGATAGGGATGTCGGACCTGTCATCTCTTTAGTGATTGGGAGTGCCTTAGACTCAACTAGAGATGTGGGAACAACCTGTGTCTACCTTAGTCTTTGCGTACCACCTCTAGAGAATAGGATGAGTGGTAAAAATAGGAGGGCTAGTAGGAGGAGGAGGAACAAGAATAGGAAATTTGGAAGGAGAAGAACCCTCCATGGGAATGGGAGTAACTGTGGAAGGCTCAACACAAGACTCAACTGGAGCTGGCAAAGGAAGGGATGAAGAAAATAGTTTATGAGGACTCTCCCCCTTCAAAGGATGATTATAAAAGGGAATTGATTCTGCATAGATGACATCCATGGAAACAAATTGGGAGCCACTAATGGGATCAAAACAACAATATCCTTTCTGTGTGGAGGCATAACTAAGGAAGATACAATTCCGATCCTTGGGTTCAAACTTATGTCTCTTGGAAATGGGAATGTGGACATAGCACGTACAACCAATTACACACAGAGGAATGGAGAAGATATCAACACTAGGAAAAAGGACACCAAAAGGAGACTTCAACCCCAAGACTCAAAAAGGCATATGGTTAATAAGATATGTCTTTTTCCTCTTCACTACATTTTTTTGTGGAGTACGGGCATAAGAACTCTGATGAACAACCCCAAATTTTTCAAGATAGGAGGTAAAGTCCTCAAAATATTCCTTAGCATTGTCTGATCGGAATATTTTGATGCGGGTATCAAACTGAGTGAGGATATGCTCGTGGAATTATTGCACAAATTTAGGTGTTTCTGTATGAAGAGTGCATAAGGTAGATCTAGGTATGTCGTGAAAAATCATCAATAAATAGGATGGAATATCTATAGCCACCCATACAAGGTAAATGGCAAGGCCTCCACACATCAAAGTGCACAATATTAAAAGGAATAGTCGTTTCTCCATGAGTGACATTCTAAGAAACTGTACTGAAGTAGCACAAACAGATGTACCCAAAGAAAATGTGAGAGTGGAATGGAAGCCACTTGCAGTGAACAAATTAAAACGAAACGTTGATGGGAGTTCCCTTGGTAACCCGGGAAGGGTAGGCATAAGGGGCGTGATAAGAAATCATCTAGGTGAAGTTGTGGCACTCTTCTCAGGACCAATAGGTATTGGTGACTCAATACAGGCTGAATCTCTGTCTCTACTTCAAGGCTTAAAGATGGCTGAGTAGATTGGAACAATAGAATTAGAAATAGGAGACTCACTACTACTGGTCATCTCTTGGGCTAAACACATCACATCAGCAGCTTGGAAGCTCAAATTTATCTACAGAGAAATTGACACAATTGCAAGGGGGTTTAACTCTTAGTTTGCTTGGGTTAGAAGGACTGCAAATGGGTTGGTGGATACCCTAGCTAAACAGGGGGCAAATAGACCTACCTTGTACGGGGCTGAAATATAACTGTTTTGTATGTGTCTGTAGACAGGGTTATAGATTGGGTTAAAGCATTACTGCAACCTATATCTATTGTAATTCAATACTTCTCTGTTATTAATAAAAGTCTTTTTGCTGATAAAAAAAAGTAAAAGCAATAGTCAATCTTTTATTGCTTGTAGGATAAGCATTCTTATAATGCTTTGAGAACTCACAAGACTCACAATGTAAACTTGATAGACTTATTCCTTTAAATAATTCTGGAAACAATTGACTCAATGAAGAAAAAGATAAATGACCAAACAATAATAACTGTTGCTGTCGAATTTGGAGCCGAGGGCAACAACGTAATTTCTAGCATTGGAGGCCAATGGGTCCAACCTGCTGAGAGAAAGAAGATATCAGAGGCCCTGGGAGTTATCCCAGGGGCAAAGGCTCCGACAGTCAAGTTAGCAGAAGGCTGCGAGGGGTTAGTCCAAGCAAGGGAGGAGACTTAGAGCTTAAGTTCCAGAGAGTGTTTACCTTAATGTGGGAGCCCCTTTTTATAGTTGGAGTTGCCTTAGAGGAGGAGCAGGTGGGGGCGGTTGGCAGTGGTTGGTGATGAGCGGCCTGGATACATCCGGCCGACACCACGTGTCAAGATCCTCAGGTCGGCCAGGTATTCCTACATCAATAACATAACATGACTTGTGGACTTGGAAACAAAAGCAGTTCTCTGAGGTTGTACTTGGCTCTGCTCAGGCATGTCTAACAAATATATCCCATTCGCCTCATGGCCACTCCCAATCACTTTTTGAGATTTCATATCCTATAAAACACAATATGAAGGATAAAAGGTCAAACTGCAATTCAAGGGTTTAGTTAAATTACTAACCGAAAGCAAATTGGTATTAAGTTTAGGAATGTGAAGGACAAATGATAGGGCCAGGGGCTATGATGTCTTGATGTTTCCCTTCCCTGTGCTAGAGGCAAGAGAGCCATCAACAAGGGATATTTTGTCTCTCATTCATAAAAAAAGGGATATTTTGTCTTGGCCAAAAAGGAGTTGATAAGAGTTGAACAAGTGTGAAACACTAGTCATGTGATCGGAATCATCGAAATCAATTATCCAAGGGGTTTTATGAGTACTTGAGATAGAAACATGATTTGCAGTTGAGCAAATACCTGAGTGTGCATATGTAGAGGAAGGAATAGTCTCTAATGAGGTAGATGTAGTAGTGGACTACAAGTGACTAATTATTCGGCCATACTTCTCAAAGTCAGCCCTAGTGGCTGCAAGTTGCTCTCCCACTAACTTCTCACCACTCTGTCCCTGTTCATTCTCTAAGGTGGCTATATTTTCATTTCACCTTTTCCCACAGTTTTCTTTCTTGAGGTTGGAAGGAATAAGCTCTGGGTGCAGCTTCCAACAGCTGTCTTTAGTGTGTTTAGCTTCTTACAATATTCACAGATTATATCTTTCTTCCCAGTGTTGAGCAACTTCATCCCGGCATTAGCATAGTGATAATCCTACGGCTCTACCGACTAAACCTGTTATCTGCTCTCCTCACTACTCACCATAGCATAAGCCTAAGACAAAGTCACCTCATCCTTTACCAAAACATTCTACCTCAAAATATCATACTCCAGGTTGAGTTCGGTGAGGAACTCAGAGACCTGGTTTCTGTCCACCAACTTCCTATGTGTTTTGCATCCTTTTTACAACCCCAAACAACATTCTCCATCAAATCAATCTCCTGCCAAAGGGATTCAGCATGGAGAAGTATATGACTAAGGGCTTCTCCCCCTATCTTAGATTATTCACATCATTCTTCAATTTGTAGACCCGAGCAACATTTAGTTTTTGGGAATATGTCTCCATGATATTACCCCACACTTCTTTTGCAATTTCCATCCACAAGTAGTGTTGACTAATGTGTGGCTGCATAGAATTCACTAACCAACCCACTACTTTGTAGTTTTTTTGCACCCACCTTTTATAGGTAGGGTCATCTAGTAATGTACCCCCATTTCCCTCTACTACACACACGTATTTTAATTGATTGAGAGTAGGCTAAATAATTGGTTCCATCCAATTTCACAGTGCTCACTGCCCCTAGTAGAGTCTCCATCGGGCCCCCATGTCCAAACCCGGAATTTGTGGGATATTTTGCTTCTCCTCCAGTTTGCTCCATTGAGTGAACGGATGCAAACAAAAATCAAAATAAGGTTTTACTAGGCTAGATTTGTTGTTTCAAGCAAAGACCTAACCAGATGGGAGAAGGAAAGAAAGATCAATTGCTGCTACTAGAGGTTCCAAAACTTTGTCCAACCCAAACTACCCTTAATAGAAATCAAAGAACTCCCCTTTGATCCCCAAGCACTTGCTTCAAAGTGTCTCTAGGACCTATAACAAGAATTCTCTGGTTTTCTAGGGTTTATGGGAAAAAGCTCCAAGAACTTGCCTTAGGTTTCAACTAAGGATGAAAAACTCCACAAAACCTCTCCAAAAACCCTCTTAACTGGGCTACATAAGCTGGTAATTAATCAGCCGATTAGTTCTCCATACACACTGTTTATGGTCTAAGAAAGGGAAGAAAAGGTTGAAGGTGAGAACCTGCTCTGATACCAAGTTGTGAAACACAACTGCAGTAAATCAGAAAATAAAAAGAAAAAAGAAAAAAAGGAGAAAGAAGAATGAAAGATTTCAACAAAGCTTGTGGAAGAAGAAGAGGAAGGAAGAGAGAAGAGAAGTTCGATCTCCTCTCTAATCCCCTCAAGATATCTTTTATATCTTAATGTAAATCTGAGTACAATTCCTTAGATGTCCTTAATAGGGCGGCTAGGACTAAAGAACTAATAAAATAAACAAAAGAAGGTCCATAACTAAAAGAACATAAACTTAAAACATTGCTTAAAAGAAATAAAACTACTAAGGCCCACTCAACCCATTCTCACTACAGAAGCAAAGTACCCTCGGACTTATACAACTTTATGTTCAACTCCATAGGTGTCTCTACCTGCTTATCATTTGTGATATTGGTTATGTGACATTGGCCAGTTTAACAAGATTAAATGCATACTTCTGTTAGTTAACAAAATATCCATGATCAATATGGCAGACCTCAAGACCTAAAAGTAGGTTAATGGGTCCAAGTCTATCATCACCACTCACCAAAATATCATTGACATATAACACAAGAGTATTGATGTCCTGAGATTGTTGATGGACAAATAGTGAATGCTCAAAGGAACTTTGATTTTAAGCATCATCAACTATATGTTAGACGGTGTATGCCCTTAGCTTCAATCAGAATGATGTACATTATGACATTTATTGTAAATGAATAAAGTACATATTTGATTCATTTTCTTGTGGTGTGTTTCTGTGTAATACCCTTAAACTGGACACATATGAGACTCGTGTTAGTTTAGAATGTTCACAGCCGTTGGATAAGTTTGGGGAGATTTATCCTGCCAAGGCTAACACTGGTGTGTCTGCCAAGTTGGTTGGGGTGGCTTGTCTCAGCCGCCAGGGTGAGACTCGAGGCACATGCAGTGTAGATTTACTTGAAACCCTGAACCGGACCAGATTTCCAGTATTGCCCTGGACCTTGGAGATTGATGGGCAAAACTGGAAAGTTAAACCTGACCCCTAGACTCGATTATGATATTGCACTAGGTGTCGGATTGGGTTGTCTTTGATATGCCAATCAGTGAAATCCTTAGAGGGGGTCAAAACCTGGGTATGTTGGGACAGTCTGAGAATTCATCTGAGTGGGTGATCATAGTGACAGGATCAGCCCCTTTGTCGGACAAAGGTAATGATCGGGGATGCACTCTCTCTGATGGAAACCAAGATTTCCGGCAGCCGATTTCAATCGTTGAAATTTGTTTTGCAAAATATATTTATATACGAATATAAATATATGTATATATTATGGTTTCAAAATGTTTGCAAAATGTTTTAATTCCCGGGATCCATGTGAATAGAGAGTGCAGCACTGTTCCTTGCTGTCAAGGGAGAGGTTCTCTCTTGTCGGGCAGTGTTTGATCATTATGGGCTGAGAGGTTAAGTGTAAGACCATTGAGGGTAATACCTGATGGGCTAATCTTGCATCTGCCCACAGTCCCTGGGTTTTTATAAGGTGGCTTGGCCCAGGGACCACTTAGTGTAAGTGTTGTGCCCATTAAGAGCCCATGTGATGGGCTCAGGGGGTTCACTGTCCATAACAGTGTATTCGGCCAGGCCTTGTAACAGAGGCTGGGCTGAACCCATGTGGGTGATGTGTAGATCAATGTTTGGGTCCCACGCCATACAAAGAAGCCCAACTGGAGTCTATAAAAGGAGGAGGGGGCGAACCATTCAGTTCATCCAAAAACATCTCATCTCCCAGACATCAGATCTTAGATCACACAGAGAGAAGACAACAACAGTGTGACTGCGCCATCTTCTCCCTGCGTTCTCCAGTTGCCACCTAATGCCAGTTCGATCTTCAGTTTTGTAGGAGCGATCAAGAATAGTTCTTGATATCATCTTTGGAGAAAGGCTGATCTGAAGTCGTGCTCACAGCCTCCATCGAATTCTTGCTGAAGGATTCGGTTCTTGGGAAGAACATTGTTGATTCTGCTCCATCCTACACTGTGTCATCTTCAGTGGGAGCAGTCTTTGGAGACTTCTTTGGGCGTGAACACCTTCATTGGAGGATACTGTTTCTTCGTATCAGGTATATCCCTCTCCTACCTCTTGGTTTTAGATCTGGTTCGGTTCTTCTCAAGATTGATCCTTGAAAATGCTGATTTTCTAAAACAGGGAATGTGATTTCCAGATGGGGGAGAGAAATTTTTGAAATTTCGCCCAACCTACCTGCAGTGTTCGGCCATCCATATGATGGATCTCTCATCCCTTCTATGGTATCAAAGCCATGGTTCAAATCTTGAACCGAAATAAATCAGATCTGAACCTGCGCAAATGGGCAGAAGGCGTTCTACCCGAGTTGCGCAGATTAGGGTTTTTCTGGGAAATCGGTTCCCAGTTAAAGTGCGAATGATATGAAATTAATTTTTATAAATCTGGATTTTTATTTAGATTTGTTCTTTATGATTTTCTTGATTTATGGGCTGTTCGTACAAAGGAGATCGAAATCTTTAATGGCGCAGGAAATCTGCGATTTCGCAGTTCTATTCATTCTGGTCTGTAATTAATTTTTTTTTTTTTAAATTTTAGATTGAATGTATAGGTATTCGATCTGATGAATATTAATAGATAATTAGGGTTTTTCTATTTTATTTTTTTCAAGATCGAAGCTGCATGCGCTGGAGAAGAAGATTTCGCAGATGGGAAAATCGCTATCTGCGATTTGCAGTTTATGAAACTGCAAACTGTGATCTAACATTTGTTTTGCAGCTTTGAGATGTGCGAACATCCCTGTTACTGATTTCTGATTGTCTTTGATCAGTAATTAATTTCAGATCGTTTTCTTGAATTATTTCTTGAATTAAAAATCAAACCCTAGACCCATTCGAACCGGATTGGACCAAATTGGTTGGACCGAATCTGTGGTTCGATGGAGGTTGATGTCAGCCCTAATTCCCACTTTTTGGGCCAAGGGATTGATATTTAATTATGAGATTTAATTCGGCCCACACCTGTAAGGCCCAGTTTTAAAGAGTTAAAACTGCTAAAAGCCCACTAATTGCAGATGAGCCATATGGGCCGAACTGCTTAACCCTATTCGGCCCATATACCTAGATGATATTAATTAGTAATATTATGGATTAAAATGGCTTTAATAATGGGCTTTATAGATATTAATTGATTGGATCAATTTTATCCCTGCATGTGATTTATGGATGTGTGATGTGCAACGTTCATGGGACATAAGTACTTGGCCCATGCTGATTCGACAATGGCTCTTGCGCACACCATGGCTGAATGCACATCATTGCCATGGTGTCCCTAAAGATCATTGGATGATCTCCCTTCGTGGTGGGCTCCACACCTCCTGAAGAGGATCCGTGCGGAACCCTAGCCGTTTAGGGCCCACCGAAATTTGGCTTTATGAAAGTCAGTGGGAGCCACTTTGGTTTGACCTATATTAAACTAGGGCGTAACTTTGTTCCCTCCTGAAATATGAGTGCATGTGATAGGGAGATTCATATGATGAACTCTCTAAAGGCCTTCCATCATTAGCATGAAGATGGATCATTCAGTAATGAGGAAACGCACCATAAAATTGGGCTATCCATTTGCTGCTGGATCTGTTGGAATGTTTCATAAGATGATAGGGGTGTCATAGACCGATGTGGGAGGGGCTTACCAGAAAATGGAAGACTCTCTCACGGTACCTTGGCGTTCACGAATATGATGGGTGAGCACTCACTGGACAGAAAGGTTTAACCTAAAATGGCAATGAACCTTGTTTGACAGAGGCCAAAGGGAAAGCTCATATGATGAGTGGATATGATCCTTCACAGAAAGGTGGTGGGGTTATGCAGCTAAAACAGTTGGCTCCATGCACCCTATGTGATTTCCCACATTTCCAGAGACATAAGTCGCTGTCTCTGTCACTGAGATAGGAAGGAAATCTCATAGATGAATAAATGGGAATGGAACATAGATTAAAGGCCATATCTATGTGATTAACATGAATCAAATTAGGTTGTGGACTAATGTTTGCTTTTTATCAGAAATGGCAAACGGACAATTTGCAAAACCGTTGGATGACAACAAACTTAAGGGCCCAAACTATGCTGACTGGTACTGAAACCTTATGCTGGTCCTGACTTCTGAGAAGTTGGACAAAGTGGCTAAAAACCTTGCCCCGGAGCGTCCGGGTGATAGGGCTTCTGAGGCCCGTAGGAGGGACTATCAGGAATGGGAGGAGAAAAATTCCTTGGCCCGGTGTTACATCATTGCCCCCCTGGACAATCCGATATAGAGGCAGTTTGATCAGATCGAACTTGCCAAGGACATATTGGATTGTTTATAGACAATGTACGAAGAGCAGAATTGTTCTACTCGACAAAAGGTCTTGAAGCAGTTCATGACCACACAGATGTGCAAGGGCCAGCAAGTTCGTGACCATTGTCTTTGGATGATGGGTTATAACAATGAGCTTGAGGCTCTTGGATCCGGGCTGGATCATGTGACCCAGATAGATGCCATTCTGAATTCTTTGCCTCCTTTCAATCCGTTCATCATGAATTACAACATGAATAAGCTGAATGTCAGCGTTCAAGAACTCAGCAATATGTTGAAGAGGGCCAAGGAATTGATTAAGAAGGATGAGCTTATTGCTATACTTGTTGAAGCTAGCAAGTCAGGCAAGAAAAAGAGGAAGGCAAAAAAAAAAGCCTCAGAAGAAAGCCACCAAGTCCAAGAAGCAGAAGAAGGACAGGGCATCTGATGCATGTCACTTTTGCAAACAGACCGACCACTGGAAGAGGAACTGTCCTCAATACCTGGAATTCAAGAAAGGTAATTTTGAATCTTGTGTCATAGAAACCAATCTGTTGGTAACTTTTGCGTCTTGGTGTATTGACTCCGGGGTTTCAACTCGTGCGTGTAACTCACTGCAGGGGTTCAAGGTAAGCAGAAGGCTGAGTGACGGAGAAGTAATTCTTTACTTGGGGACTTGTGCAAATGTTGCAGCTGCGGCTATAGGAACCGTAGAGTTAATTTTCAATGAAGGAACTATTGTACTAAAAGATTGTTTTTATGTACAGAATTTGAGAAGAAATCTAATTTCTGTTTCAAAATTGTGTGCAGTTGGATATTCTATTCTTTTTGGTAATACGACTACTGTTAAAAGAAATAACAAATTCATCACATACGGAGAACTTGAGAATAGTCTCTATGTTCTTCATCCTTCTCTGGAAACTAACATAGTCGAAACTACGTCGGTTGATATCCTCAAGAAAAGAATCTATGATATAGTTAATCCCACGTGCCTGTGGCATTACCGACTTGGCCATATCAGTATTGATCGTATCACAAGGTTGGTAAATGATGGTCATTTGGATTTTCTAACTGTAGAAGATCTTCCCACTTGTGAGCCTTGCCTTCAGGGTAAGATGACGAAACAACCATTTAATGGTAAGCCTGAAAGATGTACGGGAACGCTTGACCTTATACATACTGATGTATGTGGTCCATTGAGTGTTAGGACTCGTAACCAGCACGTGTATTTTATTACATTCACCGATGATTATTCTCGGTACGGTTACGTGTACCTAATGAGATACAAGTCTGAATCCTTTGAAAAGTTCAAGGAGTTCAGACAAGAGGTCGAGAAATAGTTAGGGAGAGAAATTAAGACCCTTTGATCGGATTGAGGTGGCGAGTATCTCTCTGGCGAATTCAGGGACTACTTGAAGGTCAACGGGATAGTATCACAGTTAGCTCCTCCTGCTACACCACAACTTAACGCTGTTTCAGAGAGGAGGAATAGGACCTTATTGGATACGGTCCGGTCACTTCTTGTACACTCAGAGTTGCCCACATTCTTTTGGGGTTTCGCATTGGAGACTGCGATATACGTGCTGAATCGGGTTCCAACCAAATCGGTTCCGAATACTCCATATGAACTTTGGACCGGAAAGAAACCAAGTGTCAGACACTTGAAGATTTGGGGTTGTCCGACACATGTTAAAAGGACAAGTTCGGGCAAATTGGAATCCAAGACCAACCGTTGCCTATTCGTAGGCTACCCAAAAGGCTTTGTGGGTTACCTATTCTATGACCCAAGTGAGCAGAAGGTGTTCTGTAGCCGAAATGCACATTTCTTGGAGGATGATTACATCCTGAACAATCATCGTCAGGAAGTTGTTCTTGATGAGGAGAGCTCGGGAGTAGTGGGAGGTGTCCCACAAGTTCTAGGTAATGACCAACTTAGAAGATCTACCCGAGTATCTAGGCCTCCAGTCCGTTTTGGCTATGACCAGGATAGTTACCTGGTGGAAGCTATGACTTGTGAGGAGGATCCCATGACTTGTGCAGAAGCTATGTTGGATCTATAAGAGAAAGAAGGGCCCCGATGGTAAGGTTGAGACCTACAAAGCTCGTCTGGTGGCGAAAGGGTATACTCAGAAAGAGGGCATCGATTATGAGGAAACCTTTTTGCCGGTGGCCATGCTTAAATCCATTAGGATCCTGCTAGCTGTAGCAGCATACCATAACTACGAGATTTGGCAAATGGATGTCAAAACTGCGTTCCTGAATGGAGATCTCACTGAAGATATCTATATGCAACAACCGCAAGGTTTCATAGCTGCGGGTCAGGAACACATGGTATGTAAATTAAATAGATCCATATATGGACTTAAGCAAGCTTCTAGGAGTTGGAACATCCGGTTTGACTCTACTGTCAAAAAGTTTGACTTTGAGCAGAATCCGGATGAACCCTGTGGTTACAGGAAAACCAGTGGAGATAAGGTTACGTTTCTGGTTCTGTATGTAGACGACATTCTACTCATTGGGAATCATGTAGGAATGTTGATTACGGTGAAAGTATGGCTTTCACAACAATTCTCCATGAAAGATCTTGAAGAAACCTCTTATATACTGGGTCTGCGACTCTATAGAGATAGATCGAAGAGGATAATAGGATTATCCCAATCTGCTTACATTGACTAGATTGTCAAGAGATACAACATGGAGAACTCCAAGAAAGGAAATGTTCCTTTCAGGCACAGAGTCACTCTCTCCAAGAAGATGTCTCCCAAGACTTCTGAGGAGATTGAGGGCATGAAGGACGTTCCCTATGCCTCAGCCGTAGGGAGCATCATGTATGCCTTGCTGTGCACTCGTCCTGACATTGCTCAGGCAGTGAGTGTGGTAAGTAGATTTCAGGCCAACCCAGGGCAGGAGCACTGGACTGCTGTGAAAAATATACTTAAGTACCTTCAAAGGACAAAAGAGTTTTGTTTGGTATTCGATGGTAGCTCACTACAGATCCAGGGTATACTGATGCCGACTTCCAGTCAGATCCAAATGATAGAAAGTCTACATCTGGGTATGTTTTCACGATGGGATCGTGTGCTGTTTGCTGGTTCCAGCAAACAGGGGTCCACTGCAGATTCCACAACCGAAGCCGAATACATTGCTGCAAGTGAAGCTGCCAAAGAAGCCGTATGGATAAAGAAGTTCATTCATGAATTGGGAGTAGTTCCATCCATCACATCACCCATCCCGTTGTTGTGTGACAACAATGGAGCTATTGCTCAGGCTAAGGAGCCACGAGCCCACTCGAAGTCGAAGCACATCGAGAGGAAGTACCATGTACTGCGGGAGATAGTTGGAAGAGGGGACGTCCTGATTCAGAAGGTAGCATCAACGGAGAATGTAGTAGACCCATTGACTAAGCCACTAACACAAAAAGTGTATGAGAAACACGTGGAAAGTCTGGGATTCCGGCTTGTACCCAATTGGACCTAAGTGCAAGTGGGAGCTGTTAGATAGTGTATGCCCTTAGCTCCAATCAGAATGATGTACATTATGACATTTATTGTAAATGAATAAAGTACATATTTGATTCATGTTCTTGTGGTGTGTTTCTGTGTAATACCCTTAAACTGGACACATATGAGACTCGTGTTAGTTTAGAATGTTCACAGCCGTTGGATAAGTCTGGGGAGATTTATCCTGCCAAGGCTGACACTGGTGTGCCGCCAAGTTGGTTGGGGTGGCTTGTCTCAGCCGCCAGGGTGAGACTCGAGGCACATGCAGTGTGGATTTACTTGAAACCCTGAACTGGACCAGATTTCCAGTATTGCCCTGGACCTTGGAGATTGATGGGCAAAACTGGAAAGTTAAACCTGACCCCTAGACTCGATTATGATACTGCACTAAGTGTCGGATTGGGTTGTCTTTGATATGCCAATCAGTGAGATCCTTAGAGGGGGTCAAAACCTGGGTATGTTGGAACAGTCTGAGAATTTATTTGAGTGGGTGATCATAGTGACAGGATTAGCCCCTTTGTCGGACAAAGGTAATGATCGGGGATGCACTCTCTCTGATGGAAACCAAGATTTCCGGCAACCGATTTCAATTGTTGAAATTTGTTTTGCAAAATATATTTATATACGAATATACATATATGTATATATTATGGTTTCAAAATGTTTGCAAAAGGTTTTAATTCCCGGGATCCATGTGAGTAGAGAGTGCAGCACTGTTCCTTGCTGTCGAGGGAGAGGTTCTCTCTTTTCGGGCAGTGTTTGATCATTATGGGCTGAGAGGTTAAGTGTAAGACCATTGAGGGTAATACCTGATGGGCTAATCTTGCATCTGCCCACAGTCCCTGGGTTTTTATAAAGTGGCTCGGCCCAAGGACCTCTTAGTGTAAGTGTTGTGCCCATTAAGAGCCCATGTGATGGGCTCAGGGGGTTCACTGTCCATAACAGTGTATTCGGCCAGGCCTTGTAACAAAGGCTGGGCTGAACTCATGTGGGTGATGTGTAGATCAGTGTTTGGGTCCCACGCCATACAAAGAAGCCCAACTGGGCAGCAGTTTGGAAGGCTACTGAGCACTAAGACTTATCGGGCCTAAATCCCATTTTGAACTGGTTTAGTTAGACTAATTAAAGAGGGGCGGATCTGGGATTTGGATCAGCAGATAGGATAGGGTCTTACCCTATCCACTCAGAGAGTAGATCCAAATAAGATGTGTAGATCAATGTTTGGGTCCCACGCCATACAAAGAAGCCCAACTGGGCAGCAGTTTGGAAGGCTACTGAGCACTAAGACTTATTGGGCCTAAAGCCCATTTTGAACTGGTTTAGTTAGACTAATTAAAGAGGGGCGGATCTGGGATTTGGATCAGCAGATAGGATAGGGTCTTACCCTATCCACTCAGAGAGTAGATCCAAATAGAGATTTGGATATAGAAACCTCCTAATAAGATTAGGAGAGAGTTGATCTAATCTGCAGATAAGATAATGACTTATCCTTATCACTTAAAGAGAGTCCTGATTCGAATAAGGATTTGAATCAGGAAACTCCTAATGGGATTAGGAGCTGATCTCTTTAAGTCTATAAAAGGAGGAGGGGGCGAACCATTCAGTTCATCCAAACACATCTCATCTCCCCAGACATTAGATCTTAGATCACACAGAGAGAAGACAACAACAGTGTGACTGCGCCATCTTCTCCCTGCGTTCTCCAGTTGCCGCCTACTGCCAGTTTGATCTCCAGTTTTGTAGGAGCGATCAAGAATACTTCTTGATATCAGTCTTTGGAGAAAGGCTGATCTGAAGTCGTGCTCACAGCCTCCATTGAATTCTTGCTGAAGGATTCGGTTCTTGGGAAGAACACTGTTGATTCTGCTCCACCCTACACTGTGTCATCTTCAGTGGGAGCAGTCTTTGGAGACTTCTTTGGGCGTGAACACCTTCATTGGAGGATACTGTTTTCTTCGTATCAGGTATATCCCTCTCCTACCTCTTGGTTTCAGATTTGGTTCGGTTCTTGGTTCAAGATTGATCATTGAAAATGCAGATTTTCTAAAACATGGAATGTGATTCCCAGATGGGAGAGAGAAACTTTTGAAAATTCGCCCAACCTACCTGTAGGGTTCGACCATTCATTTGATGGATCTCTCATCCCTTCACAATAACATCTCGAGAGCACATATGTCAGCCCATATAATGACTTTTTCAATTGGCACAAGGATCACTAAAATACCCAGGAAGAGGCCTCATATACATAGTCTCCTTTCCCATGGAGAAAAGCATTGTTCACGTCCATTTGAAAGATAACCCAATAGTGAACAGCAAATAACACTAAGAGAGCATGAGCAATGGTCATTTTAGCGACAGGAGCAAAAGTCTCCTCATAATCAATACCATACTCTTGTTTGTATCCCTGTGTATCCAATCGGATCTTATATCGATCTAGAGAGCCATCAGCCTTCAACTTAATTCTATAAGCTCAACAACTTCCAATAATAGAGGCATCTGGAGGAGTAGGCACCAAATCCCAAGTGTCATTCTCATGTAGAGGTCAGGTGTAGGGGCTAAAGCATGGAACCGCTTACATGGAAATACAAGTCCTTCATGGCAAAGTTTCTTGGGAATCAAAATTCTGCAAGACAAAAAGGAGCAGGTAGGCAAGCAATACCAGCAAAGAAGAAAATATGTTAGAGGAACATGACATTATGAGAGATACACTTGATGAAGTGAATGATCATAACATAGGAAACCTTTGTGATCAAGACTATATTCAACAAAAGTGCAGAAAGCAGAATTAGAAGAAAGTTTAGTGTGCTCATGTGAGGGAAGGTGAACAAAACAGAGTCAGCCAAATACACGACGGTGAGAAATATTATGAAGAACAACAATAAGAAGGTAGTTGATCATGTAAATGGCAGTATTATCTACCTACACACAAAATGAAGTTGGTGCATGATATTCTTGTAGTAAGGTCCACACCACACTAAGAATATGGTCATCCTTCTGCTCTGCAACTCCATTCTACTAATGTGTATTGGGACAACTTTGTTGAGGTTGTATCCCATTGCTTCTCAAAAATGATAAAATTTCACCATCAGCATATTTTCCCCTTGAATCCGAACATAGAATGCTAATATGTGACTTGAATCGATTCCTAACCATAGCATCAAACAACTTAAATGTAGGGAGTACTTCTGATTTTTTGTCAAAGAAAGTATATCCAAGTATATTGGGTGCAGTCATAAATAAACGATTGTGTATGATCTCAAAGGGAGAAGTAGCATGTTCAACTGAGCTAGGAAAAGTAGATGCGGCTTTTACTCAAACAAGTAGTACAAGAAATATCAAAAGACTGAATAGAATAAATTTTATTCTTATTCAAGCCAGTATCAAATAATAATTTCAAATTTTGAAAACTAGGATGGCTCAATAATTTATGCCATAAATCCCAAACATTATTTTTATGACTCAAAAAAAGATGTAGATGCAGTCATGCAGAAGTAAAATAAGCAAGAGTTTCAAAAACTCGTCTTCATCTTCATTCCTTCAACAATATTGCCCATATTGTTGCTCTGATACCATGATAGCCTTTTTCCGTTTTCTGAGAAGAGGATTGAGAGAGGCAAAATGAAAAGACAAACAAACTGAAGGGTGTTTGAATGAACTAACCCCCAAAGATGCAAAAAAATATATTATTGTATGTACAATTACAATAATGCCCTTATAGGGCTGAAATAAAAGAAAAGATATAAAACAGTACAATAAGCACTATAGTAATATGACACAACCACTCTTAACCCCTATCTCTACACAGAGGAGTCCCTTGTGGGGTTTGGGCTATCCTCCAATTTTGTTCTTACTATGATCTATTTTTGTTAAAACACCCTTTTTAGATTGCTAGTAAAAGAATTATCCAATGATCTTTTTACCATGATAACCTTGTTTTCTACATTAACACGTGGACCATGCAGTATCCTTTCATATGAATCAGATACCAAAACAATGAATGCATTTTCTGAATTCTGATTGCCTGTTTTACTAATAAGTGAAATTAACTGTTTTGTTGATCACTTGATCTGTTAGACTAAATTTGTGCAATAGATGTATGCAAGTGAGACTTATATGAATATGTTTCCATTTTTCAGGGAATGCATACTTGCATTGTCACTCTAATTGTAAGGTAAGTCTTAACTGAAGTTCAGTTTATTTTTCAGTATGCCATTAGGCTGTTTTGGATTTTGAAGGAAGTGTAAAATTGATGAGATAAAGGGAGACATTGAATCTGCTAGTATCTAGAACTTGCAGTTCAGCTTCAATTCACCATGTAGTGGAGGGAAGCAGAATTTTACCTTGCAGTTCAGCTTCGAAATCCCAATGCAGCCTTATATTCTTAGTTTCTTTTCCCCTTTCTGTTTTGTACCTTCTATTTCTTCCCCTTTTACTTTTATCTTGCTTTATGAACCAGAATATTCCGAAACTGTGGGCAGAAGATGGTAAACCTTCCCATTTTTGGGGAGGTATCAATTCTTTCTGTTGGTGTTGTACCCTTTTGTGTGGCATTTGCAATTTTTTGGGCTGCAAATCAGAATACATCATATGCCTGGATTGGTCAAGATGTTCTTGTAAGTGACACCGGCTGCCCCTGTATTTCTCTGTGCTGATTTATCTCTTCAATTTTTTTTTTTCTCTGTGAAAAATATTTGCATATGCTAGTAAGCAACTTTTATCTATATGCCAACCTCTTCCTCCAACTATTTACATTTCTTTCATGGGAATGCACTTGTAAGAGAGAAATTATATACATATGAATACATGCACCTGATGCACTTTTTTTTTATAGAAACCATAACTTTCATTAAAGAGATTAACAGATTGTCTAGGGCCTTTATATGCACTTTTCATATATATTTATACATATGAATACATGCACCTCAGCCCTTGTAGTAGGGCCTTTATTTCTGCCCTTAGTGAGTCTCCCACCCCAATTGGACCCGAGAAGAGGGCCAACACCTTTCCTTCCTCGTCTCGGAAGACTCCCCCATTGCCTGAAAGACCCAGATTGCCTAGAGAACTACCATCAAAGTTCAGCTTTACTCTAGCCTGCAGAGAAGGGGACCAACTCTCCTACATAATATGAGAATGGGTGGAAGAAGCTATGAGGCTCCATCCTCTAAGCAAATCATCATAAAAGAGGTCCTTGAATAGTTGCAGAATTTTCAGCCAATGTAAAATTTTGATGGTAAAGCCCTCAACAAGTGCTTCCTTGGATTTTTCTTGCCCTTGGAAGATCCTGTTGTTTCTGTCTTCGCAAATCGACCAAAGAATGGCTGTTCTTAATCCCCACATCACCCTACCCCTTTCTTTGGTTGACGGAAGAAAGTGGGGTGGGGTAAAAAAAGGCTTAGCATACACGGGGGGGGGGGGGGGGATTCCAGCTGCACCCAAAGAGAGGAGAACCAGTCCCAAAGGTAAGAAACAAGGGACGGGATAAAAATAGATGAGCCCCGTATCATCAGTCCTTAAACAAAGGCAACAGACATTAAGGGAAAGGCACCAGTCCGGCCTTTTTCTTTGAAGCACATCCAAGGTATTGATGTTTTGGAGTACCAATTCCCAGCAAAAAGCCCTAATCATTGGTGGGACATGAGAAGAGACCACAGTTATTTCATAGGAAAGGATGCAGGCCCAATAGAAGGCTGAAGTAAGGCGTTAAAGAAAGAAGAGAAAGAGAAAAACCCTGAGGAGGATTCCGACCAAATCCTACTATCCAGACAAAACTGATCAAGGAAGCCTGAGGATAACAAAGAAAACAACTCGTCTGCACAACTCACTTCTGAATCTCTCAGACCTCTCCTTAGGCTCAAGTCCCAGGAGCCTTCAGATCCTTGGTAGGAGAAATAGTCCTGAATTAATGTAAAGAAAGGGAATTTTACAAGGAAGAGAACTTATCCTTTAGGGGAGTGTTCCCAAACCAAATATCCTTCCAAAACAGAATTTTGTTACATGAGCACGCATCATACCTGACAAACGGTTCATAGGCAAATAAAGCTCTAGCAATGACTTTCCAAGGAGAAAAAAGAGAATCCCTTGAGTCGACACCAACATCCCATCCATTTGCCGCCAAGCCATGTATGCTTTCTACTATAGAGTGCCACAAACTGTCTAGCTCTAAGGGAAACCTCCACAACCACTTACCTAGAAAAGCCAAATTTCTTAACCTAATGTTACCAATGCCTAAACCCCCTTGTTCCTTCTTCCTAGAGACTACTTCCCATTTTACTCGATGGTCTTTTTTTGAGTCATCTGGTTCCCAAATAAAATCTCTCATAAGTTTTTCAATTTTCCTTGCAAGCTTGTCAGGTATCTTGAAAGTGGATGAAAAATACACTGGTAGGTTTGCTAAAGTGGACTTAATTAATGTGATTCTACTCTCTAATGAGATATAGTTTCTTTTCCACCCCACTAACCTCTTTGTGAATTTTTCCAAAATCGGTTACTAGAACCTTTCTAATCTAGGATTTCCCCCCATGGTCAAGCCCAAATAGATCAAAGGCCATCCACTTACCTCACAACCTAAGGATCTAGCCACAAAGAATTGCTCCTCTTCCTCCTTATTTACTCTCACAACACAACAATGGTTTAAAAAGTCCCTAATTTCCCTAATATTTCTATGACATATTTCCATTTCCATTGTTAGTGGCACAAAATTTTACCAGAATCGACATTTCCCCAATGAACACTACCAGCACTATGTGGAGATAGTTTCCACAACATATTTCCATTTCCACTTCCACTTCCATGGGAAGTGACATGAAATTTTATTGTAATCAACATATTCCCCAATGAAAACTACCAGTACTTTGTGGAGTCCAAGAGTATTATAACATAGGTTGGTGACAATATTCCAGATATGTGAAGTAACAGTGTTAGTTTACGCCTAACTTACATGATAACCACATTGAGCTAGCTCAATATTCATTTCAAACATGAAGTTATAACATAGGTTTGTGTAATAGATTATATTGTTGATCTAAATCATTTACATTTTCTATGAGTTAAAATTTTGCTTTAACACATTCTATTTTGAAACTCTGAATCTTAAGGTTTACAGGGCAACTTCAGAATGTATTCTTTTGTCCATAACCTTAGTTTCTTAAATTTGTTTAATGATTTAGAACAAGATAGTGATTTAAAAAGGTGAGCCTATGCTTCTTTTATCATTTCATAAAATATCATTCTATGTTTTGCATATTTTACACTGTTTCCACCATGTCTATGATTTTTACAATATTTCCATACGATATTTCCGACATGTTTCTTATATTTGGATGACCGACATTTCCATCGACATCAACATTTTAAACCTTGAACACAACTTTTGTTCCAATTGACTCTCAAATTCGAGACCCTCTCAAAGTGTGTTACTAACCTTTTCAAATTTACCATCTCCTCCAGATCCCTTTCACAAAAAATTATGTTGTCTGCAAACTATAGGTGAGTAAAGACACTCACAACATGCACTAAAAGTGTAAAGAGAAAGGGGGAAGGGGGTCTCCTTGTCTAAGGCCCCTCTTAGCAAGAAAGAAGTCCCTAGCTACTCCATTTACCAAGACAAATAGTGACAAGTAGTGATTACAACCTTTAATCCATTTGCACCATCTCTCTCCAAATCCTTTGTTCCTCAAAACTTCTAGTAAGAAATTCCTTCTCTTTCTTTTCTTAAAATCCACACATTCATTTGCAATTAGGATTTGGTCAACAATTTGACTCCCTAGGACCAAGACCCCTTGATTTTGAGAAATTAAAGGAGGGGAGGACTTGTTTTATTCTCAGGGCAAGAACTTTAGCAATGATTTTGTAAATGCTCTTAATCAAATTGATAGGCCTGAAGTTCTTAGGTTGAATTGCATCTACTTTCTTGGAAATCAAGGCTATAAAAGTAGTGTTTTCACCTGAGTTGAATTTTCCCCTTTCATAGAACTTCAAGAAAACCTCCATCAAATCATGTCCTAGTATATCCCAGAAATCTTGGTAGAAGGCCATTGAGAATCCATCTGGGCCCGGGGCTTTTGATCTACCCATGGAGAACAAAGCATCTTTTATTTCCTGAACCTCAAAAGGCCTCTCTAAGGGTTCCAGAAGTTCCCTATCTCCAACCTGCCAATCAAAGTCCACTAGGGTCTCTCTCACTCTGCTAGGTTTGTCATAAATGGACTTAAAATGCTCCACAAAAGCTCTTGCAATTTCTTTCCTCTCTTGACAGCACTTCATTCCACTCCAGCCTTGCTACATTATTCTTCCTTTTTCTCCCATTTGCTAAATTATGAAAGAACCTTGTGTTACTGTCCCCTTCTTTTAACCGTTTGCATCTCGGCTTTTGTCTCCAGCTTAGCTTTTCCTTCCGAAGGATTTCCTCTAAATCTTGTTTCAACTTCCATCTCTCTTCCCTCTCTTCTAAGCTAAGTCGCCTCTCTGCTTCAGCCCTATCTAAATCTTATATCCTTTTTAGCAAACTCTCCTTTTTTTCTTCCACTCTACCGAACTCTTCTTTATTCCAAACTTTTAACCTAGCTTCAACTTTTGGATCTTATAAAATTTATACCCTTTCCATCTATAAGTCACATGGTTCTCTTAACACCCTTCTTGCACTCTCTTTTTAAAGTGCGGGTGCAGTAGCCACATGTTATCAAACCTAAAAGGGAAAGGTCCTCCTAATCTCTCTTGTGGCAGTCTAACTAGACAGTGATCTGAAATAGGTTTGGGTAGGGCTCTCGTCACCAAGCCCCTCCACGCCTCCTCCCAATATGCTGAAAACAAGAATCTGTATAGCTTACAACAGAGGGGATCTTCTTGAAAATTAGACCAAGTGAAATTGGCTTGCAGCAAGGGCAGTTCTCTCAGTTCGAAGGAGTCCACAGAAAGGTTGAATTTCCTCATACTTGAAGTGATCCTATGGTTAGCGTTGTTTGTTTCATTGACAAATCTGATGACATTGAAATCACCTCCCAAACACCAAGAACCCTCCCATAGACCCCTTATAGCTGCTAATTCCTCCCATAGCTCCTCCCTTTCCCTATACGAGTTTGGTCCATAAGCATTGGTTAGAGCCCATTCCATTCCGTCCTCTCTCCTTTTTAATTTAATTATAATTGTGAAGTTTTCAATTAACTCTTCTATACAGTCCAAATTCTCATTTTTCCAAATAGTAATAATTCCCCCTGAGGCTCCCTATGGCTACATAAGCCCTGCTCAAACTTGTAGCTGACCACACTTCTCACCAACCTCCTATCAACTTCAGGTAATTTCAATTCTTGGATTAACACCACTTCCAGCTTTTCTTTTCTAAGGATTTCCCTAATCATCCTTTCCATGAACTCCCCAAGCTCCTTACATTCCAATCGATAATCTTCATTACCTCCCCCTCTTGTTGTAATTAAAGTTTCACATAGTTTCACATCATTAATAAAGTTTCTTGTTACTGTTCAAAAAAAAATTGATAATCTTCATTAGGACACAAATTGATTCAAACCCTAAAAAGGTTATCCCTACGTAGTTTAACTTTCTTAATTCCAACTGACCATGTTCGTTTATCAGGCTGATACCTCCTCTATCTTTAGCTGAACAGTTCACCTCATTCGTTGAACCTCCTTCCAACTCCATGCTCTTCCTAAGATCCAAAGTCTTCTCAAATTTAGGTGCCAGCTCTTCGCCAAACCATAGCTCTATTCCAAGATCTACCCCAGTTGAATGCTCTTTAAGCACTTGCTCTTTATGCTGCCTAAACCGGAAGCTGTAGAGAAAACTTCCTCTTCGATCCTTTCGTCTTCACAGTTTACCCATTCTGTGAACCCCACATCATCGTCTTCTTTCTGCCGATCGAACTCTTGGGATTTAAGCTCTCAAGAGAGGTGGAATATGAAACCAGTCTCGGTTTCCAGGAAAAACTCGCCACTGTTGAACCTTGTGGAACATATTTTTTCAATGGGATAATAGTTTGGGACAATGATAGACCAATCGGATGGTCTATCAAC
The DNA here is from genome assembly GCF_055504915.1 of Nelumbo nucifera. Taxonomy (NCBI): domain Eukaryota; kingdom Viridiplantae; phylum Streptophyta; class Magnoliopsida; order Proteales; family Nelumbonaceae; genus Nelumbo; species Nelumbo nucifera. The sequence continues at coordinate 45,004,056 of NC_142649.1, read as the reverse complement.
CTTGCCCCCAAGTTTGTCAAGTGACCACTTAAAACCTCACGTTGTCTCTCAACTTGCTATGGCCCATTACACCTAGGGGCTCCCTCCAATACATCTTTACACTTTTTAATGGGCTTACTTGACGGCTCACCTGCAGAGACCTTTAAGGTGGCCTCTTCTTCCATGCCCACCACTCTTCTACTCGACACATCCTCAACCCCACATGGCGAACCTGAATCAGCCCCCACCGTCTTCAATGGCTTGAGAACAGGCCCAGATCAGAATACAGTCTCCTTTAACACACCTGACGATTGAGCAATTGTCTCTTTGTTTAAACCAAAAGTCAGAACCCGGGCATAGGTCCTCCTGCTGCATAAACCACTTCCTTGTCTTGCATGCATCATAGTTTCCCCCCTGTAGACAACTTTTTTTGTGTTCTTTCTCAGAGTTTCCAAAAGTGTGCAAGTCTCCCCAAGGTAGCTTTCAATGGAGGATAGAAGCCACACAGAGTAGAAACAGTCTTCAAAGAAAACTTCTGTCTTCCTTGGAACTTCTTCTGGCTTAACTCCACTCAATCTTATGGCTGCTGACCTGAGATCGTTTAGGATTGAGTCGGGCCATACATAACGAAGCAATAGATTCAAAAACTTATGTCTTGCACAGATGGAAAGGCAGACCAGCAATCCTGATCATGACCCTGTCTACTACGTCCAGATTTATTGAGTTTGAACAGGGGACCACTTCATAACCATGACTGTTTCCCCAGCTACCTGAAAGTTCAAAGCTTTATTATCCACTTCATCCTCCAGCAGGTCAAACAAAGCTTTGCAATCTTCGAAAGGAATGATTAGAGTATGGCCCTTCAGCTTCAGAATTTTAATTACACCTGCTATTTTCCTCCAATCTTCTGGTTTCTTTTTTGTGACAACTACCAATTTCTTCTCCCACTCTTCTTTCTCACCTTTATAAGCTATTTTGCCCATACCTATAGCGTTCACCACCACTCCTATTACCAAAGCTTCCTCAGCATCGTCTTTCTCCTCTATGGGTCTTTCTATCATTGTTTCGCTTGAAAGAAGAACTGTTTACTGTATTACAGGTTTGAAGAGAAGAAAAGAGAGAGAGAAAAAGAGTGAAGAGAGGAGAAAAGAAAGAAGGGGTTCAGTGGTGAATGATCTGCTGCCCCATACACTCCTTTATTTATAGCTTTTAGGATCCTTACAAGAATAGGAAATAACCAAAAAATAGAAACAATAAGCCCGGCCAGCCCAACTTAATAGAAATTAGAAACTTCTAATAACAGAAATTAGAAACTACTAATAAAAGAAATTAGAAACAACTAGGTGAGGGTATGAAACCACACACTAGAGCCTGAGTGTGGGTGTGGAACCCCACACTCGTGGCTAACCAACTATTTCTTCACTCCCCCTCAAATTGGGAGTATATATTTGTCATGCCCAACTTGCGTAGATCTGTCTCCAATTTGCCTTTTGCGGCTGCTTTGGTGAAGAGATCAGCTAACTGCATGTCTGAGGCAATGTAAGGAAGGCATACTTCTTGAGATGCGACTTGCTCTTGGATAAAATGTCTATCAACCTCGATATGCTTAGTCCTGTCATGCTGTATTGGGTTGTGGGTAATATTAATTGCAGCTTGATTATCACAATACAGCATCAGAGGCTTCTCATAATCAACCTCTAACTCATTAATCAAGGATCTCAACCATAACACTTCTGCAACACCATTGGCCATGGATCTGTATTCCGCTTCTTACTGGAGCGAGCAACAACATTTTGTTTCTTGCTTCTCTAGGAAACAAGATTTCCCCCCACAAATGCACAATATCCAGAGGTGGACCTCCTATCATCAACACATCCCGCCCAATCTGCATTATACACTTTTATTTTCATATGACTATTATTCTTGAAGAGTATACCTCTCCCTAGACATCTCTTTAAGTAGGCAAGGATCCTTTCTACTACAAGGAGATTGGTGGTCCTAGGAGAATGCATGTATTGACTGACAACACTAACGGCATAAGAAATATCTAGTCAGGTTAGACAGAGATAAAGAAGTTTCCCAACCAGCCTTTGGTACATAGCCCTATCCTCAAGGAGTTCTCCACTTTCTACACTTATCTTATGGTTAGGCTCAATGGGAGTATTAGCAGGTTTCACTCATAACTTGCCAGTTTCTTCCAATAAGTCCAAAACATACTTCCTTTGGGAGATGAAAATGCCATGCTTAGATCGAGTTACCTCAATTCTTAGGAAATAGTGTAACTTTCCTAGGTCTTTCACTTCAAATTCCTTGTGAAGGTGTTGTTTAAGGGTTTCAATTTCACTAGTGTCACTTCCTATTATCACAATGTCATCTACATAGATTGCAAGTAGAGTCTGGGAATGACCTGTCTTCTTAAAGAAGAGGGTGTGATTTGACTGAGCCTGTATGTATCCGAATTTGTCCAAAGCCAGTCTAGACCTATCAAACCAAGCTCTCGGGGATTGTTTCAGTCCGTACAAGGCCTTCTTCAAAAGGCAAACTTTCTTTCCTGCTTCTGTACTATAAAAACCAGGGGGTAACTCCATGTATACGCCCTCTTGCAACAATGGATAGAAGAACTCTGATAGTGTTCATTTTTGCAACAGGTGTAAAGGTTTCTGTATAGTCTATGCCATAAGTTTGTGTGAATCCCTTTGCAACCAATCTGGCCTTATACCTCTCTACAGTACCATCAACATTATATTTCACAGTAAACACCCATCTGCATCTAATAGGTTTCTTCCCTTCAGGCTGGTTAACTAGTTCCCATGTGTTGTTCTTGACAAGAGCATCCATCTCTACTTGCATTGCTTCCTTCCATTTAGGTATCAAAAGAGCTTCTTGCACTTTTCTAGGTATAGGAATAGAAGAAATAGTTGCCAAGTAAGATCTGTAGGATTCTGAGAGACAATTATAGGAAAGGAACTTGGAGATGCAACGGACAATGGATGAGGTGCAACGGCGCTTCCCTTTATGAATAGCAATTGGAAGGTCAAGGTCATCTATCGGTGAAGGCTGAACCTCTATAACAGCGGAATCAACAGTGGGAGCAGTAGTAGTGTCTGGATCTGGACCTGTAGAAGATGTTGGAACTGCCTCCACCACTTTCTGTGATACACCCTCAACTCCCTGCATTTTTTTACAGCCTTCTTCGCAACTCCCCCCCTTAGTAACCGGGACAGGTAAAGGAACTCTTGGAGCTGGAACTAAAATCCCTTCCTCACTATTCTCCCTCTGAGGATAAGCCTTATGATAGTAGGGCATATCCTCAAAGAAAGTGACATCCACGGACACAATGTGTTTCCCTGAAACTGGCTCATAACAGCAACATCCCTTTTGATTTTGTGCATACCCAAGGAAAATACACTTAGTGGCTTTAGGATCAAACTTGGAGTGATGAGGTCCAAGGATTTGAAAAAAAAAGTACACCCAAAAGTTTTAAGGGGAATAGTGAATAGGTCCTTATCTAGATATAGAAGACTGAATGGGGTTTGCATTTTTAGGACCTGTGAAGGAACCCTGTTAATGAGGTATATGGTTGTACGGATTGCATCTCCCTAGAAGCGTATGGGAACATTGGAGTTGAGCATGATGCTTCTGGCTACCTCTAAAATATGTCTGTTTTTTTTCTCAGCAACCCCGTTTTGCTAAGGTGTGTGAGGACAGGTGCTCTGATGAATGATCCCATGATCAGGGAGATAGGATGCCAAGGGTTTTGCAAAGTATTCCTTGGCATTATCAGATCCAAGAATCTTGATCTTGGTTTCAAATTGAGTTAGGATCATCTGATGGAAAGCTTGGGTCAGAGAGGGGACCTCATCTCGAGAGTGCATAAGATAGACCCATGAAAAACGGGTATAGTCATCAACAAATAATAAGAAATATCTGTACCCCCCCCCCCCCCATGGTGGGAGTATGGTAGGGCCCCCAAGCATCAGTATGCACAATCTCAAAAGGAAGGTTGCTTCTTTTATTACTTAAAGGATAAGATGATCTACTATGTTTTGCAAGTTCACAACTTTCACATTTTAACCCAGACACTTCTACTGAATCAAAAAAGTTTGGAAAAAGACTCTTTAAAGACCCAAAAGATAAATGACCTAAGCGGTTGTGCCAAAGCATAATCTTACTACAAGACTGAGAAACAAACAATTTCCCTACTTCACTCTGCTCCTCCTGTGAATGTTCTAGCATATAGACTCCATTCATCTCACAGCCAATCCCAATCACCTTCTTCGTTTCCAAATCCTGAAAAATACACTGATCAGGGAAAAAAGTTACCGAGTAGTTTTGATTTTTAGTAATACTACTAACTGAAAGTAAGTTAGTACTAAGCTTGGAAACATGCAAAGCTGATGATAGGGTGATGGTATTTGATAATCTGATGTCTCCCTTGCCAGAAATTGGTACAAGAGAGCCATCAGCAATAGAAACCGTCTCTCCCAAAGGATAAACAATAGGTGCTAAATAGAGTAGATATGCTGGTCATATGATCTGAAGCACCTAAATCTGTTACCCAGGAAGGTCTAGTATTACTTGGGACAGAAGCATGACAAGCAGTACCTCTTGTACTTGTATGAACAAGGGCTGAAGTAGGCTGTTGAGCTGATGTAGGCTGAGCTGAATTACTAAATTCATTTTCTAGCTGAGTCAGAGCAGCTCGGACTGCAGCTAGGGTATCTAGAGGAGTGCTTCCTTCTTCTCCTTATCCCCCCCAGTGTTCACATACTGTCAGCACCTTGAATCTTGATCAAAGAACCAAGAAAAAAAACTGATCGGCACCTCCAATCCTGATCAAGAATCGATCTTGATCACTCAATTTCTGCCTGATTCTTCCTGATTACAAGAAGCTCTCTCCAATCTTAGGACAGCTGCTAAAGCCTTCTTGCAACCTCCAAGAATCAGCCGAAGTAAGGATCTTTCTGAACTTTCAGCCCTAAACAATTCTCATGTGGTCGTCTGAATTAAATCCACATGAGAAACCCTAGATCTAAAGGCTCTGATACCAACTTGAAAGAAGAAGAACTGTTTACTGTATTACAGGTTTGAAGAGAAGAAAAGAGAGAAAGAGAGAGAGAGAAAAGAGTGAAGAGAGGAGAAAAGAAAGAAGGGGTTCAGTGGTGAATGATCTGCTGCCCCATACACTCCTTTATTTGTAGTTTTTAGGATCCTTACAAGAATAGGAAATAAACAAAAGATAGAGACATTAAGGCCAGCCAGTCCAACTTAATAGAAATTAGAAACTAAAGAAATTAGATACTACTAAAAAGAAATTAGAAATTACTAATAAAAGAAATTAGAAACAACTAGGTGTGGATATGAAACCACACACACTAGAGCCTAAGTGTGGGTATGGAACCCCACACTCGTGGCTAACCGACTATTTCTTCAGTTTCTACCACCTTTGATGCCAAGAATTGTTGTAGGATACTTTTGATCTCCCCCCAGAGTACACCTTTCTTTTATTCTGGAAGTCAAATCAATTGCTGCTTCTTCAGGTTTAGTGATTTTACCATTCAAATAGCCCTCTAAACCTTTTCCCTCAACAAAAAAAAAAAAAAAATCAAAATGGAATTTCCATAAGCTGTAGTTAGTTCCATTAAACTTCACCAGAATGATGTCTACTTTTTCAGCCATTTTATTGAACAGTTCACAAATAAAAACTATGCCAGTATTGAAGCCAAGCCTAAAATCGAACAAACAAACACTGATCTTCAAGCAAAGGCATCTGAAATCCTTCAACACACTAAAAAGAAGAGTCTCACAAGAGAAGGAGAAGGATTTCCTAAGAAACAAGTCCAACTAGCAAAGTATTCAAAGTTAACAGTCCAAGAAGGTGAGATTTCAGTCCTACCGATTAAAAGAAGGGATCAAAACCCTACAAAAACAGATTGAAATCCTCAACCAAACCAAATAATATCTAGAGTAGGCTAGGGTGACACCAACTCTAGAGTTTCATGATGAACAAAGCAGCCAATCAAGAGAAATCAGAGAAAACTCTACCTGGTATGCGTCCTTTTCCAGGAGAAATACCAGAAGGAGAACTCAAAACCCTTTCCAAACTGATTCAAACCTGACCAAGCAAGGAGATATGACTACAGCTCCTTTGGGCAACACCAAATCCAAAGTTTTATGCAGATCTGATGGTCCAAAGAACAGAGTATAGTGTTGGCTGATCAAAACAGTCCACATAAGCTTCAAACCAGATGTGAGAACTTAAGAGTAACTTTCAATCTTGAGCAGAAATTAGATGATAAAGCCAGTACATGGAACCTGCTCTGATACCATGTCAATAAGATGAACAGTAGAGAGTAGAACCAGGTTTCAGGGGTGTCAAAGAATGAATCTGACCCCCACCCCCTAAGAGCCTTTATTATATTATGAATATTTACAAGTAAGCTCACATGAGCTTAAAGAATTTACAGGAAGGCCCTTATAGGCCAAAAGGATTACAAGAAAGCCCTTATAGGGGCTGAAAGAGAAAAAAATAAAGTAATAAAAGATGTACAATGCAGCAGGGACCACAATATTAGAATACATCAATACTCTCCACAACTATTAATGTCAATTCTCATACTATATATAATCTTGGCCCAATATTCATAAGGGAAAATTCCTGATCAGTTCCCTGTACTTTGGCTTGAGTGACAATTTGGTCCCCGAACTTTAAAATTCAACAATTCAGTACCTGAACTTTCAAAATGTGACAATCCAGTACCTGAACTTTTAAAATGTGACAATCCAGTACCTGCCATTAACCAGTCTGTTAATCAGCCGTTAAGTGACACTTGAAAAGTTAAAAATGCCCTAAGAATGCCATATAATTCCCTTTTCAAATGTCACTTAATGGTTGATTAACGGACTGGTTAACGGCAGGTACTGGATTGTCACATTTTAAAAGTTTGGGTACTGAATTGTCACATTTTAAAGTTCGGGGACCAAATTGTCACTCGAGCCAAAGTACAGGGTACTGATCGGGAATTTTCCCTATTCATAAAGAAAAAAATAGATTTGATAACAGGAACCACAAGAGAAAGTTGAGGTTATGAATAGACAGATCAAACGAACAAGATGATAGAGACCCAAACAACTAAAGAATAGCACAGCCCATATCATGTAATTACTATTTAGTGAAACTAAATCACTTTTTACTGTAAGGTTCAGACTTACTACTTCTAGTAATTTTCATACTAAAATCGCAATGTGCTATTTAAAGTAAAAAACAAATATGATGACATGAATGACAAAAGGAAGTTGAAACTAAGAATACAAAGATCTAACTAACAAGAAGGCAGAAATCCAAAGGCACCAAGCATAAACAAGAACTAAATGAAAACTAATCAAGAACAATGAATACTGTATTGTTGCAGAAGAAATAATAGCAACAAGAATCTAACAGATCTGATCATTATCAACATATTCACCACCAAAGTGTTCTTCCTTTAATACCATCTTGTTATAAAAGAGAAGATGGGACAAGGATAGGAAAGAAGGGAAAAGAGAAGATGGGGCAAGGATAGGACCGATCATTGGGTCTAACAATACCACTTTCCAATCTGTCTCTCTCTAAAGAAAGACCCTTTATATATTATCAAAATAATAAAAAATTACAAGAAAACCCCTAATGGGGCTGAGCTTACATCATTGTATATTTTCTTCTTAAAATAATCCTTTCTCATACAAAGTAAATACGCCAACACAATCCTCATTGTATGTGTCAAATTTCTACATCATTGCCTGTTCATTATGCATTGTAAATATGACTTTTAAGTATATTTGGTAACTTATTTTGTTATACTATTTAGAGCTTATTTTCCCTGTTGACAGGGCATCTGTTTGATGATATCGGTCCTGCAATTGGTTCGGTTACCCAATATTAAGGTAGATAAAGAATCTTATTTAGTATCTATTGATTCATAGACCACACTTTTTAATTACCACCCTTTCACTCAGGTTGCTTCAGTACTTCTCTGTTGTGCATTTGTTTACGATATATTTTGGGTCTTCCTATCACCACTTATATTCCATGAAAGTGTTATGATTGCGGTAAGTCTATTCTCTGATCTTCTGTACTTTCCTTGTCTGATACTCTTTTAATATAATGTTTTTCTTATATTAGGTTCTGGATATATGGTTGTTTACTTTGTAAAACCAAATAAACAGATTACTATCTTAAAAATCTCTAATAAGATGAAGTAGAATTGTTTCATAAGTTCCAATTGTTTTCACATGTTGATATTTTTTTCCTTTTGAATAGTTTAACTAGAAATATATGGATTTGCTCTGGTCCTGAAGCCTGAATCTGATTTTTACCATCTTATCCTCCCAAACCTTCCAAATCAAGATTCTATTTAGAAGGAAAAGCTTTACGTGATATATCAAAAGATTTTTTTTTTTTAAACAAGATTATGTCACTAGGAGTAATTCAGAGAGCAATGGGGTTGGTCTCTGTGGTTAAGCATTCTTCAACATGCAAGAACTGTGAAAGAACATGAAAATGGCAGAGAACCTCACACCACTGAACTTGAAAATGGTGATAAGTGGAGAAAGATCATGAAAATGGAGGTAAAGAACTTTCAGTTTGAGGAATGGTGTTACTGAAAGTCTTGAAAGTGGATAAAGGAATGGTGTTACTGATTACTGATTAGGAAGTCCATTCTGCGGGTTTCAAAAAGGCTACAGAACCAAGGTTTGCTTGGTTTTATCAATAGAAGAGAAGCTGCTGAGGGAGCATGGTTTAAAATGTTCCTAATTTCGCTAATATTTCCACGACATATTTCCATTTTCATGGGTAGCGACATGAAATTTTACTGGAATTGACATTTCCCCAATGAACACTACCAATGCTATGTGGAGTACAAGAGATAGGTTCCACGACATACTTCCATTTCCACTTCCATGGGTAGCAACATGAAATTTTACTGGAATTGACATATTCCCCATTGAACACTATCAATACTATGTGGAGTACAAGAGATAGTATTATAACATAATTTGGTAACAATATTGTAGGTATGTGAAGTAGCAAGTTATTGTCCACCTAACTTACATGATTACCACTTTGAGCTAACTCAATATTCATTTCAAATATAAAGTTAAATATTAGATTTTGTTTGTGTAATAGATTATTTGGTTAATGGTTAATCTATTACAACCATTTACATTTTCTATGAGTTCAAATTTTGCTTTAACTCATTCTATCATGAAGCTCCGAATCTTAAGGTTTATAGGGCAACTTTAGAATATATTCTTTTGTCTATAACCTTAGTTTCCTAGCTTTGTTTAATGATTTAGAATAAGATAATAATTTAAAAAGGTGTGCCTATGCTTCTTTTATCATTTCATAAAATAACATTCTATATTTTGCACATTTCACAAAGTTTCCACCATATCTATAATTTTTACAGTATTTCTGTACGATATTTCCGACATGTTTCTTATATTTGGATGACCGACATTTCCACCGACATCAACATTTCAAACCTTGAGAGGGGGAGACAGAAGGTTAGGGATGGTGACATGGCTCTTCATGGACCACATGTAAAGAAGCTGAACTATCGCTTAACAAAAGGTTGCTACATTCAAAGAAAGAAAGATTCCATCAGGTCTTGTGAAGAAGGATCGAAGGGTGGATTTTTTAAATTGTATTTGCAGTTTGTAGGTGAAAGTAAAACATCAGAACTGGGTTGGCTAAATCAAACCTCAAAACCACCTGATCAATCAAAGTCAAACATGGCTGGAAGGATTGGAAAAGGGGGGTGATGAATGTAATTTGAGATTAAAGGATCTAGTCAATGTCTTTCAGAGGATCTCTAACTTAAAAGTGAATTGGGGGAAAGTTGTGTTGCTAGAATAAATCTGAGAGAGGAAAAAGTTCAAGTATTGGCAAGAATCCTAGGCTGTGAGGTTAAAGAATGGCCACTAGAATACCTAGGACTCCCTTTAGGGGGAAATTTGAGAACAAAATGATTCTAGACTAGCCAACTTGCCTATATACTTCCTTTCCACCTTTCAATGGGAGGGAAAATAACTCTAATGGTTAAGTCTAAACTAGCCAACTTGCCTATATACTTCCTTTCCACCTCTCACATTCCAAGTAAAGTGGTTAGGCAGTTAGATAAGTACATGAGGGACTTACTGGAACTGGATGATGAAAGGAAAGACCATTTGGTGAAGTGGGAACAGGTATGTAAATCCAAGGAACAAGGTGGGCTAGGAATTAGGTGAGGCTTTGTTCAATAAGTGGTTATGGAGATTTCCCCTAGAAGGTGATGGCTATGCCAAAGGGTCATTGGAAGCATTCATGGTTTCTCGGAAAATGGTTTGGATGTAAATCACGCCTCCTCATACTCTCCCTAGAAGGCAATACAAGTGGTGCTCCCAACCTATCTCAATTTCACTCGCTTTCATGTGGGGTGTGTCAATAAAGTCTTGTTTTGGGAGGATTTGTGGCTTGGTGATGTGCCCCTTAATTTGCAATTCCCTTTGCTATACTCTGTCCAACTACAAGATTGAACCCATTTCAAAATTTTATGCAACCTCCCTTTTTGTGTTAAATTGGACTTTGGCTTTAGTAGGGGTTTGAGGGGTAATGATTGTGACCCCCTTGTTCTCTTACCAGCCAAGTTGGAAAGTCTTCTTGGATCAAAGTCTATTTGATGGTAGAATTTGGTACCCTCCCCCCCTTGATGGTTTATTCTCTTGTGCTTCTTTTTTTAATCAACTTGTCCTTTATGACTCGTTGGAGGTGAACTTCCCAATTAAAGAAATTTGGAGCAAGCCCATCCCTCCTAAGGTTCAAGCTTTGTATTGGGTAGTGTTCCTTGGAAAGATTAATACCTGTGAACATGCTTCAGAAAAAGAGGCCCAATTTGTGCCTCTCTCCTAATGTGTGTATAACCGTATAATGTGCAAAGCTTGTGGTGCGACCTATCTTCATTTACTAATCTCCCACCATTTTGTGTCTGGTATTTGGGAGTATTTTTGTTCTCTCTTTTGATTGTTGTTAAGCATGCTTAGATAGGGGTGTTTTTGGAAATTTTCTCTTCCTTGTACTATTTTTGTATTTGGGCTTCCAAGTAGGGGCTTCCTTGTAATTTACTCTTTTCAAAGTATAAAGATCTTTTGAGGGTGTGTAACAGTAGCTAACACACACCTCTTGATACATCTCTTCTTCTTTTGCTTTCCTCTTGCTTTCAAAGTATAAAAATTTTTCTCTCCTCTTGCTTTCTCTCTTCTAAACCCTAGTTTTTAACTTTTGTTTTGCAAGTTGGTATTAGAGCGGGTAAAGGCACTTGGGAGTACCTCTCCTACTAATCCTCTCCCACGAGGTGAACTGTTGACGTCAGACCGCCACTGGATGACGTTAGCAATCCATACAGGTGTCGACAGTAGTCAATGAAACTTACATGGTTTGATTCGCCATTTTAGAGGAATTTTGGTATGACTTTTGCCCTTGTTTGAAACTTCTATGATTTTTAGTGGTCTTTTCAAGGAGAAAATCGCAGAATTTTTAGATCTGATCTGAGCCTTGTACATCATGTTTAATGGCTTCTTCTGATGTAAAACCTAGACCATTCAGGTCGTTTTACTCTTTGGGAATGATAGAAAGTGGTGCCGTAATTTTCTGATCCCTATATAATTTTTGAGAGTTTTTCTTCTCCCTCTATTTTGCCGCCAATCTGGTTTTTTGGCCTCCTTTTGTCTCTTATCCGTGTGGTGACCTTGGTTAGTGGGTTTGTGGCTTTGGTCAAGTATTGGAGGTCTTTTTTTGTTGGTGAGAAATTGTCTTGATAGAATATGGAATCATCTAAGGATGTTCAGATGGTTTCCAGTGTGTTCTCGGGAAGTGCAGATATTGCTAGTGGGATGATAACTACAGTTAAACTTGATGGAACCAATTTTTTAGAGTGGTCTCAATTTGCTAAACTTACCATTACTGGGAGAGGTAAACTGGGATTCATCACAGGAAAGGAGGTGAAGCCAAATCTTGAAGACCCGAAATTTACAAATGGGAACAGGATAACTCCCTTGTTATGTCATGGCTGATTTGCTCAATGCAACCTCATATTGCCCGAAACTACATGTTTCTTCCAACGGCAAGGATATTTGGGATAGAGTTGTTGCCACTTATTCCCAAGTTAACAATACAGCTAGAGTGTACCAGTTTCTGAGGGAAGCTTGTAGTATTTGTCAAGGGGAGAGATCCGTGGCTATGTATTTCTCTTCTCTACAGTCTATCTAGGAAGAAATGGATTACTTGAAAGCACTTGTATGGAAGGACCCTGAAGATGGTGAGCAATACCGGAAGTACATAGAGGGGAATAGAGTCTTTGATTTCTTGGTTGGCTTAAATCCAGAGTTTGATGCAACCTCCCTTGTACAAGGGGAAGAAAGTCGAAGGACCACCATGATGCAACCTCCTATGATTGATCACTCTACTTTTATGTCATCTCAACCCAAGCAAAATACTAACAAGCACCCTATTACTGAGAAGGTTGAGGATGTTATTTGTGATTATTGCAAGAAGCCAAGACACACTAAGGAAAGGTGTTGGAAGCTCAATCCTCATTTAAAGTCGGAGAAATACAAAACCGGTATGAAGGGCAATGCTCACTTGGCTACAGTTGGTAATGATGCTCAACCTTCTGGTGTGCTTGACTCCTCTGATGTAATGGACAAACTCAGGAATATATTGTTGCAGCTGGAAAAGGGTGTACATCCTCACTTGGCTACAGTTGGTAATGATGCTCAACCTTCTGATGTGCTTGACTCCTCTGACGTAATGGACAAACTCAGAAATATATTGTTGCAATTGGAAAAGGGTGGTACATCCTCCTCATCTGGTTCTAGACCTAGTAATCCATCTAATTCATATGCCAAGACAGGTATTGCACTTGCTTGTTCCACATCTTTTAGCCCGTGGATTGTAGACTCTAGGACCAATGCCCATATGACTAGTATACCCTCACATTTTACCTCATATAAGTTAACCCCAAGGAAGGGCAAGATTACTGTTGTTGATGGATCTCAAACCCCTATTTCGGGTCAAGGTGAAGTCAAACTCACTCATATCCTTTCTTTTAGATATGTTCTTCACGTGCCCCAGCCAAGGTTCTAAATATCAGTGCTTTTTTTTATGTTTTACTTATTTTTTTTTCGAAATCGATTCAAAGGAGCCGGTTTAAGGCCCAGCTACACTTTGAACCAGTGGCTGACCTGATACAAACCCTGTAGGGGTGTATCGGAAAGCCACCGACACAATATGTATCAGCCGATACGTATCAATACTTTGAACATTGTCCCCAACTACATAAAAACTTGTTGTATTTTCTTTCTCTCACAAAATCTCATAATTGCTCAGTGACTTTTTCCTACATATTGTGTTCAGGACCTGAGCACGGGGAAGATGATTAGAAGTGGGCATGAAGTTGATGGAGTCTACCTCTTTGATGGACCTTCAGAGCATGGACTGTCAAGCCAGACTGAGTTTTTTCCAAATGAGAAAATGAGTCTTGAAATTATGTCATTGTCATTTTGGTCATATGTCTTTCAATTCTGTAAAACTTTTGTTTCCAAACTTGTTTGACTCTGTGACAAAGTTGAATTTTGAATGTGAAGTTTGACATCTATCCAAACAATGTAGAACTCCATATTTTGCAAGCAGTAAAAGAAGTAATGTTGCTTTCCATTTGATCCATATTGATGTTTGGGGCCCATATGCTATCACTTGCATGGGTGGGTATAAATATTTCATCCTCTTCATTGATGACTACAGTCGGTATACATGGCTCTACTTGATGAAAAGTTGGGATGAAGTTCCTATGATTTTTCAAAACTTCATGAATATGGTAGAGACACAGTTTGAGAAAAGAGTGAAGATAATAAGATTTGACAATGCCAAAGAATACTTAGAACATCAGTTGCAAAGATTTCTTAAAGATCGGGGTATTATTGACCAAAGTTCATGTATACATACTCCACAACAAAATGGGGTGGCTGAAAGGAAGAACAAGCATGTTGTTGAATTTGCTCGTGGTCTACTGTTTCAAAGTCATATTCCCACTCGTTTCTAGGGTGATGCTGTTGAGACAGTTGTATTATCTTATTAACAGACTCCTGTCAAGGGTCCTAAACCTTCATTCTCCTCATCAACTTCTTTTCCTTGATGAACTTCCTTGTAATATATCCCTCAAGATCTTTGGTTGTGTCTGTTTTGTTCATGATATGAGTCCTCGGTGTAAGTTTGATCTTAAATCAGTTAAATGTGTATTCCTTGGTTACTCTCCAGTCCAGAAAGGCTATAGATGCTTTGATTCTCTATCTGGCAAGAGATATGTCTCTAAGGATATTGCCTTTTTGGAGTCCTCTTCCTTTTTTCCAGTCATCCCGTCCTTCTCTTCAAGGGGAGAATGCAAATGAAGATCGGACTCCCTTCTACCTTCTTGTTCCCACCTCCATTCCTCCCTCTGTTCCTTATAACGATGGTATTCCTTCTTGTCCTCCTCCGCCTCCTGTGTATCGACCTCGGTCCTGGTAGCAGTTTTCATCAGGTGCAGTAAAAGGGTGGGTCCTGAAGAAGAATGCCCATCACAATCTGATTCCCTAGACTCAGGTAATCTTGAACCTCTTGACAATCCTATTATTGATTCTAACCTTGATCTTCCTGTTGCCATTCGAAAAGGGAAGAGGACATGTAGCAAGTATCCTATTACTAAATATATGTTTTATGATGCTCTCCCACCTTCCTATTGTGCCTATATTTTTTTCATCTCTTTTGTTTCCACCCCTCATAGTGTTACAGAGGCAATGCAGTCCCCTCATTGGATGGAAGCTATGAACCAAGAAATGGAGGCCCTAATAAAGAACTAGACTTGGGAGGTTGTTCCTTGCCCTAAAGATAAGATTCCTATTGGGTGTAATTGGGTTTACATTGTTAAGTACAAGGCAGATGGCTCAATTGAGAGGTACAAAGCTCAACTTGTAGCCAAAGGATACACTCAAACTTATGGCATTGATTATCTAGAAACCTTTGCTCCAATTGCCAAAATGAACTCTATTCGTGTGATCATATCTCTTGCTGCTCATTACTCTTAGCCTTTATATCAAATGGATGTAAAGAATGCATTCCTTAATGGGGACTTACAAGAAAAAATGTATATGGAATTACCACTTGGGGTAAGCTTTCCTAACAGTGATGGAAAAGTCTGCCGCTTGAAGAAGTCTTTTTATGGGCTCAAGAAGTCTCTGAGAACCTAGTTTGACAAGTTTAAAAATGCTATTTTAAAGATTGGGTTTTGCTCAATCTCAGGCTGACCACACCTTATTCATTAGAAGTGTTGATGGTAGAGTAACAATGTTGATAGTATATGTTGATGACATTGTTGTGACAGGTGATGATATCACAGGTATCTCTCAGTTAAAGTCCTTCATCGCTTTCAAATTTGAGATTAAGGACCTTGGTGATCTCTAATACTTTCTTGGCATTGGAGTTGCAAGATCCAAGAAGGAAGTTGTTGAGTGGGTCGGTTTGTTTTGTTGAGTGGCCCGGTTTGTCTTTAGTTTGTTTTTATTTAATTAGGAAGTTGTTGGGCCCTCGGCCCATTAGTTTTTTATTTTTTAAAGTTGTGACTATTCAGTTTTAGTAGCCGCCCTACTAAGGGCATCCTTGTAATATCTCATCTTTAAGTTGAATATAAATATAATGAGGGGCTGGCGGCTAGGGTTAACTTTCTCATAACTCTAGTTGACCTCCTACTCTTTTCTTCTTCTCCTTCCTTCTCTACTGCTGAAATTTTCACCTTCCCCCTCTTTCTCTCACAATAAGCTTGACTGAATTAGCAAATAGTGATTCCTACTTGATATCAGAGCAAGTTGAAGGTTTTTGAAGTTGTTCTCTCATGCAGCCCTAGATTGGCCGACTGCATGGTGATTTAAGAGGCTGATCGAAGCTCTCAGGTAAGCCCAGTTTTTGGATTTTCTTGATGGATCTATGTGCCCTATAGCTGGTCTAGGGTTTCTCATCAGAATCAGGAAAAACTGGAGAAAGGGGAAGAGTCCTACTTTTATTGGACTCTTCAATTTTGACCTAGGAAGTGGCGCCCTAGTTTTTTAGGGTTCATTGGAGTTTTTTGTAAGGGGCGATTCAAGTCCCACGTGGTTTGAGGCTTCTAGAGAGGGCGGTTGTCTTTTCTCTCTCTTCTCTCATCCCACGGAAAATGAATCTTTTGTGGGAAAAGCCCAGGACACCAAGAAAGTGTTGTTGGTTCCAAAAGGTGTCTTGTTTGATCTTGCTGCAATTTTTAGTTATTTTCTTTACCTTTTTTGAGAAGCATGGAGGGCCATAGAGTTGAAAATAAGCCCGAGAGTGAAATGGGACCAGTGGAAGGGGGTGCTGGAGACCCCTTTGGGGCTGGAACCATTACTACAGTTAGGTTGGATGGTGCAAACTACTTGGAATGGTCACAATCTGTAAAGATGGCCATTGGGGCTCATGGGAAATTAGGGTATATCATTGGTGAAGAGGTGAAACCCGAAACTAGCAACTCCCGGTGGGTGTAGGAAAATTATATGGTGATGACTTGGTTGTGTAATTCCATGTTGCCACATATAAGTGAAAATTTCTTATGGGCAAACACTGCTAAGGAAATATGGGATGGGGTTGCAGAAACCTATTCACAAAGGGAGAATGTTGCTAGGGCTTATCAACTGAGAAATTAGATTATTGCTACAAGGCAGGGAGATAGATCTGTTGCAGCCTATTTTTCAGCCCTTAAGATCCTGTGGCAGGAGATTGACCATTTGGAGACCTTTGCTTGGGAAACCACCAAGGATGCAGCTACATATTAGAGACATTTAGAGAAGTATAGGGTGTTTGAATTCCTTGCTGGCCTTAACCCTGAGTATGATATTGCACGACAGCATCTTCTTTCCAGGGATAGTGTCAGGGGAGGAGTGCAGGAGGGATGTGATGATGAAAACCCAAATTTCTGATCAGTCTGCCATGGTAAGTGTTGTGAAACCTAAACAAAGTGGCGATGAAATCAAGAAGGAAGACAAAAGAGACTTTGTGACTACTGTAAGAAGCCTAAACATACAAGAGATACTTGCTAGAAGCTTCACCCACATCTTGTGTCGACTAGATTGAGAAATAAGAAGGGAAATGCGCACATGGCTGTTAACGGTGACACTCCGGCTCCTCCTACTACAACTGCTTTGGAGTCTGTTGTAGTTGCTACAGTAAGGGCCGAACTTGAGAGGTATGGGATACTTCTGAACCAGCGGGATACAACTAGTTCCAGTTCAGCCGCAAGCGGACAACAAGGTATAGGTGGCACTGGTGGAGCTCACTCTACCTCCTTTGCTCACACAGGTAGTTCACATGTCACTGCAAATTATGTTTCCTCTTCAGGTAAGGAGGGACCTCCTTGGATTATAGATTCTGGAGCCTCAGAGCACATGACCCATAGCTCCACTATTTTTTCCTCTTATTAGCTCTGTTCTGGCAGAGATAGGGTCTCCACTGCTGATGGATCCCATGTTCCTATTGCTGGGAAGGGGTATGTCAAGATTAATGATTCTATTTGTTTACCCTTTGTCCTTCATGTTTCTAGATTGAGCACAAATTTGTTATCTGTTAGTAGTTTGACTAAGAATTTGAACTGCTCAGTAATTTTTTCTCCTGGACGTTGTATTTTGCAGGATCTGGATTCAAAGAGGACGATTGGGAGTGGTCGTGAAGTGAATGGAATCTACCTCTTGGATGTTCCCCCTCACCAGAGTCATCATGTTAGCAGGGACAGTGAATCAGGATCTGTGAGTCAGATTATGCTTTGGCATAATCGTTTGGGCCATTTGTCTTTTTCTTCTTTGAGTTCTTTGTTTCCAAAACTTTTTGAGTTTGTTAGTCTGTCAAGTCTGGAGTGTGAAAGTTGTCAACTTGGAAAGCATTGTAGACATTCTTTTAAACCTAGTAATAAAAGATGTTCTTCTTCTTTTGATGTTATTCATTCGGATGTGTGGGGTCCTTACCATGTTCCTTCTATGGGAGGCTATCTCTATTTTCTCCTATTTGTGGATGATTTCTCTCGATACTTTTGGATTTACCTGATGAAATCCCGCGATGAAGTACCATCCTTGGTGCGGCAATTTCATCAGGTGGTACTAACACAGTTTGGAACAAGAATAAAGGTGTTCGGATCTGACAATGCCAAGGAATATTTTGAAAGACATCTTGCCTTATACTTGTTAGAATATGGTGTTGTCCATCAGAGCAGCTGCTCCTACAGTCCACAACAGAATGGTGTTGCAGAAAGGAAGAACAGACATGGGACATTGTGGACCTACCAGAAGGCAAGGAGACAGTTGGATGCAGATGGGTTTACACAGTAAAATATAAGGCAGATGGAAAGTATAGAGAGGTACAAGGTAAGACTTGTCGCAAAAGGATACACACAGACCTATGGCATTGATTATTTAGAGACCTTTGCGCCAGTTGCAAAGATGACCTCCGTTCGGATACTCCTTTCCCTTGCTGCCTCATACTCTTGGCCCTTGTTTCAACTGGATGTGAAGAATGCTTTCCTAAATGGGGATCTGCAAGAAGAAGTGTATATGGATCTTCCTGCTGGTTTCTACAATGATACTGAAAAGGGAAAGGTATACAGGCTTAAGAAGTCACTATATGGCTTGAAACAATCTCCCGGAGCATGGTTTGACAAATTCAGAAAGGCCTTGATTGATTTTGGCTACACAAACTCAATCCGATCACACATTGTTTGTGAAGCGCAGGGGATCTTTGGTGTCAATCCTAATTATTTATGTGGATGATATTGTTGTCACTGGGAATGGTCTGAGTGAGATTGATAGTCTGAAGAGGAACCTACATAAGGAATTTGAAATTAAGGATCTTGGAGCACTGAGATACTTCTTAGGCATCGAAGTTGCAAGATCGAAACATGGAATTTTTATCTCTCGAAGGAAGTATGTCTTGGACCTTCTTCAAGAAACAGGGAAGCTTGAAACAAAGGCAATTAGCACCCCTATTGATCAGAACCATAAAGTTAGTGCAACAGAAGGTGAACCAGTAAAGGACATTGGGAGATATCAGAGACTTGTGGGTCGGCTGCTATACTTGTGTATGACAAGACCAGACATCTCCTATGTAGTGAGTGTAGTAAGTCAATACATGCATGCCCCACGAGTCCAGCATTGGGAGGCAGTTGACAGGATCCTTGCTTATCTGAAGGGACATCCAGGCAGAGGCATATTGTTTACTGATCATGGACAGTTGAAACTAGAGGCTTATACAGATGCCAATTGGGCAGGATGCCTTGATGACAGGAGATCAACTTCAGGAGTGTGCACCCTAGTTGGGGGTAACCTAGTCTCATGGAAGAGTAAGAAACAAACAGTGGTGGCAAGATCAAGTGCTGAAGCCGAATACAGGGCCATGGCGCATGGAGTTTCAGAACTTCTTTGGATCCGTTCTCTATTAGAAGAAATTGGTGTACAGGCAGAAGAACCCATGATGCTATACTGTGATAACCAGGCAGCAATTAACATTGCCCATAACCCAGTCTAGCATGACCGAACTAAGCACATTGAAGTGGATAGACATTTTATCAGAGAAAGGGTAACTTCTGGAAAAGTTTGTCTTCCATACATTGCTTTTGATTTGCAGCTCGCTGATGTTCTCACAAAGGGTGTTGCAAAGAACAAGCTGGAGCATGATCTACGCAAGTTGGGAATGTGTAACATTTACTCCCAACTTGAGGGGGAGTGTTGAGTGGGCCGGTTTGTTTTGTTGAGTGGCCCGGTTTGTCTTTAGTTTGTTTTTATTTAATTAGCAAGTTGTTGGGCCTTCGGCCCATTAGTTTTTTACTTTTTAAAGTTGTGACTATTCAGTTTTAGTAGCCACCCTACTAAGGGCATCCTTGTAATATCTCATCTTTAAGTTAAATATAAATATAATGAGGGGCTGGCGGCTAGGGTTAACTTTCTCATAACTCTAGTTGACCTCCTACTCTTTCTTCTTCTCCTTCCTTCTCTACTACTGAAATCTTCACCTTCCCCCTCTTTCTCTCACAAGAAGCTTGACTGAATTAGCAAATAGTGATTTCTACGGAAGTATGTACTTGATTTGCTTCATGAAGTTTGGAAATTAGGGTGTAAGCCTACAAAAACTCCTATTGATCCTAACCACAAGTTTGAGTTCCACTGAAGGAGAAGTTCTTTCAAATAGGGGGATATATCAGAGATTGGTGGGTCGCCTTCTGTATCTCTGCTTGACTAAACTTGACATATCCTGTGCTGTTGGAGTGGTTAGCCAATTTATGCATGGACCCACGACATCTCATATGTAGGCAGTTAATAGAATTTTTGCCTACCTAAAAAGATGCCTTGGTAAAGGGTATGTTGTATTCCAGTCACAACCATCTAAAGATTGAGGCTTACATAGATGCTGATTGGGCAAGGTCCATTGATGATAGTGTCAGTTCGTGAGAAGTTGAAAGAGCAAGAAGACAAACACAAGTTCAAATCTGTTAGGGTTGATCAATTTGATCGAATCAACCCAAAAGAGAGGTATTTATATTAAACTTAAATGAATGGACAAGATTTTCCTTACAAAGAAATAAAAGAGTTGTACACTAGTGTACATGCCTATTATAGTACAAGAAAGAAGAATAAAAAATATAGTAGAATTACAAAACTACCCTTTATCTTCTCTACACTCTCCCTCAAACTGATGATAGGGTATAAGCATCAGTTTGTCCACAAGAAAATTATGTTAGGCTTTGGTCATAGCTTTGGTGAAGAAATCTGCAAGTTATAGGCCCAATGAAACATGTGGGAGAGAGATGTGACCCGCGTGGAGAAGGTCGCGAATGAAGTGACAGTCCACCTCAATATGTTTAGTACGCTCATGAAATACAGGATTGGATGCAATCTTGATTAAACTCATGTTGTCAGTAAACAGAGGAATAGCAAATAAGTGATCAATATCCATGCCATGAAGTAGTGCCTTAAGCCAGACTATTTCACTGCATACTGAGGACATGCTCTATACTCAGCTTTAGTAGATGACGTTGAAACCATTTGTTGTTTCTTGCGTTTCCAATAAGTCAGGGAATCACCGAGGATTATACACCAGCCAGTAGTTGAGCGACGAGTGTCAAGACAACCTGCCCAATCAGCACCTGCATAAGCTTGGAGCTAAGTGGAGGAGGAAGATGAGAAAAATAAGCCATGTGATAGGGTACCCTTGACATAACAAATAATCCGGAGAACTACAGAAAAGTTAGGCTGATGTGGAGCAAATACAAACTAACTCATAATCTGGACTGCATAGGAAATGTCTGGTCTAGTCATGGTTAGGTAGATAAGACTACCTACAAGCTGCCGATATAGAGTAGCATTAGGGAGAAGATCACCCTCATCCTTACTCAGCTTACAATTAAGCTCCAGAGGTGTATCAACTTGTTTAGAGTCAATCAAGCGAACAAAAGTCACCAAATCAGAGGCATATTTCTATTGGTTGACAAAATAACCTTGATGACATCTTTGAACCCCTGAGTCCATCACTATGGGCTCTTAATGGGCCCAACATTTATACTAAATGGTCCTTGGGTCCAGCCACCTTATGAAAACCCAAGGACTGTGGGCAGATGCAAGATTAGCCTATCAGGTATTACCCCTAATAGTCTTACACTTAGCCCATAATGATCAAACACTGCCCGACAAGAGGACCTCTCCCTCGGCTGCAAGGAACAATGCTGCACTCTCTACTCACATGGATCCCGGGAATTAAAACCTTTCGCAAGTCATTTTGAAACCATAATATATATATATATATATATGTATGTATATCTCTATATAAATATATTTTGCAAAACAAATCTCAATGATTGAAATCAACTGCCGGCAGTTTAGGTTTCCATCAGAGAGAGTGCATTCCCCGATCATTCACTTTGTCCGACAAAGGGGCTGATCCTATCACTATGATCACCCACTCATAGTGACCTCGATCATTCTTGAACTGTTCCAACATACCTAGGTTTTGACCCCCTCTAAGGATCTCACTAATTGGTACATCAAAGACAGCCCAATCCGACACCTAGTGCAGTATCATAATCGAGTCTAGGGGTTAGGTGTAACATTCCAATTTTGCCCATCTATCTCCAAGGACCCGGGCAATACTGGAATTTGATTTAGTTCAGGGTTTCAAGAAAAACCCACAATGCATGTACCTCAGGTCTCACCCTGGTAGCTAAGACAAGCCACCCCAACCAACTTGGCGGTACATCAGTGTCAGCCTTGGCAGGATAAATCTCCCCAGATCTATCCAATGGCTGTGAAGATTCTATAGTAACACGAGTCTCATAAGTGTCTAGTTTAAGGGTATTACATAGAAACACACCCCAATGACATGAATCAATTATGTACTTTATTCATTTACAATAAATGTCAAAAGATGCATCAATTTAATTAAAGCTAAGGGCATAACTATCTAACAGCTCCCACTTGCACTTAGGTCCAATCGAGTACAAGCCGGAGTCCCATACTTTCCACATGTTTCTCAAACACTTTCTGTGTAAGTGGCTTAGTCAATGGGTCTGCCACATTCTCCGCTGATGCTACCGTTTAACATCAATCTCCCGTAGATCCAGTGTTGTCACACAACAGTGGAATGGGTGATGTGCTGTATTCCAAATTCCAGAATGAACACCTTCATTCATTAGGCAGCCTCACTTATGGCAATGTGCTCGGCTTGGGTTGTAGACTATTTTTCTTACTACATAGGACCCCATCGTAAAGATGTAAACAGATGTAGACATTCTACCATCCGGATCTGACTGGCAGTCGGTATCAGTATACCCTTGGATCTGCAGTGAACTACCATCGAATACCAGACTAAACTCTTTTATCCTTCGAAGGTATTTCAGTATGTTCTTCACAACAGTCCAGTGTTCCCGTCCTGGGTTAGACTGGTATCTACTTACCACACTCACTACCTGAGCAATGTCAGGACGAGTGCACAACATGTCATGCATGATGCTCCCTACAGCTGTGGCATAGGGAATCTCCTTCATGCCCTTAATCTCCTCGGGAGTCCTGGGAGACATATCCTTGGAGAGAGTGACTCTGTGCCTGAAAGGAATATCTCCTCGGGAGTGCACAGCATGGCATGCATGATGCTCCCTACCACACTCACTCTTGACAATTTTGTCAATGTAAGTAGACTGGGATAATCCTATTATCCTTTTCGATCTATCTCTATAGAGTCGAAGTCCCAAGATATAGGTGGCTTCTCCAAGATCTTTCATGGAGAATTGCTGTGAAAGCCACACTTTCACCGTAGTTAACATTCCTACATCATTCCCAATGAGTAGAATGTCATCTACATATAGAACCAAGAACGTAATCTTATCCCCATTGGTCTTCCTATAAACACAGGGTTCATCCGGATTTTGATCAAAGTCAAACTGTTTGACAGTGGAGTCAAACCGGATGTTCCAACTCCTAGAAGCCTGCTTCAGTCTATATATGGATCGGTTAAGTTTGCATACTGTTTGTTCTGTAGCTACAGTCTATATATGGATCAATCGACCCTTAATATGGATTAGCCTCTAATTAGTAGTATAAAGACTAAACTGCCCCCACTTAAGTATGGGACAGGAAGTCTCTATCAAAACTACCACATAAGCACATAACTTAACAGAAATAGAATGACTAATCTACCCTTATTCGGCTGGCTCTAACACTCCCCCTCAAGCTGGAGAATATATGTCATATAATCCCAACTTGTTATATATATAGTTCACTCTCCCTAAGCTTAAGCCTTTTGTAAACAAATCTGCCAATTGATCACCTGAGCCAACATGTTCTGTGCTTATCTCTCCAATAAGGACCTTCTCCCTCACAAAGTGGCAATCAATCTCTATGTGTTCTGTTCTCTCATGAAAAACAGGGTTGGATGAGATGTGGAGTGCAGCTTGATTGCCACAGTACAATTTCATAGGTCTATCCATAGAGAACCCGATTTCTTGTAGAAGATTCCTCAGCCATACTAATTCACATGTAGTGTGTGTCATGGCTCTGTATTCGGCTTCAGCACTGCTCCTTGCTACAACCGTCTGCTTCTTACTCTTCCATGTCACAAGATTTCCTCCAAGAAATGTGCAGTAACCTGTAGTAGATCTTCTATCAGACACAAAGCCTACCCAATCTGCATTTGTATACCTAATTACTTCAAGATTTCCTCCTGGTTTGTACAATAACCCACGGCCTAGAGCTCCCTTCAGGTACCTTACAATTCTAAGAACTGCATCCCAGTTAGGTATCCGAGGGTTCTGCATAAATTGGCTCACCACACTAACTGCAAAGGAGATGTCTGGTCTCGTGATAGTCAAATAGTTCAGCTTCCCCACTAGTCGTCTATACCTTCCAGGATCATCAAAAATTTCCCCTGTATCACTGCTCAACTTAGCATTTGGCTCCATGGGAGTTTCAGTCGGTTTTGCACCTAACAGTCCTGTTTCATCCAACAAATCAAGAACATGTTTTCTTTGGCACAGGTTTACACCTTGTCTTGATCTAGCAACTTCTATACCCAAGAAATACTTCAATGTCCCAAGGTCTTTTGTTTGAAAATGATTTTGCAAAAAGACTTTTAGTTTATCGATTTCCGATTTGTCACTACCAGTTACGACAATATCATCCACATAGACCATTAATAAAATCTTTCGGCTTCTGAATCATAGATGAACACCGAGTAGTCAACCTGGCATTGTTTCATTCCAAAATTCTTCACCACTTCACTAAACTTCCCAAACCAAGCACGAGGCGATTGTTTTAACCCATAAATTGCCTTTTTCAGTCTGCACACCTTACCATCCTCCCCCTGAGCAACAAACCCAGGTGGTTGCTCCATATATACCTCCTCCATAAGGTCACCATGAAGGAAGGCATTTTTAATGTCAAGTTGAAACAAGGGCCAATCATACATAACTGCTAGGGAAATTAAGACACAGACAGAGCCAATCTTAGCCACTAGAGAGGTCTCCATATAGTCCACCCCATACAATTGTGAATAACCTTTAGCAACAAGTCTGGCTTTCAGACGCTCCACACTACCATCTGGCAAGTATTTAACAATACAAATTGGCGATGTGAAGCGGAAAGGCGAGAGACTGAAACAAAATTGGAAATGGGATGGAGGGTACAACTACGCTTACCTTTTCGTAAAGCAATGGGAAGATCAAGTCCTGAAGGTTCAGGGACAGGAGCAACAACAGGATCCATAGACAAGGTAGAAGCTGGAGGAGGAGCCAGTGTCTGTCGATGAGTATACACGTGCCGGATCGGTGGTCGTTCAATAGGGATCTGCACTGGAGGAGGTGAAGGGTCAACCCCAACTGGAACACCCGGAATGGGATCACTGACTAGAAGAGGAAGAGGAAGCAAAGGTGGAGACACGGATACTTCAGGTCCCAAGAAGAATGGGACAGACTCAAAAAAGGAGATATCAGGACAGACATAGCATTTCCGAGTAATGGGATTGTAACACTTGTACCCTTTTTGAGTCCGAGAGTAGCCCAGAAAGACACTTAATAGAGTGTGCATCCAACTTGTCTATTCCAGGACTCTGATTGTGAACAAAGCACACACAGCTAAAGATACGAGGTGTTAATGGAAAGGGAAACAAGGTGGGGAACAAAATAGAGAAGGGAGACCGACCATGAAGAATGAAGGAGGGCATCCGATTAATAAGGAAACACGCAGTAAGTACAGCATCACTCCAAAATTGTTTAGGAACACTCATATGATGAAGAATAGACCGAGCAGTTTCAAGGAGATGACGGTTCTTTCGTTCAGCCACCCCATTTTGTTGAGGAGTGGATGCACATGAAGTTTGATGAATGATGCCATGTTGTTCTAAATAATGTTGAAAGGAAGTAAGAAAGTATTCACGACCGTTATCTGAACGAAGAACTTTGATTGGAACACCAAATTGTGTACGTATTTCAGCATGGAATTTTTGAAAAATGGAAAATAATTCACTCCTTTCTTTCATTAAATAAATCCATGTCATCCTTGAACAATCATCAATAAAAGTGACAAAATACTTGTAACCATTATAAGACTATTTTAATCGGGCCCCAAACATCTGAATGAACCAAAGCAAAAGGACTCAACATACGACTTTCAACTTTAGGACTGAAGGGAACATGACGATGTTTCCCATACTGACACGACTCGCACTGTAAAGACAACATATGACTCAAAGACGGAACCAGTATCTTGAGTGCCTTGAGAGATGGATTTCCTAGTCGACAATGCCACTGTAGAGGAGTGAGTGAAGTCTGAAGTGCAACTGACGATCCACCACCGTCAAGGTAATACAATCCACCAGCCTCATGCCCCCCACCAATCTTCTTCCCCGTCTTGAGATCCTGAAAAACACAAAAGGAAGGGAAAAATGTAATAGAGCAATTAAGAGTCTTGGTTAATTCACTAACAGACATAAGATTGAATGGAAACTTGGGACATATAGAACAAATGATAAAGAAAGAGAAGTCATGTCAACATTACCAACACCACAGATGGGAGAAGAGGAACCGTTGGCAAGGGTAATAGTTTGAGATGTGGAAGTTTAAGAGAGGGAAGAGAACACACCTAGAGTCCCGATCATGTGATCAGAGGCTCTAGAGTCAATAATCTAGGGAGAGGGTATGGATGACAGACAAGCTATACCTGAGTGGGCAAGGGTGGCAGTAGTATGTTGTGAAGTAGTCTGGAGGAACCTCTCATACTCATCACGTGGTACACTCACCATCTCCTTCCCGGAAACAGATGTAGATGTGGAGGGAGTTAGATCTGCCTGTTGGTTATCACTGACATCAACCCCACCAGCTACTGCATGATTGGCCCATGTAGAAGGAGGGCCATGGAGATCATAACAGAAATTCACCGAATGTCCATTCCTTCCACAATGGGTACATTTCCTTGTAGAGTTACTTTTTCCTTTACCACGGCCTCCCCCTGAGTCACGACCACCACCATGGCCAAAAACGGAACCACCACGACCTCCTCGGGAGGCATGTCCTCCCCCTTTAGTACCACGTCCACCTCCTCTGGCTATCGCAAGTGTTGATCTGTTAGACTGTGTGGGATTCTCTGTAGGTCCCAAAGAAATCCTACGAACCCATGCAAACACTTCCTCAAGTGTAGGAAGAGTAGAGCCCCCTAATATTTGGGCCCTAACTGGTTCATATGCTGATTTCAACCCCACTAAGAACCTAGTGACATCTAGTTGTTCTCTCTGTTGTTGCTGAACCTTAACATCTGGAGTGAGGGGATGATAGACATTGAGTTCATTTTTGAGGTTCTTCATACTGACATAGTACTCTTCTAGGGTTTTATTCCCTTGCTGCAGATCGAAATACTCCTGATAGAGCTGATATACCCTTGTAGTATTATCCTGCACAGAATAAAGCTTCTTGGCATGTTCCCATATGTCCTTAGCTGTATCTAAGAACATAAAGTTGGCACTTATTTTGGGTTCCATACTATTCCATAACCATGTCATGATTTGGGCATCTTTCTGTCCCCAGTCATCAAACCCTGAAGAGTCAGCAGGTGGTTTATCTTCCTTCACATGCTTCACTTTCCTCTTTGCCTCGAGAAAAACTTCCACAGACTTGGCCCACGGTACATAGTTCTCAACATTAAGTTTAATTGAAGTCATCTGCACACCCAGATAGTCAGAGGGAATCACCAGACTAGGTTTCTGATCACTACGACCACTGACTTTGCCCATGCTCTGATACCATGTTTGTTCTGTAGCTACAACAGTTCAAACTGGGAGAAGAGAAGAAGAAGAAGATGAAGAGAATAGTCAAACCTGATGGGCTAAACCCTATCAGTCGACCCTTAATATGGATTAGCCTCTAATTAGTAGTATAAAGACTAAACTGCCCCCACTTAAGTATGGGACAGGAAGTCTCTATCAAAACTGCCACATAAGCACATAACTTAACAGATATGAAATGACTAATCTACCCTTATTCGGCTAGCTCTAACACATACCATGTGTTCCTGACCTACAGTAATGAATCCTTGTTGTTGTTGCATATAAATATGTTCAGTTAAGATCTCCATTCAGGAACGCGGTTTTGACATCCATTTGCCAAATTTTGTAGTTATGGTATGTTTTTACAACTAGCAAGATCCTAATAAACTTCAGCTTAGCCACCGGCGAAAAGGTTTCTTCATAGTCGATTCCCTCTTTCTGAGTGTACCCTTTTTCCACAAGACGAGCTTTATAGGTCTCAATGTTACCATCCGGGCCCTTCTTCCTCTTGTAAATCCACTTGCAACCAATTGCTTTCACCCCAAAGGGTGGGTCCATAAGATTCCAGACCTTGTTGGTCTCCATCGAGTCCATCTCGGCTTTCATGGCATCTACCCACTTCAGGGAATCTATGTCCAACATAGCTTCCGCATAAGTTGTGGGATCCTCCTCACTTGTTGTGGCTTCCACCAAGTAACTTTCTTGGTCATAGCCGTAACGAACTAGAGGCCTGGATACCCAAGTAGACCTTCTAGGTTGAGTATCTGGAGCTTGTGGGACATCTCCCACTACTCCTGGGCTCTCCTCATCAAGAACAACTTCTCGCTGAAGATTCTCCAAGATGTAATCTTCTTCTAAGAAACAAGCATTTCGACTGCAAAACACCTTTTGTTCTTTCGGATCATAGAATAGGTAACCTATAGAGCCTTTGTGGTAACCTACAAATAGGCAACGACTGGTCTTAGATTCCAATTTGTCAGCACTAGTTCTTTTAACATGTGTCGGACAACCCCAAAGCTTCAAGTGTCTCACACTTGGTCTCTTACCAGTCTAAAACTCATAGGGACTCTACGGAACGGATTTGGTTGGAACCCGGTTCAGCACGTAAATCGCAGTCTCCAATGCGAAGTGATCGGACCATATCCAATAGGGTCCTGTTCCTCCTCTACAACACACCATTTAACTATGGTGTAGCGGGAGGGGCTAATTGTGATACTATCCCATTGTCCTTTAGTCCCTGCATTCATCAGAGAGATACCACCTCGATCTGACCGAAGGGCTTTAATTTCTCTCCCCAATTGTTTTTCGACTTCTTGTCTAAACTCCTTGAACTTTTCAAAGGATTTAGACTTATGTCTTATTAGGTACATGTAACCATACTGAGAATAATCATCGGTAAAGGTTATGAAATATACGAGCTAATTACGTGTCCTAACATTTAGGGGACCACATACATCAGTATGTATCAGGTCAAGTGTACCTGTGGATCTTTTAGGCTTACCGTTAAATGGCAACTTCGTCATCTTACCCTGAAGGCAAGGTTCATAGGTTGGAAGATCTTCTACGGTTAGTGTTAAAGTGAGCCGAATAAGGGTAGTTTAGTCATCTTATCTTTGTTAAGTTGTATGCTTATGTGGCAGTTTTATTAGAGACACTCTACCCCACACTTAAGTAAGGGCAGTTTAGTCTTTGTAGAAATTATTAGACTAATTACTATTAAGGGGTCGACTGATAGGGTTTACCTATCAGATTCAACAGTCCCTTCTTTTCCTTCTTCTTCTTCTTCCTCTTGCTGGTTCGGGTTACTGTAGCAGCAGTCGAAACATGGTATCAGAGCCTGGTTTCTGACCTACTTCAGTTCGTGAAACATCTCAGCAGTGTTCGTGACCTCTCTTTCTTTGTTTCTGGGCTGTTAATGGAGAAAACTGGTTCGTCCTAGGTCTGAAACATCTCAGCTCGTCTCTCTCTGCTACACATAACCTTCTTCAGTAAGAAAAATGACCTCAGCAGTGAATGGTTGGTTGAGACTCTCAAAAGAAGGTCGGTTATTTCTTCTCCTTGTGCTGCTGGTATTTCTTGGTAGAAAATCTTCAAGAACCTGCTAGTACTGATCAGAACCTAGAGAACTAGGTTTATTGTTGCCCTAGTTCTTGGAGAAAATCCCAAGAACGGGCTGTGTGTACAGTAGCCGAATGGTGTAGGGGCTGTTGTAAGTGGCCGAGTGGTGTAAAGTGTAATGCAGTGACCTAGCCGAGTTCCTTGTGGTCGTGTGGTGCCTTCTTAAAGGTGTTAAACAGGTCTGTACCGGGTGTAACTGATATGACTATGTGGTGGTGCTTGTGATGCACAATTTTTATTGAGTGGTTGTAAGAGGGCTTGCATGTGATTAGTAAGTGTTGAATTGATGTTTATGTGGTTCGTGGTGTTGTGAAATCAGTAGTAGTGTGAACAAGAACAAGGCTTGTGTACCTATTATTGTGTTTAGGGGCTGCTATAGGTGCTGGAACATCAAACTCCTAATAACAGCACTCAGTTTATAGCTGAGAATTCAGGTTAGAGGCAACGGTGAAAGAGTACCATGTTAGTAGTGGGAGTTGGGTATAATGATCAGAAACCTACTGTAGTGGTTCCCTCTGACTACCTAGGTGTACAGATGACCTCAATTAAACTGAATGGGGAGAACTATGTTCCATGGGCCAAATCAGTGGAAGTTTTCCTCAAGGCAAAGAGGAAAGTGAAGCATGTAAAAGAAGATAAACCACTGGTTGACTCTCCAGGGTTTGATGATTGGGAACAAGAGGATGCTCAAATCATGACCTGGCTATGGAATAGTATGGAACCCAAAATTAGTGCCAACTTCATGTTCCTAGATACGGCTAAGGATATATGGGAACATGCTAAGAAGCTGTATTCTGGACAAGATAACACTACAAGGGTATATCAACTTTATCAGGAATACTTTGATTTGCAACAAGGAATGAACTCAATGTCTATCATCCCCTCACTTCAGATGTTAAAGTTCAGCAACAACAGAGGGAACAACTAGATGTTACAAGATTCTTAGTGGGGCTGAAATCGGAGTATGAACCAGTTAGAGCCCAAATATTAGGGAGCTCTACCCTTCCTACTCTTGAGGAAGTATTTGCACGGCTTCGTAGGATTTCTCTGGGACAGACAAAGAATCCCACACGGTTTGATAGATCAGCACTTGTGACAACTAGAGGAAGTGGACATGGTACAAGGGGGGGAGGACATGCCTCCCGAGGAGGCCGTGGCAGTTCCATGTTTGGCCGGGGTGGTGGTCGTGACTCAAGGGGAGGCCGTGGCAAAGGAAAGAGTAACTCTGCAAGGAAGTGTACTCATTGTGGCAGGGAAGGACACACGGTGAATTTCTGTTATGATCTACATGGCCCTCCCTCTAAATGGGCTAATCATGTTGTAGCTGGTGAGGTTGATATCAGTAACAGTAAACAGGCAGACCTAACTCCTTCCACATCAACATCTGCTTCTGGGAGGGAGATGGTGAGTGTACCGCGTGGTGAGTATGAACGGTTCCTTCAAACCACTTCACAGCATACCACTGCTACTCTTGCCCACTTAGGTATTGCTTGCATGTCATCTAAAACCTCTCCCTGGATTATTGACTCTGGAGCCTCTGATCACATGAACGGGATTCCAGGTGTGTTCTGTTCTCTTTCTGAAAGTTCCACATCACAAACTGTTACACTTGCCAATGGCTCTTCATCTCCCATCTGTGGTGTTGGTAATGTTGACATGGCTTCTCCTTTTTTATCATTTGTTCTATATGTACCTAAGTTTCCATTCAATCTTATGTTTGTTAGTAAATTAACCAAGACTCTTAACTGTTCTGTTACCTTCCTTCCTCTTGTGTTTTTCCAGGATCTCAATGTTAGAATGTTAGAGTGATGTTCGGTTGATAAGAGTTCTTATTAGTCCATTCTTATGTTTAACTTATCTTGTAACTGGGCTGGGCTTGTGTTAATGGGCCTAATCCTGTTTAATGATTTAAGTCATCTGGGTGTCCCATCACTAATCAGGGGCATCCCAGTAATTTCTTGTACCTTGTACTATATTCATCTATAAATAAAGAACTGGTCGACTGGCTAGTACAGTTCGACATTCTCTTCTTTTCTGTCATTCTCTTTTCTTCCTTGCTACTTCGAGTATAACTCTTCAGATTACATGGTATCAGAGCATTAGCTCCTTCCTGGTTTCAGCAGGCGCACTCTCTTCTCTTGCTGTCTTTTCATCTTCTCTCTTCCTTTTCTGGGTTGCTGCAGTGAAGACCTAGGAGTGTAAGAGAGTAAAGCAAGTTCGAACCTAGGGTTTCTCTTGGTTGTAGGACTCAAGGGAAGTAAGACCCAGAAGTAGATGTCCTACTAGATTATCTCCAGCAAATAGTAGCTATTGGGCTACTAAGAGAGGTCTGTATAGGACAAACCTAGTTGAGGACTGATTTCAGCAGTCCTAGCACTAACCGAAAGAGGGAGAGCTTCCTCTACAATTGCAGCTTCGTGCTCCAGCAAGACTTGCGCAGAACAAGTGGTAAAGACTTAGCCTACTCTACAGTTGCAGCTTCGTGCCCCAGCAAGACTTGGGCAGAACTGTGGTAACTTCAGTTACAGATTCTCTTCAGGTCGGTTATCAGTCCTACTTTGTGAACTTCAGTTACTGCACTGCACAGTTACTTCAGATTGCACAACAAGCCCTAACTGAAGTAACTTCAGTTACTAGCACTGTGAACTGGTTCAGTTACAGCCCTGTACTTGCTACTTCGGCCAGTCCTAAACAGCACTGCACAGTACCCGAACTGTGAACACTTCTACCAGCACGGTGAACACTGTGACCACTTCGGCCAGTCCTAAACAGAATCACCTACAGCACTGTGAACAACTCTTGGACTGAAGTCAAGATGTCCTCACTATCCGGTGAAGTTTCCTCTAGAGATAACAGACCTGTTACAAGGTCCTCAAACCTAGAAAACCCTAATCTACACAGCTTGCAGATTACAAGTGTGCTGCTAGATGAGTATAACTTCAGAGAGTGGTCTGTCTCAGCAATGCTGTTCATTACCTCTCGTGACCTCACAGGCTATTTGGATGGAGACAAGAAACAACCAGAAATTGGCAGTCCTGAATACACCGTGTGGCGTAAGGAAAATGCCATAGTCATGTCTTGGTTACTGGCCTCTATGACTCCTAGGGTGGCCAGAACTGTTCATCACTTCCCCACAGCTGCTAAAATTTGGGAGAAAGTATTTAAGACATGTGGCCAGAAAAAGAACAATGCTAGAATTTACAGGCTGAACCAAGACATTGCAGCCCTAAGGCAAGGAGATATGTCCGTGGCAACCTACTTTGCAACACTGGAAGGTCTCTGGGAAGAGCTTGACCACCATTTGATTTTGGATTGGGAAAATGCTAATGATAAGGAGAGGCATGATAAGCAGATTGAGGAGGGCAGAGCCTTCAAGTTTCTGGCGGGTCTTGACCCTATATATGAAGGTATAAGGTCACAGATTCTAGGGAGAGATGAATTACCTGAGCTTCACCACGTCTACTACCTGGTGAGGAATGAAGAAGTAAGGAGAAAGGAGATGCAAGTTGACTCCCAGACACAGTCAACAGAACAACCTGGAGAACATTCAGCCTTAGTCTCCACTAAGGGGAATAGATTTTCAGACAAGAAGTTCCTCAAGTGTACACATTGTGGTGGTGAGAAACACACAAAGGAGAAATGTTGGGTCCTGTACCCTCATCTGAAGCCAGCTGCTCTGAGAAAGGACAAAAGGCAACAGAAGGGCCACACAGCAAGTGGGAATCTTGCCACCAACAACAGTAGTGACAACTCACAGAGTATTCAGACAGTATCATCTTCCACCGCAAGGCAGGCTGCCGACTCCTCTGGACCAAGTACTTTGGGCTTCACAGCTAGTGAGGTAGAGGTTCTCAGTCGGGCATTAGCCCGTCTGAAGAACAATTCTTTAGCTTCCACCTCTCTTGCCAAATCAGGTACAGCCTCTGCATTTAGTGCATCTAGTTCCATTAATTCTACCTCTTGGGTGATTGATTCCGGAGCCACTGACCATATGACACATATGTCCTCCTTATTCTCCACATATCATTTGTTGTCTGGCCAGGATAAGATGAGAGTAGCTGATGGGTCCCTCTCCACCATCTCTGGAAAGGGGGTGGTTGACCTAAGCAAGGATCTCTCTCTTAAATCAGTCCTACATGTTCCTAGTCTTACCTCAAATCTGTTGTCTGTTTCAAAGCTTACAAAAAACTTGAACTGCAGTATAACTTTCTTTCCTTCTCATTGTGTCTTCCAGGACAGATTGACGAGGAGAACGATTGGGAGTGGTCATGAGTATGGGGGCCTCTACTACTTTGATGAAGATGTCAGCTCAGCCATGCAAGCTTCTACTACTAGTCCGGAGAGTGTGGAGTCAATAGCTAGGCTGCACTTGTGGCATGCTAGGCTAGGTCATTTGTCCTTTTCTTCCTTAGCAATGTTGTTTCCCGAATTATGTAAGGGCATTTCGAGTCAGAGTTTAATTTGTGATGTGTGTCAAATGTCAAAACAATGTAGATCAATGTATCCAATTTCTAGTAATGAAATTCAAGCCCCTTTTGACTTGGTTCATTCTGATGTTTGGGGTCCTTCACCCATTGTTTCCATTGATGGCTTCCGTTACTTCATCAGTTTTATTGACCATTATTCTCGGTGCACTTGGATTTATCTGTTGAAAGGACGTGAAGAAGTTCCCCGGATAACTATGATGTTTTGCAAGATGGTTGAAACACAATTTGATAAAAAGATCAAGCAATTCCGTTCAGACAATGCAGCTGAATACTTTGAAAGATCCCTGAACTCATTCATGGAAGATGCAGGCATGTTACATCAATCATCGTGTGCTTACACCCCTCAGCAAAATGGGGTCGCTGAGCGCAAAAACAGACATCTATTGGAGACAGCTCGAGCCCTTCTTTTCCAGCACAATGTGCCCAAGCAATATTGGTCTCAAGCTGTTCTCACTGCATCATACCTAATAAATCGGATGCCATCTAAGGTACTGGGTATGAAGACCCCTTTCTCTGTTTTGTGTCCCACTCTTCCAGAATTCCCTCTTCCCCCGCGGGTTTTTGGTTGTACATGCTTCATACATGTGAAAGATCCAAAGAAGACCAAGCTGGATCCTAAGGCTACAAAGGGAATATTTTTGGGGTACTCTCCTACGCAGAAGGGGTATAAGTGTTATGATCCCGTCTCCAAGAAAAAATATGTCACCAGGGATGTAGTCTTTTTTGAGTTTCAACCCTATTTCGAGTCTTCTCAGAATCCTCTTCAGGGGGAAAGTAGTGGGTTGGAAGAGGATTCTCATTCTCCCTTCTTTTTTGTTCCCATTTCAGCACCTTCCACTACTACTAGCTATAACATTCCGGGTCAACCTAGTGAGACTTCCACTGTGCCAGTTGCTTCTCCAGATTCGGCTGATACTTCTGAAGGTTCCAGTAAACAAGAGAAAGAGATACTTACATACAGTAGAAGGAAGAAGGCCCCTCAACCTCATGATTGCAACCAGTTGAACTCAGACCAATCTGTCTCTGCAATCCAAGGTAATTCTGATTCACTCAATTCAGATTTGGATCTTCCTATTGCTCTCCGTAAGCCTGTTCGTTCTTGTACCACTCGGCATCCCATAGCCGATTATGTTTTTTACTCACACTTATCCCCTGCCTATCATTCCTTTGTGTCTGCTCTTTCCTCTGTATGTGTCCCTTCCAGGTATTCAGAAGCGGCATCTGATCCAAGGTGGAAAGAAGCCATGAATGAGGAGATGAAAGCCCTAATGAAAGCAAGGACATGGGAATTGGTGGACCTGCCAGAAGGGAAAGGCACTGTTGGGTGCAAGTGGGTATTCACAGTAAAGCACAGGGAAGATGGGTCAGTTGAGAGGTACAAGGCCAGACTCGTGGCAAAGGGGTTTACACAAAAGGAAGGAATTGACTACAAGGAAACCTTTGCCCCAGTAGCAAAGCTCAACACAATCAGGGTTCTACTGTCACTAGCAGCAAAATTCTCTTGGGAACTTCATCAGCTGGATGTGAAGAATGCCTTCCTAAATGGTGATCTTCATGAAGAGGTATTCATGGAACCTCCACCTGGATATGATGTTGGAAAGAATGTATGTAAACTAAGGAAAGCATTATATGGTTTGAGAGACTTTGTTTGGCCATGAAGAAAGTAGGGTACACTCAGAGCGGTGCAGATCATACATTGTTTACAAGGAGACAGGATGACAAACTTACAGCACTCATTGTGTATGTGGATGATATGGTGATTACTGGAAATGATGTGAGAGAGATGAAGAGGCTGAAGGAGTTCTTAGCTTCAGAATTTGAGATCAAAGACCTGGGAAATCTGAGATACTTTCTTGGAATTGAAGTTGCTAGATCAAGAGAAGGAATCTACATATGTCAAAGAAAGTATGTGCTAGATCTCCTAGAGGAAACAGGCATGATGGGGTGCAGGCCAGCAGACACTCCAATAGAACCAAGCCATGGATTACAAGAATCAATGGGTGAGGAATACTGTGATAAGGAAAGGTACCAAAAGTTGGTAGGAAAACTGATATACTTATCCCTTACTCGGCCAGACATTGCCTATGCAGTGCATGTTGTCAGTCAATTCATGCACTCACCAAAGACCCCTCATATGAGAGCAGTGGAAAGAATCCTCAGATACTTGAAGACTTGCCCAGGGAAAGGAATTTTATTCAGAAAAAACAGCAGACTTGAAATTGAAGCCTACACTGATGCTGATTGGGCTGGGTCTGTTGGAGACAGAAAATCAGGTTACTGTACATTCTTGGGAGGAAACCTAGTCACATGGAGTAGTAAGAAGCAGAATGTTGTG
Organism: Nelumbo nucifera; assembly: GCF_055504915.1. NCBI lineage: Eukaryota > Viridiplantae > Streptophyta > Magnoliopsida > Proteales > Nelumbonaceae > Nelumbo > Nelumbo nucifera. The sequence goes on along the minus strand of NC_142649.1, from coordinate 44,967,242 downwards.
GCTAGATCAAGTGCAGAAGCAGAATACCGAGCTATGGCACACGGGGTTGTTGAACTCTTATGGCTCAGGACTCTCCTTAATGAGCTTGGTATCAAGACAGAGGGTCCTCTCAAGCTGTATTGTGATAATAAAGCTGCTATCAACATTGCCAACAATCCTGTGCAGCATGACAGGACAAAACATATTGAAATTGATCGACACTTTGTCAGAGAGAGAATCATTTCAGGAGAACTCTGTGTGCCTTATACTCCATCAGAGATGCAGATTGCATATGTATTAACTAAAGGGCTGGCATCAACGAAGTTCAGGGACATACTTGGCAAGCTAAACATGATTGATATCTATGCCTAGCTTGAGGGGGAGTGTTAGAATGTTAGAGTGATGTTCGGCTGATAAGAGTTCTTATTAGTCCATTCTTATGTTTAACTTATCTTGTAACTGGGCTGGGCTTGTGTTAATGGGCCTAATCCTGTTTAATGATTTAAGTCATCTGGGTGTCCCATCACTAATCAGGGGCATCCCAGTAATTTTTTGTACCTTGTACTATATTCATCTATAAATAAAGAACTGGTCGACTGGCTAGTACAGTTCGACATTCTCTTCTTTTCTGTCATTCTCTTTTCTTCCTTGCTACTTCGAGTATAGCTCTTCAGATTACACTCAAGACGGGGAAGAAGATTGGTAGGGGGCATGAAGCTGGTGGATTGTATTATCTTGATGGTGGTGGATCCTCAATTGCTCTTCAGACTTCACTTACCCCTCTACAGTGGCATTACCGACTGGGACATCCTTCTCTCAAGGCACTCAAGATATTAGTTCCGTCTTTGATTCATTTGTCAGTTTTACAGTGTGAGTCATGTCAGTTTGGGAAACATCGTCGTGTTTCCTTCAGTCCTAAAGTTGAAAGTCGTATGTTGAGTCCTTTTTCTTTGGTTCATTCAGATGTTTGAGGCCCGATCAAAATAGTCTTATAATGGGTACAAGTATTTTGTCTCTTTTATTTATGATTGTTCAAGGATGACATGGATTTACTTAATGAAAGAAATAAGTGAATTGTTTTCCATTTTTCAAAAATTCCATGCTGAAATACGTACACAATTTGGTGTTCCAATCAAAGTTCTTCGTTCAGATAATGGTCATGAATACTTTCTTACTTCATTTAAACAGTATTTAGAACAACATGGCATTATTCATCAAACCTCATGTGCATCCATTCCTCAACAAAATGGGGTGGCTGAACGAAAGAACCGCCAGCTCCTTGAAACTGCTCGGTCTATTCTTCATCATATGAATGTTCCTAAACGGTTTTGGAGTGATGCTGTACTCACTGCATGTTTCCTCATTAATCGGATGCCCTCCTTCATTCTTCATGGTCGGTCCCCCTTCTCTATCTTGTTCCCCACTTTATCTCCATTTCCATTAACTCCTCGTGTCTTTGGCTATGTGTGCTTTGTCCACAATCTGAGTCCTGGAATAGACAAGATAGATGCACGCTCCATTAAATGTGTCTTTCTTGGCTACTCTCGGACTCAAAAAGGGTACAAGTGTTATAATCCCATTACTCGAAAGTGCTATGTCTGTCCTGATGTCACCTTTTTTGAGTCTATCCCCTTCTTCTCAGGACCTAAAGCACCTTCGTCTCCACCCTTACTTCCTCTTCCTCTTCCTGTCAGTGATCCAGTTCCAAATGTTGTTGTTGGAGTAGACTCATCATCTCATCCAGTGCAAATTACCATTGAACGATCACCGATCCGGCAAGTGTATACACGTCAAACGACACCGTTCCCCCCCTCCAGCTTCTACCTTATCTGTGGATCCTGTCATGGCTCCTGTTTCTGAACCCTCAGAACTTGACCTACCCATTGCCTTACGAAAATGTAAATGTAGTTCTACTCTCCATCCCATTTTCAATTTTGTTTCATTATCTCGCCTTTCCACCTCATTATCGTCAGTTTGTTTCACTTTTGTCATCTATTTCCATACCTAACAATGTCCAAGAAGCTCTTAGTTCACCTGGGTGGCGGCAGGCAATGGAGGAGGAAGTCTCTGCTCTTCAACATACTCAAACATGGGAGCTCACTACTCTCCCACCTGGTAAGCATGTTGTGGGCTGTAAATGGGTGTATACTGTTAAATACTTACCAAATGGTAGTGTGGAGCGTCTGAAGGCCAGGCTCGTTGCTAAAGGGTACTCACAGTTGTATGGAGTGGACTACATGGAGACATTCTCTCTGGTGGCTAAGATTGGCTCTGTTCATGTGCTAATCTCCTAGGCAGTTATGTATGATTGGCCTCTGTTTCAGCTTGACATAAAAAATGCCTTCCTTCATGGTGACCTTGTGGAGGAGGTATATATGGAGCAACCACCTGGGTTTGTTTTTGTTGCTCAGGGGGAGGACGGTATGGTGTGCAGACTGAAGAAGGCAATTTATTGGTTGAAACAATCGCCGCGTGCTTGGTTCGGGAAGTTTAGTGAAGTGGTGAAGAGTTTTGGAATGAAGCAATGCCAGGTTGATCACTCTGTGTTCAGCTATGATTCAGAAGCTGGAAAGATTTTATTAGTGGTCTATGTGGATGATATTGTTATTACTGGCAATGACAAATTGGGGATTGACAAACTAAAGGTATTTCTGCAAAATCATTTTCAATCAAAAGACCTTGAAACATTGAAGTACTTCTTGGGCATAGAAGTTGCCAGGTCAAAACAAGGTGTAAATCTGTGCCAAAGAAAATATGTTCTTGATCTACTAGAAGAAACAGGATTGTTAGGTGCAAAACTGGCTGAGACTCCTGTGGAACTAAATGTTAAGTTGAGTAATGATACAGGGGAAGTATTTGAAGATCCTGGAAGGTATAAACGACTAGTGGGGAAGCTGAACTATCAGACTCTCACGAGACCCGACATCTCCTTTGCAGTCAGTGTGGTGAGCCAATTCATGCAGAACCCTCGTATACCTCACTGAGATGCAGTTCTTAGAATTGTAAGATATCTGAAGGGAGCTCCAGGCCGTGGACTATTGTATAAATCAGGAGGAAAACTTGAAGTGGTTGGGTACATAGATGCAGATTGGGCATGCTCAGTGAATGACAGAAGATCTACTACAGGCTATTGCACATTTCTTGGAGGAAATTGTGACGTGGAATAGTAAAAAGCAGATGATTGTGGCTAGAAGCAGTGTTGAAGCCGAGTATAGGGCCATGGCACACACTACCTGTGAATTAGTATGGTTGAGGAATCTCCTACAAGAAATTGGGTTCCACATGGATAAACCTATGACATTGTACTGTGACAATCAAGTTGCACTCCATATCTCATTTAACCCTATTTTTCATGAGAGAACGAAGCACATAGAGGTTGATTGCCACTTTGTGAGGGAGAAGGTTCTTGCTGGAGAGATAAGCACAGAACATGTGGGCTCGAATGATCAATGGGCAGATTTGTTTACAAAGCTCTAAGCTCAGGGAAAGTGAACTATCTATGTAACAAGTTGGGATTATATGACATATATTCTCCAGCTTGAGGGGGAGTGTTAAAGTGAGCCGAATAAGGGTAGTTTAGTCATCTTATCTTTGTTAAGTTGTATGCTTATGTGGCAGCTTTATTAGAGACACTCTGCCCCACACTTAAGTAAGGGCAGTTTAGTCTTTGTAGAAATTATTAGAGACTAATTACTATTAAGGGGTCGACTGATAGGGTTTACCTATCAGATTCGACAGTCCCTTCTTTTCCTTCTTCTTCTTCTCTTCTTCTTCCTCTTCTTCTTCTTCCTCTTGTTGGTTCGGGCTACTGTAGCAGCAACCGAAACATTTAGAAAATCCAAAGGACCATCCTTTACCAACCTTGTAATACGATCTATGTTAATGTGGCCAAGTCGGTAATGCCACAAGCACGTGGAACTAATTGTATCACGGTTTCTTTTCTTGGGGATTATTTTCGTTGTAGTTTCGATAATGTTTGTTTCCAGAGAGGGATGGAGAACATATATACCATTCTCAAGTTCCCCATATGCTAGGAATTTGTTATTCTGTTTAATAGTAATCACATTACTAAACAAAATAGAATAACCATCCACGCACAATTTTGAGACAAATCAAATTTCTTCTTAAATTAGGTACGAAAAGACAATCTTTCAATACAATAATCCCTTCTCTAAAAACTAATTCTACAATGCCTATAGTCGTAGCTACAATAGTTGCAGAAGTCCCCAAGTAAAGTCACTTCTCCATCACTCAGTCTTTTGCTCATCTTGAACCCCTACAGTGAGTTGCACGCATGAGTCAAAGCCCCGGAGTCAATACACCAGAAAGTAGAAGTGACCAACAAATTGGTCTCTATGATGAAAGAATCGAACACATTGTTTCTTAGTCTCCAGGTATTGAGGACAATTCCTCTTCTAGTGGTCGATTTGCTTGTAGAAGTGACAAGCATTCGATGCTTTGTCTTTCTTCTACTTTTTTAGTTTTGCTACCCTTCTTCTGAGCCTTCCGCTTTTTCTTGCCCGATTTGCCACCTTCAACAAGCATGACTATCGGTTTATCCTTCTTGATCAGCTCTTCAGCCCTCTGCAACATATTGTTGAGTTTTTGAAGGCTAACGTTTAGCTTATTCATGTTGTAGTTCATTATAAATTGATTGGAGGACGAAGGTAAGGAATTGAGGACAGCATCGATTTTGGTGTCATGGTCTAGCCCTAACCCGAGAGCCTCCAGTTCATTGATATAACCCATCATCTTTAGACAATGGTCATGAATGTGTTGGTTCTCGGTCATCTGTGCGGTCATAAACAATTTTAAGACCTTTTGTCGAGTAGAATGGTTCTGCTCTTCATACATAGTCTTCAGACTATCTAATATATCCTTGGACACTTCGATCTTATCGAATTGTTGTTGTATCGGATTGTCTAAAGAGGCTATAATATAACACTGGGCAAGAGAATTTTTCTCTTCCCATTCTCGATACTCTCTTCTTCGGGCCTCAGAAGCCCTGTCACCCGGACGACCCGGAGCAGGGTTCTTAGCAATTTTGTCCAATTTCTCGGACGTCAGAACCAGCATAAGGTTTCGGAACCAATCAGCATAATTAGGGCCCTTGAGTTTGTTATCATCCAACAACTTGGTGAAGTTTCCGTTTGCCATTTCTAGTAAAGGCAAGGCAGATTTATAAGTCCACAACCTAATTGATTCATGTCATCACATAAAAAGGGCTTTTAATATATGTTCTATTTCCATTTTGGGCATCTCTGAGATTCCCTCCAATCTCAGATATGGAGATAATTGTGTCTCTGGAAATGTGGGAATCCACATGTGGTGCATGGAGCCAACTGTTTCAATTGCAAAACCCCACCACCTTCTGTGAAGGATCTCATCCACTCATCTTATGAGCTTTCCTTTTGGCCACTGTCAGACAAGGTTCATACCCATTTTAGGTTAAACCTTTATGTCCAGTAAGTGCTCACCCATCATGTTCGTGAATGCCAAGGTACCGTGAGAGAGTCTTCCATTTTAGGATAGACCCCTCCCACATCGGTCTATGACGCCCCTATCATCTCATGAAGCAATCCAGCCAACTGCATTAGCAAATGGATAGCCCAATTTTATGGTGCATCTCCACCCACCAATACAGCCAACCTTCATACTAATGATGGAAGGCCTTTAGAGAATTCATCATATGAAATTCCCTATCACATCCACTTATATTTAATGGAGGGAACGAAAAACCCCCTAGATTTGATTTAGGTCAAACCAAAGTGGCTCCTACTGACTTTCATAAAGCCAAATTCAAAGTGGGTCCAAAACGGCTAGGGTTCTGGGGTGTTCCTCTTGGGGAGAAACTGAAGTGGGCCCCACTGAGAAAGGGAGATCATCCTATGATCTTAATGGCACAATGGCAATGATGTGCATTCAGCCATGGTGTTCGAAAGAGCCACTATCGAATTTACATCGGCCAAGCACTTATGGCCCATGTACGCAGCACATCACATCACATACATCACATGCATGAAATCCATAATTGATCCAATCAATTAAATAACTGTAAAACCCATAATTAAAATCTAAAAGCCTTTTCAGCCCATTTAAAGCCCATAATATTATAAAATAATATTATCTAGGTATATGGGCTGAACTGCAAAGAGCAGTCCGGCCCATATAGCATTTATGCTGAATTGGGCTAAAGCAGTTTTAACAAATCAAAACTGGGTTTTACAGATGTTGGCCAAATTGCATCTTGCAATTAAACATCAACCCCTCGGCCCATGAAGGAAATTTTAGGGCTGAGACCAGCCCCATCGAACCACAAATTCGGTCCAACCAATTTCGTCCAATTTGGTCCGAATGGGTCTAGGGTTCGATGTTTAATTCAAGATCCAATTCAAGAAACATGATCTGAAAATAAAGAAACTGATACATGACAATCAAGAATCAGTAAACAATAGAAAGAGGGTTGTTCGTAAGGCTGCAACCTTGCAAAACAAAAGTTAGTTCGCAGTTTGCAGTTCAAAAACTACAAATCACAGATTGCCGAACCCAAATCTGCAAAATTTTCTCCTTCGCGCTTCTAGATTCATCTTCAATGAAATAAAATAAAAAACCTAATTTTCTATTAATATTACATCAGAATCGAATTCCTATACATTCCATTTAAAATTAAAAATAAAAAATAAAAATTAATTGCAGACCAAGAATGAATAGAAAAAAAATGCAGATGTGCAGATTTCTTGCATCGCAGAAAGATTTCGATCTCCTCCATACGAACAGCCCAAAATTCAAGAAATGTAAATAGAACAATTCTAAATATATAACAGAATAATAAAGATTTATTTTCAGATCATTCACCCAAAACTAGGAACCGATTTCCCCAGAAAAATCGCTAATTCGATTCAAGACTTGAACGCCTTCTGCCGATTTGCGCAGATCCATATCTGATCTAATTCGATTCAAGACTTGAACCTGGCTCTGATACCACCGAAGGGATGGGAGATCCATCATATGGATGGCCGAACCCTGCAGGAAAGTTGGGCAAAATTTCAAAAATTTCTCTCTCCCATCAAGGAATCGCATTCCCTATTTTAGAAAACTGTATTTTCAAAGATCAATCTTGAACCCAAAACCAGACCAGATTTGAAACCAAAAGGGAGGAGAGGGATATACCTGATACGAAGTAGCAATAACTCCCAATGAAGGTGTTCACGCCCAAGGTGAAGACTAAAACCCGCTTCCACTAAAGATGACATAGTGTGTGATGAACCAGGATTCTTCAGCAAGAATCGAATAGGGGCTGGTGAGCATGACTTCAGATTGTTTCTTCAACCATGAAACAATATCAAGAACCTTTCTTGATCAATTCCACAAGAGGAGATCGAACCGGGTAGGGATAGCAAGAATAGGAGAGAATTTTATAGGTTGTGTGTTAAAACTGAGGAATTCACCCTCTATTTATAGTCTTCTTTGGATCAGCCTCCTAATATAATTAGGAGAGAGCTTCCTTATCCAAATCCGATATTTGGATCTGGACTCTTAAATGGATAAGACTTATCCTTTCAACTAATCCTAATCAGATTATAAATCAGATCTTGCCTCCTTTTAATTAACTAGTTTAAGCCCAGTTCGAATTGGGCTTTAGGCCCATTAAGCTTATGTGCTCACTTACCCCTTAACCTGTTGCCCAGTTGGCTCTCTTTGTATTGCGTGGGACCCAAACATTGATCTACACATCAGCCACATGGGTTCAGCCCAACCTTTGTTACAAGGCGTGGCCGAATTCACTGTAAGAGACAATGAGCCCCTGAGTCCATCACCATGGGCTCTTAATGGGCCCAACATTTACACTAAATGGTCCTTGGGTCCAGCCACCTTATGAAAACCCAAGGGCTGTGGGCAGATGCAAGATTAGTCCATCAAGTATTACCCTCAATAGTCTTACACTTAACCTCTCAGCCCATAATGATCAAACATTGCCCGACAAGAGAGGACCTCTCCCTCGGCTGCAAGGAACAGTGTTGCACTCTCTACTCACATGGATCCCGAGAATTAAAACCTTTTGCAAATCATTTTGAAACCATAATATATATATATATATGTATATCTCTATATAAAGATATTTTGCAAAACAAATATCAACGTTTGAAATCAACTATCGGCAGTTTAGGTTTCCATTAGAGAGAGTGCATTCCCCGGTCATTCACTTTGTCCGACAAAGGGGCCGATCCTGTCACTATGATCACCTACTTAGGTGAATTCTCGAATTATTCCAACATACCCATGTTTTGACCCCCTCTAAGGATCTCACTGATTGGTACATCAAAGAAAGCCCAATCCGACACCTAGTGCAGTATCATAATCAAATCTAGGGGTTAGGTGTAACATTCTAGTTTTGCCCATCTATCTCCAAGGTCTAGGGCAATACTAGAATTTGGTCTGGTTCAGGGTTTCAAGAAAAACCCACACTGCATGTACCTCAGGTCTCACCCTGGTAGCTGAGACAAGCCACCCCAACCAACTTGGTAGTACATCAGTGTCAGCCTTAGCAGGATAAATCTCCCCAAATCTATCCAACGGCTATGAAGATTCTAAACTAACACGAGTCTCATAAGTGTCCAGTTTAAGGGTATTACACAGAAACACACCACAATGACATTAATCAATTATGTACTTTATTCATTTACAATAAATGTCAAAAGATACATCAATCTAATTGGAGCTAAGAGCATAACTGTCTAACAGTTTGAGATATGTTTGAAACTCACCATCCTCACCATCATAGTACTCTCCCCCTGAATCTGACCTCAAAATGCTTATAGTACTTTTAAACTGGGTCATTACTATAGCATGAAAGTTCTTAAACATGGATAAAACTTTTGATTTCTTTCGAAGGAAATAAATCCATGTGTATCAAGTACAGTCATCAATGAATAACACAAAATATTTATAACCCAAGCATGAAATAACTGAAGATGACCACACATCACTATGAATAAGGTAAAAAGGTGTAGAAGCATGTTCAGTAGAAGATGGAAAGGGTAAAACATTACTTTTACTATAGCAACAAGTTAAACAGGATTTATCAACATTCTTAAATGAAGTAGTCATAGGCAAACAACCAGAAGAAAATAAGTAATCCAAATTCTTAGCATGAGTATGACCAAAACGTTTGTGCCATAAGTGCCACACATTATTACAAGAGGAAATAGAAAAACTAGGTGTAGTATATAGCAAATAGGAGTCCGGTGAAGCTCTCTTGTTCTCAAATTCTAGAGCAAACAGTCTTCCAAGCGTACGCCCTTCCCCTTCAGCTCCCCAGTGTGTTGGTCCTGGATAAAACAACCATCACGAGTAAATAAGACATTATTACCATCATCAACAACTTGCCCAACAGAGATAAGACTAATAGTTAATTTAGGCACAAAGAAGGTTTTGGGAAGATGTAAGGGTTTGGACTCGGAAGTGGATAGAAATAAATCATCACAACCACATACAGGTAGAGAATCACCATTAGCAATAATAATATGGTTGACAGAGGTGTAAGGTTTAGGAAACTGACCAAAGGAGGCCCCAATCATGTGATTTGAGGCCCCATAATCATTGATCCACATGTGAGAAGGAGAGGAACAAAAATAAGTAGACTTACCAGCCAGTCCAAAAGCAGAAAAAGCAGAGGAATTAGCCGAAGACATGAGCTCACGAATCTTCTCGAGTCAAATTTCCCTGTGCATCTGGTTTGTGAGCTGATAATGAGGCAGTAGTATCAGTAGAAGTTGGTTCAGTCGAGGCCTGATAAGCCTTATGTTGTCCTTTCTTGGGAGGCTTGCTTGGGCATTCCACTTTAATGTGTCCCTACTGTTTGCAGTAGGTGCAAAAATTTTTCTTCTTGCAATGGGATGCCACATGACCATATTCTTTACATTCATAACATTACATCTTCGAGAAGTCTTTCTTACCTTCTATTTGGTAGCCAAAAACACTATATCAATCCCATGTTCCTTCTTCTAATCTAGTGCAGACAAAGTATGGAGACGAGTTTCCTCCCTTAATAACTCCCAAAGAATTGCATCAAGATCAGGCACTAGATCTCTGCTGAGTATAGTAGAGCGTAGAGTCTCATAATCAGGTCTGAAGTGCATCAAAAAATGCATGGTCTTTATCTTGTTGAGGTGTTTCTTCATAGTTTTCACACAACAGTCTGTAGACAGATCCCCAAATGAGCCATTTCATATTCAGTCCAAAGATTCACAAACCCGGCATAGTATTCCTGAATCTGCTTCTCCCCTTGAACATAAGAGAAAATATCAATCTCAATTTGATATTGCCTAGACATATCCGGCTGTTGATATGCCTTTTCAAGGTACTCGAACATGTCATGGGCTGGTTTGAGTCCTCTCATCGGAATACTAACATCCATATAGATTGAACCAAGTATCCATGAAGTAACCCGAGCATTCTCAGTTTTCCACTGTTTCAGCCTTTTGACATCACTGGCATCAGGCATGGGAGTGGAACCATCAATATAACCCCACATACCTTTACCTTCAACAAAATACTAAAAATGGAACTTCCAGAGAGCATAGTTGCTTCCATCGAACTTGACATAAACTATTTCATTCTTTTCCAAAGCCATGTCGAAAAGAATACAAAGCAAAAACTGATCGAAGCAAGCAAAATAAGCAGTAAACAAATCCAAGAGAGTCTAAAACTGAGAGAAGAAACCTCTTACAATCACAAGAGATTATCCAAAATACAGCAATAGGAGAAAAATGAATACATAGTCCAGAAAAGGAAAGTCTAATTGCAGCCGCCCTGAAGAGATGTAAAGATCTCTCTTAAATCTTCTCAGATCTCAATAAAAATTTCAGAATGTGATGTGGAGGGCTAGGCGACACTTTCTTTCATATTTTACTGCAAACTGATGTCATATGAGAGAGATCTAGTGAAATCTCTCTTACTAGATGTGCAAAACACAGAGAAATGGTCCCTGGAAAGATCAAAACAGTTCAGAACCAATCGACAATAATGATAGTTCTCAAATTGATCAAGAAAGAAGAGAAATGGATCAGAGCAGCCTGCTCTGATACCATGTCAGTTCGTAAGAAGTTGAAAGAGCAAGAAGACAAACACAAGTTCAGATCTATTAGGGTTGATCAATCTGATCGAACCAACCCAAAAGAGAGGTATTTATATTAAACTTAAGTGAATGGACAAGATTGTCCTTACAAAGAAATAAAAGAGTTGTACACTAATGTACATGCCTGTTATAGTACAAGAAGAAGAATAAAAAAATATAGTAGAATTACAAAACTACCCTTTGTCTTCTCTACATATAGAAGATCTACATCTGATTATTGTACCTTAGTGGGAGGCAATGTGATTTCATAGAGAAGTAAGAAACAATCTATAGTTGCTCGTTCTAGTGATGAGGCAGAGTACAGGGCAATGGCTCATGGAGCGTCTGAACTACTTTAGTTGAAGACCTTCGTTAATGTCAACTGTGTAGGGGTATTTTTGTCTTTATGCTTATGCTTAAGTTGTTGATGTGTAAAGTTATGTTAGTTCTTGTGTCCCTCACTTAAGTAGGGGCAAAGGTGTCATTTCCTGATTAATAGAAATATAAAACAGATCTGGCCGAATGGAGAGTCTGATTTTCTCTCTTGTTCGAACCAGACTTTTCTCCCTCTCTATTCTCTTCTCTTCTTCTTTCTCTTCTCCTCTTTCTCTTATTTCTACTGTTACCATTCTAACAAAATTCAAAGGTAGGTTAGATTCTAATATGGTATCAGAGCCTAACTGAGCAAATCGAAACTGCCCAGAATTCTGTTCTTCACGCACTCAGTCTAGGGTTTTCTCTTGTTTTCTTTGCCATCAGTTGGAGATAAGGGAAGGGGCTGAAAAGGAGTGATCGCCCTCTTCCCTTAGAGGTTTCTATGCCTCCAGTCGTGCAGTTCGTGGTTGGTTGCTGTGGTTTGTAGGAAGCCCTCCCCTAATCGATGAAGAGAAGAGGGCTGATTCGTGTGATGCAGTGGGTGTCGAGTATAGTCTGATTTTCTGGTGATTAGGTAAGAGGTTTTATGCAGTTTCTTTTTGTGAATCAAATGATGAGTATGTTTCAGATCGTATGGTGGGAATTCAGGTTGTAGTGTGTTAGGGTTTATGCAAATTTCAGTATGATTTGAAGGGGGAATGATCTTCAAACAATGTGGTGAGTTTTCAGGTAGTCGTGTGGTAGGGTTGTGGTGTAGAGAGTGTAGTATTCAGCAATAACAAGTGCTGAGAACAGTGTGGTTCAGTGTGCAGTGTGCAGAATTCAGCAATGGGAGATAACATTGTCAGTAAAACCAGTGTGATGGTCCCTACTGACTACCTGAATGTTCAGGTGATCTCTATTAAGCTGAATGGAGAAAATTGTGTACCATGGGCAAAATCTATAGAAGTCTTTCATAAGGCAAAGAAGAAAGTGAAACACATAAGGGAGGAAAAACCCTCTACTGACTTTCAAGAGTATGATGAATGGGAACAAGAAGATGCACAAATTATCACATGGTTATGGAACAGTATGGAACCTAAGATTAGTATGAATTTCATGTTTCTTGATACTTCCAAGGAAGTGTGGAACCATGCTAAGAAGTTGTATTCAGGTCAAGACAACATAACTAGAGTATATCAGTTGTATCAGGAATACTTTAATTTGCAATAGGGTAATCAAAGTCTTGAGGAGTACTATGCTAGTATGAGAAACATTCGTAATGAGTTGAATGTATATCACCCCCTCACCTCTGATGTTAAAATTCAACAACAGCAGAGAGAACAACTAGATGTGACCCGATTTTTGGTGGGGCTAAGTCTGAATATGAACTAGTGCGGGCACAGATACTAGGAGGATCAGCTCTCCTTTCCTTAGAAGAGGTATTTGGTCGACTGAGGAGGATTTCTATTGGATCTACTAGGAACTCTAGTGTTTCTGATAGATCAACCTTTTCAGTATCAAGGGATCGTAGTGTTAGAGGTGGAGCTCAGGGAGCTCAATCTAGTCGTAGTGGTAGCAATGGACCGGTATATGGTAGTAATGGTGGTGGTGGACCTACGTATAACTGTGGTAGTGGTCGTACTGGAGGTCAAGATTCAGGGGGAGTCTGCGGCAGAGGACGTAGTTCAGGTCCGAGGAGATGTACACACTATGGTATGGATGGACATACCATTAATTATTGCTATGATTTGCATGGTCCACCTTCAACTTGGGCCAATCATGCCATGACCAGTGATAGCAGTTTCAGACAGGAGAGCCATTTAGCTGATCAGATGCTCCCTACATCCACAGATGTTCCCGGGAAGGAGATGATGAGTGTCCCCCGTGATGAGTATGAGAGGTTTGTCTAGGCCACATCTCAACAGAACACAGCCACTCTTGCACAGTCTAGTATGGCTTGTTTGGCATCCACACCCAATCCTTGGATTATTGACTCTGGAGCCTCCGATCACATGACTGGAACTCCAGGTGTGTTTTCTTCCCTCTCTCATTGCCCAACATCACAATCTGTTACCCTTGTTAATGGTTCCACATCCTCTATTTATGGTGTTGGTAATGTTAAATGGACCCTTTACCCTTATCCCCAGTTTTGTATGCCCCTAAATTTCCATTTAACCTTATGTCAGTTAGTAAGTTGACAAAGTCTCTTAATTGCTCTATTACTATTTACCCTTCTTCGTGTGTTTTTCAGGATCTCAAGACAAGGATAAAGATTGGTGGAGGACATGAAGCTGGTGGATTGTATTATCTTGATAGTGGTGGAAGTACGTCAACAGCTCTCCAGTCATCTCTTTCTCCTCTCCAATGGCACTGTCAATTTGGTCATCCTTCACTGAAAGTTTTGAAGTCTCTTGTTCCTTCGTTGAGTCATCTTTCTGTTTTGGATTGTGAGTCGTGTCAGTTGGGGAAACATCATCGTGTTCCATTTAGTCCTAGGGTTGATAAACGTATGTCAAGTCCTTTTTCTTTAGTTCATTTAGATGTTTGGGGTCCTTATAAAGTAATGTCATACAATGGGTATAAATACTTTGTTATTTTTGTTGATGATTATTCAAAGATGACGTGGCTTTATTTAATGAAAGAAAGGAGTGAATTGTTTGCCATTTGGTGTCCACATTAAAATTTTTCGTTCCGACAATGTCCGTGAATATTTTTTTACATCATTTCAAGAATATTTGGACCAACATGGCATTATCCATCAGACTTCATGTACCTACACCCCACAACAAAATGGGGTGGCTGAGAGAAAGAATCATCATCTTTTGGAAACTACTTGATCCTTAATGCACCACATGAATGTACCCAAACCTTTTTGGAGTGATGCTATGCTTACTTCTTGCTTCCTGATTAACCAGATGCCCACGTCTATCCTTGATGGTCATTCTCCATTCACCACTTTGTTTCCTACCTTGTCTTTGTTTCCTCTTTCTCCTCGGGTTTTTGGGTGTGTTTGTTTTGTTCATAATCTGGGACCGGGAAGGGACAAGTTAGATGCACGATCCATTAAGTGCATCTTCCTTGGCTATTCCCGGACTCAAAAAGGGTATAAGTGTTATCATCCTAGTTCTCGACGTTCCTTTGTGTGTGTTGATGTTACTTTCTTTGAGTCCACTCCATTTTTCTCGGGGTCAAGTGATGTTTCTTCCTCCTTACCACCTCCTCCACTTCCCCTTCCAGTTGCAGATTTCGTTCCACTTGTTCCAGCTGTGACCAAGCCTTTGCCTCCGGTGCCACCACCTATTCGTCAAGTGTATACACATCACCAACATATACTGGCTTCTCTTCTAGCTCCATTACGTCGACAAATCCGACAGTTGTACCCACACCAGCCCCAACCCCAGTGTCTAAACTTGATCTTCCCATTGCCTTAAGGAAAGGTAAACACAGTTGTACCCTTCATCCTATTTCTAATTATGTTTCTCTGACTCACCTTTTTGCTTTCCATTGCCAGTTTATCTCCTTGTTATCCTTTGTTGTTGTTCCTAAGGATGTCCAAGAAGCTCTTGCCTGGGTGGCGCCATGCAATGGAAGAACTCTCTGTTCTAACTCATAATCATACATGGGACCTCACCACACTTCTTCCTGGTAAGCAGGTTGTCGGTTGTAAGTGGGTTTACACTGTTAAGTACTTACCTGATGGTAGTGTAGAGTGGATGAAAGCTAGACTGGTTACCAAAGGGTACTCCCAAACCTATGGTATTGACTACACAAAGACCTTCTCCCCGGTTGCTAAGATTGGTCCAGTTCATGTTGTGATATCCTTTGCTGCTATGTATGATTGGCCTCTCTATCTCAGCTTGATATCAAGAATGCTTTCTTACATGGTGATCTACTTGAGAAGGTCTATATGGAGCAACCACCAGGGTTTGTTGCTCAGGGGGAGGATGGTAAGGTGTGCCAACTAAAGAAGGCCATTTATGGACTTAAACAGTCTTCTCGAGCATGGTTTGGTAGGTTCAGTGAGGTGGTAAAGAAGTTTGGCATGAAACAGTGCCAAGTTGACCATTCAGTCTTCAGTCATGACTCTCAGGCTGGAAAAATCCTATTGGTGGTGTATGTAGATGATACGGGAATGATAAAGTGGGAATTGATAGGTTGAAAACCTTTCTGCAGGAACACTTTCAAACAAAGGACCTTGGTAAACTACAGTATTTCTTGGGGATAGAAGTACCAAGGTCTAAGCATGGTATTAACTTGTGTCAGAGGAAATATGTCCTTGATTTGTTGGAAGAAACAGGATTGTTAGGTGCTAAACCAGCTGAAACACCTATGGAAGCAAACACTAAGCTAAGTAGTGATATGGGTGAAGAGTTTGAAGACCCTAGCAGGTACTGGCGGCTAGTAGGTAAACTGAACTATCTAACCATTACTCGGCCAGACATTTCATTTTCGATTAGTGTGGTAAGTCAGTTCATGCAGAAACCTCGAGTTCCACATTGGTCGTGATTTCATATATAGAAGTGGAGGAAAACTCGAAATAGAAGGATATACTAGTGTTGATTGGGTTGGTTCTATATCTGATAGGAGATCAACTACAAGCTATTGTACTTTTCTTGGGGGTAATCTGGTGACATGGAAAAGTAAGAAGCAGACAATTGTGGCAAGAAGCAGTGCAGAGGCAGAATATAGAGCTATGGCACATACTACTTGTGAATTAGTGTGGCTGAGGAACCTTCTATAGGAGATGGGATACACTGTTGACACTCCAATGAAGCTCTACTGTAACAATCAAGCTGTAGTCCATATCTCTTCTAATCCAATGTTTCATGAGAGAACCAAGCACATGGAGGTTGACTGTCACTTTGTAAGAGAGAAGGTGCTGAGTGGAGTGATAGATACTGCATATGTTAACACAGGAAACCAATGGGCAGACTTGTTTACCAAAGGGTTGAGTCGGGGAAGAGTGGACTACGTATGTAACAAGCTGGGACTATAGGATATATACTCACCAGCTTGAGGGGGAGTGTTAATGTTGACTGTGTAGGGGTAATTTTGTCTTTATGCTTATGTTTAAGTTGCTAATATGTAAAGTTATGTTAGTTCTTGTGTCCCTCACTTAAGTAGGGGCAAAGGTGTCATTTCCTGATTAATAGAAATATAAAACAGATCTGGCCGAATGGAGAGAGTCTGATTTTCTCTCTTGTTCAAACCAGACTTTTCTCCCTCTCTAGTCTCTCTTCTCTTCTTCTTCTTCTTTCTCTTCTCCTCTTTCTCTTATTTCTACTTTTACCATTCTAACAGAATTCAAAGGCAGCTTAGATTCTAATAACCTTATTGACTGAGATGGGCATTCAAGCAGATATCACAATGAGGCTATATTGTGACAATCAAGCAGCCATAAATATTGTCTGCAATCCTGTCCAACATGATCGTACAAAGCATATTGAGGTGGATAGACAAAAAGTTGTTCATCTTTTCTTGAATTCCTTTCTTCCCAAATTGTCTAAATTATTGCATCTCTCTAACATCTCCACATGGTTCTTCCACTTTTCTTTGGCCACACAAAAAAGTTGTTGAGGCAAACAAACTTGGCACATCAATTGGCAGATTCCACCTGCACCCAAATAGAGAAAATCAATTCCAAATGCATGCAACAAGGGGCTGGGAGATTAGTAAGTCATAGGAAGTCTCTCCATTGGCTTTACATAGAACACAACAATAAAGGGATAAGCACCACATTGTTATATTCCTTTGAATCAAGTCGTAGATATTAATTTTCTCATGAAAAACATTCCAAAAAATAATCTCCAGCCCTGGGAAGAATAGGCTTAAACCAAACATCCTTTACAGGGAAAAGCTGCAAAGGTGTAGGGGAGTCTTGAATTAAAGGCAAACTCCCAACTACCAAATACCTTTTTATTCCACTCCTTAAGCTTTTCTTACGATATTTGCAATTTGTTAGAAAATGTACAACCATTCCAACTTGCTTTCACTCCTCCCTCCCACCAAACAATTACTTCAATAAAAATATTGTGTGTAAGCCACATATTCTTCTTGGTGAAGACTTCCTAGGCAAACAAGATAAGAGAGTGGGTTGAGGTAAATGGAGGGAGTGCTTTACAGACGACAGCATTCCAATGTTCTTATCAATCATTTGAGAACAAAAAGCAATCCAACTTCGAGCAGATTGGCATAACCTGAAAATTGGACCAGGAGAAGGCAACTTGTGATGGGGTGGCTCCTTGAGTTGACTGTTATTAATGGAATTATTAAACTTCATAGAGCTGGAGGTGAGAGCATGATTTGGGTTTGGCTTTATGACCATATCATATCACATTGACTGTTATTAATGGAATTATTAAACTTCATAGAGCTGGAGGTGAGAGCATGATTTGGGTTTGGCTTTATGACCATATCATATCACATTAAAGTCCCCACCTAAACAACTAGGTCCTTCTCATAGACCTCAAATAGGAACTCCTTCCAAAACTCATGTTTCTCTATATCAATTTGTTCTTTATGCATTGGTGATCACTCATTAAAATCCTATCTGTCATGCTCTTCAATTTAATTGATACTATGTGTTACAAGGAGGTTTCGATGGGCTGTTCTGCATGTTCTTTGGCCCAATATTATGTTTCTATGGGCCATTAGTTTCTTATTTCTAATCCTAAGTGGGCCTGAGTTAGTAGGCTTTAGTTGTTCTTTTATTATACTTTAGTGGGGGCAACTTATTTAGTGCATTTTTTATTGTGGACAACTTACAGGGTTAGATTCTCTGTATTGTGAACTATGTTTTCGATTCAAAACTCATTCTCAGAACTGATTCTTCAAAGATAGAAATTTTAATTTGAAAAAAAAAAAAAACAAATCACTATTGACTCTGAACTAATTCTTCAAATATTCTTTCTTTGGAGTAGAATTTCAAATACATTTAACTTCATCTCCTTATCCTAGTCTGTAAATGGGACCCATTGCTTTGGATAGAAGTGTAAATAGAGAACACTTGTTTGGGGAGTCTATTTAGTGGGGAATTTGAAATCAGAATGATGTTATCTTCTCAGTGTGACAGCTTTAAGCTGTTTTCAGCATTCCTGTTAATGGCAGGAGTTCCTTTTTCCCCATTATTAATCTATTACACTGTTACTGTTCAAAAGGATAATGGTGCTTGTTCCAGGCCTAGAAGTACTTCATATTATAATCTTAATCCTTTAAAATTATTTTTCCTTCTTACTATCTTTAATCATTATGGACCTTTATTACCTTTGCATTTAATTTTATAGGACCAATATTGGAGTTTAGACTGCCAAAATATAGCAAATATCTATATGATTAACAAGTAATAAATTATAAAAACTTGACTGCTTCTTTATTTATAGGTTGCCCGTGGTGATAATAGTGGTGGACAGTCCATTCCTATGCTTCTGAAAGCTCCTCGATTTTTTGATCCCTGGGGTGGGTATGACATGATTGGCTTTGGGGACATTCTCTTCCCTGGTTTGCTTGTTTCCTTCGCTTTCAGGTACTTTTCTAACATGTTTATCTAAGGTATTATTTTGACTTTGTTCTCCCTTGAAGTTGTATTTTTATGTACATTGTATTTGTATGTTTAATGAATTAGATGTTGTGTGAAATACCCAAGTCCTCAGATTCCTCTTGCATTGCCATGAACAATATTTTCATATGAATCAGTCTTTCTGTAGTTTTATCAAAAGAGTGATGAAATGAAAATGGATAACCACCTTATTTCAAATTTTGGGGTTGAATACTTAGTAAATTGATTAAATGAATAAAGATATTTTTCCACACAATACAAAGATCCATATGCCTCCACATGAAGTGTTAGCATCATGGCCAGAGGTGTACCATTGGGGCATAAAGATATGTGAGATATGTAGAATACTGTATGCCTTGTAGGAGGTATTCACTTCAGTAGAAGATCAAGACTGCAATCAGTCTTGAACCCTAATAGATTTTAGGTTAAGAAAAGCAGAAGAAAAGTGAGAGGAAGGAGAAGGAAGAGAAGAGAAACAGGAGAACACAAAGGTTTGAAAGGAGGGACAGATTCTAACACACCTGCCGCCGCCACTCTCTTAGTATTTATAGGTTATGTTCAGTACATAGAGAAAGGACAGATCTGCCCTTAGTACTTACATGACAAATAAAGTAAATAAAAACTGAAATAACAAACTGACCCCAACTGACCCTACTATGACTGAAACAAAATTACACATGCTGTCCTACGAACACAGTGGGGGACCACTGCTGTGGGGCCCACATCAGTGTTCTCTACACTCCCCCTCAAGTTGGGAGTAAATATTTATCATTCCCAACTTGGATAGGTCTGCCTCTAACTTCTTCCTTGGTACAGCCTTGGTGAGGATATCCGCGAGCTGCATATTAGATGTGACATACGGGAGACACACTTCTTGTGATGTGACCCTCTCTCGCACAAAATGTCGATCAACTTCGATATGATTAGTTCTGTCATGCTGCACTGGGTTGTGGGCTATATTAATAGCTACCTGATTATCACAATACAACATCAAGGGCTTTTCATAGTCAATACCCAACTCTTCAAGTAGTGATCTCAGCCATAAGATTTCAGCCACTCCATTAGCCATTGACCTGTATTCCGCTTCAGCACTAGAGCGGGAAACAACACTCTGCTTCTTACTCCTCCAAGAGACAAGGTTACCTCCCACACAGGCACAATATCCAGAGGTAGACCTCCTGTCATCAACACTCCTAGCCCAATCGGCATCTGTATAGACCTCCACCTTCATGTGATTATTGTTCTTGAGCAGTATACCTCTACCCGGGCATCTCTTCAAGTATGCTAATATTCTCTCTGCCGCAAGGAGATGAGAAGTTCTAGGGGAATGCATGTACTGCCTGACAACACTAACTGCAAGCTGATATCTGGCCGAGTGAGGCAGAGATATAGGAGCTTTCCAACCAACCGTTGGAACATAACTTTGTCTTCAAGAAGCTCCCCGCCCTCTGCACTAATCTTGTGATTCTGTTCAATGGGTGTATCAGCAGGCTTAACACCTAACTTTCCAGTTTCCGCCAACAGATCTAGAGCATATTTTCTCTGAGAGATAAAAATCCCCTGTTTAGATCTAGCAACCTCATTACCCAAAAAATACCATAGTGCACCAAGATCTTTCACCTCAAACTCTTGATGAAGGAGCTGTTTGAGGGACTCAATCTCATGGCTATCATTTCCTATCACCACAATATCATCAACATATACTGCAAGTAGTGTCAGAGAGGACTCCACCCTCTTGATGAACAGCGTATGATCTGATTGGGCCTGTACATAATCGAACTTTTCAAGGGCTAACCTGAACCTATCAAACCAGGCTCTAGGTGACTGCTTCAAACCATACAATGCCTTGTTCAGTCGGCAAGCACTCTTACCTGTCTCTGTATCATAGAATCCAGGAGGCAACTGCATATAGACCTCTTCCTGTAAGTCTCCATTCAGGAAGGCATTTTTAACATCCATCTGGAACAAGGGCCAAGAATGATTTGCTGCAAGGGATAACAGAACTCGGATGGTGGTCATTGGCTACTGGGGCAAAGGTCTCCAAGTAGTCTATACCATAAGTCTGGGTGAACCCCTTTGCGACCAGTCGGGCTTTGTACCTTTCAATAGAGCCATCAGCATTATGCTTCACAGTGAATACCCATCTACATCCAACCGGTTTCTTTCCTTTGGGTAGGTCAACCAGTGCCCAAGTATTATTCTTCAACAGGGCATCCATTTCGACTTGCATTGCATCTTTCCATTCTAGAACTAATAAGGCTTCTTGCACTGTTCTTGGAATAGGGACAGCAGTTGTCAGTATTACCTGGAGCTAAAGCATTGTAAGCTGAGGCTCGAGTACCTGAATGTGCAAACGCAGATGTGGCAGGAGCTGGTGGTGACTGAAATGGTTGAGCTGAACTCCCAACTTCCTTTTCCAACTGTATGAGGGCAGCCCAAACCGCGGCTAAGGTCTCTAGGGATGTGCCTTTTGTGCCTGATGAGGATGCTGAATCAGTGTTCACAGCCACATGAGCATTACCCTTCTTATTTCTTAATTTTGTTGGGACCAAATGAGGATGTAGCTTCCAACCAGTATCTTTTGTGTGCTTGGGTTTCTTGCAATGTTCACATACCAGGTCCCATTTATCTTCCTTCTTCTGGTCCCTTTCTGGATCACCCCCTGACTTAGGTTTAACAGCTGTCAGGGCTGGGGAAGGGGGCTGAGGCTGCATCATGACTTTCCTCCTGGTCTCTTCACTATGCACCAAGGAGTATGCTTGAGAGAGGGTCACACTATCTCTGGTCAGTATCTGTTGCCACACAATGTCATTCTGAATTCAAGCCATCCAGAAACTCAAACACCCTATTTGTCTCGACTTGCTTTCTGTGAGTCTGTACATCTTTGGGACTCTCCCACTCAAGGGTCTCTAGATGGTCAATCTTATGCCACAAGGATTTCAAGGTAGAGAAGTAGATAGAAACTGGCTTCTCTCCTTGTTGAAGACTGTTCACCTCACACTTCAGTTCATAGGCTCTAGCAACATTAAGGGGTTGGGAATAGGTTTCTTTCACAACATCCCATATCTCCTTGGCTGTCTTTGCCCACAAGTAATTTCGGCTGATATGTGGCTGCATAGAATTATACAGCCATGCCATAACCAAATAGTTCTCTTGAACCCACTTGGTGTACGTTGGGTTCTCCTTGGAAGGTTCTTTCACATCTCCCAAGAGGTAACCCAGTTTTCCCCTTCCTCCAATAGCCATCATGACTGATTGAGCCCATTCCAAGTAATTTGACCCATCAAATCTCACAGTTGTAATCTGAAACCCAGTTTCAGATACACTACCATAACTGCTGTTCCCAAAACTACTTTCTCTCTGATTTTTAAACTCCATCTTTGGTCAAGAATCAGTAGCTACAAACTGTTAGAGCCACTACACCAGAAAACAGCACTTGGACAGTCGATCACAACCAGAAAACAGTATGAAATCAATGCAGGTCTGATCTGAAACCAATCTGTAATCACGGTATATGCATGAAACCAATACAAATCTGATCTGAAATCAATCGGCAATCACAGTACCAAGCAGTCTGTCAAGTTTTTTATCCCCTAGAAGAGCTCGAAGCCAAAAATAAGTCTGAAACCAGCTTAGAGAGCAATCTGAGATGCTGGAGCAGAATTAGGGTTTCAATCGTAGGTCTGAAATAAGTGCTCAGCCGCACTTTCCAAGCAGTCTGTACAGTTAGGACCTGTCGTAGGGTCAATATGAAACCCTAAAACTGATCACCTCTGAGAGAAAACCCTAAAACAATCACTTTCCAAGAAGATAAAGAGGGTTCGGCCCAACAATCAAACTCTAGATTAGAGAGAAAAACCTTAAAGCAGTTCGGGCTCTCCTTCTAGATAGGTCCAACCTATCTCGACTGATAGCAGTCACTGGAAACTACATAAAAACTTACTCAAAGAATGCTGTTCACAAAGGTTTGAAAGGGTTACCTGAACCCTAGTCTTCGCTGCGTCTTCCTAATTACCAACTCTCTGCAAGCCGCGGCAAGTCCTCAACAACTGCGAAACTCTCCTGGTAATCTCCAAGAATCAGCCGACGAATACTTCTTCATAAGCTTCCAGCCCTAGCTGGTCCTCATGTGGTCGGCTGGACTAGACACACATAAGAAGCCCTAGATAGGCTTTGATACCAAGTAGAAGATCAAGACTGCAATCAGTCTTGAACCCTAATAGATTTTAGGTTAAGAAAAGCAGAAGAAAAGTGAGAGGAAGGAGAAGGAAGAGAAGAGAAACAGGAGAACACAAAGGTTTGAAAGGAGGGACAGATTCTAACACACCTGCCGCCGCCACTCTCTTAGTATTTATAGGTTATGTTCAGTACATAGAGAAAGGACAGATCTGCCCTTAGTACTTACATGACAAATAAAGTAAATAAAAACTGAAATAAATAACAACTGAAATAACAAACTGACCCCAACTGACACTACTATGACTGAAACAAATAGTTACACATGCTGTCCTACGAACACAGTGGGGGACCACTGCTGTGGGGCCCACATCAGTGTTCTCTACAACTTCCACTGCGCCTTACATGCTAGGTGTGTCCCAAGTATATGTTACAGTTGTAACATGATTTTTATTAAAAAACAATATAAAGGATAGGGCACATCATTCTTTAATATTCTCATTACATTATATATTGTCCACATCACAATTCCTCTAAGATCTCCTTGACTCTTAATTTTTTTGGTTCTTTTTTGGATTTTTTTGAAAGAAGAAAACATCAAACATGGGGCTATATAAACTCAACCACAACCAATTTAGGTTCCTTTTTACTAGGAAACTGAACAGTCCATGCATTACATTGGCCACTTCTAGTGTACAGTAAAGATAATGAATGGTTGATTATACCTCCTGATTTAGAATCTTGTGATTGAATCCAAGTGTTTGTCTTTTATGCTTTCCATAGCTGAATAGTTTTCTAGTGTCTTTTTCTTCTTAGTGACTTAGGTATTACGAGTTGAGTTCAAAACTCAAGTATTGATTACATTAAGGGTTATTGAAAGTATCATGCTTAATTTTCAGTTTTATTTTTGAATGTGATGGTTTTATTATTACATTTTTCTATCATGTCCTTTTATAAATTTTCCTGATTTTCCTTGCATGGTATTTGATTTTTATTATTTTATTGTATTTGTTAGAGTCCGACTATTATACCAAAAAGGCATGATATCTTAAAAACAGTTGACTAATCAACTGGTATTCATCAGAATTCACCAGGGGGTGTTGATCGATAAATCTTCTTCCAGTATCATACCCTTCCGGCTTCATAGACATTGCTTATTCATTATTACATATTAATTAAAAAAAATGTGCTTGGGAGGCTTGAGCCTGCTTTATAGTTTATGCCTCATGTCTCAAGATAATTGAATTCCTCATCTCACACCTTTGCATTTTAAACTTTGATGCCAAGATTCAAAGAAGCAGAGACAGAAATTGAGAGGAGGAAGAAATCTGAAACGTGTGGGTGCAGGAATCCCTCATTGAGCTATTAGCTCTTGGCTCAGGGAACTACCCAAGAGCTGAGATCCTTTCTTTGTTGTAGGGATTAAAATTCGCATACTCTTGAGGTGAACTTATATTATTGTAGAAGGAAATTCTGATTGGGTGATTTTGACTAAGCTCACATGATGTCTGGCCTCTTAGACATTAGATTGGAGAAGTAGGATCGGATCCTTGGCCACTAGACTGGAGCTGAACAGCTTATTCAAATTGGTGTCTTTCTGAACTTCTTTTTGATTTTTTCTTTTCTTTGGGGAGGGTTGGGGGAGCAAGGGAGTGGAGAGAGACTTTATATCTGGGTGTGCAGCAATAGGACTAGGTTGTATTTGATATTTAATTGAGTTTCGTACCAATGGTGTGTTAGCTATAAGCTGTATGTTTTCTATCCCCATCATTTGATTGAGTGCAGGGGTGTTGCAGTTTTTGTTGCATTAATAAAGCTCCTTCACAAGGTTACTGATAAAGTGAATCTAAAGATCTCATTCACATTGTTTGCTACTAGCAGTATCCGAATCCTCTCATGCCATTCAATATGTGTTTCTTCATAATAGATACAAAATAAAACTTGGGACAAGAATAAACATAATGATCTACCCTACAAATGTGACCAAAAATAAAACTTGGGAAAGGTAGGGAAGAAGTCTTTGCTTATTAATATTCTATTGACTCTTTGTCTCTTCTGATATTACATGATGCTGCAAAATCAATTCTCTCTTAACTCTCAAGGATTTACCTGGCTGATGCAGATATGATAGATCAACTAAGAAGGGTATTATAAATGGATATTTTCTTTGGATGATGATCGGCTATGGATGTGGTGAGTCTCATATATGTCATATTGTTTTTTTCTTTAGTTACATCCTCTAACTTCTATAACATGAAGTTATTTTTAACCATGAGATTAGAAAGATTATGCTTGTCTGAACTATTATCATTATGTACAATTTGTGGTAAAGCAAGTCTTTAGTTGAATGAGGTAGGTGTCCATATCCAAAATTTGTTGTCAGTCTTTACATAATTAACATGACCATAGAGTATTACAATGTGCAGTAAGCAACAATATACATGACCATAGTGACAATAATGGTTGTGAATGTATAGCAAAATTTTCTATAAAATGGTAAACTTCCAACTAAATCTGACAGAATTTGTTAATTTATTTACCTACTGGCTCCTGTCTAGTTCCATACTCCATCTTTTGTTACCAAGTCATTTTAATATTTGATTCTCTGTCTAGGTAAGTTGTTAAGCATAAATGAACACTCTACTGCTATCTTTTTCTCCATAATTTTATTTTCTTTATTGCAGGCCTTTTCATCACATACCTTGGTTTATATCTAATGGATGGGCATGGTCAACCTGCCCTTCTATACCTTGTTCCGTGTACACTAGGTAAAATGAAATGTTGCCTTATCAACCAGAATTCACATCCCTTTTGGTGTTACTGAGGGAAGGCAATTGTTGTTAACTTGCATTTGTTCGCATTGTTTTCATTCAGGGGTTATTATTGTATTGGGTTGGTTGAGGGGTGAGCTGAAGCACCTGTGGAACTATGGAACTGACGAATCATCAAGCAATGAACCTTCTGCCGAAGTCTGAAGCAAATCAGCTGTTTCCCCAAAGCAAGATAATGGGCGAGCCCCTTGGATCTGCTGAAAATTGCCAGCACGGTAGATGCTGGGTTAGGGCATACCGGTTCTCCAATCTCAGTCTTGACAAGAATCAGATCCATTTGATATAGAGTGCATTATGATGGAAGAGCATAACTGTCTGGCTATGATAATTAACCATTCAAGCTTCCTGTTTATAGTGATTGTTCCTCTGTTTCTGCTTCCAGTCATTCAGTAGGGTGTCAGCTCAACACAATGTTCTTGAAATTGTAATGTCCGAAACTAAATGATGTTTTTCATAAGCTCTTCATCGGTTACTCTGAAAAGAAAAACAATTTATACGCAAAGAAGCCATTATCCAATATTGGTCCTAGTTATTTGGGGTCTTGGGAGGCGTAGACTGGACGCGGCCCTAAACTTTGACATTTTTATTAAAATTTGCTATACATGCAATAAGGGGCAATTTCATCGGTAGTTTGCCAGTAACATCTGAAAAAAAAAATACTGTATATCTTTCTTGGGAAAATCTATACTGCTGGAATGACATGATACATTGACCAATGAAAGCCTCCCCACCCAGGTGGTTACCACTTTTAATATTTTATGGTACCGGTTTATCCGGTGTCATACTCGAATCCTTCTTTCTTTATTTTAATTTGAATGAATGAACGTTCAGACAAGCAGGTAGAACTCTTACCGATAAAGTCTCGTTCTGGAGTTCACATCTCCTGTACTATCATCAGGAGATGTTCCCAATACAAGGTTGGGATGTGCTGTGAGGCATTGTAGGGCATCCCCTTGTGAGGCGTAGATGTGAATTCTTTGTTTCTGATGTTTGTTTTTTATTTTTTATTTTTTGATACACATTTGAGTTCAAATCAGTCCCCCACAATGTCTCACAGCATATCTCCGCCGTATATTGGGAACATTTCCTGAGACATCATCATATCTGATATTATCATTGGGATATGTTTCCATTGCATGACAGTTATGTGCTGTGAGACGTTATGCGGTCAATTTTGTGGGGGGTTGATTTGATCTCTACGTATTCTGATGGTTTGATTTAATGAACTTTACTGTGATGATTAACATTTTTTTCGACTTGTTTCAACACCATTCGCATGGGGGCCCTCCCTTTGACAAATTAATCCCACGTAGGTCACCAGACTTGCCACTGAGCACCGTGTCTTACCAGGGTCACCCCATAAAGAAAGACGCAAAATTAAAATATTGGTTTTGATGTTTCCAGCTTTTAATCCCAAACATTTTTTGCCACTTGGAGGGTTGATGCAACGTGTCCATATCATCGATCTGACAGTATTGGCTTCTGGTTATTCTGTGTGTATCTCTACAGCATACCTTGATTTCCTTTCTTGCATCGCGTTCAAATATAACATGTGCTGTCAAAGGCTCAAATATAACAAGGGATTCTCTGCAAGCAAATACTCTGCACACACTCGGCAAGTATGGGTGTCTAGTCATACATCTCTCTATAAATTTAACATATATGTATGGAAGATATTTCCACTGTGCGCTATATGCACAGAATTCTCATTTGCAGGAGATTTGGGCACGTTGTGAGCCCACTTTTACAAGTATTATATTAAAAAGGGTAAAAGACTTAACACCCCCCCCCCCCCCCCCCCCCTCCTGAGGTTTCTCCCAAGTATTTTTCAAATTGGACTAAGACCTCTTCCTTGTCAAATTATAATGGAGGAATTAAAATGTCTAATATATTATCATGTGGCAAATTTGGAAATAAATGGAGTTTTATAGAGAAAAAAATACTCATCTAATCATCTTCAACCTTCAACCAAGTACATTCATGGTTACCACTAATCACTTGAATTCAAGCTTAAGCACTTTTTAAGTACATAGAAAAATGTAGTTGGTTGAGAAGTGCTTATGATTCTAGGTTACCCTTGGAATAATCCTAAGAAAAAGGTTGGTAGACCACAAGACCTATTGGACAGCTTTAAGACAAAGGATTCTAAGATGATGCAAGGCAATATGGTTTTCATGATGTTGACATGTTCACCCAAATAATTTCAGCTCATATTGAAATGACTGCACATTTAATCCAAATTTGATTGCGCCTAATTTTCCAAGGTACATGCATGCTCAAAAAAAAACTAAATTTTATGCCTTATCCACTTCAAAGTTATTTTCATTAGGATTACATCCTTTTCTCAAAACTCTACTAAGGTTTTCCTACCTATGAGTTATCTATTCTAACTCACAAACCTAAGCCATGCTAGGGATTCAAACTTATACCACAACCAAGTCGTAATCTCACTTCTAATCCTACCATTAGGTTTTCATCTAGGATAGAAATATGTCATATGTAGCTGGTCTCCTTTATGTTCAAATTGAAAATTCAAACCCTCACAAAGCACAAAATAGCCTTTTGATTTAAGTTTATCTTGATCCTAGAATTCTTAGTATCCTTATAGTTCAAGGAGCTATGATTAAAACTTCACTTTTCACCAAATGGGACTGATTTTGATGCTCCTAGCATGAGTTCAACATTCTCTTTCTTAGTTTGTTTGTCCCAAACACAAAATAAATGATCAATTTGCAAAAACATTCTTAACATATGCTCATGTGAAGCAAACACACTTATAAATTCATAGTCCTAGACAAGATAAGAACATAATCTTATTTTTGTAGGTAAGTTCCTATTTTTGAAAACTTGCCTAACAAATTGAACCCTAGAAATTTGGGATCTAAGACACTATTCACTAAAATCCATATTTGAATCTAAGAAATTTTGACCACATCTTGTGCACAAAAAATGCTGAACACCCAAATACAACATATATAGCAATATAAGCTCAATACAAAGAAATGCCTCTCAATAGGTTGATAGAACAATTACAACCAAAACTTCTCAGTATACAAGATAACACAAAGAATTCTAGGCTAGAATGGGGCTTTTCTCAATTTTAGGCTCAAAGATTTTCTTTCTTTTCACCTCAGCGGAAACTCAAAAAAAAACATCATTCATCTCATTGTCTCACATTTTCCTCTAGTTTTCTTGCCAAACTCTTTGAATCATACATTATTGCCCTCACTTTCTTTCTTTTTCTTATAGATTTTTACAGGCAAAACAATATAGCCGTAATTTAATCATTAGAGGTTGATAAATCCTTTGTTAAAACACTTTAAAGACGACTTCTAACATATTTCAAATGTTATCCCAAAGAGGAAATAGTCGTTAGATCTCAAATGGTTGACTAGAAATCACATGAAAAACTTTTCTTCACATAGTAATTAACTAATAGACTCTAGTAGTCGACTACATATTACCTAGACATTGTTGTCACAAGTAGTTGATTACTGATTTTGGATAGTCGACTACTAGGTGATTCTAGTAGTAATTTGTGAAGGACAGTCGATTACTCACCATGTACGTCTCATTACAATTAGGCACTTTCTTTTCAAACTATTAGTACTCTCAATGAGTTCGTTATCATCAAAATATGTAAGGTCAACAATAATTTCACTCATAGTTAATCTCCTTTTTATTCATTATGCTTAATAGTTTGTATAATCTCTCTTGTAAAATTTATGCTTCTACTGCATTAATATCAATCATAAGATGTTTATTTTCATACAAATTGCAAATTTCTCTTTAGTTTTAGTAATTTAAGAAGATTATTGCCAAGGAACAAAACAAAAGAAGGAAAAGCTCAAAGCATCAATTCTGATAGATGGATGCTCGTGTTTACCTTCTACTACAATGCTTTAAAGACCTAACAAGACATGAACCAAAAACAAAGGTCGATTTGGCCCAATTGAGTTTACCAACAATACAACCCCAAGTCAAGCAAGCTCAATAGGAGATGCATATCATGAAGCTAAATAAGATTATAGGAGCAGTGATAGAGAGCTTAAATATTCAGTCAAACTAAAGGATAATGCAAATGTTGATTCAACTAGGGGATCATTCAATGAAAATTTCTTAATCAAGAGTTAAACCTTGGGCTGCTAGAAATCTTTTTTCACCAATCTATTAAGTTATTCTGCTTTGATATCACTTGTTGTCTAGTCAGTCTAACCCAAGAGGGGGTAGATTAGGTTCTCTCACTTTTCTATGCCAATTAATCTCCTTTTGAACCTTTGAGTGTAAATCTTGTTCTATGAAGGAGTAGTGATACAAAGAACCATGTATCCAAGAAAGAGCAAACAAAATGAAACAATAAGAAGAATACAACACAAGATTTATATTGAGGTTTAATCAAACCCACCCTATGTTCTCTCCCCAAGTACACCACCTAAGCATTTTCACTATAACCAACTGGACTTTCAAGTGCCAGCTAAACCTTACAACTAGCAAAGCTTTTGGGTGCCAACAAGACTTAAATCGATTAAATTTTTTTGTGTCAACCAAATCTAAATAGTTGGCTTATAGGTGCCAACAACTTAATATGGTGTTCTCTCTTGAACACCCAAATACAACATGTATATCAATATAATCTCAATACAAAAACAAATGCCTCTCAATAGGTTGATATAACAATCACAACCAAAACTACTCAGTATACAAGATAACACAAAGAATTCTAGGCTAGAATTGGGCTTTTCTCACTTTTAGGCTCAAAGGTTTTCTATCTTTTCACCTAAATGAAAACTCAAAAGAAAAAAATCATTCATACATTTTACTCGTGTTTTCTTGCCAAACTCTTTGAATCACACATTATTGCCCTTTCTTTCTCTTTCTCATAGATTTTTATAGGCAAAACAATATAGTTGTTATTTAATCATTAGAGGCTAATAAATCCTTTGTCAGAACACTTTAAAGATGATTTCTAACATGTTTCAAATGTTATCTCAAAGAAGGAGTCATTAGAACTTAAATGGTTTAATAGAAATCATATGGGAAACTTTTCTTAATGTGGTAATTAATTAATAGGCTCTAGTAGTCAACTACATAACTTACCTAGACATTTCTATCACAAGTAATTGACCACTGATTTTGGATAGTCAATTACTAGGTGAAGGATATTCGACTACTCACCATTTGCAACATTCATAGCCTTAAAGACTTTTAATTCTAAAGGTCCAAGAAACATTTTCTTAAGTTTCCAAATTTTTTCTACATTTAAAATCCATGAGTGAATCTAGGAACACTTAAGAACTAGACCTACTTCTTGCACCCGGTTACATCAAGTTCTAAAAAGGAATAAAAACAAATTAAGAGCTTGAAAGTTTTTTTTTTCTTAATAGCTTTCATTTTTCTTGGGGAGTCTCAGTCTATCATTTGAATTAGTTGTACATTCTTGCCTCGTAACAAAAAATGCTTCTTTAACTCCTTAAGATTAATTGATGTGTATTTCATTATAGTTAGACACTTGCTTTTCAAATTATTAATACTCTCAATGACTTTGTTATCATCAAGATACATAAGATCAACAATAATTTCACTCACAATTACCTCTTTTTTATTCATTATATTCAGTAGTTTGTATAATTTCTCTTGTAAAATTTATCCTTCATTAATATCAACCATAAGATTCCTATCTTCATACAAATTGCAAATTTCTCTTTATTTTTCATTGCTAAGCCATGGCATCAAAACCACCATGGTAATCCAAGAAGATTATTGTAGCATCAATTCTAATAGATGTATGTTCATGTTTACCTTCTATTACAATGTTTTAAAGACCTAACAAGGCATGAACCAAAAAGAAAGGTCGATTTGGCCCAATTGAGTTTACCAACAATACAATCCCAAGCAGCTCAATAGGTCAAACCAAAGGATAGAGCAAATGATCATTCAACTAGGGGATCATTCAATGAAAAAACAAATTTAGCAATGGAAATAAAATATGGTCCTCTAGTTTGCATGCATCCCAAGAACACCAAAGGGTCATTCAAACCACCTGAAAAATAGATTTTTGAATGACCGTGTTACAAGGGAAATCAATAGACGTAGAAGGTTGACTTGTGGTAATTTTCGAGATTTGGAGTGTACTTGGTCCAAAAAAAAACAAAAAACAAAAAACAAAAAGGATGTTAGATCTAGAAGTACCATTCATAAATACTTTCATATTTGCAAAATGAAGGTTTACCAATAATGTCTAGAAGAGTCGTTGGGTCTGGAAGCTCACCCTCTCCAATTGACTTCAAACTATGTTTGAAGGTAGACAACACTCATCTACGATGGCTAGAATGAAGAACACCAAGAACAAACGCAAATCTACAAAATTAGGGCATTGTTTACATCAAAATGGGGAAATCATATTTAGGATAGTTATATTAGTTGGGTATTGATGTGGCAAAATTCGGCTGCTCCCTGTTGGAGATGATTTGGCTGCCAGAAATGACAAGAATTGGGGTAACCTGCAAGAGAGGAGTCAGAGATCCCGGGGTGGCTTATCCGACGGGGACACTCTGATGGCTAAGCTAGCACACAGTAGCAGTAGTAGAGAGCTAGAAGATGATAACAGTGAGTTAGAGAGCTAGAGAGCAAAGAATACACACACAAAAAAAAAAAAAACATCCCTTCGTCCCTGGGGGGTGAAGTCTTTATATAATAGAGCCCCCGTGGGTTGGTGGAGCGGTTCCTGGATCCTCATTGTGATAGGATCCGTTTGCGCGTTAGGTGGGTAAAATGCCACCAAGTGGTAAGGTTGCCCGCTCTCGTCTAAACTAGGGAGTGGGTGAGCTAATATAGCCGTTATAAGGTACGATTCCGAAGACGCGAAACATGGTGGTGAGATCCTCAAGGTTGCCATGCAGTGGTCGGTCTGAATGGGAGGTGAACTGCCTGTAAGGTACCAGGCTGTTTGGTGGCGAGCTGACTGGTGGCAAGCTACCTGAGCTCATGCTCTTCAGATCTACCCTGGTATGAATGTCGAAGTGCCTTTGGACCAAGGTGATCCTGGTGTGACCTTGCACCGAGGTATACTTGTCCTGAGGTAGTCTTGACCGAGGTGTTTGTTCTGTATGGGTTCGGTCTATAGTGAACTTGATACCGCTATCCTGGTTGCGATCTGGTACTGAGACGATCTTAGCTCGGGATATCCTTAGTTTGGGGTACCCTTAGTTTGGGGTATCAGGGTACCAAAGGTCACTTTGTAGCGAACTGATCATGTTGAATTGTCGCTTGTGTCAAGTCACGTTCATGTGCCGATCTGATCATGTTGAGTTGTCATGTATGCCGAGTCACGCCCACTTGTCTCCCTATTACGAGGTCGGGCCAAATTCCCCTTCATCAATTGCCCTCCACTCCTCGAGCTAGGGGTCTTGACCTGGTTTGAGGAGTTCATGATGTAACAAGTGGATTTGGCTCAAAGTCCAGGCCGCTCTACAGATAGGTCGCGTGCGGTTCACGCGCAGGCGTCATGCAATCTATCAACTCCGCGAATGCCAAAAAATGCGCTAAACTATTTTTGACCTCGAGGGTCGTGCAACCGGTTTTCTTAGAAGTCGTTAGATTGCTTTGATATCGACTGTTGTTTCTCCGGTACAGTGACTATAAATAGGGGGGACTTGAGACTCATTTTCTTCGCCACAAACTTACTAGCCTTCGATCTGAGGTCGCGCTTAGTTTCTTTAGCTCGGGTTTTTGAGTTCGCCACTTCCTTCCAGTTCGATCGCCCTTCTTTGGTGAGTCTTCCTTGGCCTCTTCTTAGTTCAATTCAGTTTCTTGGCTTTTCCTTTTAGTTCGGTTGTCAATGTCTTCCTTTAGCTTTGATAGCCTTTTAGATGAGGCCGAGGGGGGTACCTCGGCCTGGGTCGATAGCTGAGATGAGGCTATTTCGAGTTTGGGGCAGTCTGGGACCTTCTCGAGGCGCAGTCACCCCGGGATGTGTAGGAGGCTTTGGGCTACCCGGTATCCACTTCTTATCAAGTTCGGGTGCCGGATCACTTTGAACCTTCCATCATGACTATGGACAGGCTTCGGGCCTTAGTTCATCGGTACAACCTCCCAGGCGAGCTCTCTTATAGTCTCCCCGTAGGTAACTTCCCTTGGGAACACGATCATAACGAGATCCTAATTTTTGAAGCACAGCTCGTGACAAGTCTTCGTTTGCCTTTGCACCCCTTGATTATAGAGGTCCTGAAGTTTTTTTATATCACCATAGATCAGTTACACCCGAATTCTATCTGAAATGTAGTATGAATCATTTCCCTTTTTTACGAGTATTGTCTACCCCTCGACCTCGACATTTTTTCTTCCATCTTGTCTATCAAGAAGAACTCTTCTTGTGTCCTCCTCGAGCATAGGCAGACCTACTATTTGTCTCCTCGCTCGGGCTATAAGCTTTTGCATGAACTGCCTAATAGGATCCCGGGTTGGAAACGGAGTTACTTCGTGGTCCGTAATCCTGTGGGGTGGTCATTCCCTACTCATTGGAGAGCTGCCACTCAGGACTCCGGTGTTAGGCTGGACCTGAAGACAAGGGAGACGCTCCAGTCTTGGGCGGAGCTCGGTTTCCACTGTAACGACCACCTTGCCGAAGATAAGCTCATGCAGGCCGGCTTGAGTCCTGGTAGGTCGCCTTCCTAGAGCTGGAGCTTGTCGAACGCGTCTTTGAATAGAATGTCTGCTGAGCTGCTGGAGTCGACCAGGATGCGCTTCACCTCAAAGTCATTGACCCTCATCTTTATAACCACTACATCATCATGGGGGTACTAGACCACTCGTGCATCGTCTTCCGTGAATAATATCGGGTTCGGGCCTAGGTCGCTTCAGCGGATTCTGCTCTTCATGTTCCAATTCATGAACTGAGAACTTTCCTGCGGCCGAGGTGCAGCCCGTGACTATGGATCCGCCAGTGATCGTGTTGATCATCCCATGGATTAGTCTCTCTTCAGGCAACTGTCTCTGCGGTTGCTCGTTGCGTTGACTGTTGGGTTCGAGAGCATCTCTTCTTTGCTCCCCCTGCCGATCTACCTGGTTTTTATTTCTTTTTTGTACAAAATTTTTCAGGTACCCGCGACGGATGAGCTCTTCGATCTCATCGCGGAGTTTTTTATAATCTTCGGTACTATGTCTGTGATCTCTATGAAAATGACAAAATACATTTTTATTTCTAGTGGTCGGGTCTCCCCTCAACTGAGGTGGCCACTTCACAAAAGAGGCGTCCTTGATTGCCATGAGAATTTCCCCTCACTTCGCGTTGAGAGGAGTGTAACTCGTTCTTTCAACCGGGGGAGCTCGGGGATGAAAGTCTGACCTGTTCCCTCCCCTGGTTGGGGACTTGCTTTTCTTCCATTTGTCGCCACCGTTGTTCGAGCTAAGGTCTTCTCTCTTTCTTTTCTCTACCGGGGTTTCAGTCCTTTGGTTCATCTCCTCCTCGGTCCCGATGAACTGATCGGTGAGTTTAAGGAATTCTGTGATGTCTTTAGGTTTGTTTTCCACCACATGCCATTTGAATTACCTGTGTGTGATTCTCTTTTTTGTTGTCACAAGTCTTACGGCGGGGTCTAAGTCCGGGATTAGTAAACAAGTGTCGTTGAAGCGTTTGATGTATCTTCGAATCGACTCTCCTTCTCTTTGGACTATACTGAGAAGGCTTTCTTGTGACCACAAACACTTCTTACTGGTGATGAAGTGCAAGGGGAACAAGTGTACGAGTTGCGCCCAACTTTTAACTGTCCCCGGCGCGAGGTTTCTATACCAAGTGTGAGCTATCCCTTTGAAGGTCGTGGAGAAAACAATGCACATGCAAGCTTCGTCAGCCCCAGCGAGGTGCATCTGGGAATGGAAAGAATCTACGTGATCATTGGAGTCGAAAGACCCATCATACTTATCCAGGGGAGAACCCTGAAGTTCATCGACACCGGGGAGGCCAGGAGCTCGGGGGACAGTGGAGAGGGTACAAAGAGGAGGGGAGCGGTTTCTGTGATTCCCGACCTTACCTCCGCCTTACCTTTAGGCTTCTCAGGTTGGCTAGGTCCCGCGAGCTGGCCTGGATTTACTGCCCGAGGTGCCCTAGCACGTCTCCTTTGCTGTTTCTTGACTGGCTCCGCAGCAATGCTGCTGACCTCCACACTGTCAGATGGTGCCTTGGACGAAAGTGATTCGGACTGCCGACTACTACGGACCGAAATGTCTTGTCTGGAGTCCTCAGCTAGGACCTCGAACTGGTTTCCTACAAGAGTGCCTTCAGGTTGCGAGGGCCGAGGTGGACTGGTTCTGGTGGGTCAAGTATCTCTCAACCTGCTTACTTGTTGGGAGATGGGAGGAACAACTTGTCTTTCCCTACTGCCGCGAGACGAGACCTGGGAGGTCTCTCCCCGGCAAGGACGATTGTTTTGGAGGCGAGGCTTGCTCGGGGTGATCGGACACTGAGGTGGGGTTGGTTGTTGGTTCTTCTGCAGCGGTGGGAACTACTACTGGTACATGTGGTGCAGAACTTGTTGTTGGTACTGCTGGAACTGCTGGACCTGCTGCATTTGGGCTTGAATAGCCCCGCACACAGTATACCAGGTCACTTAGTTGGTTCTGTCCGACTCCAAGGGGAACTATAGAGGGTTCAACGGAGGTCGCACCCACTACAGGGGGAAGTGGGGTGTTCACAGGCTCAGTTGGTTGAGGTATAGTAGATGCTGGAATCCCACCCGCGGGGAGCAGTATGGTGAACTGGCCTATGCAGACAGTAGGGAACTGAGGTTGCCCCCAGAGACGTTTGCTTCGTTGTATTGTCCAGCGTTGCTGAAAGAAGCCATGGGTTTGATTTTGAGCTTGAGGTTTTTGAAATGGAGATAAGAGGCTTTTAGTAACGATTTCCCACAGACGGCGCCAAATGATGTGGTGTAATCCAGCTGCTCCCTGTTGGAGACGATCTGACTGGGAGAATTGGGGTAACCTACAAGATAGGAGTTAGAGATCCCGGGGTGGCTTACCCGGCGGGGACACTCCGATGGCTAAGTTAGTACACAATAGCAGTAGTAGAGAGCTTGAAGATGATAACAGTGAGTTAGAAAGCTAGAGAGCAAAGATTACACCCACAAAAAAAAAAACATCCCTTCGTCCCTAGGGGTGAAGTCTTTATATACTGGAGTCCCCATGGGTTGGTGGAGCGGTTCCTGGATCCTCGCTATGATGGGATCCACTTGCATGTTAGGTGGATAAAATGCCACCAACTGGTAAGGTTGCCCGCTCCCATCTGAATCGGGGAGTGGGTGAGCTAATATAGCCATTACAAGGTACGATCCCGAAGACGCAGAACACGGTGGTGAGATCCTCGGGGTTGCCATACGGTGGATGACCTGAATGGGAGGCGAGCTGCCTGTAAGGTACTGGGTTGCCTGGTGGCGAGCTGACTGGTGGGAAGTTGCCTAAGCTCGTGCTCTTCAGA
Source organism: Nelumbo nucifera (assembly GCF_055504915.1). NCBI lineage: Eukaryota > Viridiplantae > Streptophyta > Magnoliopsida > Proteales > Nelumbonaceae > Nelumbo > Nelumbo nucifera. The sequence goes on along the minus strand of NC_142649.1, from coordinate 44,929,758 downwards.
TCTGCCCTGATATGAATGCCGAAGTGCCTTTGGACCGAGGTGATCCTTGTGTGACCTTGCGCCGAGGTATACTTGTCCTAAGGTAGTCTTGACTTAGGTGGTCGTTCTGTCCGGGTTCGATCTGTAGTGAACTTGATACCGCTATCCAGGTCGCGATCTGGTACTGAGACAATCTTAGCTCGGGATATCCTTAGTTCGGGGTATCATGGTACCCGAGGTCGCGTTGTAGCGAACTGATCATGCTGAACTGTCGCTTGTGCCAAGTCATGTCCACGTGCCGATCTGATCATGTTGAGTTGTCACGTATGCCAAGTCACGCCCACGTGTCTCCCTGTTACGAGGTCGGGCCAAATTCCCTTCATCAGGTATAGTGAGGTCCAAATTCACTATAGTTGGAAATAGTGTAGACAACGTCCTCTCTCTCACTCAAACGATACATTCTTCTACCTTGTTTATTCCTTTTATGATTAGTACAAAGTTTTGTATCCAAAAATTGATTCAAAAATGTCCCCTATTTTTTATACAAAATTATCAGGAAAAAAACATTTTTATATGTTACAAATATATTGTAAAAACACATGTGCAAACTCGAAGCAAATTACATAAATGTCTTGGTTCGAGATTTGTATTGCAAATAAATGCAACCTAAGGCTCAATTTGGGAAGAGTGCAAATACAAATATGTATAGTGTGAATATGAGGTTTAGAAATACTGCATACAAGATTTAGCAATGAATATATTTGTATTTATACTCTTTCCAAATAGAGCCTTATTCTGATAATTAAATCTATGCATCCATAGATGTTGACATTGTGGATTAAGCATTAGGTTTCTTACCAAGTACCAATATACCTCAAATTTCTAAGGAATGTCACCATGTAGGTTTCACTGCAAAATAAGTGCTACCAACTCCTTAGATTGCAATCACCACTAAAACCTAGAAATAGGTTACAAGATGAATCTTAAGCTTTAACTAGGTTGGAATTATGTGCACCAATGATTAAAGAATAGATCTGACAAAGATATCACATGTTTAGCGGTGGCAATTGGGTGGGTTAGGTTGGGTTGGGTTGGGTTTGGTTTGGGTTGAGCTTCAATCCAATCCATCTAATCCACCAACCCATTAATGACCCATTATATAAAATTAAATGGATTGTGATGATGCGCAATCCGGTCGGTCCTAGCTTCTAGTCACCTTGCCTTTGACAGAGCTGAAGAGGCCTGAAACAAGAAAGAAAATGGAGACTTCCGGGGAGGAACCCGGTAGGAACACTCCGAAGCTCAAGTTAATGCTCTTGAGAAGGCAAGGAAATTGATGGATTACAAGACCAGAAAGCACAAAATATCACATACCTCCTTCTCTTGGGGAGGAAGGCCTCTTATAGCCACCTGGTGCACTTACTCCCAAATTTCTGCTAAGTCAGGCATAACCACCTCTGTGGGGGAGCAGGTATAACTGCTACTGTCCTCTCGGTCAGGGCCGCCTCTACCATGACCGAGATGGTGGTGGCAGGTGGCCGTTACGGCGTGATTGTCGTCTGTCAGACCCAGATCAGTCAGGCATGTTGTCTCAGAGTACGGATGTCAGATATAGTTTCACAATCGCACGACCTGGAGTCGAGGTGTCGGAGTGGTGCGTGAGATGAAGTCTTGAGCTCGGATGAGCAGATCCTACTGTCCCGAAGTGTTGGCACATGATCCGAACTGGCTCGAGGTGGGCTGGCCCCGGCCTTGCCTCTCGCGGGCTTCGCTGTTACCCTCGGGATCCTTTAGGAAGAGCTCGGGTTTCCTTTTGGGGAGCTCGAGAACTCGGGCCTCTCTTTGGGGAGCTCGGGAGTTCGGGTCTCTTTTCGGGATACGGCCGTGCTAAGTCATCGTGCCGAGCTAGCGTTCCTGCTAGGTCATCTTGTCTTCTTCCACGTGTCGCACAGCCAAGGGGTCGGGCCAAATCTAACTCCATCAATTTTCCCCCACTCCCTATGCCCGGGGTCTTGATCCGGCGTGGGGAGTTTACTGACAGACGGCGCCAAATGATGATGCGCAATCCGGTCGGTCCTAGCTGCCGGTCACCTTGCCTTTGACAGAGCTGAAGATGCCTGAAACAAGGAAGAAAATGGAGACTTCCGGGGAGGAACCCGGTAAGAACACTCCGAAGCTCAAGTTAATGCTCTTGAGAAGGCAAGGAAAATGATGGATTACAAGACCAGAAAGCACAAAATATCACATACCTCCTTCTCTTGGGGGAGGAAGGCCTCTTATAGCCACCTGGTGCACTTACTCCCAAATTTCTGCTAAGTTAGGCATAACCGCCTCTGTGGGGGGACAAGTATAACCGCCACTATCTTCTCTGTCAGGGCCGCCTCTGCCATGACTGAGATGGCGGTGGCAGGTGGCCGTTACGGCATGATTGCCGTATGTCAGACCCAGATCAGTCAGGCGTGTTGTCTCAGAGTACAGATGTCAGATATAGTTTCACAGTCACGCGACCTGGATCTGAGGTGCCGGAGTGGTGTGCGAGATGAAGTCTTGAGCTCGGATGAGCAGATCCTACTGTCCCGAAGTGTTGGCACATGATCCGAACTGGCTCGAGGTGGGCTGGCCCCGGCCTTGCCTCTCGCGGGCTTCGCTGTTACCCTCGGGATCCTTTAGGGAGAGCTCGGGTTTCCTTTTGAGGAGCTCGGGAACTCGGGCCTCTCTTTGGGGAGCTCGGGAGTTCGGGCCTCTTTTCGGGATACGGTCATGCTAAATCATTGTGTCGAGCTGGCGTTCCTGCCAGGTCATCTTGTCTTCTTCCACGTGTCGCACAGCCAAGGGGTCGGGCCAAATCTACCTCCAGCAGATTGGATTCAACCCAAACCCGCTTTAACCCAATCCAACCCGTCCAAACCCATTATTCTTATATTTATGGACTTAAAAAGCAAACTCTCTCTTAACAAATAAGTTGGTAATAGCTTGGTGGTAATTGTACCTACTATTTACAAAAGTGGTGAAGGTTCAAATCACATTACATGCATGTTATTTTTACACAAGCGGCGAAGCCATTTGATTATGTTCGGATTTCGGGTTTGACCAAACCACTTAGGTTCAAACCGGTCAGACCAACTTAAACTATCTAATTGGATTATCTTCGAGCTAATCACATCAAGGGTGGTTGAACCGTTTAGATCTAGATTAGTTCGGTTGGACCAGACCGGACTAGTTCAGTCAATGGTGGATTGACTTGGACTGGACCATATCAGGTTTGTGCACAGGTTTGGGACTGAACCGACTGACCCGAAGTGGGTCAAGGTAAGTAAATCGGGTCGGTCCGGATTCAGGTCGGGTTGTGTGGATATTGATCGGTCAGACAGTCCAGTTCGGGAAAAGTACACGGACATCGAACCATCCCGCCCGAAACCGTTTTGGATTCAAGTCAACCCGGATCGGCTTATACTAGGTCGGGTCAGCCTATGTGAATACTGGTTGGACCGGATGACCTAAACCGAGCAGAGAAAGTGGTACCGAACCATTTCGCCTGGGGTCTATTTCGGATTCGGGTTGAGCCAGATTGGTATATGCTAGATCGGGTCAGACCGTGTTGAATTGGTCCGAAGTCGGATCAAATTGATTTGGATTTATGTTGAGTGAAGTGTGTTGATTCAAGACAAAACTAAACTTAGTCAATAATTAATAGAAAACTAATGCATTAATTATAAATTATTTAATTCAAATGAAGAAAATTAAAAAAAAAAAAACTAAGGAATTAAGACTTATGTCTATAATAGTTAAACCAATGGTTATCCACAACCCAACCCATTTAAATGGGCGAATTGAATGATGGGTTGATCACATAACCGCCAAGTAAATAGGCGGGTTAGGTGAATTAGATACTAGGTGTGTTGATTGGATTCAGTGGATTGGGTGAAAAATTGCCACCCTTACACATGAGTTCTTTGTAATAGTTGGAAAACATTAACCATCTTTTTTTGACATTGTTCTTTCACCATGGTGGTGTTCTTCCCTTCGACAACATAACACTTGTAAACCCTTTTTAGGGTTCTTCATTTAACTATATTCCTTAGTTAACTCAAATGGTTAATGAATATTCCGATTCAATAGAGTAGGTTGGATAACCATTACACCTATTATATTTGCTTTGCTCGTAATGAGAGTATTTTTAACGAAAACATATTTTAATCATTATTACCAAGGTTCAATCCATTTACTCAAATATGATGCTTAATCTATTTTCAAATTGTTGTGTTAGTCAACATACTGACAATTCTTATGCTTTTATTGTGGTAAATTCAGACTTACCTTTTTCAATTATTGCAAGAGGTAAATTACTAAGTTCTAATCTTTAAGAAATGCGCCAAGGAGGTAAAACTAGAGCTGCAAAGTGGGTTATACCACCCGTGAGCCAGCATGGTACGACACAATATGGGCCATGTCACGGCCCAACCCATACCCCAACTCATGTTGGGCTTGGGTTTTGAGGCCCATATCCCAGCATGGCATGACACAACATAAAGTGGGCCATGCTGGCACAGCTCGTAGCCTGGCCCAACACAGCCACTACTATCACACAACACAGCCTGCTTAGCAAGCCAACACAGCATGGCATGAAATCGGCCTACTACAAGTCACATCGACCCGCTTTGAATAAAGCTATTAGGGGACCCCAACGACTAGTTTTTGCTTTCTTTTAGAATGTTTTACATAAATACCCTCTAACAAGTATTAAAAAAGCTAGTTTGAAGGTATTTGTATACTTTGGCTTTGGGGGAGGAAAAATAACAATAATGCCCCAATAGCTATATAACAGTTAATTTGGGGACATTTTGGTAAAGTGATTATTAACTTTATGAAAGATCAAAATACCCTCCCAATAACTATAAAATGACTAGTTTTAAGGGTATTTTGTCCAATTAGTTTAATTCTAATTCTTATAAATACCATGCCCTCCCTCATTCTCATCAATCAATTCTCATACTCTCATACACAGTCATATTCTCTTAATCTCTTACTCCATAGTCCCTAATTTTCAATTTTATTCAAGTTTTAACAAGAAGAAAACTTGCGCAAGTATCTCAAGTTAGCAATTTAGGAGTCTTAGAAGCTTCATCAGTTGAAATCAAGTTGGTACTATAGACTAATGGATCGAGTAAGTTGCAATTAATTTTTATTTTCTTAAGGTTATAATACTACAAATTTTTAAAAAATTCCGGTTACTCTCAAAATCCCTTTCCTAACATGTTCCACTTCAAGGATGTCCTGACTACACCGTTATGGGTGCTAGTGGTTTTGATGTTTCTCCTTTATATTTCTTAATTGCAATATTAGATCCTAGGATTAGAAAAAATGGTTTAGATGTTTTACTTGAATCTTATTAATTATGAAAATATGGAAAGTGAAATTGGAACAAAAATGATGAAGCTAATAATTTATTATTTGAAATGCATAGTGTATATAAATCTCAATTATTAGGACATAGGAGAACTTGTACACCCTTACAGTTGTCACTTCATCATCAAGTTCATTTACTTAATTTTCATTTCTATTTACAAGGTAATTGTAGTAATTTAACAGATTCTCTTAGCTCTAAGGAGTTAAGTAATTTTGATATTTTAACCTAGTGGAAAGAACATGGTAAAAATTATCCAATGCTTGTTGCTATAGCATGTGATCTACTAACTGCTTTGGTGTTTATAGTTCCACCGGAGTCTTGTTTCAATGTAGATAATAAGGTACTAGACAACAAGAGAAGTTTATGAACAATGAATGCCTAGAGATGTGTATATGCTTGAAGGGTTGGCTGGCTGTTGAAAATATATTGCAAGACTAAGGAGAGCGTGACACTTCAACTGATGGTTCACTAGAAGCAAATGATACAAATCAAGATCAAGGAGATGGGGGAAGTGGAACTTGAAGTTAATGAAGTCAATATTTTTTTGTAAAGTACTTAATAGTTGTACAACATTTTTAAAACTATCGTAAATTTGGTTTTTAATTTTATCTAAAAGTAATTTGTGATTTTTTCAATACCATTGTAGGTTTTATTTTTAATTTATTATATTATTCTTTTTACTTTATTCCAATTCCATTGTATTTTTTTTCAATTTATTTTTTACTTTCTATGCATTAAATTCAAATGAAATAAAATTTTTAATTTTTTTTAATTTGTTATCTATTTTGTATTTTATTAAGTATTTTTTGTTAAATTTTTATTTTTCCCAAAATTTGTCATTTTCACTTAGCAAAAAAATGAAAAAAATAATGACAAAATAAAAAAAAAAACATGGCTCAGCTCGACCCAAACCCACATCCCAATATAGCACAAGCGGCTCGCAAAAGTGGGTTGTGTTGGTCCAGTACAGCCCACATTACACCTCTAGGCAGAACTAATGGCTGTCTATATATCAAGGCTTATTGAAGGCCAGAAGACAGTGGTTACATCATTCGTACAGTCCCTTGCAGCCTTGCATTGGGAATATCTCCCCCATGAAAAGAAAACATATAAGATACAAGTATGGAGATATTCCGAATGCAAGACTGCAAGGGACACTTGTGAGCACTGAAGCCGATCTTTGAATGCCAAGGAGCTTTGTTGGAATTATCTCATGATATGTTCGGCTTCCATGTTTGTTTTACAAAGTTTACTAGGAGAATCCACTCTTCAGTGGACTTGTTTACACCTTTTGTTCAAAATGAAGCATTTACTTGTTCTTTTTGAGCCTATTGTTTTTTGTTTTTGTTTTCTTATTTTTTATACAATTGGAAATTCAATACTTATGAGGGAGTTCCCTCCCAATGGCATCAAGAAGAATGAAATTGGTAAATCCCACGGCTTGGCTCAAAAGACTTATCATGTTCATGACCTTTATTCGTCAACTAATTAACTACACTATTACGCTATATATGAGTGTCATTGTATGAGATAATAACTGAGATGCTTTAAGCAACAGTGAGACAATCTTCTAGCAAATACCTCTTAGACACCCCCTATAAGGGCGTTTTACTCCAGAATTGTAGGGGAGGTGTTTTACTCCAGAATTGGATTAAACCCCAAAACACCCCCTATAAGGGCGTATTGAAAAATCCCTTATCGATCAATATGGTTTGATATGTATCAAAATTTCAAACCTTGAAAAACCGTTGGCCCTTTACCCATAGCCAAATAGCCATATTAAAACTTTTTACCAATTTAAAAAACAAGGAAATACAGAAACGAAGCTTTAGATAAAAAACCGGTTGGCAAAGAGACTTCCCAATTCACCCAACTTATGTTTAGCAACAGCTCAATTCAATGCTTTGTTGTTTTTTTGTTATATGTAAATATGAAGTGTACCATCTCATACTTTATGATGGCCCAAAAGGCAAAACCTTTCCGACAATCTTTTTTGGTTTTTAATTCTCCAAAACAAATTAAAAAAAAAAACTTTAGGGTAAAAGACTTAAACCTCCGTTTATATTTATTGTAATTACTGAAATCTCCCTTCTATTTTTAAGAAGGATTAAGTCCTCTTTTCATTGGCTGATGTCATCGGACAAACACCTCCCCTACTTTTTAAGATCCGTTTGGCCATTGATAAACGTATTTGGAAAATTTTTAGAAGAAATCCAACTTTGCCCCTTGTTTTAGACCAAACCTCAATCGTAATCTGGTAGTCACTTCCAACTCTGACAGACACTCTTCACGGCTATAGTTTTGGAATTGGAAGAACAGAGAAGCGAGAAGGAAGTTAGAATGAGAGAAGATGATTTACAGAAAATGGAGCCTTATTACTGGCCCAGTATCCCATCTGTTCTAATCTACTAGTCTCTTCCGACTCTGACAGACACTCTTCACGGTTATGATTTGGAAGAGTAAGAGCAGAAAAGCAGCGAGAAGGAAGTTGGAATGAGAGAAGATGATTTACAGAAACAGTCTTCCTACTGGCCCAGTATCCATATTGGATTCCATCGTAGCCGTAACGAACTACCTCTTTGTCGATAACGATCCATTCATCAAGAGAGATCATCATCATCCACATAGACAAATGGGAGCCGGACCAGAAAAATCGGGAATCGGTCCGTTTTTCCCTAAAATCATTTTTTTTTAAACCATTGATTTTGGTCAGCAAACCACTGAATCGGCTGGTTAATTGTTCGAACTATTCGAATGGTTTTAACCATTTTTCAATATTTTTTACATTTTTTATTTTTTTTATCAAAATGGGCCAGCCGTTCAAATCAAACGATCAGATCGTTCAAACTAGTAATCAGACTCTTGACCGGTTCGATCACCGATTCGGTTTTAAAAACCATGGGGAGGACAATGGTTATGCCTTAAACCCTTAGTGACTTTTATCTTGTATGTGTACAGACAGCCGTGGTTTTGCAAACTTATTTTCAATTGCAGTTCAAAACATATGATTTGATAAAGTTGAAATTTCTGTACCTAAGCCTTCGCTGAGTCCTCCATGGATTGTGTTCTAAATCCTGACTGATTAGCCTTCACATCTGAAATGGAAAATGCTTTTTCTTCGGTTCTTTCAAAAATATAAATATGGTAGTCTCTTAGCATCCAACCAAATCGATACGAGTTTCAGCCGTATTGTATCGGCACTTAGAAACGACCAAAACTCTATTTTTTTTTAGTTTTTTTTTTTTTTGAAATTTGGTTTTTTGGAAAGCTTATAACCTGTTTTTTATTATTAAAAAAAATTGGGGGTCCGATCGTTTTCAAAAGATACAATACGTATCGGGCGTATCGTATCAATACTTTGAACCTTACATCCAACATCTCCTCTTTCGTTCTTTTCCCTTCAATGAAAGGAGAGGTTATTAAACCATTCCACCTCATTTTTTCCATATGTTACAGTTTAGTGGTTTTATTTCAAAACATAAAAAAAATAATAATAATAATAAAGGGTAAAAACATCTTTTTAATTGATTGAGAAATTGTTTAAAACTCACCATGAGTTTTCAACATCTCTTAAACTCACCACAAATTTTCAAAATGTCTAAAAGTCACCTTCCCTTAGTGCACCATTAATGCTTCTTAACAAAGGTGTCCATGTCAGCATAAATAACAATTTTCATGACCAAATTACCCTTGAACGGTGAGTTAGAGGAAAATGGTCATTTTTACTTTTCAATTTTCTTGTTTTTTTTTTTTGCATTTTTAGTGTTTTGTTATAATTTCCAATGTTTTTTTATAATTTCTGTTTTTTTACATTTTTTTTATTTTCTACAATATATAAATTTTCCTGTATTTTTTGTTATTTAAGTTCAATACATGTGTTTTTCTATAATTTTTTGTGTTTTTCTACAATTTTTATTTTCTGATTTTGTTTTTCAATTTCTATAGTTTCTATAATTTGAAAATAATTTTTTATTTTGTTTGTAATTTCTATAATTTTTATATTTCCTGTACTTTCTATGTTTTTATGTATTTTATATTTGAAAATATTTTTTTAAACTTTTTCCTTTTTACATCTCTAAATATTAAAATGATAATAATCAACACCCGTTAATTTATTTTGTATATATTTTATATTTTCTATAAAGGTTAAAATGGTAATATATTAACATTGTCAACATGGTGAGCAAGGTTCAAAGTATCGACACGTATCGGCCAGTATTGACCAATACCTATCATTCCAGAACCCCAGTGGGTGTATCGGGGGTCTAACCAGTTCAGAGGGTAGAGGAACCCTAAACCAGCCCCCCTGAACCGGTTTCAAGAAAAAAAAAGTAAAAAAATAGTATCAATTTGCCCAATACGCATATCGATATTTTGAACCTTAATGGTGAGTTTTAAACATTTTGAAAAGTTGTGGTGAGTTCAAGAAAAATGCTGAAAACTCCTGGTGAGTTTTAGACAATTTTCCTAATTGATTCTATTAAACCTAGGGAGGGTTTAAGTCCTATCATTAAACTTGGGGGAGGTGTAAAGTATTTATCAACAACCTCAGGGAGGTTTAAACGTTTAAGTCTTATTTCTGCTTCAGCCTGCACCAACGAACATCAACATGTCATTCATCATGTCACATCTCACAAGACCTCAAGAATCTCTATAGCTGCATAGCCTGCACCAGCAAATTCCTTCAAGACCTCATAGAGCGTCGTCATCTTCATTCAACATGTCATTCATCATGTCATGAAAGGGAGGACAACAGGAACCAACATGGAAATTGGAAAAATGTAAATGCCAAACTCTTTCAACTGGCTAACTCAAACAAGTACCAGTGTCGCTCAGTTGTAAGGTCAATAACAAATTCAAAACAAAATTCCCTACTGATCCAAGTGATGTCTGCAGTAAATGTCACATTTAAATTTGATACATTTCAGCAATGACAAAAAAACAGAAAAAATGATCTACTCATCCTCCTGGCTGCGCAACCTAGCCAATTTGTTGGTAACAACGATGTCAAGCTGTGCAGCACGCTCAACAATCTCCTTCCTCTTACGGGTGGAAACATCATGGGCGATCTCAGCACAGTAGGTCCTGAAAATCCATTACCAACAAATTATATGAAAACATTCTTGAATGGCAATTGGCAAATGACTTCTAAATGTGCTTCTGTAGTATTCAAGAGAACTTTTTCTGTTCCTATTTTATATCTTATTTTTCGTAGGGGGCGGGGGAAAGGAGAAGCACCTGTTGTGCATCATCAACAATTCCAGCTCCTTGACATTGTGCACTACAAATTTCTTAAAACCATTGGGAAGATAGTGGCGAGTCTTTTTGTCTGAGCCATAACCAATGTTGGGCATCAAAGTGCATCCTTTGAACTTCCTCCTCACACGAGAATCTATACCCTTGGGCCTACGCCAGTTAGGCTGTAAAAAATAATACATCCCACACCACAATATATGATTAGAACTCCAAATAAACTCCCAAATGTAAAAAGAAATAAAAGTATAAAAAAGCAGGACATGGGAGAAGCAAAACCAAAAGGCCAAGCAAGATGGCAATCTTGCAGAATATCCAGAATGATTGATTGAGAGACAAAATTCTGCGATTACCATGGACATATTCTATATGAACTAAAGGAATATAAGCGATGAGTTGCGTTTTTACTTGAAATGCATATTGATTCAATCAACTGACTACTACCTTTAAAATCAAATATACTTAAAACTTATCACAGCACAGGCAAATAACAAATAGAACAAGTTTGCAAAATTCACAAACCCTGGCCATCTTAGGACAATATTAACAGCGTTATACTATAAGACCCCAAAGTATAAGGAGAATAAGATAGCTAATGAAACTCTGAAGCTGGATGCAAGTCTTTTACCCATACATGAAAATGAAGTTGACATTCAAAGATGAAGGTGAAAATTGGAAAAGAAAGTACTCAAAAATTGTTCCAAGTAGAAAAAAAAAACAAAAAAAAACAAGTAATCTTATCTTACACAAGTCAAAAAGAAAAAAGGAAACTAAAAGCCAACAGTTAGCCCTAAGGATCCTTTATTCAACTTGAATAAAAGATTGTTGAAAGTTTCTCAACTTTCCTAGCATTCCAATGATTTAAAGTATCAATACACAAAGGTGTATCAGTACTTTAAACAATGTGCTTTTTTTGTTTTTTATGTAATTCTTCTAGATACTTTTATATTATTTAATAAATGAAATAAAGGGTTTCCTGAAAACACCTTTAAACAGGTGTATCAGAACCCTCACAATACGATACAATACGCCCTTGTACCGAAACTTTGAACCTTGAGTATTCCTCATAAAAGGAAAACTCATTAACCCATCTATATATTGAACATACACCTACCAAGGATGATATAGAGAAACATGATTTGTTACCATTAAAAGAAATAAAGACAGTAATAAAGATGTTGAGAAGAGCAACTAAGAAAATAATGTACCTTCACAGAAATCTTCCTGTCACTCTGGGGCCTCTTGAACTTCTTGACACGCTTCTTTACTATCTTCTTACTGAGCAATGGAACAGCCATAGTTTCTACAAAACAAAACCGCCAATAAGAAAATATAATTTAATTAGTACAATTACAGCACAAACACATGCAAAAGGCATTTTAGAACAAATAAAAAAGGATCCCAAAACTTACCTATTTTACTGTTTAGAACAGAACACAGTAGATGTAAGAAAAGCATAAAATAGCACACAACTAGTCATGTCCTAAACAGTGCATTTCTTATATTTACTTTATAGCTAATACAATGAGTGTTAAATACTTGTATTGCTTGTGTTTCCTTCCTTTCTTGTCATACCCATATGGATAATCTGTGATTCTGTGATAGTTATGCAAAGATTTATACTTCTCAAACATATCAAACATTTAATTGTTTTATCCTTCTCCTGTGAACGCATATGACTTGTCACATGCATCAACACAGCTTCGTTGTTTTCTACATATATAACCGATGCAAACAGGCTCAAGGCTAATCTATGAACTGTGATAGCGCTGCAAACATGCACCAACAGAATATAAGGAGCATAAATATTTGCAAAGCTATCACAGATTACCCATGTAGATTTGTCAAACGCACCAACACAGTCTCGTTGTTTTCTATAAACAGACTCATGACCTCAAACAAGAAACGATTAATCTGGCATTGTTCGCAAATCCCTTAACATTTACCCACAAGACATTACAGGGTCAACCCCACACACACGAACGCACGCACAACACACAGATCAATATCGTAAAAGACAATGTTCATCAGATTCAATCTCAATGCTTACTATATCAGGAATAAAGCTAAAAGAAAAGAAAACACCACCTATTATTGAAAAACAGAGCTACTAATCGGTGAGATGGAGAAAATAAAGCTACCAATTACTGAAAAATGGAGTGATTCTGAAGCAGATAATTAGAGGAAACAGAATAAATTATAAACAGACCATAATTAGACATAGACTCATTTTACGTGATTATGATCTGATAGAATAAAGAATCGCAAAAACCGAAAACTCGCAAAACAATTCATGCAACGAAAACAAAATTAAGCACTTCATGAGCAATAAACAGAGAAGAGATTTTGATTTACAGATCAGAAAATAGGGAAGTAGAGAGACGAGACTCACAGTTTAGGGTTCCGCCAATTAAGAGCTTCTTCGGTCCTGCTAAGCTCTAAACCCTAATCTCGTAGAGAAAGAAGCTCGTACAGCGAGGGTTATCTCTTTTGAACGGAAGAGAATCGATCGGGTGTACTTTGAATCACCGTATTACAATAGTTTGCACTCTCCTTATGTTCTGATTGGTGAAAGCTCGGAATCTTGGGTTATAAGACAAGCATCAAACGGTATAATGACTAAACTAGCCACGTGTCACGTTTGAATGACATCAAGAATCTGAATTACCATGATTTAAGACTGCAACTTGAGCGGTCCTATCGACGTGATCTGACTGGACTCTTGCATGGGTTCGGATTAGCTATTTGGAAATAATGCAAATGGAGTGTTTAAATCCCGGTTGGGTAAATTTGTATTTTATTTCACTTTTGCCTGTATTTGGCAACATTACATTTATGCATTGAGAAATTATAAATCAATGCATATTTATTAATATGTAAAAGTACATAATAAAAAAGAAGTAAATTTGCATTCAAATAGGATTTTGATAAAAAAAAATCATATGTTTTATTGGAATTCATGTTTGTATCCATTACGGCTAAAAGTTTGTTTGGTAAGAAGGTAAATTTGTCAGTGCAAAACTAACTCAATTTTGCAATTTATGTGCATGTTTGTTTGAGGTGTTCTTTTACACCTTAAATAAGCGAAAAACTCCACTTACAGTGAGTTTTACATCGAGAATCGATGGAAAGTTCCCACCGATGAAGTCAATGTAAAACTCCATCTTCTCGATAATCGGTGTAAAAAGTGATGCTCGCACCTCCTCTCAGCCACTGCAACGGTCGATTAAGGTGTTTCCACCATTTTTTTCCGATATGAGGAGCAGATCTAAGGAATGACAACTAATTGCTCGCACCTCCTCTCAGCCACTACAATGGTCAATTAAGGCATTTCCACCATTTTTTCCGATCTTAGAAGCGGATTTGAGGAATGACAACTCACTGCTCTCACCTCGTCTCAGCCACTATAATGGTCGATTAGGGTGTTTCCACCATTTTTTCCGATCTGAGGAATGACAATTCACTGCTCACATCTCCTCTCAGCCATTACAACGATCGAATAGGGTGTTTCCATCATTTTTTCCAATCCGAGGAGCGGATCTAAGGAACGACAACTCATTGCTCACACCTCCTCTCAGTGATGACACAAGTATGACTCTTCCACCATTTTTTCCAATATGAGGAACAGATGCCTCATATCTGCACCATTTCTCTGATCTAGTTACATGGTTTCATTTCTCACCATCCTTCAATCTCATAATGGTGTTTTCTCACATATTTTTTGGTTTTAGTTGTTTTATATTTTTTCCAGTTCTCATCTCCACCAAGCTAAATTTGCTTGTACTCACACCTCATCTTAACCACCAAGAGCTCCCATTGTTCAAGCTCGATGTTTCACCATTGCAACGTTCAAGCTTATTGTCTTCACCACTACAAGGGTAACCAGCATTCAAAATATTTTCATTGAATTTTACATCTTGACAACCAAACGTGATCGGTGTAAATTTTCAAAAGCAAGCGGTCCCAATTTCCATCAACCACTAAACCGGTTCACATTTTCCATGGGTGTAAAATTTGAATTTACACCTCAAACAAACACAACCTATATATGAACTGTTTTACACTACATATTTGCAATTCACACTTATTTGCATTGTTTTGGCAATAGTTGTTTTCTCATCAAAAGTCAAAACAATTTGGTTGTGCTTGATACTACCACACAAAAATTTGATTTTTTTAATAATAAAAAAATAGAAGACACATGCTTTGCACATGCGTATATGCATAAATGGTATGCATATAATTTTCTTAGCAGAGACCCATGCGATGCACGAGATTTATAAAGGAAAAGTGAAATAATCAAAACTTATAACTAAAGAAGGAATGCAATGATGTTTAAAATAATTAAATCTTTATTTTAATAATTTGGTACAAAAATGATTTAGTAATTTAATCATTTAGATTAATTATATTAATAATTTTTAATAAAAATAATAACATATTGTTAATTGCTTAATAAAATAAAAAATTCCAAATTAGTACCTATACATTAAGGGTAGTCTCAGTTAGTACCTGAATTTCAAAGTGTGCCACTGCAAATCTGCAATACCTAAACTCTTAAAAACTTTCAATTTAGGGGGTGTTCTATAGTGTGGATGAGAAATTGGTGGGTGTGGATTGGTCCACACCACACCCTGTGAAAGGGACCAATCCACACCACACCACAGTCCATGAATGTTCTGAATTGTGGATAGATTGTGTGGACCGGACCAGTCCACACCTACGGTGACGTTCTATAGGTGTGGTGTGGATTGGTCCGCACCATACTTTTTTATTCCATGTATCTCATATACATTTCATGGGAATTCTACACAGTCAATTATAAATGTCTAATTTTTTCATTTTATATGGTAAATAAATTGAAAACATGCATCAATATGTAAACAATAATTGCATTTTTTAATAATTAAAAATTTAATATTTAAATAATGAAAAAAGAGTTGAGAAGGAGAACCGTCGGATTTGTGCTAGAATTAACATTAAAAATTATTATTTTATTGATAAATATTAAAAATTTAAAATTTAAAAATTATTAAAAGATTAAATAAAATGAGAGTAATTGGACCAATGTAATGCTGATGCGTTACACTGAAACCTTTCCACAAACTATCCACACCATAATGTGGACCATCCACGAGAAAATACTATGGACGATAAATTGGGGTGTGGCTTGTCCCTATCCATGTTATTTTGTTGATAGGGGTCGTCCACACATAGCAAAACACCATATTTGACCATGGATGGGACCGTTTTCCGTCCATGATATATACACACTACTGAACACCACCTTAGTCCCTGTTATTAAAGTTCGTCAATTAGTTTTGAATATCAAAACTACCCTTTGAAAGAAGACACTATTTATTGTCTTCTACCTTTAAGACTGAAGACCAAAACAATTTTATTCACTACAGGAAATCATTGAATTCAGCTACTTCAACTATTATCAAACAACCCTCGACGACGATATCAATACTAATTTTAGCATTAGAAAATGAGAAGAAAAATTACCAATTTACCAGAAATAAAACAAGGAAAATAAAAATATAGAGAAAAGATCAAAGCCACAAATCAAAGGTAACCAACTAGTATTGTTGTTAATTGTTACAAGGATCATGAAACTGAAGAAAAACAAACCAGACAAAAGCCAATTAAAAGAAAAGAAGTTACTCATGACAAGATCTAGAAAGGTGCGTCAAATACAAAAAATGAAACCAAAAAAAAAAACACCTAAACCAAACTCATGGTGGTGATTAAAAAATTGATGGTAGTCTTTGAGAAATCTGAAACCACCATTATATTATCTCTCACAGCTTGTCACTGATTCCAAGGATGGTAACCTTGCCTCCACAATGAACATGTCTTCCCCTAAAAACCCATTCGAAGGGTTTTTGTGTTCATTAGATGTAATGAAATTGGAAAAACCTTGGATGGAGGGATGAGTATTTTTTTGGGTAAATTTCTTAAAATACCCTTATAGTTTAGTTAATTGACTAACTCCACCCCTACTGTTTGACTATTGTCTTAAAGTACCTACTATTTTGGACAATTGACTAACACCTCTCTTACCGTCAAGTCTCCGGCAGGAGCCATTCACATGTGACATCACATGTTTAATTATTCATCATATAATACCAAAACTATCCTTCGATGGTCAAAAATGCCATTTACGGTTTAAACTAGGGCACCATTAGAGTACTGCCAGACGAACCAGGTTTAAAGTACAGGTTCTACCAGCCACAGGTTCTCCCATACCAGACAAACATGAAGTAGTGGTTATCAACCAACCGAATAAATTTGAAGGAGGAAGAAAGTGGAAAGAGGAAGGAGGAAGGAAGAAGGAGGAAGGAGGAGGGGGGAGGGGGGAAAGAGGAAAGAAGAAAGGACGAAGGGAAGAAGGAAGAAAGGAGGAAGGGAAGGGGAATGAATAGGTAATGCATGACGACCACCTCCCAGAAATGCTCCATGACCACCTCCCACCTCTCACCCGCACACCCACACTGCCCAAACCACCCCTATCCGTAGCTGCACGCCCAGCACACCCCCTGCACATTTAGCGCCTCTAAAACAATGTTTTAACGCCATTACAGTATAAATAGTTCACTAGCACCTTTTAAATTTGTAAAACAGGGCAAAACAATGTTTTTTCCCATAAAAAATTAAAAAAAAAGAAAAAAGAAGAAGAGGAAGAAAGAGGGAGAAAGGAAGTTGCTACCGCCGCTGGTTCGAGTTGTAGTGGCGGCGGCGGTGGTTGCGCATCCTCAGAACAGTAGCAGCAATGGATGTGAATCAGATTTCCGATGTTCTTTTGCTTGGGTTTGGACTTGAGTGGCGATGAGAGCCAAGAAGGGAGTTGCAACGGTAACCCACGCAGTCAATGGTGTTCATTCTCCACTCAGATTCAAACTGAGTTCTCCACTCAGTCAAGATGATGTTAAAGTGATGAACAAAAATGTAATTTCTAATTTGGCGTGTTTATTGAAATAGGGGCAAAAGTGATATTTCACTTCCCCGTAAGGATTTAACGATGCGGATAATTGTCCAAAGCAATAGGGATACTTTAAGTCAATAGTCAAATAGTAGGGGTGGAGTTAGTCAATTAACTAAACCATAAGAGTACTTTAAGAAATTTACCCTTTTTTCTCTTTTGCCAAACGGTATAGATTTAAATCATAAATGGATGATAAGTAAACAGGGGCTTTTGGAAAATCCATGGGCTTTGCATGGACCTTGGTGTTAGGTTGTGCCATTTTGTCAATTTATAAAGGACACCTGAATCGTGATGCTAATTGCTAGATCAACCTTAATGGGAATTTGAAGCACTTGCTGGTATTGAATATTGATTTTCATGAATTTAAATCTGTTGCGACCACAACCGCAATGAAGCAAAAGTAGCACTCCTGTCAAGTGTTAACCCTAACCTCTGAATTTTGAGATAGACACACAAATAAACATTCAGATAGAGCTTTTCAGCCAACATAGAAACAAAATCAAGGATTTGCCTCTGGGAAGAGCTCAATCCTCCATTTGTAGTTTCCTACTGTGAATACTTTGAAAGAATGAACTAGGTCCTTCAACTCAAAAAACTTGGTGATCTTCCAAGTATGGGTATAAGAAGCAGGCTCACGTATCAACGAGAAACACTCACATTTTCTGCACTCCTTTCTCTGTAAATGAGCACTTCTAACCAAACACATAGACATGCATCATCGAAATCCCCAAACCTTTTGGATTGTATCTGTAACAAGAGAATCAGAGGGTATCCTTTGTTGTAAAAGAAGAGAAAAAAAGTGAGGTTGTATACTATCTACATCTTAAAAAAAAATCATTTTTTTTTATAATTTGTCTTATTTTTTATTCTCCAAATTTACACATGAAACTTGTGTCAAAAAATTTCTAGCACACCCAATGGGACCGCTCTTTATTCTCATCCCTCAGGTTGACACATCCACTTTTGTAAGTGGTTTGGATACATGGCTCCAAAGAAAACTATTTCAAATTTCTCTAGCAACTAAAAAAATTGCCATTTATAGCTTAAGTTCATATGGTTCAAGTGTGCTTACTGCTTTCTACACAACTTAAGGGGGTCCTTCAAAAGCTGAAATACCAAAATAGGGCCTTCAAGGCTACCAACAGTAAATGATGCTACTAAGGAATGGGTAGCTCCGAGGAAAGAATTTATCTTGATGACTCAACATGAGCATCCAAGCAAAGGAGCGCGCATGCCGAATGAAAAATCTAATACTATTTCTTGGTTAAATTCCTATCTCGACTCCCCTAAGATAGGGGGTTCAATAATATCCAAACACCTTCTTACACTTAGTGGCACTCATCATAATGATAGGACCTGCTATGGTGGAAGAGAAAGCTGTTGAAATGAAAGCTACTATTACCAAATTAAAAAAAGATTGTAGAAGAGAAGGATCTTCGAATTGCTTTTTTTATAAACTAAATAGAGAAAATTCAAACAATGGCATCTAGTTAAGGGGCTTCACACCCATCGAGAACCCCACAAGTGAACCCTCCTCGAGAGGAATTGTTGGAATGCATACCAATGTACAGGATGTGTGGCATGCTTAGGTTGCTACTCTCACAATAAAACAACTCCAGAACATGAAAACTAACATGATAAATTCTTAATATGAAAATCTCCCACAATCATCTTCGATGTATACCAAGCCATACACTAAGCACATCGATCATATGCCTATGTCATTAGGGTGCCAAACATCGAAGTTTCAACAACTTGATGGGAAAGGCCAAGAAACATGTTGCACATTTCGTAGGGACTACATGTACCATTGCTAAAACCTTTAGCAATTCGATGGTAAAGCAATTCATAGGATTTCTATGAGGAAATGCATTTGACTGGTACACCAACCTCCCCTTTAGGTCCATTCATAATTTGGAAGAGTTAAAAAAAGAGTTCTTGGATTACTTTTATAATACTTAGCGTACTGTAAGCATGTATATACTTGGTGGATTTATGATCCTTATGCGTTGTAGGAAGAATTAATTGAGAGGACCCCAACCCACCTCGCCATCTTCATTGCGTTCTCCTTCCTCAAATTCCTAGCTAACACCTCAATTTAACAGAAAAATTCTGCTTAAAATCCTGGTTTCAGCTTTTGGAACATTCTCCTAATCTGTCCTCTTGCTTCCTTTAGGTACTCCTTTTGGCATTCTCTATTGATGTCTTCAGCTTCTACATGTCATAATTCTAATTACCCCACCTTGATATCGTTGGCATGGTCACAGATTTATATAGGAATGATATATTCCATAGTTATGAGGTTCTTGTGATTTGATAGACTAAAGCATGTAGGCAACAATGTTAGTATGTAGAAGCCCAACAAAACCAGGCAGATAGAGAGATGCCCAGATCGATTGGACTTAGAAGCATTTCAAAGGGCATAATTAAGTTTTTGAAAAATTAAAGAGATCACTTAACATCACATGCTAATATTTCCTCAGAGGGTATGTTTAAGTCTAGCGGGGTCAGCCTCAGGTATACTTAAATCCATGTTTAAGTCAATTTCTAAAACATTAGGGTATGTTTAAGTCTTTTACGCAATAATTAATATCAAATCTGTTAAGAGAGTAATTGCTATTGAAGTTGGTATTTGATTATGTTAAATGGAACAAAATGGTTGTAAATCTAGGCATTAATAAAAGAGGAAAAAATAATGAAAGAACGTGCACAAAACAAAAAGAAATAAAGAAGGAAACTGGGTTATTGACTGTCCGGGTGCATGGGCCAAATATGGAATCCCAAATGTCTTAAGTAAAAAAAGAAAATCTAGATCATCGAATGCCAGGCGATGGGGCCTATATTTGGAAGTAGATAATACATCAAAGCACATAATAGGTAACCAATGGCATACATTGATTAGTATATAATGGGTATAATGGGTATCAAGGAAAAGTGAAACAACGGAAACCGGTAATTATATTAATAGTTTTAGTGATTTTTATTTTAGTAATTTGTTACAAAAAATAATTTATTATTATTAATACAAATAATAAATTATTTCTAATTACTTTATAAATAATTATTTTTTTCATATTGTCTGTTAGTGTTCTATTTTATTTATTTTACTTTATTAATGATTAAATGTTATAATTAAATTAATCTTTATATTAATGTTTTAGTCATAATTAAATTAATCTAAGCCCAAGCTCAAGGTTTAAAACTTTAGGTTGAGCTTCATTTGATCTTCTACCTAACCCAACCCCCTAAGTTGCCCCCCTAAGAGCAATGCGGAATTCATAATTAGACTGGACCAAAACTAAGCACAACCCATGCATGTATTATTTTTGGGTTTTTAACTATTTTTAAATAAAAATTATTAATATTGAACCTGAAGGAGCTATGGGGGATGAGCTGCCCCCATTGTGTAGCATAATGTACAAAAAATATAAAAGATTTCACGCCAGATTTTGATAGTGTATTCTAGCCCTGCCCACACCCTAAGCATAATAATATTTGTCTGGGTGTGGGATAGGAACATGCTCACTCGTGTTAATTATAAAACTATGAAAATGGGAGTCGGGGGGGGGGGACCCTACTCCCTATCCCCGATCCCGACTTTGAAACAAATCCCCATCCCTAATCTCAATCCCCGCTAGGGATAAATATGACCCTCCATCCCTGATTCCTAATGGAGATGGGTTCTTTGTCGAGAACCTGAATCCCCAAAATTTTAAATTAAAACTATTTTTGTAAAATATATTTACTTAAAATAAGGGAATTTTTTAATATAAAATATTTTAAATATATTTTGATATAAAAAAATCATAAATATATTTTAAATGTATACACACACATACATAATAGAGGTTAGGGCAAGGCGAGGAATTCACTTCCCCAACTTCGTCCCCATCCTCGATTGGGTATCACTATCAATTGTCGTCCTTATCATAGAAACCTCTATCCCCGACTTGATGCCGAGTACCCAATAGGATGGGACCATTGCCATCCCTATTCATATTCAAATCTTCTTAATTGGTTAATTGTTAGAAAACTAATTTGAAACCTAATAACTAAAATTAATAAAAAATTAAATTCTAACAACTATTAAAAATTAAGAAATTAATAAAAATTAGTGAGTCATAAATTAAAAAATAAAATACATTTGAATTCTATTTAAAATTAACTTATATTATCTTATATTAAAATAATAATAATAAGTAAAAAATTTATTAAAAGTAATAAAATAACCCACTTGCATTCCATATAAATACTAATAATGGCCTAATTATAAATGTCATAAGACTCCTACTTAGGGATGATCATCTATTAGCCCAAACCTGGCTAAACCTACAAATTTTCAGGCTCAAGCAACTATTTTCTTCTAAGCTTTGTCTAGCTTAGATCTACACCAATCCCACACATAATGCAAACAATAGGACTATAAACAACTTGGGTTTAGTGCATCCACATCCACACTCGATTATGAAATCTGATTATTATGTCAGCTTTGGATCATATTCGGATTTAAACAGCAACCATCTTATTATGTTTAAAATGACCAAAAAAATTAAAAAGTTTTAAGAAAACCAATTATTTTTAAAGTATATATGTATAATAAATGTATTAAGTGTAAAATATAAAATTTATTAATTGTAAACTTTACATAATTATACATAATATGTATGTATACATAATTATACTGCATATATACATAAAATAATAATTTTTTATTGGACTTGAATTTTAGTTAGATCAAATAGGGTTAAACTTGCACTTAATCTGAATATTAATTGGATGCAAGTTCTAACATCCAAATCCAAGATAATCGAATTTGGAGTCAAATTGGCAATTGGATTTTTGGAGTCCATTGATAGCCCTAGTGGGTAGGGCCCAATCTAACCCCTTAGTTAAACATGGAAGTTATATACATATATTTAGATAACAAATTTTATATTAATATATAGACATAAACTTTTATAATAAACTAAAATTAAATAAAATCCCAACCCGAAGTCTTAAACCTTGAGCTCGACCTTATGACTAAAAAGCTAATATATAGATTAATTTAATTATGACTACAACCTAACTTTATATATTTGTTTATATCTAAGTATTTTAAATATTTAAGTAACATTTACAAAAATTAAAACATTTAATCATTAATAAAGTAAAATAAATAAAATAGAACACTAATGGATAATATGAAAAAAATAGTTATTTATTAAGTAATTAACAGTAATTTATTATTTTTGTAACAAATTATTAAAACATAGTATTCATTCCTTATAATAGTTATTAGTTTCCATTATTTCACTTTCCGTTGACAAATTACGTGCATCACATGGGTCCCTGCTGGCATTTAATCAGTGTTTAAATTTCATATTTTTATTAGTATTTATTAAGTTCGTTTTTAAGTGAAATTGAAATATTTTTAATTAGAGTTTTAAGGAAACCAAATAGATAAATGGAAGTGAGAAAGGATGTGGCCATGCTACATGACATCTCCTACTATCAGGTTCGAATCGAGGTATATCTAGATCTGATATGAAAAC
Source organism: Nelumbo nucifera (assembly GCF_055504915.1). Taxonomy (NCBI): domain Eukaryota; kingdom Viridiplantae; phylum Streptophyta; class Magnoliopsida; order Proteales; family Nelumbonaceae; genus Nelumbo; species Nelumbo nucifera. The sequence goes on along the minus strand of NC_142649.1, from coordinate 44,906,597 downwards.
CCAATCAGATCTCACATATGGTGATTTGTATCTGAATCCATTAAGGAAAGTTGGATATTAAACAATAAAACATAAAACAAAAGTTTCTTAATGTTTAAATTTCTTATTTTTTTATTAGTATTTATTAAGTTGATTTTTAAGTGAAATTGAAAGATTTTTAATAAATGCTTTAAGGAAACCAAATTTCTTAACTTTTATTAACTATTATAAGATAAATAAATTTTAATTTTTACTAAGTTTTATTAATAATATTATTATAATATTTTAAAATAGGATTGGAATTAGAATCAAAATCGGAATCCTCAAGAATTAGAATTAGAATCACCTATTCCTAACATCTATTTGGTTCAGTCGGGAATCAGAATTGGATTCTAATTGTTGTTGTTTGGTTCATTTGGAGTTGGAATCGAAATCACCTATTCCTGACACCTGTTTGTTTTAGTCTATAATCGGAATCACCTATTCTTCTTAGTTTATTAATATTGTATTATTTTTTATTATTTTTAAATAAATTTATAATATTATTTTACTTTAATTACATTATATCAATACTAGTTTTATTACTTAATTATTATATTAATTTTAATTATATTATTTTATTACTTAATTATTATTATTATATTAGTAGTAATATTATTATTACATTAATATTGTATTAATATTTTATTTATACATTATTACTATTATTTTTAATAATTAATATCCTTTTTTGTTATTATTAATTTGTTAATATTTTATTATAGTACCATTATTTTTATTACTATTTTATTAATAGTTTATTAATATTAGGTTTTGGGGGGGTTGTCACGTGTTCTTTACTCCTTAAAACTCTTAAGTGGGGGGCCTAAATTATCCAAACGTCCATATCTCTCTCTCTCTCTCTCTTGAGTGGGAATTCCATTCCCTAGGGGGCCTAAAATATCTGACGTCTATCTCTCTCTCTCTCTCTAATAATATAATATATTGATAATAGTGTAAAACTTTATTGATGGCATGATAATTGTGTTCAGCTTTATTAATAACAATGATTATTTATTTATAATTTTTAAATCAAAAGAAAATAAGAAAAATACAAAAAAATGAGAAAATAGATAAATACCTTTGCTGAAAGGAGAGGGCTACTGACATGGACTGTCTTGTTTTTTAAGGGTAAATTGTTGAAACCTTCCCTAAAGTTTTTGATCATTGCTATAATATTCCCTGAAGTTTGATAATTTCAATCAACTCTCCTGAACTTTCTAACAAGAGGAACAAATGTACAAAATACCCATGCAGTTAATATTGAGGCTGGTTTCAACAGAAAAAAACAAAACAAATTTTATTAAAGTTGCAGCTTTACCTTTGAGTGATTGATATGAAGGGAAAACTTGAAAAACAAATCAATTTCAGAAAAGAAGTTGAAAGGGTTTGGCCTAGTGATTCATATTAAGAGAAAATTTAGAAACTAAACATTTTGGTCAAAAGTAATTTCATGGGTATTTTGGACCTTTTAATGCCTCTTTTTAGAAGGTTCAAGGGGTCTACATGCAACTATGTCAGAAGGTTCAAGGGAGGTGATTGCAATTACCAAACTTCAGAGGAGGTTTCAGCAACAACCAGAAGCTTCACATGGGGTTTCGACAATTTACCTATATTTTAATGAATACTTCAATTGTCATGGATAGTCATGAGTCAAGTTCAGTAACCCTCAGACTACATTGTCTTCCTCACCCGTTTGTTGCTAACAAGTTTTAGTTATGTTGTTGGGCACTATTTGTTGGTATGAGTGGCCAAATGCCACCGATTAGAATAACCTTGGTGTACAAATAAATCTTATGATTGATGGCTTAGCCTACACCAATGAGTAAAAGTATTTCTGTTCCTACTTGATTTATACTTGTCTTCATTTGGCTGAACATTCAATTGCCATCTCAACACAACACTTGTTTCATATGGTCAATATATAGTTTGGCTAGGTCCTAGGTAGTTGAGAAAGCTTGTACAGATAATCCTACCTAGTGGGACATTTGTCCCTAGCCCAATTGGCTGAACAGGTCCAAGTGCGACTAAATCCAAGCTGGTTAGTTACTGTTTTGGGACTCTCCGACAATCACTACCTTTAACGTTAAAAGAAGAAGCCCATATATATATGGCCCTATTCTAAAAGTTATGTAAAGGAATTAGCTATCAGTTGTGAAAGAAAAAGCTACATTGGATCTATGCCAAGAGTTAGTCAAGTGTATTAACCTTTTAGATCAATCCTTTGTCCATTGTGTTTTTGGTCACCAGAGGTGAGCGTCCGACCATTAACCGGTGAGACGACCTATTTCTGACAAGGTTCAGATGGCTATAAGGTTCACCATTTTTCAGGATCAAAAGTAAGAGATCAAATCAGTTCCTCACAAAATTGTCCCCCACAAGGTTCCACAGCACATCCCTGGCATGTATTGAAAACATTTCCTGATGATAATATCAGAAATAATGATATCATCATCGAGAGATGTTTTTAATACATGGCACGAGGATGTGCTGTGGGACATTGTGGGGGGACTGATCTGAACTCCAAAAGTAATAGCTTCCTTTCAATACTTGAATTAAACTTGTTTGTTTAAATTAGGCCTACTTACTTTGAAATGGGTAATCGTTTAACCAAAGCCCCAGTTTAAGGAAAGAATATGAAGTTTGAATTTTCTTTTAACAGTCAATTCGGGGAAAGATTGACACAAAACAACCGCATTGGGAGAAAAAGCAATGGAAACGCACCTTGTACAAATGCAATTTGAAAACAACTGGGAGCCGATCCAGAAAATCTCCCTGGGGAAGAACGATGTCTCCTTTCCAGATAGTCTCATTCTCTGTCACTAATATTGTACAAGTAAGGGTGTCAATGGGTCGGTTTTGGATTGGACCCCGTCTAGTCCAAAATTAATTTGGACGGATCAAAAAGACATAGTGGATTGGACCAATCTGGTCCAAAGTATTTATTAGATTGGACTGGACCTAGTCTGACTGTATAAATTTATATTGGATTTGATTGGATTAAACCAATATCTGGTCCATTGATATAAGATAAGAATATAAGTGTCAATGGACCGGGTTTGGGTTGAAATCAGTTTAAATTAAAATGAATATTTAAACAAATTGAACGGCCCAAACATTGAATCGGACTGGTCCAAAATGGTCCAAATTATTCATTGGACTGGATTGGACCTGATCGATTTGTAATGGACTTACATTGGACTGGATCGGGTTGGACCAAATCCAATCCAATTGACATCCCTATGCACAAGGATCCAAAATAGGGGAAGACTCTCTATAGTCATATTTTCCATAGAATCTCGTCCCTACAGGGAGGAGAATGAGGTTGTTTTGGTAGTAGGGAAGAAGGGAAAGAGAAGCAAACCATTTTGGCAAATTTCCTTAGCTGTAAGTAGGTTTTTGTCAAGTTCTCTTCTGTATCAAGATTTTGAATCCTTGAGGTAAAGGATGATGTAGCTTAATGGATTTGGTTGAAAGCACTGCTTACTTGGTTCAATGAGACCGAGGGCTGGGTAGGAAAAAGGGAGGAAGGAGAGAGAGTTAAAGAGAAAGCAGGGAAGGAATTCACATTTGCGGCCCACAACATATCCTAACCGTGAATTGGAAACAATTCCCACCGATGACTTCGGGAAATGTTCCCATGCACGCTGAGATGTGCATGTGGGGCGTTTTTGGGGTGCCCTCTGTTGGGCGCAGATGTGATCACAGAGAAAGGAGAGCACTCCTAGGACATATTTGGACCATTGAGTCAGTCAACCCAAATCTTAAATGATTTGGTTTGGGTGGATCAGGTGGGTTGGGTCGAAAATTGTCACCCTTTTCACACTTGTCATGCCAATATATTTTGGGAAAATTCCCAATCAGTACTTTCTACTTTGGTTTAAGTGACAATTTGATCCTCAAACTTTAAAATGCAATAATTCAGTACTCAAACTTTCAAAATGTGACAATCCAGTAAGCGAACATTCAAAGTGTGACAATCCAGTACCTGCCGTTAACCGGTCCATTAATTAGCCGTTAAGTGATATTTAAAAAGTAAAAAATGCCCTTCTAGTGCCATCTAATTCTTTTTATCAACCATCCAAACATTGACAAAAAGCTGAACACAGTCTCAAATCTTAGCCTCTTCTATTCAAAAAAGTTGGTGACTGTTAGAAGAATCTAGAATTTGGGACTGTTTATTTTATTGTCAATGTTTGAATGGTTGATAAAGAGAATTAAAAGACATTCTTAGGGCATTTTTGACTTTTCAAATGTCACTTAACGATTAATTAACGGGCTGGTTAGCAGCAGGTACTGGATTGTCACATTTTAAAAGTTTGAATACTGAGTTGTTGAATTCTAAAGCTCGGGGACCAAATTATCACTCGAACCAAAATACAGGGTAATGATAAGAAAATTTTCCATATATTTTGCCATTGTACTAACTATCAAGAAATAGCTCCTAAGAATCTGATAATTAAATTTTTTCCCACCAAATAAAGGGCACGTTAAACCACATAATGGAAGACTACACGGTAGACCCCATTCAGTTCTTCCAGCAGTTATGCAATTAATTGAGGTCTTCCCATGTCCAAAATAGACATCTGATTGGGTATTCTTTGCCTTTACTTTATTTGGGTTTTGGATGGTTTTATGGAGAGGTTGGACAGCGAAACATAACCAATGAGGCATCATGAATGATGCAACTATCAGATTAATGCCAAATAAGGTTTTTATGATGATGTATAGGACTTGGATCTGCTATTAATTGCATTGGTTAATGCACAACCCTCACTTTAATGATTATAACTTCTTTCTACCGTTTCAAACGCAAGTGTATGGGCCTCCTTTATCCTCTGAAATTTGGCCCAACTTACCCTTTGACATTGGTTTTCTCTCTTATCCTTGCATTTATGTTGTTCCTATCTTTTAGTCCATATATACCATCTTTATGAACAAACTTGGCTTACATCTCCTTCCACTTATTTCATCTTCAACCTTCTCCATGCTTGTTATTTGCATCAATTTGTAGAGTTTCTAGGTTTTATTGTTGGTGGGTGGAAATCTTCCTTCATCCTTGTTTTTAAATACATGGAAAATATAGGAAAATGTGTCTATATGTTTTTTTTTGGTTAATTTGTTACCATTGTTGTTATCTGATTAATTTATTTGGCTTTTTTTTTTCCTTTCTAACTTTTGTGGTCATTTTTTTAAGTTAGGTACTTGAAATGGAAATTGAAAGAGATGAATTTACTGACTGGAGAGGCAGAAGTATTCAATCAAAAAAGCATGGGGGAACCAGAGGTGCTACGTTTCCTTGTGGTAAATAAGTTTATTTGATTTAGAGAAGTTGTAGGTTCTCATGAAGCACATACAATTCATGTTGATAATAAGCTTAAAAGTTCATTTGTATAAAAATATAGCATGGATGGAGAGAGAGATCTTTGGTTTCTAAAAGCTTATCAATCTTCATTACAATCACTGGGGTTTTCTTCAATGTGATTTGTTTTTCCTTTTGAGAGTTCTATAAACAAATTAAAACAATTTGGTTTGAAAACAAATTAGTTCTTAAAAAAATGAAAGCATATGCTTAGTTGTATATGTTTTTTTTTTTTTTTTCAAAATTAAAACCAAAAAACACTTTCTTGAATTTCTGGTTTGAACAATATGTTTTCACCTAATGATCTCTCATCATGTTTCATAAATCATACAATATCTATATTCTAAAAACACATTCTTAAATTATTTCTTATTACTTAAACTCATATCCTTTGATTTGGTCTCTACTCCAAGACATTCTAACCATTTCAACTTGCAAATTTATCATAAAAATCTATTTTTCTAAATCAATTATCTACTTGTAGAAGGTGAAGCATGAAGTGTGTTCACATATTGGATTACTTTTTGACTAAAATTTTAGAGAGACAGGATATGATCTTGTGAAAGCGAAAAACATGCCAACATGCTTAGAGCATGACATAGCCACAGAAGCATCTCTTGTATTTGTATGTTAAATTCATTAGGCTGAGTTTGGAAGGAGTACAAATGCAAATATGTAGAGTGCAAAACCTTATATTTTATATTATTTTGTATGTATTTATGCTGTACATATTTGCATTTGTACTCCTTCCAAACTGAGCCTTAAGGAGATGTGTGCTCTTATAATGTTCAGACTCTTTTTTTCTTTAAGGAGATCCAGGTTTGTATTTGTTTTTTTTTTATAACTAAATTATAAGTTATATTAACTATTAATTAAAATATCATACAAAAATTCCGGAAAAAAAAAAAAACTTGGAGGAATTTAGAGATTCAAACTGGATTGTTTCAATCTGAACCGCTGAGACTTCGTTAAACTTTGAATGGGCCCGAACCCAAATCTGAGTCCAATGTAATTGAAATTCTTCAAATAGGACACCCAATTTGCACTTCTAATTCCCCTTGTTGGAGGTTAAGAAGGTAGGTCTGGAGGTCTATTTGTTAACCCTTCACTTCAAGGTTGCTGATGCTATATCACTTATCAGGAACAGAATTAAGACTGTTCACAGCTTATTCTTGATTACATTTGTGCTGTAATGTTCAATTTTCATGTTCCAAAGATATTCTTTAAAAGGGCTGTGAGATTGTTCTTCATTTGAGTGGATGTGGAGAGTTGTTACACCTGGGTTTATCTGGTCTAGAAAAGAATATGAATAAGGATGTGGAGAGTTGTTACACCTGGGTTTATTGGAAAACATGCTGTTAATTCAAATGCCAGAAATTTGGTTAATTACTCCAAATCCACAGCCAAAAAAAGGTCAGAACCCTGATCAAGGTTTGACAAGAGTTTCTTAACAAGCAATAACAATATATAATAGCAGTGAACTAGCAGACTATGAATAAGGATCCACTAGTGGTATTCTCATAGTAACTGATTCCCTCATTAATATTGGGCTAGCTAATGGTGAGACAATGTAGGTCTTGGCTCCCTTTCTTGAATGAATTTAGACACAGTTGAATTAATTTTGAAGCCCAAAATTGGTCCATCTGCTACATTTAGCAAGCTTCAGAGTTCAGCCCAATAAATTACCTCCGCATGGTGGAAGATAATTGCTACTTTTAATCCTATTCTGATCAGATAATAGCTAATGGTGAGACTGCAAAACTTTTTCTTCATGTTGCCAACGTGGTTTTCTTTGGGCCGAGATAAACTGTGAGCCTTGAAGACACCACTGTCACAGTTTTAACAATTTTTGCCCATGGATGGAGCCAATACCCAATTGGGCCATTTGCTCAAAAGTAGGTTGGGCTAAATTAAGGGTCTATTCGTTTCTTTTTTTTTTTTTTTTTTTTTTGGGGGGGGGGTGTTTATAGTTCAATCCACCCCTAGGGTGGACTGAATCCTGCCTGTGGATTGATGTCAAATTCACGGGCAGGATGTTGTTTATCTGGGGGGGTGGGTGGGGGGCACTACTAATAGAATACAAGGAGGCTGCGATTCAAATTTCTGAGGTGGATTGCAGTCTATTTATCCCTTTTTTTTGTATTTAATTGTATAGATCCCCCCATAGGAGCCATAATTCTTTTTTATTTTTTTGGGAATAGCACAGCAACATACTATTAACTATGGTTCAAAGTTTACATTGGTGCCCCACAGAGCGCGCCTCACAGGTGCCTCACATACACATCTCAGCATGCATCGGAACGCTCCGCTGGAATGGGCTGTGGGTGCTGGTGGGGAACGCTCCGCTGGAACAAACCACTGCTATTCCATTTCATCAAAATTCCTGATTTTAGGAGTTATGCTATGTAGGATGATCATTTTTTTTTCTTTCTTTTAGTTTGTTTGAATGAAGTGTTAGGTGTGCTTGTGAAGTTTAAATAACATTCTAATTCTTTTTTTTTTTTTGTTTTTTTACATTGAATGGCTCTATGCAGTTGTAGAAGTATTGGAAAACATGGTGTTCATTTCAAATGCCTCAAACTTCGTTACTTATTTCAAGTCTTCAATGCACTACCCAATTGCACAGGCTGCAAATATGGTGACAAATTTTATGGGAACCTCTTTCTTGTTCACAATATTTGGCGGCTTTTTCTCTGATGCTTTTTTCACAAGGTTCTGGACCTTCAACCTCTTTGGAATACTAGAACTAGTGGTAAGCTTATATCATTATTTGGGTTTCTTTTATCTGACTTGTAAGGCTGTGAACTGTGTCTGTTCATCCAAATTCAAATTCATCAGTTGATGCAAATGAAGATCAATTTGCATCATCCCCTAACAGAGGTTGTCTGCCCAAATAAACGAGGGAAAAATCTATAATGCGGAAAAGATATGGTATGGGAAGAGTTTTGACTAATCAAAATCCATCCATGAATTTTGATAAATAACACCTAATTGGTTACAACATTTATGATTTTAGTTGACTGATCAGAAGTTTTTCAGATATCATATCTTTTCCATATCATAGTCGAATCCACAGATGAGAAGGGTTGTGTCTTTTGTAATTATTGTGGACAACTCTTTTGCCATGCTCTTACAAATACCAATCTTGAATTGTCATTTCGTTCTCATGTGAGGGCATTTTTTCTGAAAGTGATGCGCCATGCCATAACCCTGAGTGTGGTGAAAAATGGGCAAAGTATGAACAGAATAGAATTCATGTAGCCGACCCCTATGTAGTTGGAATTAGTGGTGTCAATGGACCAGTTTTGGGTTGGACCCATCCAAATTAAAATTGGATGGATCAATGAAACTTATTGAATTGGACCAGATCAGACTTAATGGTTCAAAGTAGGCCTATTCATGAGCTGGGCTTCGGGTTGGGTCCATTCCAATTTTGGTAAAAACCAAGCCTAAGCCCGGCCAATGAACAGGTCTAGTCCAAAGTATTTATTGGATTGGATTGAACTTGGTCTATCGGTAATGAACTTATATTGGATTGGGTCGGATTAACCCAATATCCAGTTCATTGATAAAAGATAAGAATACAAGTGTCAATGGACCAGGTTTGCTTTGGAATCAATCTAAATTAAAACTATTTTGAACAAATTAGATGATCCAGACATTGAATTGGACTGGTCCAAAATTCCAAATCCAGTCCAGTTGACACAGTTGGAATAAAGCCTAAATGATAGTGATGATGCTTGTTTTGAGTGTATTTCAAATTGAAAAATGAACAGAAATGGCTATGTAATGTGTTGCTTTATATCTTTGCTATTTCTACTTGATTGGGGTTTGTCGATACAAATTTGTGAGAAGGTGCTTTTTAAATTGATCAATACAACTTACCATTTCTACCTGCAAAAGTTTGGGGTTGTGTCAAGAATACAATTTATTAGTTAAAGTAAATATTTTATGTGATATGATAAGACATTTTTCTCAAAAATTTGTATTGACCAACCCCAAATGTTACACGCAGAAGTGACAATGATATCAAACAAACACTTAAGTCTGGTTTTATTATTAAGGTGCTCATGGTGCTTTATTCTTCTCTATCTTACATGATTGAACACAGTTCGGGTCTCTACCCACATCTCACTACAGCTGTACATTCATGGAAGATGAGTTCACATGTCTGCCTCACAACACATCCCCGCCGTGTATTGGGAACATCTCCCTATGCCCAATACACAGCAGGGATGTGCTGTGGGGTATCTGGGGAGATGTTCCCAATGTACAGCACAGCTGTAGGGTAATGTGAGTAGGAGATCTGAATTGGATTGAACACGGAAAATGAAGATGCTAACCCTGGTGCCCGGTGCCTGATGCAGGGACTAATCATTCTGACAATCCAAGCACATAACACACAGCTTCAGCCACCTACGGGCCGAAAGCCATCCTCCTCACAATCTGCCATGCTTTACACAGGGCTGTACGCCATGGCCGTAGGTGTGGGAGGGGTGAAGGCCTCCTTGCCTGCCCTTGGTGCCGATCAATTTGATCCCAGCAACAAGAGGCTCATTTCCAGCTTCTTCAATTGGTTCTTCTTTTCGCTCTGCACAGGAGGCCTGTTAGCAGTGACTATCATGGTCTGGGTCCAAGAGAACATAGGTTGGAACTGGGGTTTCAAAATCTCGTTGATGGTCTTCTGTCTTGCTCTTTGTATTTTCTTCGTTGGATGCCCATTCTACAGATGTAAACGTCCGGGAGGGAGTCCATTAACTAGGTTTCTCAAGGTAAAGAACATGTTAACCATTCAAAGCCATGTTTGGATGAACAGGCTTCTGAAAAATCCATATTTTGAAATGAGCATTTTGAAAAAAAAAACGTTTTCTTTTTCTTTTTTTATGTATGGCTGGAGGCTGGTCATTATTTTTTTGTTCTTTCCCAAAATAGCTTCTTGCAAACATTAAAAGCTAAATGGAGTTTTTTTTTTTTTCTGCTTTTTCAAATGGGATCTTTAATTCAAAAAACCCATTTAGAGCATTTTCATAAAAAACCAAACAATGTCTTTTTGACTGGCTTTTGGCTTCCCCTAATTGAAAATTAAGCCCAAGAAGCCCATTGGAGAAGCCCCAAACGCGTCCCAAGTAACTTCGGCTATACCATCCAACTGGGTTTTATAACTAATGGGCTGCCTCTAGGCTGGATCTCTATTTGGGCCGTTCAAGCTCAATACTTTTGAGTTTCGACCATTTAAATGAAAAGGATTTCCACTTTTGCTAGAAGCTTTAACCTACGCAGAAAAGCTACACAAATCTGACCTCTTTTCTTTTTTCTCTCCAGTCTCCACCATTAATACCATGTGCTGCACACCTACCTTGCTGTTTGGTGATGACAAAATACATGAACATAGTAAATGTACCTCAAAATTAGGTCCAGTTGCAGCAATGTCAGTGTCATTTATGAATTATAGATATGAATAATATTGAGCCCATCATGAATTGGGCCTGAAAAAGTAGGCATGGGTAGGGTCAACAATATGAAACTTGAGCAAGCACGGCCCATGCTTGGCTAATTTGAGAACGCCATGCCAAGATGGGCACCATTGTAGCCATAGGTCTTCTCCATCTGCCATTGGCATTGAAGGCCCATTAGCAATTCCCAGTTCCCAATTCTTTAAAAGGAAACTCCTTTTTTTTAGTTTAACACGGTGTATTTCAAAATTTGTATGAAACATCACATCAAAATTTCAAAATGTTATATGGGCTACTATTTTAATTAAAGATTTCAACAATGTTACAGATGTTATTATAACGTATTGCTTTATTACCGGTGGTCTGTTGCACTAATTTCCATAGAATGCACCATTGATTTTGCCAATTTTTTTTTTTTTTATTTTTATTGGGGATATTAATAAACACCCTGCAAAATCATTCTGTTTTTCTGCTTTGTTCCTCCTTTGTTGTTAAAGGTACTTGCGTCTACAATTCGAAACCGGAAAGCATCCCCCCAGGAGAAGAATCAGAATGAAGTCGATGGGAGATCTCATAACAAGTTTAGGCAAGTCTCCTCGTCTCTCTCGTTGTGACTTGTGAGATTGGATGGCCCATTTGTGGAATAATAGTCCATATTGGTTTTATCTAATGGGCCCCATTTTATTCCAACTGAGCATGATGAAGGCCCATCAAACAAATTTTCTTGCACACTGAAGTGAGAGAGAAAAATACTTGCAGGTTTCTAAACAAAGCCTTAGTGGACAACACCATTAGTTCTGCCCAAGTTGAAGAAGCAAGGACCTTCCTTGGCCTTCTTCCCATCTTTGCAAGCACAATCATGATGAATTGCTGCTTGGCCCAACTACAGACCTTCTCTGTGCAACAAGGAAGTATCATGAACAAGAAACTTTCTCGTGGTTTTGAGATACCAACACCTTCCCTTGCTGTGTTCCCACTCACAATCATGCTTGTTTCCATCCCCCTATATGAGCGTATGGCCAGTTTGTTCTTCAAGAGCTCCTCTCCTAAAGGTTATGAACTGCACCCTCTCCGCCGGATCGGTACAGGACTCGTGCTGGCGTCTGGATCAATGGCCGTGGCCGCGGTGGTGGAATCTATGAGGCGCCGCGCTGCGAACAGGAATGTCACATTGTCGGTCTTCTGGCTGGTCTGGCAGTACCTTCTGCTAGGCTTCTCCGACATGCTTACGCTTGGCGGTATGCTCGAGTTCTTCTACTCTGAGGCGCCTGATAGAATGAGAAGCATGTGTACTGCGTTGTCATGGTGCTCAACCTCCATGGGCTACTTCCTCAGCTCTGTGCTTGTTTCAGTTGCCAACTCTGTGACTCAGAAGTTTGGAGCTGCTTGGCTGGGAGGAAACGATTTGAATCACAATCGTTTGGACCTCTTTTACACACTTCTCTGTGTTCTGAACTTTCTCAATTTCCTCAATTACATGTACTGGGCCAAACGATATTAGAATCTGTGGAGGAGAACAGTTGTTTGTGTTTTTGTTGAGGTACATTCTGTGATGCAAACATGTAGCTTCAACAGCAAGATTATTAATTACATTCTTTGGGCCTAGCTTGTGATCTGCAATGAACATGTGCCTAAACAACCTACAAGATCAAAAGTAATGCCCAGAGGCCAAAGGGCCCGTTTGATAATGACTGAAGTGTCTGATTATGAACTAAATGACTTGTTACTTTGGTTCAGGGAAGAGTGCTAATACAAATATGTACGGTTCAAATACAAGGTTTTGTTTTGTATTATGTACTCTTCCCAAACTGAGCCTTTATTTTTTATAGCATTCAAGGGTAATAGGGTATGATAATTAACCCAATTTGAGTTTTAGATATTAAGGCTGCATTTATTTGTGGTACTGATGGTTCAGTTTTTTCATTTATTTGCTTTGTAATATATATGATTTGCACTCCCATGCAAAATTTGCACTTTTTGTTTCATAAAAACTCACTCATGGTGCAAATTTTGCTTCTCAAAAATTGATGCAGAATTTGCACTGCTTTCCTCCTACCTCAATTCTCTCTCATATGAAATGGGGACTACATCATCTTGTTTCATGCCTCACTCCTCAACAAACAGCCCTTCTCCTACCTCTATTCTCTTTCATATAAAGCGGAGACAACATTATTTTATTTCTTACAAATACGGAATTAATTATTTCAATTATTGACTTCATTATTTAATTAATTATTGTTTATTCAAATAAAATAAATACGTAATTAATAATTAATTATTTCAATATTAAATATTTATTTAACATTGTTTAATCAATATTATGTTATTATATGATTACTATTAATTATTAATAATATTTAGATTTTAATTAATATTTATTAATTAATTTTGTTTATTATTATTTAATACTATTGTAAACTGTTTAATGTTAATTAATTACTTAAATTAAGTACATAATATTGCTTTCTTTTTTTAGATTCTCAAATAATTACATTTATTTATTAATTTATATTATTATTGACTAGTTATTGGTGGGTTGAACATTTTGGATATTTTGATCAATGAATTTCCCCGTGTCTTCTACAAATTAATTCATTTTTTATTCCTTTCCAATCATTTCACCTTTTCAAAGAAAATATTCCTATAATTGTACTTTCATGAGTGAAATTATCCATTGTCATTTTTTAGAATTCAGCATTTAAATCTCAAAATAATATTCTTTGCATTTAGATGTCAGAAAAACCAAAAAATCACAACTTTTCACAATGTTAAAGATTGTTAAAGGTCAGGGGTTAGAGATCAGTGCAAACAAACATGCCCTATGTCTAAGAGTGGAGCCAATATATATGTTGGTTCATTCCTAAATTTGAAAATTTCCCACTTGATGTAACTGTTTCTGGTCACGTATCATTTTTTGTGATGTATAAATTTTTTTGGCTAAGTACCTCGTTATTTGACCCGGTGGTGACGTGCCTTAGTGATGAGCTACTTGGTGGCGAACTCCCTAGTGGAGAACTGCCTGGTGGCGAGCTCCCTGGCGGCAAACTGCCTGGTGGCGAACTGCCTGACGGCGAACTGCCTGGTGGACTCGTCACTTGACCTGCTCCTAGGCGGTCCGCAACTCAGAGGGGGTGGAGCTCCCTGGTGCAGCGCAACCCGACTACCCTCTGCATGAGGTGATTTCCTCTCCTTTGTAGGCAGCGGGAGCTGAGGAACCTACGAGAACTGAATCAGAGGACTCGGGGGTATTTTCCCGGCGGGGACTCTCCGATGCCTAAGTTAGCATTCTGATTACAGAGAGCTTGGAAAGAAATGAGAGAGCTAGAGAGCAGGGGTTACCATCCTTTTTCCCCATTTTTCTCTCCCCTTTGGGGGGTGAGGTCTTTATATACCGGAGTCCTCGCGGGTTAGGTGGGTGAGAAGCCTTCAAACGGTAAGACTCGTCACATCCGTCAGAACTGGGGTACGGTGGTGAACTCCTCGAGGTCGTTAGGCTGGTGCTTGTGTCAGGCGGCCAGGTCGGCGCCTGGGCCAGGTTGTCAGGGCGGCGCCTGCGTCAGTCAGCGGGTCAGTGTCTGTGCCAGGTTGTCAGGTTGGCACCTATGTCAGTCGGCGGGTCGGTGTCTAGGCCAGGTTGTCAGGTCGGCGCCTGTGTCAGTCGGTGGGTCGGTGTCTAGGCTAGGTTGCCAGGCAGGAGATCTTCTTGCGGTACGGCAAACTACTCCTGTACCGAGCTACCCTACAAGTGGCGAGTTGCCTGGGGGAGCTATGCCAAGCTACTTGTGGCGAGCTGCCTGGCTCCTTGGCGAGCTCTTTGGTGAGCTACCGAGCTCCTTGGCGAGCTCCTTGGTGAGATACCGAGCTTGTGGGGTATGCATGCCGAGTTTTTCGATGGGTGTCTTATGGGCAACTAGGTCGGCTAGGTTGGATCATGTGCCAGGCCGGTGCTTGGGTGGGACATCAACTTGGTAAGTTGTTGCCTGGGTGTTTGCCTAGTTGTCACGAGGTGCCACATGTCGCAATTTCACTGGAGGGCCAAATCTGCCCTCATCAATTGCCCCCCACTTCTGAGCTGAGAGTAACTCAGTGAAGGGAGTAGATTTCTTTTGGCCCGTAAATCGACGAGCTAGTAAGTGCTGATCCAATTCCTTAGGCTCCGGGAGCTGCCTGTATGTGGCGAGCTGCCACTAAGGCGAGGGGGTCTCCGCTAGTTCAGTAGTGTAGCCCTTAGACTCTGGGGTGATTTAAAGTTCACTTTTGCTGATTTTGCTTCTGCTGAGGAAGCGACTGGATATTTAGCAATAGTGTGGCCCGTAGGCTTTGGGAGTGACTTGTAGTCTACTCTTTTTTGACTTTTGCCCGTGCCGGAGAGGTGACCGGGTCTTAAGCAGTAATGTGGCCCGTAGGCTTTGGGAGTGACTCGTAGTCTACTCTTTTTTGACTTTCTCGTGCCGGACGACCGGGTCTTAAGTGGTAATGTGGCCCTAGGCTTTGCTTGTGAGGTGTCGAGCTATGATTGTGCTGCATCAGCTTCGTAATGCCAGTCACCCACTCCTATAAGAAGCTACTAGGAGCTCGACCTTCGGGGGCAACACTACTAAGTTTAGGTCGCCAGCTCTCACGGGAGCCTTGGAAGGCTCGACTGGTAAGGGCACCTATGTAGTCTGTTGGCCGCCAACTCCCGCGGAAGCCACGAAGAGCTCATCTTATGTAGGGGGGACCTTGCGGAGAGGACTGATGAGGCATTATCTAAATTGAAAGTAAGGTTGGTAGAGCTACTTAGTCTGTTAGTTCCCTGCATAGTCTTTGAATTCATAAAAAATGTAAACTATAAGGCGATAGCTTCAATTTCTAAAAAGTGAGGACTTAACTTTGGTAAGATGAGAACTTAGCTTTTGTAGGATGCGAACTTAACTTTTTGTAGCGTGTTCCCATAGACGGCGCCAATTGATGAGCTACTTGGTGGTGAACTCCCTGGTGGAGAACTGCTTGGTGGCGAACTCCCTGGTGGGGAACTGCCTGGTGGCGAGCTCCCTGGTGGCGAACTGCCTGGCAGTGAACTGCCTAGCGGCGAACTGCCTGGCGGCAAACTACCTGGTGGTGAACTGCCTGGTGGACTCATCATTTGACCTGCTCCTAGGCGGTCCGCAACTCGGAGGGGGGTGGAGCTCCCTAGTGCAGCGCAACCCGACTACCCTCTGCATGAGGTGATTTCCTCTCCTTTGTAGGCGGCGGGAGCTGAGGGACCTACGAGAACTGAATCAGAGGACCCGGGGGTATTTTCCTAGCGGGGACTCTCCGATGCCTAAGTTAGCATTCTGATTACAGAGAGCTTGGAGAGAAATGAGAGAGCTAGAGAGCAAGGGTTACCATCCTTTTTCCCCCATCTTTCTCTCCCCTTTGGGGGGTGAGGTCTTTATATACCGGAGTCCTCACGGGTTAGGTGGGTGAAAAGCCTCCAAACGGTAAGACTCGTCACATCCTGTCAGAACTGGGGTATGGTGGTGAACTCCTCGAGGTCGTTAGGCTGGTGTTTGTGTTAGACGGCCAGGTCGGCGCCTGGGCTAGGTTGTCACGGCGGCGCCTGCGTCAGTCGGCGGGTCGGTGTCTGGGCCAAGTTGTCAGGTCGGCGCCTACGTCAGTCGGCGGGTCGGTGTCTAGGCCAGGTTGTCAGGTCGGCGCTTGTGTCAATCGGCGGGTCGGTGTCTAGGCCAGGTTGTCAGGTCGGCGCCTGTGTCAGTCGGCGGGTCGGTGTCTAGGCCAGGTTGTCAGGCAGGAGATCTTCCTACGGTATGCCAAACTACTCCTGTACCGAGCTACCCTACAAGTGGCGAGCTGCCCAGGGGAGCTATGCCGAGCTGCCTGGCTCCTTGGCGAGCCCTTTGGTGAGTTACCGAGCTCTTTGGCGAGCTCCTTGGTGAGATACCGAGCTTGTGGGGTATGCATGCCGAGTTTATCGGTGGGCGTCTTATGGGCGGCTAGGTCGGCCAGGTCGGATCATGTGCCAGGCCAATCCAAGTCGGCCAGGTCGCGCACAGGCCGCACAGGCCGCGCCAGGTCCCGTGCAGGCTGCGCCAGGTTGCGTGCAGGTCACACCAGGCTGGCCAGACCGATGCCCGGGTGGGACACCAACTTGGTAAGTTGTTGCCTGGGTATTTGCCTAGTTATCACGAGGTGCCACATGTTGCAATTTCACTGGAGGGCCAAATCTGCCCTCATCACCACCTATCCTATTTATTGCAAGCAATTAATTGTTATTTACATATTTATTGCAATTCTCTAAATTTTAACCACAATTAATGCTAAAAATTTCAAACCCTATATAGTAAAGATAGTTGAACTAAAGTCTTTGATATGATATGCAAAAACAGTTTTATCTCCAAATATGCAAAATCATTAGTGTAGCACTACATTTATTTTAATAACAATGATGTATGTTAGTTAATTTAACTATTAATTAAGTCAATTCTATATATAAACTTCCAAATTAAGGTTATGTCTGACTTAGTAGAAAATAAGAGAGAGAGAGAGTGGGGAATTTACTTAAGAGTATATATCTTGATAATTCATGGTCCATATAAAATATTAAAGTATATATTTCTTATATGTTTGCTAGGTCGAGGCAAGTTCTCTATAAACACGGTCCTCATTGAATTGCTGCTTGTGCTGGCTAACCGGGATAATGCATCGGCCTCAACATTCTTAGATCTTGGAATTTGTCTGATGAAGTACGATTGGAAGCCGCGTAGAACCTCCCTGGCCTTGGCAAGGTAGGCGGCCATGGTGAGGTCATCAGCTTCGTAATCACCTGTTACCTAGTTAACCACGAGCTGCGAGTCGCTGCAGATGACGAGGTGCTTCGCTTGTACTTTGTTTGCTAGCATGAGTCCGGCTATCAGTGCTTTGTATTCCGCTTCGTTGTTGGATGTCGTGAACTCGAAGCGGAGCGCATACTCCAGTTTCGCTCCGCCTAGTCCATATAGGATGACTCCGGTGCCGCTTCCTTGCTGATTCGACGAACCATCTACGTGGAGGATCCAAGGCTCTTCGTTCCAAGTTGACTTCGTTCTAATCGGGGTTGGTTCCGCACTGGTGGAGGCTTCCTTCACATACTTCATTTTCATCAGTTCGGGCATTGTGGTGCTGAAAGTGCATTATGCCACGAAGTCGGCCATGGCTTGGTTCTTAATCGCCGTTCAGGGTTCGTACCGAATGTCGTATTCGCTGAGCTCTATAGCCCACTTCGTCAGCTGCCCAGATACCTCGGGCTTGAGCAGTACTTGCCTTAGAGGCTGATTGGTAAGGACAACGATCATGTGGGCTTGGAAGTATGGCCGAAGTTTCACCTGCTGCGATCAGTGCATATGCCAGTTTTCCGATCTCTAGGTACCTAGTCTCGGCATCCTGTAAAACTTTGCTCACGTAGTAGATAGGTCGTTGGACCCGATCTAATTCTTTTATCAGTACCGAGCTGATTACCTCGTCGCTTGTGGAGAGGTACAACTTTAAAACATCGCCCTCCTTGGGCTAGGTTAAAACCAGGATGCTGGTAAGGTAATTTTTTAGTTTGTCAAAGGCGGGTTGGCATTCCTCAGTCCACTCGAAGTCTTTACTTTTCTTAATGGCCTTGAAGAAAGGCAGGCAGCGATCCGCCGACTAAGACATAAAGCGGCTCAGGGCAGCTATACAACCATCCAGCCTCTGAACTTCCTTCAATTTTCGAGGTGGGGTCATATCTAGAATGGCCTTTATTTTTTCAGGGTTGGCTTCGATGCCACGTGGGCTAACTATGTAACCCAGGAATTTTCCCAAGGTTACACCGAAGACACACTTGTTCGGGTTTAGTTTCATATTATACTTGCGCAAGATTTCAAATACGCATTGCAGGTCACTTATTAACTAGTTTGAAAGTCGGGTCTTGACGACCATGTCGTCTACATAACATTCAACTTTGTCGCCAATCAGTGGCTCAAAAATTCAATTTACAAGTCTCTGGTAGGTCGCCCCAGCATTTTTCAGCTCAAAGGGCATGACCTTATAGCAGTACAGGCCCAGTTCGGTAATGAAAGCCGTTTTCTCTTCATCGGCGGGGTCCATCTTGATTTGGTTGTAGCCCGAGTATGCATCCAGGAAACTCAGCAACTCATGCCCTGAGGTCGCATCCACTAGACGATCAATCTTGGGGAGTGGAAAACAGTTCTTCGGGCAGGCCCGATTCAGGTCAGTATAGTCGACGCACATGCGCCATTTACCGTTGGCCTTCTTTACCAGAATGGGGTTATCCACCCAGCTCGGGTAATGGACCTCCTTGATGAAGTCGGCCGCAAAAAGTTTCCCGACCTCCTCATCGACTATCCTCCAGCGTTCTAGAGTGAGGTTGCATTTCTTTTGTCTAATGGGCCTGACTAATGGATCAACATTTAGCTTGTGAGTAATTATTTTCGAGTCTATGCTGGGCATTTCTGCCGCGGACCATGCAAATATGTCTAAATTTTGGAGTAGGAAACTTACCACCCGAGTTCGAAGGGGTTCCACTACTGTTGCTCCGATCTGAAGGGTCCTGGTCGGGTCTTCCTTTGAAGTTGGGACGGAGACCGTCTCCTCGATCGACGTGGCTCATTCTTCAAGGTATTCCACGTGCCGCTCGAACTCAACACCTTTCGTCAGCTTGGCTTTCCCTTTGAGGGTCGCCACGTAATACCTTCGGGATTCGAGTTGATCACCTCGGGCTACTCCTATGCCGAAGTCTGTAGGGAACTTCATCGTCAGGTAGTAGGTAGACACCACGGCACAGAGCACGTGGGTGATGGGCCTTCCTATAAGGACATTGTATGGGGAAGGCATAGCTACCACCAGGAAGGTGTGCTCAAATCTTGCGATGCTGGGCCACGTCCCGATCTCTACAGGCAATGAGATTTGGCCGAGGGGCCTAACTTCCTCTCCACTGAAGCCCACTAGAGGGGTGCTCGCGGGCTGGAGGTCATTCTCTCGGAGCTGTAACTTGTCAAAGGTGCTTATGAACAAGATATCGACCGAGCTTCCTAAATCCACCAAGACACGTCTGACCTCGAAGTCATTGATCTTCATCCTTATGACTAGCGCATCGTCATGGCGGTACTGGACTCCTCGCACGTCGTCCTTGGTGAAAGATATGGGGTCTGCAGGCCGTGGGCGCTTCGACGGGTTCCGTTCTTCATGCTCCAGTTCACGGACCGAGGTCCTCCCTGCCGCCAAGGTGCAGCCCGCGATGATGGATCCGCCGGTAATTGTGTTTATCACCCCGCGGACTGGTCTTTTTTCGGGCGGTTCTTGTTGCTCGCTCGCCTGTTACTAGACTCAGGGGCATTTCTCCTCTGCTCCCCCTGTCGATCAGCGTGGCTTTTACTACTTTTCTGTACAAAATCCTTTAAGTACCCATGACGGATGAGTTCCTCAATCTCGTTGTGGAGACTTTTACAGTTTTCGGTACTATGACCGTGGTCTTTATGGAAATGGCAATATACATTCTTATTTCTGGTGGCGGGGTCCCCCTTCATCCGGGGTGGCCACCTTACAAATGGTGCATCTTTAATTGTCATTAAGATTTCCCCTCGCCTTGCGTTGAGAGGGGTGTAGTTCATCCTCTCGACTGGCGGAGCTCGGGGGTGCCAACCTGACTTGTCTCCCCTGGCTGGGGACTTGCTCTTCTTCCTCTCACTGCTTCTGTGGTGTGCCTTGTCGTCGTCTCTCCTCCTCTT
Organism: Nelumbo nucifera; assembly: GCF_055504915.1. Lineage (NCBI taxonomy): Eukaryota > Viridiplantae > Streptophyta > Magnoliopsida > Proteales > Nelumbonaceae > Nelumbo > Nelumbo nucifera. The sequence continues at coordinate 44,886,027 of NC_142649.1, read as the reverse complement.
CTCCGCTGGGGCTCCGGCCTTCTGGTTCATTTCCTCTTTAGTCTCGATGAACTGGTCGGCGAGCTTGAGGAAGGCGATGATGTCCTTGGGCTTGTTCGCTACCACATGCCACTTGAACTCCCGGTGAGTGACTCCTCTTTTGGCTGTGGCGAGTCTCACCGCGGGGTCCAAGTTCGGGATCGAGAGGCAGGTGTCGTTGAAGCGCTTGATGTAGCTTCGGATGAACTCTCCCTCTTTCTGGACAATGCTGAGAAGGCTTTCCTGCGACCTCGGACACTTCTTGCTAGTGATGAAGTGCGAGGTGAACGCTTGCACAAACTGCGCCCAGCTCCGGATTGTCCCGGATGGGAGATTTCTATACCATGTGCGCGCTACTCCTCTGAAGGTCGTGGAGAAGGCGACACACATGTAGGCTTCGCTAGCTCCGATGAGGTGCATCTGGGACTAAAAGGAGTCCACATGGTCATTCGGATCGAATGACCCATCATACTTGTCCAGAGGGGGAATTTTAAAGCCTTTCGGCATGGGATCCGTTAGGATGTCAGGAGAGAGGGGAGATGGTACCGAAAGGAGATGATACCAAAATTAAAAATGTTCCTAATTTTTTTTAATTTCTATATTTTTTGCATTTTATTATTTAATTGCAACAAAATGGTTTGGCCCATTCAACCTGAAATGGTTTAACTTACCACTACGTAGATGAAAAACTATTTTTTTCAGGTAGATTTTAAAAGTATGTTTTTTATATTACTGGAATTATTAATTTATTATGTATGGATTTAATTAATAGAATTTGATGATGAGAAGAAATAAAAACGCATTAAATATATGATTCAATGAAAGTGAATTCAAATTAATACTTTAAGTGTTGGATTTAATGAGAAGAAATTGCATGCATTGAATATCTTATAATTGTCTTTTTTCAACTCATTTAATATTAATATTTGATTACCCTTTTACCCTCATTTTTTATCAATAAATTTAAAAATGGAAGGATAAATTTTCTCATAAAAAATTCAAAAAATATTATTGAAGCTATTTGCGCTTTTTAAAGTAGTATAGATTTATAATCAAGATCATATTGCCCTTGCCATTACACTCTTTTATATAGATATTTTAAACCTTAATCCCTATATTTTAACCATTTGTATGGCATTCATATCCCACCTTAAATTCATTCGGTATCTTCGACTCGCAATTTGTGGGTAGGGATGTGAAATTGGCCTAATTCCTTGGAAACAACTCAAATGAATGTTTAGGACCTTGACGGGTGTATGACATCATAATCTCGTCATGTCTACGTATTAGCTTGGAAAAAAGAATGATGCTATATTATCACTTGATAATGATAATGCGTTATTTTCCAGGTCTTTGTCTCAAAGTCTCAATCAGTCCAACCTTAGAGCAAGACCCATCTGCTCCCACCACTCACGTTGTAATTTTTGATGTTGTGCAATCCGGCCATTCCTAGCTGGAAGTGACGAGGCTTCTAACTGGCAACGGGCAAGAGATACCTGCAAGAAGGACGAAGGGACCTAGGGTTGAACACCCGGTGAGGACTCTCCAATGCTTAAGTTAGAACTCGGTAGCGAGCTGAGAAGAGAATGAGTATGCAAGAAGATGAGATCTAGAGAGTGGTGAATATGCGATACCTTTGCCTCTGAGGAGTCGGAGTGCTTAAATACTGGCGTCTGATAGGTTCAGTGGGATTGATCCCAAATCCTTGCTGTGGCGATCCGCTATCAGGTCGTACCTCGGAGTGGCTGACTGTTACTGTCAAGGCCGAGAGCAGGCAGGCTACAGTGACCGTTGCATGGTATGGTCCCGCCAGCTGGGGGGACAACCTGTAAGCATGATGCCGCCAGGCGAGAGACAGGGGCGCAGTCTTCTGAATTGGTAGGTGCTGCGCCGTTAGACGAGGGGTGCGGGAGCAGTCTGGCAGGTACGACTTTGTCAGATGAGAAGCTTCCCATAGAATGCCGAGCCGCCCCATAGTGAGCTACCCTGTGACGAGCTACTGGTGGCATGCCGAGGTGGTTCTACCTGAGGTGAGTTGTCGAGGCAGCCCACTTGCTTGGGCCTGGAAAGATCTCGTTGTTCCAGATCGCGAACTAGGACGAACTTAATTCGGAGTGTAACTCGGGACATCGGCGTGCTCGAGCTCGCCCCGTGGCGAGCTGACACTTGCTGAGCTGTCACCTGCGTCAAGTCATGTCCACGAACCGATCCACCTATGCCGAGCTGTCGTATATGCTGAGTCACGTACACGTGTAACCTAGTTAGGAGGTCGGGCCAAATCACCCTTCATCAATTATATGATGTTAAAAATGTTCCTAATTTTTTTTAATTTCTATATTTTTTGCATTTTATTATTTAATTGTAACAACATGGATTGACCCATTCGACCTAAAATGGTTTAATTTCTTACCACTACCTAGATGAAAAAACTATTTTTTTCAGGTAGATTTTAAAGTATGTTTTTATATTATTGGAATTATAATTTTTTTATGTATGGATTTAATTAATAGAATTTGATGATAAGAAATAAAAACGTCTTAAAAATATGATTCAATGAAAGTGAATACAAATTAATACTTTAAGTGTTGGATTTAATGAGAAGAAATTGCATGCATTGAATATCTTATAATTGTTTTTTTTTCAATTCATTTAATATTAATATTTAATTACTCTTTTGCCCTCATTTTTTATCAATAAATTTAAATATAAAAAAATTAATTTTATCCTAAAAAATTCCAAAAATATTGCTAAAGCTATTTGCGCTTTTTAAAGTAGTATAGATTTATAATCAAGATCATATTGCCCTTGCCATTTACACTCTTTTAAACCTGAATTCCTATATTTGAACCATTTGTATGGCATTCAGATCCCACCTTTCCCTTTTAGACATGTATCAATCAACTAGTAAAATGAAAACCAGATTCTAATGAATGTTTAGTACCCTGACGGGGTGTATGACATCATAATCTCGTCATGTCTACGTAGTAGCTTGGAAAAAAGAAAGATGCTACATTATCACTTGATAATGATAATGCGCTATTTGCGCTATTTCCCAGGTCTTTGTCTCAAAGTCTCAATCAGTCCAACCTCAGAGCAAGACCATCTGCTCCCACCACTCTCGTTGTAATTCTCATTCTCACAATCATCTTCATTGATTGGTACAGGGTCTTTGCTTCTCCAAGACTCCATTTCTACCACTTTTCATTCAAGCTTTTTTTTTTTTTTTTAATCTTTTCCAATGTTTTCTTGGGGCTTGGGGTGGAGTGGGAATCTCATTTCCCATTCCCGACACCGACTCCAGTCAAAACAATTCCCATTCTCAATTGCATGGGATCGAGGAAATTGAATAGCCATGAGGAATGAGAAAAATTGATTATCATCCCTAATCTGAAGTGCTGGTTAAACTCAAAACCAGTCAGCTGTTAACGTCTATTGTTGAAAGTTTAATGCTTAGACACTTACTAATCAGTTTACTAATTAATAATCAGATTATTGTTTACCTACCCAATAAACCCAAAAACTTTATTGGGTTTGGTCACAGGGCATTAGTCATCCGTGGGAATTGGGTTAGGCTTGACAATGTGAGAGGGGGACAAGAGTAAAAAGAAAAAGAAAGAAAAAGAAAAAAAGATAAAAGAAAGTCAGCCTGATGGATTTGACCCATTTCACGCAATCAAACTGTTAATTAGATACTGTGACTCAAACGCCCAAATAATGGAATTGGAATTTGCTGCTCACACGGTAATATAGGGCAATTTTATTTGAAATTCAGTATTAATTTATGTTTTTTAATTTGATTTAAGATATTAAATGAGATTTTATTGGTAAATAATAACCCACTTTATTTGGTATTTACTATTTGTCTAATAAATCTATTTTGAGTTATTTATTTCTAAAAGTTAAACTAGGTTGCTTCTTAAAAGTTAAATTAAGTTTGTAATTAATAAAATATTTTCTTTTTGAAAAAAAAATCATTTAAAAACAAATGTGCGTTTACTGTAATCTTTTAATGGATCCCACCATTTGTATTTAATAGACTATGAATAAACATGTGCTAAGCTAATAAATAACTCTCTATTGAGAATGTTTAAGAATGAAACCGTTTTGAATTCTATTTCTTGAATTAATAGGATGCCACGTGTTTGAATGGTGGTAGTGAGCTATGGGCTTTAGCAGCAACTTATTAGAAAATGCCACATGTCTAGCTTTCCAAAAAACTGAAAAGACCACATGTCTGAATGATAGTGGGTTGTGGGTTTTAGCACGAATTTCTTAGAAATTGCCACATATCTAGTTTTCTAGAAAATGAGAAAACCACTTGTCTGAATGGTGATAACGGGCTGTGAGATTTAATAGCAATTTCTCTGAAAATGCCATATATCTATATTTCCGGAAAAATGAAAATGCCGTATGTCTGAATAATGGGGGCTATAGCCTAAAGACCTTCATTTAATATATATATATATATATATATATATATATATTAGATATCTCCCCGTGAAAAAAAACGCATAAGTATAAAAAAATGTTCGCCATTGGTGTAATTTTCCTAAAAAAAAGTTGGTGTAAATAGAGATGCGCTGTGCTGTACCTTGAATTTCTGGTTGCCACCCACTCCATGACCCGACCCGCATTTGTAGAGAAAAATCCAAAGAAGGGAAAATTTATTAAGGGAGAAAACTCAAAGGGGTCCCAACCCATATGGGTCCCTCTGGTCTAGGGCTTTCCAACACTTTGACAGATTGAGAGAAAAGGGTTTTGGGTGTGCATGGGTGCCAACAAATTGAGAGTTCACATGTGCTATCCATTGTTTGTTGTGATGGGTTTCTGCTCAACAGGCTGAACCGCATTAAATCTCTATGTGCTCTGAGTTGCTCTGACTTTCATTTTCTTTCTGTTTCCTTGTTTGCCATTCAATTTCAGATCCTAGAGTTGCCACTTGCCATTCCACAACAAGATGATAAGTAAATATCTGGCATTTGCTTGCCACTTAATTTGCTCTGTGGAATGTTATTGGCTCATCTAGATCTCTCTCTCTACTTCAAAAATTTCCCTCCTCAACCTACTGGCTCTCTCTTATTTCCCATCAAACTAAAACACAACCCTTACGTAGATTACTATAAACTAGCAAAATTTTTTTCCCTACACTAATAGGCTATATTCAATGTTGTTGAGCCTAAGAAGTAAGAACCATATTGTTAGTGGTTTTGTTTTTGTTATTTAGGTGCTGTTTGTTAATATTCCAAATGGAACGTTTTTGGTGTTCTGAGAACCCAAGAGAAAAAGAATATCTGAATATAGAACTCCTAGGAATGTAATCTCAGAAAGGTGCCAATGGGTTCCTACGTGTGGAGCCCAGTTAAGGTAGTGTTTGTCTGTTTGATAACTGCTGAAATAGGTGTTGAAAGAGGAATGCCAAAACAATTTCGGAATTTAAAAAATCACCACGGTGTTCTTGCTTCAGTATTCCATAAATTTCAAATCTTCTCTAAGCACCTAAAAGACTGATCACCAATATTTAGGGCTGTTTATAAGAAGGCCCAACCCGACTAAACCAATCAACCTGGACCGACCCAACCCAAGTCGGCCGGGTTTTCATCAGCACCGGTCGGTTTTGGGTTGGGCAAATTCATAAACCGATATATCGGGTCAGTTTTGGTTTTCTTGTGTGAAAACCGGAACCAACTCGAACCGAACCGAACCTATTAGTCTTCTAACTAGTTCCTACTTAACTAGTCTTCTAGAGTTCTAGTTCCTACTTAACTAAATTGTATCTATCCTAGTTTCTATAGTCTTTTACACCAAATAAGCAACTAATTAGGCAATTACAATTAGAATTAGGTGTCATTTTTTACTTAGATTAGAATTTAGAAAATTTCTTGAAATATAAATATTTCAACCTTCTTTCTATAAAACAGTTTGACTTTCTATTTTATTGATAAATTTTGTCTTATTTGACACTTGTTTTTACATGAAGAATTTATTGATTTTATTCTTTACCTGAATTGAATTCAGATTTATCGTGTACTCTTGAACAACTAATTCAGATTTACATGAAGATTTATCTTGGACTCTGAATTGAATTCAGATGGCTGAAATGATGGTCAAATAAATTTCCTTCTAGTTCTAGGCTTCTCTGTCCTTTTTGCACAGGAGCAAAACCAAAACAGACCCAAACCGACCCAACCCGATTCAAACTGACTAGGTCGGTTTTTCCTATCAGTGGGTCGGTTTTGATTTCCACCTCAAATAACCCGACCAGGTCGGGTCGGTTGGAAAAACCCCAGTAAACCAACCCAACCTGACCCGTGAACAGCCCTACCAATATTCATTCTCCAATTGAGTATCCAATAATCGAGATTGGACATGAGCGTGATCCAATCTTTATGAGGGGAGTGTGAGGATTTGGATAATTTAGTGCCTATTGACACCCTCATCACAGCAAGTTTCTTATAAGAATCTGAAATACAGAAGAGGACAAGCAAAAGAAAGAATGGGAGCATTCACGAGGAATAAAATACAACATTCAAACAAGGTGGCGTTTGGCAGTACATGATTTTTTTTCCCTCTGTTCCTCGACAATAGAATTGTCCCTTTGGAGAGTTAAAACATTGTTCTAAACTTCCAAGAGTCGGCAATTCAAGAGTAGGTGATCTACAGTTGAGAGAGATGTTTTGGGTTACCACCAAAAGTTGGCACAGTAGGGAAGAGTGGATGCATTTGTTTAATGTTTTTGTCAACCAACTTTCTCCCCGTGTACAGCTAGCAGAAGTTCTTGCTTTAATACAGTAGGTGAAGACTACCAAGTTTAAGAACATTAGATGAGTCAAGAGAGAAAGATCTGCACTCCCAAAATCCCATGGCCCCAAAATTTTCTTGGTTGGTATAATGCCAAAAAAAAAAAAACCCAAATCACATGTTAGTTCTGTTTTTTTTTAATAAATGTCTTTTCACGTCTCATCACAGGACTCAGACCCTGATTACAACCAATAGAAAGCTTAGTGCAGGACACAACAGTAAAGTGTAGAACACAAAACTAACCGTTGGTGCTGCGTAAGGACATTTACAGAAGTATTGTTATTATGGGTTTCTCCTTAAGATGCCCCTAATTAGGGCAGAGAGTTTACTTTGGCTGAATTTCATTAAATACCAAACCCAATTGATCAGAATTCAATCAATTTATAATTGGATTGAATATACATCCACTACGATCCGAACCCAATTTATCAGAATTCAATCAAATTGTAATTGGATTGAATATAGATCCTCTACAATCCGAATCCGATCTGAGTTTAATTTTTTAATTTTTTAGTGCTTTAAAAAATTTAAAGTTGAGTCAGAATTTGATTTGAGTTCATTAAGATTCGAATTCATCAAATATGAAACTTTCAAATCCAATTAGATTTTGGACTGAATTCGGATTTTAGTGAATCTGATCCATTTACAACCTAATTAAAAGAACAACATTTCTGATGACTTCTCAGTTATTGATGCATATTAAAATACTCATTTTTTTTTTTTTTATGGTTGCACAGGTCTCCCAATGTCTATATTTTCTTAACTATGTTTTCTTGGGGTAAGTGTAAGAGTTTGTTCAGGCTATATGAGAGATATTGTATCTTGGGTTGGGGCTGCGTAGGCTATGAGACAAGGTGTCAAGTCTAAAGATGGGGAAAATTTCAGCCACTGAAAATTCCAGAAACACTTGCCACTTGTTTGCACTTTTTATACTAGTATAGATATAGTAAGAATGAGAGTATAGAATTTTTCTTTGACTAAAATACCCTTATTTTGAATATCCTCTCTAATTGTGAAGGTAGAAAATGTAATTTGAACCACTATTTTTTATCTCATTCAATTCCCTCTCATTAAGTCTATACTTAAGGTATTAATTCTCATTATTTTTCATTGAATTCTATTCTTGACTAAAATACACTTACTTTTAAATTTCATCCCCTTTCTTAATTAGAAGGACATAAAATTTAATTTGAACAACTACTTTTCACCTTATTCAATTACCTCTCATTGAATCTTATTTTTAAACTATTTTTCTCACCAATAAATTCTATTAATTAGATTTATATCAAATATTTTTAACAATATAAAGCCCATGCATGTTTTCTAAAACCAACCCAAAAAGGAAATTATTCTTCTGTCTTGGTGACAGGAAAGTGATTCCATCATTCAAGTCAAATGGGTTAACCCAATGATAAAACTTTTAAAATATAAATATTTATAAAATTTTGAACAATGAAAAATTGTAGTAAAAATTGAGCACATCTCCAATATTTTACTTTATTATTATTAATGAAAAATGAATGTGATAAATAAAAATTATTTTTGTTTGATGTTGAAATGAAAGACAAAATTTAAAATTGACCCAAAACTAAAGTTTAAAAAGATAAAAGTGTGATGAACACAAATTGAATTTACTGATGATGGAAATGAAATATAAAGTTTAAAACCTACCCCAAAATGAAATTGTTTTCTTATTGGTGGTCAGTCAATAGTTCAACCTTTTAGCTCATATGTGTCAATCTTTGACATCATAATTAAATAATAGAAACTAAAAAACAAAAAACACAAAAAAATACATAAATTTTGTATGAAACACATGAGCACATTTCTAATATTTCATAATAACCATATTAAAGAAAAATAAGTGTGATAAAAAAAGAATTGTTTTATTGATGATGGGAATAAAATACAAAATTTAAAGTTGACGCAAAATGAAGTTTTTTGCCATTTTGATGGTAGGTTAACAATTCGACATTTTGGGTCAATTATGCTAACCATTGATGTCATAATTAAATAATAAAAATAAAAAGATAAAAACACCAAAATATAAAAAATACAAAAATTTTGTAAAAATCAGTTGGGAAAATCTATAATATCATATATTTGTCATATTAAACTAAAATAATTATGATAAATAAGAATTATTATTATACAAGAAATATAAAAAATTTATAAAATAATCTAGAAAATATTATTACTATCATCATCATCACCATCACCATCATCTAAAATTGCCACATGCAAAGCATTACACATTTGCTCGTAAGAGGTTTATCATTACTCTTTAACTTTATAATTGAAAATGCTTGAAAAGTAAAAGACTATAGGCTAATTAGCCTAAGTAACACATAATATAAGATCATAATCAAGCTCTTGGACAATAGACAAAAAAACTGTTTTACATAAATGTATCCCTCCTTATCAAACAACCTTCTTTCTAGAAAGACAAACTCAAGATAATATTAATATTGCTGAGGAGTTAATGTACTATATGAGAACCATAAGATCCAAAGGAGTTAATGTACTATATTTGGATGATTGGACCAATCAAAATGGTGACTTAAACTTGGTTAATTGTTCTGAACCATCTAAATGATGTAGTTAGATAGGTTTCAACTAAATTGGTTTGCCCTAATATTTTCAACCCATTATTGATTTAGATGATTGGACCGATCAACTCATCACCTTAAAAAGAAAGTGAGCCGGTCCAACTCTAAACCCATTAAATGCCAAAGACATTTGTTACTTAGGGGTGTTCTAGATACCTACTTAGTTCTAGAATGGCTATGCCATTTGCGAAGACGCTTCTATCTTTCAAGTTGTGTGTTTTGGAACCAGCTAAGTTTGGTTCTGAACACAATATGTAGATTCTAAAACACAGTAGAATCTTGTATTCTTGAATACAACACATCATGGGTAACTCAACAAAACACTGAGTTAGTATATTTTAACAAAAATATTTATATTTTAAATCTCAATTGAAAAATACCAAACCATGAAAGTATAAAATAATATCAAAGGTGTGATGTATTCTAAGACCTATCATTTCAAATACACCATAATGGGCCCCAGTAACCTATAGTGCACCACACTTTTTGTAGCTACCGTTCAAAACACACCATAGTCACTGAACCATTGACTTAAATTGTCTAAAACATTAACTGGGTAGTGGTTCAATCAATAAGACCTATTTCTTTTAATTTTGAAATCTTTAACCACTTTGAAAATTCTTAGACTTAGAGATAATCAAATGAGGGAAACTTAAGCACACAAGGGAGAAAAAACTAGGGGCTTTAGGTCAGGATGAAATTTGTGAATACCATAGGAGGGGCAAGGGGTAGAAATTGGAGGGAGAGAGAGGGAGTAGGTAACTAGGTATGGCTAAAACTTGGTGGAGAGAGAGGGGGAGGGTTTAGATCAAAGGAGAGATCGTATAGCTTGCCTGATCAATGATCATTACTCAATGAAGAGACAACATCCCCTTCTTATTCTTCTGTATTTTGGGTCAAACAATCAAACCATTGAACCATTTGGAAATAAAATTTCCATATGCTCATTTAATGACAAACAAACTTATTTTTACATTCCTTTGCTAATAAAAGTTACATTTTCATGAGGCATGTTTTCTATAGTTACTTTTCTCTATAACTGTATTGTGTATAGGCAATATTATAGGGCATCTAAATGAAATGTGAGACTTATCATAGGAGATCCGGATAGCCCAATTCCTTATAGACTTAGAATATCATAAACAAATGTGAGTTTGGATTACTAATTTTAAAGGATAGCACATTGTCATGGGCCTAGACTCCACTAGTATCTCGTGCGGCACTTAATTGGATAGAAGTCCATCTAGGCTAGGTTGAGTCCTTCGGGTAGATCGTCGTCTTAAGTTCGGGCATTCCATTTCTTTACTTTATTTTAGTTCGACTAACTCTTAGGCTTTTCGTGTAGGAGACATGTCGAACATACCAACTGTCGGGCTACTTCAAAACATGAGGAGGAAGAAGAGAAAGGTAACCTACGAGGAAGCCCCTTGAGTATCAGCTCCTGAGCCTACAACACTGAGTGATGCTGAGGTCCCAGTGGTTGACTTGGTCAGAGAGGATCAACTGGAGAGGACCTCACTTGAGACCGAGGCAGCCCAGACATCCGAGGCACTTCATCTACCACCCAAGGTCGTGATGATCAGTAATTCGGACATGGAGGACACTCCAGAGGGGAGGCGAACCATCATGTATTTTCGGACCACCTTGATTAAGAGCAAGGAGGTCGTCTTCCCCAAGGAGGTCATTGAACTTCGTGAAGTGCATCCTGGCGAGATCGGTGGCAAAATCATGCGCTACCTCATGATGGTAAGTTTCCAATCTCCTCGTCGTGCTATTCTTTATTTGTATTCCATACTTAGCTTTTGTTCTTCTTTAATAGGCGAACACCCTAACCCACTCCCTGGTTGGGCAATCTGAGAGGCATCTAGCAAGGCGGCAGCAAACAAGTACTAGTCTTGGGTTGAATGGGCTATTTCATTCATCGGCGAGCTGAAGAGCAAGCTGGTCATGGAGAAGAACTGGATCGGTGAGTTGGAGCTTCACATCAAGAAGCTCAACTAGGAGCTGTAGGAGAAGGAAGATTGCTTCTCCAAGCGCGAGGTAGAGCTCTTCAATGAGGTCCAGGCTTCCAGGGTCTGAGTTGTTGAGGAGTTCAAGACTTTATTAGACTTATTGAAGGAGAGGGAGGAGTTCGACACCGGCACTTTTCTCCAAGGCTTCAAGTTGTGCCAAATGTTGGTGGGGTCGGTGTACCCCAAGGTCGACCTCTCCAAGATAAAGCTCTCGACCTACATGAAAGAGATGATGGATCAGGTCGATCTAGAGCTTGACTCCGACGATGAGGAAGATGAGGTTGGCAAGGGAGTTGTCGGGGCCAATGTCAATGCTACCAAGGTGGCCAGTGATGGGAACGAAGAGCCCCATGATGTCTGAAATATCTTGCCTCTTTTCTTGGACCCCTTGTACATATGTAATGTGCCAAGCCTTCGAGCTTGGCTTGAAAATTCCATTTTTTTTATGATGATGTAACTCTTTACCTTCTTTAATGAAATTTAGCCTTTTGTACACCTCGCGTCTACCTTCTTCAAAAACTTCAAAGAATAGACTAAGTATGGGATTGTAACTCGAAGTGCCTAGGTGCCAAAGCGGCTAGGTATATCGATCTGCTGACATCATTACAAGGTCGCACAGGGGGCCTTTAGGCTGAGAGAGCGACTTGGCGTCTCTTTCAAATATAGTTTAGTTGATGTGCTCCATAATGTAGATCGGCTTGACCAGGTCGCCAAAGAGGTGGTCTCCTTTTTTATACTTATCAAAATTTTTGAAGTTGCGGATGCCGAACTCTAGAGCTCAAATGTAGTATCTCCTTAGGTTATCCACGTTCCATGCATGGGCTACCTGCTTCCCGTCCAACGTCTTGAGCTTGTATGTTCCTTCACCGATCACCCTAAGTACTCTGTAGGGACCTTCCCAGACCGGGCTCAGGTACTATAACTTTCTGGAGTACCAAGTCACCAATTCGGAATTGGCATCTCTTGACTCGGGCATTATAGTACCGAGATACTTGCTACTGGTAGACCATGGTCTGGATATAGACCAAGTCTTGGACTTCTTCCACCAGGTCGAGGTTAGTCTGCAACTCGTCCTCGTTGGTCTCCTTGTCGTACGCCTTAGACCGCAAGGTTGGCACTTCGATCTTGGTGGTGATAACAACCTCCATCCCATACGTTAGGTTGAAGGGAGTCTCTCCAGTTGCCATTTTAATTGTAGTTTGGTAGGCCTAAAGAACGTTAGGCAACTCGTCCACCCACAAACCCTTAGCTCGGGAAAGCCGAGCTTTAAGTCCGTAGAGGATTGCCCTATTCATTACCTGGGCTACCCATTTGCTTGGGGATGAACCATTGAGGTGAAATTCTGTAGGATCCCCATTTCGACACATCAGTTATAGAATTTGATGTCTTTGAACTGCTTCTCATTGCCCAATATCAACACTTTGGGGAGTCTGAACCTGTAAACGATATTTTTCTAAAAGAAATTTTGTACATTCCGGGATATGATGGATGCCAACGGCTTGACGTCCACCTACTTAGTAAAATAGTCAACCGTCACGACCAAGAACCTTCTCTTCCCGATCACAGGTGGGAAGGGACAGAGGATGTCTATCCCCAGTGAAAGGCCACGGGCTGGTCAGGTACCTCAGGTCGGCGGCGAGATGGTTTGGTATGTTAGCATGCCTCTGCAATTATCACACCTCCGAACGAGCTCGAGTGTGTCCGCCTTCATTGTAGGCCAGTAATATCCTTGCTATAGTGCTTTCTAGGTAAGTGCCCTGCCCTTAGGTATCCTCTACAAAGACCCCCATGGATCTTACGTAGCACCTGGGTTGCCTCGGTTGGACATAAGTAGCGCAGGTAGGGGAGCGTAAATGATCTACGATACAACTGCTCACCGATGATGATGTAGCAAGCTAATTGCTACTCTACCCTCAAAGCTGCATTGTGGTCTAATGGTAGGGTCATGTGGTGCAGGTAGTCGACAAGTGGATCCATCCAGCTCAGCTCTATAGCTAAAACAAGAGTGACCTCTTCAACCACCCTCTCTATGCTAGGTCATGGAAGGTCTTCAACATATACTATTTTCCTTGTAATTTCTGTTGCACTGGCCAGCTTCGAAAGCGTGTCAACCTCAATATTCTCGGAGCTCAGTATTTGTTGAATCTACTTGGAGTGGAAGTTGGGAAGGAGACCCTTGTCTTGGCCAAATAGGCCGACATGGCGGGCTCTTGGGCCTCATACTTGCCCATTCACCTGGTTCACTACCAACTGAGAGTCACTACACACCACGAGATGCTTTGCACCAACCTACTTTGTTAACGACAGCCTGGCTATTAGCGCCTCATACACTGTTTTAGTATTTGATGCTTGGAATGAAAACTAGAGGGTGTACTCCAGGTTCACCTTGCTAGGCCCGTAAAGGATCAATCCAGCTCCGCTTTTGTGTTGGTTAGACAAGCCATCCATGTAGAGAATCCAGGGCTCCTCGTCCCAGGTTGGGTCGAGCACTGCACTAATAGATGCCTCTGAAGTGGTAGCAGGCTCGACCACTCTAGGGGTCGGCATGTTGAATGTGCAGTCGGTGACAAAGTTAGTCAAGACATGTATTTTGATTGTTGGGCGCGACTCGAACCGAATGTCAAATTTGCTTAGCTCGATGACCCATTTCTTTAGTCTTTTTGAGACCTCGGGCTTCTAAATAACTTGCCTCAGAGGTCGACCGGTTAGGACTACAATAGTATGGGCTTAGAAGTAAAGGCGCAATTTCTAAGCTGTCAATACCAAGGCAAAGGCCAGCTTTTCTATGTCAGGGTACCTAGTCTCAGTTGCATGCAAGACTTTGCTTATATAATAGATAGGTTGTTGCACCCTATCCACTTCTCAAATTAGTACCGAGCTAACCACCTTGTTGCTCATAGAGAGGTAAATTTTTAGGTTGTCTTTGGGTTCTGGTCTGATCAATAATGGTGGTGAACTGAGGTACCTTTTGAACCCGTCAAACGTGAGCTGACACTCATCGGTCCACTCAAAATCTTCATTTTTCTTTATAGCCTTAAAGAATGGGAGACTGCGTAATCGACTTAGAGATAAACCGGTTCAGGGTGCTATCCGGCTTGTTAATTTTTGTACTTCTTTAATTGACCTAGGTGGTCTCATATCTAAGATATCTTGGATTTTATCTGGGTTGGCTTCGATCCCACATTGGTGCACTATGTAACCAAGGAATTTGCCTGACGTGGCCCCGAAGGCACACTTGTTTGGGTTGAGCTTCATGTTATATTTTCTTAGAATTTCAAAATCAAAATTCAAATTAGAAATTAAAGAATTAGAAAATCGACTCTTCACTACCATGTCATCAGCATAAGCCTCTATTTTATTTCCAATCAAATTGAAAAAAAATTGGTTACAAGTCGTTGGAAGGTTGCTCTAGCGTTTTTCAATCCAAAGGGAATTACTTTGTAGAAGTACAAGCCAGTTTAGTTATAAAAGTAGTATTTTCCTGGTTGGTTGGGTCCATCTAGATCTAATTATAACTGGAGTATGCATCCATGAAGCTTAACAACTCATGCCTCATGGTTGTGTCTACCAAGTGGTCAAATTGGGGGAGGGGGAAACTGTCCTTTGGGCAGCTCTATTGAGATCGGTGTAGTAGATGTACATGCTCCATTTGCCGTTGGCTTTTCTCATGAGCACTGGGTTGGCAACCCAACTCAAGTACTGGACCTCTCTAATAAAGTCGACTATGAGAAGCTTCCCGACCTCCTCATCTACTATCCTCCACCTCTTTGGGACGAGGTTCCTCTTCATCTGCCAGACTGGTCTGACTAAAGGGTCGACATTCAACCTATAAGTTAAGACAAAGGGGTCTATGTTGGGCATTTCATCTGCTGACCAAGCAAAAATATCTAAATTATAAAGTAAAAAATGTACCAGTTCTGATCATAATGGCTCCATAAGGTGAGCTCCGATCTGCACCATCTTCTCGGGCTAAGTGTCTGAGACTGGTACCAGGACGGTGTCTTCCATGGGAGAGCTCGCTCATCAGTGTTCTCTGGGGGTGGTTCCAGGTTGACGTCATTGGGCAGTTTCCCTTTGCCCTTCAGCGCCACCACATAGCACTTGCGGGATTCTAGCTGGTCACATAACACCACCCCTATGCCGTAGTTCCTTGGGAGCTTCATCGACATGTAATAAGTCGACACTACTGCCCGGAGTGCATGTAGGATAGATCAACGCAAGATGGCATTGCAGGGGGACGGGGTCGCGACCACTAGAAAGCTATGCTCGAAGTGGACTGAGTTCGGCTCTGAGCCTGTCGTCACTGGCACTTTTATCCAACCTAGGAGTCACACCACTTCTCCACTAAAACTGACGAGGGGAACGTCGGCCAGCTGCAAATCCTTCCTCTCTAGCTGTATCCATTCGAACGCATCTAGAAATAATATGCTGACCGAGATTCCAGAGTCGATCAGAATCCGCTTTACCTCAAGGTCATAGATGATCATCTTAACTACGAGGGTGTCATCATGCGGATACTGGATTCTACGAGCATTGTCCTCAGTGAAGTATATTACTTCCTTCACACAAGGGCGCTTAAGCGGATTTCCTGATCAAAACCAGAACTGGACCCTAGTAGAAGAGTTGAGCCGAGCTACAACAGCTATCAGAACTGAAGCCACTAGCTCAACCGAAGGGACTCGGAGAAGGTTCCGCAGACACACACGCCACACCTCAAGAAAGAGTCAACTCGCCCTATCTACGAGTGAGATGGAGAAGGGGAAACACGAGAAGGAGGCCAATCAGATTGGTACCTCACTAGCGCAACTTGTATCCTACACCTCGCCGCTAGCTATCAAGATCCTCGTGGCCCCGCGACCTAAAGACTTCAAGGCCCTAAGTTTGGTATCCTATAATGGAACAACATACCCCATCGACCACCTCGACAGTTTTCAAGCCCTAATGCAATTACATGAGGCAAATGACGTGAGCCTGTAGATGGCCTTCCCGACAACTTTCTGAGGCACAACTCAGATGTTGTACTTGGGGTTGGCCATAGGCTCCATAAGAAGTTGGAACCAGTTCAACGACCTATTCACCATACACTTCGCAACCAGCAAGAGGTGCCCTAAATCAACGACCTTTTTGCAATATGTCGTTTAGAGGCTAGACGAGAAACTTCATGGTAACATCAAAAGATTCAACTTGGAGCGGCTACAAATTCCTAAACTTGACCCAGTCATCTAGCTCACTATAGTGGTTAACAGTGTCCGAAGAGGCGCTCGGATCCCAGTTAGAGCTGAACGGAAAATGACTAAAGAAGAATAAGGAAGTAGCAAGCAACATCAGAAGAGTAAGTCGCCAAGACGTATCAGGTCTCCCCAAAACTAACACAGTAGGTCACCACAGAGAAGCATGTCTCCTTTACAAAGGCAACCGGTCTTCAAGATGACATTCGAAACCCCCCCCCTCCAGTCCACAACCAGAATTAGACCGCCCTAAATACAAAGAAAGGTGAAATTCTAATGCAAATAAAGATGGTCAAGTACGTGAGATGGCTACCCAGGATGAGAGGCAACCCCGCCAACAAAAATCCAAACAAGTACTATCACTTCCACCGTGATATAGGCCATGATACTAAGAACTATTATAACCTCAAGAATGAGATCGAGGAGTTGATCTGCCAAGGTTATCTGAAACAATTCGTCAAGAGAGAAGACAACGGCCGACCTACCAAGCTGCCCAAATATGCACGACAGCCAAGCCGATAGAGACAAGCCTCCCAAAGACCCACCACCAGTAGATCGGCCTATGCGTGGTGTCGTCAATATGATTACAGGCGGGTCGATAGTAGTAGGGTGTACCACTTTAGTAGGCAAAAGTTCAGTTCAAAACCTTGAGCCCGATGGCGAGAATCCACCTAAGCATCCACGAAGAGAAGAAATAATTTATTTCATAGAGGATGGTGCTCATGGGATCCAGTACCCGCATGATGATGCCCTTGTGGTTAAATTGACAATAAATGACTTTGTAGTAAAACGAATTCTGTTCAACTCGGGGAGCTCGAGCGATATTATCTTCCTGGACGCATTTGAACGAATGGAGCTCGACAAGAAAGACTTACAACCAGCCAACATTCCCTTTGTTGGGTTCAATGGAGAGGTAGTATGACCCCTAGGCCGGTTGAGGGTTCTAGTGGTGGTGGGCTCAGTGCCAAACTCGATGCAATTCGATCATGATTTCCTTAGTTGTCATGACCCCCTCACCCTATAACGCTATTCTGGGCTGACCTATCTTGCACACCCTCCGAGCGGTAGTGTCGACCTACTATTTTGGCAATGAAGTTTCCAACATCCAGCAGAGTAGGAGTCATGCGAGGCGATCAACTTGAGTCTCGCAAGTGCTATGTGGCTACGTTAAAGGGCAAGGGAAAACAAGCTATCGACATCGACTTGGAATCGGCCCTAGAAAATATTGATGAGCAAGCTCGCCTCATGGAAGACACTGCCCTAGTGCCGGTCTCAGACATCGAGCCTGAGAAGTCAGTGCAGATTGGGGCTCACCTTACTGAACCGTTGTGCTCTAATCTAGTAAGTTTTTTAATTGAAAACTAAGATGTTTTTGCTTGGTTAGTAGCAAAAATGCCCGGCATAGACTCTTCTATTATAACTCACAAGTTAAATGTTGATCCTTTAGTCAGACCAGTCCGATAGAGGAAAAAAAACCTCACCCAAGAAAGATGAAAGATAGTAGATGACGAGGTAGGGAAGCTCCTCTCAATAGACTTTGTTAGAGAGGTCCAATATCTGAGCTGGATTGCAAACATAGTACTCGTCATGAAGGCCAATGGCAAGTGTTACATGTGCGTCGACTACACAGACCTTAATAGAGCCTACCCAAAGGACAACTTCCCACTTCCTAGAATTGACTACCTGGTAGATGCAACCTTAAGGTTCAAGTTGTTGAATTTCATGGATGCATACTCTAGCTACAACCAAATCTTAATGGATCCGACCAATAAAGAGAAAACACTGGGGCGACCGCCCAGCATCTTGTAAATAATTTTTTTTTTTACTTAATTGGAAATAAAATTGAAGCTTATGTTGACAAAATGGTTGTAAAAAACCAATTTTTAAATTCTTTAATTGCCGACCTAAACTGTGTTTTTAATATTCTAAGGAAGTATAACATAAAACTCAACCCAAACAAGTGTGTCTTCGGGGTCATGTCGGGCAAGTTCCTCGGGTACATAGTGAGTTGACGTGGCATCAAAGCCAACCTGGACAAAATCCAAGCCATCTTAGATATGCAACCACCTAAAACAGTTAAGGAAGTACAAAAGTTAACAAGCTGGATAGCTGCCCTGAACCAATTTATGTCTGTCAATTGGGCAGTGTCTCCCATTCTTCAGGACAATAAAAAAGAACCAAGACTTTGAGTGGATTGAAGAGTGCTAACTTGCGTTTGATGAGCTCAAGAGGTACCTCAGTTTGCCACCTATGTTAAGTAGACCAGAACCTGGAGATGAGCTCAAACTCTACCTCTCTATGAGTGACGAGGTAGTCAGCTTGGTCCTTATTCAAGAAATAGAAAAAGTATTATGACCTATTTATTATGTAAGCAAAGTTCTACACCTAACTAAGTACCCAAACATTGAGAAATTGGCCTTCTCGATAATGTTGGTAGCCTGCAAACTACAACCTTATTTTCAGGCTCACACTATTGTGGTCTTAATTGATCGACCTCTTAGGCAAATCCTTCAAAAGCCTAAGGTCTTGGGTAGACTGACAAAATGGGTAATTGAGCTTAACGAATACAATATCCGATTTGAGTTGTGATCAACAATCAAGGCATAGGTTCTAGTTGACTTCATCGCCGAGTGTACATTTAGCCGACCCTAGAAGTTGCTAAGCTAGTGACCACCTTGGAGGCATAAACCAGCGCGGCCTCCGTCCTGACCTGGGACAAGGAACCCTGGATCCTCCATGTGGATGGCTCGTCCAACTAGTGTGGAAGTGGGGCTAGACTGATCCTCTATGGACCAAGCGAGGTAAAGATAGAATACACTCTCCAGTTTGTGCTTTGAGCTTCAAATAATGAAGCCGAATATGAAGCGCTAATAGCTGGGCTATGTGAGGTTGGGGCAAAGCATCTCGTAGTGTGCAACTATTCACAGCTAGTCGTAAATCAAGTGAATGGGCAGTATGAGGCCTAGAAGCCCATCATGTTGGCATACCTGGCCCAGGTCAAAGAGCTCCTACCCAACATCCACTCTAGGTACATTTAGCAAATTTCGAGGTCCGAAAACACTGAGGCTGATGCGCTCTTGAAGCTAGCTAGTGCAATAGACTCCACAAAAAGGAAGGTCTACATAGACCTGTCGCGCCCTACCGTAGAAAAGGTGGCGGAAGAGGTTACTCTCATTTTGGCGGAAGAGCTGAGATAGATAAATCCACTTGTTGACTATCTGTGCAATGGGACCTTACCAAAGAAGCATAATGCAGCTCAAAGGGTAGAGTGGCAGTCAGCTCACTATGCAATCATTAGCGAGCTGTTTTACCACAGGTCGTTTATGCTCCCCTGCCTACGCTGCTTGCACCAATCTGAAGTGGATCAGGTGCTACGTGAGATCTATGAAGGCCTCTGCGGGGAACACCTGGGGGGTAGGGCACTTGCCCAAAAAGCGCTACGACAAGTATATTATTGGCCCACATTCAAAGCGGATGCAATAAAAGTGCGACAAGTGTTAGTGGCACGCCAACATTCTACACCAGCTCACAACCGATCTGAGGTACCTTACTAAACCATGGCCCTTCGCGTAGTAGGGGATTGAAATCCTTGGTCCCTTTCCACCCACGACTGGGAAGATGAGGTTCTTGGTTGTTGCGGTTGATTACTTCACAAAATGGGTGGAGGTCGAGCCGCTTGTATCCATCACAGCTCAGAACGTACAGAACTTCTTGTAGAAAAGCATCATATGTAGATTTGGACTCCCTAAGGTATTGATCTCAGACAACGACAAACAATTTGAAGATATCAAGTTTCAAAATTGATGTGCCAAGATGGGTATACAATAGAACTTCACCTCAGTGGCCCATCCCCAAGCAAATAGTCAGGCTGAAGTGATGAACAAGGAAATACTCCGTGGACTTAAAGTTCAGCTCTCCCGAGCTAAAGGTTTATGGGTGGACTGGCTACCTAGTGTCCTATGGGCTTACCGAACTACTATCAAGATGGCAACCGGAGAAACACCCTTCAACGTAACATACGAGAGCGAAGCTATAATTCCAACTGAGGTCGAGGTGTCGACCTTGCGCTCTGGGACCTATGAGGAAGAGGCCAACGATGATGATTTGTGGAATAACCTCGACCTGGAAGAAGAGGTCCATGACTTCTTGGCCTGCATTTGGATCGCAGCATACCAACAACAAATAGTTCGGTACTACAATGCCCGAGTTAAGAGATACCAATTTAGAGTTGATGACTTGGTACTCACGAAGGTTATGGTAGCTGAGCCCGAGATGGGAAAGTTAGGTCCAAACTGGGAAGGCAGTGAAAGCGCGTACGAGCTCGAGACATTGGATGGAAGCAAGTACCTCGTGCGTGGAATGTGGATAACCTAAGAAGGTATTACTTGTGAGGAAATTTGGAAGTTTTGAGCTGCATCCATAAAGCTATAAAATTTATTAAGTATGAAGATAAGACCACCTGCCTTGGCGACCTGGTCTAGCCAACCTTTCAGCAGCCTGGCCAAAAGGAAATCAAGGGGAAGCCAAATCACTTCCATCTTTAAGGCCTCCTATGCCGACCTGAAGACACATCGGCAAGTTAATACCTTGAGAACGTTTTAACTTAGCTAAAATTACAAGTAGAGTGCTGACCTATGAGCACATTGGCCAAAATGAACTCGAAGGGAAGCCAAATTGATTTTAGCTCTAAGGCTCCCTAAGCCAACTTTAAGACATGTCGGCAAGTTGATACTCGACATGTTTGAGACTTAGCTGAAATTATAATCGCTCTGGCACTTAGATAGACCATGCACCACGTCACTTGAGTAGCATTGGACATTTCAATCAGCCAATTTTCTAGCAAGTGAAAATACAAAGAGGAAAGACACAACATATATTGAAATATGATATTATTGAGGAACTAATAAGTACATTGCAAAAAAGTAAAAAAAGAGAGAGATGAATAGAAATGGAAAATTAACAGGAGCACACAGGCCCCAAGAAACAGCAGAGTCTGAAAATTATCGGGAGCATGCAGGCTCCAAGAAACAACAAATTCCAAGAACATGAATTGAAAGTCTAGACCAGCCACTACTCTTCCTCATCGCCAACCTCTCCTTCATCTAGAGTAAATGGCTCCTAATTGACCTGCATGACCAGCTTGTCTAGCACCGCCCTAATGGTCATGTTGCCAAAGTCGAAATCGGGGTGCAGGGTCTTGAGATAGTGTCGGTAAAGCTTGAATCCCCTCTTCATTGAGGGAACGATGTTCTTAATCTTCTCCTAGGTGTACTCGAGTCACGAACGAAAATGCTCAATGGCTACGACCTCATCTCAGCAGATATCCTCAATATACTTGGTCTACTGCTCCTCCAATTGACAACCTTTTGTTCGCACTTCCTTAGTCAAGATGGTCATGGTTCCCTTAGCCTCCTCTAGCCCGCACTACATGCCAGCACTAAGGTTGATAAAGCATTGGCGGTCTTCCTCGGCACTACGGTGAGCAACTTTGACATTGAGACCAGCTCCCTCCAGTTGGGCCTGCAAAGCCTCTATATTCGCCTGTATGTTACACCTCTCCTTCTGGGATGAGGCAACCTGGTTTGACAACACTTAGCCCATCGTATTTGCCTATGAGAAAAGAGAAGTCTAATCAGAACAAAGCTCAGAAGAAAAGAGAACTAAAAGACCATAGTATAAACATCAAACCTAAAGGATCCATTGAGTCATCCTGGTGCTGACCTCGGAAAGATCCATCCCACTGTAGAATTTCATGTCCTCTGGAAGAAGAATACCTCTCCCCATGCGTAGAGCTACTAGGGGGTTGGTAAGGCAGTTGAGGATGGAGACGTCAACATTGGGGATGGAGTGAGGTATGCCAAATGTGTAAGGGTCGGTAGTGTGCTCCTCTTGGCCAACTTGAAGTGGGGAAGTGACCGTGTCTGTGGTGGCTTGTTTAGGCTCTACGGACATCAGATCGCCACCTCTTTAGAGGTCAACAACTTTAGGCACGTGCGCTGCAAATCTCACCTCGGCACTAGTCGACGTACCGTCCATTGACGCATGGTCGACCACCCTCCTCTTCTTCCTTGAAGACTTCTTCACCGCCGCCAAAAGAGAAGCAGTACTCACCATCTCTGAAAAAGACAAAGAAAGATTAGTCGAGATAAAAATCAATTTCAAAAATAAATACAAAGGGCGATTCGCCCGACCTACCTACGGGGCTCAGGCCGGTCTGGACGAGCATGGGTTCAGCTAGAAACTGTTATACTAGAAACCACTGATGCACGAGGCGTTGAACTTCACGACTCAGCTCTTTGTCGAACTCTACTTCAACGACCTTCCTCGTGTCACGTCACCACACGGTATCCATAGAGCAGCAAGCCTCCCAAGAAAGAAAGAAATATCTACTTTTTCAATTCTTAACTTTAGAAGGAAATCCATCCAGTAGCTTATAACCATGACGAAAAGGCAAATAAAAGCAACAAGGCACATTGGGGTCCTTCTTTATGCTACATAGCCTGAAAAAGATATCTATGTCTAGAGGAAAATCTAAGTGATAACTCAGAGAAATCGTTTCCACAAGGGTTCGGATAGCGTTGGGATGAAGCAACCCCAATGAGACACCAAAAAAAGAAAGCACCACGGGAATGAAAGGGTGTAGAGGAAAACGGAGGATGGCGATCAATGCCTCCTCGAAGACGCAAACCTCGCCTTTGCCGTGGTTCCACGGGAATTGATTCAGGCCGGGTTGGATGCTATTGAACTCAGTAGGAATTTGGAACGTAGAAATTAAATTTACTGTGAGTTCCCCGCTCAGCTCACTAGGGCCAAATGGGGTAACATCTAGCTCTAACTGAGACTTCGAGGTCCCGACATGAGAGTCTCGCCAATCTTGTGTTGAGGACCTTTCCTTGACCCAAGGAAAGTTTAATGACCTTCCTTTAGAACCGCCTGAAGACATGATTATAGAATGAAAGAAGAACTCACTAGCTTTTCGGGAAACAGAAACCGGAGGTAGGCAAGCTTCAACCAGTGACCTAACAGTAATTCCTCGGCGGAACTCTCCTCCAATTGATCACCCTTTCCCTCGACGAAAATCTCATAATAGTGCAAGTGGGACCTCAATGGGGACCCCCTATTTATAGTTTGCTAGCAAGGAAAATCGACGACTAAGACACCCTATTAGCGAATCAACGGTCGACAAACTACAATGCGTGCAGGCTAATTTGAATTTTAAATTTTGTATGCCCACCTAGATTTTAAATTTTAAACCTCACCACAGCCTTGCCCATCTTTGAGCCGAGTTGGGCGAGCGAGCCGAAAGATTTACAGACCAGCCAAACAAATTACCAGACTGAAAAAGGCGACTATGAGCTACTCCCTTCGCTGAGCTAACGTTGACTCAAGAATGGGGGGCAACTGATGAGGGGTAATTTAGTCCTCCGAATGACATCATGACACGTGGCATCACTGAACAACTAGACGACATCTCAACACCAAGTAAGCAAATCACCTCGGTAAAATGGCTAACAGCACCTCGTCCTAGGCCGAGCTATAGTACCTCGGCATGGTCGACCTAAGGGTCCTCAGTGTAATGAGCGACCTCCTTCGAGGACCGGCTGAGCTAACTTGGGTACAGGTAACAACCTACAAGACATACTCACCGACTTATTCCTTAAACCCATTATCGAGACCGAATTCTCCAGGATAACAGTGCTCGACTATTAAGCCCACCTACTCGCATAGTCTGCATTAGAGTTGATCGAATGGACCTTAGCCCTCTGCGTTGATCATGTAACTAATAGAGATATTCTCTCCGAACTTAGTGGGAGCGGCTTTCAAGGAATCTTGGACCCGTTATGCGCGATTCAGCTCTCACATACTTTGATCTTCTAGCATTCTAATTCTCTAAAACTTTCAACTCGCTAACTTAAGCATCGGAGTGCCCACCCCGGGTAAAGTAACTTGGGCAATGTAATACTGTTTCCCTGCAGGTCTCCCAAAAAACTACACAGTTTGCCATTAACTTAGCTCGACATCCAAGCTACCTCCTAACCCGACCTTACTCAACTTAGCATCTGAGTCACCGTCCAACAAGGAATTTTCCAACTCGATATCCAAGTCATCAACGAGTAGGAAGCTGCCAAATCGTGCATCATCATAAAGGAATTGCCAAGCCTCTTTTAGATATTTTTAGCAAGGTTGGTGTTCAAGTGAAAAATATTCAAACCTTGATTCTTGGAATATTCCTTGGATTTGTGAGAATGAAAGATATACTCGAATTGGACTTAA
Organism: Nelumbo nucifera; assembly: GCF_055504915.1. Classification (NCBI taxonomy): domain Eukaryota; kingdom Viridiplantae; phylum Streptophyta; class Magnoliopsida; order Proteales; family Nelumbonaceae; genus Nelumbo; species Nelumbo nucifera. Next base: position 44,861,088 of record NC_142649.1, on the reverse strand, counting down.
AAAAAGGAGTAATAAATTGATGGTTAAAAGACCTGATTCAAGAAGATTTAAGAGTTTGGAACAAGCAAATGATTACAGAAGTGTTTGGTAGAGGAGAGGGGGAATCAATTTTGGGTATAATGGTTATGAGGAATATTACAGTAAAACAATTTCTAGAAAATGAATGGTGTACAAATCATGTTTCTTTAGACCAAGATATGTTAAAAATAATCAAAATAGTAAAAAGGAGTTGATTGTTAAAAGGCATTAATGTGGATAATGAATTTGTTTTATATAACCAAGAAAATGAATCATTTAGTCATTTATTTTGTTCATGCCTCTTTCACCAGGGCAGTTTTATCTGCTAGCCCATGGGCCTTGTTGATCTCTGGGGAATGGAATTATGAATGCGGGCTTACTTCTAATCAATCTTTAAGCAATATCAATATGAATATGGGCTGTGATGTGTGATGGAATTATAATTCAATGTGATGTTGGTGACTTCCGATCTCCTGCCCGCATTTACCCACAACACACTATCTGTCTATCTCCCTTTACTGGGAAGGAGGATAAGATATTCTCCAAGCTGTGATGCTATGTGAATAGACGTGAAGAATTTTGTTATAGGCAGGAGATCTGGACTCGATGTTGGTACCATGGTTTCTATACCTATAATAACAACAAAGAATTTTTTATGGCTGTAAGTAGTTTGTTGGGAATTGCGATGAGCCTTTTTGTGCAGAATTGATGGCAATATATAAAGCTTTGGCTTTTGCTCTTGGTTAAAGGTTGGAGGAACTTTTTGTATTTTCTGATGCTAAAGTGGCAATACAAGGGAAGGTCGGAAGGAGCCATATTAAAAAAAATTTAATGGCCTTATGAACCAAATTTTATCAATTTCTGAATTTTTTTTGAGCGTTAAATGTAATTATATTTCCCTAGCCGCTCATATATTAGCGCAAAAATCCCTGTTGCTGGTGAGAATCTCCACCATGGTTTTCAAAACAGGATCGGATTGGACGGTTGAACCAGAAAAATCGGGAATTGGTCAGGTGATTGGTTCCAATTTTCTCCAAAACCGTTAATTTTGGTCAGTAAACACTGATCCGGGCAGTTAATTATTTGAACCATTCGAACGGTTTTGATCGTTTTTTATTTATTTTTTATTTTTTGTCAAAATGGGTCGATCGTTCAGTTCGAACTGTCGGACCGTTCGACCCGGTAATCGGACCCCTGACCGGTTCGGTCTGCAGGTCATTTTTAAAAACCATGATCTCCACTTCCTAAACTCAAGGTTTTAAAAATAGGACCCTATATGAAACCGTTTGAACTACATAAAGTCTCTGACCATCTGATTTGAACAGATAGCCTGTTCTGATTAAAAAAAATAATAATAATAAGTAATGATCAATAACTGTTGTTTGGGTCGATGGTTCAACCACCTCGGTCAATGGATTGCTGATCAAATCAATGGTTTTTGGCACTGTTTTCAAAACCGGACCAGACTGGACGGTCGGACCAAAAAAAGGGAACCAGATTGGTTCCATTTTCCTCCAAAACCGCTTTTTCCCCCAAAACCGTTGATTTTGGTCAGCAAACCACTAAACCGGCCAATTAACTGTTCGAACGGTTTTGACCATTTTCCAATTTTTTTATTTATTTATATTTTTTTTGTCAGAACAGGCCGACCGTTCGAACTGATAACCGAACCCCTGACCAATTCGATCACCGGTTCATTTTTAAAAACCATGGTTTTTGGCTCAAAATAAATAAAATAGAACAAAAGGATAAAAAAATGAGTTACGATTGGTTAGCTCAATTGAGACAGAGAAATGGAAAAAATAGGGGTAAGAGATTGGTTTGCTTTGGTTACCATTTTAAGGGTAAATGTGGTATTTTAAGAAAATTAATGTATTACGTTAGGGTTTTTGGCCATAAAAACTAATAAGAGGGAGGTATATGCACCATTTTTCAAAACTATAAGGGAGAATTCTCTTTATATCAAAACAGAGGGGAGATTTATAAAATTGTAAGAAAACTCAGGGAGGTTTTTGTATTTTACCCTAAAAAAATGAAAAAAATAAAAGATGAAGTCTCCTGTCTTACCAATTCCTAATTTTTACAGAATGCCGCCAAATTTAGCTGCAGAGAAACCTTCTCCCACTAAAATTCACCAAAACTTCCACTAAAATTCAGCTGTTTGCTCAACTGAAAAGCCGCTTCCCCCACATAAATATACTCTGTTCCACCTGTGGTTGTGGAGCAGTCATAAAACGGAGCATACCCTCTACTACGCATTTTTGCATAAATATCACTCTCCGTTCTCCATTCCTCCCATCTTTCCATCAATGGCGTCTTCCTCGTATCTGTCCCCTGTGATTCTGGGTTTGTTGGTTCTTCTTCTGCAAATCCACTCTTCACATTCTCTCACCTGCTCGTCTCAGACTTTCACGAGTAACAGGCTCTTCCAGAACTGCAACGACCTGCCTCACCTAAGCTCCTACCTCCACTGGACCTACGACTCCTCTAATTCGTCTCTGAAAATTGCGTTCGTCGCTCCTCCGGCGCAACCGGAAGGATGGGTTTCGTGGGCGATAAACCCAAAGAGTACTGGGATGGCTGGAAGTCAGGCGTTGATTGCGTACCAGGCAAATGGGTCGGTGGTGGTGGACCAATACGACGTGCAATCGTACCAATCGGTCGATAAGACGAAGATCTCGTTCGATCTGTGGGACGTGACGGGTGAGTATTCTGATGGGGTGATGAGGATCTTCGCTACGTTTGCGTTGCCGAAGAACATGACAACTCTGAACCAGGTTTGGCAAGTTGGGGCTTCTTTGTCGGGTGGGGTGCCGGCTGCTCATGCTTTCAAGGCCGAGAATTTGAACTCCAAGGGTACGCTTGATTTGATGGCAGGGACCAGCAGTACCAGCTCGGGAGGGGATTCTAAGCTCACCAAGAGAAATGTGAGTTTGAATTTCTGTTTTGAAATTCCTTAGTTTGTTTTTATTCTTATTATTTAATTTATTTTTTCATGGGTATTTATTTAATTTTGTAATTTAGCCTGAGAAGAGACTTGCAGCGCTAGAATTCAAATTTTCATCAGTTCTGTTAATTTTATTTTTATCTTCTTGGTGTAAATTGGTTGAATGTGGAAAGAGAATTTAATACGGAAGTGGGAAATTTTTAATTCCCTGATGCAAAGAACTTGGACTTGGATTGTGATTTTAATTTTCTGTTTAGAGTTGAAAGGCCAATTGGGGTTGCGGTTAAGCCGAAAAGGTTAGAGATAGTTCAAATTCTATGTGTTCTCTTCATTTAACTAATTTTTTTGCAGTAATGAGTTGAAGTTAGAAAAGGATTTTGGTATTAAAAGGGGGTACTCGAGCGATTATCAATTTCAACTAGACCTATGAAAAGTTTGATTTTCTAATTCCCTTCCCTTTTACTTTTCTTGTTTTATTTTGTAATTTTCAGTTGTAAAGATGATATAGTGTTTACTATAGTCTTCTCATTTTGGAATTTAAAACCCAAAAGGAAGAAAAAAGAAGTATTTTTGTAGCTTTAAATTGCTTATAATTTTTCAAATAATCTTAATTCTTCTTGAAATTTCAATTTTATTTTTCCCTGGTGTTCTGAAAAATGGTGAAGTATATGTTATGTCTGGTTCTCTGCCAAATTTTAGGAAGAAGGGGAAAAAAATCTTGTTTTCTTAAATTACATATTGGATGTTTTTAGATCATGATGAAATATTTGGTTTTCTTTCTTCTCAGGTTCATGGTATACTGAATGCTGTGAGTTGGGGAATTCTCTTTCCTGTTGGTATCATCATTGCAAGGTACATCAGGACATTTCAGTCTGCTGATCCAGCCTGGTTTTACCTTCATGTATCCTGTCAGATCATTGCTTATGGTCTTGGAGTTGCTGGATGGGCTACTGGTATTAAGCTGGGGAACCAACCAAAAAGGATACAATACACTGCTCATCGGAATCTTGGGATTGCTCTCTTCTCTTTCGCAACCTTGCAGGTATTGATCCCCATTTTCAATTGTTTCTGATCTTGTGAAATTCTTCTTTCTGTTGATTTCGTTGTTAAGTTGCCATATTTGGTGTCTTGTAATTTACTGCTCCTGCCTAATTAAACTCATTTCTTTTCTTCATACATATTTAGAAGACAGAGATGGATGAACTTATCCATGTTATCTCATCCCTTTCTTTTCCTAGTACTTGTTATTAAGTGGATTTCCTATTTTTCTTCTGTTGAAATCATAAAACATGGAGCCAACAATTTAGTTGAGTAAATTTAATGGTTAAGCCTATATCTTGTCAGGAATTTAGTTGAACTGAGCAGGCTTGGATTCTGAAATTTCTTTAGATATTATACCAATCTGTTGTATACTATTCAGGGTACTTGGTTTTTGGTTATTACTCTGTTACGTGGACTCCACGCTTCATACCAAAGAATGTATTTAAAACAACAAATTTTCTGACCTTGGATAATGTTTTTAAGCTTCCCATGTGTCACTGCAACTCTTTCTCCAAATATGGAGATTTGGAGAAAAATGAGGAAAGTACATGTTTTTTCTTTGTGTTCAGGGTCTCATTTTAGCATGTCTGATAGCTCCACTATCATTTGGGATTTTGTAGATGTTTGCATTGTTCCTGAGACCCAACAAGGACCATAAGTACCGCTTCTACTGGAACATCTACCACCATGGAATTGGCTACACCATCCTTGTACTTGGCATCACCAATGTGTTTAAAGGTCTTGACATTTTGGACCCTGCTCACAAGTGGAAAACAGCTTACGTAGTTGTTCTCATTGTGTTGGGTGCAATTGCTCTACTGTTGGAAGCTATTACATGGATTGTAGTCTTGAAGAAGAAGTCTGACAAGTCCACAAAGCCCTATGATGGAACGAATGGTGCAGATGGCAGGCGGCAGCCTCTTGCAGCATGATCATTTAGTGCATTCGTCTGTTGATTCTGCTTTCCCCTCATTCTGTGTATATTGGCTATAGTTTTAGATTCTTTAGAATACACAAATGGTTAAAAGCCTTGAGTTATTTTTGCTTATTTGTGTAAGGGTTTTACTGCTTCAGATGTGTGTATGTTTTCCATTACTACAGATAGATGACTAAGAGTTTCTTTTAGCTATTGGAAATCAACTTTGCACTCTCAATTTCCTCCTTTTGTTTTGTTTTTGACTTTTTTTTTTTCTTTAAATTGCCCTTTCCTCTAGTTTGTATTTTGTTAGGAATCATAGATGACAATACATCAATCATCTCCCCCTTCTGTCTTGTATCACTGACAGAAGCAGTGTGGGCTCAAGCTCAACTGCAAGGAATGATAGAATTTGGATTTCAATTGGTTAGTCTTATGGGTTATGGACAATGAGAGATTTGTCTTCCTTCTCTAGCTTCCTGAAAATTGAACCGGTTAACCTGGCCACTTTTTATGTTTAACTGGATAATCCCAACTGATAACCCTAATTTCATATTGATCTAATTATGTTGCCTCCATCAGAACTTGGTGTACCTGGTTCTCTGTTAGTGAAGAATCCTCCTCTATTGAAACTGTGAATGGATTTTCTCCAAGCCAAGGAGTCTGTTGCAGAGAGACAAGTGGCATAGGTTTCCTAATGGGGTTTGTGAGTTTAACCAGCACTAAAGTGACACCCAAACGGAAGTGTTGTTGATTGCAAAGTTACAAGTCCAAGGAGTCGTTTTCATTGTTATTAGTAATGAAGCTCTTGGTTCATCTACCTCTGTATAAAGAGTCCTCTCCCCTGTGCAGTCTCCACCTTTCTCTTTTCATTCATCAATTGTCATTGTCCTACTTAATAATACTTGCTTTTTTCATCACTTTTCCTAAGAAAGGTGATTCTCCAATTTCTCCACTGATGTTTTGTGGACCACCACAAGGATTGATGTTCTTCAATGTGTGAAGGAAAGAATTTTCAAAGGGAAGCAACTATTATTGAAAACAGGGGCACGAGGGAGGGAGGGCTCACTTTATTTGGCTGCCTCCCCTTGTTGAAAACGTGACTGTCCTTGGCTTATGGATTGTCTTAGGTGGGTGAGCAAGGTTCAGAAACAAGGGAAGTAACACCTTGTCTTCTATAAAGATTGATTCTGAGTACACCTTGTGTTCTAAAAAGCTTGATTCTGAGCCAGATACAAGGGAAGTAACACCTTGTGTTCTAAAAGGATTGATTCTGAGTACACCTTGTGTTCTAAAAAGATTGATTCTGAGCCCAACTTTATTCTTTAATTTTGCTTTCCCTTTCTCTTATTTTATCTCAGCTCAGCATAACCCTAATTGGTTTAAGGAATCCCAGACCGGATATCAAACCCAGCGTTGTAGAATCAGACTAGACCAGATGGTCACACTGTCAGAACCAGGACCGGGCCGACTGACTGGCAGACAAAATGGTTTGTTTGGTTGCTTGGTTCTTAGAAATGTTGATTTGGTTAACCTAATGCAATTTACATATGTTAACATGTGTCATACACTCATACCCTGTAATATTAATTAGTTTAAATTTATTTTGTTAAAAATAGCTTTAAAAGATAGTCAAGAATTATTTTCATTTTTTTACATTCTCTTTATTTGAAATAGTTGATTGGTGAATTGAATAGTTGAACCGTTTGACTTATACTAAAAAGGTTCTTTATCCGGTCTGAATCTCAAAACACTGATTGAACCATTAGGGTGGGCGGTTTGTTTTTGGATTCAACCTTCTTATTAAAATGAATATATATAAATTTGTTTATAAAATTTGTGCACATTGTAGGATGGGTAGGTAAGGCAATGTAGGAGACCACCTAAAAGACAGTAGATGGCTTAGTGGAGGTGAGGAAGGAAGAAGGAAGATTGCAACCTGCAAGGGGAGCTTTAATGGACGCTAAGAGCGCGAACTGGTAGAGCTTACGTAAAGGAAATGGAATGCTGAGTTGAGGAGGGCTTTAGAACTCCTCTATTTATAAAGGAAAGCCACGTAACAAGTGAGGAAATTTTCTCCAAGCAGAAAAGTTTGTTATTCAATTATATCTGAAATAGGTTAGCACAAGTAGGGTCGTCATTGTCACTATAGAGATCCCAGGGTCTCGGTTCTCACCCTTCTTCTCGGGATTATTCGTATATGAGAATGCGTGCAACTATTGTGCTACTTTCTAGAAGCCTCTCTGACTTAGACATTTTATGGGAATGGTTGTGCGCTGGTTTATCGTTGCAAATTAGGTGTGAACAATCTACACTACTACAATGTGGTGCATAGCAAGGACTAAAGTATCGCTTGAGAAACGCATGGATAAAAATGAAAAAAAGATGGAAATGTTTGTGCACGCTAAGAAAATGCATATAAATTCTACAAATATATTAATAGAATTAAGTTTAATATAAAAAATAACTATAAATAATATATAAATATATAGGAATTGTTTATATATATATATATATATATATATATATGATGCTACTCAATTCGAGGTGGTGCACGAACTGAGGAGAGCAATCAGATAGTCCTTACTGGCAGTGTAGGGCCGAGTTACAAGGCTGAGGCCATGCTTGAAGACCTGCGATCAAGAGAGGAGATGTCAGAGGCCCAAGGAGTTATCCCCGGGTAAGTACTCTAACGCTCAAGTCAATAAGAGGTGGTAGGTGGTCGGGCCGAGCTATAAGAATGCTGGTCCAAGCTAAGTAGTAGTACGAGTGTCAGAAGTTGGATCCCTTACCTTGAGGATGGAGTACCTTTTTATAATCGAAGATCCGTGTCCTGGTCGGATTGGGATTCCAGGGTTGTCGGGATGAGGTTAGCCACCGAGGTATTCGGGATAGAGTCTCATTCCCCAGCGGAGTTGTCTTCCTTAATCTTCTTTATCCGTAGTTGTACTCATCCGTGTGTCGTGTAGCAGATGTGGCTGAAAGGATAAGATGGGGGGCCATAATAATAGCGTAGCTCGGCTGAGCTATGTCGACATGGCCGAGCTAGGCCGACATGGTCGGGCGATGACTGGGCGGCCACATGTCTCTTAGGACTAGCTCAGCCATGACTCGAACACCACTCTCCCAGTTCTAAAGTCAAGGAATGAAGTAGTCCCAATTCGTTCCTTGGCTGAGGAACTTCCAAGTTAATGTCTAGTTGAGCGTCTGGTCCCTTTGATGTTCCTCGGTGCCTGTCGTAATCCTGGGATCCGGGCAATATGGATTATGGCCAAGGAATCTTTCCATCGTCAGTTGCAGAACTACAAGAATTTTGACTTCGGAATCCGAACACCACTCCCCTAGTTTTGGAGCCGAGGGGGAATGCTCGGTTCGAAGTGTTACACGGTCACGTAGCTCGGCACAACGTTGAGGTGTCGAACTAAGCTTGGAGGTCCATCTTCCTAGTGGGGCCGAGGAACGGTTCTCTGATTCCTAGTGGAAGTCGAGCTCCGGTGTTGAGGTCACTGTGATGCTCGGCCATGGTGTGTCTAGCTCTAGAGTTGGAGTCCGAGCTTCAGAGTTGAGGCCGTTGTGATGCTCGACCATGATGTGCCGAGCTCCGAAGTCGGGACTTAGCTCGACCGGGTGCCGAGGAAGGGCTTTCTACTGCCGGTAAGAGGCCGAGCTTCGGAGATGAGGTCGTTGTGATGCTCAGCGACAGTGCGCCGAACTACGAAGTCGGGAACCTTAGAGGTGTCGATCTACGAAGCTAAGGAAATTGTGATGCACGACCATGATATGCCGAGCTTCAAAGTTGGGGGCCTTACAGGTGCCGAGCTATTGTGATGCTCGATCATGGTATGCTGAGCTTCAAAGTTGGGGGCCTCGCAGGTGCTGAGCTATTGTGATGCTCGATCATGGTATGCTGAGCTTCAAAGTTGGGGGCTCTGCTCTTCGGCTAAGGAACTTGTACTTGAAATTTCAGAATCCGAACACCAATCCCCCAATTCTGAAGTCGAAGGGTGGGGTGCTCGGCTAGGGCACAGTGAGGCTTCCTTTGGTCAGTATTTGTTGTTGGGCGTCCCGAAGAAACTAGAGAAACTGGTTGACCCAGTGGGTCTGGGCAAATCTCGGGCATCTGCGTTGTTGGTTGGACCACTGCTATAGGGTGGACCGGGGCAATTAATGCCCTAGCCGTTGCTAGTCAAGGTCATCGCTTCGGTTCCCAAGGCCTTGTGCATGTAGTAACAATTGTGTCGGTTAGTCTTCCTGAGCTTTGTCAAGGCAATGCTTGATCCTCACCGTAGATCTGGCATCGATTCACGTTCCTATGGGTTATAAGAAGGGGTGGACGGGCATTTCCCCTTTGCCATTTGCAAGAGGAGTTGCTTGGACAGCTCGGTGGGGTGTTGTCAGCGTTGCTTGGCATTTTGTTTTTATTCCTCGGCTTCAAGCTCGGTAAGATGTCTTCCTCATCTTCCCATTCTTCTTTTACTTCTAGCTCTTCTAGTTCTAGTGAGTCCGATTATGAATCTGAGCTTGGGGCTTTTGAGGAGGCCAAGGTTGGTCCCTCTATGGTGGAAGCCGGGCTTCTCTTGTGGGCTAGTCACCGGTTTGGGACCACACCTTGTGTCTTGACCCTCGAGGACATGGCTCGGATCCGAGCTATGTACAACATCCCCGAGGAATTCCGAATAAGGTGCCCGCAGCACAGTGAGATGGCAACCGATGCTCGGCCCGACGAGATTTGTGTGTAGGAGAACAATTTGGAATCCAGGTTGAGGTTTCCTCTAAACGAATGGGTTGCCGAGGTACTCGCATGGTACCGAGTATTGCCGGTGCAACTGATGCTGAACTCATTTAGGTTTTTGGTCGGCCTTCTGTCCTATTGTGCCATTCGTGATATCGAGCTAACCCTGGGTATGGTGAGCTTCCTTCTTCAGCTCAAACATCACCAGCAGGGCTACTACTACTTCTTGACTAGGAAGAACATCAGAGCGCTGATTGGGGCCCCCTCTTCGGTGAAGCACTAGAAGGAAACTTTCTTCTTTGTGCACTGTACCGGGGAGTTCCCCTTCCCGACCGCGCTACAAAAGCCGAGAACGAGAGTGCCCCAACCTCAATGGTCTGCACTTACTTGGGAGGAGAGGTCGTCTTTAAGCATGATTCGCGAGATAGACGTAGCTACGTATACATGCTCAGAGATGTTGATGCTCGACGGACTGATGCATAGGGTGGTTGGTCCGTCCTTTTCGTTGCTTTGTTTGCTCGTACTTTCTTTGCTTCTTTGATCTTGTACTTCTTGTCGTGCTTCCGCATGTAGAAATGGCAAGTGAAGAGGAAATTGTACGTCGGATGAAGGAGAATCGCCAGAGGCAGAACCGGGCTAGTGCGCCACCGCAGGTCCGTCTCGAGGTAGTTCCTTCTCCGAGGTCTTTCGAGATGGCGTCTCGTCGCCAAAAAAGAGCTCGGCAGCCAGGGAATGACGATGAGGACGTTGTGGTCGTGAATCTTGAGGAAGCTCGCCAGGCTGCCTTCCCTTTGCGGGTTAAGGTGGGGAGCAGTAGCTCTGATATTCATGTGCCTCGCTAGACGGTCTGTAGTCAGGACGAGATAGAGACCCTCGGGGTTCCCGAGTAGCTTCTCCGCGGGATGATGACAGCCTACATCACCGAAGAGGCTAGGAATACTGGGAGCAGCAACTTAGAGTGCTCGCTTATTCGGGCTACGACTCAGGTAAGTTCGTACCTGAGTACCTGCAGGTGAAGGCCCAACTGGTCGAGCTTCAGGTGGCTGGGGAGCGATCTGCTGCACTGGAGAAGGAGGTGGCTGAGTTGAAGGCTCGGTTGGCCGAGCAAGTGGAGTTGGTCTATGGCCTGAAGCATGAGATTACCGAACTGAAGGCGGAGAGGGAACGACTGAAGCAAGAGGCCACCGAGGAGGTAGTGGCGCGGTACAAGGGCTCAGTGGAGCTTCGGCAGGACATGGATCAGTATGTTTCAGCTTCCTTCGAGGTTGGGTTCAACGTCTTCCGGCGGAGAGCACTGCGCCATTGTCCTGAGCTAGCTGAGGAGGGCAGAGACAGCGATGATGATGACGATGGTGGTGACGAGGCCGCTAATCTCCCTTCTGTGGATTAAACTGCTGTGGGTTCCTTTTCTCCTCTTTTTTTTTTGCTCTTGTAATGGCTCGGTATGTCGAGCTTTCATCTGTTGTACTGGCTATTTAACTTAATGAAATTTTTTGGTTCTAAACTTGTGTGCAATCATTTTTTTTCTTTTTTTTTGGGTTCCTCGGCCTTGCCTTGGCCAAGATCTTCAGCCTCTGACTGGTGAAGTGGAAGTGTATTCCGAGCTCTCATCTTTGGAATGCTTAGTTTCCGGTCTTGGGAGTCTTTGGGGCCCTTCGAGGTCTAGCCGTTGCTCGGCTAGCTCTGACCGACTATTAGTCGGTAGGTGAGCGGAGTTTAATGACCGTCCTCAGGCCTTGATGGGCGGGGGCGTTCTTCTCCGCTTTAGGCTCAGGCCATGGGCAACTGAGTCAAGTTGGTCAGCGTTACGCTGCCGAGCTATGCATTGTGGGCTCGAGCCGTTCGAAGATCATACGAGTCAGTGAGTTGCACCGAGCTACATATGTGTTGTGTGGTCATGTAGCTTGGTTGTGTAGCGCGGTCGTGTAGCTTGGTCATGTAGCGTGGTTGTGTAGCATGGTCGTGTAGCTCAGTCGTGTAGCGCGGTCATGTAGCTTGGTCATGTGCCCCGGTCTGATCTTTCTGACTTCCGCTACTCAATATCTCTCCTCTTCTTTTCAGGCTTCTCTTCCTCGTCCCACAGCTGTGTTTGTGCCTCTTCTACGTTGATATACTTCTGCGCGTGGCTCATCAGTGCAGCCAAGGTTTGCGGAGGGTTCTTGAAGATGGAGAAGTTGAATGGCAATGGGCAGAGACCGTGTTGAATAGCAGTGACAGCCATGGACCGGTTTAGGTTTCTGACCTGTAGTGCTTCTTTGTTGAATCTCGCCAGCTAGTCCCTGAGAGATTCGGCTTTCCTCCGTCGTACCTGCATGAGGTTGGCCAAGGTCTTCCAGTGCTTTTGACTTTCCATGAACTGTGCACAGAACTGAATTTCCAACTGCTCCCACAACGCTAGGCAGAGAGGAATACCATGTTAGGGCTGGACCTGTGAGGGTGGCCACTAGGGCTTTGCACACTCGGAAGATCCGTGCAACATTAGCTAAGCCTTCAGTGCCTCAATGTAGTCGGCGGGATTAGTGTTTCCATTGTACTTATCAAACTGAGGTGCCCGCCATCCTATGGGAGGTACCCCGTCCACAATCTCCTGAGTGAAACGTGGTTCCTTGGTAGTTGGCGTAACTGGTTGTGCGGGCTGATCTACAACCGGCGTCGTGCTTCTTTGGCCTTGGTTGCGCTCCAACTCTTCCAAGCACTGTCGAAGTTCCCAAATCTCGTTATCCCTATGGTCCAGGGCCGCGGTGCATTGCCCTTTCCTTCTTAGAGCGCATGGTGCAATCTTTCACGGAGCTAGACTCGACAACGAAGACCACGTGAGGCGACATTCGTCTACCGAGACTTTCTTTGGCGGGGATCCGTGTGGTTTGGTGCACCCGGCTATGAGAGCGAACGGAGGGGGCCGACCTTCTTGATGTATCTTGGTTTTCTTGGTTGAACCGTGCTACACCCTTGTCCGCCCGGTGCGCTTTGGGGTCCTCGAGGCGAGGATCATCCTTCGTATGCGTCGGAGCATGAGGGGGGACAGTCTTGTTGGGCGGTGCCACGGATCCTAGGTTCTTCAACATTTTGAAGATCTTGTCGACCTTCTCTTGCATTGCTCAAAACTGCACAGGATCAACCACAGCTAGAGGTTGTGGAATTTCTTGATGCAAAGGGCTGCGGTGTCGAGACTCCAGAGATGGAGATAGGCCTGTTGATCGTTCGGGCTGGTTCTTGGGCATCTTGATCACTTTCTTGATTGTGCGGTGAGGAAGGAAGGATTTTCGGGAAAGGTTTTTTGTGTGTTTCCCACAGATGGCACCAACCTGATGCTACTCAATTCGAGGTGATGCACGAAATGAGGAGAGCAACCAAATAGTCCTTGCTGGTAGGGCGGGGCCGAGCTACAAGGACGAGGCCGCGCTTGAAGACCTGCGATCAAGAGAGGAGATGTCAGAGGCCCGAGGAGTTATCCCCGGGTAAGTACTCTGACGCTCAAGTCAGTATGAGGTGGTAGGTGGTCGGGCCAAGCTATAAGAATGCTGGTCCAAGCTAAGTAGCAAAATGGGTGTCAGAAGTTGGATCCCTTACCTTGAGCATGGAATACCTTTTTATAGCCAAAGATCCGTGTCCTGGTCGAATTGGGCTTCCGAGGTTGTCGAGATGAGGTTACACACATATGAAGAAATATATTATAATTAATATAGCAAGACATGTAGATATTATACAATTTTATTAATAATGCATCAATCAAGAGTCCAAGGCAAATATTATATAGATTATTACAAATTAATATATGCAAAAAGCCAATATTAAATTATTATCTATTAAATTGTAAGGCAAAAAGCATATGCAACTATTATATTTAAATTATTATATCATTTTTTCTATATTTCTAGTTTTATTTTTTAACATTAACAAAAACTCAACTAAAAAATTAATTCTTGAATGTTTGATAAATAATATTTATATTTATGTAAATGATAAATATGTTATTATAAAATGTAAATTAAAATATCAATTAATAATTTAGAAAAATATATAATCTTAACTTAAAATATATCAAATCTATTATAATTTTGAAAATGCATATCATATGAAAATTCATAAATTTTAATTACTAAAATAATTATTCCATTATTAATATTTTATTTTTATAAAATTTCAAAGTTAAAAAGTATTTTTTTATTAAAAATGAAGATTAATGGATTTGATAGATTCAATTTATATTATATTTTCAATTACTATGTAAACAATACTTTTATTTTTGTAAATAATAAATAAATTGTTATATAATGTAAATTAAAATATTAATTAATAATTTCTAAAAATTTAAGTTATATACCATATGAAAGTTTATAAAATTTAAGTATTAAAATAATTATTCTATTATGAATATTTTATTTGTATAAATTTTTTAAATTAAAATTCATTTTTTATATATATTTATGGATTTTATAAATTATTTATTCCATTTATTTATAAAATACTAATTTTGTATATTGTTCCTTTTAATTTATAATTGAAGTTTTTGAAAATAAATGTATGTTGTTTTTTATTTGCATGTAAACATTAAGTTTAATAAAAGTTATTCTTGTTGTTTAATTATGGATTTTATAAACAATAAATGTATGTTGTTTATTTGCATGTAAACATTAAGTTTATAAAATTCAAGTCATGCTATTCTTGTTTTTTTATTATGAGATGTTGCATCATTAGTTGAAACCATGATCGATACACTGCTGTATTGGCGCGTATCAATTGATACTATGCAGTACACGCCGATATGCACGACTGGCAGGATACACCTACAGTCGTAGTGTATCTCGTATTGGTGCAGCCTGATACCGATACGATACGCCTCGTATCGGGCATATCGTATCAATGTTTTAATCCTTGGTGCATAGGTAGGATATCATCGCAACGCTGGCAAACATTGCAATGATGTATTCAATCACAGAATCAAGTGCGTGATAACAAAATTGCAAGATTAGTTGTGTTATGCACTATGGTGGTGATTCAATACTTCACATCAAAAGTGTCGGTGTTTATTATGACCCAAGGATTGCAATTCCTATAGTGCCCAAATCTATATACTGCACATATATTCAATATTATATATTTATCATATTAAACAAAAATAAATATGATAGATAATAAGTATTTTTATTAACAATGAAAATGAAATACAAAATTTTAATCCACTAGAACATCATGCTTTGATTACTATCTTTTTTTTTATGGGTTCTACAAGGTTATTGAGATTATCATTGTTATCTGAAATTGTTATGTGTAATTTATGTGCATATTTACTAGTTATACAAAATAAAGAAAAGTATTTTGCTATGAAGTTTATTTGAAAAGGGTTTTGACCCTCCTCCCATTTTCTATTTCATAGTTGAATGAAGATGATATTAATTGAAGCAACATTTCAATTTGCACATTAACCATGTCCATTTTTGTCATTTTACTAATTTATTCTCTTAGCTACTCAAATCATGAATGAATATTTTAGTAAATTTACCACTCACCATGATGTCAATTAATGGACTTGGACTTGACTGTTGATTTTTTAAATCTTCCTTGTTTCTTATATATTAGTAAATGTGTATGCGCATTGCACGCAACAATTTTAGACAATAATAATTGTAATAACAATAATAATATCAAAGATATATCTAGTTTTTTTTTAATTTCTTCTATAATCTTTTATAGTTTTCTAATATTTCATTTTTTAATTATGATGTCATGAGTTGTCCCATTTGACATAACACAGGAAAGGGATTTATCTTATGTAAATTTTAAATTTTTATTCAATTTTCATTATAAATAAAAGCAATTCTTTTTTATATAATGTTATGAATATATAACATCAAGGATGTTTCTTACTTTTTCTATAAACTTTTGTTGTTTTTATAGCTTTTATTATTTTTGTTTGTAAGGTTGGTGTAGTGAAGGTGGTCTTGGCTCTGGAAATGTGAGTATGATGCATAGAGAAAAGGATAATAAGGAAGGGTTTAGAAAGACTTGAAAAGGTTATTAGGAACTCGAGAGATGGTAATGTCCCTTTTTTATCGCTAGGGCCCCCTTATTTATAGGTGGAGAGGGGAGTTGGCTTCACATGTGTTTATGGAGGATTATAGAAATCTTGCTCATTTGTTATTAGTGTGGATCTTGAGGCCGTTAGGATGGTGATACGTGTTGATTTGTGATTCATGGAGCAGATTCTTTTCGTTCCATGTTCATAAACTCCTATCATGTGTCATGCTTAGGGAACATGCTCTAACAGTCATAATTGTCATCATAGTCATATTTTTCCATGATTTTTGTCTTCGTGGGGTAATTTTTAGTAAATCTTTACTTTGTCTTATCTCTTTTATCTTGTTTCCATGGGTTAAGTGTTTGTCTCTATTTTATTTAATCTGTGGATTCAATTCATGTTGCTTTAGTCTTCAGTCATAGTGATATTTAGGTGAGTCCCCTTACATTATCTATTTTTTAATTTTTTATTATTTAGGTGACTCCTACCATGGGTTAACCTAGACTATTGAATTTCTAAACCATTCCTTGAATGAAAAACTACATTTTCCTTTTCAAGAAAATTTTATTTTTTGTATTCCATTTCCACCATCAGTAAAAATATTTCTTATTTATCACACTTATTTTCTTTAATATAAAGGCTATGTAATATTAGATATTGCCAAATTTTCTACTAATTTTTTGTATTTCTATATTTTTAAATTTTGTATTTCATTACACTATTAATAAAAGTAATTCTTATTTCTCACACTCATCTTTTAATATAAATTAATATAATGTTAGAGATGAGTCTAATTTTTTCTACTTTGAAAAAAATATTATATTACTATGACATCATGGGTCGATACATTGATTTGAATGGTTGAACTATTGACCCACCACTCAGGGAGGAAAGTTGTCTCATTTATGAATTAGTTTTAGATATTGCATTCATTTCCATCATTAATAAAATTACTTCTTTTTTATCATACATGTTTTTGTTTAATATATATGACAAATACATAATATTAAAAATGAATATAAAATTTTCTAATTTTTATCTATTTCTAAATTGTTAATATTTAATTGTGGTATCATTTGTTCATTTGTTTGACCCAAATGGTATAACTACTAATTTGACACTTACGAAAACCAGTTTTGTTGATAGTTGATTTTAAAATATAGGTTTTATATTATTAGTATCAGTGTTCATTCAGTTAGTTGTTGGAATTTAATGATGATAGACACAAATATCATAAATATAGGATTCAATGAGAGAGAATGAGAGTTAATGCCTTAAATATATGACTTAATGAGGGACTGAAATTCATTAAAAAGTAATATTCAAATTACAACTTTTATTCTCATAATAGAGAGGGACCAAATTAAAAAATATATTTTAATAAAAAAATCCAAAAATCGTAGAGAACTATTTACCCTTTTTATAGTAGTATAGATAGATTTAGATTGATTCATCATGTTAAAATTTGTGAGCTCAGCATTAAACAATCATGACACTTTGAGTACTGATCATTAGTTTTTCTAACAACTAGCATGTTCATTAGTTTTCTCAAGAAATGGTCAAATGCAATGTGATTTTCCCTTCTCAAAATTTGAGTCCTGTTTTTTGGAAGGATCAAAATCAATCGGAATACATGCTCAACAAGTGAATAAATTATATAAAATGTGGATTCCATGAAGGGGTGTTCTTAAATGAGATTTATTTTTTCTTGTGAATTCCAAAACAAATTAAAACGATGTGGTTTGAAAACAAGTTGTTTGTTAAAATAAAAACATGGAAAACATGTTTCTGGTTGCAAATGTGTTATCTGTTTTTAAAATTAAAACTAAAATGCTTACTTTTAAACTTCTAGTTTGAAAAACATGTATTTGTTGTAAATTTTGTAAATTAAACAATATATCTCATCGTCTTTATAATTGCAATATCTATATTCCAACATTTCTTTTTGTTTTAATGGTTTTATTTTATTTTTTTTTTGAAACAAAACCAATTTGCCTTTATTTCTCAAAACAGAAACACAGTTCCAAAACATGGTTTTTGTTTTAGGTTTTTTTTTTCTGATGTGGGAATTTGAAAAATGCAAATGAAAGCATTTACGTTGTAGAGCACCCTCTAAGATGGCAATTTATTTCTAGATTAAAACAAAACTCATCTTTCTTGGCAACATACAATTTTTAAAATTTAAAACAGAAAACTACAATAACAAATGGGCTTCTAGATTTTATAGCGGAAATTTATTTTTGGGAATAAATGGCCACTATATGCAGATCAGGTTGTTGCTACCCATGAGGTAAAACTCTTAGAATTGCAATAAATGCGTCATGAAAATTAATGCCAGATGTAAAAATGGGTTTGGTTAGAGTAAGCCTACTCGTACTCCAATTGATTATTAATTGGATTTGATGGTGCATAATTCGGCCGGTCCTAACTGTCAACGACCTTACCTCTGAACGGAGCTACAGGGAACCTGAAATGTAGAAGATGAGGAAGCTCCGGGGGGAACACGGTGTGATTGCTCCAAAGCTCAAGTTAGAAGAATTCTCTCAAATGCAAGATAAAACCAGATGACGCAAAGATCACATACCTTGTTCTCGGGAGGTAGGGAACCTTTTATAACCACCTCGCGCACTCACTTCTAAGCTTCTGTCAGATCGGGTATGATTATTTCTGAGCTCCTGCCAGTTCGGATGTCATCTTCTCTGCT
This sequence comes from Nelumbo nucifera, assembly GCF_055504915.1. NCBI lineage: Eukaryota > Viridiplantae > Streptophyta > Magnoliopsida > Proteales > Nelumbonaceae > Nelumbo > Nelumbo nucifera. Next base: position 44,842,711 of record NC_142649.1, on the reverse strand, counting down.
GGACAGAACCGCCACTGCTCTCTTTGTCGGAGCCATCTCTGCGGCTGGCGAGGACGGTGGCAGGTGGCCATTGAAGTGCGGCTGTCAAGCGTCAGATCCCAAGTCAGTCAGGTGCGCCGCCCTCGGATATGGACCTCCCTTGTGCCAGGTATGGTACGTTTGGTCAGTTCGGTATCCTGGAGGCGAAGTGCTGGAGTGGTGAGCGAGGTGAAGTCTTGAGTTCGGATAAGGGAGTGTCCCGAACTGCCATGGGATGGGCCAGTTTGGGTTGTTGCCTTGTGTGAGGCTCGGGGCCTAAGGGACAGTTCGGGCTCCTTGTAGGGAGTTCGGGCCCCTAGTAGGGAGTTCGGACTACTGGTTCCTCCCTTCGGTGCTCGCGCTTTGGGCGCGCTGTTGTGCCGAGCTGATGCCTTTGCCACGTGTTGAGTGATTACGAGGTTGGGCCAAATCTTCCTTCATCAATTGCCCCCACTCCTCGTTCAAGGGACTTGCCTTGGCGCGAGGAGTTCGCAAGGTAGCAGATAGATTTGTCCCGTACTTCGAACTGGTTTTGACTGATAGCGCGAGGTGTTCGTCCAGATTTTTTTGGGTTTCTTGAGCACCAAAGAGATGGGAAACGTGCCAATCTGTCTAAAAATGCTGACAGACGTGGTGGCGCACGCTTATCTCAAATTTCAAAAAAGCGCGCCGCTGGGAGACATGATGACGGGTCTTTTCAAATTTGAAAAAAAACGCGCCGCTACCGCTTTTAATGCGAGGAGACGTGCACTGGCTTTCTGTCAGTTTCAGAAAAACGTGCGCCGGCGTTCTGTCAGTTTCAGAAAGGCATGTGCCAATCACGTCTCGGTCTTAGTAGACGTGTGGTCAGCGCAACTGCGGGCCGTCGGATTAGCTTTGATCTAAGCCGTTGATTCTCGGCTACTGTGGGAATAAATAGTGGGGGACCCCAGTCATCTTGTTACTCCTACGCTTTGCTTCTTGAGCTCGCGTCTAAGTTTTAGTTCGCGTCTAAGCTTTTAGTTCACACAAGATTTTAGCTCGCGTTCAAGTTTCCGCAGTCCGTTCAAGCCTTTTTCCGGGTGAGTACTTTCCTGGAATCCATCTTCTCCTCCCGATATCTAGCTCGGATAGCTCAGACAGTTCTTCAAGGGGGTCCGATGCAGGTTCTACGAACTGAGTTGCATCCGCCGACGGTCCTAACAAACCTAAGGTAGAACTTGAGGAAGAGTTCGAGCCCGTAGGCTGAGTCACCTCGGGCAGTTTGGCATCCACCTCTCGTCGAGGTCGGATGTTAGACAAGTTTAGGCCCTCGACCATGACGCTCGAGGGGCTTCAATCCCTTATTAATCAGTTTAACCTGCCTGGGGAGTACCCCTACTTCATACCTTCGGGCAGTTTCCCTTGGGAGCACAGTCCTGATGAGATCGTGATATTCCGGGAGCAGCTCGCCGCGGGGTTGCGCTTGCCTTTCCACCCTCTCCTTGTCGAGGTCCTAAACCACTTCGGCGTTACTGTTGGCTAGCTTCACCCGAACTCCATTCGTAACTTGGTGGGGACAATCTCCCTATTTTGCGAATAGGGCTTTCCTTTAGACTTGGAGATCTTCTCTTCCACCTTAATGCTTAAGAAGCAAGCGGGTCCCCTTCCCAGGCGTAGGCAGGGGTATTACCTGTCTCCTCGCCCGGGTTTTAAGCTTTTACATGAACTCCCCAACAAGGTCCCGGCGTGGAAGCGGGACTACTTTGGGGTGCGAAGTGTACTGGGGTGGCCGTTTCAGACCGAGTGGGGGATGGCCGCCCTTGACTACGGTGTTACGCTTGATAAAGAGACGGTGAAGGGCCTCCGGCAATGGGCGCGGCTTGGGCTAAAGTGCCATCAGTATCTGACGGAGGCTAAGCTCATCGTGGCTGGCCTGAGTTCGGGTAGGTTCCTTACTTAGAGGTTTTTTGTTTTGCTCTGTTTCTTTTCTTTTTTTTTTCTGCTGCCGAACTCTTTTTGCAGGTGTGATGGACTCAGAAAGGACTCGCGGTGGGCACCTGTTTCAAGGTATGAAGAGGAGGAAGTGAGTCGCCAAACGAACTCGTGTCGAGCTGCCCCGGGATGCGGAGCCCGAGGTACCAGACTACCTGTTAGAGGATCCGACCAAGGAGCCCGAGATGGCTCCTCCAATGCAAGAAGCGGCAGGGGCCCCTTATGCTAAGACTACTTACACGGGGGCTCCCACTTACTCTGGTGCTCCCTCTTACTCTGGGTCTGCTTATACGCGAGCTAGGCCCTCAGGCTCGGGGGCCCAAGGGGAATTCAGGAGTGTGTTGTCGCCGAACCATGCTCTTCAGAAGAGTAGGGAGGTCATTTTCACCGAGGAGGTCGCGGCGTGGATTGATCTCCCTTTGAACCAGGTGGCCTGTCGTGCTGTCACTCATGCCATGGTGGTAAGTCAGATTCTTTGTCGAGCTCTTTTGCTTTTATCCCTCTTACTGTCATTCTTTTGATCACTTGTTCCTTCCTGTTGGTAGGTGAACTCTTCTATCCATGCCTTGGCGGCCTAGGTGGAAAGGAGCTCGAGGTAGGCGCGAGCTGCCGAAGAGGCTCTCTGTGCTACCGAGACAACTTCCCGAGCTGCTGAGGCGGCTGCTTGCACTGCCGAGGAGGCTGATCGCATTGCACAGATCAGGCAGGCGAGGTCTCAGAGAGATGCCGAGGCCATGGGAGTAGTGGTGAAACACATGGCGGACCTGAGGCTGGATCTACAACATCAGGTTGAGTACCTTCAGGAGGACATTAGGGAGAGGATGCAAATCTTTTCTCAAGGCATCGAAGATGCCAAGAAGAAGGTCGTCGATGAGTACATTGCCTCACCGCGCTTTGATGACCTGATGGTAGACTCGTACAGAAGAGGTTTTAAACTAAGCCGGTGGATGATCCGGAATACATACCCCGAGCTCGATTTCAGTGCCATATCCACTTCGCGCGTAACTCAGGAGATGGCCAATGCTGTTGATGGTGCCAGATTCCGAGGGCGAGGCGGGGCCTTCGGGTATCGTTGAAGTGCCTTCCGATAATGAAGAAGTATTTCTGGGCCTGTGAAATGTAATTTTTTTTTTGTTCGAAATGTACACTCCCTTATTTTGAAATGGAATGACTTTTCTTTTGGTTAAGCGTTGGTTGTTCTCTCCCAAACTGGTCGTTTTTGCTGAACTGACCATACGTCCGATCTGTTTCTTGCCCAGGTTACTGCACTCGCATGGCCTGTTTTGGTGTTAATACTTAGCCTCTGAGATGTTGATGTCCCTATTAGCTCGTTGTCTCCGCTTCGCCTTTGGCTGACTTTTCTTTGCTTGGCTATGCCGAGGTTCCTTCGTTAGCTCGGCGCCCTAGCCCTCTGGCTCTAGTAGCGATTTTGTCCACTTCGCTTGGTGGTCTATAGGTAGTATCGCCTTAAGTTGACGATGTTCCACGCTCGGGATACTTGTTTACCATCTAAGGTTTCGAGCTCGTATGCCCCCCCGAGCGCTTTTTTTACTCTGTAGGGCCCTTCCCAATTTGGTCCAAGTTTGCCCATGCCGGGTTCGGGTACCATGATCTTACGGAGAACCAGGTCACCGACGCGGAAGCTCCGCTTCTTTATTCTGGCATTGTAGTACCGAGCTACTTTTTACTGGTAGGCCGCTGTCCGGATGTGCACGAGGTCTCTTACCTCATCCGGTAGGTCGAGGTTGGTACATAACTCGTCTCCATTTGTCTGATTGTCATATGCTTCTAGTCGCAGTGTAGGTATTTCGATTTCTGTCGGGATTACCACTTCAGTGTTGTAGGTGAGGTTAAAGAGGGTCTCTCCCGTGGCGGTTTTTTCCTTAGTTCGGTGAGCCCATAAAACACTTGGTAGATCGTCCACCCACAACCCTTTATCTCGGTCTACTCGTGCTTTCAGTCCGCGGAGGATGGCTCTGTTCATTACTTCTGTCTGACCGTTTGCCTGTGGGTGTGCGACCGATGTGATGTTCTGACGAATTCCCATATTTTGGCACCATTCTTGGAACTTGATATCCTCGAACTGCTTGCCATTGTCGGGGATCAGTACTCGAGGTAGCCCGAAGCGACATTCTATGTTCCTCTAAAAGAAGTTTTGTATGTTTCGGACTGTGACCGTTGCCAGAGGTTCAGCTTCTATCCACTTTGTGAAGTAATCTACTACCACCATTAGGAACTTTCTCCCACCTGTTGCTGGTGGGAAAGGCCCCAGGAGGTTGATGCCCCATTGCGCAAAGGGCCATGGACTGGTAAGGTACTTGAGGTTGGCAGCAGGTTGATGGTGGATATTGGCATGCTTCTGACACTTGTCACATTTTTTGACGAGCTCGACAGCCTTTGCATTCATTGTTAGCTAGTAGTATCCTTGTCAAAGTGCCTTTTGGGCGAGGGCTCTGCCCCCCAGGTGTCCGCCGCACAGACCTTCAAGGGTGTCGCGTAGTACGAGCTCAACTTCGGCAGGTCGCAAGCAACGCAAGTAGGGGAGCGTGTAAGACCGTCGGTACAACCGTTCGTCTATTATGACGTATTTGGCTACCTGACGCTGCACCCTCTTAGCTGCATTGCAGTCCGCAGGGAGGGTTCCGTCTAGCAAGAAGCTCGCGAGTGGGTCGATCCAGCTCGACTCTGCTTCAAGGACGGGAGCGACCTCCTCTGCCCTACCGAGAATGCTAGGCCGAGGTAAGTCCTCTATGTACACGGTTCTCATGGTGTTGTGACTTGTGCTGGCTAACCGGGACAAAGCGTCAGCCTCAGTGTTCACTGACCACGGGATTTGCCTGATGAAGTGTGATTGGAAGTTGAGCAGAGCCTCCTTTACTTTTGTCAAGTATGCGATCACAGTGAGCTCGCGTGCTTCGTATTCGCCCGTAACCTGGTTGACCACGAGTTGGGAATCACTACAGATAACTATGTGCTTTGCTCTTACCTTCTGCGCTAGGTTCAGCCCGGCTATCAGTGCCTTGTACTCCACCTTGTTGTTGGATGCCGTGAACTCAAAGCATAGTGCATATTCCAATTTTTTGCCACCCGGGCTGCGTAGGACTATTCCAGCCCCGCTGCCCTGCTGGTTCGAGAAGCCATCTACGTGAAGGATCCAGGGCTCCTCATCCCAGTTCGCATTTGGCCTAACCAGGAGAGATGCCACACTGGCTGCTACTTCACGGGGTTCAAACTCTATTGGCTTGGGAGCTCCGGGCTCACCCGAACTGGGGATCTCGGGCTCAACTGGCCCAGGGGCTTCGAGGTTGAACGTACACTCGGCGATAAAATCTGCTAAGGCTTGGGCCTTAATAGTAGTTCGTGGCTTATATTGGAGGTCGTACTCACTGAGCTCAATGGCCCACTTCGTTAGCCGACTGGAAACCTCGGACTTGAGTAAGACTTGCCTCAGAGGTTTGTCGGTTAAGACCATGGCAGTGTGGGCCTGGAAATACGGGCGGAGTTTTCGAGCTGCAATTACCAGTGCATATGCTAGCTTTTCTATCTGCGGGTATCTCGCCTCTGCTCCCTGCAGAATTTTACTAACATAATAGACGAGCCACTAGACCCGATCTACTTCTTTTATTAGTACCGAACTGACCACCTCGTCGCTTGCCGAGAGGTATAGTTCTAAGACCTCTCCCTCCTCGGGCCTGGCCAAGGTTGGCACAGTAGCAAGGTAGCTCTTTAGCTCGTCAAACGCGAGATGGCAGTCTCGGGTCCATTCGAACCCTTTGCCTTTGATTGCCTTAAAAAAAGGCAGACAACGGTCTGCCGATTTGGAAATGAAGCGGCTCAGAGCGGCTATGCGGCCGTTTAGCCTCTGAACTTCTTTTACTTTTCGGGGTGGTTTCAAATCTTGGATGGCCTTTATCTTGTCCGGGTTGGCCTCAATACCGCGTCGGTTGACAATGTACCCTAGGAACTTGCCCGAGGTGACACTGAAGACACACTTGTTGGGGTTTAGTTTCATGCTAAATTGACGCAGGATTTGGAAGACAGAATCTAGCATATGCACTGGTAATTGCCAATTAAGGGCCAAGAAGCTTAGCAACATTCTATTTTCGTAACAATTAAGGGCCAAAACAGCTTATTTACAAGTCTTTGGAAGGCCGCCCCAGCGTTCTTCAGTCCAAAGGGCATGACCTTGTAGCAGTACAGGCCAAACTCAGTTATGAAGCTAGTTTTTTCCTCATCGGATTGGTCCATCCTGATTTGGATGTAGCCTGAGTAGGCGTCCAAGAAGCTTAGCAACTCATGTCCTAAGGTCGCGTCCACTAGGCGGTCAATTTTGGGGAGGGAGAAGCAGTCTTTTGGGCAAGCTCGGTTCAGGTCGGTGTAGTCGACGCACATGCGCCACTTGCCGTTTGCCTTTTTCACCAGTATTGGGTTGGCTACCCAGCTCGGGTAATGAACTTCCCTTATGAAGTCAACTGCGAGAATCTTTTCGACCTCCTTGTCGACTGCCCTCCAGCGCTCTGGGCCTAAGTTGCATTTCTTCTGTCTAATGGGTCTGACTACAGGGTCAGTGTTAAGTTTGTGAGTTATAAGGCCAGGGTCAATACCGGCCATATCGGCCGCGGACCATGCAAAAATATCTAAATTTTGAAGTAAGAAACTCACCAGTTCGGTTCGTAGAGACTCCTTGACGGTAGCTCCAATCTGTAGCGTCCGAGTCGGATCCATAGTCGAGGTCGGGATTGCGACCGTTTCCTCTGTGGGCGAAGCTTGTTCCTCGCCCTGCTCCGTAGGCCTATCCAGCTCGAGGTCGTCGGTCGCCTTGGATTTTCCCTTCAGGGCGGCAACATAACACTTGCGGGACTCAAGTTGGTCGCCCCGCGCTACCCCCACACCGAAGTCTGTAGGGAACTACATTGCCAGATAGTAGGTGGAGACCACTGCCCGCAGAATATGCGTAATTGGCCGCCCTATTATGGCATTGTATGGGGAGGGGGTCGCGACCACCAGGAAATCGTGGCTGAGTCTGACCGCACAAGGCCATGTGCCGACTTCCACAGGTACTGTTATCTTCCCGAGGGGCCTGACTTCCTCTCCACAGAAGCCCACCAGAGGAGTGTTTGCGGGCTTCAGCTCGCTTCTTTGCAATTGTAGCTGGTCAAATGCCGACTTGAAGAGGTTGTCCGCCGAACTACCTGAATCCACAAGTACGCGCCTGACTACGAAGTCGCTGATCCTTAGTTTTATAAAAAGTGCGTCATCGTGGGGGTAGTGAACACCTCGCGCGTCGTCTTCCGTGAAGAAGATTGGTTCTTCTTTCTTCGGCCTCTTTGGAGGGTTCTGTTCTTCTCGGGCTGCCTCGCAAACTGACGTTCGAGCTGCTGCCGAAGTACACCCTGCTACCACCGAACCTCCCACTATCACATGGATGGTTCCCCAAACTGGCCTCTCTTCCGGAGGCTGTCGTTGCGACGCTTTGGCTGGTTTGCTGCTGGATTCGGGGGCATCCTTTCCATGCTCTCCTTGCCGACCTGCCTTATTGTTACTATTATTATTATGTTGTACAAAATTTCTCAAGTATCCGCGACGGATGAGTCCCTCTATCTCGTCCCGGAGATTATTACACTGTTCGGTACTATGACCGTGATCTCTATGAAAACTGCAGTACAGATTTTTATTTTCTCTTGTTTGGATTCCCCTTTAGGCGAGGTAGCCACTTTACGTATGGGGCGTCTTTGATCATCATCAAGATCTCGGTCCGCCTCGTGTTTAACAGTGTGTAATCCGTTCGAACTGCTAAGGGAGCTCGGGACGGTTGGCTTGGCTTCGCCTCTCGGGCCGGGTTTCTTCTGTCACCTTGGTTGGAGGGCTCACCTTCTCTTTTCCTTTTCTCGACCCCACCTTCGGTCCTTTGGTTGATCTCTTCCTCTGTTCTTATGAACGTGTCCGCGAGCTTGAGGAATTCGGCTACGGTCGCGGGCTGGCTGGCTACCTTGTGCCATTTGAACTCCTTGTGCGTTACTCCTCTCTTGGCCGCCGTGAGCTGTACTGCGGGGTCTAATCGCAGTATCAGCAAGCACGCTTCATTGAACCGCTTGATGTAGCCCTGGATGGATTCTTTTTCTCTCTGGACTACTCCGAAGATGCTTTCCTCGGTTCTGGGGCACCGCTTGCTGGTAACAAAGTGTGTGGTGAAGACCGGCATGAACTGGGTCCAGCTTCTTATTGACCCGGGGGCTAGGTTCCTGTACCAAGTGCGGGCCACCCCCCTGAAGGTGGTGGTGAAGGTCACACACATGCACGATTCACTGGCCCTAGCGAGGTGCATTTGGGACTGGAAAGCATCGACGTGGTCGTTGGGGTCAAAGGACCCATCATACTTGTCCAAAGGTGGGAGCTTGAAGTCTCTGGGCATGGGGACTGCCAGGAGTTCTGATGCGAAGGGGGAAGGAACTGAGAGAATTGGGGCAACTTTTACCTCGTCCGAGCTCGTCTCTTCCTTACCTCTGAACTCGGGCAGGACACGGGTGGCAGTTCAGCAACTTCACTGGCGCATTCGTTGTTGAGTGGGTCTGGTACTGGCGCTGTTGGCCTCAGTGTTGCCAAGCTTGACGGGCCCGGAATGTTGGTAGTCTGCTACTAGGGCACTTAATCGGTTCTCTGTGAGCGGGAACTCAGGCTTGGAGTGCCGAGGTGCTGACTTTGCGGGCGAGGTTCTCGACCCGCCTACGGGCTGCGAGGCGGGGGTGGTTTTCCTTTCCCTTCGGCCTGGGGATGAGGCCTGGCTCTTAGGGGGGTTCTAGAGTTGGGTGGCTTCTCCTCGATGAGGGCGTCCACCCTGAGGGGAGGCCTTAACCGGCTTCGGATCAGGGTGCCGAGGTGGAAGCAGTGACTGGTTCAGGGATAGTTGGGGGAACTGCTGCTGATAGTGATGTTGAGAGAGGTGGTGTAGTACATGGTGCTGTTGGAGTTGATGCTGCTGGAATTGTTGCATTTGGGCTTGCATTGCACGCATGCATTGCATCAGGTCGTCAAACTGGTTCTGGCGGGGTCGCCAGGGGGACAGCAGTTGGTTCAGCAAAAGTTGTTTCGATAGGGAGTGGAAGAGGGACGTCCATGGCAGGAAGGCTTACAGGCGCCACTGTTTGTGGCGCATTCAAGCTGGGGATCCCATCCACCGGGAGGGGGATGGTGAACTGTCTGTTGCACACCACGGGGACTTGGAGTTGTTCCCCGGTGGTGTTTGTCTCTGTGCCACGTCCGGCATTGCTAGAAGAAGCCATGAGTGTTAGGGTTTTTGGAAAAAGAAGAGGTTATGAGAGTTTTAGAGGGAGGCTTTTAGAAGCTTTGCCACAAACGACGCCAATTGATGCTGCGCAATCCGGCCGGTCCTAGCTATCAACGACCTTGCCTCTGAACGGAGCTACAGGGAACCTGAAATGGAGAAGATGAGGAAGCTCCGGGGGGAACCCGGTGTGATTGCTCCGAAGCTCAAGTTAGAATTCTCTCAAAGGCAAGATAAAACCAGATGGCGCAAAGTTCACATACCTTGTTCTCGGGGGGTAGGGAACCTTTTATAACCACCTCGCGCACTCACTTCTAAGCTTCTGTCAGATCGGGTATGATTATTTCTGAGCTCCTGCCAGTTCGGATGTCATCCTCTCTGCTGGACAGAACCGCCACTGCTCTCTTTGTCGGAGTCGTCTCTACGGCTAGCGATGACGGTGGCAGGTGGCGGTGGCAGGTGGCCGTTGAAGTGCGGCTGTCAAGCGTCAGATCCCAAGTCAGTCAGGTGCGCCGCTCTCGGATACGGACCTCCTCGGTGTTAGGTATGGTACGTTTGGTCAGTTCGGTATCCTGGAGGCGAAGTGCTGGAGTGGTGAGCGAGGTGAAGTCTTGAGTTCGGTAGGGGAGTGTCCCGAACTGCCATGGGACGGGCCAATTCGGGTTGTTGCCTTGTGTGAGGCTCGGGGCCTAAGGGAGAGTTCGGGCTCCTTGTAGGGAGTTCGGGCCCCTAGTAGGGAGTTTGAATTGCTGGTAGGGAGTTCGGACTACTGGTTCCCCCCTTCGGTGCTCGCGCTTTGGGCGCGCTGTTGTGCCGAGCTGTTGCCTTTGCCATGTGTTGAGTGGTTACGAGGTCGGGCCAAATCTTCCTTCATCAGGATCCAAGATGGCCTGTGAATGATACCCAAAAATTCGAGGCCGATTCGACATCCGATATCATCTTAGATTTGGATGATGTATTTATGTATTAGATGGGATTTAGATTTTACAATCTATATCTGATCAAATTAGATCGAATTCAGATTTGAGCCCATTTGATATGATTATGTTAAAATATTTATTGATTTTAATATATAAAATAAAAATATATATTTTATATATTATATATGAATATTTATATATAATAAATTCTATATGTTATATTTATATTACTATATTATACATATTAAAGTTAAAAAATAATTAATTTTTTAATTTTTTTTGTATTAAAAATTTAAAACAGAATTGGATTAAATCTGAATCTGTCCGTTAGGATTCAAACTCAAATCGAATTAGATTTTGGATCGGATTTGAATTTTGCTGAATCCGATCCAAACTAATCCGATTAGAGCCCTAGTTTGGGTTGGGTGAGTCCAAATTCAGGTAGAACCTATTCAAATTGCACCCTAGTGGGAATGAATGACAATGTATACTATATTGGTTCTTCAATTTCATTGCCATATGAAATTAACTTGAATCAAAAGAAAGGTTGTTGAACAACAAGATAACCCCACCAATGAAGTTTGCAATATACAAGGAAAAAGGTGTTTCGCATCCAGAGACATGGCAACAAAGCAATAGAGAAGGAGCCATGCATAAAGCAGTTGCATGTTACTGGCAATAATGGCTTTCTCTTTAGGAACCATTATCTTTTATCGCAGCATGAACTTAAGAATGACACTTCACCAACAAGATTATATTGTTGGTGCTGCATTACATAATACATATTCATTCATAGCACAGCATCCTTTTAATCATTGTTTCGATCGAGATTCGAGAACCAAACCAGAATGTGAACCGGTCGGTATTAATTTATGGCTTGGAGGTCTGACCATTTCAACTGGATCGCTATTTCTGGCTTTTCTTTCTAGACTAGACCTGTCAACTTCCAATAGACCGCTTTTCCTCAGCAGCGATGTTTTCAAAACCGGACCAGAAAATTCGGGAATCGGTTATTTGATCGGTTCTGTTTTTATCTCAGAATTATCTTTCGGCCAAAAATCATTGAATTGGTTAGCAAATTATTCACCTGAACGGTCAAATTGTTTGAACCGTCCAACAGTTTTTGACCGTTTTTTATTTTTTGTCAGAACGAGACATCCGTTTGATTCAAATTTTCAGACCATTCGACCCGGGAACCAGACCCCTAAACGGTTCGTTGTCCAATTTGGCTTTAAAAACCTTACTCACCAGTGATGTTATTTGTAAAACGTCTTCTTTGCATGCAACAAAACTATCTATCCACCTAATTCCCTCATTTTGTCACCTACTGCTTTCGCTCCTAAGGCTTGGGTAGAGTGCAAATAGTCAAATGCAAATATGTCTGCACATATTTGTATTTTGCACTCTTCCCAGTCTGGAAGGAGTACAAATACAATTAATTAATGGAGTGCAAAATCTTGCATTTATACTCATTCCATAAATTATAACTTTTAATGTAATTTTTATGAGTAAGGAGATATAAAAGAGGGTTTACTGAGGAAATAGTAAAAGCCCCAACTGCTTAAAAATTCCCAAGGATTGAATAGTTGGGCCTGGTGGGCTTTCAAGAGCTAGCCAATTTTAACATTTAGGACGACAACCACCTAACTTAACCCCATTAGCCCAACTTTATTATAGAGCTAGGCTTAGGTCTCATCAACCAAGCTCAACTCGACGTGGGTCAGTTGTGGATCGTACAAGTTTAAAGACATTGGGGAGTGGTTGGTACCTGCTTACTGTTTCTATTTTTTCTCTATTTGAAAATGTTGTTTTGTAGGAATTTCATATAATTTGGGAACCCAAGATCATTGCTTGGATGCCAAATCTTGAACCTACATGTTCTAGCACAAGAACTAAATAGAGGCCTTTTCCGGACATTGTGGAGTGGTTGATACTTGGTTGCTTCTATTTTTTGGGTTTGGTAAGAGTGGTTGATAGTACAATAATCATCAGAGTCAGGCTATGTTTGGATTGAAAGAAGATATGAAAGAAATAGAAAGTTGAAGAAGGGAAATAAGATAATCATCCGAGGCAGGTTATGTTTGGTTTGAAAGAAAATAAAAGAGAAATAGAATGTTGATGAGGGGAGCCTCTTAAGTATTTGCACAAAATTCCTCAAGAACTTCTCCTCAACTTTCTATTTCTCTCTTAATTTCTATTAAATAATCAAACACAACATTAGAAAAAAAAAAAAAAAACTACATACAAGAAAGTTTATGTAAAATGCCAAGGCTCCGTCATTCGGTCTTCACTTGTATGCATTTGTAACTATCATTTGTATTTTTGTCTGATACAAAATTTTTACCTTTTGTCTCGTTTGCAGTTGCACTCACTGGCATCATACCACCTTCCTTTTACCTTCTTTCGTCTTCATATAAAGTGTAAAAGTGAGGACTATATCGTTTTACTTTCAATTATTCTTCTCCCAAACAGACAAAAACACAAAAACTTGAAACGAAAGGAACCTGTAATTTGCACTCAGTATCATGTACTTGCACCAGTGCAAATAAACACAACACAAAAGTCAAAAGGCGCCTAACATCAGATAGTAGGAAATGATATGATTACGATGATGTGGGTAATACCTTGGATGGTGCATATTCAATGATGTTAAAAACCAATGAAAATCAACAAAATTGATTGCCCAACATTACAACTCTACTTAAGTTCAACTTTTTTTCACTTGTTGAAGAAACTGAAGTCTATTCCTTTAAACATTTGCACTTAAAATGGACCAAAATAATGACATGACAGGACTCAGGAAAAATCATTTAGCCCGAGAACTATTCAGGCAACTAGTTTCATTTAATCCAAATCGAGTCTGTTAAAAAACTGTTAAATAGGTCAATGACTCATTGACCCAGGTGGTCAAATTATCGATCCATTTTTTACTTTTAATTTTTTTTAAAACAGTCCGTCTGTTTTAACCGGACGGTTAAACTGTCAACCCGAAAACCAGTGGCTGTTCAGAATGGTTTCAGATCTGAGTTGGTTTTTAAAACATTGGGAAAATAATGGGATTTGAGTGCCCACTCTTTATCACTTTCAACTTATATAAAGGTGTTTTCAAAACTTTGAGGCCCACCCATGGGTAAGATTTCATTGAGAAGGTTTGTTTGTTGGTTGGTTGGTTCTCTTCCACTAAATAGGTTAAAAATAGATTCTTCACTCTAGCATGGACTTTACTAACCATTTTTTACCATCTGCAAGCAGGTTATGTTACAATGATTTCTACACCTGTGACATTACTTACCTTCTTTATGTGGTGATCTTGAGCTGCTATCGAGCTTTAATCACTGCCTGCCATTCTGCATCAATGCTTCCTTTAGTTTGATATGGTGAATTCCTGCTGCATAAACAATTCTATATTAGCACTTACAAACAACACCATGCCAGCAGAGTCATTGGCTCAGCTATTCGATGTGCACTCGAAATCAATCTGTCATTCTTTTGATTCAATTCTTAGGAGTTCATCCTATTTAAGTTCCTTGACTCTTGCAATGAGCTATTGACGGTTTGGCTGTTTATTTTCAGAAATTTATTTTATATTTTTCATCTCATATTAGTATGGTGATAACCGCAAACTTGATTAAAGATCGAGTCTTTTTTCTTATGATAGAGATTGCAATTGTTCATGATGTAGCACGAGCTGGTGCTCCCTGTTGGCAGATAACTGACTCGACGCTGGACTGAGTAGGTCGTTTAAGTTAGCAAACTGGTTCGGAGGTGGTTTCACGCTCAGAGATGGATTCCGCATAAGTGGGTAGTGTCTATCCAGTCGCATCCGAAGCAGGCGGGGTGATAACTAGACCTATTCATGGGCCAGGCCAGACCGGGTTCGGGCCTAGCTTTGTCTATGTATCAACAGAATACATTCAAGCCCGAGCCCAAGCCCGACCTGACCATGGGGGCTAGGTCTTGAGCCCGAGCCTAACTCTCATGTAAAGCCCAAAGCCTGGGCTCGAGCCTGAGCTTGGCCAGAAAATTGATTTTCCTTTTTTATTCAATAAAAAGTGTTATTTTTACTAAAAACCTTCAAAACTCAAAAATAATAAACATTTCACTATTAGTTGAAAAAAAAAAGAACAAAGAAAAAATATTGCATATATATATTAAATAAAATATATATTTTATTATTTAATATATAGTATCATATCGAGTTCAGGCTCGAGCCAGGCATTTTTGAGAAATCTCGAGCTTGGTCCAAAAAAAGTTGGGCCTAGTGCTTTAGGCTTGAGCCCGACCCAAAAAAAAGTCGGGCCAAGTGCTTTAGGCCCGAGCCCGGCCAAAAATTTGAAAACATAATTTTTTTCTTTTTTATTCAATAAAAAAGTGTTTTATTTATATTAAAAACCTTCAAAACTCAAACATAATAAACATCTCACAATTACTTGAAAAAAAAAAGAGAAGAACAAAGAAAAAGTATTATATATATTTTATTAAATAAAATATATTTTATATCATTTAATATATAGTATCATGTTAGGTTCAAGCTCGGGCTAGGCTTTTTTGAGAAAGCCTGAGCCTGACCCAAAAAAACGTTGGGCCTGATGCTTTAGGCTCGAGCCTGAGCCCATGGGCCTAAAATTATGACCAAGCCTAACTTATAACGGGTCGGGCCAGTCCGGTCTATCGGCTACCTGACCCATGAACAGGTCTAGCGATAACCAACTCTTCCGACATGGTGTTGTGATCTCGAGGAAGTCGGAGGTGACAACTCACTCGAACAAGAGCTCGCCTGTCACGTCACGTATACTGCTAACTGAGTGATTACCAAGTCAGCAGAGG
Source organism: Nelumbo nucifera (assembly GCF_055504915.1). Classification (NCBI taxonomy): domain Eukaryota; kingdom Viridiplantae; phylum Streptophyta; class Magnoliopsida; order Proteales; family Nelumbonaceae; genus Nelumbo; species Nelumbo nucifera. Next base: position 44,827,711 of record NC_142649.1, on the reverse strand, counting down.
TAGGTCACCCCTTATGTTGACTTGACGTTGTCCGGAGGGCCAAATCCGCCCTCATCAATTGCCCCCCACTCCCAAGCCAAGGTCATCTCGGTAAAGGGAGTTGTTCGTTGATTGCTCTTGGCCCGGAGTGACGTGTCCGGTCGGTTCTCCACAGGCTCAATCTAACTCATCCACCTAGTCTAGGAGGATTATCGCAGGCATTTTGAATTCGATGTGTGAGTTCGAATTTTGAATTTGGCTGCCAAGCGCCGATGTGGCTCAATTGGGCGGGCGAATTCAAAATTCAAATTCGTCTCTAAGTATTCAAAGGACGTGCTGCTCCGAGCTGTCGGATGCGATGCATCTCTGCCATCAATCTCAGAACACTTTCACTATAAATAAGGTGCCCCCCGATAGGTCCCCACTTCATTGTTCCTGGAGTCTTTTGAAGGATTGCTTGAACGAGATCTCAAGCAATTTACAGACGAGTTTGGTTCTTTTGCGAGGTTGGTCTTCTCTCAGTTCCTGGTGAGTCCTCATTCTTGCATTATGTCTAGTGGGTTGGAGAGGGAGTATCCCCAAGCCTGCTTGAGACGAGGTGGGGACCTTGGCTCAAGAATGACGAGGGTCCCATAGAGGGGCCTCAACCTCTCAACAACCTAAGACCAGGTCTGTGTTTGGACCTACTGAACCGAGTGGGGTGGAGTTAATTGCCTTGGAAATGACCTTCCAAATCCCCGAGTCCTATGACTTCATCCTACTCGGAGAGGATCAACATCCTTGGAACCATGGGTGGACTAAGGTATGCATCTTTGAAGAGTCTCTTATCGCTGGGCACCATTTGTCACTACACCCTTTTATCTGTGAGGGGCATTCATACTACGACATCTCCTTAGGGCAGCTCCACCCAAACTTAATTAGGATACTAGTAGGGATGATATCCGTCTATTTTCACCTCAACTTCGACCTTAACTTTGATATCTTCCATGGGTTCTGCCAAATAAAGAAAATGCACTAAGAGCCTTACTGTTTTTATTTGAGCTACCGACATGGTGACAAGCTTTTGAGCGACTTCCCTTCGAAAGTGGCGATTTGGAAGTCAAGGTACTTCTTGCTGTCCTAGGAAGATAGTTGGCTCATAGATACCACTTGGAGGAGTGAGCCGAGGAGTGTCCCTGATGTTGAGTTCGACGACGAGCTAGTGGACCAAGTTTTGTTCCTCGTAGAGTGGCAGTCCTTGGCCAATGAGTTTTTGCCCAAACTGATGCTCGTTGGGGCAGGTTTGAGTCTCGTGGGTAGGTCGCCCGCATGGTACCTTACTATGCTAATCTCTTTAGATTTTTTGTCCTAACCAGATTGCTTTCTATTTTGGTAGGTATGTCAGAAACAACATCTATTTTGGCTGCAATGAGGAGGGCTCCCAAGAAAAAGAGGAGGGTGGCAGGGTCTACACATGCTTTAGAGACGAAGCAAGAAGCTGCGGAGAGGAAGCCACCGGAAAGGAAGCCCAATGTGGTGGACATCGACGACGATAATGTCGGTCTGACCTCCATCGAACCCAAGACCATGCCTAACTAGTTTGCTCCCCCCCCCCCCCCCCCCCCAACTTACACATTCCCCGAGTCACCTGTGAGGGGTCTAGCTCGTGCGGCCCTGTTTACCTCCCGAACAGGGATGTCACTGCTATAGATAGGATTCAAGATCCTTGCATTGCCTTTGAGGTGAGCACTAACATACTTCTTCCTGAGGACAAATGGGACTTCAGCCAGTGGAGTGTCGCTGACCTCAGTGGCATGATAATCTGAGACGCGATGTCGGTAAGTACTTGGCATCCTTTAACACTTGGTCTTTGTATATATACACCTTCCTAACTCTTTCTTCTTAGTAGGCGAGTTGTATGACCTGGACTCTATACGACCGCACCATTACCATGGAGCACAACACCGTGTAGATGACAACCGAGATCAGGTCCCTTCGGTTGCAACTAGAAAGTGCTTGGCTGGAAGCCTGGGAAGATCATTGGCGGTTCCTCGATGCGTCATCCAACTTAACTCGCCAACTAGAGGAGGGTACCCCTTGTGAGGGATCAGACCAGTCGTAGTTCTTGAAAAGCTACAAATTTGATTACATATTTTAGTTATGTTTTAAGGGATATTGTCCAACGTCGATGAGATCTTGGGTGCTTCCTTTGAGAACTATGCAATTGTTTGTCGAGTGCCCCGGTCCTTGGTGATAAGTGCAATACTCACCCAACTTGAAGCTCTTTGGTTGGGATTAGAAATTGGTTTAGGTGACAAAGGTGTTAGATATCCACCCTCAATCAGTTGAAGAAGCTATTAAGACTGCGAAGGATGGGAAGCAAATCGTCTCTTGACTTTTTTTTTAAAGGGATAAGTTAAAACTCAATGTTTCTGTGTTTAAGAAGAAGGTTGATGTACGTCAAAAACTACAGTAGACTCTTTGGTCTTAAGTAATGGATTCGAAGATGCTAGGTGGATTTTCTCATGCTTAATTCCCCATTCGATGCGTGCACCAGCCTTTTGTAATTAATGAAAGTCTTGGAAAGCTTGTCCTATCATTAATGAATAGAAATGTTCTACGAGTGACTTGATGAAAATCTTAATTTTATCCTCCTCTAGCAAGGGTTCCTTCACTTTGATAGACATGATCTTCCATTGTTTCAAATACTCGGAGAAGTTTTCATCCAGCCCTTGAGTAAGGTGCTCTAGATCATTCCATGTCAACGATGGGTGGAAATCAAAACTCTTGATAAATTATTCAACAAATTTGCTCCATGTCTTCCGAGTGTCTAGGTTGATCTAAACATACCAATCCAAAGCTGCTCCTTTTAGGCTCTTCGAAAAATAGTTGGGCTAACAATCTTTCATCAAATTCAAGTTGAACCATGTCCATACAATAAAGAAGGATGTGAGCTCTAGGACAACTAGATCCATCATACTTGTGGAACTTCAGGATTTTAACATTTTCAAGAAGGTTTAGGTTAGGGTGAGGCCACAAAGCATTAAACTTGATTATTTCTTCTGGTTGGAATGCTCGTATGCCCTTCATGTCTCCCTTCATCCTGGCCAATTCTTCTTGGTAGAGTACAATTGACAACTCTTGCTCAGTGGGAGGTTGATGAGAGACTTCCTTCATTACGATCCTGAAAGGGTTCTATAATTACTTTAAATGTGTTTGATTGGTGTTGTGTCGCTTTGTTTTATTCTATTGGAGATATGATGACCTAGACATTTTAAAGTTGGTTGTCTCAAGGACCTATCTTGCTGGTTCTATGAATGTATGAATCTAGGTTGTAGGCATCTAATAGGTAGGAATAGAGTAGTGCGGACTAAGGACTAGTTCTAGTGATGCAAGATGTGATGACATGCTATATGCTCATGCAAATGATGTAGTATAGGCAAAAATAATGGAGAACCATGACAAAACTGACCTACTCCTAGTATGCACCTAGAGCTATCGAGGCTACTAGGACTAAACTAACTAGATCTTGGATCCAAAGCAAGAATGGGTCAAGGTTAAACTTAACATGGCAAGGGTATAGGGTTCTATGGATAGCGTTTAGGTAATAGGCTTGGTGTGAAGTGCTAGGGTTGATGTGATTCTAGAGGTGTCGATTCTACGGTGGGTGTGGCTACTAATTGGAAGAGTCCTAAAAAGTCTAGATATATAGGTGATTAGATAGGATGGCTTCCTTGGAGTGGGTCAAGGGAACCTAGCAAGGATGTGCAGTAATCTATAGGAAACTAGACTAGTTCGTGCAGGGGGAATGTCTTAAATTAGTGGACTAATGTAACGCGATCTGGTCACTCCAACCTGGCAGGGGCCTCGCTCCTATCTAGCAACAGACAGCACCTGAGAAGGAGAAGAAGACGAATGATTCCTGGGGAGCTTGCCCGGCGGGAACACTCCGATGCTTAAGTTAGAACTCGACAGAAAACTGAGACAGTTGCAAAGTAATAAATGCTAAGAGTGAAGATGCACAATTTTCAATTACCTTGCCCCTTGGATATCAGGGCCTTTATATACTAATGCTCTGTCACATCGGGTGTAATCGCCTTTGATTCCCTACTACAGTCGTTATTCGCCAAGCTGATTCGACTGGTGCAGGTAACCGTCGCAGAGTACGGTTCTGTCAGCTGAGAGACGTTATGTAGAGCTGGCGTGCACGATTCTGCCTGACGTTGAGACGTGGGCGCAGTCCTCTGGACTGGCAGGTGCTGCGCCGCCAGACAAGAGATGTGGGAGCAGTCTGACAAGCACGGTCTTCTCAAATGAGAAGTTTCCCGAAGACTCCAGGTTGCTCAATAGCGAGCTCCTTCATAGCGAGCTCCTTTATAGCAAGCTCCAATAGCGGCTGCCTTGCAGCGAGCTATAGCGAGTTGTCTTGTGGTGGGTTGTTCATGTTGGGTTTTTAGTGAGCTAATTACGCCGAGTTGTTGCCAAGCTGTCATGCTGAGCTGTCATTTATGTCAAGTCATATCCACGTGTCCCCTGGTTAGGAGGTCGAGTCAAATCACCCTCCATCAATTGCCCCCTACTCCTCGAGCTAAGGGTCTTGCTCTAGCGCGGGGACTTCACGAAATGATGGGTAGATTTGACCCATAATTCAAACGACATTGACCGACTGCATGAAGTATATGCGCGGATGTCAGGCGATTTCTAGATTTTTCGAGCACCAAAAAATGTGCCAGACTGCCTTCAGTTTTGGAAGACGTGCAGCCGGCTTTATTTTAGTCTAGGAAGACGTGTAGCCAGTTTGATTATCAGCCGTTGGATTCGCTTTGATCAAGACCGTTGGCTTTCGGGCACAGTGGCTATAAATAGGATGGCCCCTAGGCCTCATTTTTTTTACGCCAACTTGCCTTTCTTCCGGTTTTGAGGTCGCGCCTTCGCCTTGTTTGCTCGAGCTCTCCCCGTTCGTCACTTTCTCAGTTCACTTTTTCTAGTGAGTCCTCTGTCTTGTCCAACAATGTCTAGGTACCCATGGGACGGTCACCTGGGCGAGGTCCCCTCAAGCTCGGGGGATGCTTGGGGTTTACCCGAAGGGCGGTCTATGGAGGCTCGGGAAGCCTCCAGTAACTTGGCTTCCACTTCCCGAGGTCGGGAGCCAGATAGCTTCGGCCCTTCCTCCATGTCTATGGAGAGACTTCAGGCCCTAGTCTTTTACTATAACCTCCCCAGGGATCTCATTTACAGCCTCGCATCCGGCAACTATCCCTGGGAACACGACCATGATGAGATCGTGATCTTTGAGGAGCAGCTCGTGGCTGGTCTCCGACTCCCTCTACACCCCCTAATAGTGGAGGTTCTTACCCACTTCAATGTCACCATAGACCAATCCACCCGAACTCAATCTGGAATGTTGTTGGGACAATTTCTCTGTTTTTTGAGTATTGTCTTCCTCTTTCCCTTGATACCTTTGCCACAATTTTGTCAACGCTCTTATTACTTTTCCCCCCGTCTGGGCTTTAAGCTCCTTCACGAGCTGCCTAACAGGATCCCAACCTGGAAGCGGGGATATTTTGTAGTTCGCAACCCCGAGGGGTGGCCCTTCTTGACCCACTAGAGAGTCGTCGTTCAGGATCCGAGCGTTGAGTTGAACCCGAAGGTTCAAGAAACACTGCAGTCCTGGGCGGGGGTCGGATTTCTCTGTTCGGATTACCTGACTGAGGACAAGCTCGTGCAAGCCGGCCTGAAACCCGGTAGGTTACCTTTAGGTTGCCTTCTCTCAATTTTTTTTTTTTGCGAGCTGGACTAATGCCTTGTGATTCTTGCAGCCAACATGTATGGCGTGGATGCACGTCGCTTGTTATCAAGCAACCAGAAACGTAGGGCGAAGAGGTCGCACCCTAACCGTGTCCACTTCTAGGGCCGCCGAATTCGAGGCTGCGGACCCAGCCTTTGTTCCGCCGCCAGAGGTCCCACCTACACCGTTCGATGGAGTAGCCACGGGAGGGGGCAAAGAAGAAGAGGTCCCACCTTAAAAGCAGTGCCCTCCAGTCGTGCGGTCTGGCCCCACAGTCTTCCCGCAGTTTCCTACCGAGGGGAGGGATGAAAGCGTCACCAACTTCCTCGTGGCCTCGAGGAGGAGCCGGCAGGCGGTCAGTCATGAGGAAATCGGGGAATGGGCCGGGATGCACCCTAGGCAGCTCTCCAAGCTGGCCTCGGCTCATTGCATGGTGGTAAGTGCCTGCTTCTTCCCTTTTTCTCCCCATTTTCTTCTTTTTTTCTTTTTTTTTACTTACCCCGGCTTTCTATTAGCAGTTGAACTCCGCCATCCACGCCATGGCCTGTTAGCCTGCTATTCACTCCCAGAACGTCGTCAAACAGAGGTCGGAAGTGCAGAGGCTCCAACACGAGCTCGACCAGGCCTGGGGTGAGGTCCTCCAGGCTCAGAAGGGGAGCGAGGCCCAGGAGCTACTCGTTAGGGACCAGGAAGCGCGGATCTCCCGATTGTCTAAGGAGAGTGCCCGTTATAGGGAGGAGTCTTCGAGGGTGCAGAGAGGGCGCTTCTTCGTCAGCAGGTCCAGAGTTTGGAGTCCACGCTCCATGAGCGGACCCGTAACTTCAACGTTGCGGTGGAGGAAGAGCGGGCTAAGGTGGTGGAGGACTTTAAAGAGTCCCAGCAGTTCCATGACCTCTAGGTCGAGTACGGCTCTGTTTGGGGTTCAAGCTTTGCCGATGGCTGGTCCGGAAGAAGTTCTCTGGCCTTAACCTTGAAGGTGTGACAATGAAGGGCTGGCCCCGGAGATGACGAACGCTGCGGAGGAGGAGGAGCCGGACTCCCTGGAGGAGAGCGACGAGGACGTAGAGGTGGTGGGACCCTGAGGCTGGTTGCTCTCTTTTTTCTGCTTCAAAATGAATCTCTTGAAGTGGTTGTTGCTGGGCAGCTGAGCCCGATTCTCTTTTTTTGCTTAGAATGGTATTGTTTGTTTTTCGCTTAGAATGGTTCCTTTTTTTATCCAACCATGTAGATAGGTTACCTGAGCTGCCGAGCTACCGAGCTGGCAACAAGCGAGGGTAACTGGAATCGTTTCAAATTACGCGAGCTACTTAAAGCGCCGAGGTCATTCGTTAGCTTGGTGCTTTAGCCCTTAGGCTGGGGGAGTGACTTATAGTCCACTCTCCTAGAATTCGCCCATGCTGAAGAGGCGACTGGGTCTTATAGTGCTGAGGACTTTTGTTAGCTCGGCGTATTGGCCCTTAGGCTCTGGGAGTGACTATGGTCCACTCCCCTTTGGAGTTCGCCCATGCCGAAGAGGCGACTGGATCTTATAGGGCTGAGGTCTTTGTTAGCTCGACATTTTGGCCCTTAGGCTCCGGGAGCGACTTATAGTCCACTCAAGTCGATAATTACAGGTAATATTGCCTTAAATTGGCAATATTCCATGCCTTAGGTACTTGTTTCCCTTCTAGGGTTTCAAGCTCATACGTTCCTTCCCCAAGCACCCGCTTTACTCAGTAGGGTCCTTCCCAATTTGGCCCGAGCTTACCAACACCGGGGTTAGGCACCAGAACTTTACGAAGAACCAGATCTCCGACGCGGAGGTTCCACTTCTTGACCCTGGCGTTATAGTACCGAGCGACTCTCTATTGGTAGTCCACGATTCTAATGTATGCGTGGTCCCGTGCCTCATCAAGTAGGTTGAGGTTGGTGCGTAGCTCATCTTCGTTTGTTTTGTCATCATACACTTCTAGACATAGCGTGGGAACCTCGATCTCGGTTGGAATGACTGCTTCAGTGCCATAAGTGAGACTGAAGGGGGTCTCGCCTGTTACGGTTCTCATCGTGGTCCGATAAGCCCATAGTACACAGGGTAGCTCGTCTACCCATAGTCCCTTAGCTCGGTCGAGGCGTGCCTTCAGTCCGCGGAGAATGGCTCTGTTCGTGACCTCCGCTTGGCCGTTTGCTTGAGGGTGCGCCACCAATGTGAAGTTTTGTTGAAATTCCATATCTCTGCACCAGTTCTGTAATTTAATGTCCTGGAACTGCTTACCATTGTCAGATATCAATACTCGGGGTAGTCCAAAACGGCACACTATATTCTTCCAGAATAAGTTTTGCACATTCTGGGTTGTGATCGTTGTGAAAGGCTTAGCTTTTACCCACTTAGTAAAATAATCAACTGCCACCACTAAGAACCTCCTCTACCCTGTTGCTGGCGGAAATGGTCCAAGTATATCAATCCCCCACTATGCGAAAGGCTACGGGCGGGTGATATACTTCAGGTCGGCGGCAGGTTGGTGGTGGATGTTGGCGTGCTTCTAGCACTTGTCACATCTTCTGATGAGCTCAATCGCATCTACCTTCATCGTTGGCCAATAGTATCCCTGTCGTAGCGCTTTCTGGAGCAGAGCACTGCCCCCAAGTTTCCGCCGCACAGGCCCTCTGAGTGTCGCAGAGCACGAGCTCGGCCTCGGAAGGTCGCAAGCAGCGCAGATAGGGGAGCGTGTAAGATCTTCGGTACAACCATTCGTCTATTATGACGTATTTGGCCACCTGATGCTCTACCCTTCAAGCAGCATTACGTTCTGCAGGGAGGATCCCGCGCAGCAGGAAGCTCACGAGTGGTTCGATCCAGCTCGACTCTGCTTGTATGACAGGAGAGGCCTCCTCTGCCCCCTCGAGAATGCTAGGCCGAGGCAGGTTCTCTACGTACATGGTTCTCATGGTATTATCACTAGTGCTAAATAATTGGAACAGGGCATCGGCCTCAGCGTTCTCTGATCTCTAGATTTGCTTGATGAAGTGTGACTGGAAGTTGAGTAGAGCCTCTCTGACTTTTGCTAAGTAGGCGATCATGGTTGGCTCGCGAGCTTCATATTCACCTGTAACTTGGTTGACCACGAGCTGAGAATCACTGCAGACGACGATGTGATTGGCTTTCACTTCGTTTGCTAGAGCCAGCCCGGATATTAACGCCTCGTACTCTGCTTCATTGTTGGATGTCGCGAACCCAAAGCGCAACACATACTCCAGTTTCACCCTGCTTGGCCCATACAGAACGATTCCAACTCTGTTGCCCTGATGGTTGGATGAGCCATCCACATGAATGATCCAGTGCTCCTCATCCCAGCTTGGGTTCGATCTAACTAGGAGAGAAGCCGCACTAGTTGGTACCTCACGGTGCTTGAGTCCAACCGGCCTGGGAACCTCAGGCTCATCCGACCTGGGGGGCCTCGGGTTCGACCGGCCTAGGGACTTCGGTGCTGAAAGTGCATTCCGTGACAAAGTTAGCTAAGGCTTAGGCCTTGATAGCAGTTCGCAGCTTGTACTGGAGGTTGTATTCGCTGAGCTCGATGGCCCACTTTGTCAACCTACCAGAGACCTCGGGCTTGAGTAAGACTTGCCTCAGAGGCTTGTTGGTGAGGACGACAACAGTATGAGCTTGGAAGTACGAACGGAGTTTCTAAGCTGCAATAACTAGAGCATACGCCAACATTTCGATCTCTAGGTACCTCGTCTCTGCACCCTGCAACACTTTGCTAACATAGTAGATAGGTCGTTAGACCCGATCTACTTCTCTTATCAGTATCGAGCTAACCACCTCGTCATTTGCAGAGAGGTACAGCTCCAAAACATCACCCTCCTCGGGTCGGGTTAAGACTGGGATACTGGCGAGGTACCTTTTGAGCTCATCGAACGCGAGCTGGCACTCTTCGGTCCATTCAAAGCCTTTGGTTTTAATTGCCCTGAAGAAAGGCAGGCATCGATCTGCCGATTTAGACATGAAGTGGCTCAGAGCGGCTATACGGCCATTCAGCCTCTGAACCTCCTTCAATTTCCGGGGTGGTCTCAAATTTAGGATAGCCTTAATTTTTTCTAGGTTGGCCTCAATGTCGCGCCGGTTGACGATGTACCCTAGGAATTTACCCGAGGTGACACCGAAGGCACACTTATTTGGGTTTAGTTTCATATTAAACTTACGCAAATTTTCAAAAATAGAGTGCAAATCTTTTATTAGATCATTTGAAAACTGAGTTTTGAGGACCATATCGTCTACATAGCATTCTATTTTCTTGTCGGTCAACGACTCAAACAATTTGTTTACAAGTCTTCGGAACGTTGACCCGACATTTTTCAGTCCGAAGGGCATGACCTTGTAGCAGTATAGGCCGAGCTCGGTTATGAAGGTTGTCTTTTCTTTGTCAGCAGGGTCCATCCTGATCTAGTTGTAGCCGAATAGGCATCTAAGAAGCTCAGCAACTCATACCCTGAGGTCGCGTCCACCAGACGGCCGATCCTGGGGAGTGGGAAGCAGTCCTTTGGGCAAGCTCGATTCAGGTCGGTATAATCAACGCACATGCGTCATTTACCATTGGCCTTCTTTACCAGGACTAGGTTGGCTACCCAGCTCAGGTAGTGGACTTCTCTAATAAAGTCAGCTGCGAAGAGCTTCCCGACCTCCTCATCAACTTCTCTTCAGCGCTCTAGGGCTAAGTTGCGTTTCTTTTGTCTAACGGGCCTAACTACAGGATCAGTATTTAGCCTATGAGTTATGATAATAGGGTCTATGCCGGGCATCTCTGCCACGGACCATGAAAAAACATCTAAATTTTGAAATAAAAAACTTACCAGTTGAGATCGTAGGGGCTCCTGGATTGAAGCGCCGATCAAAAGTCTCCGAGCTAGGTCCTTTGTCGAGGTTGGGAGGGAGACGATCTCTTCTGTAGGTGCAGCTCGCTCTTCGCATTGCTCCGTAGGTCGCTCTAGCTCGAGGTCGTCGGCCACCTTGGCTCTCCCTTTGAGGGTGGCAACGTAGCACTTGCGAGACTCGAGTTGATTGCCTCGCGCTACCCCAACTGCGAAGTTCGTGGGGAACTTCATCTCCAAATAATAGGTGGAGACCACTTACGAAGAGCATGGATGATGGGCCGACCTATTATGGCGTTGTACGGGGAGGGAGTTGCGACCACCAAGAAGTCGTGGTTAAGCCTCACTATGCTAGGCCAAGTGTCGACTTCCACAGGTACTGTGATTCTCCCCAGGGGCCTGACTTCCTCCCTGCTGAAGCCTACCAAGGGAGTACGTACGGGCTTGAGGTCGCTCTCTTGGAGCTGAAACTTGTTGAATGCTGCCTTGAAAAGAATGTCTGTCGAGCTCCGGAGTCGACGAGGACACGCTTGACTTCGAAGTCATTAATCCTTATCTTCACGACGAGCGCATCATCGTGGGGGTAGTGGACCCCGCACGCGTCGTCCTCAATGAAGAAGATCGGGTCTTCTGTCCTTGGCCGCTTCGGGGAGTTCTCTCTTCCCTTCCGACCTCACAGGCTGATGTCTGAGCTGCAGCTGAGGTGCAGCCCGCGACGATCGATCCTCCGATGATCACATGAATAGTCCCCCGAACTGGTCTCTCTTAAGGGAGCTGCCTACGGCTGCTCTGCTTACCTGCTACTGGGCTTGGGAGCATCTCTACCCTGCTCCCCTTCCCGATCTGCTTTATTATTATTATTTTGTACAAAATTTCTCAAGTATCCACAATGAATGAGCTCTTCTATCTCGTTGCGGAGGTTCTTACAATTCTCGGTACTATGACCGTGATCTTTATGAAAACTACAATACAAATTCTTATTTCTTACATTGGGGTCCCCTTTCAGCCGGGGCGGCCACTTCACATACGGGGCATCTTTGATCGCCATGAGGATCTCGGACCGCTTCGCATTAAGGGGTGTGTAGTCAGTCCTTTCTACTGGAGGAGCTCGGAAAGGTTGTCCTGGCTTTGCCCCCCGAGCTGGGTCTTTTTTCTTCTTGTTGTCCCCTTAGATTGAGGACTCACCTTCTCTTTTCCTTTTCTCGGGCACACTTTCATTCTTCTAGTTAATCTCCTCCACCGTCCCTATGAACTGGTCCACGAGCTTGAGGAACTCGGTTATAGTCTTGGGCCAATTGACCACCACGTGCCACTTGAACTCTTTGTGCGTGATGCCGCTCTTGGCGGTTGTGAGCCGCACTGTGGGGTCCAAGTCGGGTATCTGCAAACAAGCGTCATTGAACTACTTGATGTAACTCCAGATGGACTCTCCTTCCCTCTAAACTATGCCGAGGAAGCTCTCCTGGTTTCTCGGGCACCGCTTGCTAGTGACGAAATGGGAGGTAAAGAGATGCACGAACTGCGCCCAGCTTCTTATTGACCCGGGCGCGAGGTTCATGTACCATGTGCAGGCTACTCCTTTGAAGGTTGTTGAGAAGGCCACACACATGCAGGACTCACTGGCCCTTGCCAAGTGCATCTGCGACGGAAGGCGTCGACATGGTCGTTCAGATTGAACGATCCGTCATACTTGTCCAAGGGAGGAAGCTTGAAGTCCTTTGGCATAGGGACGGCTAGGAGTTCTAGAGACAGGGGGGACGGCATTGAGAGGAGCGGAGTGGCTTTCACTTCATCTGAGTTCACCTCTTCCTTACCCTTGAGCTCGGGCAGGTTGTGAGTGGTTGTTCGGCGATCTCGGCGGTGTCTCCGCTGCTTCGTTGGCTCGACATTAGTACTGCTTGCTTCTATGTTGCCGAGCTTGATGGGCCCAGGGAGGGGCTCTGATTGCTGATGATGGTTGTGAACTAAAGGGCCTTGTCTACAGTATGCCGCCAGGACCTCGAACTGATTTTCGGCTAGCGGAATCTCGAACTGCGAGGGCCGAGGTGATGCGGGCCTGATTGGCTAAGAGGCCCCCGACCTAACTACAGGCTGCGAGGTGGGGGGAGTAACTTGTCTTTCCCTCCTGCCATGGGATGAGACCTGGCTTCCGAGAGGGTTCTGAGTTTGGGAGGTCTCTCCTCGGCGGGGGAGACGCTCGCTGCAACGACGGGGCTGGGCCTGCTATGCAACGGGGTGTCGAGGTGGAACTTGTTGTTGACACTGAGGTAGCGGTGGAAACTGCTGCTGGTACTACTGTTGGTAGACGTGGTGGAGCATTTGCTGTTGGTACAGCTAGAACTGGTGGACCTACTGCATTGAGCTTGCATTGCTCACATGCAGTGTACCAAGTTTTCCAGCTAGTTCTGTCCAGCCACCCGGGAGAACTAACGGTTCTGTAAAGGTCGCCTCTACCGGCGAAGGGAGTGGAGCATTTTCAATTACCTTGCCTCCTGGAAATCGGGGCCTTTATATACCGATGCTCTGTCACATCGGGTGTAACCGCCTCTGATTCTCTTCTACAGCCGTTATTCGCCAGGCTGATTCGACTGGTGCAGGTAACCGTCGCAGAGTACGGTCCTGTCAGCTGAGAGACGTTATGCAGAGCTGGCGTGCACGATGCCGCCTGACGTTGAGACGTGGGCGCAGTCCTCTAGACTGGCAGGTGTTGCGCCGCCAGACAGGTGACGTGGGAGCAGTCTGACAGGCACGGTCTTGTCGAATGAGAAGTTTCTCGAAGACTCCGGGTTGCTCAATAGCGAACTCCTTCGTAGCGAGCTCCTTTATAGCGAGCTCCAATAGCGGCTGCCTTGCAGCAAGCCATTCTGCAGCAAGCTGTTGTGAGTTGTCTTGTGGTGGGCTATTCATGTTGGGTTTTCAGCGAGCTCATTATGCCGAGTTGTGGCCAAGCTATCATGCTGAACTATCATTTACGTCGAGTCATATCCACGTGTCCCCTAGTTAGGAGGTCGGGTCAAATCACCCTTCATCATGGACCTCTACCGAAAATTGGGCAAAACATTTAAAAGGTGAAAACCAAGGTCGAAGTTGAAGTTGGAAAGCAAATTCAATGTTTAAAGAAACTTTGAAAAATCTTTTAGGGTTTGAGCGAACTTGATTAACTTTGTCGGTTTTGATAAGTTTGAAAAGTATTCATGGACTTTGATATTTTCTCAAGTTTATGGAATGTTGATTTTTGCAATTGACTATACATGACTTGAAATTATGTGAGCTAGGATTTGATAAAGAGACTTTATTTGACAATCCTTACAATAGAATTTGATAGTTTGACAATTTTATTTCACTTCATTTTATGAGATGTTCCTTTATTGTGTTTTTGTTGACTTGATAAATTTCTATATTGGATGATTCTGGAAATAGATTTTTATTATGAGTTATGTATTGGGATTTGATGCTATTTGGTACATTGTTCTTTCCCATCATTTTATTATTAATTTTGGGACTTGGGCAAGTAGTGTTGTAATTAAGATCAAGTTCTAATTTAAAAAATACTCTTGGGTTTTTGGAAAATGTTATGACTTAAAGGTAATGTCAAAAGTAATTAGTTCTTGCACCATGTTTATGAAACAACTATTTTGATGTTGCTCCCCAAGGGCAAACTCATTTGGTCAAACATCTAATCATTTTGGAGAAGAGCAAGAAAGATATTTGAGCTCGAAAGTTTATGAAGGATCATGAGAATGTCTTTTTGATATTAGCTAAGGGAGTGTCAATCCTTACACCATATGTGCACCTACTTGACATCCTGGAGTTTTGGAGGTATGAAGGTCTAAGTGCCCTTTTGATGTTATTTCTCAAGAGTAACTCATAAAGCCGAACATCTACTTGTCCTAAGTTCTATTGAGGGAATGAAGTATCCCTTGATATTGGTCAAGGGAGGGTTAAACCCTTTACCATATATATCTACTAGATACTCTTGGAGTTTAAATACTTAAAATGGGTCAAGAAAGCATTTTGATGCTATTTCTCAATAGCTGAATTCATAGAGTCATGCATCTACTTAGCCAAGAGATGGACACATGATAGATAATAAAAGAGGGGTCAAAATGGCCTTTTGATGCTACCTATTAAGAGTTGAGCTCATAGAGTCATGCATCTACTTAGCCAAGATAGAGAACAAAATCTGGAGTCGGAAGATGGTCATTGTAGATGAGAGTTTCATATTTTGATAATTGTAGTTTTGATCTTAACCCCTAGACTTCTTATCCTTAATTTTTTATTATTGTAGTTTGAATTATTAAATGGAATTTGTAGATTTGATTTTGATTTGTTTTATTATTTAATTGGTTTCGATTTTTTTATCTTACATTATTATTGTTATTTGACTTTGATTCAAGATTTTGATCAGTTGAAGCTTATTTGGGATCTAGCTTAGACTTAGATAACATTTGGAAATTTGGGCTTGGGTGTTGCCTTCAGTGACTTTAATGGTGCTTTATTGTCTTTTAATGGAAGATCAAATCTTCTTTTTGTTGATTTTTTAATGGGTTGAAAGAGTTCGGGCTTCATTTTTTTATCCTACTTCTAAAGATGAAAACTACATAGTGCAACACTCATGGTGTCCTACTCCTAATTACACTACAATTCCTCTATCCTACTTTCATCTAAGATTCCTATGTATGTGTATTATAGGTGAGGTGCATGAAGTAGTTAGGTGGGTTTTAGACTCAAAAGTTCCAGCAAAATTGCTAGCCTTCAAACCTCCACCAATGGACAAATGGGTTTCTTTGGTTGGTTGCTAGTTTGAAGGTTTTGGTAGAGCCTTTGAAGATCAAAGTCCAAAGGTACACACCTGCTATCATTCGTCTAATAGGTAAAATGAGATTCTAATTCTATTTTCATGAGAGTGTCTGTGAATTGTGAATGTTCAAGCATGTAAGAAAAATGAATAGAAAAAAAACAAAGAACAAGGGGAGAATGCAATCACATGTTCAAATTTACAAGCAATCCTACAAGTCTCCAAGTGACCACATTTGGGGATCTAATAGAAATTAAGTTCTCTTGATGCCTTTTTAACTAAAACAAAGGAAAGGAAGGAGTATAACAAGAAACAAATATAATTTACTCCTACCCAAAAACATGGCTAATCAAATTCAGTTATAGAGAAAGAGAAAACTACAAATTTTGAGAGATTACTGAAGGAAAAGAGGGGAAAAGAAAAAAACAAAAAAAATAAATAAAGAACAAGGAAAAGAAACAAGGCGACATCCAGTGCACCACGATGGAAGGTATTATCTAATAGTAGGGTGCGAAAAGGTAGATGGGTGTGATAAGACTAAAATAAGGTACGGTGGGTAGGCTTTGAGGTGTGATGAGCAAGTTCTAGAGTGCGATGAGCAGGAAGGAAGGTGTGATGAATAGGTTCTGAGGTGTGATGACCAGGAAGGAAGGTGCGATGAGCAAGGAGGAAATGTGATTTTGATGTTGTGGTCTGCGATGGGACTGAACTCAAGTGTGATTTTGCAGTTCTGGGTTGTGATGAAATTAACAGAAGGTGCGGTTTTGGACTTTCAGGGTTGCGATGAGATGAAAGAAGTTGTGATTTTGATGTTCTGGGTAGCGATGTTGATTAAGGAAGTTGTGATTTTGAACTTCTGAGCAGAAATAGTCAAAAAGAAAGCAGTGATTTTGAACTTTTGGGTTGTGATGGGATTGAAAGGAGTTGCGATTTTGAACTTTAGGGTTACGATGGAACAAAATGATTTAGGATTTCAAATTCTTGGTTTGCAATAGGGTGAAAGGAATTGTGATTTCAAAGAATATATGTTTTGGGTGAGACCTTGATCATGATTTTGGTGAAGACACGGTTTTGGGTGTATTTCCGGGTGCGATTTTGGCATAGGAATGGTTTTGGGTGAAAGTTTGGTTGCAATTTTGGCAAAGGAATGGTTTTGGGTGTACAAGGAAGAGGCCTTTCATCCCAACAAACGCTAAAATGTGTTTTTGAATCGCGTTGGGAAGGTCTATCATGCCCAACCTTCTTGATGTGCGATTTTGAATCACAATCCAGCAAGTTTTAAATTCTTAAATATTCACAACATGCAATAAAAAACATGAAATTAATCCTAAACAACACCCTATAAAGGTCTTGATAATTCCTCGTGGAGTAACTAGTTGTGAGCTTCGGGAAGCTCATGGCCGGCTCGAAAAGATGGAGTCGCCACACATTTTTTAGAGAAAATGGGCCCCTAATTTTAGATTTGAAAATTCGATTTATGTATTGGATAGTGACTCCATTCCCCCTAGAAAAGGCACACAACTGAGAGAGTTTGGATTCCAAGAAGTGGAAGAGGGAAAGTGTCAAGCACCCCTCTCTCCAAGTTGTTGTAGTAGCCTAATGCGGGAGTTGTTCGGGCTCAAATTCTAGTGAAATACGAATTAACAAGATTCCTTAAAGCTCTTGAAATCTAGCAAAAATGTCCCCAACTTCCCCCAAAATTGATTTGAGGTGATGTTATCGGGTCTTAGGTACTGATTTCCCTGAGAATTTTGCCTCTCTACCTCTTTTTCTCAATCTAGAGAAAGTTGGGAATGCAAGTTTTCCATGGTTTTAGGACTTTAAGCAATCAAGAACTAAACTAAAAGCAAAGAGATGGTGAAATGAGAGACTTACCTCTCATGTGTGTGACCTTGAAACAAACTTTCCAACAGCTAGAAAGACTTTAAACGAAGCTTGAGCAAGTTACAGGGCTAGGTTGAGTGTTTCTAGTGTTAAGCCTGGAAAATAGAGGAAACAAATTTAAGGCTTGAGCTTGGCTTCATGGATTTCGGGATTTCAAGTAGAATGGGTGTATTATAGAAGTTGGGAAACTGCCCCCCCCCCCCCCCCCCCCCCCCCTCAAGCTCAAGCTGGGCCTCTATTTATAAAGAAAAAAAAAAGGAGAAAGGGTCTGAAACTCATTCAACTATAGTGCCTAGGACTCAATAGCGATTTTTTACACAAATAGGCAAAGATTCTTCAAAGAAACAGATGCCCAGTCAAACTTTCCTATTTGGTGAAACACTTTCTTCGATTTAGGGGTGGTTTTCACAGTCTTTGTGCATCCAATGGGAGCTTGGGGCATGCCTTCCAATACCCTTCCGGCATTATTCAATCTCACCATGAAACTAGAATCAATCAAAAAACTAGGACCCACAATGAATGAGATGTGCGGTGTTAGACCAAGTTGGAAGGAAGGTATTCTGTTGGCAAGAAATCTGAAATCTGATATAATGCTAGAAAATGCCAAATGTCTTACTCCATATCCAATAGTCCTATAGATCATTGTTAATTTAATTATAGAAATAAATCAACTACCAAATAATATATCTTTATTGATGATGTGGAAAAAAAGATATTAAATATTAGATTTTCCTTGAATGGATGGAAAGACAAGGTCATTTAGATTGCTAATCAATCAAGAAGGTTTCATGTAAAATCAACTTACTTATTAGCTCACATGAAGCGTTTAGAAAATGCATATATACTTGGTTTGAATAGGACATTAAGTCAATTTTCCATGCCTTATTTCTCTATTAGTGGAGACCCATGCGATGCATGGAGTTTGTTAAGGAAAGCTAAATAATAAAACACATAAGAATATACAATTGTTTTATATTTCTAACTTTCTAAATAATTAATAATTATTTATATTTTATAATACATTTAATAATTTTTTACAATACAAAAATAACAATAATTTATTTCAGTTAAACTTGTTCATTGAATTGATCAAACCAACCAACTTGACCAACTCGACCTGAACTGGTCAATTTCTAAAATTTCCTATCAACTTTGGATCAGTATCACTATGTCCATTTGTAAAATGACCAAAACCAAATGACCCGCTCACAGATATATATTAATATTTTATATTTTAAATATATTTTTTTAATACAGGAAATTAAATTCCCATATTTCTTAGTCACAAATATTTTATATTATAAATTCAATTTTTTAATTATTTTTTAATAATGCCAATGTAATTTTGAAATTTAAAATTAAGTTTTAAATTTGATCTTCTAATTTTAAATCTTTTGAACCATCCGACTAAACCAAAAATCAACCCAAACCAATACAACCCAATTTAGTTAGTTTCACTAATGGTTAGTAAATTTTGGGTAGCCAACTCCCAAACCTGAACATGTCGATTTGGTTGGCCAAATAGCCTACAACAAAACTAAATAGGGTTAGGATCAATAGTCCAAATTTCGACAAAATTAATAGTCAAATCACTAATAAATAAAATTAGTTTAATCTCCAAAAATTATTAAAAATTTATAGCAAAAATACACAATTATAGAAAATATATCGATAATGAAAATACAATAAATGACTAATAAAAATACAAAAATACAATAAACACTAAAAAATGTATTAAGTTAGTCAATAAACTTTGTAATCTCACATGATAATTTAATCTCTAATAAATATCAATGAATAAATTATAAAAGAATGCAATAAATTAAATTTAAAAATTTAAATAACAGTAGTTTAATATCCAATAATTATTTAACTTTTTTTAAATAACAAAACCAATATAGATTTATAAATAATTATTGAAAATATATTTATCACAAAAAACAATATATAATTTCTGAAAATAATATAAACATTAATTTTAGTGTATATATATAATAAATAAAGATTAAGATTTTAAGATCATTATCAATGAATATTGTTTTTTTTAAGTTATTTTTCGAGAATTATTAATTGAAATAAGTGAAATTGGTTATTTAAAATATTATTTAGTTATTTAAATAATATCATTATTTAAATTTTATAATTTTAATTATTTATTGAAATTAATAGTCCATAATATTATAACTTATGCTATTATTACATAATTTCATAATTAATTTTGTAAAATATTAAATTATTATTAATTTGAATATTATGTTATGATTATTTTTATTATTAAGATTTTCTATTTCATTGCATAATTTCGTTATTTTAACTATTTAAAATATAGTTATGTTAAATATTTTTATAATTTTAACTATTTAAAATATAGTTATGTTAAATATTTCGTTATTTAAAATATTTAGTTATTTAAATACTTAAAAAAAATCATTATTTGAATTTAAGATATTTAGTTATAGAAATATTTAAATAATTAAATACTTTTCTATATAATTATTTATCTATTGAAATAATAAATGTTTTCTATATAATTATTTAGCTATTTTTAGTATTTTATTATTTTTAATGTTAAATTTCTATTATATGAATAACATTTAATTTTAATAATACAGAAAATCATAATTTATATTGTTAGTACATTATAATTTCGTGATGAATTTTGTAAAAATATAAAACTATCAATAATATGAATATTATTAATTCTCTTACAATTAGTTTTTGTGTTTTTAATAAATATTTTAAAATTATTATATAATTTCGTTAAAATATTTAAATAATTCTTAAATTTTTTAATTTAAGCTTTCTTTAGATAGATATAGATAAAAAGTGAGGAAGAGGATAAATAGGAATTAGAGATAATTTGGACAGAAACTCTCTAATAAATTAGAAATAGGTTAGGAGATAAATAAAAATTGAAGATGATTTAGGAGAATGTGGGGGAGGTAGTTTAGGAGAAACCTTAGGAGAGGATATTGTTGGGAACGGGTTGGTGAGAGAAAGATTTTAGATAATTTTTTATGGGGAATGAAAGCATCTCATTGGTTCTTTAAAAAAATGATATGGAATAAAAAATAAAAAATTCAATAAAAGAGAAAATTCCTAGACTTCCTTGTTTTAATATATAGATATAGATGACAAGGCTAGATGTATTTTGTTTGGATCAAGTGTTGGTATGAGAGTGGATCATTTTCATCGAAGTAGCTCTTTTGTTGGTTGGTATTAGCTCATTAAAAGTTGATAGTGATTGTCACAATGAATTTGCATCCAAATTAGCTCTTTGCGTGTGGGAGATCCGGAAAGATAGAAATAGGTCTTGTTTTGATGGTGACAATACTAATTCTTTCTCAGTTATTCTTGTTATTAACATGTTGATAGTAAAGACATCCCTAATCTAGCATCAAGGATGGGAAATCAAAACTCTTCAATCCAAAAAAGAAGGAAAGATTAGAACTTTTTTTGGTCTCCAACAACAAGATTTTTTTTTTTTAAAGTTGAATGTGGATGGTGGTTTTTTCTCCCAAATAAGGTAGCTTTTGGCTTTGTAGCCAGCGATGTTGATGGAATCTATTGGTGCACAAGATGTGGATTGTGTGTTGCCTCATCGATCCCCTATAATGGCTGAAGCTCTTATAGATTTTAAAGCTCTAAAGAAAAGTTAAGAGAGTTGGGTATCTTAAAAATGGAGTTCAAGTTGGATAACATCTAGGTGGTAAACCTTTTAAGTGGTTGTTCTTTTGATTGCCACCAGGATATTGATATTGAGTTCTGATGCTGCGCAATCCGGACACTCCTAGCTGGCTGTTGACTAGCTCCTGGCTGGCAATGGACGACACCTGAGAAGAAGACGGTGAAGAATTCCCGAGGGGCTTGCCTGGTGGGAATACTCCGATGCTTAAGTTAGAACACTGGGGAAAATAGTAAAGAATGTAAAGTGGCTAAGAGTGTAGGTCACGCTAGATCACTGAGTGTTCAAGATTAGCTCGAGAACAAGTAAGATGATTCAAGATCCGAAAATCAGATTAGATCCCCTCCCCTTTGACTAAGGGGCTCTTATATGGGCGTTCTTGTCAAATTGGGCATAACCGCCATTGGGCTTCTGTCACAGCTGTTATCTGCCAGGGCTGCGCAGGTAACCGTTGCAGGGTACTACCCAATCGGGAGAGTGACACATCCCAGGAGGACAAGCACGCCACCATCTGTCGAGAGACGTGGGTGCAATTTGTTCAATTGGTAGGGACTGCGCCGTTGGTCAGGAGGCGTGGCGTAGTCTGACGGGTATAGTCTTGTCAGATAGAAGCTTCCTGAAAGCATTGCGTCCCTTAGTCACGAGCTACCTTGTAGCGAGCTATCCTGTCGCAAGCTATTTTGTAGCGAGCTCCTTGGGGTACTTCGAGGTGACCCCTCTCAAGGTTGCCTTTGGGGCAGTTTTTCTAGCTAAGTGTTGGAGCGAGATGGTTACCCTAGCTCGCGAGCTAGGATAGACTTGTCCTGGAGTATTCCCTTTAAGTAGTTCGGGGGACCTCGAGCTCGCATACCCCTATAGCGAGCTATGGTGTAGCGAGCTACCCTGTGGGCTTGTTACTTAGTCGCAGTCAGGTTGTGGTGCTAAGTTGTTGCTCGTGCTGAGTCATGTCCACATGTCATCGTCTCAAGGGGTCGGGTCAAATCACCCTCCATCAATTGCCCCCCACTCCTTGGGCTAAGAGTGCTACCTTAGCGTGAGGAGTTCATGAAGTGTGGCAGGTGGATTTGACCGAAATTCAAACTTGATTGACTGATCGCATTAAACGTGCGTGCGGAAGCCAGGGGATTTCTGACTTTTCGAATGTCGAGAAACGCGCCGAGCGGCTCTTAACTCCAGATGTCGTGCAGTCGTCATTACCTCAATCATGGGAGATGTGCAACTAGTCACATTTCGATTTCAAAAGACGTGTGGTCAGCTTGACTGTGAACCATCAGATCTGTCTCAATCTATGCCGTTGATCTGGGGGCACAGTGGCTATAAATAGGACGGCCCCCAGGCCTCATTTTCTTTCACGCTAACTTGCTTTGTCTTTAGATTCTAAAGTCGTGCATCCATCAAGTCTGCCCGAGCTCTTCTCTTGTTCACACCGTTTCATCTTTTCCGGGGAGTCTAATCATTCTGTCAATCATGTTTGGTATCCGTACCACGTTTATCCCCAGGACGGTAAGCAGGACGACGCCACCTTGAGCTTAGGGAGAGCTTGGGAGCAGGCTTCGGAGGCTCGGGAGGCCTCCGTCGAGGTGGCTTCTACTTCTCGGGGCAGAGAGCCTGACACCTTCGGTCCCTCCTCTATGATGATGGAGAGACTTAGATCTCTAGTTCACTACTTTAACCTTCTCGGGGACCTCATCTACAGTCTCCCCTTCGGTAACTTTCCCTGGGAGCATGGTCCCAAAGACATAGTGATCTTCTAAGAACAGCTCGAGGCTGGCTAGTGTCTTCCTCTGCACCCTCTAATAGTGGAGGTGTTGAATCATTTCAACGTCACCATTAACCAGCTCCATCCCAACGCCATCCGGAACATAGTTGGGACTATTTCTTTGTGCTATGAGTATTGTCTTCCCCTTGATCTTGATATCTTTTCTTCCATTTTCTGCATCAAGAATGATACTCCTAGAGCACCTCCGGAAAGGCATTCCTACTACTTTTCTCCCTGTCGTGGCTTAAAGCTCTTGCACGAGCTACCGAACAGGATTCCGGCCTGGAAGCGGGAGTATTTTGTGGTCCATAACCCCGAGGGGTGGCCCTTCCCAACTTCTTGGAGGGCTGCCATCCAGGATTTTGGGGTTGAGTTGGACCCTGAAACACAAAAAACGTTGTTGTCCTGGGCAGCAGAAGGCCTTCTCTGTTCAGACTACTTGGCTGAGAAAAAGCTCATGTAGGCTGGCCTGAGTCTAGGTAGGATGCCTTTTAGGTCGCATAGTTTCTTGTAAAAATATACACCCACCCACCCACCCACACACACACACACATATATATATATATATATTACTAGACTAATACCTTGTGGTTTTTTGGCAGCCATCATGTCTGGTGTTGACGCGCGCCGCCTTCTTTCCAGCAACCAGAAGCGTAAGGCGAAGAGGTTGCATCCTGACCGAGCTTCCCCTTTTGGGGGCACTGAGTTCAAGTCTGCTGAGCCAGACGTTGTTTCTCCACCGCTTGAGGTTCCATCGGTCCCATCTGAAGGAGTTGCCGAAGAAGGCGGCCTCGAGGAGGACGAGCTCTGAAGGCAAGGGCCGTTTCCTCCTGGGCCTTCCCACCCATTCCCCTACCCGCAGTTCCCGGTAGGGAACTGGGAGGGTGTCAATGACTATATCGTGGCTGGGCGGAAGAGTCGAAGGGCGATCTGGCATGAGGAGGTCGCTAGGTGGGGGGAGATGGAGCCCAGGGCGCTCACCGCACTCGCCACCTCTCATTGTATGGTGGTAAGTGGTCTTTTCTCTTTCTTCTCGTTCTTTCCTTTCTTTTCCTGTTTTCTAACCTTAGTCTCTTGTTGGCGGGTGAACTCCACCATCCACGCCATGCCCTCCAGACCAACATCCACTCCGGCGATGATCGCAATCAGAGGGCCAATGTCCAGAAGCTCCAGGGCGAGCTCGACCAGGCCCGAGGTGAGATCCTTCAAGCTCGCAAGGGGAGTGAGGCCCAGGAGCTGCTTGCCTGTGACCAGGAGGCACAAATCTCTAGGCTTTCTGATGAGAGCGTGCACTACAGGGAGGAGTCGTCGAGGGTGGCAACGGAGAGGGAGCTCCTTCGTCAGCAGGTTCGAGACTTGGAGTCTACACTTCTGGACCGAACTCGGAACTTCGACACCATGGTGGAGGTAGAGCGGGCTAAGGCGGTCTGGGACTTCAAGGACTCCCAAGAGTATCACGACCTCCAAGTGGAGTACGGTTCGAGCTTGTACCGCTCCGGATTCAAGCTCTGCTACTGGTTGGTCTGAAAGAAGTTCTCTAGGAACAACCTCGACGGCATCACAATAAAGGGCCTGGCTCCTAAGACAGCGGACCAGGCGGAGGAGGAGGAGCCTGACTCCCCGGAGGACGAGGATGAGGTGGACCTTTGAGGCTGGCAGATCTTCTGTTTTTCTATTCTTCTGATTGACTTCTGGTGGTTCCCGGGTGCCAGAACCCGGTTTTCAAAAATCTTCTTCTTGGGCAGTTGTGCCCTTTTTTACTTCTTGTTGGACTTTACCGAGCTTTTTAGCTCGGTTTTTATTTATGAAATAGTAATGAAGATTTTCCTTTTCTCTGCTAAGTATGGTGTGCTCTTTCATTTTTTGCCAAAGTGATCTCATAACTTGAGCTATTAGAGCTACATACCCGAAATAGGATTTTTCGGTAATTATTACCCCGAGCTATCCCTTAGTGTTTTGAGGCATTTTTATAGTATACCGCGAAGTAGTTATCATGTATGCCTGAACTGCTTGTTTGTAGGTTATTCCTTATTTGGTTCAACTGATGTACTGAGACGAGCTATGCTTCGAAGGGTTTAGACCCGAGCTGCTTACATCTCTGGTACTTCATACTTCGCCTTTACCACTGAAGCGGCTAAGTTTTTCATGGTGCTGAGGTCGTAGTTAGCTCAATGTTTTAGCCCTTAGGCTGAGAGGGTGACTTATAGTCTGCCCTTGGAGATTGCCCATGCATTGGAGGTGACTAGGTCTTATTGCGCCGAGGTCGTGTTAGCTCGGCATTTTGGCCCTTAGGCTCTGAGAGTGACGCATGGTCTACTCAGTAGTTTGCCCAGGCCATAGAGGCGACTGGGTCTTATTGCGCCGAGGTCATGTAAGCTTGGCATTTTGGCCCTTAGGCTGTAAGAGTGACGCATGGTCTACTCAGTAGTTACAGGTAATACTGCCTTAAGTTGATGATATTCCATGCCCGAGGTACTCGTTTCCCTTCAAGGGATTCGAGCTCGTACGTTCCTTCCCTGAGCACCCGTTTCACTCGGTAGGGTCCTTCCCAATTCGGTCTGAGCTTGCCAATGCCGGGCTCAGGTACTGTAACTTTACAAAGGACCAGGTCGCCGACACGGAGATTCCGCTTCTTGACCCTAGTGTTATATTACCGAGCTACCCTTTGCTGGTAAGTTGTGGTCTTGATATATGCAAGGTCCCTTACTTTGTCGAGTAGGTCGAGGTTGGTACGTAGCTCAACTTCATTTGCCTTATCGTCATATGCTTCTAGTCGTAGCGAGGGAACCTCGATCTCAACTGGGATAACTGCGTCAGTACCGTAGGTGAGGTTGAAGGGAGTCTCTCTCGTGGTGGTCTTCTCTGTGGTTCGGTAAGCCCATAGAACACTGGGTAGCTCGTTTGCTCATAGTCCTTTAGCTCGGTCTAACCGTGCCTTCAATCCGCGGAGGATAGCTCTATTCGTGACTTCTGCTTGACCGTTTGCTTGAGGGTGTATGACTGAAGTGAAGTTCTGTCAGATCCCCATGTCTTGGCACCAGTTCTGGAATTTAATATACTCGAACTCCTTACCGTTATCAGAAATCAGTACCCGAGGTAACCCAAAGCGGCACACTATGTTCTTCCAAAATAAGTTCTGGACATTTCGGGTTGTAATTATTACAAGGGGTTCAGCTTCTACCCACTTGGTGAAATAATCCACTGCTACCACTAGAAACTTCCTCTGGCCTGTCGCTGGTGGAAACGGTCCAAGTATATTGATACCCCATTGTGCGAAAGGCCACGGGCTGGTGAGATACTTGAGGTCGGCAGTAGGCTGATGGTGGATTTTGGCATGCTTCTGGCACTTGTCACACTTTCTGACAAGCTCAATAGCGTATGCTTTCATTGTTGGCCAATAGTACCTCTGTCGTAGTGCTTTTTGGGCGAGGGCCCTGCCCACCAAGTGTCCGCCGCACAGGCCGTCATGAGTCTCGCGGAGTACAAGCTCGGCTTCGGAAGGTCGCAAGCAACGCAGGTAGGGGAGCGTGTAGGATCTTCAGTACAGCCATTCGTCTATCATGACGTATTTGGTTGCCTGACACTCTACCCTTCTAGCGGCATTTCGGTCTGCAGGGAGGGTCCCGTGTAGCAGGAAGCTCGCGAACGAGTCAATCCAGCTCGACTCTGCTTGAGCGACAAGAGTGACCTCCTCTGCCCCCCTGAGAATGCTAGGTCGAGGCAGGTTCTCTATGTACACGGTTCTCATGGTGTAATCACTGGTGCTGGCTAACCGGGACAGGGCCTCGGCCTCAGCGTTCTCCGACCTTGGGACTTGCCTGATGAAGTGTGATTGGAAGTTGAACAGTGTCTCTCTTAGTTTGGCTAAGTAGGCGATCATAGTCGGTTCACGAGCTTCGTATTCCCCTGTGACCTGATTAACCACGAGCTGGGAATCATTGCAGATGATGATATGCTTGGCTTTCATTTCTTTGGCTAGAGCTAGCCTGGCTATCGACACTTCGTACTTTGCTTCATTGTTGGATGTCGCGAACTCGAAGCGTAGTGCGTACTCCAGTTTTGTGCCACTTGGGTCGTGCAGATCTATTCCGACTCCGTTGCCCTGCTGGTTCGAGGAGCCATCTACGTGAAGGATCCAGGGCTCCTCATCCCAGTTCGTGCTTGGCCTAACTAGGAGAGATGTCGCATTGGCTGCTACCTCACGATGCTCGAACTCAACCGGCCTAGGAGCTCCGAGCTCGCCCGAACTAGGGGCCTCGTGCTCAACCGGCCTGGGGACTTTGGAGCTGAAAGTGCACTCCACGATGAAGTCTGCTAAGGTGTGGGCCTTAATAGCAGTTTGTGGCTTGTATTGGAGATCGTACTCGCTGAGCTCAATGGCCCACTTCGTTAGTCGACCAGAGACCTCGGGCATGAGTAGGACTTGCCTCAGAGGTTTTTTGGTGAGGACGATAACAGTATGAGCTTGAAAGTACAGACGGAGCTTTCGGTCTGCAATAATCAGTGCATAGGCTAGTTTTTCAATCCCTGGATATCTTGTCTCTGCTCCCTGCAACACTTTACTAACATAGTAGATAGGTCGTTGGACCCGATCTACTTCTTTTATTAGTACCGAGTTGACCACTTCGTCACTTGCCGAGAGGTACAACTCTAAAACATCGCCCCCTTCAGGTTGGGTTAAGACCGGTATGCTAGCGATGTACTTTTTGAGCTCGTCAAATGCGAACTGGTAGTCTTGGGTCCATTCAAACCCTTTGCTTTTAATTACCTTAAAGAAAGGTAGGCAGCGGTCTGCCGACTTGGACATGAAGCGGCTCATAGCGACTATTCTACCGTTCAACCTCTGAACTTCCTTCATTTTCTGGGGTGGTCTCATATCTAGGATGGCCTTTATTTTGTTTGGGTTGGCTTCAATGTCGCGCCGGTTTATAATGTATCCCAGGAATTTACCCGAGGTAATGCCAAAGACACACTTATTCGAGTTCAACTTCATATTAAATCTACGCAAAATTTCAAAAACTAAGTGCAAGTCTTGTATTAAGTCGCATGAAAACTGGGTTTTGACGACCATGTCATCTACATAACATTCTACTTTTTGGCCAATCAATGGCTCAAACAATTTATTTACAAGTCTTTGAAAGGTTGCCCCGGCATTTTTTAGCCCAAAGGGCATGACCTTGTAGCACTACAGGCCAAGCTCAGTTTTGAAGGCAGTCTTTTCTTCATCTGTTGGGTCCATCCTGATCTGGTTATAGCCCAAGTAGGCGTCCAAAAAGCTCAGCAACTCAGGCCTCGAGGTCGCGTCCACCAGAAGGTCAATCCTGGGAAGCGGGAAGCAGTCCTTTGGGCAAGCTCGGTTCAGGTCGGTGTAGTCAACGCACATGCGCCATTTACTGTTGGCCTTTTTCACCAGAATGGGGTTGGCCACCCAGCTCGGGTAATGGACTTCCCTGATGAAATCGGCTGCAATGAGCTTCCCGACCTCCTCGTTGACTGCCTTCCATCGCTTTGGGGCTAGGTTGCATTTCTTCTATCTAACGGGCGTAACTTAGGATCAGTATTAAGCTTATGAGTTATGATGCTAAAGTATATGCCGGGCATTTCTGTCGTTGACCATGCAAAAACATCTAAATTTTCAAGTAAAAAGCGTACTAGTTTAGATTGCAGAGGCTCCTCAAGGGAAGCACCGATCTGAAGCGTTCGGGCTGGGTCCTCTGTCGAGGCTAGGATGGAGACGGTCTCTTCGGTGGAGCGACCGCGGGTGCCACCGTGAGAGGCACGTTCAGACTGGGAATCCCGTCCGTAGAGAGGGGGACGGTGAACTGTCCAATACAGACAGTAGGAAGTTGGGGTTGCTCCCCATAAGCGTTATGACTGGCACCACATTCGGCGTTGCTAGAGGAGGCCAGGAATGCTGAGATTTCAAAAAGGAAACTGTAAAAGCTTAGAGGAAGGCTTTTTGAAGCGTTTCCCACAGACGGCGCCAAATGATGTTGCGCAATCCGGGCACTCCTAGCTGACTGCTGACTGGCTCTTGGCTGGCAACGGATGACACCTGAGAAGAAGACGGTGAAGAATTCCCGGGGGTCTTGCCCGGTGGGAATACTCTGATGCTTAAGTTAGAACACTGGGGAAGATAGTAAAGAATGTAAAGAGGCTAAGAGTGTAGGTCGCGCTAGATCACTGAGTGTTCAAGATTAGCTCGAGAGCAAGTAAGATGATTCAAGATGCGAAAATTAGATCAGATCCCCTCCCCTTCGACTAAGGGGCTCATATATGGGCATTCTTGTCAAATCGGGCGTAACCACCACTGGGCTTCTGTCACAGCCGTTATCTGCCAGGGCTGCACAGGTAACCATTGCAGAGTACTACCCAATCGGGTGAGTGACACGTCCCGGGAGGACAAGCACGCCTCCATCTGTCGAGAGACGTGGGTGCAATCTGTTGAATTGGCAGGGACTGCGACGTCGGTCAGGAGATGTGGCGCAGTCTGACGGGTACGGTCTTGTCAGATAGAAACTTCCTAAAAACATTGCGTCGCTTAGTCGCGAGCTATCCTGTCGCGAGCTACTTTGTAGCGAGCTCCTTGGGGTACTTCGAGGTGACCCCTCTCAAGGTTGCCTTTGGGGCAGTTTTTCTACCCAAGTGTTGGAGCGAGCTGGTTACCCTAGCTCGCGAGCTGGGATAGACTTGTCTTGGAGTATTCCCTTTCAGTAGCTCGGGGGACCTCGAGCTCGCATAGTAGCGAGCTTCCCTTATAGCGAGCTATGGTGTAGCGAGCTGCCCTGTGGGTATGTTACTTAGTCGCGGTCAGGCTGTGGTGCTGAGTTGTTGCTCGTACTGAGTCATGTCCACGTGTCATCGTCTCAAGGGTCGGGTCAAATCACCCTCCATCAAGTTCCTTTTGAAGGATATTTTGAAGTTTTGTAATGGTTGTAGCATCAACTTTAGGTGGATTCCTCGTAAAGTGAATTTTGTTGCTCTTTGGCCATGTTATGTTTTTCTTTTTAGTTGTGGCAAAGACTACTTTTCTAATTTGTTTTTTTGCTAAGGTGCATAGTATTTTTAGTGTATATGTGTGTGTGTTTTGTTTCTTTTCTTCTATAGATGGATGTAGTTCCTGTGGTTTGTGGTTGGTTGCTTTGCTCTCTTTAATTAAATTCTATTTACCAAAAGATCCAAAATAGTATTTCATTTTGAGAAGACCATAATATGCTATCTTTTCACTCAAATACAAGAGAGAGACTCAACAAGTGTGATGTACCCTAATTGAAATAACATAAATACCCTTATGCATTTTGGCCCCATTCATTGTTCCTTGTAACTACAACCATAGAATTACAAATTTAGCATCCTTATTTCTATTCAAAAGTTTGGCAAGGTTTCCCTTGTATCTACTTTTATTGTAGAAGTATGGAATCATTTTAACTTTTTTTTTTTTGCATTTCTTAGATAAAAAGACTTCAAATTGATTTATTTTTTGCAAACATATTTTGTAAAATAAATAATTTTAATGGGATAATAGAGATAATTACAGATGGACACTCTTTACTTGGAGAAAGGGTAGTGACACTTAGCCCTCCAACCTTTGTTTTGCAACAAGACTCCTTGAACTTTTGGATTCTAGCACTTTGCCTCCGTTGTTAGCATTTGTTGGTTATCTTCAAGGAATATTCTATTAAACATTTCCGGCCAAAGTACTCTATTGTTATTTTATTAGACCATTTGGCCTTATAAGTTTTTCTAAAATCCTAACTCTTACATGTTTCTCTCGATTAATTTAGTTAACAAAGTTCATCTTGAAAATGCCTTGAGAGAATAATTAGTTCATTAGTGCCTTGGGAATGATTTGAGCTTTAAAATGGTTATTTTCTTCATTTTCATATTTATTATTCTCAACCCATAAAATCTTGATTGAGCAATTTTGTAATTTTACTTTCATTGTCAACACTATTACTTGGTTAGTGGGAAAAGTGTTGGGATCTAAGGGGCCTTTTCTTCAAGATTGGAATCAAAATTGAAATCCCTTGGAATCAGAATCAGAATAATCTATTTCCCTACCTACTTGGTTCAAACAAGGTGGAGGCTGGAATTGCTATTCCCTCAAATGGAGGAATGCCATTCTATTTGGAGGGGAAATCAGAATCCCACTCCACCCAACCAAACAGTTGTAATTGGAAGTGTCCATTCCAATTCCAATCTCAGACCCTATTCTCATGAACTAAATGGACCCTAAAAGTTTAAGAGGGTCTTTGTTAGAAAATGAAATTTGGGGGCTAAGTGTTACCACCCCGTAATTAACTAATGTTATGACACTCTTAACTAATGTTGTGAGACTTGGATCCCATGAAGCCACAATTCTCATTAGGTTACGTTTTCACTAGTTAATTAGGCGGTTAGTCCATTTAAACCATAGAAACTATTATTTCTTTATTTGGGAAATTTTCAAATTCCTCAACCCCACAAAATTTTATCTATTTGTAGTTGGGAATAGTGATAGGTGGGGGAATCTTACACAATACAAGGGGAGGTATTATATCATAGATGGGGGTTTTGGAAAATAAATGTTGTACGATTTGAGGTGTGCCGAACTGAACACATAGCAAATAAGATCCTACCCAACTAGACGGAGCCGAGGTCGAACAGTGAAGCCGTGCATCGAAGAGATCTGCAGTCAAAGAAGGACATAGAGGCCTGAGGAGGTGATCCCTAGGAAGGCATTCCAATGCTCAAGTTAATAACAAGAGGATGAAGTTAGTTGGGCTAAGCTTTAGAGGCGATCAAGTATGAGTTGAAATAGTAGTAAGGTAGCAAGAGAGCTAGAGAGTTAGGGGAGTTAAATATCCTTTACCATGAGGAAGAGATGTCTTTAAATAGGTGAGTGTTCATGTTGTATCCGAATAGGTTCTTGGCAGGGTTATCGGGATGGGGCCACCCACTGAGGTTCTCAGGAGGCTCTGCCTTCCTTGACAGGGGCGTGTCTCCTTATCCATGTGGGACTTTGCTTCCTTGTAGAGTCTTTGGTGGCGTTGCTGCTTGGACAAGCACTGGCATGGCCTAAAGATGTGGGGTAGGATAACACCCGAATAGGTGGGGTTTTGGAAAATAAAATCAGAAAACAAATAAAAAATTGTGGGGTAGGATAACACTAAGATTTGTCTATTTCTTATTTGACTAGGACTTTGAAAGGAAAATGGTCACCTATCACTGGTTCAACTACTCAATCCAATCTCAAGCTTATAACACCGCTCTAAACTTCCTGAAATCCTAAGAGAAATGCTTTCGGCTTCTAAATCAGCTTGTTAAAGTTTATAAGTAGGAATTTATGAATAATACTTTTTAATTACTGATTATCTAATGCTTTAAGAAATGGGAACCACAACCAACCAATACATGGTGGCTTAATTGGTAGGATCTATTCATTGAAGTAGAAGCTTGGGATCACATCTCATTAACACTAGGGTTAGGGTTGGGGAATGGGCTACTCTGGTTTGTAGCTCCATAAAGCTAAAAAAGGGTAAATTGTTGAAACCTCCCTTGAAGTTTCTAACAAAGAGGCATGAAAATATACAAAATACCCATGTGATTACTTTTGACCAAAATGTTTATTTTCCACATTTTCTCTTCATATCAATCACTACCCCAAACCCTTCCAATCTCTTTTCCAAAATTGAATTATTTTCGAAGTTTAACCTTCATATCGATCTCTCAAAGGTAAAAACACAGATTTAAATTCTCTTAATTTTTTGTTGTTCATAAAGTTAGTATTGTTTAGGGAGAGGTGATTGCAATTACCAAACTTCAAGGGAGGCTATAGCAAAGGTCAGAAATTTTAGGGGAGGTTTCAATAACTTACCCCTAAAAAAGAATTGGGATTCACCGTTGAAGGTCCCAATAGAAGCAAGGGAAAATTTCTTAAATTACCCTTATGATTTAGTTAATTGACTAACTCTATCCTTATTGTTTACATATTGTCTTAAGGTACCCTTAAGTTTTTTGATAAATGTCTAAAACATCCCCTGCTGTTAACTTTCCATTACACTCCATCACATGTGACATCAAGTGACTGATATATATATATTCCTAAAAATTCCTAAAATACCCTTTATCGTCTTTTTGCAATGATTTTTGGAAGCAAGTTGAGGAGTTGACTGTTAAGGAATTGAATCTTCTCTCTGTGGCTTAAGAATGTCATTGAAGCCAGGAGGGCTTCTTGATGGATTATCTCCTCCAATGAGCAAAAGGAAGAGAGTAGGGGGGAAATGAAGATCATGTGGCAGCTACCAAAGAATACAAGGGGAAGATTGAATTTGAGCTCAACAAGATCTGCAATGGCATCCTATGTCTACTTGAGCCACACCTCATCCCTTCATCATCTGTTGCAGAATCAAAGGTGTTCTACCTTAAGATGAAAGGTGATTACCATGGTACTTGGCTGAATTTAAGACTGGCGCTAAGAGGAAGGAAGCTACTAAGAGCACATTGTTGGCTTACAATTCTACTCAGGACATTGCTCTTGTCAAATTGGCTCCACTCACCCAATAAAACAAGGACTTGCACTCAACTTCTCAGCGTTCTATTGTGAAATCCTGAATTCACCAGATCGTGCTTGTAGTCTTGCAAAAGCATGCTTTTGATGAGGTCATTTCTAAGCTTGACACCGTGGGTTAGGAATCGTACAAGGATAGCACATTGATCATGCAACTCCTCCGTGACAACCTAACACTGCGGACCTCTAATATTATGGAGGAGGCTAGGGATTAGATCAAAGAAGCCCCTAAATGGGAATCAGGTGAGGGCAACAGTGATGAATTAATCTTGACCAAAGGCAAATGGTAGATAAATTGGGTTTGCTATGCGGATGGGCGTTGTATTTGCAACTTTTCTTTGTTATAGATGTGCTTCAGTTTGTTGTAGAAAAAGATAATTTTAGTTTATAACTTTGGAATGATTTCATTTTATTACTGTTAAAGCAAGAAATTCATGCATTTGTCGGTGCCATCGGCTGGGGTGGTGAAGGGGAAAGGAGGGGAAGCCATGAGCAACCTTTTCTATGCGGTGGCCTTAGATCTTAGCAACTCTTAGAATTACTTCACGACATCTAACTTTCCAGAAGAGCCCACCACAGAGGCAATGTCAAATGTGGCCATAGGGGAATCAGGTAAGCCAGGAAGGAATCGATAGCTAGTTCTGTTCTTGTAGTAGCCCCTAGCAAAGTAAATGCATGGCTTCCACCCAAACCCAATAGTAAAAAGGAGGGCAAGAGGAGTAATAAGAAGTTTTGTTGTAAAAATAATAAAGAGGTAGAATGGAATTTACAGTAATCGCTTTCCAACCGAACTTGCAGTGGTGTGATGTTGTTGCAGAAACTAGGAACTGAGAATTGCAGGGAGAAGGAGGGCTGAGTCATGCCACTTGATCACTCTCCTTAAAACCGCATTTTCCCCCTATGATGCAGTCGGGTGATAGCAAATCGGTCACCAAGATAAAACGGTCCATAGGCTTCTGGTAGGCATGCATTCGCTTACCAGACCTCCGTGAACCACAAGAAAGATGATGCTCAAATTACAGAGAAGACAGAGAAGAAGATTATCAAAAAATGTTATGTGAAAACTGGGTCAACCAACATCCCTTTTATAGATTGGTCTCAGACCTGAACGGACACAGATGTGTCCTTTCAGACAGGAGCCTCTTCAGAATAGTGCACTTGTTCGAAGAGGCACAAGGAGGAAGAAGAGACACGAAAAAAGAAATTGATTTATTTTAAAATTAAATTCAAAATTGAAGAGACACATTTTAAATTGAAAAGGTGTAATTTGGTTAGAACAAAATGATTCAGTGCATTTCGCGCACATACATGTACACGCGCCCTCGCCCCGGCCCGGCTTGGCTTGGCTTGGCTTGGCTTGGCTTGGCTCGGCGCGCATGTAAAAAGCATCCCCAACCCCCCACCCTCCGCCTCACATGCATGAAATATCTATAGTGCTCTCCTCCAAATATACTCAACTTCCCCTCCTTTCCCAAGCAATGTGGGACAAGGAGTATTCCCATGCACTCAAGGGTGGAAAGAGAAAAGACAAAAGATAAGAGAGGGAGGAGAGAGATTCTTGAAAATTTGAATCTCCCTCCAACAATCCCCCACAAGATTCAAAATTACAAGAAGATCGAACAATCTAAGCATCGCAGTGAGAAAAGTATTCATGGTGACGTCTTTTGTACTTCAATCAACACTTAGGTATGACAGGCTATGTTATAGAGTATGGGTGGAGTCAGACTCCTTCAACCTTTCCTCTTTGTCGTAACTAGCTAACCGGTCAACCAATTCAACTCACCAGTTCTTTAGTGGTTCTTTGTTTTGGAACATTTCAGCCTTGTTCCCCTCTTGGAATTATGAGTGTTTTAGAGATTTAGCCCTATATCTCTTTTAAAAGCGGCCACACTTCACAATCACATAGATCAGTTATTAACATGCATTGCACACACCATTCTTAACTAATTAAGAGTCTCATGCTCAACCTCCTCAAACTGCAGTGAGCACTATCTTACCTCGGCATCTGAAATGGGACACAAATTGATAGTGCTTTCCCAAATCATCTAGCGACTCGTTTTTACCCATTCAACCTAATTCCAGGGATCTCCTTTCACATAGGTTGGGTGTCCATCACTAATGACTTTGTAACAAGCTTCAGCCCCATTCCTACCAATGCCTCATAAACCACCTTAGAAGTCTATGGTTTGGTTAATGAATTTGCAAGGTTCTTTTCAGACCTTACAAAATATAGAGCGATTGCACCTTTGCTGAGGTATTGTCTTATTAGGTTATGCCTTAATCGGATGTGCCATATTTTACCGTTGTACGTCTGGTTCTTGGCTCTGACAATTGCTGCTTGGCTATCACAAAGGAGAGATATGGACGGAATCGGTCGTGACCAAAGTGGTATATCTGCTAGTAAGTTCCTTAGCCACTCTGCCTTAGCCCCCACCAATTCTAGTGCAATAAATTCGGCCTCCATTGTTGAACTTGTATTGCATGACTGCTTTACCGATTTCTACGATACTGCTCCTCCACCTAGAGTAAACACATATCCACTAGTGGAAGTACCATCCTTTGACTCTGAAATCCAATTCGCATCAATAAAGCCTTCTAAAGTAGGAGGAAAATCTGAGTAATGTAAACCAAAATTTATGGTTCCTTTTAAATATTCTAATAATCTTATTAGAGCTTCCTAATGTTCGTTTCCGGGATTATGAGTATGCTGACTTAACTTTTCCATAGCTATAGCTATGTCTGGTCTTGCACAGTTCATTAAATAAGACACAAATCCAATTATACTTGCATACTCCTTTTGTGAAACAGGTTCTCCTACATGTTATGTTTCCTTAGGTGAATACTACAGTCAAGAGGTGTTTTAACTGGTTTACAATCATAGTGTCCAAATTTCCTAAGAATACTCTCTACATAATGTGATTGGGGGAGAATAAAGTTTCCTTGTTGTTTATGAATTTTAATCCCTAAGATTACATCAGCCTCACCCAAGTCCTTGGTATCAAATTTGGACATTAGAAATTGTTTTGTTTTTTTTTACTACCTCTAGACTAGTTCCCATTATTAGCATATCATCAACATATAGACAGATCATGACTCCTTTATTATTTTCAAATTTGCTATAGACACATCTATCAGAATCATTTCTGTTACATCCATTAGTTATTAACACATTATCAAATTTTTCAGGCCATTGTTTGGGAGCTTGTTTTAAGCCATATAGAGACTTAATTAATTTACATATTTTATTTTCTAGTCCTCGCATTATAAAGCCTTTAAATTGCTTAATATATATTTATTCTTCTAATTCCCCATTTAAGAATGTTGTTTTCACATCCATTTGATGAACTACCAAGTTGTAGATGGATGCTATAGCAAACAAAACTCTAATTGTTGTTAGCCTTGCAACCGGGGAGTAGGTGTCAAAAAAGTCTACATCTTCTTTTATCTAAACCCTTTAGCAACTAACCTAGCCTTGAATTTATCTATTGTATCATTTAGTTTTAGTTTTTTCTTAAAAGTCCACTTACAATCTAGTGCCTTAGTTCCAGGTGAGAGATCTACAAGTTCCCAAGTGTGATTAGTGACTAAAGAGTATATTTCACTTTTATGGCTTCCTTCCAAAATATTGCATCAAGTAAAATTACGACTTCCTGATAGGTTAATGGGTCCTTGTCCACCAAAAATGTGAACATTTAGTCACCCAAGTTTATTTTTCTTTTTGTCTTTTATATCTCCTTAAGTATGGTTCTTGCCTAAGTGAAGTATTGACTCCTTGAGTACTTACCTATTCTTGTTTCTAATTAGGTGTTGGGAAGGTTCCTTATTTATTGTTTTTTTTTCTCCAAGGAAAGATGTGCTCAAAGAACTTTGCATCTCGGGACTCTATTATTGTGTTGTTTTTGAAAATATTATCAATTATTTTAATTACAAGGAACCGATAAATTGTACTATTTTGTACATATTCAATGAATAGACAATCATATATTTTCAGTCATAATTTCTTTCTTTTAGGTTCGGTGATTCCAACCTTTACTAGGCATCCCCAAACTTTTAGGTAGTTCAAATTTGGTTCTCTGTTATGACAAACTTCAAAAGGTATCTGTCCATTCTTCTTGGGTTGTATTCTATTATATAGGTGACAAACCGTTAGGATTGCTTCCCCCCACAAATTTAGATGTGCACCTGATAACTCCGCATTTTGATGCCTTAAGGGCATCAATTCAGGGGTATTTTCGGCCTTAAAATAGTCAAAGTGCACCATTTTCCTAGTTAAAATCAATTATGTGACCTCTAAGGGTCTCTGTGCAAATTATGTAGAAAACTAGAAAGTTTTTATGGCCGAAATGCAGTTTTTGGGAAGCTGGTGTAAAGTCCAGTTGAGAGAGGGGGTGTTTTTGTGAAAAACAGAAAGTAGAAGGGCGCCTCCTAGCTGCTAAACCCAATTTGGCACCCCTCCTAGTGTATCAGCATGCCACGCATTAGCAAACCCTAGGACGCCTTTTAACCCACTCTTTTCACTCTTAACAAATCCTAACCACCCCTAACGGCTAAATCCTCACCTTCCATCCCTTCTAATCTCCACAATCCATTGTAAGGTATTCCCTTTGTAGCATTCTAACCCTAGGAGCCACCTATTCTACTAATCCTTACCATTTAGCTCCCCATTAATAAATCTCAGCGACTCCCTCCATCTTATATCTCATCCTTTCAATCTAGGGCACCACATATTCTTTTAATCTTAACCCTTCAACCCTAGATGTTCTAATCTACACCCTCCATTTCTAGGTGCCCAAATCCCAGCCCTACATAATATTGGGTAACATCTCCTTCCATCTTCAGCCATAGGATCACCCCAAAACCATCTTAGCCATCCATTAGAAACCCTAGGGCATCCCTAACTTTGCTAAATCCCAGCTGTCGCCCCCATCTTTCTCCCTGTTTTCAGTTGTTTTTTACCCTTCTCTATAAAAAGGGTCCCAGGGGCCTTGTAAAAGGAGTTGGTCAATTCACCCAGGTAAGAAGGAAAGCTGATCTTGAGAAGTTCAAGGGTAGAGGAAGAGGATGATGCCCAGGCAAGAGGGGGGTTCCTACTTGCAGTTCGCTAACACCACTACTGCCACCTCTGGATTTGAATCCCAACCAATTTTTCTTCAGTTTTAGAATTACTCTCTGTTCTTTAATTTCCAGTTTAATTTTTCCTTCATACAAATTTCTTTTTATTAGATTTAGTTTGTGTTTTATTTCTTTTTTGCAGATCTGAAATTTGGCCAAGTAAGACGGAAGGCCTAGCTCGAGAAGTTCGAGGGTCAAAAGAGAGATCCGGAGACTACTACTTCTGATCAGATTCTTAAACACTTTTATTTCGTTCCCTTTATTTATTTGTTTCTGTTATTTATTTTTATGCATGTGTTATTCTCAGTACTGTTTGAATTTGGTTTTAATGAATGCTATATTTTTCTTTTTAATTAATTAATTTTATATTTTTGCAACTCCCCTTTGTGTTCTCTCTCCCGGATCTAAGTACGTAATTATTGTTCCCCTCCTTCCCTGTGGATACAACCTATTCTCATCACTTTACTGCGTTAGTAGTTGTTTGAGAATTGGAATAAAATTATAAATCTTTAAACTGGTTTTCCGGAGTGATTAGCGATGCGCTTCCAAACACATCAAGTTTTGGGTGTCGTTGTTGGGGAAGCAACAGAGAAAATTTTTTATTTGCTTTATCCGTATCTATTTCATTATTTTTTTTTATTTTTGTTTTACTACTTGATTCGTTATCTCATTTTAATTCTTACTTTTCTTTGATTTTGCAGGACGAAATAGTGAAAGGTGGGGAACCGAAGCATTACGGGACTGCGGGAGAAAAGAGAAGAGAAGAGAAATTGGATTGCGCTTCAGGTGTAGTCATCCCATTTTATTTTTATTTTTGAACTCGTTTTTTTAGTAGAATAGTAATTTTCAAATTTTTAATTAATTTTTTCTCTAGATCTGATTTATTTTTTTTAGTATTATTTCTCTTCCATTTTGTTTCTAGATCTATTATTTTTCTTTATTTTAATTTCTTGTTTGAATTTTTTTCCTTATTAGGTTTGTGTTTTTCTTTTATTTCAAAAAAAACAAAAAAAAAATCGTTTATTTTATTTTATTTTATTTATTGTAGTATAATTTTCTTTTGTTTATTTGATTTTTGGTTTAATTTTTAGAATAGCAATTTTCTTGTTATAATTTATTTTGGTAGTTGTTAATCTTTTTAGCATAATTATTTCTTTTATTTTCTGTTTGTTATAATTAGTTGTTGCCTTATTTAATTTCCTTTTTTTTAGTTATTTAATTGAATAATTAATTGTTAACTAGGAAATTGTCCAAATTTTCGAATTCGAATTTAAATTTCAAATTTGAATCTAAATTTTAATTTTCATTCAAATCTGAATTTGAATTTGAATTTCAAATTTAAAAAAAAATAAAAAAAAAATAATATTTTAAAAGTTTTGCAATTGCATCCCAACATTTAGGGTTTGATATTCTAGAGCATGCATCATATAGGTTTATTTAATTGCTGAAATTATTTTGTTAGTTGTGAATGTGCTAGGTTTCTTTTTATTTTAATTGCTTCTTGTGCTTAGTTTATTTTATTCTTTTATGTTATATTGCTGAATTGCATTTTAGAAATAATTGTTCATGCATTATAGTTAGATGCATTCATTTTGTTTGATTGTTTTGTTTTGTTAATCCATTTAAGGGCGCCCAACTTAAATAAGATAAGGTGGGGATTACATCACCCTTCCTTGGCCCAAAAATCACCCCCATTCATGTGCGGTTCACCCTAACCCTAATTTAAATTTTGGATAGAAAGATCTTGTAGGGAAGCCTCACATTTGGTTCAAAGGTGTGTTGAATTTTAGGAAAGCTTGTAATTACTTTCCATAACCGGTGGTTGGTGTTTAAGGAAAGTGGTTAAACGGCTATGCCAAAGTGGGTTTTGTGGTCACTTAATTAGGTCCTTGCGAGAGAAAGGGGAGCCTCCCACATCCCCACCTCTTACCTGGCTAACCAAAGGAAGTGGTGTAATTTCAAGTAAACCTAAGAGGATTCACATTGGTTGAATCTAAAAATTGAATTTAAATTTAAATTTCAAAATCTAAATTTGAATTTAAATTTCAAATTTCAAAAAAAAATAAAAAAAAATCAAATTTGAATTTAAATTTTAGGAATTTAAATTTCAAAATCTAAATTTGAATTTAAATTTCAAACTTCAAATAAAAATTTAAAAAAAAATAAGAAAAGAAAAAAAAAATTAAAAATTAAAATTTGAGTTTAAATTGTAGAATTTAAATTTAAAATTTCGAAAAAAAGGGGGGTTAAAACAAAATGAATTCAATGGTGTGATGTTGTTGTAGAAGCTTGGAACTGGGAGTTGTAGGGAGAAGGAGGGTTGAGTCGTGCCACATGGTCACTCTCCTTAAAACCGCATTTGCCCCCTACGGTGCAGCCGGGTGATCGCAAATCGGTCGTCAAGATAAAACAGCCTATAGGCTTCGGGTAGGTGTGCACTCACTTACTAGACCTCCGTGAACCACAGGAAAGATGATGCTCAGATTACAGAGGAGACAGAGAAGAAGATTGTCGAAAAATGTTGTGTGAAAACTGGGTGGACCAACATCCCTTTTATAGATTGGTCTCAGACATGAATGGACATAGATGTGTACACGCACACACACATGCACCCGTGCCCATGCCCTGACCCGACCCAATTAGGCTCGGCTTGACACGCGTGTGTGAAAAGCACCCCCAACCCCCCTTACATGCATGGAATATCTATAGTACTCTCCTCTTATGGGTCCCTACCCATAGAGAGAGCAAAACTACAAAAATACTCAACTTCCCATCTTTTCCCAAGTAATGTGGGACAAGGAGTTTTCCCATGCATTCAAGGGTGGGAAGAGAAAAGACAAAAGACAAGAGAGGGAGGAGAGAAATTCTTGAAAATTTGAATCTCCCTCCAATAAGTTTCAATGGTTTATAATGGGCAGCACGCTATGGCACAAATATTGGAAGACGAGAGAGAAGAGCGGACAACAAAGCAAGTAGGGGAGTTGCAGGAGACATGAGTGGTAGAGGAAACTGCCACCTCTGGTTCCGCCTATCTCTCCGGAGTCAAATGGTTTTGATAGCCATGAACCTATGAGAAAGATCCAGATCTTGTTTTGGTTTTATCATGTTCTTTTGAGCAATTTTTGTCTATAGAAAAGACACTATAACCGGGAGATAGGTTTAGGGTTATGGTTTCCATTTTTCATTGTAGTCCCCCACTGGGAACTAGCTGATTTTCTCCCACTGGGATTTACAATTATAGAGATCTGATATTATAAAAGGGTACCAGTGGTACAATTGGTGATTATGATCCATGGTTTTTGACATCAATTACCTATATTCACACCATTATAACACCAATAGTCGTTATTTATCCTTTGGATTTAGTGCCAATGTCGACATATTTTGAAAATTTGAGGAATAATGAAGGACAAATTCAACATTTCATTTTTTTCTATTAGTATTTAGGCCCCATTTACTTTTCGGTAAGTTACTTACCCGGGTGCATTTACCCATGTTCTTTTATTTCCCATGTAAATAAGGCAAAGACTATTTTAGTCATAAAAATCCATTATTACAAGGGGTATTTTTATCCCATTCAAGTGTTGGCAATTTTTCCCCAAGGTGGGAAAGTTATTTACTCACCTAGGAAAATCAAATTTTCCTAATACCCATATAAATCTGAAAAAAGAACATGGGATTCTTGGTCAATGGGAATCAAAATCCCATTGACCAACTTTCCCCCTCTCAAAATCCAGAAAAAGAATGCCCCCTTAAAGATAATATCAATTATCCGAAAACTTAGGGGTATGTTAAGAAAATATGTAAACAATAAGGGTAATAACTAACTAAACCATAAGGGTAGTTTAAGAAATTTGACTTAGAATTCATTTTCAACTATTTGATTTGAATATTTTCTATTAAGCTACTTGTTACTTTTTGTGCTGGCCACTGTCCCAAGGACACGGGATCTCCTGCCCACGAGAATTCTACCCATGTGTACTCACAACACACTACTCCCTTGAATTGGGAACATCTTCCCTGCATAAAATATAAAGGAGGATGAAATATTCTCCATGTGTGATTGCCATGTGGGCAAACATGAACAGAGTTTTCGTGGACAGGAATCCGGACTCTGTCCCAAGAAACCATTGTAGTCGTACATCAGGAAAATCTTCCCAATATGCGACTGCATGTAATGACTTGTTGGGATAGTGTTGAGAGTATCTGTTGGGAGTATATTGAATTGGTCCAAAACTCTGAATTGAGATTTATTCATAACACGGACCTCAAGCATATTCCACCAGGAGATATGTTCTCGATGTGCGGCTGGGGCATGCTATGAGATCGGTGTTAAGGAGCGATCTGGGAGGAGCAGATCTGGTGTTACTAGTTACGCATTGGGACGAG
Source organism: Nelumbo nucifera (assembly GCF_055504915.1). Taxonomy (NCBI): domain Eukaryota; kingdom Viridiplantae; phylum Streptophyta; class Magnoliopsida; order Proteales; family Nelumbonaceae; genus Nelumbo; species Nelumbo nucifera. The sequence continues at coordinate 44,784,941 of NC_142649.1, read as the reverse complement.
TGGGAAGTGTCAGTTGGGTTGCGTAACGGAATTCGGGTAATCCACCCACAGGGAAAAGGGCAAAAAGGGAGAAAAAATGGAAGAAAAAATAGAAGCGGCTTTGTTCCTTATTCTTCTTCTTCCTTTATCATAGTATCTGATGCCACAGAACATGATTCGCTGATAACATCTTCCCTCCATTTGATAAATCCAAATAAACCGCTACCGCTTGCTTCTGCACTCACGTGAAGACGGATTCTTCTCCCGTTTGATCTGAAACTAGGGTTTTTGTTTGAGTCAGTGTCTCGATATCTTTATGGGTGATGGAAGCTCTGCAAAGTAGGGTGGAATCATGGATCAGAGATCAGAAGAGGAGAATTCCCAAGGTTCAGTGGCCACCCCAGTTGAGATGGCCATGGAAGAACGACAGGGATGAGAAGAAGAAACTGCAGGAGGAGTATGAGAGGCGGAAGAGACAACTTCAGGATCTCTGTCATGCTGTCAAGGCAGAATCTGTCTCTGATTTGCAGGACATTCTCTGCTGCATGGTTCTCTCTGAGTGTGTTTACAAGGTACTAGTTAATGTTTCTTTCCGTCATTGAACCATTCTTTTTTGTCTTTAATGGATTTCTATTTTTGCGTATTAGTTGTTTGATGTTAGTTTAGTTTTTAATACTTCTCCTATTTTATGCTTTAGTATGATATTGTTGCATTCTGAAGTGAACGTTGATCAATGGAAATTAGAGGGCTTGCTTCCGTTATTTACAAAGCAATTGTTGTGTTGGAAATTCTTCTTGGCGAACGTTGTTATATTACTCTGGATCGTGACTGAGTATGGTGCTTCACTGCTCCCTATGCACAAAACCCCACTAGGAGGAGCAAAATTCATACGAGAAAACTGCAAGAAAAATAGGGACTGTTACTCTCTCTCTCTCTCCCTTTCTCGCTTCGTTGATAGTAAATAGAAATTTCGTAAAAAAGAAGAAAGGTGATAAGGCATCACTTAGACATACCCAAATAAAACAACACCTCGCTCCACATCCCTAACAATACACCAACTCCTCTAAAGAAGATTAGTACCTCTTAGGGAGAAGGTATAGAGAACTGTAACTGGTAAATCTCAGTTGTTAATGCAAGACTGAAATGTGAAAGTACTGAATCGTGACTGAGTATGGTGCTTCACTGCTCCCTATGCACAAAACCCCACTAGGAGGAGCAAAATTCATACGAGAAAACTGCAAGAAAAATAGGAACTGTTACTCTCTCTCTCTCCCTTTCTGGCTTTGTTGATAGTAAATAGAAATTTCGTAAAAAAGAAGAAAGGTGATAAGGCATCACTTAGACATACCCAAATAAAACAACACCTCGCTCCACATCCCTAACAATACACCAACTCCTCTAAAGAAGATTAGTACCTCTTAGGGAGAAGGTATAGAGAACTGTAACCGGTAAATCTCAGTTGTTAATGCAAGACTGAAATGTGAAAGTACTGAATCGTGACTGAGTATGGTGCTTCCCTGCTCCCTATGCACAAAACCCCACTAGGAGGAGCAAAATTCATACGAGAAAACTGCAAGAAAAATAGGGACTGTTACTCTCTCTCTCTCCCTTTCTCGTTTTGTTGATAGTAAAAAGAAATTTCGTAAAAAAGAAGAAAGGTGATAAGGCATCACTTAGACATACCCAAATAAAACAACACCTCGCTCCACATCCCTAACAATACACCAACTCCTCTAAAGAAGATTAGAACCTCTTAGGGAGAAGGTATAGAGATCTGTAACCGGTAAATCTCAGTTGTTAATGCAAGACTGAAATGTGAAAGTACTGAATCTGAACAAACATTTATATCAGATAATAGACAACAATGTGTAAGACAGTGTGGCCTCAATATGCTGATATTTGGCATTGTTTAGATGGCCTATTATATTTATGTGCCTATGACAGCGACAGGGTGCTGAATTTTCTGTAGATAAAGAGATGGTTTTCATTTTCCAGAACTTCTTGTCATAGAGTGCAATCCTGGTTTAGGAGTTACATTTTTCATTTGAAGGAACTTATGAGTAGCTCCAATAGGTGATAAAATGAGATTAAGTAGACTAAGATGGTTTGGTCTCATGCATGAAACACCACCTACACCACCTGTAAGAAGAAGTGATCTGTTTCAAATTGAAGCGGCTAGAATGGCTAGGGGCCAACCAAAAAGGACAGGTTCTTTATCAAAAAAAAAAAAAAGAAAAAAACCAAAAATGATAGGTTGAAGTAGTAAGAAATGATTTAAGCACTAATAACTAAACAATGGATCTGACACTAAACAGAACAGAATGGTGAAACAGAATTCATGTAGCTGACCCCATATAGTTGGGTATAAGTCTTAGATGATGATCTGTTTTGCAAATGCTTTTCAAACTGATTGCGACTTTTCTAACATGGCAGAGACCTGCTGCTGAAGTAGTTCGAGTAGTAAACAAATTCAAGGCAGACTTTGGAGAAGTTGTTTCTTTAGAGCGTGTGCAACCTTCTTTGGATCATGTACCTCATAGGTGCTTTGACATATTGATTTCAGTTTTATGATTTTCTCTAATAGTTTTTTCATTCAATAATTGACTAAAATTTCATTTGCTTGCTGATGTTTTGCATGCAACTGTATCTAATCTTGGCTGGACCAAATCCTACCTATATTTTGGAACCATAGAGGCCCAGATTGAAAATTGAATGTTTTGATTGGCTTGGCCTTAAGAAGAATTATTTAGCTCTTTTTCATTTTCTTTTGATCAATAACATGAAATTATATTGATTGTCAACATGTATTAGTAAAAAGGCCATAATCCAATGTTTGTCCTGGCATTCTTTGTATTGATTGTTAGATTGTATTGATTTGATATGGACCTAACCTCTGGCATCTTTTGCACATGGCTGCCTCTCTCAGACATGAACCTGCATTCTCATTCATCTATGGTTTTAGGTATGCAAGAAAGGAGAAGAAGAGTTTGGGAGGGTTTAGCAAATTATTGCTTCCACCCCCAAAGAACATGCTTTATTGAATGGGGTAAAAGTTATGTACAATTGCATAAATGGCCTTATTATGTGGGCATATTTCAAGGTAGCTTATATACATTCTACTACAATACAATGAGACCTGCTAATACAAGAAGAAAACAAGAATGAAATAACAATAGAATACAACCCCTATCTAAACTCCCCCTCAAACTGATGTGGTTACAACATCAGTTTGCCCACACGGAACTCATGGTGCACACAAGGAATGGCTTTAGTGAAGATATCAAGTTGAAGATCAGATGAAATGTGTGGCAGTGTGATTGTCCTTGCTACAAATTGATCACAAATGAAATGACAATCACCCTCAATGTCTTTGGTTCACTCATGAAAAATTGGATTGGAATCAATGTGGATAGCACTTGTATTATTGGCATATAATGATGTAGGGGCACTGAGGGGAAAGTGCAAGTTCTTGAAGAAGACCTCTCAACTAAATGAGTTCTCCCATGCAACATATACTCAATTTCACTAGAAGATTTGGACATAGTAGTTTTCTTCTTATACTTCCATGAAATAAGTGAGTCACCAAGGAAGATACACCACCCAGTATTAGATTGATGCGTATCTGGGACACCTTGTCCAGTTAGAATCAGAATATGCATGGGGATGGATTGAAGATGAAGAAGGGAAAAGTAATTCGCGATCAAGAGTTCCATGGAGATTCCAAGTAATCCATGAACCACAATGTGATGAGGATGTCTAGGAGCAAATACAAACTGGCTAACCACCTGAACAGCATGAGCAATATTCGGGTGAGTCATAGTGAGGTAAATAAGACTCCCAATCAGCCTACAAAACATAGTAGGACCCTGTAAGAGTTCTACATCAAGAGATAGCCTCACATTGAGTTTCATAGGAGTGTCAACTTGTGCGGAATCTGAGTTGGGCTAACTGAATTAACTCTGTAGTATATTTTTTTTGATTCACAAAATGACTACTTAGAGAAGATTGTACCTCCAAATTGAGAAAATAGGTCATAGTACCTAGATCATTCATTTTGAAGGAACGTTAGAGTAATAATTTGAGTTGTTGAATCCCTTCAATATCGTCACTTGTGATGGGAATATCATCCACATAAACAAGAAAAATAGTTAGACCATGTTCATCATAATGAAGAAAAAGAGATGTATCATGGGCACTTTGGTAATAACCAACTTCCAAAAGAGCATGATAAAACACTCAAACCAAGCACAAAGAGCTTGCTTCAATCCATATAGTGATTTCTTGAGACGACATACCAAGTGTTGGGTCGGTATAATATCTAGGTGGAGGTTTCATGTATGTGGTTTTCTCTAAAGTACCATGAAGAAATGCATTGGTGACTGTTGAGTAGGAGAAGAAGGAGAAGAAGAAAGGAGGAAGGAAGAAGAAGAAGAAGAAGAGGCAACTGAGTTGAGGCCTCAAAAAGAACTGCTTCAGTCGAGTGAAGCATTGTATTTATACTATACTGGCCGTACAACACAATAGGTCTGCAAAATTACAAAAATACCCCTGTGGGTACTAAACCTGTGTACAATACATATAATATACCTGTCAACACTCCCCCTCAAGTTGGGGCATAGATGGTCTTCAGAGCTGATGTATGGAGTGCATACTTCGCCTGTGATGATTTTCTCTCTGATAAAGTGCTTGTCAACTTCAATGTGCTTTGTTCTATCATGTAGTACCGGGTTGGCAGCGATACTTATAGATGCCTTGTTGTCACAGAGTAGAGTCATGGGTTTATCAACTGGAAAACCCAACTCTCCCAATAAATTCTTTATCCACATACCTTCGGCTACTCTGTGTGCCATTGCACGGTACTCAGCTTCAGCACTGGATCTAGCTACCACGGTTTGCTTTTTACTCCTCCAAGTAACAAGGTTCCCTCCTACAAAGGTGCAGTAACCACTAGTAGACCTTTTGTCACTTTGAGATCCAGCCCAATCCGCATCTGTGTAAATTTCAACTCTCAAATGTCCATGTTTCTGGAATAATAAGCCAGCACCCGGGAACTTCTTAAGATACCGTAGTATTCTCTCCGCTGCTTCAAGATGAGTGGACCTAGGTGCATGCATGAACTAGCTGAGGACACCAACAACATATGCTATGTCTGGACGAGTCATAGAGAGGTACAACAGTCTCCCTACAAGCCTCTGAAATTGCTTTACATCCTTAAGAGGTTCACCTTGTCTGTCACTTAACTTGTGGTTGGGGTCAATGGGAGAGTCAGCTGGTTTAGCCCCAATCTTTCCAGTGTCCTTAAGCAAATCTAGGACATATTTCCTTTGGGAGATGAAGATACCCTTTTTTGATCGGGCAACCTCAATTCCAAGGAAGTATTTGGCGGGTCCTAGATCTTTCACTTCGAATTGAGTGGCAAGGAAGTTCTTCAAACTTTGAATTTCATCCTTCCAGTCACCAGTAACAATTATGTCATCCACATATACTATTAGGGCAGCCATTTTTACCTTCTACTCTTTTTACAAACAGTGTGTGATCTGACTGACATTGCTTGTATCCCCTCTGCTGAACTGCAGTATGAAATCTGCTGAACCAAGCTCTTGGAAATTGCTTCAGCCCATATAAAGACTTCTTCAAGTTGCACACCTTTTGTTCATTTCCTTGAGCCAAAAAACCGGGGGGTTGAACCATATAAACTTCCTCTTCAAGGTCACCATTCAAGAAGGCATTCTTGATGTCAAGCTGATGTAGATCCCAATTCAGATTGGCAGTAAGAGAAAAAAGGACTCTAATAGAGTTCATTTTGGAAACAGGGGCAAAGGTTTCAGCATAATCCACCCCATATACTTGAGTAAAACCCTTCGCCACTAAACGAGCTTTATACCTCTCCACGGTTCCATCAACCCCATGCTTAACAGTGAAGACCCATTTACATCCAACTGGATCCTTTCCCTTAGGGAGATCAACTCCCACGTGCCATTCTTATGAAGAGCATCAATTTCTTCTTTCATGGCCTTCGTCCATTCTGGTACTGAGAGAGCTTCTGCCACATTCTTGGGAATAGGGATACTGTCAATGGAGGTAAGAAAAGCACGAAATGAAGGTGAGATTTTCTCATAGGAAACAAAGTTGGAAATGGGGTGTTTAGTGGTGCACGACCTAACACCTTTCCTGTGGGCAATGGGAAGGTCAAGATCATTGGCAACAGGGAGGTTGGGAGTCAAGTTACCTGAGTGAGTATGATCTTCCCCCAAGGAATTTGATGGCATTTGAGGTACGGCTTCTGGATTCTCCACAGCACTTGAACCTGGTTGGCCTTTACGACGTCGAGAAAAAACACGGAAAGGTGGAGGATCAGAAGGAGAAGGGGGAGAAGGAGAAGGAGTAGGAAAAGGAGGCAGTTGAACCAGTTTCTCCTCATGCCTATACTCCCCCTGAGGAGAAGCAGGAAAGAAGGGCTCATCCTCAAAAAATGTAACATCCATGGAGACATAGAATTTCCGAGAAACAGGATCAAAGCAACGATACCCTTTCTGAGAGAATGAGTAGCCAAGAAATATGCACGGGATAGCACGAGAGTCCAATTTCCCCTGGGTGGGAGATAGGTTTTGGACAAATCACCGACAACCAAAAACACGAGGAGGAATAGAAAGAAGAGGGGCCTTAGGAAAGAGAAGCTGATGTGGGGCTTTGTACTCTAACCAACGAGAGGGCATTTGGTTAATGAGGTATGTAGAACAAAGGACGACCTCAAGCCAAAATCGTTTTGGAACATTCATGTGGAGTAGTAAACCCGTGCCACTTCAAGAAGGTGTCGGTTCTTCCGTTCAGCCACACCATTTTGTTGTGGCGTGTGGGCATAAGAGCTCCGATGAAGTGAGCCATGTGAAGCAAAGAACTCCGTGAGGTCACTATGAAAAAATTCTTTTGCATTGTCTGATTGAAATATTTGGATTTCGGTCTAAAATTGGGTGAAGACCATCCGCTGAAAATCTTGGATAATTTTTGGTACTTCCTCACGGGTTCGCATTGGATATACCCAAGTGTATCTGGAATAATCATCAATGAAGGTAATGAAGTACTTGTAGCCACTCTCAGAAGGTAAAGTAACAGGGCCCCACACATCAGAATGCACAATGTGAAAAGGAAACTCAGATTTACTATTTCTTTGAGGAAATTGAGTTCTACAATGCTTGCTTAACTGACACGTTTGACAAGAAAAATTAGAAATAGACACAGACTTGCATAGTTCTGGGAAAACAACTTTCAAGGACTCAAAAGACAAATGACCCAGACGATAATGCCACAAATACATTTTACTCTTTCTGAATTAACTCATAGACTCTGTAACATGAAGGCCAGCCGTATTCTCCAGCATATAGAGTCCTTCAACCATACGTCCCCTACCAATCGTCCTCCCCGAGGCCAGATCCTAAATCACACAATAGGAAGGGAAAAAGGTCACGGAACAGTTTAAGGAATTTGTAACACTACTGTCTGAAAACAAATTCATAGGGAATTTTGGAACATGAAGAACATTAGAAAGAGTAAGGCCGAGGGGAAGAGAGAGAGTTCCTTGACCAGCTATGGAAGTGTATGATCCATCAGCTAGTCTCACTTTATCTCTTCCGGAAAGAGGGTGATAAGTTTGAAAGTTAGAAGACATACTAGTCATGTGTTTTGACGCTCCAGAATCAATGATCCATGGAGAGTCAAGGTCGTGAGAAGCAACATGGAAAGCTGTGGCAGGATTACCTGATGTGGATGCAAAAGAGGTGGTGGGAGGAGCATCCATCTGGCGAATAGCTCTACCATAAAGATCCAAATGGTCACGGAAGGAGTTTACAATATCCTCCATTGGGTCAGATCTAGAGTAGCTATGTTGGCCATGTGGTGTTTGAGTCACAGTAGAAGTGGAGGGCTGATTCTCCCGAGTAACCATATTGGCCATGTGGTGTTTCTTGGTACCTTGTTGCCCGGGTCTTCTAATTACATCTGAGCCTTGCTTCTTAGGTAAATCTTGAGCCCACTTTGGTTTCCCATGGAGATCCCAACAAGTATCTTTGGTGTGCCGGGGCTTCTGACAATTAGTGCACCACAATTTTTCCTTATCTTCTGCTTTCTTCTGGAGATCCCCTCTCTTGGAAGAAGGGCCTCCACTAGTAGAGGAACCCCCTTTTGCCGCCAACACAATTGCATCCCCTCCGGTGCTGTTCATCAAGTTTCTTCTGCTCTCTTCAGACTGGACAAGAGCATAGACCTCCTGAATTGAAGGAAGATCCTTAGAACTTAGAATTTGTACTCTGATGGATTCATAGATAGGATTGAGACCATGTAAAAAGGTTCTTGTACAATTTTGCATCTTCATCACACTTCCAATCAATATTCTGGTAATGGTCCAACTCCTTCCAAACAGTTGTCAAATTAGAGTAATAAACTGATAAACTCCTCTTCCCCTATTTACAAGTAGATGAAGCTGCTTGCAGTTGATAAATCTTGGCATAGTGTCGAAGTTCAGAATATGTGGATTTTTCCTGTTCCCAAATCTCATTTGCAATTTCAGCCCACATGAAGTTCTTCCTTATTTGCGGTTGCATGGAGATCAAAAGCCAAGACATAACCATGCTGTTCTCCTGATCCCATCTATCATGTTCTGCATTTCCATAAGGTTCTTTGATTCTTCCATTTATGTAGCCTATTTTTCCCCTTGCAGTTATGTATAGCTTGATCCCCCTTGACCACTCTAGGTAATTTAACCCATAAAGAGGAACAACAGCCATAGGGAAGGATAGGTCACTATTCCCACTCATTCCATTCAGCATTGTGGAGATTCCGGATGTGGCTGAATCTTCACTATTCATGATTCTAGGTTTAGAAGTACACAAAACCAAAGGCACACTGCCTTACAGAGCTGCTACAGTCCACAACTAGGCACTTGCAGATTTTCGGTTTCACAGAGAACCAAGCACAAACACTATAGCTGCAGTACTAGGTTGTATGACCTACACTGTGTAGGAGTCCAAAGAACAATATACGAACTGCACTTGCAGTGTAACCAGGTCTGAATGACCTACAGTTTTACAACTTTAATACAGCTTCTCAGCTGAAAAAAAAACTCAGTAGGAACAGCAATACGAGTGGTGGTTCACCACACCTAATCGGCTGATATCCACTTTCCAGGGCAGCCAAACAGACACTTAGGGCCTAGGGTTCATCAACAGTCCCTTAGAGAGCAGGATAGAGCAACACAGAATCGGAGGAAGGGGGACAATCCCTACTCAGATTTTGGGACATCAACAGTTGTACAAGAAGAGAACCATAAACAGAAAAAAAATCAGTTCAGTACCTAGGTCACCCGAACTGTGAATAGGCAGTACAGTCATGGACTCAAACTTCTCTTCAAATCAGAACCTTCCTTCGTACATCTGGGATGGTTTTCTACAGTCTTCTTAGCCGAGCAACTCTAGTTACCAGCACCTAAGGCTGAAGGATGAAGGAAGAAGAAGAAAGCCTTGTAGCAGAACCCTTTTCTGCGCTAGGAAGTTGAACAGTCAGCTTTCTTGTAGCAGAACCCTACTCGGCAGTGGAGACTAGCAGCAGCACTAGAGAATGCTTCCTCTTCCTTGTCTTTGAGCATCAGGACTATAGCTTCTACGCAGCAGTGGAGAGAGACATTAGCTGGTTGTTTTCCAGGCCTGGACGGTCCTGCTCTGATACCATGTTGAGTAGGAGAAGAAGAAGAAGAAGAAGAAGAAGAAGAAGAGTTGAGGCCTCAAAAAGAACTGCTTCAGTCGAGTGAAGCATTGTATTTATACTATACTGGCCGTACAACACAATAGGTCTGCAAAATTACAAAAATACCCCTGCGGGTACTAAACCTGTGTACAGTACATATAATACACCTGTCAACAGTGACATTCATTTGAAAAACTAACCATCCACTGATAGTAGACAACACAAGATGAGCTTTAAAGTACCATGGTCATTTTGATGACTGGAGCAAAGGTTTCGTCATAATCAACTGATACTCATGTAAATATCCATGGGCAACAAGACAAGCTTTATATCTATCAATGCTACCAATAGATTTTAGTTTAACAGAAAATACCCATCTACTACCAATAGTTATAGCATTAGGAGGAAGAGGCATAATTTTCCATGTGTCATTCTCAATCAAGGCACATATCTTAGCATCCATGGCTTTCTTTCAACAAGGAACAGAGAGGGCTTCTTGATAATTTTTGAGAATATCTTTAGTCTGAAAATCAGAGAAAAAGAATTATGGGGGGAAGGAAGCCCATAGTGGTTACTAATGATGGAGTGACTGATGTGTATCATCCACAGGAGGAGCTGAGGGAGTGGCAGTATGTGGACGTCTCAAATACAGCTGCAATGAAGCATTAGAGGACTATACCCATGCAAAAACATCATCTAGCTTTCAGTTAGGAACATCAAAGGCATGAAAAACAATAAAAGAGGTACTCGGATACTTGACTACTTGTTTGAAATAGGAGACCTATTTAAGAAAAATAACATTTCTTGAGATAACCAGACAACAAAGAGTCGGATCATAACAAACGAAACCCTTGTGATGGGGCCTATAACCCAAAAAGACACATATATCAGATTGAGTTGACAACTTAGTATGCTCATGTGGAGGGAAGTGAGCAAAACAAACACAACAAAAGACATGTAGAGTTGAGTAATCTGGAGGGCGATGAAGTTCAATTCCACACTGCCTTTGATCCTAGAGGTAAATTTACTAATATCCAAGTGTTGTTAGATGTTTAGATGTCTTTGCACTGTATTCTTTTGACGATATTTGGAGAAATTGGGGAGAGGTAGCAAAAATCTCTTCTACCAAAAAGGAGGTAAGTATGTCTTACTCACCTCCTATTGCTGGTTTTTTAAAACTGAACTTTGATGGGATCAGCCAAGGTAATTTGGGCCCCTCAAGTGTAGGGAGTATTTAGAGATGTTAATGGCAACATTGTTGCATTACTTTCGGGTCTAGTTGGTGTGGGGGATTCTGTACGGCTAGATTTTCTAGCTAATTATCCAAGAAGTTCAGATTGCAAAAGATCTGAATTTGGAGAGGTTAGTCATTGAAGGGGACTCCAAGTTGGTGGTGGGACGGTTAGAAAAACTCGAGACAATCATTTGAATTCATAAGGACTTTATGAATAAGTTCAACTAGTTAACCAGAAATATGATGTTATAAAAATTCAATGGCTTAAAAGAGCAGCCAATATGATTGTTGACACTATCAAAACAAGGGGTAAATAGGGGCCATTTGTATAGGGCCAAATGGCCTCAACAAGAAAGGAAAATTAGTGCGGAAGACCATTCCTGCTGCTGTTTTTGGTCTATTTGGGTTGAGAGAAATAATAGAATTTTCTGTAGTAGAGTTAAAAATCCTGAAGAGTTAGTGCAGAGAGCTGTGAGCAAGTTGATCTCTTGGGTGTCGGTTACCAAGGAGTTTAAGCATCAGAATTTGGCTCAATTGTTTTGTTCTGTCTTGGATGAGTCTGTAATCTGATTTGCGCTCAGGCGGTCTTTTTGGCCTGGGTTTTGTTGTAATGTTCTCTTCTGCCTGAATAAATTTACTTCACCTTTTCCAAAAAAAAGTTAGGATTTTGTAATGTTACCATATGTTACCTTTGGATTGGACCAACCTGTTGCACCATTCCTTTTTATGGTCAGTGTCTGCTATTAAACCCAAGACTCTTTCTTTCCACTAGTTGGAGTATAGTCCTCTTCCAGTTTTTAATCTTTTCTTTTGGTGCTGACCATTTTATTGCCATAATATGCTTTCCCTGAACCTTGAACCAAGCATGAGCTCTGCTGCTGTTGACTTCATTTTTTGTTTTTGATTCCTGACCTTTAATGTATTGATTAAAGAAAAAAATGGTTTATATACAACTAGGCAACATCTAGGCATGCCAAGCATCCCAAAATAACGAATTTGATATTTTCTTCTGTTCCTTGTATAATTTCCTTGTTTCTTCTCCTTGTAGGTATCTGTTAGCTGAAGGAGGTGACACATTATTTGCTTCCTTCATTGGAACAAAACAATATAAGTAAGCATGATTGATATTCCTTGCTTTTGCTTGTAAACTATGAAGATTTATCAAAATATCACATTTTTCTTTCTTTCTAAAAAGGGATGTCATGGTCGATGCAAATATATTTCAAGGTGTCATATTTCATGAAGATATTTCAGATGATATTGAAGGGAATGAAGCTACAGAACCTGACCATATTGAAGTTCAAAATAAAAATGGAGAAAATCATAAAAGTTCACTTAAAACAAATAAAATGAAGCGTAAATCAAGACCTGCTGCCCACCGGGTAAGACTGTTAATTCATCTTTCTGAGATTTCTTGTATGTATTAGTAGGCACCCCAGTAATATCTTTAGACTCTTTTCCACTATTCAGTAATTAAGATTTCATAAAAAAAATTCATATTTTTATAATACCTTTCATCTTATCAATAGGGATTTTTGGCTCGTGCTAAAGGGATACCAGCATTGGAATTGTACAGGCTTGCACAGAAAAAGAATCGGAAACTTGTTTTATGTGGACATTCACTTGGTGGTGCAGTAAGTTTGACTCCTCTAAGTTGGTCAACATTTGGCTTTTATATTTCTATTTGCTTTAATTTGACTTTTATATTTGTATATATTTTTACATATCACGTTTCTACTCCATGGTTTGTTTGCGTAGGTAGCAGCACTAGCTACCCTGGCCATTTTGAGGGTTATTGCTGCCTCATCTCCATCAAAAGAAAATGAAAAAGTTCAGGTCAAGTGTATTACTTTTTCACAGCCCCCAGTTGGGAATGCTGCATTAAGAGAGTAAGTTCCTTTTCTATGTTCTTCATAGTTTCTATGTGTTGTTAGAATATATGGTCAACTAACGCTAAAAGTTTTAAGCATCAGATACTTTCACTGGAATGGTGCAACAGGATTCATGTAGTTGTCCGCAAATAGTTGGGACAAGGTTTAGTTGGGTTGATTTAAGAGCATACTTTTGGTGCTTTCTCATTCATTATTGTCAATGTAGACACCTATGATCAAAATAGACAATTAACAGATTTTCATTATTGTCTTCTACTTCCAGTTATGTTCACAGGAAAGGATGGCAGCATTATTTTAAGACTTACTGTATTCCAGAAGACCTAGTACCACGAATCTTATCTCCTGCTTATTTTCATCACTACAATGCACAACCACTGCAAACACCTGGTAATGTGGGTATTTCTGGTTCATCATCAGTGAAACATGATGAAAGGGTAGAAAAACCACAAACTGTAAAACTTAAAGAGACTGAGGGAGAGCAGCTCGTGTTGGGTTTAGGTCCTGTACAGAATTCATTCTGGAGACTTTCAAGGCTGGTACCCTTGGAAGGTGTTCGAAGACAATTGAGTAGGTTTAGAGGAAGGCAACGAGAAACAGGAGAAACATCATCAATGACTAAATCTGGGTTGTCATCAACAGTTGATGAAGTTGAAGCTGCACCAGAGTCTCTGGAAATCCAAGAAGGTTCTGATGGTATATCTCTTAAACTATTATCTGATAAAGAAGATCTTGATGAAGCAAAGCGAAGCAAGATAGCTGAGAAAAGCAGTGTTACTAGTGGGAATTCTATGGGATGGCGCAGGATGCCTTATTTACCTTCATATGTACCATTTGGGCAGGTAAGTGGTGCAATTTTACATTTTCTTGTCATACACAAGGATTATAAATAGTGGAGCTCTTAGTGTCTAGAATTTGAATTCCCAGTAGTATTACCGATTAAGTATATTCTATTACCCATTTTGGTTTACTGAGGATGATTAAGGGAATATAACTCTCTTGTTTCGATCAACACCTGGAAATCCTTTTATTTGTGGCACAGTTGTAAATCAAGAATTATGATAAGGCCCAAGGCCCAGCCCTGCAACCAATGGGCCAACACTCCAAGCCAGCCAACCATCTGACCCATCACTACATCGGACCAGATTCGAGCCAGCCCATGAAGCCACCAGTTAGATATATCTGCACCAGAAGGCCACATCACCCAGGTTGTTGGACACCAATATCAATGGAAACGTAACATCAATCATGAATAATACTTTAAAGGTTATATACCTACCCTGATCAGATTAGTAACGAACTGAAGAATATTCTCTCTCCCTCTTCTGTTCTCCCCTTCCCGTCTTCTTTCTTTTTTTTGTTCTTCTCCAATGTACCTGCTATAAGAGGTTGAGCCCCCCCTCCCCCGAGCGGCTCAGATCTGGTTATTGTAACTTGATAAGTTAGTATCAACTGGTATCAGTCAGGTTTCGATGCCAGAGTCAGGTTTCAATGCCAGTTACCAAAGCAAGTGCAATGGAGGAAAGGGTCGGACAAATGGAAGTTGACCTGAAGGCATTAAGGATACCTTGTCTGATGTTGTCTCACAGATTGTCCAACTGTCAGATTTGGGCGGTAAGGAGAATGACAATGAAGAATTGAGCAGTGACAGTCCTAGATGGAACCTCAATGGTGGAAGGCACTGATTTTCCCAACGTTCATAGTTGAGGACCCCCTCCCTTGGATTTATCAGGCTGAAAGGTACTTCGAGTACCATGATACTCCAGCTACCGAGAGAGTCTTTATTGCTTCAACACATTTGGTGAAGCCATTGTGTGGTATCGGTGGTACCATAAGACATCCTCAACTCACGTGATTTCGTTGAAGCCATATGTGTAAGATTTTGGACCCTTTGGTTTTGAGGACTTCAGCGAGTCCTTATCCTGGGTCAAGCAGACTGGAACGGTCTGGGAATACCAGGTAAAGTTTGAAAGATTGGCTAACCAAGTTGAAGAGTGGCATGAGAATGCCCTTAGTGGATGATTTATTAGGGGACTTCGAGATGACATTAGAATTGAGGTGAAGGCGGTGCAACCTAACACCCTCATAGCAGTCACTTGGTTGGCCAAACTCCATGAGGACTGACTGTACAAGCTTAAGAGAGTCTCTAGACCATTGGGGCCGATCCTTAAGACCCCCTGCTAAGATTGACATACCAGCCCAATGAAGCCCAACCCTACAACTGTCCTACTCTATAAGAAACTCACCTGGGTAGAAATGCAAGCCCAAAGAGGAAAAAAGGGCTCTGCTACAATTGTGACAAGCGATTCGTCCCGGGGCACAAATGTAAGGTCCAATAGGTATATCTGCTTCAGGTGGATGAGGTATCAGACAAAACAGAACCCGTTGAGGAAAAAGAAGAACAACCAGGAGAAGTGGAGGTTCCCTTGGTCGAATATTGTGAAATCTCACTCCAGGCCCTCATTGGGCTAAATTCACTATCAACCATGAGGGTGATGGGTGTGATTATAGGCCGTAAGGCTTCAGACCTTCGGTGCTGATAGATAGTGGGGCTATACTCTATTTTGTCTCCCAATTACTGTACAAGAGATTGGGCCTGGCAGTCTAACCCATGACACCTTTGCAGTCCATGTAGAAAATGGAAGCAAGATCCAAAGCAAAGGGGTGTGCAAGGATGTGCAATTGAAGATTCAAGGCCAAGTGTTCCATGTGGACCACCACCCATTAGACTTTTTGGGGGTGTAGACGTTGTCCTTGAGATTCAATGGCTCAGCTAGCTTATCCCAGTAATATGTCATTGGGCCAATTCTACCATGGACTTTTCAACCCAAGGCCACCAATGCCACACCTAATGGGATTCAAGCCCTCATAGCTGGGTCCAGAGTCATCCCAAGCCCTACTCAAGTCCTGCCAACTCCTGGGAACCTGATGCAGTCCACAATCATAATAAAATTCAGGATCGAGCTTACCATCAAAGTCAGAAACATTAACATGGATGCTCTTGTCAGTTCCTTCTAAAGAACGTACAAGTCGATCCATATCCCAAGCTTGTTGCGAAGGTGTTGATCTTGGTGATGCTCCTCTAGTAGAACTTGATGTGTCGGAATGATCCTCTTTATCAGATGCGCTTGGTTCTTTAAAGGTTTGCTCCATAAATACGGTTGGACCGGTAGGATTGCTTGTAGAGGGTTGCCCGGGGAGTCTACGTAGCATCTCTTCCATCATGTGTTGAATGGTATTGTAAGATTGCTTTAATTCATTGACTTCTTCCCATAAGTAGGCATTCTCTGGTGGAGCCTTGTGTTGATTCTTAGGTCGACCTCTTGGCATGGTGTCTCACTTCTTTGAAAGGTTCGGATATGTAGTCAGCTTTGTCAACCGAATTTGTGTCGCTTATAACTTTCTGTAGAAAATTCTGATTGACGAACCGTTTGTTGCGTTAGAAAGTAGACTCGAAGAGTTTTCCAACGATATATAACATGCCCCAATTTGATGAAGCTTTCACTGCCGAAATTGGGACGTCAACTGACCTATTTTCTGGAATTGTAACATTGTCTCTAGATGAAGAAAGTGAGTAGAGCAAAAGGAATTACAATCTCTAACTCATTCTACTCTAATACCAATTGATGCAGCTCAAGTATGAAGGAAAAATGTAAAAGAAATTTGCTCAGAGAATTAGAGAAAAGAAGGAGATTGGATGAAACTCTATTAATATGAGACTTACAGTATGAGGCAACTAGGTTGGGGACTCACTCACCCAAAGGGGCTGGGGACTCACTCACTCAAAGGGAGGATTCTCTCAACTCTCAAAGAAGGCTCTAGGCTTCTCAAAACAAAGGGAAGATCTCTATGTGTTTGGCTTGAGATTACAAGGCTTTATATACGGAATAAACTAGCTGTTGGAACATTAAATGAAAAAACTAGTTGTTAGAGTATTAAATGCAAAACTAGATGTAACAACATTGAATGAGAAACTAGTTGTTAGGAGTTATTGGAGCTTTTAATGATCTAGCTGTTAGAAGTCCACTAACAACTAGCCATATGATTCTATGTTTCTTGGAGCATGATTGTGGACTGCATTGTGGAAACTCATGGGCACTCAACTTCAATTCTCAAGTGCATATCATCCAAAAACTGAAGGACAAACTGAAGTAGTGAATCGTTCTCTTGGTGATTTACTTCGATGTTTAGCAAGTGATCATCCTCGCCAATGGGACTTTGTTTTGCCCCAAGCTGAATTTGCATATAACAGTTCTAAGTGTCAATCTTCTAAAAAGACCCCATTTGAAGTAGTCTATGGAAGGAGTCCAAGTCATATATTCGATAGAGTGCCATTTCCCATTCTAGGTAGGAGTAGCATAGAAGCTGAGAAACTTTCCAATCACATCCATGAAATTCAAGAGCAAGTTAAAATGAATCTCGAAAAGGCAAAATAAGCAATAAAAAGAAACTGCAGATGTTCATCGTTGACACTTTGAATTCCAAGAAGGTGATTTGGTGATGGCATATTTGAGGAAGGAAAGGTTCCTAATGGGTACTTGCTACAAGCTCAAGTATAAGAAGATTGGCCCTTGTTGCATCTTAAAAAAAAATTGGTCCCAATGCATATAAGATTGAGTCACCATGCGGAATGACAATTAGTCCAATCTTCAACATTACTGACTTATATCCTTGTCATGGTGACCCAAATCAGTCCTCGACCACTATTGATGATTTGGGAATTTCATCTTCACTTGGAAGATCATAGATAATTGATATTCTTGATTTATGTTTAAAAAGTACGGGACGAGGCACTTACACACAATATTTGGTTCGCTAGAAGGACAAACCCGCATCAGGAGAATGATGCAATCAACAATCATGCTCCAAGAAACATAGAATCATATGGCTAGTTGTTAGTGGACTTCTAACACCTAGTTCATTAAAAGCTCCAACAACTCCTAACAGCTAGTTTCTCATTCAATGTTGTAACAGTTAGTTTTGCATTTAATGCTCCAACAACTAGTCTTCTCATTTAATGTTCCAACAACTAGTTTATTCCCTATATAAAGCCTTGTAATCTCAAGCCAATGGCATAGAGATCTTCCCTTTGTTTTGAGAAGCCTAGAGCCTTATTTGAGAGTTGAGACAAACCTCTCTTTGGGTGAGCGAGTCCCCAACCAAGTTGCTCCATATTGTAAGTCATATTAATAGAGTTTCATCCAATCTCCTTATTTTCTCTAATTCTCTAAGCAAATTTCTTTTACATTTTTCCTTCATACTTGAGCTGCATCAAAACCCATACACTCATGTCATTATGATCTTATTCTAGGGCCTATCCTATCCACTTTAGGCCCACCCAACTCCAAACTTCCAGCCGGAATCAGACCCAACTCTAGGAATTGTTACATGCCTTCCATGATTTTTTCCAAGAGCCAGAAAACTTATTGCTTACTAGACCTCATGATCACTGAATCCATATGCTGCCTGGGGCCCCACCCACTAATGTGAGGCTGTACCACTACCCCCACTATCAGTGACTAGAAATTGAGAAGACAGTCCAAGAATTGTTGTCCAAAGGTCATATCATAGTTTTCAAGGCGCCAAGCAAGGCTAGGCGACAGGGAGGCGCCTAGGCGATGAATTTTTTTTAAGTAAAACCATATATCCTAGGGTAGTTCCCTAGGTTCTATAACCATATTTCCTTAATAATTATTCATAATTTTCATAAGAAAAGTATAAATTTCATGTTTAAGTCTAGAAAATCAACATTTTAATAGAGGAAAAAGAACAAAGTAAAGAAAATTCAAAAAATATACAGGCTGAACCCGTACTTTTGTTATAAGAAAGAAGAAAAGAAAAGGTGGAAGAAAAAGAAGAAGAAGAAGAAGACATGGAAGAAGAAAATTTGTTGATTAGACAAAATTTTAAGTTCTTCCTTTGCTTCTAGGTTCAGGTTTTGAAAATTTTGAGGGTTCAATCAAGGATCAAAATTTCGATATGAAACGCCCCATATCGGGTGTATTGTATTGTATCTTTGGGGTCCTGATACTTGTTTACAGGTGTTTTCGGGGACCCATTTTTTGAAATAATATATATATATATATATCTATATATATGTATATATATTTATAAATGAAATTGAAAACTAAAGAAATAAAAAAATAGGGGAAGTATCGTTATAAGTACCGATACACCTCTGCCAATACAAATAAGTGCATCGGTACTATGAACCATGGGTTCAATACGGCAGTTAGCAATGTTGCATTGATTAAATCCTAACAGAATAAGAAAATAATAAAAAGAAATTAGCATATAAACACATAAAATGAATATTCTAGTTTAATAATGTCTATTTTATAATTATAATGTCAAAAAATTAAAAATATAAAAGTATTTTATAACCCGATGCACAAAACTGTTAGGCGATTGGGCGAGGCGAGCTTCCAAGGGTGCCTTGTCGCCTAGGGCGCCTTGACAACTATGGGTCATATTCAACCTAGTTGCAACCTCTACTCCCTAGTACTGTTGGTAAAGAAGAAGGATGGCTCCTGGAGGTTCTATGCATAGTTTTCAAGGTGCCAAGGTGAGGCTAGGCAACATGGGGGTGCCTCGTTGCCTAGGCGATGGGTTTTTTTATGTAAAAACATAGGTCCTAGGGTAGTTCCCTAGGTACCATAACCATATTTCCTTTAATCAAAAAATTTTGGGGCTGAACCCTTATTTTTGTTATAGGAAAAGAAAAAAAAAGAAAAAGTATTGGTAGTAGTAGTAGTAGTAGTGGTGTTGACTAGACAAAATCTTGAGTTCTTCTTTATTGGTTCAGGTTTTGAAGTATTTGAGGGTTCAATTACAGCATTTAGCAATGTTTGTGTTGATTAAACCCTAACAAATAAGAAAATAATAAAAAGAAAATAGTATATAAACACACAAAATGATTATTTTAGTTTAATAATGTCTATTTTATAATTATAATCTCACAAAATAAAGAACAAAAAAGTATTTTATAATAGAAAGTAAAAAGCTGCTTGGCGATTAGGTGAGGTGAGCCTAAAAGGGTGCCTTGTCACCTAGGCATCGCCTTGACAACTATGGTTTTGTGTGGACTACCGAACCTTGAACCAAATCACCATTAAGGACCGGTTCGCAATACCCGTAATAGAGGAGTTGTTTGATGAATTGGGCCAGTCAACTTATTTTTCTAAGCTGGATTTGAGGTCGGGATATCACCAAATCAGGGTCCACCCTGATGACATTAACAAAATGTTCTTTCGAACCCCGGAGGGATACTACGAATTTGTAGTCATGCCTTTTGGCATGACAAATGCCCCCTCCACCTTCCATAGATTGATGAATGACATCTTCAAGCCCTTTCTAAGGAAATACATACTCGTCTTTTTTGACAATATATCGGTCTATAGCCCAGATTGGGCTTCCCATCTACAACACCTTCAGTGCACATTGGAGGTAATGAGAAGCCATCAGCTGTATGCCAAAGCTACTAAGTGTTCTTTCAGCTAGACACAAATCAGTTTTCTTGGTCATATTATTACAGGGGGTGAAGTGTTAACAGACCCCGATAAGGTGGCTTGCATGGTGAGCTGGGTTTGTTCCACATCCTTAAGGGGCTATGTGGATTTCTGGGTTTGACCAGGTATTACTGCCGGTTCATCAAGGAGTACGGAGCTATTGCAGCAGCTCTCACTCAGCTTCTCAAGAAAATTCCTTTGAATGGCGGGAGCAAGCTGACAAGGCCTTTAACAAGCTTAAAGAAGCTGTGACATATCCACCAGCTCTCATAGATTTCTCACAAGACTTAATAGTTGAAATTGATGCATTAGGAAAGGTTGTGGGGGCAGTTCTCATGCAACAGGGCTAGCTGATTGCTTACTTGAGCAAGGCCTTGAGCCTCAGGGCCAAGTGAACTCCACATATGAGAAGGAACTTATGGCAATCACTATGGCAATCCAGAAATGGTGGGTCTACTTATTGGTCTACCTATTTACTGTGAGAACAGACCACAAGAGTATAAAACACCTACTAGGCAAGCAGGTTTTGGGCCTGGAGCAGCAGAAATGGGCTTATAAGTAGCTTGGATAAGACTTCAAAATCGAGTACAAGCCCGGACCCTCAAATGCAGCTGCTGATGCCCTCTGTCAGGCCAAGGAGTTTCAGTTAATGGGGCTATCCAGCCCAGTTTTCCCTTGCTGGATCAACTCAAGGCCGAAGCCCAGAAAACCCAGAGCTCATGAAGATCAAGGATTTATGGCCGCAAGACCCAAATCAAGCCCCAGGGCACTCGGTGTCTAATTCCACCTTCCAAGCAAGTCAAAGCACACTGAGGACTTGCTAGATTTATTCCACAACTCAGCCGCAGGAGGGCACTCAGGTGTTCTTAGGACCTATAAGTGCCTAGCTGTCCACTACTACTGTAAGGGAATGAAAAGGTCCATTCAGACCTACATCCGCAAGTGCACCACCTTCCAACACAGAAGTATAGCACTCAATCTCTGGTAGGCACTCTCCAACCTCTACCAATTCCAGAAAGAATCTGGGAGGATGTGACCATGGACTTTATCACTGGTCTCCCTATCAGTAGGTAAGTCTGTAGTTCTTGTGGTGGTTGACCGACTAAGTATGGTCATTTCATAGCTCTTCCACACCCATATATGACAGCCTCAGTTGCTCGAGCTTATATGTAGCCAAGCTACATGGCACTCCTCATCAACAGAGATCCCCTGTTCATGAGCTGGTTTTGGGAGGAATTTTTCAAGAACCAAGAGGTCAAGAAGATGCATTCTACGAGCTACCATCCTCAGATGGATGGTCAATAGGTCATTAATAGGTGCTCTGAGATGTATCTCAGATGTTTTATTGGTAAGGACCCTAAGCAGTGGATAGTTTGGCTACCATGGGCGGAATATTGGTATAGTACAACTTATCATATTTCCACTGGCATGGCACCATTTTCAGCTGTTTATGGGAAGGAATCACCTGCCTTGTTTCCTTATGAGAAAGGGTCAGCGGCAGTTGAAGTAGACCTATAGCTTACAACAAGAGATGAAGTCCTTTGGTCCCTAAAACATCACCTGATGTGGGCCCAACAGAGAATGAAGTTAATATATGATAGAAGGCACAGAGAAATGGAGTTTTCAATAAGGGATTGGGTTTATCTCAAGTTGCAGCCGTACAAGCAGACCTCCTTGGCTCACTGAGCATGGCAGAAGCTTTTGGCCAGGTACTTGAGTCCATTCCAGATCCTTGAAGGAGTAGGGGAGGTCGCCTATAAATTGAACCTGCATGCCACCTCCAAGCTTCATCTAGTGTTCCACGTATCCTTATTTAAGCTGAACCTCACTCCAGCTGTGGACACACCACCACTTCTACTGGAATTTATGGAGGAAGGAACATTACAGGTGGAACCGAGGGAAGTGATGGACTTTAGATGGATCAAGCAGAGTAAGAAAATAACCAGGCAAGTCTTAATTTCCTGGAAAGAACATACCTCCTTAGGACGCTACATGGGAAGACTATTTGAAGATGCAGCAGAAATTTCCCCAATTAAACCTTGAGGATAAGGTGCCTCCTAAAGGGGGTGGGACTGATAAATCCCAAGGTCCAGCACTGCGACCAGTGGGCCAACACTCCAAGCTGGCCAACCATCTAACCCATCACAGTGTCGGTCCAGATTTGAGCCAGCCCATGAAGCCACTAGTTAGATATATCTACACCAGAAGGCCACGCTACCCAGGTTGTTAGACACCAGCATGCATGGAATGTGATCTCAATCATTAATAATACTCTCCCTTCTCTTCTCCTCTTCCTCTCTTCTCTTCTTTTTTTCTTCTTCTCCAAGGTATCTTCTGTAAGAGGTTGAGCCCCCCTCTGAGAGGCTCAGATCTGGTTATTGTATGCCCTTGTTCATTTTAATGGGCACTCAAGATGGTATGGCATGTATAGGAATTTCTATTCCTAGTTATTCGTGTTGTTTATAATGATGATGCATTGATGCTCTTTTGGGATTTCCTCTGAACTGTTGTGTCATATATGGAATCTTATTGTTTGTTATTCATTTTTTTGATCAGTTTATTGTTGGTTATTCATTTCAGCTTTATCTCTTGGGGAACTCTTTGGTTGAATCACTCTCTGACACAGAGTACTCAAAATTGATATCGGTACGTGCTTCATTTATTAAGCTCAGTATTTGTTATCATAGGGCTTTTTTCACATTGCATGACTGTAATCTTAATTTAATTTACATTGTTTTGCAACCATAGAATTGCTGTTTAGCAATTTCTAGAACCTCTCATGTTGGTTACTTTCTGCTGGCAAAGGTATTTGCAGGTGAGGTCTGTGATCTCAGAATTGAGAGAGAGATTCCAGTCACATTCAATGAAATCATACAGGTCTCGCTTTCAGAAGTAAGATTCTCCAAATTCTATTTAGAATTTCAGCCAATTTTTTGTAACACTTTTTTTTTTCTTTTTTCTGACACCCCAATGAATGGACTGTAGCTAATCAACTAATCTGATAGTGATTCACACTTGAGAGTAGCAATGCATAATGGTTGAATAATCATTTTATTAATGATCAAATAGGAACTATCAAAGGATACAGCATAAAAATTCCAAAGAGGTGCAAGTTGCGGCCTCAAAATCAAATTAGGATTACAATTGAGCCCAAAATAAATGATCCCTATACATACACCCCTTGCATAGCTTGAAAGTCTGCCACCCCATTAACTGATATCCTCTCCCAATGAACTCTCACTGTTATATTGGAGGTTAGCCACTTGAATCTTCTCATCACCTCTCTAGAGGACCAAGCTACAGTGTCCGGCTCCTTCAGCCTTGCAGTTACCAGTTTAGAATTACCTTCAATTAGGAAACTTCCATAATTCAGTTCTCTAGCAATCTGTTCTCCCTCTAGAACTGCTTGGACCCTGCATTAACCTCATCCCCAACTCCAATTGGACCAGAAAATAAGGTTAACAATCTGACCCTCTGCATTTCTAAAAACTCCTCCAATACCAGAAGGCCCAGGATTACCAAGGCAGTTACCATCAAAGTTCATCTTGATAGAGCCTTCTTTTTGAGGCTTCCAAGCTACTATAGGATTGTCCTTAACCAAGGAAGATTTTGCAACAAATTCCCAGTTTCTCCACAAGTCGACAAAGGAGAATTGTGAGAAGAGATCCAATGCTTTAGGCCAATTGGTAGCCCTGTTCACAATGCAATCCCAAACAGTAGCCTCATCCCTCTCTTTATCATTAAATATCCTGGCATTCCTTCCCTTCCATACTGTCCACACTAAAGCATCCCTAGAACATCTCCATAGAACTTTCCCTCTCCTCTTAGGCTACTTGAAGGTAGTAGTGTGGAAGAGCCCACCAATCTGCAGAGGCACTATCCACTTGCATCCAAAAAGACCAAAAATCTGTTCTTAAAGTTGTACAACAAAATGGCAGGAGATTATTTCTAGTCCCTGATTTGTCTTTTTTTTTTTTTTTTTTTTCTGGTGGGCATGTCTATACTTGATGTCTGTGAAAAGTTGATCCCTCTCTCCTCCCTCTTTCCCTGTTCTCACTCCCCCTCCCAAAAAACAAAAAAAGTTTGTTACTGTTGCAAAATTTCTTAGGCAGGATGATTGTTTGAGTTACTTTTCTTGTTTTAAAACCTTCTCATGTATATTATTGTATTTTTTCTTCCTGCTGGTTAAGCAACTTGCTACTTGAGGTTGGTTGATGTCTTGCTTACTGCAGTTTGGTTATATTTAAGACTTTTTTATGTTTTAACCTTTTCTTGATGAAAATTTCCATTCTTTAAATCTGGTATTAGATACTTTTTTAACCAGTAAGTGATCAATGATTTTATTAATTAAAGAAAAGAAAAAATATGAAATAATGATAGGACAAAACAAATGCATAGTAGCATCTTACTAAAGAATCAACCTAAGGGCTAATCAATGATATGTTTAGAGTATGACAGTAGGTGGCTAATTCATCATCCACTAGAAGGGTAACTCAAATGCAATGCATTCCATGAAGGAATGGCTGTGTGAAGATGAATTTTCATGGATGTAGAATTGGGGACCCAAGCCCATCTAGAATAGGTGAAGTATTCAGAAATGAATGCAATAACTAGATTTGTAGTTTTGTACTTGGGACCAATTGGAGCTGGAAGTTCCATAAAAGGCAGAACTCTTGGCAGTGTTAATTTGGGATTCATACATTCTTTAAATTTCAAGTAGATTGTCATAGAGGTTGACTCAACAGTAGTGCTTAGATGGTTGGAAAACATAAATCGAGCAATATGTTAGTTCAGACAGATTCTTAGAGAAACTAAAGATTCGACCAGAGAACTTGAAGAAACTCTACAGTAGGTTAGAAGATCAACAAACAGTTTGACCAATGCATTGGACAAACACGGGGTATAGATGGATACCCTCATGGAATCAACTTAGTTCAGACAGATTCCTCCTCATATGGAATCAACTTATGAAAAGTGATTAGGAAGGTTTGTGATGAATACCCTCTCTTGAGTCTAGAGATTTCATACCTATGATCCAAGCAGATTGCCAATCGGCCTTGGTTTCCTCCATCACAAGGAGCAATAAACTTCAATGGCTACCCAAGCCCATCACAGATAGGAGAAGCTTTCAGAGAGGCTACGTGGGATCCCATTGGCTTTGTACCCATAGACTATTACATTATGACAGAATTGAAGGCTTTAGTGCAAGACATAGTTTTCAAGCCGCCAATGTGAGGCTAGGCGACAGGGGGGCGCCTTGTCGCCTAGTCGCCTAGGCGATGGATTTTTTTTATGTAGAAAACATAGATCCTAGCGTAGTTCCCTAGGTACCATAACCATATTTCCTTGAGAATTATTCATAATTTTCATAAGGAAAGTATAGAGTTCATGTTAAAGTATAAAAATCAACATATTCATGAGAAGAAAAAGAAGGAAAAGAAAATTCAAAAAATATAGGGGCTGAACCCTTATTTTTGCTATAGGAAAAGAAGAAAAGAAAATGTGTTGATTAGAAAATGTGTAGTAGTAGTAGTAGTAGTAGAAAATGTGTTGATTAGACAAAATTTTAAGTTCTTCCTTACTTATTGGTTCAGGTTTTAAAGTCTTTGGGAGTTCAATACAGCATTTAGCAATGTTTATCTTGATCAAACCCTAACAAATAAGAAAATAATAAAAAGAAATTAGTATATAAACACACAAATGAATATTTTAGTTTAATAGTGCCTATTTTATAATTATAATGTCAAAAAACAAAGAATAAAAAAGTATTTTATAATACATAGTACAAAACTGTTTGGCGATTAGGCGAGGTGAGCCTCAAAGGGTGCCTTGTCGCCTAGGCACCTGCCTAGATGTCGCCTTGACAACTATGGTGCAAGGGTTGTAACTCATGTTGACATTGAAATTTCAGCAAGTGAATGTGGAAGTGGAAGGAGACTCCAAAGGGGTAATTGGCTGGAGGCAGTGAACTGAAGGCTCATGGAGGTTTAAACACATGGTGAGAGAAGCTAAATCTCTGATATATAATGTTAACGTCTAATTCAAATGGATCTGGAGATTTGGGAATGCACCGGCAGATGGGCCATCCACCAGCCAGACAAGGTGTAGGAAAGATGGATATTTATTGTGGAGCATCCCTCCTGAAATAGCTATTTTTAATGAGTCTTTATTTCCACGCTTTCTTAGCCTTTCCTTTCAGAAAGTTCTTGTGGAGCATCCCTCCTGAGATGGCTATTTTTGACAAGTCTTCCTTTCAGAAATTTCTTATTCCAAGCTTGTTTATTGGGTTATATGTTTGCAGCCTTATTTGCTTTATTTTGAATCAACAAAAGTTTCTTCTCTTCATCTTTTTAATGATCAAAAAGAAGATAAAAATGAATAGCTTCCAATAACAGAATTGAAGTAGTTGATGGTTCCAAAAGCATATATCAGGATCATATGGTTAAAGTGGTGTTGCAAACCCTGCAAAGGAGCTGAATATTAGCAGGTTGATCATTGAATGAAGTTTAAAATTGGTAATAGGCAGGGTAGAGGAGGATGATGGAATGTGGGATACACTAATGAAAGAAGGAATTTAAGTGACTGACCCAGTAGAACTAATAGAAGTGAACTTGCAGTGAGTTAAGGGAAGTGATAATTCCTTTGCATATGCACTTGCTAAACAAGGGGTGGGAAGGGATCAAATGTTTTGGGCTAAGTTGTAATCCTTCTTCTCTATGTGGGGAGAGTTAAGAGTGTCTACCTCTCCCTGTGCCTTTCTGTACTTGTATCTGCTTTCTTAATTCTAATAAAATGCTTCTGTTATTGATCCAGAAAAAAATATTCATACCTAAGAACAAGATACACTCACTAGACTTGCCCTAATGACATTTTAAGTCTTCTTACTTGAATGAAAGTTAGATTGGCTCATTTCCTCATCTTAGTGGGTAGCTTCCCTCCATTGGAATCCCCAAATCTTTTACCCAACCTTACAATTAAGAAGCAAATGATCCACCTTTTCACATATTAGACACTTGCCAGTTTGATGTTTTCTGGTTTTAGTTTTTGTATTTACTTAGTCCAATGTCTTGGGTGTGGATAGTGGTGTACTTCAGAGCTTTTATTGGACAGTAGCGTGGAGTGTTTTGACAGTAAAGGTAATTTTATTAAAAGTGCAAGTCGTGAAGTTGTAAAAAAGGGAATGAGACCCCCCCCCCCCCCCACCCAAAAAAAAAAAAAAAAAAAAGAAAAGAAAAGAAAAGAAAAAAAAAGCATGTTGTCTTCACCATTTTAGCTCCTTCAAACCAAAAAAAAAAAACTAATAAGAAGAAAAGAAAAAGAAAATAAAAAGGAATGTGAAGTGAAAGTGAATTATATAGATCTTTCTAGTCAATTCATTCTACTCGTTATCAAAATCTCAAGTCACACTGTTGAATTTGTTGAGCACCAAAGCCCTTCAGTGATAAAGGAACTGATATCCTTTAAATTCTTTGCAGAGGTCTACATTTATTCACAAAAATCTTCTAGTTCCTGTTCTAGGCTTGGGCTTTTTGACATCTTCATGTGTGTAATTATACATAAAAAAATTTTATGTTACAACTTACATGTAATCTTGTATTGTAGTCATTCTGTGTCTCAGCCTTTCTCCTCTTTTCTTGCATCTTCTTTTTGGGGGAATTTCCTTCTCTTCTTATTAATATAATTATACCATTCAAAAGAAAGAAAATATTATGTTAAATTTAGAAAAAAAATAATGGACATCTAAACAAAATCTTGGTTATTGAGGTCAGGATCCTAAAATTGACCAAGTATTGATTCAAATTTTGCAATCGAGTTGTTCTTTTATTCTTGATGCAGGTTGTTACAGGCAAGCTATGTCTGCTGACTGCTCATATATATATTCATTATTGTGTTTTATTATGATTGATTCCTTTTCTTTGCAGAATCTATGAGTTGTGCATGTGTGGTACTGCTTCTCTGTTCTTAGGAATGGAACAATTGCCACAGTTTCCACATTTACAACAATGGCTTGGCCTTACAATTGCTGGTGCTGTAGAGCTTGGCCATATAGTAGAATCCCCTGTTATAAGGACTGCCACATCAATTGTTCCTCTTGGATGGAGTGGTGTTCCTGGTGAAAAGAATGGAGAACCATTGAAAGTTGATATCACTGGTTATGGATTACATTTGTGCACTCTGGTGCAGGCTCAAGTGAATGGCAACTGGTATTGCTTCTTTGTTATCACATGTTTTGTTTCCTTGTAATCACTTTTATGGCTCTAGAATTGTTTATGATCTTTTATCAGTAACAGAAATATATTAATTGTAAAAGCTTTTACAGGAAGCATGCCCAAAAGGAAAAGAGATAATGAAAGAAAAGAAAATAAGAATGAAAGAGGGGGTATGAAACCTACCCAAGAAACAAAAAGGAAAAAAGGAAAAAATGGCAAAGTTCTCCTTAGACATTCACAACCCAACAAGAACCAGCTACAGCTTAGAAAACCTTCCCCTTGAAACCAAGCCCCAACCAGGCAAAACGCCCAGCCATAGTAGAACCGAAACTGGCCAAGCAGCAGTCCAAGGTCTCCTAGTAACCAATCCTCAAAGCCCCAGGAGATGCTGCCATTTTTATTAGATCTATGTTTTTTGATAGGTAATAGTAGTGAATTTTATTAATAAACAACAATATATACAATCAGTACATTCCTCCTTAGGAGATGCAGCCTCTCACATAACAACATAAAAACAGGTTAGAACTGAGCCCTATATAGATGATACCTATTGACCCCTTGCTTGGCTTAAGTGTCAGCCAATCCATTAGATGATCTTCTAGTTCATTGTATTCTTAAGGTCATGTTGCTGGTCATTACACATTCTATCATTGCTTATACACTTCTCTCTGTAAAAAAATTTTGACATTCCTTAAATAGTCCACAACAATTTTTTTTTTTTTGATAATTGAATGAAGATTTTATGAATTGGAGAAAAAGCTTTACAATCAGCCTAAAGAGAGGTGTGAGATTCGATCTCCCTTCAAAATAACACTTTCTCAAAGAGTACACAATTACAAAGCAGCCCAAAATAACAGTTTCTGATTGGCCCCTTGTTTAGCAAAATAGTTTGCTATTACACTTGCTGATCTGCTCACTCATTGAAATCTAACTGTCATATCCCTTATTACTCGTTAGCCAAGTAACTTTATTTAGAAGATCCCTATAACACCAAATAACAGAATCCAGATCTGATAGCCACTCCACAACCATCTTAGAATCTCCTTCAATTAGTAAATTCCCCACCCCAAATAGTACACAACAATGCTGCCTTAGTACATCTCCACTAGATTCTACCCCTTTTTCTAGGCCAAACAAATATATCCAAGTTAAACAAAGTGTTGAGCTTTGTTGGCAAGTTCTATCTACACCCAAAGAAGGAGAAAAATCATTCCCAAATGCATGTAACAAATGAATAGAGGTAGGTGGCAACAACTCTTACTATTAGATTTGCATAGAATGCACTGGTTAGTGGATGCACAAAGAAAGGGTCTCTGTTTTTGCAAACTATCCAATGTATGTAGCTTCCCACAGTAAACTTCTCCACAAAAAGCACTGGATTTGGGGGGGGGGTAGGCCTACATCAAATTTCAATTGACAGGATGAACTAGTGATTTAAAAGGCGCATTTTAGGGTATGTGCCATGCCCTGACCAAACCCTAACAAGTCCGCCGACGCTCCAAAAGTCTAATATTTGCTAATATTGCTTATTCATTCATCCTAATAAAAGATATTTTTAAAAGACAATGAAAATTATAAAATCTTTTTTATAGGGATTAAGAATTTATGACCCTAATATGGACTTGTTTGGGCTTGCCTTGAGGGTTTGGTACAAAAGCAGCTCGTAAAATCAGAAATGCATAATGTTTAATAACATTAGCTATTTGAAGTAATGCAATAGGGGAAAAATAAAGAGATTGTGAGTTTTACATGTTTGAATATGTTTTATATGTTATGCTTGATTTTATTTTTAAATTTCATTTTAAATATGTTTTACATGTTATTTTAATTTGAGATAATAGGCCTTTTCAAACATTTATTTTAAAATTTAAATTTATATGTTTAATTAATATATGTTGACATTTTTTGGCATTTTGAAACTTTTTTAGCATTTTTTTTGAAAGAAGGTAAAGTATGATTGTATTAATAACTGGTCCTGTGTAGATCAGAAGTGGTGGTGTCTCGTTTGCAATTTGCTGATGACATAGTCATTTTCTGTGAAAGTTGTGATGAATCCAGTTTAAGGAATTTGAAAAGATTGGTAGATGAATTTCAACAGGCCTCCAAACTGAAAGTCAATTGGGGAAAAAACTGTGTAGCTGGAATCAACATTGAAGGGGGGGGGGGGACATCCAAGCCATGGAAAATTTGCTAGGATGTGAAGTGAAAAATTGGCCTCTAGAATATTTAGGTATGCCCTTGGGCCCATCTGAAAGCTGAAAGCTTCTGGAAACCGATGGTAGAGAGGTTCACAAAGAAGTTGGCAATGTGGAAGAGAAATTATATATCCTTGGGGGGAAGAATCACCTTGATAAAATCAACCCTAGCAAACCTACCCACTTATTTCCTCTCCACCTTTAAGATCCCGGTGAAAATAGCTAGGAAGTTGGAGAAGATTATGAGGGACTTTTTGTGGGAACCAGGTGATGAAAAGAAAGATCATTTAGTGAAGTAGGAGCAAGTTTGTTACCCTAAGGAACATGGTGGATTAGGTATAAGGAATCTATTAAAGAAAAACAAGGCCCTTCTAGGGAAATGGTTGTGGAGATTCCCTTGTGAAGAAGATAGGTTGTGGCATAGGGTCACTAAAAGCATTCATGGTGAAGCAAATAACGGCTGGGATGCAAAACTAGCCCCCAATGCAGCTCCAATTTCTCCTTGGAGGCAATCTTTGAGGTATATCCAACCTTTCTTCAATTTATCAGGTTTGATGTTGATTGTGGCAACAAAGTTTTATTTTGGGAAGACCTTTGGGTTGGGGATGTGCCTCTTATGGTCAAATTCCCAGACCTCTACTCCTTATCAAACCATAAAAACAAACCTGTTGCTAGGTTTGATGTGCTTTCAGATTTAAGGATCTCTTGGGATTTTGGTTTTAGAAGAGGGTTGGGGGAAAATGAATGTGAGTCTCTGGTGCTTTTGATTTTGTAGAGAAGATGGGCCGAATGGCCCATAGGCTGTTTATCCTTTCTTATCTTTTATGTTCTTTGCTGTAATGGACCTTATTCTGGGCCTATTCTTTCTATGTTATGTTCTTTTAATTTCTTGCCCAACTAAGGGCCTCTTTGTAAATTATTAAAGTTTAACTTAATAAAATAGTGTTAGGGGTGTAAGAGGAGAGATTAAGGTTCGAAACTCTCTTTCTCTGAACCCTTATTGCCGCCATCTTCTTCTTCATCTTCTCTTCCTTAGAAGAATGATTTCTGTTGTTTTATTTTGATTTCTGCATCTGTTCTAAACGTCCTTTATTCTCAAAAGACTGTTTTTCTTCTTGGTATCAGAGCAGGCTCGTTTTTCCCTCTTTTTCACCTTTTTTTTTCCATACACAGTGTGTATGGAGAACTGAACCGTACGGACTGTTAAAGGTCTCGGTTCTGCCCAGTTGTTAGTGGTTTCTAGAGAGAAGTGGACTGACTGTGTCGCCTTCTTGGCTGATTCTAATGTACTGCCCGAAACCCTAGTTTCCTGGAGAAATCTGTTTGCGAGCTCCGCAGGGTATTTGGACTGGGTGCTCAGTGTTTGGAGGTTTTCTGATTTTCTTTCTTGAAGACCGAACCAAGTTGGTTGGTGTTCCGTGTAGTCTACAAGGTGCGGCTTCTGTTTCTGTTTCTCCCTGCTTTCGGGTGTGACTCAGATTTGTGGTATTGCTGCATTGAGGTAGGCTTAACACAGTCCTTGTTCCATCTTCATTCGGTGTCTTTTGAAGTTGGTTGAAATCCTTTTGAAGTGTTTAAAGTGATGAACTCCTCAGAGATTGAAAACAAGAATGTTGCTGAATCCGGGCAGGTTCCGGGAGCCTCTGTTGACTCTTTACTGACTATGACCACAGTCAAGCTGGATGGAACTAATTATCTGGCATGGTTACAATCGGTAAAGGTTCATATCTGTAGTAGAGGAAAGTGGGGTTTTATCTCCGGGAGAAAAAAGGCTCCCTCAGAAGATGATCCATCTTATGAGAAGTGGGTGCAAGAAAATTATACTGTTATTGGGTGGCTTGTGAACTCAATGCAGCCACAGATTAGTCAAGCACTATTTGTGGATGAATTCAGCAAAGGAAATCCGGGATAGTGTTGCTGAAACCTATTCCCAAAAATTAAATGTGGCTAGAGCTTACAAGTTGAGAAGTGATGTGAAGAATTTAAGACAGGGGGAGAAATAGATTTGATAGAAGTTGTAACCTGGGACACCACTAATGATGCAGATACCTATAGAAAACTAGTTGAGTGAAACAAGGTGTTTGAGTTCTAAACTGGACTAAACCCAGAGTATGATATTATAAAACAAAATATTTTATCCAAGGATAGTGTCTCACTTCACAAGCATATGCCTTGGTAAGTAGTGAAGAGAGCAGAAGGATTGTCCAGGTTCAAGGGGCTGGTCTAAATGATCACTTTGCTAATATGGGAGTGAAACCCAAAGGGGTTGCAGGGACTCCTAGTGGCTCAAGGAAGAAAGAGTTTGTCTGTGAGTACTGTAAAAGGCCAAAACACACTAAAGACAAGTGCTGAAATTACATCCTGAGCTTCTACCTCTTTGGTTTCAGAAGAAGCATGATAATAAAAGGGCAGGGAGTGCTAATGCTGCTGCTGGTCCAGATAGTGACAAGTATCATACTGAAGAGATGACAGCTAGTAAGCAGTTAGCAGCCATGAAAGCAGAATATGAGAAGTTTGGGAGGATGATCAGTCACCTAGAGGGTGTGACTTCTTCTTCCAACCCTTTAGAAAATTCAGCCTCTTCTGCATTTGCTCATTCAGGTATACGGGCTTTTTTCAATCATGCAACCATTTCAGGTAATCGTAGGATCCCTTGGATTATTGATTCAGGTGCTTCTGATCATATGACCAACCTTTCTACCTTGTTTGTTTCATATGATTTAAACTTCCTGGATGTGACAAAATCACCCTAGCTGATGGTTCTCTTGCCTCTATCTCTGGCAAGGGAACCATCAAGGCTACAAATTCCTTGTTCCTACCTTCTGCTCTTCATGTACCTAGACTAAATACAAACTTGTTATCTGTAAGTAATCTAACTAAGTCATTAAACTGTCGTGTAACCTTCTTCCCTTCCTACTGTGTTTTTCAGGATTTGGAGTCTCAGAAGGTGGAGTGGCCATGAGGCGAATGGAATATACCTACTTGATACTCTGGGACAGTGCCCTGAACAACCTAGAAAAGCTGCTTTTGGGTCTATATCTACAGAGTCTATCAGTCGAGTTATGTTATGTCATTTTTATTTGGGTCATCTTTCTTTTTCTGCATTGAGTCATTTGTTCCCTGAACTGTTTAAGGGAATTAGTTTGTCCAGTCTTCATTGTGAGTCTTGTGAGCTGTCAAAGCATTGTAAAAATAGTTATCCCTTGAGTAATAAAAGATCTTCTTCTCCTTTTAATATTGTGCACTCTGATGTGTGGGGGGGTTTACCACTTACCCTCTATGGGTGGCTACAAATATTTTATCTTGTTCATTGATGACTTTTCTCGGTTTACTTGGATATTGCTGATGAAATCTCGTGATGAAGTTCCCAAACTTGTGAGGCAATTCCATGAATTTGTCCTAACCCAGTTTGATACCAGGATTAAAATTTTCAGATATGACAATGCAAAAGAATATTTTGAGAAGAACTTGTCCTGCTATCTCTCTGACTTGGGGGTTATTCATCAAAGCTCCTGTATTAGGACCCCAGAATAGAATGGAGTTGCTGAAAGAAAAAATAGACATATTGTTGAAGTTGCAAGAAGTATCTTGTTTGCCTCACATGTTCCTACAAAGTTTTGGGGTGATGCTGTTCTCACTGCTACCTACCTTATAAACCGTATGCCATCCAGGGTTTTGGGGTTTAAGTCTCCTTTCAGTTTCCTTTATCCGGACAAGGAGCTTTTTTCTATTCCTCTTCGTGTCTTTGGCTGCACTTGTTATGTACATATTCCTAGTGTCCAAAGACATAAATTTGAACCAAAAGCCCACAAGTGTATCTTCCTTGGTTATTCCCCCACACAGAAGGGTTACTGTTGCTTTGATCCAAAAACTGGTACTCGATATGTCACAATGGATGTCACCTTTGATGAGCTTTCTTCCTTTTATGGTTCCTCTATGGAGGGACATTGTCCAAAGGGGGAGGATTTATCACAGGTCTTTGCTCTTCCTCTTCTTGTCCCAGTTGAGTCTTTTATTGAGTCTCTTCCTCCTTCAAATGAATTAAGGGAGGATCAATCATTCCACTCTTCCTGTCCCAGTGTTCCTCCCCCTTTACCTCCTCGTCCTCTCTTTAATCCCAGGATGTATCAAAGGCAAAGATCCAGAAATGAGCAGGTTGTTTCCCCTACAACACATGAGCCTCGTGCACTTCCAGTTACAGATGAGACAACATGTACTGTTTCAGTCCCTTTGGAGCCATCCTTCTCAGACCTTGGTATTCCCATTGCTATTAGGAAAGGAAAAAGGAAGTGTATTGCACATTGCATTTCCAAACACCTTTCTTATCGTTTGCTTTCTCCTTCATATTTTGCCTACCTTTCTTCTGTTGCCTCTAACCCAATTCATAGGTTTGTGTCAGAAGCTCTTAATATTCCATAATGGAGGGATGCTATGAGACCCGAAATTGATGCCCTGCACAAGAATGACACTTGGGAAGTGGTTGATTTGCCTGAAGGGAAGGATCCAGTTTGCTGTAAGTGGGTCTTTACTATCAAATATCATGCTGATGGCACCATTGAGAGGTACAAGGCTAGGCTGGTTGCAAAAGGTTATACACAGACATATCAGATTGATTATCTGGAGACCTTTGCCCCTGTTGCCAAGATGTCCTCTGTGAGAGTTCTTCTATCTTTGGCTGCTCACTCTGACTAGCCACTTTATCAATTGGATGTAAAGAATGCATTTCTAAATGGAGAATTACATGAGGAGGTTTATGTCTCTTCCTCCAGGGATGTATGAAAGGAAAGGTATGCAAGCTGAAGAGATCTCTTTATGGACTAAAACAGTCCCCTAGAGCATGGTTTGAGAGGTTTAGGGCTGCCCTTGTTAACTTTGGCTATGTACAGACACAGTCTGATCATACTCTCTTTGTGAAGAGGAGAGGGCTCCTGGCATTTTACCTGATTGTGTATGTTGATGATATTGTTGTGACTGGTAATGATGTTTTAGGAATTAAGGATCTCAAATCTTTCCTCCATACAGAGTTTGAGATCAAAGATCTGGGGGAATTGAGATACTTCCTTGGCATAGAAGTTGCTAGATCCAAGGATGGGATTCTTATCTCTCAGAGGAAGTATGTTCTCGATTTGCTCTTTGAAACAGGGAAGATGGGTGCTAGACCAGTTGCTACTCCTATTAATATGAGTCATAAACTCTCTGTTTCAGATGGAATATTGTTAGAAGACAAAGGAGTCTTCCAGAGACTTCTTGGAAAACTTCTTTATCTATGCATGACTCGACCAAACATTGCATATGCTGTCAGTTGCATTAGCCAATTCATGCATGATCCCTGGGATACTCATATGGCAGTAGCAGAGCGAATCCTGTGTTATTTGAAGGGTTCCCCTGGAAAGGGAATTCTGTTTGCCAAGCATGGCCATATGAAACTTGAAGCCTATACTGATGCTGACTGGGCTGGAAACATTGATGACAGAAGATCTACTTCTGGGTACTGCAGCTTGGTGGCTGGTAATATTGTCTCTTGGAGAAGCAAGAAACAATCTGTTGTTGCTCGATCTTCAGCAGAAGCTGAATATAGAGCCATGGCATATGGAGTTTCTGAACTATTGTGGTTAAAATCATTGATGGAGGAACTGGGGATTGAGCATGACAAGCCAATGATGTTATACTGTGATAATCAGGCCGCCATCAACATTGCTCACAACCCAGTACAACATGACAGAACTAAGCATATTGAAGTTGTCAGACACTTCATTCGAGAAAGAGTGGCTTCTGGTGAAGTATGTCTTCCTTTCATCACCTCTGAAGGACAGTTAGCAGATTTTCTCACCAAGGGCATTCCCAAGGCGAAACTTCAGCATGATACTGGCAAGCTTGGAATGATTGACATCTATGCTCAACTTGAGGGAGAGTGTAGAGAAGATGGGCCGAATGGCCCATAGGCTGTTTATCCTTTCTTATCTTTTATGTTCTTTGCTGTAATGGGCCTTATTTTGGGCCTATTTATGTTATGTTCTTTTAATTTCTTGCCCAACTAAGGGCCTCTTTGTAAATTATTAAAGTTTAACTTAATAAAATAGTGTTAGGGGTGTAAGAGGAGAGATTAAGGTTCAAAACTCTCTTTCTCTGAACCCTTATTGCTGCCATCTTCTTCTTCATCTTCTCTTCCTTAGAAGAATGATTTCTATTGTTTTATTTTGATTTCTGCATCTGTTCTAAACAGTCCTTTATTCTCAAAAGACTGTTTTTCTTTTGATTTCAACACTTGAGAGGGTCTACTTGGACCAATTTATAGCTGATTGTAGAGTTTGGTCCCCAACTTCTGATGGTTTATTTTCCTGTGCATCTTTCTTTGGTTTGCTCACTCACAATGATCCTATGCGGGTGAACTTCCCAGTGAGAGAAATCTGGTCCAAACCGATCCCTCCAAAAGTACAAGCCTTTTGTTGGGAAGTGTTCCTTGGGAAGTTTAACACTTGTGATGTGCTATAGAAAAGGAGGCAAAAAAACTGCCTCTCTCCTCGTGTGTATCCTTTGTTTGGGTTGTGGTGAAACCCTAACCCACCTACTTTTATCCTGCTCTTTTGCTTTTGGTATTTGGAATGTTGTTTGTTCTCTCTTTGGATGCAGATGGGTTCCCCCATAGGATGTGGTAAGTCTATTCAGCCCCTCTTTCCTGTGTCAACAGAAGAAAAGAGGAAAGTGCTTATGGAAGGCAGTAAGAGCAGCTACAGTATGGACTATATGGGAGGAAAGAAACCTAAGAATTTTTTCTGGAAAAAGTAAAATAAAGGAGGAAGTTATTGAAGCCATAAAAATCAAAACTGCACATTGGGTGAAGGCCATGGAGATATTCAGAAACTACTCCACGAATGAGATCCTAAGAAATTGAGCTGAAGTAGCACAAACAGATGCACCCAAAGTACTTGTAAGCATGGAATGGAAGCCACCGGCATTGAACCAACTAAAACTGAGCTTTGATGAGAGTTCTCTTGGCAACCCAGGAAGGGCAGGCATAGGGGGTGTGTTTAGAAATTATCTGGGTGTGGTGGTGGCACTCTACTCAGGACCAATAGGTTTTGGTGACTGAATACAGGCTGAATCTCTAACCCTACTTCAAGGTCTAAAGATGGCTGAGCAGATAGGAATAACAGATTTAGAAATAGGAGACTCACTATTGGTCATTTCTTGGGCCAAAAACATCACATCAGTACCTTGGAAACTCAAATTTATCTTCAGAGAAATTGACACACTTGCAAGGAGGATTAACACTCAGTTTGGTTGGGAAACGGGATGCAAATGGGGTGGCGGATACCCTAGCAAAACAAGAGGCAAATAGATCTTCATTGTCTTGGGCAGAATTGTAACTGATTGTTGGAGATTGCAGTTCAGATTAATGTTCCTCTGCAATCTTTATCTATTGTAACTGAATTTCTCTGTTATTAATGAAAATTTCTTGCTGATCGAAAAAAAAATAACTGGTCCTGTGTACAACGAGTAACTGTACAAAAAAGGACCTCACAAAAAGTCCACTCTCAAAAAAGTATGATCAGAAAAAGTCCACACTCAAAAACTTTTTTAGCATTCTATGTATTGACAACCAGCTCCTAATGGCATCCATGGCTGAATTGATGACCTCGGCTTCAGAAGTGGATTTCTGATTAAACAATCTTCTGTTTGTTTCTGACCACACAGCCCAGAGCACTGCTGGAGGAACAGAAGCCCAGCAAAGTCTCCCTTTTTAGCATTTTTTTTTGCATTTATCTGCCTTGCTTTGGAAAGCCGTGGGCCTTGCCTTGCGCCTTGTGCCTCAGGCGCAAAATTCCCCATTGTGTTTTTTTGTGCATTGTTCTTTTGAAACAGTGGGAAGAACTGAACTTGTGGAGAGGAACAAAGAGAATTGAAGAACGAGGCACACAAGAAAGACCTTTAGGATGTGGGGTCCAAATTTGCCTATCTAGTTTAGGGGAATCCAAACAAATTTTCTCAAGAGTAAGCAACAAGGCCACAGCCTCGTCAAGCTCACCATCCATTAAGCCCCTTTTAAAACTAAAATCCCAACAACCACCCATTGGAACCTCAAGAGGTGTAAGGAATTTTAAAAGAGGTGTTTTTTTTTTTTTTATACAAAGAGACAATAAACAAAGAAGGAAAGATGTCCTTGATAGGGGAATCCCAACTCACACATCCTTCAAAAGTAATACAAAATTCTTAGAACAGAGATCATACATGGCTGAGCTTAGAAATTGAAGAAGAATGTCATGTGTAGCTTTCTTCGGTGATGCCGAAGTTTTTGAAGAGATACACAAGCATCCCAATCATTACCCTCCACTCCATGAATATTTGCCACCACTTTGTGCTACAATCTTTCTCTTTCCAATTACCTTTTCTAAAGCCATTTCCCTAGTAAGGATAAATTCTTTTTTGCCTACATTACCCATTCCCTAACCTATCTCCTTGCTACTATAGACTACCTCCCACTTAACTAAGTGTTTTTGCCCTCTCTAGATTCTCCACATGAAGTTCTGTACTTTTTCTAATTTTTTTTTTTGGAAAAGGTAAGGTAATTTTGTTAGGAAAGTTGAAGATACAAACAGAAACCTGGCATGGAAAGGACAGAAACCTGTACTTTTTCTAATTTCTTAGCCTCCTTTTGTGGTATCCTAAACACTATTATTGGCAAATTTGCAAGTGTAAACTTAATTAATGTTTTCTTACCTCTTGGAGAGATATATTTCCTCTTGCATGCTGCCAATCTTTTCACAAATCTCTCTTAGATTGGATTGCAAATCTCCTCTCCTTGGCTCCTAGAGGAAGCCCCAAGTAGTTCAAAGGCCAAGAGGTGACCAAACACCCAACGGAACCGGCTATGGACTCTAGGATACTGTCAACCATACTAAGGCTAAGTTTGGGAGTGCTTAAAATTATGTGCTTATTTGAATAAGCATTTATTTTGGGCTGGGACCACACCAATAAGAACTTATCTGCATTTGGGAAGTAAGCCCAAAATAAGTTCTTATTCTGAGAATAAACACTTATTTTCGAAGCCCAAATTTTGGGCTTATTTTTAAGTGCTTATTTCCTTTCTGGCCCATCTTGACTTGCCACATCATTTTGAAAATACCTATACTACCCCTGTTCAAAATTAGTGCTTTTTTCACCAAACACTCATAAGTGCTTATTAGAATAAGCACTCCCAAACTTGGTGTAACCCCTGCAATACAACTTTGTCAAATTTGATTTTTGAATTTGACATTTGCTCAAACATCTTAACCAACAACTTCAAATTTCTTGCCCTCCTGAGATTATCACCTTCGCAGAAAACTATTATAGTCTACAAACTAAAGATGAGTGACTGCAATGTTATTCCTTCCAACTCTCTACCCACTACAGATATCTTCTCAATAAACTCTAGAAACTATTTTTCTAAAAACATCAGCTATCAAGGTGATGAGAAAGGGAGAGAGTGGGCCCTCTTGTCTTGAATTTCTACATACCAGAAAGAAATCCTTCATCATTCCATTAACCAAAATCAAGTAGTGGCATGATTGCAAACACCCTTCTACCCATTTAGACCATTTATCACCAAATACACCATTTTTCATCACCTCTATAGGAAAGACTAATACACAAATCATAAGCTTTTTCGATATCTAGTTTGCACACAAAACCTTTGCCACCGGATCTTCTCATTTCCTCAATACATTCATTAGCAATGAGTATTTGATTGGTAATCTACTTGTCCGCAATGAATGCCCCTTGAAATTGAGTAATATTAAGAGGAGGTACAAGTTTAAGCCTTAATGAGAGGACCTTTGCAATGATCTTCTAAATGCTAGTCACTAAACTGATTGGCCTAAAATCCTTTGGGTGGACGACTTTAGACTTCTTCAAATAGTGCTAAAAAGTAACTTTGATGCCTAGGCTAATGAAATGTCTATCTACAAAATCATTAAACACCTTACATAATTTATCTTTCAGAATCTCCTAATAATCTTGATAAAAATCCATAAAAATGCTATTTGGACCTTGGGCCTAAGATCTATCCATTGAAAGAACAACTCTCTTTATTTCCACATCATCAAAATTCCTTCCCAAAAATCTTGCATCATCATAATTCAAAATTGACCACTCGGTCCCTCCAACCTTCATTTTGTCACCCAAAGGCTTTCCATCTCTCTGCTTGTAAAATGCCACTCCTTTCCATGTTATTCTTCTCAACTCTTCTCTCTATCACTCCTATACCTTGTGAACAAATCTGGTTGAGTTAGCCACATATTCTCAAGCCTAAAAGGGGTAGAACCACCCAACAACTCTTCAGGCCCTATCCTAATAGGACAATGGTCTTAGGTAACTCTTAGTCAGGTTCTAGAGACCATCCCCTCCCAATGCTCTTCCCACCCTAAGTTAAATAAGAATCCATCCAATTTTGAGCAGAGAGGATTCTTAATGATTTGACCAGGTGAATTGAGCTTGCAATAAGGGAAATATCCTTTTAACTCATGGGAATCTATAAACTCATTGAACTTCTTCATGCTTGTTGAAATTTGCAGGTGTGAATTATTTGTTTTATTGGAGAACCTAATCACATTAAAATACCCACCCAAACACCAAGGCCCATCCCATAAACCTGTAATTGCATAGAACTCCTCCAACATTTCGTTCCTCTCCTTTTGGCTTGTCAAAGAACTGTTCAACCTAAAAGCTTAAACTGCCAGGTAAGGTCCCTGAATAGGTTTTTATTCTCTAACATATCCTCTCATGTGAAAGCCCATCGGGCTTGAAACATGGACAAACACAGGCTCACCCTTACCTTGTGCTGAAATTTAATTAATTATAATGGGGGGTGAGGAGGATTGAACAATGGACCACATGGTCAAAAAGGATCTGACCATTTCAAGTAACCATTCAACCTAAAAGCTTATGTTGTTAGGTGAGGTCTCTGTATAGGTTTTTATTCCCTAACGTAGCTTTTAGGTCCATACACATGAGATTGTTCCCAAGTGAACCCCTCCAAATTTTTGAACTTTACAGACATAGAACCTACCAATCAACTCTTTCAATGGCTCCACTACTTTGGCCCCATTTGGTTTGTGGGAATAGGGGTCTGGAATTGGAATTGGAATGGGCTATTCCAATTCCAAGTGTTTGGTTAGGCGGAATTGGAATCCCATTCCCATTCATGCTGGAATGGCATTCCCCCATTTGAGGGAATGACCATTCCCTGCCCCTCCCTTGGGAATGAAATCCCATTCCTGTTGATTCCAATTCCCATTCCCATTCCTGTCTGAACCAAACAGACTATGGGAATAGACTATTTCGATTCCGATTCTGACTGCGAACCAAACGGATCCTTAAGTCCTCCATAACGTAAACTAGTCCTCCTGATGCTCCCCAGGAAGGGGCAATAATCCAGCTTATTACCCCTAAACACCATAGACTGCTAACTCATTTTCTGTCCAATTTTGCAAACTTTTTTCTGCAACAAAACAATGTCTTGCTTTTCACTTTTCTAAAGGTCATTGATCACTCTTATCTTTCTAGCACTACCAAGCCCTCTTACATTCCAACTAATAATCTTCCTGATTTCTACTATAAGAGACCCAACTCTAACCGAGGGTGCATGGGGTCGTTGGAAGCATGTTTCTTGAATACACTTTCATCTTTTCCTGACCTTTCAATTGTAATCCCATCTACTCTATCACTTACTTGGGCTGTCTCATCCTTTGATAATCTTTTCTCTTCCATTCCTCCCTCCTCTCCACTAACTTGCTTCTCCAATGATCTAAATATCTAATTCTTCCCTTCCTATTCCTTCTGTTTTAACTCTTCCAACATCTCACAAATCAATTGCCAAATTCTCTCACCCTGCTCCCTTTCATCCGTCCCTAATTGCCATCTCACAAATCCTGCCCCACTTTTCCCCTAATTGCCATTTCCCACCTCCTTTACTCACCCCTTCTGGTAATGCTCTGTGAACTGGTGTGTCTATTACAGGCACAAGTGAATCATTAGTAGCCAAAAATGGTTAAACACTCATTCCTGATTCTTGGAGTTCTGGACATGGATGGGAGAAGAAGCTGAAGACTGATTCAGTTCTTGGAGAGACTCCAAAACCTAATCCTTTTTCCCCTAACAGTTTTTTATAGGAAGTACCATCAGAGCCATCCCTGCCTTCAAATATCAACCTTACCCTGTATACCCCTGTATGCCCCTTTCTGGCTCATCAAACCTTACCCTGTTTTTTATTGCAAGTTTTCTTTGATGTTGCTGCCGCTTATTGTGTTTTCACAACATGCTACTTTACTCATTTACTCATACTTGGTAGCATCTAGTGTCTTCTTCCTCTGGAAATGGCAACTCAGTATTAAAGCTCTCAGCTTCTTGTAGATCCTCTTTTCCATTACATCCAAACTACCAATTCTTGATGTCTCAACTGAGTCAGAATTGCTGATCCATTGCTTCTATGTTAGCTTCTCTACCTGTAGATTAGGTGCATTTATCTCCGTCCTGCCTACCTGTTTTTTCTTTGAAATTAGAAGGCAGAACTTCTTTTTTCTCCCATTCCATCACTACCTTAACTGCCTATGCACCTAAGTGTATCCACCATCAGCTGAACATCTATCCTTGCCCCTTCCTTCCATCCCTCCTATCCCTCTACCGCGCTCCCTCTCACTCTCTCCATTTTTGCTGTCATACTCTGCTTGCATATAATCGTTTGCTGTTTACTACAAGCTTCAGCTTATCTTGTATAAAGTTCTCTTATTGATTAAGAAGAGAGAAAGAAGTTTGAATGAGTTGATTCCAGAAGGAACATGTTTCCTTTAAATGACTCTAACAAAGAAGAGTATTGTAGTCTTCTATCTTTTTCTTTGGGTTGTAACTGTTAGGTCTGGTTCATCAGATTCCTGCATGTGGGAATGTTGATTGGGTAGCTTTTTATCCCTCACCAACTAGTGCATGATCTCTCTCTCTCTCTCTCTCTCTCTCTCTCTCTCTCTCCTTTCTCTCCCCTCTTCTGGTTATGCAAATATAGGAGTATTAAGTGGCTAAATGGGTTAAGATTGTTGATCTCTCATATGCAGTTTCTGATGGTAATTTTCAAATATTAAATCTCTCTTTCTCTCACTCAGTATTTCTAAGCTCTAAGTTATTTAAATAGAGGTTCAGATATTCAGATTTAGGCACCGCTACATCATATATATCAGATTTATGCCGGAAAGAAAAGCAGGGTAGTTCTAAAAGTCTCTTGAGAGTTATTCAGTTTGGGAAAAACCAAGATAATTGGATGCCTTTTTGTCCAATTAAATCTTCAACTCAATCTGTTCTGTTAATTAAATTGTCAAGAAACTGTCCTAAAAGTCACTTCACACGGGTTTCTTACCATTTACTGAATATGCTTCTTGTGGTGCTTTCTCTGCAATGCTAGTACATCACATTGTTTATGTTTCTACACATACATTTACATATACAAGTGTTTAGTCAGGTATGAAAGTTTTAGTAAGGTCAATTAAGGATTTTCCTACATGACCCTGCCTATTACTGGCATGTGGTGGAATCCTATGACCGACCCAAACAAATCCTAAGATATCTAGATTGGTTGCACTCACTCCCAGAGTCCATATTGAACATATAACTCTCCTTGTGTTGGGGTTTTCCTTAAATGAGCCATCAAAAGTTTAAATACTTGGGAAAGAAATGCCCAATGGAAGTTACTTTAATGATGATGTTTGCTAAATTTTCTCATGAATTGAGGGAGCCTAGATAAAATGTTTATTTAACCATGTATATGTCTTATTTATGTGTGTTTCTTCCATCCAGGTGTTCAACTACAGTAGAGTCATTACCTTCAACTCCAGTCTATTCATCAAATCATGGGTCAGAACCTGATTTACAAAAGATACGAGTCTTAGTTGGAGCAC
The DNA here is from genome assembly GCF_055504915.1 of Nelumbo nucifera. Taxonomy (NCBI): domain Eukaryota; kingdom Viridiplantae; phylum Streptophyta; class Magnoliopsida; order Proteales; family Nelumbonaceae; genus Nelumbo; species Nelumbo nucifera. Next base: position 44,740,269 of record NC_142649.1, on the reverse strand, counting down.
CACTCAAACGGCCCCCAAAGCACCAGATAGTGTCAGATTCTCTATTACGTGCTCTAGATCCAGAGTCCATAAACCCCAGTAAGAATTGTAGTACAGGGTCATTTCATGAGGGAGGAAGCATCTGCCCAGAAGGTTTAAGTGGTTTTGTCATATTCTGTACCAGTGATTTCACTACTGTCTTCAAGGAGGTTAATGTGAGAACTCGTAGAGTGAGATTAGTTGGTCTTGAGGTATTGAGCATTTTATTTTATGAAACATGGAAAATGCATTAAAAATTTTAATGGGACGAATGTTTTATATACTGATTTTATGTTTTTATAGGGTGCTGGCAAAACCTCTCTATTTAATGCGATAATGGGTCGGGGCAATCCAACAAGCACCATAAATCTTGAGTTGGTGCGTTCAGACACTTATACTCAAGAAGGAATTTCTGGTGGTTTGTGTTATACAGATTCAGCAAGTGTAAATTTGCAGGTGCTTTTCTTTTTCTAAGTTTCAATTTAACATTTTCTTCTTGCCTTTTTGCATTTCTTTCAGTTTCCCAAGTTGTCACTGAAGCTCCATTAATGACTGCTTGCATGAGCAATGCTCAATATGTTCACCCTTTAAGAGTTCTAATATTAACCAACTGTAATACCTGTTTCAATAATGTATGGTTGGTATTAGAAACTTCAAAAATGATCTTCTGGTAAAAGTTTACAATGTGTACTGTCATTTTGTGTTTATAAGAAACATAAATCACACACATGTAAATACGCAAAAGATAACTACTCAGGAACTCAGGTAGTAGGAGGGTTAAATATTCGAAGAGACTAGCAGGTCCAAGGAAGCAATCATTGAAAGTATAAGTTTAAAGGTTGTGCATTGGGTAAAAAAATGGAAATATTCAAGGATTTTTCAGGATTTTTTGGTGGATGGTCATGATAACTTGGGGAGTGGTTGCAGCCTCCTCCACAGTGATCTGTCAAGCTCATAAAGATTGGAAGCCTCTGGAAATAACAGATTGAAGCTAAACTTTGATGGACGCTCACACGGTAATCCAGCCTATCCAGGCCCTTTTGGAATGCAGAAGAATGGACTGATTAACTGCCCTATACTTGGGGCTGTTAGGGACTGGAGACTCCCTAAGCAGTTAAGTTTCAGGAAGTTGAAGGGACTCTACGCTGGTAATTTTAGGCCCTGAGGGAGCTAGCATGCATTGGTGGACTACATTTTCTTGGGTCAGATCTGCAAATGGATTGGAAGATTTGTTAGCCATGCAAGGGGTAACTAGAAATCAGGTGTTTTGGGCTGTAATGAAATAACCTTTTTGGGTCAAATTTCTGTCTATCTATATATTGGATGGTTTTCAAGATTATCCGGGGGGAGGGGAGGGGGACTGTATCAATGGTATATTCAGGCTCTATTTGTATGGGGGATGATTCAAGATTGGGCTGGGCTATCTGCTCTGAGAAGGTTATAGTGGAAGGCGGATTCACAGGTAGTCATTAATTGTTTTCTTCAAAACTAAATAAAGGTAGCTATAGCCATGGTTCAATAAGTAAAGAAATGTCAGATGACTTAAGTTGTGTAATAAAGACTAATCAATCTAACTTCTAGTGTAGATTCAATAAGAACAAGAACAGAGAATAGAAGGAGAAGAGAAGAGAAAATGGAGGGAGATTAGAGAAAGAGTGTGGGTCAATAGAATTGCCGCCCCACTCAGCTATTTATATATTAGCAATTTAAAACATAGTAAAGTTCCACTAATGCCTCTACTTCTTACATAAACAAACAACTAACAGAAACTGATATAACTAACATAACTAACATACCAACAGCAAACATAAATAACACAAAACAAAAATGCAGTAGTGGGGACCACAATAATCATTATTGCACTATATCTCTACACTCCCCCTCAAGTTGGAAATAGATATTAGTCAATCCCAACTTGCGTAAATCTGTTTCCAACTTGGTCTTTGTAACTGCCTTAGTGAAGAGATCAGCAAGTTGCATATCGGAGGCAATATATGGAAGACACACTTCTTGAAAAGCAACTCTCTCTGATATAGTTTCGATCCACTTCAATATGTTTAGTTTTGTATGTTGTACCGGATTATGGGCAATGTTAAGAGCAGCTTGATTATCACAATACGGCATTTGGGGCTTCTCATAAGCAATGCCTAGTTTAAAAGGTGTGGGAGGTGTATGCCTATAGGCGTGCTAGGTGAGGCAACCCAAAACGCCCTGAGGTGTATGCCAGAGGCGCTGACACCTTGTTGAGAATGTAAAGGCATTTATATCCTTTTGTCGTTTTTTGTATTTGGGTTCCTATTCAAGGGCCTATTTGTAATTTTCTTAAAATGTTAAGAAAGGCTCTTTAGGTGTGAACAGTAACACATCTGATTTTTTAGACAAACTCTTCTTCCTCTATTCTTCTTCTTCTTCTTCTTCTTTTCCTCCTCTTCTTCTTCTCAAATCTCAAGTACTTTAACTTGGTATCAGAGCATCGGAAGATCAAGGAGAGCATCTACCGTTGGTCGTGACTCACAGACGAACTTGCTGACATCAGCACGCCGCCGGTTGATGTCAGCAGTCCGTACAGTCGGCGGCATTCATTTGCGGTTTTGACCTCTTGATGTGCCTCATTTTTAGAGGAATTTTGATATATATATTTCATGGAGGTTTGAAGCTCTTTTACATTTTTCTTGGATTTTTTAGATGAAAATTGGCGAAAAATACAGATTTGGAGTTTAGGGCTTGCATGCTCGCATGGTGGGCTGGTTGCTGTTAAACCCACTTGTGTTTGAAGTGTGGTAATTTTCTGAGATTACAGGAAGCAGACTTAGATTTTTTGAAGCCCTGAAATTATTTTTGGGAATTTTTTTCTTCCCCTATTTTGCCGCCAGCACCGTTTCTTTTGTTTATTGTTGTAGCTCGTGTTTAACCTTCAAGGAAAGGTGTTTGGGTGTTCAGCTAGTGTTGGGAGATTGTGGTGTTGGTAAGAAAAGTTTTTTTAGAGGGGTGGTGATCAATGGATTCACACAAGGATGTGTACGTACCTACCTATGTCCTCCCAGGAAGTAATGACAATGCTGGAGGGCAAATTACTACTGCAAAACTTGATGGACAAATTTTCTTGAACGGTCTCAATCAGCTAAGCTCACAACCGCAGGAGGAGGTAAGCTTGGGTTTATTACCGGTGAGGAAGCTAAGCCGAAGCCTGAAGATCCAAATTATTCCAAATGGGAGCAGGATAATTTGCTAGTCATGTCATGGCTGGTATGCTCTATGCAGCCTCTCATTGCCCACAACTATATGTTCCTTCCAACAGCTAAGGACATTTGGGATAGGTTAACTTCAACTTATTCTCAAGCGAAGAACACGGCTAGAGTCTATCAGTTGTGAAGAGAAGCATGTGATATGCGATAGGGGAAGAAATCGGTGGCCATATATTTCTCTTACTTACAATTAGTTTGGGAAGAAATGGACCATTTAGAAGCTTTGGAGTGGAAGGATCTTATTGATGCTGAACAATATAGGAAGTGCATTGAGAAAAACCGAGTCTTTGATTTTTTTGTTGGACTAAATGCCAATTATGATTTCACCAGGCAACACATCCTTAGTGCTGATATTTTGTCGTTCTCCATGGCATATTCTTTGGTGCAGAATGAAGAGAGTAGGAGGATTGCCATGATGCAAGTTCCTGTCAGTGAGCACACTGCTCTTGTGTCTATAAATCCCAAACGGAGTTTTGGTAAACCTGAGGATGTAGTTTGTGAATTTTGCAAGAAGCCAAGGCACACCAAGGATAGGTGTTGGAAACTAAACCCCCACCTAAAGCCTGAGAAGTTTAAAATCGGAAAGAAGGTAAATGCTCATGTTTCTACAGCTGGTCATGATTCTCAGACTCACATGCTTGAGGGAAGTTCTTCTGCCTAGGCATCTACTCATGACACATCTGATGTGATGGAAAAATTGAGAGGCATCTTGCTCCATCTTGAAAAGAGTGGGTTCCCTACATCTGCTGGTTCACATACACCTTCCAATGCCTTTATAAAATCAGGTACTGCTCTTGCGTGTCATGCATCATCCTCTGGCTCTTGGATAATTGACACAGGAGCCAGTGATCATATGACTGGTATGCCTTTCTACTTTACCACGTATAAAATTTTTTCAGGGAAAGATAAGATTACTATTGGTGATGGATCTCAAACCTCAATCTCGGGTTTGGGTGAAGTTAATCTTACTAACAACCTTTCTCTGAAATCAGTTCTCCATGTCCTACAACTACATAGAAATCTCTTATCTGTTAGCTCTCTTACAAAGTCTCATAATTGTTCTGTAACATTCTTTCCATCTTATTGTGTCTTCTAGGATCTGAGTACGGGGAAAACGTTTGGCAGTGGGCATGAAGCCGATGGAGTTGATCTTCTTGATTAGTCTCCAAAGTTTGGGTTAATGTGTCAGTCTGAGTTCTGTCATGATGAAAATCTAGGTCAATTGAAATTGTGGCATGGTCTTGGGCATGTGTCTTTTGGTTCATTGAAATTTTTGTTTCCTAGTCTGTTTGAGTCCTTGTTTAGTTCCGGTCTACATTGTGAAGTCTATCAACTATCAAAGCAATGTAGAACCACATATTTTGCAAGTAACAAGAGAAGTAATGTTCCTTTCCATTTAATACATACTGATGTTTGGGGACCTTATTCTATTCCATGTATGGGTGGTTATAAATATTTTATTCTCTTTGTTGATGACTACTCGCGATATTCCTGGCTGTATTTGATGAAGAGCCGTGCTGAAGTTCCTTCAATTATAAAAGGCTTTTTTAATATGGTGGAGACACAATTTGAAAAGAAGATTAAGATTATTAGATATGACAATGCCAAGGAATACTTTGAGAAGCACTTACAAACTTTCCTTGAAGAGAAAGGAGTAATTCACCAAGGTTCATGTCCTCATACCCCCAACAAAATGGGGTATCAGAGAGGAAAAATAGACATGTGGTTGAAGTTGCAAGGGGATTGTTATTCCAGACGCATGTCCCAACTCGGTTTTGGGGGGATGTTGTACAAACAACTGTATATTTTATTAATAAACTTCCTTCGTGGACCCTTCATCTCCAGTCTCCTCATCAGCTTCTTTTTCTTGATGAGGATACCTTTCATCTTCCTCCTAAGGTCTTTGGGTGCGTCTGTTTTGTCCATGACATGAGTCCTTCTAGGTTGAAATTTGATCCAAAGTCTATTAAGTGTGTCTTCTTGGGATATTCTTCAGTCCAAAAAGGGTACCGTTGTTATGACCCTCGCTCTGGAAAAATGTACGTGTCCAAATATGTTACATTCTTTAAGTCTACTCCCTTCTTTTCGTCTTCTTGTCCTTCTCTTCAGGGGGAGAATGCTAGTGAAGATCGGACTCCTTTTTGTATGCCGATTCCTGCTCTAGCTGTAATTGGTATTGTCGATCCTTCTCCTTCTCCTCTTCCTCCTTGTGGTGGTAGTAATACTCCTCCTGTGCCTCCTCCTATTCCTCGGTCTTCACACCAGTGGTTCGTTAGACGAAAAAAGAGGATGACTCCAGAGATTGAATATCCATTACAATCTGACTTCATGGACTCAGGTAATCTGGATTCCGAACCTCTTGTTTCTAATACGAACTTGTTATTGAGCCTCCTAGTGTGGTTTCTGACTTTAACCTTCCTATTGCGGTTCGTAAAGCAAAAAGGACATGTGCTAAATATCCTATCTCAAATTATGCCTCTTATAGTACCTTATCTCCCTCTTATTGTGCCTATATCTCTTCCATTGCTTCTGTTTTTATCCCTCACAGTGTTACTGAGGCAGTGCAGTTCCCTCATTGGAAGGATGCTATGAACCAGGAAATGGAGGTGCTTGAGAAAAATCAGACATGTGAAATTGTTTCTCTTCTAGTGGGCAAAGTTCTTGTTGGATGTAAGTGGGTTTACACAGTGAAGCATAAAGCTGATGGCTCAATTGAAAGGTATAAAGCTTGACTTGTGGCAAAAGGGTACACTCAACCTTACGGCATTGATTATCAGGAAACCTTTGCTCCAGTAGCCAAGATGAACTCAATTCGAGTTATCATATCTCTTGCTGCCCATTATTCTTGTCCCTTGTATCAAATGGATGTTAAGAATGCATTCCTTAATGGTGACCTTCAGGAAAAAGTCTACATGGAACTTCCTCCTGGAGTGAACATCCTTGGGAGTGAAAGAAAGGTTTGTCGTTTGAAAAAATCCCTTTATGGCCTTTAACAGTCCCCTAGAGCTTGGTTTGACAGATTCAGAAAAGCTATCTTAAAAATTGGCTTTTCTTAATCTCAAGCTGACCATACCTTGTTTATCAGGAGAGCGAATGGAAAAGTGACTATGTTGATAGTATATGTTGATGACATTGTTAACACGGGGGATGATATCTTTGGAATTAATGAACTAGAGTCTTTTCTTGCTACTGAATTTGAAATTAAAGATCTTGGAAATCTTTGGTATTTCCTAGGGATTGAGGTCGCAAGATCAAAGAGGGGCATTTATATTTGTCAGAGGAAATATGTCCTTGATCTGCTTCAGGAAGTAGGGAAATTGGATTGTAAACCAACTGAAACTCCAATTGATCCCAATCATAAGTTGGGAGTTGATGATGGAGATGTCCTTCCTGACAAAGCTGTGTATCAAAGACTTGTCGACCGCTTTCTCTATTTGTATTTGACTAGACCAAATATATCATATACTGTGAGTGTGGTTAGCCAATATATTTACAAGCCTAGATCATCTCATATGCAAGTAGTGAATAGAATACTAGCCTATTTAAAAGGATGTCCAGGAAAAGGGATGTTGTATTCTAATCATGGGCATCTCAAGGTATAGGCTTATTCTGATGCTGATTGGGTAGGTTCTATTGATGATAGGCAGTCTACTTCTGGCTATTGTACCTTGGTGGGTGGTAATGTTGTATCTTGGAGAAGTAAGAAACAATCAGTTGTGGCTCGATCTAGTGCAGAGGTAGAGTACAGAGCTATGGCTCATGGAGTTTCCGAATTGTTATGGCTGAAGAACTTGTTGACAGAAATGGGAGTGCAAATTGATACTCCAAATTGATATTATATTGTGATAATCAAGCAGCCATAAACATAGCCCACAATCTTGTTCAACATGATCGTACAAAGCATATAGAGGTTGATCGACATTTCGTTAGAGAAAGAGTTGCCAGTGGAGAGATTTGTTTAACTTTTGTGAGGTCTGAAGATCAATTGGCCGATTGTCTTACTAAAGGTGTCTCCAAATCAAAGCTTGACAACAATTTGAACAAGTTGGCATGACAAATATCTATGCTCAACTTGAGGGGGAGTGTTGAGAATATAAGGGCATTTATGTCGTTTTGTCCTTTTTTGTATTTGGGCACCTATTCAAGGGCCCATTTGTAATTTTCTTAAATTGTTAAGAAAGGCTCTTCAGCTGTGAACAGTAACGCATCTGATTTCTTCGACAAACTCTTCTTCTTCTCGATTCTCAAGTACTTTAACTACCTCTAAGGCATACGCCTCAGGTGAAAGAGGCATACGCCTCATACGCTTTTTTCATGTAGCGTGCTAGAGGTGTATGCCTCAAGCACACCTTATGTACAAGGATAGAAAAAAAAAACAAAAAAGAAAGAAGAAAGAAAAAAGAAAAAAAAGGAAAGGAAAAGAAAACAAAGGGAAGGGAAAGAAAAAGAAAGAGAAGGAGAAGAAAAAACAAGAGAAAAAGAAAGAAAATAAAAGAAAAGGGAAGGAAAGAAAAGATAAGGGGAAAGAAAGTGGGTCGGGGGCTAAGGCCCCCTTTTAACTAATGCTATGCATCTTCATTCTTCTTAATATAAAAGATTTTTATTAAAAATAAAGAAAAATGAGATCCTCTTTCCTCCTCCTTATCCCTCCCTCTTAAGTATGCGCACGCCTCCTTGTGTTTGGGAGACTTATGCCTCTTACGTTCTGAACTACGCCTCATGCCTCTAGGTAGTGGAACGCCTTGCATCACGTTTGTGTGTTTTAAAACATTTTGCCTAGTTCTGCAAATAAGGATCTCAACTATAACACTTAAGCCACACCATTAACCACGGATCTATATTCGACTTCAGCACTGGAACAAGCAACAACATTTTGTTTCTTCTCCAAGAAACAAGATTTCCTCCTACAAAAGCACAATACCCAGAGATAGATCTCTTGTCATCAACCCTCCTAGCCCAATCAACATCTGTGTAAGCTTCTGTCTTCATGTGACCATTATTTTTGAAGAGTATGCCTTTGTTTGGACATCTCTTCAAGTAGGCAAGTATCCTTTCAACTACAAGAAGGTGAGTGGTTATGGGGGAAGCATATATTGGCTAACAACACTGACTGTATAAGAAATGTCTAATCATGTGAGGCAAAGATAAAGAATTTTCCCAACCAACCACTGAAACGTAACCTTGTCTTCAAGGGGCTCTCCACCTTCTGCACTTATCTTATGGTTTTGTTTAATAGGTGTGTCAGTAGGTTTAACACCTAGCTTCCCAGTTTCTTTCAAAAGATCAAGAATGTACTTCCTTTGGGAGACAAAAATCCCATGTTTTGACTAGGCTACCTCAATGCCCAAGAAATAACGTAGTTCTCCCAAGTCTTTGACTTCAAACTCTTGGTGAAGTAGTTGCTTAGGAGTTAAGGGAGTTAGTCTCGTAGGTATCACTCCTTGTCACCACAATATCATCCGCATATACAACAAGTAGAGTCAAAGAGGAGTCCTTTTTCTTAATGAAAAGGGTGTGATCTGATTGGGCTTGCACATAGCCAAATTTTTTACGAGCCAGTCTAAATCTATCAAACCAAACTCTTGGAGACTGTTTTATTCCATATAAAACTTTATTCAACCAACAGACCTTCCCTGCTTCTATACCATAGAATTCAGGGGGTAACTCCATGTACACCTCTTGCAAATCACCATTGAGGAAGGTATTTTTAACATCTATCTGGAATAGTGGTCATGAGAACTTTGCCGCAATAGACAGTGAAACTCTGATGGTGTTGATCTTGGCTATTGGTGCAAAAGTCTCCAAAAATAGTCTATGCCATAAGTTTTGTGTAAGCCCCTTTGCAACTAATCTGGCCTTATACCTCTCAACAGAGCCATCAACATTATGTTTCACTAGAAACACCCATCTACACGCAATTGGTTTCTTCCCTTCAGACTGATCAACTAACTCCCATGTATTGTTTTTGAGAAGGGCATTTATTTCTACCTTCATTGCATCCTTCCATTCAGGTACTGACAAGCCTTCCTACATTGTCCTAGAGATGGAAATAGCATCAGTAGATGCAAAAAAGACTTGTAGGATGGAGACAGATGATCATAAGAAAGAAACTGAGAAATATAATGTGTTGTAGATGAAGTACAACAACGCTTCCCTTTATGGACTGCAATTGGAAGATCAAGATCATCCAAAGGAGGCAGAGGAGGCTCAACAATATGAGGTATCTCATCTGTAGTGGGAGGTAAAGGAGTTGTGGTACCTGGATCTAGAGCTGCAGAGGAAACTAGAGTCAGCCTAGACTGTTGAGGACCGAAATCAACCTGCCTCCACTGCGTGTGAAACACTCTCAAATCCCTACACTTTTGACAAACTTCCTCACTATACTCCTCTTTAGTGATTGGGGCAAGTAATGGAACTTTTGATGTAGGAGAACCCATCTCACTACTCTCCCCTTGAGAATAAACTCTATGATGGTAGGGTACATCCTCAAAGACTGTGACATCCATAGAAACAAACCGTTTCCTAGGAATAGGTTCATAGCAACAATACCCCTTTTGATTTTGTGCATACCCAAGAAATATAGTTTTAGGATCAAATTTGTAGTGTTGAGGCCCAAGAATTTGAACAAAGCAAGTACATCCAAAGGTCTTAAGGGGAATAGTAAACAAATCCTTATTGGGATATAATAGGTTAAATGAAATTTTCATCTCTAGGACCCGTGAAGGAACTCAGTTGATGAGGTACATGGCTGTATGGATAGCATCCCCCTAGAAATGTATAGGAGCATTAGAGTTTAACATAATGCTTCTAGTCACCCCCAATATATGCCTATTCTTCCTCTTAGCAACCCCATTTTGCTGATGTGTACGGGGGACATGTGCTTTGATGGATAACCCCATGGTCAAGGAAATATGAAGCCAAAGGTTTTGCAAAATACTCTTTAGCATTATCGGATTTGAAAATTTTGATTTTGACTCCAAATTGGGTCAGAACCATCTAATGGAAAGTCTAAGTCAAGGTAGGAACCTCATCTCGAGAGTGCATGGATAAACCCATGAGAAACGAGTATAGTCATCAACAAACAATAGAAAATATCTGTATCCCCCCATAGTAGTAATGTGATATGTTCCTCAAACATTAGTATGCACAGTTTCAAAAGGAACAATACTTCTTTTATTGCTCAAAGAATATGTTGTTCTACAATGCTTTGCAAATTCATAATTCTCACATTTTAAATTAAACATTTGGACCGACTCAAACAAACTAGGAAATGGATTTTACAAAGACCTTAATGACAAATGACCTAACCAATTATGCCAAAGCATAATCTAACTCATAGATTGAGAAACAAATGACCTTTCAACTTCTTTATCTTTCCCATGTGAATGCCCTCCAAGTAGGTAGATTCTATTCGTCTCACAACCAATCCTAATCACCATCCTTGTCTCTAAATCCTAAAAAACACATCGATCAGGAAAAAAAGTAATTGTACAGTTTTGATTTTTAGTGATGTTACTAACTGAAAGCAGGTTAATACTAAGTTTAGGAACATGCAAAACTGAGGACAAGGAGATGGCATTGGACAATCTAATGTCTCCCTTGCCAGAGATGGGAATAAGGAAGCCATAAGCAATGGACACTTTGTCTCTGCCAGAGGATAAGCAATAAGTAGTAAATAGAGAGGATAGGCCTGCCATTTTGTCAGAGGCACTTGAATCTATAACTCAACAAGGTCCATTGTTACTTGGGGCTGAAGCATGATATGCTAAAGCCCTTGTACCTAAATGAGCAAAGGCTGAAGTGGGAGTAGCAGATGTAACTGGTGGCTGAGATGAGGGTGTTGAAGAGCCAACTTCACTTTCCAACTGAGACAAAGCAGCTCGGGCAGTAGCTAAAGTGTCTAGGGATGTGTCTCTTGTGCTATAGGAGGATGCATCATCAGTAGTAATGGCCACATTGGCATTTCCCTTTTTGTTTCTGAGCTTTGCTGGGATTAGATGTGGATATAACTTCCAACAAGTGTCCTTGGTATGCTTTGGCTTCTTGTAATGACGACAAACTTACTCCCTCTTATCTTCCTTCTTTATGTCCCTTTCCTTGTCACCCCTAAACTTTGGTTTCATTGCTGCTAAAGCTGATTCCATAAGCTGAAATTGCAACATAAACTTTCTCCTACTTTCTTCATTGTGCACTAAAGAATAGGCTTGAGACAAACTCACACTCTCTGGTGGGGAGGAGTTGCCACACAATATCATATTCTGAACTCAAACCAGCTAGGAATTCAAAAACCCTATTGGTTTCAATCTATTTTCTATATGTTTTTTGCATCCTTCTGACTTTCCCACTCAATTGTTTCTAGGTGATCAATTTCATGCCATAAAGATTTCAAGGTAGAGAAGTAAACCGAGATTGGTTTCTCTCCTTGCTTGAGATTATTTACTTCACATTTCAGTTCATAGGCCGTAGCAACATTAAGTGGCTGGGAGTAGGTTTCCTTCATGATTTCCCAAATATGCTTAGCAGTTTTTTCCTAAGTAGTTCCGGCTAATGTGTGGCTGCATAGAATTATACAGCCAAGTCATGACCAAATAGTTTTCCTGAACTCATTTGGCATATGATGGGTCTTCCTTGGCTGGTTTCTTTACATCCCTGTTTACATAGCCTAATTTCCCTCCACCCCCAAAGGCCATCATAGCTGACCGAGTCCATTCCAAGTAATTGGAGCCATCAAATTTGACAGTGGTGATTTGAAAAGTGTTTTCAGTCATGTTTCCAGCCTCCAAAACACCTTCCTTTAAGTCTTTTACTCAGTTCCCAAAAAAAGCTTATTGCCACTTCCAATCCTAGACTGAACCCTAGTCTTGAACTTTCTTGTTCTTCTCTGATTCTTCCTGATTATCGGACACTCTCCAAGACTCTACAAGCCCTTGGGCATCTGCTGCACTCTTCCAGTAACCTCCAAGAATCAGCCAATGGATCAATCTTGTTAAATTTCCAGCCCTAGGAAGTTCTCATGCAGTCGGCTGAATCAGACACACATGAGAAACCCTAGGTTGGCTCTGATACCAAGTTGTCTAATAAAGACTGTAATCAGTCTAACTTCTAGTGTAGATTCAATAAGAAAGAACAGAGAATAGAAGGAGAAGAAAACACAGAGAGGTTAGAGAAAGAGTGTGGATCAATAGAGTTGCCGCCCCACTCAGCTATTTTTATGTTAGCAATTTAAAACATAGTAAAGTTCCACTAATGCCCTACTTCTTACATAAACAAGCAACTAACAGAAACTGATATAACTAACATAACTAGCATACTAACAGCAAACATAAATAACATAAAACAAACATGCAGCAGTGGGGACCACAATAATCATTTTTGCTCTACATCTCTACAACTTATTTCGTTGTCGAGACCCAATGACAGAATATTAAGGTAAATTTTAAAATACAAAAATATCAGTCAATGTGTCATAAATTTTGGTCAACATTGACTAAATCAACTGATACACACAAGATGTATATTCAATACGGTTTTTTTTCAATATTTTTCATACAGTTTCAACTCAAATAATGTAATCAAAAGAAAAGCAAGGAATGGAAGAAAAAAAAAGCAGTTGGTCATTGGAGAGACTAGACAGAAGTGGGGAAAGGGGGTTTACATACCAGTAAGGTTCAAAGTATCAGAAATGCAAGATGTATCGGTAAGGCAATTTTAAAAGACATATTGGGATATGCTTTAGATACACATGGATACACTAGTAAACTCAAATAAAATCTTAAAAATAAATATTAATACCAATAGGTATAAGTTTTATATAATTATAAATGACTTGCTTAAAACATAAAAAACCATATTTCAAGGGTTTATCTAAATTGTATGATATTAGGGCACAATTGGTAACCATTGAAGAATAATGGAAGAACTAAAACTTATATTTATAAATCTTAATTTTCATAAATCAATATAGTTTGTGTTAATATTTATTAGTATATAAATTTTAATAATCAATTTTAGTATTCATTGCCAAAAAATCCCTTAAGAAAAAAAAGTTAGTTAAGAACAAAAATGCATAAGTTTATAACAAGCAACTATAGCATGGCTTAATGGCGGATTTGTGATTTTACATGCTAATAACCAGGGTTCAAATCCTCCTATTTGTAGGGGCCGTTTGGCAAGTCTTCTTGGGAAGATCTTTTGGTAGCTCTAACAGTCAAAAGACGCATTAGCTTTTGCATTAAGATCTCCCATTTGGTTAAGGCGTGTCTTTCCGTGTGTCTTTTCGTGCGAAGACGAATAGAAAAAAAAAAAACTTAAAAGCTCCATTTGGAGCTTCTCGAAAATCGCTTGATTTGGGCTTCTCGTGTCTTTTTGGCGTGTCAGTTTTTGGCAGCTAGATATGTCACAAACCAAACGGGAAAAGACCGAATCGCGGTTTGTTGGGCTTGCAAATAGCCGATAGACCACACGAAAAGACGCGCCAAATGGGGCCATAGTTTTCATAGCTAGTTTAATGCTTTAAGGTGTATTTAATGGCATGTTTTAACTTTTAAATTCAATTATTGATTAGAGATATTAAACATTGCATTAAATATAGGAGTTATTGAAAGAGTGGGAGTAATTATTGGAGTTATTAGAGAGAAGAGTAATTATGGGGGTTATAGGTAGTAATTAGAGAGAAGGAGCGATATTAAATAATATTAAAAATCTGAATGTATTGCCCGATGCACATAGTATACATACACAATTTTTAAATAATATTAAAAAGCCTAATTTAATGGTTTATATAAATTGTACGACATCAAGACACAATTAATATCCATTGAAAATTAATGGGACTAAAATGTCTATGTATATACCCTAATTTTTAGAAAAATCAATATAATTTGTACAAGTATTGATTTAGGGTTTGACTATGATGCTGGAAAGACATGATTCTGGAAAAAAAAACTTATAAAACAATGCTATGCAAATTTAATAACTTAGTAATTATTAATGATAATGGTAATGATGATGATGAGTTGGAGACCAAGAGATAACTCAATGTTACCTTGGTTCATTGACTCATAACAAGGGAGAGATTGATGAGGATGTCATGCAAAATGGAAGGGTAAATCGGAGCCTTATGTGATAGGTGAATGCCACTCAGGTCAAAAGGAAAATTCTATGAAACAGTTGATAAGACCAGCAATGCTGTATGGAGTAGAGTGTTGGTCATTGAAGAAACATGTCCAAAAAATGATTGTCGCAAAATTGTGTATTTTGAGATGGATGATGTGTGGAAAAACTAGAATAGAGCCAAAATTGAAGTCATTAATCAACCTAGGAGTAGCTCCAATAGGTAATAAAATGAGAGAAAGTATACTAAGGTGATCTGGTCATATACATAGCATTGTTTTAAAAGGCGTGGGAGGCATACGCCTGAAGGCACACCTCCAAGTGAGGCGCCCCAAAACGTCTTGAGGTGTATGCCAGAGTCACTGATGCCTTTGAGGCATATGCCTCAAGTGCAAGAGGCATATGCTTCATATGCTTTTTGCATGAGGTGTGCTACAGGTGCATGCCTCGTATGCCTTCCACATGCCTCACACAGAAAGACCAAAAAAAAAAGGAGAAGAAAGGATACGAAAAGAAATTAGAGGGAAAAAAGAGAAACGTAGGAAAAGGGAAGGAAAGAGAGGGGAAGAAAGTTTGGCTTTGCTCCTAGACTCCTTTGGCTAGGGGCCTTCGCCCTCCAAACCCCAAACCTCTTTTTAATGCACCCCAGTTCAATATTTTTGTGCTTTTGGGGGGGGGGGTGTCTTGTCGATCTTTATTGAAAAAAATTACTCCTTCCTCATCCCCTCTTAAAAAGGCTTACACCTCTAATGCCTCACACCTCTTGGTAGTGGAACATGTTGTGTCATGCCTCCACATTTTAAAACATCATGCATAGAAGACCATCTACAGCACCTGTATAAAGAAACAATTAGTTGCAAGTTGAAGGGGCTAGAACTAGAAGGGCTAGGGACAGACCAAAAAGGACATATGTAGTTGAAGTAGTAAGAAATCATTTAAGCATTAATAATTTAACATTGGATATGGCACTAAACATGATGGAATGACTGAGGAAAATTCATATAGCTGACCCAATAGAGTTGGGATAAGGTTTAGATGATGATGATGATGACATATACTTCTTGTATTACTCATCCAAAAAAAAAGGACATGAGACAAGCACATAATGAGGTGGATGAATGGAAAAACTAGAAAGGATAGGATTAAAAGTGAAATTATTCATAGGAACTTAAGAGTAGCTCCAATAGGTGGTAAAATGAGAGAAAGTAGACTGAGATGGTTTTACCATGTGGATAGAAGACCATCAACAGCACCCATAAGAAGTGATTTGTTACAAGTTGACAAGGATAAAAGGGCAAGGGTTAAACCAAAAAGGACATTGATAGAAGTAGAAAGGAATGATTTAAGTGCCAATAATTTAACAATGGATATGGCATTAATAGAGCAGACCGGCAAAACAGGATTCATGTCCCCATATAGTCAGGATAAGGCTTGGATGATGATCATAAAAAAAGGCATGCTTTTTGTATTTTAGCTTGTTATATTATATTTCAACATTTTCAAACCGCCGTTGACCCGGATGGTCAGACCATTCGGCCCGGGAACCGTCTAGGAAACCAGTTCTGTTTTACCCCAAACCCGGTCCTTGACCAAAATCCGTTGAATCGATCAATGACCCATTGACCCGGGCGGTCGAACCGTTGAACTGTTCAACCAGTCAACGGTTTTGACCTTTTTTATTTTAATTATTTTTTTATTTCTTTAATTTTTTTTTTCAGAATGGGCTGTCCATTCGGACTGGATGGTCGAACTGGTGGCCAGAACGGTTCCGGTTCTGGGTCATTTTTTAAAACATTGTTATATTTGTCCTCTGATATTATTATTACTGTCATTGTAATGTTGTTGCTGTAAAGATTGCTTATGATAGCATAATGGCTGTGTATACCTGGCTTCTTTCATTTCATAATTCCTATTGTTTATTTATTATTGTTCTTGTTTCGAAGGTTGCTTACAGTAGCATAATGGGTTGTAAGGGTTTCCATGTATTCACATTCTTTGTTCACAATGCTTCAACCATGTATTCATGCATCCCATGTTCAAAAGGGTTTACATGTATCCCACTGTCTTGTCCCAAAAAACACCACTATGGTTTCCTGTTATATGTTGTGGTAATCATTTCAAATATTTTTGGTTTTTAAGTTTTCAAAATTCTATTTTCTTTACACTTGCTACAGGACTTGAGTTTCGAGGCCGCTCGTTTCAGGGATGAACTGTGGATGGGAATTCGAGATCTTAGCAAGAAGACTGATCTAGTTGTTCTTGTGCATAACCTGTCACACAGGATACCACGGTACCATCAACCAAATTCACAGCCACAACCACCTCTTTCTTTGCTATTAAATGAAGCCAAAGCACTTGGAATCCCTTGGGTCCTTGCTATTACAAACAAATTCTCTGTCAGTGCACACCAGCAAAAAGCAGCAATTAATGCTGTCCTACATGCATATCAAACTTCTCCAAGCACCACAGAAGTTATTAATTCCTGTCCTTACGTAACACCCAGTGCTGCAATTACTCCCCAATCATGGGGAACTATGGATGACGGAGACAAAGGAAAGACAGCCACCCAAAAGATCATTCTTGCCCCCATTAATATTGTACGGATGCCTTTCCAAAAGAAAGCTACAGTTCTGCCTGAGGAGGGTGTGACTGCTCTTTGTCAACTCATACACCGTGCGCTTCGGAGCCAAGAGGAAGCTTCATTCAAGGTAAAGGTATTTGCTTGATGATGTATTTGATTTGCAAACCATGCAAACCAAAGCATGCTCATCCAAATACACTTGATCTTGCAATGCTTGTTTGACTGCTAATTGGTGCAAAGTTGAGTGGGCCCACATTGACATGACTTCGATGGACTTGTAATGAGACAATGTTCAGAAGGAATCTATCTCAGAGAGGCAACATGATGGACAAAAATGATTAGTTAATATTTGAACTTGCGAAGTGATTCATTTGATGGGCTCTTTTCTGTATCATTTTAAATCTTAATTCTTACTTGAATATGACAAACCTGCCAGATCATGTTATGGTTTAGATGTCCTTGTTGAGAATCATCAATTATTGGGTCAAAGACACCTCTCTGTTAGGTGTACCTTGCCCACTAGTATCCTTGTGGTCCACTTTTCCATACAATCAGAACTGTTTGGTACTTGAGCTGATCCAACTTTGTAAGCACTTGATGTGATTTTAAAATTCTCCTTTCCATGCAGGAACTTGCTAGGGACCAGCTCTTGCTAGAATTAGCAAGAGAACAGGCAATGGCAGGAGATGCAAATCGAGTTGCTCAGAGCAAGGGAAATTCCATGACATCTGCAGCTGTAGGTGCATCCCTTGGTGCTGGTCTTGGACTTGTCTTGGCAATTGTTATGGGTGCAGCTTCTGCCTTGAGGAAACCTTGAGATTTACAGTGTCCAACATTTTTTTACTGCCTAATTGAAGAGGTTTTGTTATTGGGCAAAGTGGCAAACAATATTTCCAAATCTCAGAATCAGGTTCAAGGTTCACTCCCATGGTTTTCTGAAAGGTATACGTGTATCTTATTGGTAGTAACACGAGTATCCTTGAATCTTCAGCTTCTCTCATTTGTTCATTGTATTATTTAAAGTTGTGTACATGCAATATTTCTTCTACACAATATAAACCTAAGGTGATGAATTTGTCTTTGGACTTGGGATATATGGTTGTGTAGAGAGAACACCTGGAATAAGCACATGTGCTTTCGTTTACCATTTAACATTTTCTTACTATTTTTAGACTTCTCATTATTGAAATCAACTTTTTTTTTTTTTTTTTTTACATCCAAACAGGTGGACAATTGATTCGGGGCCCTAAATGTCCCCCACAAATTCCTCTCACTATCCTATTCTTATTCTTATGGGGAAAAATTTAGCCCAAAAATCCTTGTCTTATTCTCTGATAAATTCCTCTTTTTGGGCAAGTTTTACTTTAAAATATTGAATCTTTCAATGGCCACTATCACTTGTTCACAGGACTGCAAGATTGCACAAGTGGATTAGTGGCCCACTTGATGGAGGGAGTGCTAGGATTGACCACATCAGGCCTTTACATGCCACAGTTGTGTAGGGAAATTCCCAACTTAAACCCTATTAGGGAGTCTTTCTATTCTACACGCTGGTATGCATCATGCATGTGTGTGTTTATGGCTTTTCCAGATCAAGGTTCAAATTATAGATAAGCACATTAATTGTGTTATTCCAAGGGTCTAGGAAAGGTGTTAATGATCGAAAATGGGCTTTCTTCCCATCTCATTATTTGGCATATCGGTGGGTTCAAAACCTTGAAGTGTCGTACGATACAAACTGATACATATTTTGACACTTAACCTTCGGTTCTCCACTTAACATTCTCCTTTTTAATTAAGATGAGGGTGGACTGCCAAATTAGCAATTCAAAGCAACCAGAAAGTGATTTTAGTCGTCAATGAATTGGATCAAAGCTCAGATTCGACCTGATTAAGCTGCAATGGATCTCAAATGGTTATTCGTTTATATTCAGATTGAATCTTGATACACCTTGATCCAATCAGATAATATTCCATTATGGAAGCCACTTCTAGTGGATTTTATTAATAGAAACACAATATAACAAACTCAGGCCATATTTTGTCCAAGCCAAACCCAGTTAATTGGCAAGTTACTTGCTTAAGCAGTATTGAAAACCAGCCCCAGTGCTTGAATGAAGGCCAAAGTGGAAGTGTGGAACGATCAAAAATAAAAATGGTGAGATATTTCCTTTTGAGTTGATGATCCACCCATCTCAGATTAGGATTTCGCATGTATGAATGGGGTAGGTGAAAGCAACTACATGACCCATCTTAAATAAGTTATTTTTATATCTGACTGGCAGTCGGGGAGATATTATTAGGGCTGTCTTCAATTGTCCATCCAATCCACGCCATACATTTCTAGGTGGGGACCCAACAAAAGACTAGAAATAGAATATCTTAGTTTCTGGTTCCAGGTTGCTTACATGTCATCATAATCGCTTTGGTCTCCAGCGAGTCTGTTGGATAGTTGTTCAGAATTGTAGTATTTTGTTCACCATTTCTTTTGAGCATAATCAGTAATAGAAATATAATGCTTCAATAGCAATACAATGCTTGCATCTGCAGGGTGTTTGTAAGAGATGTTTTGAGTAGGGGTTTAACTTTAAAGCATTGTTGTCTACAATTTGAGTATTTCTCAGTGTGAGTTAGCTATCTATCTTTTGCCCATAGAGAGACCAGGTGACACTAAAATAAGAATAAGAATAATTAATTGAATTAACAAAATGAATTAATAATTAATACCTAAAGTTCAAAAAATTTGAACCCGAATTCAGACTTCCCGAACCAATGAACTAGGTAGGTAACCATGGTTTAAACTTTAAATTATTCCAGTTTTTTTTTTTTTTTTTCATTTAAAAGCTTTGCTGCAATTACAATTCGGAAAAGTTTTTCGAAGTTGCACATTTCAAGGGGCATTATAATTTATAACAACATCCCGCCGAACCCTGATTGTGGTTTTTTCTGATAATCGCCCCATGGGCAGATTTCATGGATACTTTTTTTGCGTAAATGGACATCAAGTCAGGTGGGTTAACTTATTAATTCATTTTTTGCTGGAACACTGATATGGAAATAGCAATGGTAGTGAAACAATCAATGCCAAATGAATGCCCTTCTAGTCAGGTGGTTTAACTTAACACAGATAATAAAAACTTCCACATAAGAACATGAAATGTGTCTTTCATCATACTGTTTATGGGGGAAACCTTAGTCCTCAATTTTTGAGTTAAATAGATGAAAATTTTGAAGGCTAACGTCATAATATGGATACAAGGTTATATATAGGGTTTCCATACAAACTCAGAGATCAAATACATGAATTGCCTATCAAGAGGAAGACCAAATGCATGACTAATTCCAGAGGTTCTATCGGTTTGCAACAGCAATATATATCATCCATACAAATGGCAAGGCAGAAGCAGTAATCAAAGTTGTTTATTAAGCAACTTGTTTGGGGCCTTGAACTTCACTATAGTGAATCAACAATTCAAATTTTCTAGAAGTTGACTTGGAATTGTAATCGCTCAATACGAGTGGTGGCTGCAAACTGTACGTCAGAAGCTGTTTTAGTGTTTGAACTCAGCAATCAAAGTGATGGTCAAGAGTTAAGTCTAGGCTTTTGGATGCAGTTTCCTTTTCCATGGTTTGTCAACTCTTTTCAATTGCCTTCTCCAATCAAACAGCCAACAATGGAAAAGATGACAGCATAAGCAACCTTATTCTTTACAAGTGGCGCAACGTGGATAGGTGGGCCAGGTTTAATGTCAACCAGGCCCAACCCTAAGAGTTAAGCCTAAAGCAAAATTGTTGACCAAGCCTGAGGTCAAGTGGAATATCTGTTCTAATCGCACTAGAATTTGATATAAGCTCAGGTTGGTTAATCTATCCAAACTAAAATTCACATAGGTGGTGTATGTATGCATATATGCAAATATACATGTATAAATGTATAGGTTTAAGTACTTCAGGAAGTACCAAAAAAAAGTCCCTGGCTAACCATTGAATGGCATTGAGATCCCGTTCCCTATAAATCCTGGTTCAACCGGTCAGTCTGATCTGATCAAAACAGTGGTCACAGAGTCCTAAAACTATGAACACCCTGTAAGCTATGGTTAGGCTCAGTTTAGGAGCATAAATATAAATATATACAGTGCAAGACCTTGTATTTTTTATTATTTTGTACAAATACTCTACAAATTTGTATTTGTACTCCTTCCAAACTGAGCCTTTAGTGAAAAGTCCAAAGAAACCAGATCGACTATCAGTCTGCCATTTAAAGGAATGCCTCCTTCACCTTCTCTGAATAGCTCATTGGAACACTTCAAACCAACTGAATTATAGTTTGACTGAGTCTTCAGCTCAACACTCCCAAATTAAATGGGCCCAAAGCAAATTAATGCTAATGTGAAACCTAGAATAGTGACGCACCACAAGGTACCAACCGACTGGTTGATAAGGTCTCCATCGGATCGGATTTAAAGTAGGATATATCTGAATCCGGTCTGATCTGAACATCCGATTGGATCTGATAGGCAAGGATCTGAATTCAAAGTCGACTGGGAAGTTGGATCTTCAGATCTGATCCAATTGGATTTGTTTTCTTTAAAAATAATAAATTATTAAAAGAAAAATAAAACGTACCAATTTAAATAAATAAAAACAAAAAATATAAATAATTTTTTAATTATTTTCATCATATATATATGTTTTTATAAAAATAAATAAATATTATAACAATTCACAAAAATACATAAAAATAATATTTATAAATAAAATTTATATGAATAAATAATACCTTTCCATGGAACAAAAAGGAATAGTGAAGCACCATTTAATAGGACTTGTTTAAACCAACTATTTATTTGTATTAATAATATATCAACAGTCTGAACTCAAGCAAAAAAGACATTGACTAAACATTCGTAACTTGAGCAGGAAGTTGAAGCTAATTGACTTTTACATAAAAGTCCACAACTCTAAAAATAAAAGAGTTGAAAAATGTGGCTGCTGGGATTCGAGCCCAGGTCTCCACGGCCACAACGTGGAATTCTTACCACTAAACTACAGCCACTGCAATACACTTAAGTACCTTATAAGTTATTGACATTTCGTATGAAAGATGATTATATCTGTTTCCTTGATTAATGGTCTTCTTTCCTCTGTGATAAACCTACAACACATCACAGATCTACCATGAACCCACAGTTCAATGCACGCTTGCGATAAATCCATTTATTAGCGAAAGCCTAAAGCAACCCCAGGACGAACCTACGATGAGGCGCACACGTACCCGGCCCAACGATAAATTCTCAATCTCTGCGGGGCCTCGGTTCGTTAAGAACTGGATCCAAATCTTACCAACACATTCGGCTTTGAGGTAACGAATGCAACAAAATGCCACATAGGTCCGATAAGATGTCACCTGCCAGAAGGTGACATCACTAGTGCCACATCGGTTAAGTAAGGTGTGAAGGGGTAGTAGTACACGTGGGTTATGAGGATCTCCGAGTGAAAGGAAAGTCAATCTTCGGCCAGATCCTCATAGGGACATGCGACGAAACCCCAGCAGTACCCTTAATAATTGACAACGGATCCAATATTCACTTTCCTACTCGAACACAAACGCCTTTAAGTCTTTCTTTTTTGGATCTCGGGGTCTTCCCCGATAAATAAGATCCTTCTCATAACGAAACTCATTCACCCAATCACCATGTATCCCCATCACTGATCCCTTACCCCAACATTCTCTCAAACACACCGATTGAACCATTTCCGGCTCCAGGCCTTCCTTTGTCTTTTAATGAGACCATCACCTTTAGCCTAACCACCACCTTACACTACCGGCTTCAGGCCTTCCTTTGTCTTTTAATGAGATCATCAACTTTAGCCTAACCACCACCTTACACTACCTTGAAAAGAAACATTGTTCGTTTTCTTCTACTTGGCGTTGGTGTATTCTTTTAACAAAGAGGTAAGAAATCATCTTTAATTTGTTGCTCAACCATTAAAGAAAGCAAGATGGTGAAATCACAGAATTGGACTGAGATTCAAATGCAATCAGCTTTACAAATCTTATTTTTGTTTCCAATCATTCCTCCGGGTGAGGATCTTTACTTAACGGCCTCCGGCAACTTCTTTCTCTTTTCATCGAATAACCGCCATGAAGTGATCATCGTTAATCTAAATAACCTTAAATTTCCTAAATTTTAAAAAAGTTCTCAGCTCTCTCTCTCCCTGTCTATTTTCACTCCATCGCTATTGCCAAAGAAGACAAAGTTGTCATTGCTAGGAAGTGATCGTCGTTGTCTTTGTACCCTTGAAGCACCGCCACCCAAACCCAAAGAAGCCACCACGTAGGGCTTATTTTCCATGAACAGACCCCTAAATCCATTACTACTCAAGAAATTAGATAGAATTGAAGAATACCCATTAGAACCCAAATGATAAAACCCTCTAGAATTTAAGGGAAAACAATCCAACTTGCATAAAACATTGAAAAAATTTATGGATTCTTGAGCAACAGCTGAAGTAGGCATTGTTTCATATTGCAGGTCCTATCGGAACTCGACCCATCAATCCATGGGAATCCTTGTCGTGAAGAAATTAAATATGGATTACTTTAAAAGAAAACAAAATAGAAGTAATGCAGTAGAAAACGGCAAAGGGGAAGAGCAAACAAAGATGAAATGATGTGACTTTATCAGGAGAAAGACACCAGACCAGGAGAATGGGAGTTAGGGGTGGTTGAGACTCAGAGAGAAGGGAAGGAGACGAGAGGCATTCAGATGAAATCTGACAATGGAATTGAGCCACAGAGAGAGGACTGGTGTGCAGAGAAGATTCTTCATTGTTCCATGTGCCTTTTCTAAATGAATCCATCGAGAGATGGTGAATGGTGACTGGAGCTGAAGTGAAAGAGATGCCTCGTAAACATAAATCTCCTAAACCAGAGATCCTCTCATGTGTTGATGCCTTCTAAAGGGGTTTCTTACAAACTCACTTGAATATCGAATGTGCGATTAGAAGTTGCAGCCTCGGAATGTATGTTTGCGAGTTTGGCAGTATTTTTCCGAAAGTATTACACTGTTATTGCTATCGCCATTGTTGAAGCTATTGAGTACCTTTAATGGGTATCGAGTCTTTTTCATGTCATTGTCCACTCTATTTTGTCCATTCGTCTTATAAGAAAATTAGATGGTAGGTGAAGGGCAATTTTGCTATTTTATATAATACTTTACGTTCGTTAACGGTTTTAGACCAATTTGACATTGCCACTATTCCCAAAGTTCAAAGTACAAAAGTAGAATTTTCCCTATTTTTTTCTTCATGTTTCATTAAAAAACAAAACGAAACAAAACAACTTCATCTTGATGCTAAGCAACATTAAATGTTTTATAAAATCTTTGATAGTATTATAAACTTGCTCTTGTAAACATTGTACAATTGACTTGTAATTGAGATTTAAGTTTATTAGCCTCTCTATATATAATTCCAACATTTCAACGCATATGATAAATAGATAAAGAGATGAGATCTTTTTGTCTTATCTCTGAAAGGTTTGATTTTTTCACTTGGCACCCAAAATTTACTATTTAGCACATTATAGTTGTTAGGTATTCCATTATTGGTTTAACTTGACGCACGCAATATCAAAATATAAGTATGATTATTCAATAATATCTTATTCTAATTTATGATAAGTTAATTAATATGCTAATAGTATATTTTTGACATATATATAGGGATATACATTCAAGAACTAGTCTTAACTATTCTTTCTTAATTTAGAGGCAACATTCTATAAGCTAGTAGGTCTAAATTGGTTAGAATTCTTTATAGTTTTTGGATTTAGAGTTATAAAAGTTTTGTTTAATTTGTTAATAATCCTCTTTAAATGTAAAAAATAAAAAAAAAGGAAAACTTGAATCAATCCTATAATTGATTTTTCTATTTCTCCCAAAATTTTTGTAAGAAAATGGCTTATAGGTCATTTAGCCTGGTGCTTTAGGGTCTAGTACATGATTCAATACTTCTTTGATTTCTTTTGGTGTAGTTACTTTTGTTAGTTTAGTATTATTATATTTTCTAACTAATATACTATAATATAACCTCCAAGACTTTTGATATCCCTTCAATGATGATTTGAAACTATGTCTAATACATTCAACAAACCAAGGTTTTTATTATACCATCTTGATTATCATGTCTGATTCCATCTTGTCTCTAAGTGGGTTTTCTACCTAAACATCATTTATTAGAGAAGAATTTCTATTTAGGTTGTATGATTTTATACTTAGAACAAAGACACTTTCCATATTCATCCTAAACCCATTCAAGAGTTGAATATTAAAGTTTTATTACAACTAGGATTCCTCTCCAAGAATCCTTATTTAGCTAGGGTTCTCCCATATTCATCCTAGTGTTATCCATGGATTATTATATAGGAGTTTTAGTGTCATTGGGAATGAATGACCCACCTTTTTAGTGAGACACAACCTAATTGTTTCTATGAAGTAATCTTTTCTGTAGTGTTTCTTCTTAGAGTTTTACTTATTTACTTTTTTAAAGCAATTCTACAACCTTTTCTATACCACTTCTTTGTTTTGCTTGGTTATTTTATAGTTATATGCAAGGTCCCTTTGTTTTAAGTCGACACAACCTCTAAATAAGTAACCTTTAATTTTGACTAAATCACATAATATTATCAATAGAAAAGAATTTAGTTTAAGTTCTAGCTACACTATTAGGGTTATACAACAACATTACATATTTTCAAACATGTACAACCCTAAAACCTAATACAATTCTCTACCTTAACCCAAACTTTGGTATAAAAGATTTCCTTAGTAACAAGGCCATTATTTTTTATCACCCTTATTCCCTTGTTTTTTGTCCCTCGTGACATCTTGTCTCATTCTTTAGTGATAAAAGAACAAAACTTTTTCTAGCGAAGCAACGCCTGAAGGGTTCTATAAACCAAAAGCGAGAAGATAAGAAGTAGAATAAATAGCATCCGTTAGCTAAAAATATTGATATTGACATGTGTTGACCAATTTTAGGATTAGATAAATCTTATTTTATATTTATCTCTATATGTTACTCAAACCATTAGAGACCATGAGAGTACAAGATCCATTTTGTATTTTTGAGGAAAAAAATAAAATAGGGAGTACAAAAGAATATAAGAGCACAAGATCCCACAATCTTATTTGATGGAGACCAATGTC
Source organism: Nelumbo nucifera (assembly GCF_055504915.1). Taxonomy (NCBI): domain Eukaryota; kingdom Viridiplantae; phylum Streptophyta; class Magnoliopsida; order Proteales; family Nelumbonaceae; genus Nelumbo; species Nelumbo nucifera. The sequence continues at coordinate 44,714,101 of NC_142649.1, read as the reverse complement.
TCAATATGATATTTATTTGTGTACATCCCATGTTTGGTAGTCTAACTAGTTTTATCTAATTTAATAAAATCACACCCTTTTCATTGCTTGGCATTATCATCTTTAAGTTATTTTCTTTTTTTTTTTTTAAGTTTACTTACCTTTGGAAAGATTAAGTAACTCAAGAGAATCATTTTGGAATATGTAATTCATTCATTTTAAATCTCAACATCACAATGGTTTTAAATTAAGAATCTTAGTCATAGTACTTCTAAACTATATGATATTCTTGGCAATGCATTCCACATAGAAATATATACCAAAATGCTCCCTTAAATATTGTTATATTGCTTCTATACACGCATAACACGTCTCCCATAACTCCTTCCATACTTTTCTTATAGAGTTATAAGTATTACAATAACCTCCTATTGGTGACATTTTCCTCCACCTTCTAAGTCTCTTGAGTTTTACTTTTACAAGTGTCCTTTGTATCTTATTATACATTTTATTCTTCATGGGATCAATCCTTTATAATGGGAAATCATGTTGAATCCATCATTTCTATCACCCCCATTCATTCTCATCTTTTATGATATGTTTCCTTGAAAGGTGGTTGTTCAATAGTTCTTGATTCATCCTCTTGGGATATTTTAGCAAGTGCAGGTAAAACAAATACCCAAGAAGAATAATTGACCAAGGTGATAGGATTTTTTGACACAAATATCCTATAAGTCATTTTCTTAAACTTTAATAATTTCAATAAATCATAGACGAGAATTTGACATCTAGACCATTATTTGTAATGAAAGTCTTCAAAAAGTTTTCAAAAACAGGTGGCATGATATGAATTTAGTTCCATGCTATAATAACATGTTTTGGCCGTGCTTGTCCGCCTTGCAACCAACCATGACCTCAATTAACAGAAGCCCCAACCCACTTACGGCCTTTACTATAGCTACTCAACTAGCCTACCCATAATAGCCCTAGATGCGATCCTCCCCAACCTTAGCCTATGCCCCTATTGTGGTAGCCCTAGTTATTTTGTTTGTAGCCTTGAATTAAGTCCATTCAAATGGAACCATTACACTTTTGTTAAATTCTTTTTCATATTCTCATACTTTAGTGTTCACAACATAGAAATCCTATAAAATAAGCTACCAAAAAAAAAAAAGAAAAGGAAAAACCTAAGACAGAGGACATCAAAATCATTCAAGTACCACATCATCTTGAGAACATTATCTCTAATTGGGGTTCCCTCTTGCATTAGTGTTTAATAAGACCTTCATGGTCATTTGCCTTGCAATTTTATGTTGTTTCCCAAACATCTTTTGTAAGTTGTCCATGATGTCCTCAATAGTGGTAAAACTTGTATGTTGTTCTAAGGCATTGTACATGAGGTTAGAATGTAAAACTTGGCCATCTCATTAGCATCCAACCATTTCTTATGATTATTAATATCCTCATTAAGGGCATTAATGTTTGAAATTTTATGCTCTATTTTGAAATGAAGGAGATCTTATCCATAATGAGAACAAAGTCCAAATTGCATTTCCAATCAATATAATTGGGTCTTATAAGTTTGTTACTATCCAGGGTTTTGGATGAAGAGGTCGTTGCTTGGAGTCAGGTTTTTTGTTAGTGTTTTACTTAGTTTGTTTTCTGTTTCAATAAACCCTAGTTTTTAGGGATGTTATTATTTGACCTATTCCTTTGCTTTGTTAATCACTTAGTTAAGATAAAGCTAACGTGTGCTGCTTTTATGCTTTCTGTTAGAGTTGTAAATGGCTATAAAAGCTAAGTTCATTTTCAATAAAATAGTGCAAGTCATTCAGTCCATTTTGTTGAGCTCTTGTTATTGCATTCGATTGTTGCATTCAATTGTTTCCAACATACTAGTATCAGAGCCACACTGGGCCTGAGAGAGAGGAAAGCCGCAGTCTTTCGATTGACTTGTAAACACAGGAAAGTTTGAGAGAGATGTCGAGTGCAAGCGAAGGTCCTTTCGTCCAACCAGCCATTCCATGTTTTGATGGTCATTACGACCATCGGAGCATGCTCATGGAGAACTTCTTAAGGTCCAAGGAATATTGGAGCTTGGTCGAGACAGGATATGAAGAATTGAAAGCAGGTGAAGCTGTGACATCAGAGCAGCAGAAGAGGCTCGAAGAGATGAAGTTAAAGGATATGAAGGTCAAGAATTACCTGTTTTAGGCAATAGACAGAACAATTCTTGACCTTCATATCCTTTAACTTCATCTCTTCGAGCCTCTTCTACTGCGCTTCTATCATAGCTTCACCTGCTTGCAGTTCTTCATATCTTGTCTTGACCAAGCTCTAGTATTCCTTGGACCTTAAGAAGTTCTCCATGAGCATGCTTCAATGGTCATAATGACCATCAAAACGTGGAATGACTGGTTGGACGAAAGGACCTTCGCTTGCACTCGACATCTCTCTCAAACTTTCCTATGTTTACAAGTCAATCGAAAGACTGCGACTTTCCTCTCTCTCAGGCCCAGTGTGGCTCTGATACCAGTATGTTAGAAACAATTGAATGCTAGAGTGACACATCGAAACAAATCTGGGATTCGATGAAAAAGAAGTACGAAGGGAATGATAGAATGGACCGGTCAGTCCTTCAAGCTCTGAGGAGGGAATTCGAGACTCTCGAAATGAAGTCAGGTGAATGTGTTACTGAATATTTTGGTAGAGTTATGTCAGTAAGTAACAAAATGAGATTTCATGGGGAGCAAATGCGTGATGTCACCATTGTTGAGAAGATTCTTAGGTCCTTGACAGACAAATTTACCTATATTGTTTGTTCTATCGAGGAATCTAAGGACATTGACACGCTCACCATCGATGAATTACAAAGTTCATTAATTGTACATGAGCAAAAGTTTCACAGGAAAAATGGGGAGGAGCAAGCTCTAAAGGTGACCACAGATGAGAGAGTTGGAGCAAGAGGACGTGGCAGAAACAACTATGGAGGAAGGGGAAGAGGCAGAGGGCGTCAAGCCTTCAATAGAGCCACAGTGGAATGCTACCGATGTCATCAACTCGACCATTTTAAGAATGAGTGTCCTACATGGGACAAGGAGGCCAATTATACCGAGTTGGATTAGCATGGGGAAATGTTGTTGATGGCTTACATAGAAGGGCATGAAGGAAAACGTGATGATGTATGGTTAGACTCGGGCTGCTCAAATCATATGTGTGGAGATGCTATGATGTTTAGTGAATTAGATGAGAGTTTCAGGCAGCAAGTAAAACTCGGGAATAACTCCAGGATGACAGTGAAAGGAAGAGGAAATGTCAGACTACAGTTGAATGGCTTCAACCATGTCATCACAGAAGTCTTCTACGTGCCAGAGTTGAAGAATAACCTTTTGAGTATCGGACAGTTATAGGAAAAGGGGCTAGCCATTCTAATTCATGGCGGAATGTGTAAGATCTACCATCCAGATAGAGGTTTAATTGTTCAAACTGCTATGTCAGCAAATAGAATGTTCATCTTGCTAGCCAATACACAAGAGAAGAAGGAGGCATGTTTTCACACAAGTGCACAAGATCTCACTGACTTATGGCATCGCAGGTATGGCCATTTAAGCCATAAAGGTCTCAATACCTTGCAAACCAAGAATATGGTACGTGGATTGCCTCATCTTCCCCCTACTACTATGGTGCGCACTGATTGTTTGAACGGAAAGCAACACCCAGACCCCATTCCTAAGAAGAGTACATGGAGGGCAACCCAAAAACTGCAGCTCATACATGCAGACATCTGCGGTCCAGTGGCTCCCACATCAAATAGCAAGAAGAGGTATATCTTATTCTTTATTGATGACTTTAGTAGAAAAGCATGGGTTTACTTCTTAGTTGAAAAATCAGAAGCTTTGAATTCATTTAAATGCTTTAAGAGACTTGTTGAGAAGGAGGCAGGCATGTATATCAAGTGTTTACGCACTGATAGAGGGGGTGAGTTCAACTCAGAGGAGTTCAATGAGTTTTGTAGATAGTATGGTATCAAAAGGCAGCTTACCAATGCATACACTCCACAACATAATGGAGTGGTCGAGCGAAAGAACCGGATAGTGATGAATATGGTTCGTTCAATGCTCT